>NC_090931.1:178330892-179530892 GCF_040938575.1 Ambystoma mexicanum
GCCAAGGATAAGTCTCACAGTCCTGTTTTGGATGAATTGCAGAGGGCGGGGAGTCGAGGCAGGCAGCTTTAGAAAGAGGCTCTTGCAGTAGTCCATCCTAGAGAGAACCAGAGCTCTGGAGACGGTGAGCTTCTGGGGGAAGGAGAGGAAAGGAAGAATACCTCTGAAGAGGTGCAGCTGGTAGTGTGACTTCTTGGAGACGTCCGATATGTGCAGAGAGAAGGAAAGTGTGGAGTCTAAGATGACCCAGAGGTTTTTAGCCTCACAGGTGGGAGCAGGAAGAGGGCGAAGAGAGGCCGACCAGAGAGTGACAGGAAAGGAGGGGGGGTAGGTGTGCCGATGCTATCGCCCAGCTATAGTGCTTGGAATGCCAGAATGTTCCCGTTTGAACCCGGGCTACTTCCTGTAGCCTCCGAGTAGAGGAAGTGGGAGTGTGCCTGCCAAGCCGCAATAGTTCTTGAAGCTGGACCATGAAAAGCGTCTAAAGGCTGCCAGCGTAACAGAAGCTCTGTACCAGCCTTGAGGTTTGTTGGCCTGTGGCAGCCCAAAAGGTGCCAGGTGTGTCCCAGGCCCTGCAGGGAAGCAAGAGGCACAATGCCGCCCAAGAAGTCATCTGGACTCTCTTGACAACTCGCAGTACCTGATGCCCAAACTTACTTTTTTATTGCTCTCCATGGGTCACTGAAGACTACATACTCATCAGGCCCTTCTTGTGGAGATACTTTGGATTTAGGAAGGTAACTGGCTGCGGTCATCTATGAGCCCCACACTGTGTCGAGCACTTGGTCCCTTCACCCATGTCCTAGGTTTATACTCATTTAGAACTTGGCAACACTCCACAAAATAATATTGAGCAGTGCCCTCGAACTTGTCGGCTTGGAGAGAACGCTGCCTGGAACTTGATGGAGCGAAGATATGTCTGCAAGAACCAGCCCTGATATTTTAGTGGCAGCCGTGCTTAATTTGTAGGTCTTTCCCGAATGTAGTCTTTTTGTGTTGAGTAAAATGTTACTACTGATATTTATGAATTGGCATTGGGGAAGTAATCTGCCTCCAAATTTCGCCTCCCACCATGCACCAATTGCGTAGGGTTTGAAATTGCTTGGAGGCTTGGGCTGTTTAGTTCCTGCTTGTACCCTAGGAAAGAGTGGTTGGCTTGACTGGAGCTAGGAAAGACTGGTTGGCTCGACACCACAGGGTTCGACATTGCTCGCAGCTATTTAGCTCCCGCTTGTATCCTAGGAAAGACTGGTTGGCTTAATACCAAAAAGTTTGACATTGCTGGCAGCTATTTAGCTCCTGCTGGTAGCCTAGAAAAGACTGGTTGGCTTGACAGCACAGGGTTTGACATTGCTGGCAGGTATTTAGCTACTGCTGGAAGAGGCTGGTTAGTTTGGCACCGGCAGTTACCAGGAGCTTTTTTTTGGCTCACAAGGCCAGCTTATAACTTACGAACACTTGCGTGACATTGAGTGTTTAGGAATGTAAATGCAAATTAATTACGACATATCTACACAATGGGCAAAAACATAAAGGGCCTGATTTACAGAACTGTTTTAACATGGAAAATCGCATTGGAATCACTTTAGTAAATCCGGCCCTAACTGTGCATCTCATGTGGAAGTTTGATTTGTAGTGTTCCTGGGTCTCCAATGGTAGCTCCTGCCAACTGGGTGATACTTCGACACTCGTGCTCATCAAATCTGGATTTCAAACGCAGCACCAAGAACCAGTTCTAGTTGTGACTCTCCAGACCAAGTGGTGCTACACAGACAAATCTATGTGACACTACACTGTCACACCCAGAAGCCATTTCAAGTGAAATGGATCATGTTAAATGGCATCTCACCTGAAGGTCGGATTTACGACTTGCTCATTGCTCGCTCCGCACTTTTCCTTCCTCCTCCCACTTCCCTCAAGTGATGAGCCGGATCTCTTTACCTTGAGAGCTCAGAGGTATTCCTGGGCTCTGCCTGTGTGCAGGGCTGGCCACTAACCCCGGCGGGAATCTCCAATAGGGACTGTTTGGTGCAGTCCTAGGGTTGCCCAACTCCAGTCCTCGAGGGCCACAATCCTGACGGGTTTCCAGGATATCCCTCATGAATATTCATGAGAAGAAATGTGCATACATTTAGAATAGTTGTATGCAAATGTATCTCTTAAATATTAATGAGAGAGATCCTGAAAATCCGACATGCATTCGGCCCTCCAGGCCTGGAGTTGGGTTGGACAACCCTGAGCTATACCCTCCCCCAGTCCTTTCCCCGGAATGTGTTATGTTAACAAACCACCTCCCCCCAGGATATGGTGCCATTGATTTAAAAACATACCGAATTTGGCAATTTTTGGTAATAATCACTAAGAGCATTTGAAATTCTACTTCTTATGTTCTGATATACTCTGTAGATTTGAAATTATGTCTTGCGGGGTCACATGCTTTAACTAAGCCCTGCGTCTGCCATAGGGACACCAGCTCAGTGTAATGCAGAGAAAAGGACTTTTCATCTTTATTTAAATTGGGGCTCCCACCCCTGCAACTCTGACAAAGAAAGGTTAATAGTGTTTAAGTGGTCATTTGGGGTTTCAGATCTCCTGGTGGCCACCTTCATTTGCAATGCTCTGTAATGCCAACACACCTGTGCCATGACAATCTACAGCTACTCCTCCTGCCCCCCTCCCTTCTCCTCCCTCCCTTGCTTTATCTAGGATTTTGCCCCAGAATGCAGCCCCAAGGGGAAGCCGATGGTATGGTTGCATTGCATAAGGAAGCATCAGACTTCTCCAGAAGCTGTTCCTTTATCACAGATGTTTCCCTCTGCCTTCCCCTTTTGGGTGCGGGGTGGTGAATATGCTTGGAGATTAATGTTCTTCAGTGGAGGGAGTGTGTCATTGTATATAAAACCTCAAGGATCCTATCTGGGACATCAGCGATACGATCAATTTGCCTTAGAACCCATGTCCACCATTATGATCTCTGCACCCCGCAGCCCCCAACCCCACAGGGTGGGCCTTTGCCTATGCGGCTCTAAGTTCATTCATTCCTTGCACGGTCTTGATTGTGTGATGAGATCTGTGCTCTGGGGATAGGAAACTGCACCCAATGAACTTGCTTCGGCCCCAAACATGTGTTGTACTGTTTTCCTCCTGCTCTTCTGCTTTTAGAAATCTTAAACTGCACCATATAAATGCATGTTTGTGTTTAACATTTGCAGGCAGGGTTTTCTGGGGGGTGAGCAAAGGGGCGCCTTGGCGTCGTTCTGAAATGGGCCCTCAGGACCTGTGGCCTCTCTGTGTGCTCCCCTGTCAATATATCCATAACACTGAAGACTGTCGAGTCACCCTTGGAAAGTAAAGATGCCACCTGTGAAGCCAGGAGGAATAAAGTATTGATTTTACTTCCTGATGTGGCGACAGCAAAAGTTCACACAAGTCGATGAACCTGTGCGGACGGTGCGGCAGAGCCCTTTCTCAATGTGTTAACCTTACGGGGAGAAAACAAAACTAAAACCCAACGCAACACCTAAAATCGATGCTATCGGTTCATTTCCCCTGACAATAAGGCTTTTCACCAAACCATACAGTCAAATATTTCAAAGCACTGACTTGTTTCTTGCTGTTGTATGCCTAGCGCTGCCAGGTCACCCTCGCCTTCCTAAAAATGGAGTCAGTGCAGTGTTGGCGAACTCGCTCCTGTATGCACACAGTGGACTATCTCATAACACTTATGAACACAGAAGAAAGACTTCCGGCACCAGGCCACCTCTCGTAAGCTTGAGGATCGGGCTCTCTTTGCTTCTTCCAATGAGTCCAACATACATCCATTTTCTGGTCAGTGATTTGTTTGTATCCGAAATGACCAATGAAGAAAGAACCGAATGTTATTTGTTTGAAAATAACATTCGGTTTTTCTGCCTGCGGCCATTTCGGATAACCCGATCCCACCTACCCCCTTACTCACCCGTCGGCGGCACACTTTGCTGTGTACCGCCGACTCGCGGTGTCCCTGCAACCTGGAAGGTCCTTTTGTTCATTTATTTATTTATTTATTCATTTACTTTACTTGAATGGGTGCAGGGGACACCCCTGCAACCTCTGCTGACATTATAGTGAACACAGGTGCGGGTGACTCCCCTGCAGCCCCTGCTCCCCTTGTTCACTATAATGCCACCGAATGAGCCCTTTTGGCGACATTTTTGACTGTTCGAAATTTTATAACGCCCGAAATTCGACCATATCTCCCATTTGGCTAATTATATTTTTGGGTACTACCCACCCGATCCCGCTGCTCTTCAAACTGAAGGGTGATGCATCGGAGTTGGCATCAATCCAAAACCCTCTTTCTTTCAAAATCTTTTTTCTGGCACTGACCCTTGTATGTCTTCTGTGGGCGTCCATAGGCTTCGCATAAAAGTGCTTAACATGTCCCACCACTTCAACCGTTTATCCCGCAGGTTCACGGATTTTTAGCGTTTATGTTCTCGGATTGTAGTTTTGAACACCTGTGAAGTTTCTCAAACAAATAGAAATCCACATAGAGGTGTCAGGGGGGTTTATAAGGCAATCCGAATCCTGTGTCAGGGCCTCTGTAACCGGATGGGGCAAGATGGGCTTGCAAGAGTCTGGACGGCACACATGATGGCACTGTCACCCACTTTAGCCTTTGTTTCTTTATTTGTAGAGTGCCCGCTGATAACTCAGTTGCTTCTCGGCGCTTATTTGGGAAAAGCCCTGATACAAGGTGATCTGTAGAATGTCGACCTCTTTGATCTGTAATCAGAGACCTGAGAACACAGGGATGCTGGAAGCACCTGGCACACGCCTAGTGGACTTCAGACCCGGGGATCCAACCCGTGTTGCTCAGTGTCGTCTTGCTTCCAAGGCGAGCACGTTGCCCGGCCTGAGCTATCCGTCCTAGATGTCCCCCTTAATGTGCATCCGGTGGGCAAAGCGTGCCATTTCGCACCTTCTTATCTCCGTTGCAGCCATGTTGCTGCACGATACGCTTCATGTTTACAAACCAAAGTCGCTATAAACTGGAGGGCGCCAGTAGAGTAGGCAGCGCAGGGGCTAACACAAAGGCGACCCTCTACTCCCCCAATAATTGATTAAACAAAACACACTCGAAGATGCAAAAAGGTCTGTTTAATTGTTGGCAAAATATTGATTTATTTAGAACACACAAAAGCAGGAAGGTGAGACCGTGGAAGAAACGCAGAGACGAGTCACTATTGTACTCCCGGGTGAGCCGGCTGGCCATTGACTTACCCCTTCATCCCTCCCAGGTCGATGCATCTAAATTTGTACGAATGGCCGCTTCTCTGACAGCGCTTAGAAGCGGCAGGAATCCAGCATTAGTTGTGCTCCAATAGGAGCACTGAGATCAGGGCTCAGGGGCAAGCCACGTGGGCGCTGACGTTTGATTTTCACTAAGGGAGGATTTAAATATATATTTTTTTTATACAAGCAAAATAGTGATTGAGTTGCGGAGCCCACACGCCTGTTACCAAAGCCTGTGAGTCCAAAGCCACAATGGAAGAACTTTTAAAGTGGCGGTGGGGGTGGTGGGGGCATGGGTTCTGCCCCAGGTGCTAAAGAACAAAGGGGGCCATTTCCGCCATTGCCTTGTGTGCTGTGCTCTGTGCCTATGGTAAGGGAAGGGAGGGCTCCATGCAGCAGGCAGGGACCAGCCTTTTAAAAGACCCTGGGAAGAACTCTGATTGGCGTATGGCGCATCCAGGAGCCAGCCAGTCTAAACAGTCATGCAACCATCATTTCCTCCCAGTGGTTGAGAGGGTCATGCTCTTGGGGCCTTTTTCAAGTTCAGGAAGTTATAGATTGATGCAATGGTGAATTGATATAGCCTTATGGACCGAGGGAGCGGTCATTATCGTGGGGTAATGACCCACCACCAAGTTATGGCCCGAAAGCGAAGCAGAGGGCCATTATCCCAAGTGATAATCCACCCTCCCGAGTTGTATAAGGCTATCGGCACATAGTGGTAGTACAAATACATGTTTTGGTGCTGAAGTGAAAAAATGTTAGTTTAATACTGCGTAAATAGGCAATCGAGTTAGTAAATGAACTGTGGTTTCATTTTGTAATATTGAAATAACATAGTTGTCCTTATGAATTAAACATTTTAATTGCAAACCAGGTTGAACCGAAGCAGGTTTAGCATGAGCAGGCATGTGGGGCGTGAAAGTAAACGGTTTCCTATGAAGAAAGTAAAAGCACTTTCACATGTTTTAACGTTCTCTTTTGTGTGTTCAATACGGTGTTGTAGGGGAAACCAATCTTCTCAGAGAGGGAAGTGTCTTATTCAAAGATATCATGCCTGGATATTGTGATGTTGTTTGCCTGTCTCCCTGTAAAAGACAGAATGTTCAGATCACAGTCAACACCCGCAGGATTCACCCATGTACTAATACATGGGACAGTCATAGTCCCAGCAGGGCCACTCACTGGCACAGTAGGATAGGAGGATGTCGCAGTATGGTAGGCCCACGGTTGGTAAGGACACCCAAGGCGGTTCCATGAAGGCACAGGCATGGCACATTAAGGAGAAGTTAAAGGAGAAAATAGGGAGAAAAGAGTTCATAGATATTTTTTGAAGGGCCCGGATAGCTCAGTCGGTAGAGCATCAGACTTGCCCTGCTAGAATGCCAAAAGAGAGGACAGAATGCATCAATAGAGGACCTAAAGGAGGATGAGAAAGGCTTATTAAGGTACCAAAGAGTTTTTTTGATAAATGGATGTCGGCTTTTCAAATAATGTCCACTATTATTCTGCAAAAATACCCAGAGGACGGGGTACCGTTGGTGACATACCAGCAGAGAATATTGAAGGTACAAAGCATTTAGGGGGGGAAGTATGGAAAGAGTATGACCACGAATTTAAGAAAGGAATGGTTTGCTTCCCAGATTTAGGTTGGGATGAGGAAAACTTCAACCTGTGCATATTTAAGGTTTTAAAGGAGAAATGGGACACCAGGGAGCAAAGTGCGGGAGGATATCATAGAAAGCAATACTGGCAAAACGATTACAGAAGTCATTACAAATAGAATGACAGGGGTCTCAGAACACCCCAAATAATCTGAAATCCACCTTAGAGAACAAAGTTAGTGGGCATGGGTTTTCATCATCTGAAACAGAGAGCAGCGATAATGAGGAAGGGGATCATTGAAGGGCATGGGATAAATGGAAAGGTGTCGTAAACAAGGAGGGGGAGGCAGGGTCGGAACCCAGAGGGACTCCAGCCCCAACACTTCAGGGGGCACCAATAGTGCCAAACTCAGGAGGGGTACCGCAAGGTACCAATCCGCAGCCAATAGGACCTATAGGAGCAACAGCAGTACCAGTGGCAGGGAACCCACCGCTTGGGGGTGGCACCAAGAGTGGTAGCAGCTGCAGTTAAAGCAGACAAAGAAAGGGGACCTCTCATGACTAATTACGGCAGACCAACAATGAGAAAGGACCCACAGGGCAGGTCCACGAAGGCAAGGGGATGGTATATAAACGACAAGGTAAAGGGGAAAAAAATATGGAGAAAAGAGTTGGTTGACATTTATTCTCTGCTAAGAAGAGTGATGAATGGGTCAATAGAAGATATAAAAGAGGACGAGAAAGGCGTACTGAGGAGGGCAACAGTAGTAAAGAGCTTCGGCAGCTGGATGAGTGCCTTCCAGACAAATGCCCATCAGTATATTACAGAAATTCCCAGAGGACGGGATAGCATGGGTAGCATATCAGCAGAGGGCGTTAAAAATATACAAGGCATGCAGGGGGGATGCATGGAATGAAGAGGACCACGAGTTTAGATGAGAAATGGTTTGCTGTCCGGATATGGGATGGGACTTTTTTAACCTGACATATTCAACGTATTAAAAGAAGAGTTGATCAGGAAAAAGGAATCACAGAAATGGCTAGGTATGCAAGGGGAAGAGGAATATTTCAGGGGCAAATGTCTACATATGGGGCGTGCCAGCTCTTGGCATATGGATAGTGGGGAGGTTCAGTCCAGCAAGGGGCAGTCCGCTAAAAGGGAGGAACACGGCCACCGTGACAGAACTGCAAGCATTAGCTGAAAAACTAAATACGGCGGGATGGGTCATAGAAAAGGGAAAGTGGTTTTCTAAAGAAGCATTGAGCCAAGGACAAGGGGGCCGGGATGGGGCTCCACATAGGTAGGATACGAGGAGGAACCAAGGGGAAAAGAGTGTTGCTCACGGGTGCGGCAAGAGAACTTGGCGTCGGCGCAACACTAGGGTGAGAGTGGTGCACGGAGAAATGACCAAAAGCAGGGCAGGAGGCTGCATGAGCTAGGAATAACACGCAGGCGGGAATGGTTTCCTAGCTGGGTAGCATTATGTGCAGCGGGAGAGTAGCTGAATAAAAAAAAAAAAAAATATAGCGGTGCAGTCGGATAACATGGCAGTGGTGCACGGGTCGAGTAAAGGGGGTGCATCATGCCCAGTGGTAGTAAAAGTGTAGCTGTCACCTTGGCGCATTTTCAGTGGCGAGAGGTGCAGGGATCCAAGGCCGGGCGCCAGAAAGGAGAAAACGCCCACGCCAAAGAAGGCATGGGTCCCATCAAAAACTCTGGAAAGGGAAGAACGGTTGACTATAAGGTTAACTCAAAAAAGTTTAAAAAAATAAAATAAAAAAAAATGTTTTTCGGCGGAGAAAAGGTGTGAATGCTTGGTAAGGGCATTGGCCAAAGCGAAAAGGAAAAGTGGAAATGTCCATGAAAAGCTCTGGAATGATAAGAACAGTTAACTACAAGGTAATGCAAAAAGGAAAAGGAAGACCACAGGGGAGTGCAATGTAAAAAAATAAAAATTTGCTGCAGAGAAAGTGTGTGAAGGTTTGGAAGAGGCATTGGCCAAAAGGAAAAAGAAAAGTCCATTAAAAACATGGAAAGGAAGGTACGGTTGACTACAAAGGTTGACTCAAAAGGGAAAAAGGATACAGGGCGGGTCATAAACAAGCGAGCAAGGAACGCCCTAACGTACAAAACAGGTAAGCAGTATGAGAAGCAGGTAATAAATGCAGTGGTGGAAATAGGAGCGCAGGAAGTGGGTGTAATTTCGGCAAAAAGGGGTGAATGTTGGGAGAAGGCATTGGCCAAAGGGAGAAAGAAAAGCTGGGCCGAGGCATACCATGGGGCTTTCAGGGCAGGGGAACTAATGGCCCGTCACACGATAGATGGGGATCGCCAGGCAAAAAGCAAGGTTAGTATACCAGTCGGGTCGAGGGAGAGCAATATACCTAAACTGCATCGGCGAGAAGGACCACTACCATAGAGGCAGCAGCAGCGGGTAGACTGCATAGCATGGCACGCAATGGGGAGAAAAACGGAAAGTTTCATGTCAGAATTTATAGCACAGAGAATCAGGGGAGCACTTGTCGACTAAGGGAAGGGGGGTTTTTGTTATAGCAACATTCTCAGGGCAGATAGGGGCACTTTTGGGGGGACCTGAGCGGCTGAAGCAACATCCACTCAGGTGTGGCGGCACGTGTCCGGGGTCGGATGCCCAAGGGTAACAAAGACTTGCTGAGGAGAAGGCTGGGCATCTCCTCCAACCCTGGACACGATGTGCCCAAAAGCATCTGGTGTGATGTATTCTATTATGTTATGTTTTAGTGTTATTTTCGGTAGAAAATAAATAAGCCTACGGCCTATAAGTTTTCCACACCCAAGTCTGCTTGTCATATTATTTCATAGTCGGGGTACAAGGAACAAGAGTGAAGGGGGGGCCCACACTACTCAGCCTATGCCCCAGGCCCCGTACCGTACAAAGTACGGCACGATGGAGGGCCTGGGGGGTTAGGCGCAGGGTGGGGGACGAAACGGCGCGAAATGCAAGGGGAGGGGCAGCCAGGCGGCGCCCCCACCCATGGTGCTGCCAGGAAACAAGCAACACAACAGGAAAAGGTGCGAAGGAAAAGCAACAGGGGAGCCAGGGGAAGCCCGGCCCCCAAAGGGACAACAAAGGAGCAGGGGGGTATAAGTAACCCCGCAGAAACCAAGAGAAGGACAAACCAGGAAGGAGCTCACCTCTGACGGGTAAGCTCCCAGGGCCTGGAAAAGGGGGAGAAGGAAACATTTTGCCACCCAACCCACCCTGCAAAAAGGAAGGAAAGGAGATAGAAGGAGGAACCGGAACGCCGAGTACCTTCTTCGGTACACGGTAGAAGAAAGTCGTAGGCGGCGGCACGTGTCCGGGGTCGGATGCCCAAGGGTAACAAAGACTTGCTGAGGAGAAGGCTGGGCATCTCCTCCAACCCTGGACACGATGTGCCCAAAAGCATCTGGTGTGATGTATTCTATTATGTTATGTTTTAGTGTTATTTTCGGTAGAAAATAAATAAGCCTACGGCCTATAAGTTTTCCACACCCAAGTCTGCTTGTCATATTATTTCATAGTCGGGGTACAAGGAACAAGAGCGAAGGGGGGGCCCACACTACTCAGCCTATTGGCGGACACTAGGCTGGTTGCTCTCTTTCACACTCTAGATGAAGTACCCTATTAGCTCACAAGGCAATCACAGCGACCAATCAGTAGAAGGGCTGACCTTCAGCCTGGCTTACAAGGGCTTAGAATGTTGCCACAAAGCGATATGGAGCGTTTCACAGAACTCCAAAATAAATATATTCGCCCCAAGGGGGGAGGGGTGTGGGGGGGCGTCGGAATCCAAAGGCAGCTTCTTTGAAAGGCAGGTGTTCTGGGGGGGGCAGAGGCTTTGCTGAAGAACAATCTGAGGGGCTCGTGAGGGTGTTGCAATGGTGACCTCCAAAATGGCTCATGTTATGTTAGTATGGTTTTGACTGGCGCTGCAACTGCCGGGTGGCTTCTTGGAACTGTAAATGCGTTGAGCATGATGCAAGAGAAATGTTTTATAATGGCGCAATCCCATTGGAAAAAAGCTCTGTGAATCGGGCACAGAGAGAATGTGTGTGCGCAAGCTCCCCTCTCCCCCCCCAAACTCAGTACAGGGTGTACTTTTTGCAGTCCACCCTGGCCCACGATCCTCTCTCCTCTCCCCAGTCTGGTGGTCCCCCACAGTCGAGGGAGGGCTGTGACCGCCCCCTCCGGGCGCAGTGTGGTCCCCCAGGCACAGACGCATTCCTGTGGTGCGGTTGGGATTCCTGCCCGCTCTCTTCCTGTCCATCAGCTGAGCGTGAGTCATCGATTCTGGCATCTTCCCTCCCACCCCGGCCTTCTGAGCACAGGGACCCGCGTGTGAGCATAGCGCGGGTCATTGGGAGACTGCTGTGCTGAGTAACCCGCCTCCCTCCACCCCCCCACCCCTCACACACCTAGGCCGTAGTTCCCCAGCCCCTGTCCCTTCTGGGAAATCACTGCGGCATCTATCAGCACTTGCCACGTGTTACAGGGAGGGGACCGCAGATAGGTCTGCGCACTCACACTCACGACAAACACGGACTCACCAGCCCAGGGCACTGCTGGCTTCCCTCACGCATGGGACAGATTCGCAGGTAACTCGCCCGCTGCTGCGATCTCTGTGTGGTCTGCAGGTCACAGATTCGAATCCCGGCAAGGCCAACTCAGCCGTTCATCCTCTGAGGTCAATAAATGAGTACCAACTTCGGTTCGGTGATAATTGCATGTAAATATGTTCTCTGTCCAGTGGTTTGGTGAAAGCGCTACATAAATAACACCTAGTTATCGTGCAACATGCTAAGTTGCTGCGCGTACTTCCCATGAACAATAGTCCCCAGTAGTCAACCTCCTCCCCCCACCCACACAGAATGGGTACAGCACAACTAGCAAGCTTTAGCAGCACACACAAGGGACACTTCAGGCCGCAGCTTTGCAAGCATCCCTGGAACACCCAACAGGAGTACAAGCTTCTCTGAAACTCACTACCTGCGACAGCTGCAGAGCAAGGGTCTCACACACACCAGGTACAATGAGCAGTGAGTGTAAAGTGGTCTTTCATGCCCCCCTCCCCTTGTTTTATGGCCTTGCTGGCACGTTGCTTTGTAAGAAAAGGAAGGGGGTGGTGTCATTGATGTCATTGGTGGCATTGCGGGAGAGGGAGGTGCGAAACCTGTGCTGTTTATAGGTGCAGGTCGGATGCATGTTGAGTGGCGATCTGCTTTCTATGGGTTTGGCGGCGACACTTGGGAGTATGTTTCTGCATGGGGGAGCCAAAGATCTACAACGGGTTTGGTTACAGGGGATGGTGGGCTGCGGGGGGCATGGGCAAAGATGAGAGCTTGGGCATGGTGCGATTAGTGTTGCTGTGTAAACGGCTAAGCCTGTGGCAGTTGTGTGTGTGTGTGTGTAGTGAAAGGTGGTAGGAAATCTTAGAGGGGAGTCAGTTATTTGTGAGGGAAGGCTGTACAAGGCAAAATAACCTGATGTACCCCTGTAATTCCTACCACTGGCCTCTTGCAGACAGTTCCCATTTCACAATTTCTCACATTTCCACTGCCAATTCCTTTCTCTCTCTCTCTCCTCTGTCACTCTCTCTCTCACAGATACATTGTTCCCCACCAGGTCCAACAAAGATGTGTGATGGGAAATGGGGCATTCTGGAAACTCCACATCTTACCATAAGCTATATCCTACGGGTTATGGGGGGCAAGAACGCTTGGATCCCAGAATGGGGTGCTTGAAATAGGAGTGCCCCGGGCAACCATTTCATCTCCTTTAGTACTTTGGTTGGTCGGCTGAGAGTTGCCTCAAACCACATTCTTAACTTGCTCAGGTGCTGTGCACAGTAGCCCGCTGGGACTTTAGCCCATCAGGGCACCAGCGTTTGCCAGGCAAATCGGGGATGGGGCCAGAAGCCCCGGATGGTTCTTCCAAAGGTATACCCTGTGTCTCGCACAAGCCTTAAACTCCTCTCAGATAGTGCCCACAGCCAGATGTGAAAACACTATGCCATGCCACCACAGAAGGGTGAATACTGTATGCAAATCAGGTACAGTCCCACCCAAAATGCGCTGTCCAGCCTGAACTTCTGGGTTACATTCCTTCTGCATGAGACCACAAGTAACCCCAGACATGCGTCATGCTCATTGGACATCTTGAGTGAGGTGTAGCTTTGGTGTCTAGGCATGGCAGGTTCCGGGCCCACGTCTGGTCATACCTGTCCCACTCAAAGGTGATGGCTGGATGCAATGCCTTGATTACTTACCAGTAACCTTCATTACTCCGACCCCTACCAACATAAAAGGGGAATAGGACCATGGAATAATGCCGCTTTACGTGCTGGTGGGACAGTTCACGCGAGAGCAGCGCAACCTTCCCTCACACAAAGATGCTACATGAGAATCAGATCTGCATTTTCCTCATACACGGGTCCGTTTTTAAAGCAAACTAAAACCAACTTGCAAACTTTCGAAGATGTCTTCCTGTTTGCTGCAAAAGGTGTTTCAGACTAACTTTCAGACCACGTCTTCCTCGGGCCGTTTTAACCAAACATAGGCCAGCAAGCAAAACGATGTCCTATCGCAAATAAAAGTCTCAACGTGCAAGAAATAGGGGATTTTTTTTATTTGTTAAAACATTTACATTTTATCCTTCTTATCCAGTACACCTACTTAATACAGAATTTGTACGTGATTGAGACACAGAAACAGCAGCGCAATCTTCTCTTACAGAGTAAGGGCCTCATTCGGACTGGATACTGGCAAATATAGATACTGTTAATGTCGCCGGATTCATAGTGACAGTGTAAATCTCGGAGTCACATAGGACTCCATGAGGGGATTTGCCGTCATTACCGGCGAGGCTGGTGCCGGTAAGGAGGGCTTTTTTTTGCCAGAAGTGCGTCTGGCTTACTTCCATCTTTTAGCTGGAGGTAACGCAGGCACCCCACCGATAAACCCATAGTCTGGCAGTCCAGTAAAGTGCTGGTATCCACTAATACCGGCACTTTTTCACCTGACCGGGTGATTTAGAATGAGGGCCTAAGTCCTTACTAAGCCAGAAGCAGTAGTGCAACACACACACTCACTCGCTCTCACACACGCGCTCTCGCTCTCCTTCATCCAGCTTGCTCGTTCCCACTGAGAAATGAGTTGTCTCCGTTACTCTTTCTCTCTCACGCACGCACACACACACACTCACTCGCTCTCACACACGCTCTCTCGCTCTCCCTCATCCAGCTCGCTCGTTCCCACTGAGAAATGAGTTGTCTCTGTTACTCGCTTTCTCTCTCACGCACACACACATTCACTCCCTCTCTCGCTCTCCCTCATCCAGCTCGCTCGTTCCCACTGAGAAATGAGTTGTCTCTAGTACACTCTTTCTCTCTCAGGCACACACACACTCACTCGCTCTCACACACGCTCTCTTGCTCTCCCTCATCCAGCTCGCTCGTTCCCACTGAGAAATGAGTTGTCTCTGTTACTCGCTTTCTCTCTCACGCACACACACACTCACTCTACTGGCAGCATCTATAGCATGTTTTCCGTACACACTGAGCAGGTACAGGGCCAAAAGCAGAAGGGCAATACCCACGAATGTACACACACCCTCACATTCACTCACTCTACAGTTGGCAACTAGAGCAAGGCTTTCTTACACACTGAGCAGATACAGGGCCAGAAGTATAAGTGCAATGCATGCTTACACACACACACACACACACCACCACCCCCCCCCCCCACCCATCTCTCTCTCTGCAAAGGTGCGGGGCGGGATGGGGCTGAGAAGCAGGCAGAGGACTGGGTCACGTTCCCAGCGCTTGTTACGCAGAAGGAATAAAAATAGCGCGGTATCTGCCGGAAATATGCGAGGAATGTATCGCCGCTGGGGCTGGGGAGGGAAGGACACCAGGAAACGAGCGCGGTGGCGTCACCAGCAGAGTCAGTTTACCGGAGGGAGGGGGGCGCACCTTTGGATTGCAGTTACTAGTGGGCAGGGCTTGAGTCCCAAAAATAAAAGTGGGGGCCTGGGGGGCTCTGAGGTAAACTTGCATATTTAATTTTAGGGCACATTTCCCAACTCAAAGTGCACAGGAGAAATACGCCTTTGCCCAAATAACATGTTTTCTTGAAACATTGGTTGCTAAATAGAAAAGGTGGGACCCTTTTGTCTTAACGTGTAGAAGCAAGGTTGGACTGGCCTATAGGGGACTCTGGAGATGTCCCGTCAGCCCCCGCACCCTGGGCTGGGGTGGACTGGCCTATAGGAAACTCTGGAGATGTCGCACCGCACCCTGGGCACGGGTGAACTGGCCTATAGTGGACTCTGGAGATGTCCCGCCGGCACATGCACCCTGGGTAGAGGTGGACTGGCCTATAGAAGACTCAGAAGATGTCCCGTCGGGCCCCGCACCCTGGGCAAGGGTGGACTAGCCTATGGGAGACTCAGAAGATGTCCCGCCGGCACCCGCACCCTGGGCAGGGGTGAACTGGCCTATAGGGGACTCTGGAGATGTCCCGTCGGCACATGCACCCTGGGTAGGGGTGGACTGGCCTATAGGGGACTTAGGAGATGTCCCATCGGCCCCGCACCCTGGGCAGGGGTGGACTGGCCTATGGGAAACTCTGGAGATGTCCCTTCAGACACCACCCCTGGGCAGGGGTGGACTGGCCTATAGGGGTCTCTGGAGATGTCCCATCGGCCCCCACTCCCTGGGCAGGGGTGGACTGGCCTATAGGGGTCTCTGGAGATGTCCCATCGGCCCCCACTCCCTGGGCAGGGGTGGACTGGCCTATAGGGGACTCTGGAGATGTCCCATCGGCACATGCACCCTGGGTAAGGGTGGACTGGCCTATAGGGGACTCAGGAGATGTCCCATCGGCCCCCGCACCCCGGACAGGGGTGGACTGGCCTATGGGAGACTCTGGAGATGTCCCGTCGGACACCACCCCTAGGTAAGGGTGGACTGGCCTATAGGGGTCTCTGGAGATGTCCCATGGGCCCCCAACCCCTGGGCAGGGGTGGACTGGCCTATAGGGGACTCTGGAGATGATCTGGTCGGCCCCCGACCCCTGTGCCTCTTTTGTGTAGTATTTCCAAATGTTGGAAAAAAAAGAGTTGTCTGGTGAAACCGTCACCAGACCGGTTGACGCCAGAGGGAGTAGTAAATGCTACAATTGGGAATTGTTAACATTTCTTATTTGATATACATTAGAATATGAAACAATATTTTTCGAAGAAAACAAATGTTTTGGATATAAATCTTGCTTTTAATATTCTTTTGTTCTAATCGTAGTAGAGGCCAAAGTCGCTGATGCATTTCGGGCCACTGTCCATCATCAGGGCGAACTCTGTAGGCAGTTGGAAGTTTCTTAAAAAAGCCTTGGATACTGTTTTATCCGGGGCTACAACCAAAAGACCCGGGGCTATGGCCCTCTGAGCCCCCCCTATCACTCCAGCAACGCCTCTGGTGGATTATCTGAAGAATCCGCAGAGTAGGCAACCCAATTGTGAATTTTCTGCCCGCGGAGTAGACAAAAGGGTCAGCCTTTCAGATTTCAGCTGGAGTTGTGGCCCCTTGAACTGGTGTCTCTGTCGTTCCCATGTTGCCGCGGCGCGTTCACCTCGTAGGGAAAGGCTTGGGCTTGCTGAAAATGTGTAATATGGGACCACTTTGAAAATGATCTCCAAGGCCCCTTTTGGTTCCCAGTCCACACCAGAGAAGATGGCGTATGATGTACAGCAGTGCGCCATTAGGAGAGGTATAGGATCATTTGCTTGGAGATTCTTGTGGTATCGCAGCTATTTTTCTGCGCGACCTGAGTTCGAATCCCGGACACGGCTCTCGTCATGAAGTGGCTGCTGCACTTTTTAAACATTGTTTTCGTTCATTGAAAGCACGCAGTGGGGACGTGGTCCACACTCTGAAAACAGTGGGTGGACGCCGTCCACCCACGTGGTCCCTCAACTTGGGCCCTGCTAGTGGGTTTGTAATAGGAGAATGCAAGGAGTATAGGGTTCATGCTCTCGGGTGGCATGTGATGGCTTTATGGCGCTGACGATCTTCTGTCGGGCAGAGTGGAACACAGGCGACACCCAAGGAGACAGAGACAACAAACCCAGCCAATCCCATCCAACATCTTCACCCGCCCCTCAGCTGCTACTAGGTACTACCGTGTTGTGGAATTGTCGAGATTCTACCAATCACCACACTGAGTTGTGGACAGTGGCAGGTGCACTTGCCATGTAGGTGGGGGGGGGGGATCATGTGGGCTTGTTAGGGAGCTAGTGGAGGTGATAGCAAGACGTGAAAGGGACCTCGAATGCAGGACAGAACCGGACTGAACCAGAGGCACAGAGTGCCCTGCAGCCCATCTGGAGAGATTACACAAGCTCAATTAGTCAAATCAGGATAGAGATGCCAACTAACTAACCACTAACAATTTCCTCCTCTGCTCACACCTCTCAAATTCCAAACCAGACACAACCACAAATCTACAGCACAACAAACCGCACAAACTTCACTACACCGCAACAACAAAACCAAAAAAAAACACATAGACTCGCACAACAGTACACGACGACTACTGGCCGCAAACGCCCCAGGCCCAGCCAACGGACCCACCGGGCTGAGGCCGCCAATAGCACATCACTGCACTCTTGCTTTTTCCAGCCTCCTCCCACTAACACTCCCTCTCTCTTTCAGAGCCGCCAGAGCGCCACGGGACCACTCATTAACAATCATGGTGCATATCCGAGGATAAGTGACGTAATGGTTCTGATAGGAGGTTGGAAACCCACCAACCTTCCCCATCGCCTTCCGGTTCTGCTCGGTCAGGTGGGGCCACGGGGTGGAGTCAGGAGCCTAACGGCCTGTCCCATCGCCTTGATGTCAACTTATAGTTGTATGTCTTGTGCTTGTCTGTGTGGGTTCCTGTTTCCCGGGGTCAGATATGAGGGTAGAGTGCTGTGGTTCCCCCCCAGCTCCTCAAAAGGAGTCTGGCCGTGTGCATGTCGGAGTAAGTTCTTGGTGGAGGTGGCAGTGTGGAGGATGGTTGGGAAGTTATGGCACTAATTCATTGAATAGTAAGTGGTATTGAGTAAGACATTGCAGAGTAGTAAACATTTAGCAGCTAAGTATTATTTGCAAATGGTATTGCCGTAACCTTCCATGCAGATTTACATAACATTGTGATCAGATAGTGGTCGTCCGACTCGTCCCTCACCAGTACATGCCAGAATGCTTGTGATGTGGTGTGTGATTGGCTAGGTCAGTGCACAGTGCGTGCCCGGCTGCAGTGTATCACTAGCACACGTGAGTGGTGTTGTGGTCTGTGTATCTGTGAGGTGTCAGTGGATATTTAGGAGGGAGGCCATGAATAATTTACCACAATTATAGACCACGTGCTTGCGTCCTGGCATAGCGTAACCTGACACAAACTAACATGGCATAATGTAGCCTAGCACGGCATAGCGTAAGCTGACAAAAACTAACATGGCATAATGTAGCCTAGCACGGCATAGCGTAACCTGACACAAACTAACATGGCATAATGTAGCCTAGCACGGCATAGCGTAACCTGACACAAACTAACATGGCATAATGTAGCCTAGCACGGCATAGCGTAACCTGACACAAACTAACATGGCAAAATGTAGCCTAGCACGGCATAGCGTAACCTGACACAAACTAACATGGCATAATGTAGCCTAGCACGGCATAGCGTAACCTGACACAAACTAACATTGCATAATGTAGCCTAGCACGGCATAGCATAACCTGACACAAACTAAGATTACATAATGTAGCCTAGCAAGGCATAGCATAACCTGTAGCCTAGCATGGCACAGCAATGTGGTGTGACATTACATGGAAGACCACATAGTTCTCCGGCAATTATTATATTTAATGCCCCTATGGGGCGTGGGGGGCGGGGGGCCACTTAACTTTACCCACGCCAATTCTCGAAGACCTTATGGCCTCGGGCATTGGTGACACCTCACCATGGCTAAAATAAATCAAATCTTCCCTAAAGAGGTTTGCTTTTGGTGATCTTTTCACCGAAATACAACCGGTTTATAATGAAGCCTGTGCGACAGGGGTGAAAGACTTCCTTCCCTGAAAATGAGCTGGAGAAAGGAAACAGAATCCAGGGAGCGCAGGGTCAAGTTCTATCTTGAGAACATTCCCAGGGGGTGGCAGGCCAAAATATGCCATGGTGCAGAACTCCTAGGAAAAGAGCTGCTCTTCTCCACCTGAGACAGAGGTCACTTTTTACATCGGGTGCGGTCTTCTAGGCCACGAATGGCTCTAGTCCAGCCGGCCCCAGCCTGTATGTCATTAAGCTCCGTCTATGGGGACCTCGGGGAATGAGGCGGGGGCATAGAGATCTTCATTTAGTTTGAGCAATTTCCAGACCTTTATTCTGCCCGGCGCATTTATTCCTAGATTGAACGGGCCTTATTCTTTAGGAGTCCGCTGTTGCAGGGGAATGGGCTTTTAGCGCTGTACTGTCTATGGTTTTTATTTCTGATTTTATTCATGTATCTATGACTTTGTGACTGCTGTGTGATGTAGTTGTAAAAATGTCATACTTTTGTCTGTTATGAAAATGTTTTATTTTTTCAATATAAATAATGTACTACTAAGGCATAGCGAGGCACTGGAAGGCATACAATAGCACAACAAGGCTTATCAAGACATACAAGGTGTAAGAAGGGCTAACGAGGCACACCATGGCCTCCTCCCCAGCCCCCTAGCACTAGCCTCTGCAGACAGCTAGTGTTCATTCTCACATTGCCACTGTGAAACGTGTTGTCTCTGTCTCCCTCCCGCCCTCTTTCTTTCCCTCTCTTTCTTTCTCTCTCCCTCTTTTTGTCTCTCCCTATCTTTCTCTCTCTTTCGCTGTCTCCTACTCCCTCTCTCTCCCTTTGTCTTTCTCTCGCTTTCTTTTTCTCCCTCTCTTTCTCCCTCTCCCTCTCTTTCTCCCTCTCTTACTCTCTTGTTCTCTCCCTCTTTCGGTCTTTCACTCTCTCTCTTACTCTCCCTCTTTCTCAATTTCTCTCTTTTGCTTTCTCTCTTTTGCTCTTTTTCTCTCTTTCTCCCTCTTCTTCTTGCGCTCGTTCTCTCTCTCCTTTTCTCTTTCTCTCTTGTTTTCTCTCTCTGTCTCTCTCTCTCTTTCTCTCTTGTTTTCTCTCTTTTTCTCTTTCTCTGTCTTTCTCTCTCTCTTTCTCTCGCTCTTTCTCTCTCTTTCTTTCTCTTTTTCTCTTTTTCTTTTTCTCTCTCTTTTCTCTCTCTCTCTTTTCTCTTTCTCTCTCTCTTTTCTCTTTCTCTCTCTTTTTCTCTTTCTCTCTTGTTTTCTCTCTCTGTCTCTCTTTCTGTCTATTTCTCTTTCTCTCTTTCTCTTGTGCTCTCTCTCTCTATTTCTCTTTCTCTCTTTCTTTCTCTTTTGTTTTCTCTTTCTCTCTCTCTTTCTCTTTCGCTCTTTCTCTCTTGTTTTCTTTCTCTTTTTCTCTCTCTTTCTCTTTTTCTCTCTTTCTCTCTCGTTTTCTCTTTCTCTCTCGTTTTCTCTTTCTCTCTCTTTTTCTCTTTCTCTCTTGTTTTCTCTCTCTGTCTCTCTTTCTGTCTATTTCTCTTTCTCTCTTTCTCTCTTGTGCTCTCTCTCTCTATTTCTCTTTCTCTTTCTTTCTCTTTTGTTTTCTCTTTCTCTCTCTCTTTCGCTCTTTCTCTCTTGTTTTCTTTCTCTTTTTCTCTCTCTTTCTTTTTCTCTCTTTCTCTCTCGTTTTCTCTTTCTCTCTCGTTTTCTCTCTCGCTCTCTTTTTCTCTTTTTCTCTCTTTCTTTCTTTTTCTTTCTCTCTTTCTCTCTTTCTCTGTCTTTCTCTCTCTCTTTCTCTCTTTCTCTCTTGTTTTCTCTGTCTCTCTATTTCTCTTTCTCTCTTTCTCTTTCTCTTTTTCTCTCTTTCCCTCTTTCTCTCTCGTTTTCTCTCGCTCTCTTTTTCTCTCGCTCTCTTGTTTTCTCTCTCTCTCTTTCTCTCTTTCTATTTCTCTCTTGTTTTCTCTCTCGTTTTCTATTTCTCTCTTTCCCTCTTTCTCTCTCGTTTTCTCTCTCGCTCTCCTTTTCTCTCGCTCTCTTGTTTTCTCTCTCTCTCGTTTTCTTTCTCTCGTTTTCTCTTTCTCTCTCTTTCTCTTTTTCTCTCTTTCTCTCTCTCTTTTTATCTCTCTCAGATAAATACTTTGTAGATGCATTGTACAAAATGTGCAATAAAGATCAGGGCATGGCTGATCATGGGCGTCATTTTGAGGGGGTACGAGGGTGTTTGTCCCCTCGAACGTTTGTAGCACACCATCATTTTGTCCCACTCATTTGGCGGGGGCCCCTTTCATTTAGATGTCATGTCCACCCCCCCAGCCCCCGCACCCCAGCATTTTCAGCAAAGTGACTCCACTGTGGCAGGTTCATCTCTATTTCCCTAAATGCAGCGCTGGGAGTTCTGCTGGACCGGCCCTGTTTGGTTGAATGAAATAACTCATACCCAAGCACACCACAAGTCTCTTGTGAAAAATGACCACCCTCGCCCCTAAAAAACATGAACAACCACAAGACCAAGAACCTGTAGCCTTTTCAAGGTGGTCTCACTCACTTGGCGAGGTCCTTAAATGGTGGGGGAAGGGCGTGGGGGGGGGGGGAGGTATCCTCTCCTGAAGGTCGTCCTGATGATTTCCCAAGGAGTGAGATACCAGGAGGGTGAGGTATAGTGAGTAAGACCGCCAGGTGGTGACTGCTGCCGGGTGAGTGATATCACGAGGAGTTAGATGGCCAAGCGTCACCTTGAGAGTAAGTTCATATTGAGGGGGGGGTCACACTGGAGTGTGAGATCCCATGTGGGGATATCAACTGAATGAGAGATTAAGAGAGCAGCCCCACCTCCTACAGCTCTAGACACGACCTTTCTCACAACATGACCCCCCCCCCCGCGAACGCACCCTCCTTACCACCACTTCCCCTACTATCCCGTGTAATTGTGCCCCTCTAGGTGTAGGCATCTCTGCATCGCTCATATTTTTATTGGTCTCTGCCTTGATCAAACCACCAACATGCCATGGGCACCTACCTACTGCTTGAAATTCCCTTTCAAGCCACCTGCCTGCAGGGCTGCCCATTACTACTGTTGCCCCTGCCTTTCTGTTTGAAACACCATGTTCTCAACAATAAAAAATACTTGCGAATACGACCCCAGGAGATCCGGGCATGTCGGAGGAAACTGAAGAGTGTAATCTCGGAAGTGGGATCTGCAAGGGTAGTATAGCTCAGTTGGAATGCGCCAAGACGACGCAGAGCAGCACAGGTTCGAATCCGGGGTCTGCGCTTTGGCTGGGCTTGGAAGCAAGACGACGCAAGACAGCGCAGAGCAGCACAGGTTCGAATCCCGGGTCCGAGCTTTGAAACCTCTTCAGTATTAAGTGCTTTATAAAAAAAAAAAATTATAATATGGGCAGGGTAAACGGCAGTGTCCCTTTGCCACATAATTAACCTACATAAGAGGGTGAGATTAGGATGACCCCAAGTGGTGCTGAGTATTTTAGGTTTTCCACCTTAACTCTAAGACGGAGGGATGGAGATTCCAGACCAAAACCTTTCTACCATATTGGGCCTTGTTATCACCCTGCCGGTGCCAGCAATTCCGTTTACCGGCATGTTTCGGAACCGTCAGAGTACATGTTTGCTGGTGGAGTGGTCTGATTTACCTTCAGCCAGAGGTAAGTCAGTCACCCCACCTGCAAAAAACAGCCGGCATTACCTTTATAATAGTCTTTCTAGGACTCGATGGAATGGGGATTAACCTACCCTTACTGGCTCCTGTAATCCGCCGCTAATGCCAATAGGCCAGGTGCCGGTAACAGTAGTTCCGTGTTGTGGAATCCTGTCGGATTTACCGACGGGATACCACCAAACATGAAAACCTGGTGTAGACACAGGAAGGAGGCATAATCATCCCGCAGGAACTCGCATTACCAGAGAAGCATCCTCTAGGCTGTGAGGGAGGGCGAAACGCCAAGTCAAGAAAATATGGGGGTACAGAAGAACGCATCCGTTTGTGACTTCGCTTGCGAGCTCCAATTTTAAAGTGTTTCTCTATCAAGCCTTAACAGAGTGACGACTGAAGAGAGGGGCCATCCACACAGGGAAGCCTCACTGCTCCGCACCCTTGTTAGGATGCAAGTATGAGTGTGGCTCTTGGGTGGGGAAACGCATTGGATGGGTGAACATGACATATTTCTACAGCCATGCCATTTTAATTTGAATATTCAATTGAATATGGTTTCCTATCCTTTCTACACCCTCCTAAAATGTGTAGCATTTATTCCATTTGGAAAAAGGATTATTTTACTGACTCAGTGATAATCACTCTGTAGTTGTAGTTAATTTGTACTCTCCGTACGGAGAGCGCTATTTCGGATGTGTATCGCTTAGTCACAGTTCTCCGAAACTGAACAAAACCTTCCCAAAAGAATATTCGTGCACCTAGGGATTTTTTTTGTGTAGGTTTCATGAAGTTCTGCCTAGTTGGGAAAGGGGTGGATAGGGCGGATAGCACAGGGGCAATGTGCTGGTCTTGGAAGCAAGACCACACGGAGCAACAGTGGTTCGAATCCCGGATCCGGCTTAGAAACCAAACTCCGGTATTAAGCGCATTTATAAAAAAATAGTATAAAAAAAGATTAAAATAAAACAGGCAGGGAAAAGTTATCTTCCGGTTTCCCAAAACTCTTGTTTCACATAGAAATTCCCATAGGGAATTGTTGCTCTTGCCCAGAGCAAAAAACCCAGGCCAGATTAGCATCAAATCAGCACGCGAAGGTGGCACCTAGTCTTGTTTGCGTGATAAAAATCAGACTAACATTTTTTTTTTTAAAATACCTGTAATATTTGCCAGAAATTATGAGAACATTGAGCTTTCAAAGCAATTCTAGGACTCCTATAGACATGTTGTTGGCTCTGGTTGGCATTTTAGGACAGTGGACTCTCCCTGGATCTGGAGACCTTAGTGAGTGCCAATCAGATTGTCTAGTTGGCGGGCATTGGTGTTAGTGGTGGCGTTCTAAACATTATTCTGCTGCCCCCATTATAGCCTACAGAGTTAGCATAGGGTCTTTAACAGAGGTAGGGCCTGAGCAGGCAAGGCCCAGCCAAAATCTGTAAATGCCCAATCAGCGGCACTGTGTGGGCATTTGCAGATGTTAATGTCACTGTGGTGGGCCCAGCTATTTTAGCCTAAGGACCCACTTGTTAGACAATCCTGGCTACACCTCTGGTCTTTAATCTCTGTCCCATCTGCCTCACCCAATATATCGGTGGCAACTTTTATTGCAAAAAGCCGTCCCAAGATAAAAAATACAATTGCCAAATCCTAAATTAAGTCAAACGACCAGATATTGCACACACCACTCGCTATCTTTGCCCAAGGTTTTGATGATGCAGCAAATTCAGAACGCCCGCATTTGACATGAACCAACTCCATGGAAGCCATGTTCAGAGAAACCCGTCTCAAAGAAAGTCCAACTCGTTCCAAGGCCAACCCACGGGAAATGCACCCCCTGGCATCAAGGGGGAAATAAAAAAGATGGATGAAAAGCATTGAAGAAGTTCTACAAAAGTAAATGATGAATAGGAAGGGGAAAAGGGCACACAAAGGAAGGGAAATGCGAAGGAAAAATACGCAAACACAAGTTGGAAGAGAAGCAAAGGGGAGAGAATGGAAGTATGGAGGTAAAAGTGTGTATAACACAGGGCTTACCCCAGTTTCATAATGAAGAAGGTATGACAATAACTAAAAACCTAAAAAAGAAAAAAGAATTTCCAAAATACGATGAGATGACTTGAGGTGAAATGGCCAAAAAACCCATTTTGTTGAGTCAGCTTGACATTAGATGGCTTCAATGAGTTGGGAATGAAGGGAGTTGGCTTTGCAAGGGGAGGGTTGCAATGAGTTGGGGATCAGCTGAGTTGCTTGCAATGAGATGGCTGCCATTAGTTGCAAATTAAATGAGGTGGCTTGCAATGAGATGGCTGCAACGAGTTGGGAATCAGGCGAGTTGGCTTGCAATGAGATGGCTGTAATGAGTTGGGAATCGAGTGAGTTGGCTTGCAAAGAGATGTCGTCAATGAGGTGGGACTCGGGTATGTTAGGTTGCAATGAGATGTCTGCAACTAGTTGGAATCAGGGGAGTTGTCATTGAAAAGAGATGTCTGCAATAATTTTGGAATCGGGTCAGTGGTCTTTGCAAGGGGATGTCTGCAATGAGTTGGAAATCAGGTGAGTTGCCTTTGCAAATAGATGTCTTCCGTGATTTGGGAATCCAGTGAGTTGCCTTGCAATGAAATGTTTATTTAGTTTCTTGATTTTTGCATTTATATAGCGCCCAAACCCACAGGTATCCCAGCGCTCGTACAGAGTCAGCGACGAGAGAAGAATACTGATAGTGCACTTAAATTGTCTTTACAAATATAGTCAGTACATGCCTAAATTAAGCATGCTTATTAAACAGCCACGTTTTCAAAAGTTTTCTGAAGGCAAGGTGTGAGATGTTTCATTTCGTATGTGACCAGGAAGAGCGTGGCAGAGGGTGAGCCCGTGCAGTGACGCGTCTGCAATGAGTTGAACATTGGGTGTGTTGCTTTTTAAAGAGTTGTCTGCAATGAGCTGGGAATCAGGTAAATTGGCTTTCAAAGACATGGCTACAGTGAGTTTGGAATCAGTTGGGTTGGCTTACAATGAGATGGCTGCAATTAGTTGGTAATCTGCTGAGTTGGCTTGCAAAGAAATGTCTGCAATGAGTTGGGAATCGGGTGAGTTGCTTGCAAGGAGAGATGTCTGCAATGAGTTGGGAATCAGGTGAATTGCTTGCAAAGAGGGATGTCTGCAATGAGTTGGGAATCAGGTGAATTGCTTTCAAGGAGAGATGTCTGCAATGAGTTGGGAATAGGGTGAGTTGGCTTGCAATGAGATGTGTGCTGTGAGTTGGGTATCGGGTGAGTTGGCTTGCAATGCGATGTCTGCAATGAGTTGGGAATCAGGTGAGCAGCTTGCAAAGAGATGTCTGCAATGAGTTGGGAATCGGGCGAGTTGCTTGCAATGAGATGTCTGCAATGATTTGGGAATCAAGTGAGTTGCTTGCAAGGAGAGATGTCTGCAATGAGTTGGGAATCAGGTGAGTTGATTTCAAGGAGATGTCTGCAATGAGTTGGGAATCAGGTGAGTTGGCTTGCAAGGAGATGTGTGCTGTGAGTTAGGAATCAGGTGAGTTGGCTTGCAATGCGATGTCTGCAATGATTTGGGAATCGGGTGAGTTGGCTTGCAATGAAATGTCTGCAATGAGTTGGGAATCAGGTGAGTTGATTTCAAGGAGATGCCTGCAATGAGTTGGGTATTGGGTGAGTTGGCTTGCAATGAGATGTGTGCTGTGAGTTTGGTATCGGGTGAGTTGGCTTGCAATGAGATGTGTGCTGTGAGTTGGATATCGGGTGAGTTGGCTTGCAATGAGATGTGTGCTGTGAGTTGGGTATCGGGTGAGTTGGCTTGCAATGAGATGTGTGCTGTGATTTGGGTATCGGGTGAGTTGGCTTGCAATGAGATGTGTGCTGTGAGTTGGGTATCGGGTGAGTTGGCTTGCAATGAGATGTGTGCTGTGAGTTGGGTATCGGGTGAGTTGGCTTGCAATGGGATGTCCGATCGGCAAACTGATGGGAACACCTTAGAGTTGGTCAGTGCAGAATAATAGGTTATAATCTGTGCCAAGGCTATTTCCTACACCTTAAATCAAAGAAATAACACACGAGAGACAGGATAAAAAATAGGTCACGTCATAGCATTCCAAACAAAAGACACCAAAGCTTGCATTCACGTTATATGTATACAGGTCCACGCTCGCAATACGCTGCCGGGCAGCATCCTTTCATAGCAATTCTCTGTTGGTAAAGGCAACGGTGCCCACTATCCCGGCCCTTTCTGCGCTCTCTCTTTGTATAGAGCCATCCCTGTAGCGAGCATACAAGCATGTGACATTCCGTCAGGCATCATGTATCGCTGCGTGTTGAAGGTTTAGTGTATACCAACAATGTTGCAATCTGCACTACCAATCCCAATGTGGCCACAGAGTCCACAGATTTGCCTGGGCAGGATTCTAGAGTGCAGACTTAAGTCTATCTGAACCCCTTACTCTAGCCTCTCCGCGTGCTGAGTTTCAATCACCCATAGGTCAGGCACTTGTCAAATATTTTGGGCTGACGTTGGCCAATAACAAGCCAACATTCATCAATTTAACTCAAAATAACTGTGAGAGCACGTGGCCCACTTATTAAACCATTGGAAGATATTCCCAATATACTTTATTGGCCGAGTGAACGATATTAAAATTACATTTTGGCCCAGATTTCTGTTCCTACTTTGGTTTCTCCCTGTCACGGTATGGAAAATCTTTGGAACGACAGAAAAGTTGGACTAGCCAAGTGATCCCTCCATGTGTCTTCATCAGACGTGGCCCTGTATTACTACCATACCTTAAGGTGTACTATTGGGCGTCATTAAGCGACTGGTCATTGCCTCTCAGTGCAGGAACACACAGGGTTACTTGAAGCACACCGTCTTACTGATGAACAGACAAATTGAAGAGCCACAGTACCCAATTTACAGCAAAGGATATGTGCTCTGAACCTACTACGCTGGCGTTCCGGTGCAATACAAGCACAAATTCTTATAACATAAGATATGATCCGACCTCCTCAAATTCCTGCCATTCCCAGAAATCTCTAGCTGAACTCACTATGGCAAAAACAGGAGTGGTCTGTACCATATTGGCTTCTCCAGAGCAAGAGATGGGAGAACGCAGGCATTAAACATTTGAGAGGTATCGTGAAGTCCAACATTTCACCCAATTTTTCAATCTGTGCAAATTCGTTATCACGTATCCTTGATATGCAATATGCGGACCCCTCTTCCCTACAACTTATTCCTTTAACAACTAATAACCATTGCCCTACAATTCTATATATGGACTAAAGTACCCCCATACTGTACCATTATAAGGACGTTACAAGTGACCAAGGAGTTTCGTGACCAAATCGATTTTGACCTTGTTCCTTTATAAAGTCACGGAACTCCAAGGTCAGTTGAAATGTCCCTTTTATGTATGGTACAGGGTATTTGATGGCTTATCCTACATGGCTGCACACTGTTGTTCCCTTTAATACCCTATCTCTTGCACAAAGGCTTTTCTAGGGGGAGTGCTGAGCGGGCTGTAGCCCTGGGTCTTTTGGTTGTAGCCCCAGACGGAAACTCAGGGGCTACAACCAAAATGCCAGTTAGCCAGCGCCGAGACCCGACAGTAGCATAGCCCCGGATCTTTTCCAGTCCTAGCAACACCCCTGCTCTTGCATAATATAATGCAAGAGATCTTCCATTTCCTATTCCACATAATCAATATAGAATCTGTTTGGATTTAAAAAAGCAAAAATGCAGCTCCTTATGTGTTTCAGAAAAATAGTTCAGGCAGTGTAATAAAATGTTTCAAAGTTTTCATTTTGTGATTTAAAATAGGGATTAACATGCAGATTCTTGCTTGCATGTGTTCAACTCCAGCAGTGCACAGATTCTACTATAAACAGTTCCTTGTCAATTCGTAGCTGTAAAGTGACAAATAAAACTACTCGGAAAGCAAGGAATTTGAAAGGATTATCTCAGCTTTAATTAAGTGATGCAGTGACAGATGGAATTCTCTCTGCTGGCTCAAGCAAGCAGGCATCGTGACGTCACAACTGAAGCATAATGACTGATTTCACAGCGTCGTAATGTCACTTTCTTATTACAGGTCAGTTGTGACATCACAACTAACCTGTAATAGGATCATTATTTCTAGGATTTTCATACAGATATTGCAGGCTGCCATTTATTATATTTTCAGGCTTTTGTGCCGATATTGCAAACTGCCATAAGAAAACTTTTTCCAGGCTAAGAAAAATTATCTCCAGGCTTTCATACAGATATATTGCAGGCTGCCATTGTATTGTATTTCCAGCATTTTTGTAGAGCTATTGCAGGCTGCCATTTATTATATTTCCAGGCTTTTCATAGAGATATTGCAGACTGCCATGTATTATATTTGAAAGCTATTTATAGATATATTGCAGGCTGCTATCTATTATATTCAAGGCTTTTCTAGAGAGATTGCAGGTTGCCATTTATTATAAAATGCCATCAGACTAACTGAGTGAAAAGAGTAACTTCTTGTTGCAGATCTTGAATGCCTCCAATACACCAGCAAAGTTGCGCCCCATTTTGCCTAAAAATGCACCATGTACTGATGTCCTCCAAGAATTAACTACAACAACACTAGGCTTCACCTCCCGCTCTCCCCAATATGACTGAACACATGGCGCTGACTGAGAGCACAGAGTGTCATAGTGAGGGTCAGCAGAAGCAGAAACAACACATGTGGTGGCTTTCTATAGAGGGCTACAGACCTTCTCAAGCTGCCGTTTATCTCCAAATTCAAAGCCTTTTAGATCGAGCTATCCAGCTGTAATCCTGGGTTGAGATTATGAAAAATGATAATTATCTTTATTGTTTTAGGTTTTTTTTACAAACCTTTAGACATTTTGTCTTGAGAATCAATCAATTACAAACTTCTAAAACACTATTTTTTGAAAAATAAGAAGGGATCTCAAACTCATTTTACTGATTTGCTGCCGAGATACCACCTAACTCATAATGAGGCCCTTTGTCTTTGGGGAAAGGGAGGAGGGTATGGGTGCAGCTGAATTAGGATTGAAATGAACAGATCAATGGAAGGGTACAAGGGGCCTCAGGGTATCTGATTGTGATGCAGAGGGGTGTGTGTGTGTGTGTCTGTCTGTCTGTCTTCCTTAGTAAGAGATTTAACCGGGTGCTCCTCGTGAAAGCTGGCAATGCACCTGTCTGTAATTCTGAGGAGTTTCCAAGAAGGATTTTTCTAAGATCTTGTTGTGCAGTGCAAGGATTAGTCTGTTCACGGTTACGTGAGATGTGCTCAAGCGTGCCTTCAACGTGTGGAGGCTCATTCACCAGATACACTTCCAAAAGGCCACACCTTCGCCAAGGACACACTCTGCGAGTGTCACTTAGACCGAAGGAAGTATGAAAGCCAAGGGTTGGCCATGAAAGGGTCCAGGGGAAGCAGGTAAAAGCCAGGTCCTCCAAAGGTCACACCTTCACCAAGGGCATACTCTGCGAGTGTCACTTAGACCGAAGGAAGTATGAAAGCCAAGGGTTGGCCATGAAAGGGTCCAGGGGAAGCAGGTAAAAGCCAGGTCCTCCAAAGGTCACACCTTCACCAAGGGCATACTCTGCGAGTGTCACTTAGACCGAAGGAAGTATGAAAGCCAAGGGTTGGCCATGAAAGGGTCCAGGGGAAGCAGGTAAAAGCCAGGTCCTCCAAAGGCCGCACCTTCACCAAGGGCATACTCTGCGAGTGTCACTTAGACCGAAGGAAGTATGAAAGCCAAGGGTTGGCCATGAAAGGGTCCAGGGGAAGCAGGTAAAAGCCAGGTCCTCCAAAAGGCCACACCTTCACCAAGGGCATACTCTGCGAGTGCCACTTAGACCGAAGGAAGTATGAAAGCCAAGGGTTGGCCATGAAAGGGTCCAGGGGAAGCAGGTAAAAGCCAGGTCCTCCAAAGGTCGCACCTGATTTCCTCTCCAAACGTTAAAGATGGAACACAGCAACCCAGAAATAACAGATGCTGACAACATCATCCTCGTTTATTTAAAAGTACCAAACCAAGTGAAACAAAAACATTTCAGGAAGTGCTTAATTTGTAGCCGGAAAAAGCGATAAGGCCTTGAATTTTAGACAAAAGGTGAATGGCAAGTGTGTGCCAACTTGAATTATATAAATTGCAAATTTCTTAAATTGCAGTGTCTTTTAAAAAAATGTTAATGTGTTTTTTATTCATTTTTGTTATTGTCCAGCATGACACAGTTCGCATCGAACATGGTATTGTATTGGATAAGTGAAAAAACAATGTAATTTTTTGTAAAGACTCCCAAAATCCAACCCATTCACAGTTCTACCAAAATACAACCCATTCACAGTTCTACCAAAATCCAACCCATTCACAGCTAGGCAAAGGGTACACCTCAGGCTTGGGGGTTATTTTCTCAGCATCCCTGTTCTGTCAACCACAGGCCTTAAGTACTTTCCTCTAGCGAACAGTTTCTTTTCATTATGTTTTTATGAAATATTATATGATTTTCTTAAAATAAATAAAGAAATGGAATATAGTCAATAAGTACATTTCAGAGTGCGCCTTTTCTTGTGCTTCATTTTGATATGTTTCTAGCGCAAGAAGCCTGCAGTGTCCCCGTGGATACTCCGCCCACCACAGAAGGCTTGCAGGTGACATGCAGCCCTGGTACACAGGGACTAAGTATTGGCTCCTGCCCGGTCCTCCGTACATGGGGGTAGGTATAGGACCCTCTTAGCACTACATTCAGCTTCACCCCGAATCAGGCTGAGCCGTCTCCAGTCAGAGAGGGAACGAAGGCCCGGTGGGTTCCCAAGAAGCTGCAGGGTGAAAGCTCCGAAAAGAACCGGTACGCAACACAGCCGAGCTCAGTAATGACCCAATAAACAATGCATAATTAATTTCAGATGGAAGAATTTAATTAAGCTAAAACCTGAGAATGAAAGAATAATCCAACCAGGACTCATAAAATCTCCCTGTAATCGAGGCATGTCCCCTAGAAACAGGAAAGTGGGACAATCGTTTCTGCGGCGCAGGGCAATCCAGAGAAAAATGGCCCTCAAAGGGTGTCCGGGGCTAACATTCAGGATCCGGCCAGCATTCTGGAGCCGTGCATGGGAGAAACACCCGCAGTGGATGTCCAGCAGTGCTCTTAAGTGGGAGGAGGATACATGGGGGCCTGAGTTGAGGGGGCCTGGTCGAAGTGTGGGGGAAATGGGGCAAAATTGCTTGGCAGTGGGAGCCAAGCAGGAAAGATGGGGCACACTCCTATCATTCCTTTTGATGCGCACCTCTCATTTAGTTTGTTAATCGTGGCTCCCCTGGCTGCTGGGTCGGAGCCTGTGATTGGGAAACTAAAGGAGAAGGTCACACCAAAAGCAATGATAACAGTGCACCCTGTCTCTTCTTTTGTTTCTTCAGGAGAGGCGCCAACCCCCTCAAGCAGCCCTTTAACTCCCCCAAATGTCGCATTTCCTCATTCAATAGCACCCACCCAATGAAACAAGTGACTGTGGCTGCCTTCGCCTCCACCTTCCTCTTCTCACCCCTACCTCTGAATCTACCTCTGATTCTGCCCTCAGCAACCTCCATCTTTCCATCACCAAAACTCTTGACATTCTTGCCCCAGTCATGAGGATCTGTCTGAAACCTGCTTCAAAGCTTAACTATTGCTACGACACCGAACTTGCAGCCCTGAAATGAAAGTGCAGGGCAGCAGAATGGAAGTGGCAAACCTCACTCTCATCCTCTGACAAACTGGCCTGCCACCTGCTCCAATGGCAATACAGACGTGCCATCCTTGCAGAGAAAAGAGCCCACATTCAGGTATCCGGCACATCCAATAACACGTCTGAACGTTTCCAAATCTGCAGGGAACTAGCCAACCCCTCCGCAGTCTCCTCCTCCCCGTCTTCTTCCCAGGCTCTCTGCAATGCACTGGCCTCACACTTTGCCACCAAAACTCAGGACATTCTGACTACCCTTTCTACACTCCCTCACAACTCATCCCACTCCCCACACACCACACCCCCTCCCGCCTTTTTCTCCTTCTCTCCTGTCACACCTGAAGAAATTACCAGAGTTGTCCACTCCATGAAGGTCTCTCCTAAACAGGTCTCCCCTTGCTCACCCAGGACCATCAAGGATAACATTGGCTCCCTTGCTCCTGCTGTCGCTGATTACTGCAATCACTCCTTTAGCACTGGATCTTTCTCCTCCCCCCTTAAGCACTCCCTTGTGCGCCCACTTCTGAAAAAAACATCCTCTGACCCTACCTGCCCTGCCAGCTATCGCCTTATCTCCATCACCCCCTTAGTTGGGAAGCTACTTGAGAAGCTGGCCTTGTCCCAACTCAACTCTCCCACTGAAGTTGTTGGTGGCCTCCACAACCATCAATCTGGATTCCGAGCACCCAGAAGCACGGAACCTGCTCTTCTGAACACCCGTGAAGAACTGCTTGCATCTCTGGACTCCAATTCCAAAGCCGTCCTCATCCTTCTTGATCTCTCCTCTGCATTTGACACAGTTAACCACTCCATCCTCATACAAAGGCTCCACAATACACTTGGTATCTCGGAACGGGCACTGGATTGGCTGTCCTCTTTCCTCACTAACCACTCTTCCCAAGTCATCCTAGGCTCCTTTTCCTCTCCTACTTTCATCTCCGCCTGTGGGGTCCCCCAGGGCTCTGCACTCTCCCCCTGGCTCTTATACATCTACCTTTCTCTCCTTGTATACATCATCTCCTCTTTCTCCTCCAACTTCCAGTGTTATGCAGATGCCCCACAGCTCTTCTTCAGACTCCTTGATGACCCTCCTCACCCTCCATAATCCCTGACCACCTATCTGCCACCCAGTCCTGGTGCACCTCCAATGATTTCTGCTTCAACACCTGTACAATTGAGATCCTTCTCATTGGTACCCCTGCTCCCTCCTCCTTCCCCCACTCTGGACTTCCTCCTTGGGCTCTCCCCCTGCGCCTTTAACTGAAGCCACAAACCTTGGCGTCATCTTTGACTCCTCTCTTTCCTTCCTCCCTCACACTCAGGACATTGCCAAGAAGTCTGACTATCAGCTCTTCCTTCTCAAAGGAATTCTACCTTTTCTCACTTTCCCTCAGAGGCTCAATGTGACTGGAGCCCTGGTTCTCTAGACTGGACCACTGTAACAGCCTTCCCCTGAATCTTCCTTCTTCCATTCTGCGACCCCTGCAGCTTATCCAGAATAGTTCTGCAAGATCTATCCTTGGCCTTAAGCCCAGGGATCGCATCTCTCCTGCACTAAAAAGTCTTCACTGGCTCGCGGTTGCTATACGGGTTAAATTCAAATCCCTCTGCATTATCCACAAGGCTTTCTGGGCCCAGGGACCACACTATCTTCAACTCTATCTCACTAAATACTCTCCCTCTAGACCACTTCGCTCCTCTGGCACCTCCTTGTGTGTAAAGCGTTTTTGCTAAACAGAGGGCAGGGGGTTGCTCACTCTCCTCTGCGGGCTGCCTCCTCTGAAACAGCCCCTCCCCTCCCCTGCGCCTTGAGCAGGATCTTCTCAAATTCCGGAAGCTCCTTAAGATTTTTGTCTTTTCCTAGTCCTTCCCTCCTTCTCTCCTCTGCTAATCCCACAGTTGCTGAATCAGTGTCCTTGGCCCTTATGCATCTGCGGGGTCTTGACCTACCACACCAATTCCTCCCAGCTCCTGTCTATCCACGGCACTTTGCATCTACACACCCTCCACTGTGAGGACTCGCACTTAAACCTTCCGCGGCTCTGGCCGTGTAGCACTCAACATTCTTAGCACTTCATCCATGGCTCACCCTTGGGCTCGCACTCCCCAGCACTTCCCGCTCTTCCCTCTACCTTTCTGCACTTGCACGTTCTGAATACGCACAAGGCATAGTAGTAGATTTGTCCCCTCCAGCTTTCCCCCCTCTGCTTTTGAATATTGTGTGTAATGTATTTCCCTCTCTCTCTCCTGTGGGCGCTTTGAAACAGTATATTCTTATTGTATAAGTGCCTAACAAGCAAAAAATAAATAAATATAGAAGTATGGTTAAAGGGCTGCCTAGAGGTCAGTGCCTCTGATTAAGAAACAAAAGGAGACACAGGGCACTTTTATCATACTTTTGGTGCTCTGTGCCTCCTTTTTTCTCAAATCAGAAGTGCCGACACCCACAGGAAGCCCTTTAACCATACGGCTCTGTGGAGTGAAAGGCCTGCCAAAGGGTGATGGTGCGTCTAGGGCTTGTAAGGGGGAAGCCCAGCAGAGCCCCGGCTCTGGAGTACTTTTTGGAGCAAGTCAGGGCTCCGCCCTGGCTAGCCCCAGACTGCTCGAAGCCCTGAGGTCCAATAATCACATTTCTTCTCAACTCTGGAGGGCTGGCGTGTATGCTCGAATGCGAGTACCAGGACTGCCTGCTGGGCGAAGAGTACCCACAATGTGTGTGCTGGTCGAGTAGTAAGTATCTGTTTGGTCGGAGAGTGTCGGGAGCCTATCCTGTCTGCACTGAAGCTGAGAGTGTACCACGGTGGTTGCTCTTGGAGAAGGCTAGTGATGTGGTCGTGGGGAAACAGGGCCTTGCTCCGGTGTTCCGCAGGGATGCGGTGCGCACACCACGAGCCTACATGAGTGTGTTACGCGAGTCCCACGAGTGTGTGCTATGAGCAAGCCAAGGAGAGACGCGTGCTGGAGGAGGACCAGGACTTTGTGCTGACAGAGTACCGGAGTGTGTGCCGAGAAAGTCCAAGGCTTGTATATGGGAGTGTGAAAGTACTGACGTGTGCCAGAACAGTGCAAGCAGTAAGAACGTGCGTAGTGCGGGTGTGTGCACGTGCTCGTGCGTGCACCTCTGCTGGGGCGAGGGTTAGGGAAGACATCTTCGGCGCCGCGAGGACCCGTGTATAAATATCCCCCCTCAGAGCGGGGAGCCTTCCAGCTGCCGTTGGCTATTAATAGGAGCTGAGGAGAGAGTGGGAAGAGGGTGGGGGAACCGAGAGAAGGGGTGAGGCGAGTGGGGGCGGGTGGGAGTGTGGGATCCCTGAGACGAGGAGGAGGAGGACTGGCTGGAGACTCCTCGTAGAGAGAGTGATGTCATGGCATGCGCAGTCATTTGTCTGTGCTGTAGTAAAGCATGCGGCGTGCAGTCACGCCTGCCGTGCTGTAATACGACAGAAGGCAGGCTTTTGTGCCTCTCGTGTTGTAATACAGCGCAGGTTTAGCAGTCGTGTCGCCGCCTTGCCCTAATACTGAAGAGCGTTGAATTAATCACAACCACCGGCAATTGCTGGGCAGGGCTACATTGCATAGTTGTTCATCCTTCTGCACCATTGCAGAAGGGGAAACGCAATGTTTCAAATGATCAGCCTCGGTCCCACCCCTAAGGGGAGGTACATCCCAACTACTAGGTCACCTCCCTTCCACGTGACACCACAGACACCCCCACACATGTTTCAGCCCCCCTGAGCATCATCAGGGAGGGGTCGCTCTGGTCGTAAGGGAGCAGCAAGTTTGGGACCCACATCGGGGCACCGTCTGTAATGGTGCAGACTGGCAAAAAAACAATGGAAGAGTAGTCTGAACAGAGCAATGACAGTGGTAATGATTTGTATTTGTTTCTTTGAGTGGGAGAGTGTGTGCCCATCTGTGGATTGTTCTGTGCTCTGTGCAGCACAGGGTGCCAAGCTGGATAGCGAGCACGGCCCCTACTGGGGTACCTGAAATAACTTACACAGTCAGTTTATTTGGACTAAATAGGGCAGCACCTCCCCAGTTCTGCTCTTTGTGCATTGTTAGGCGTGTTTCTTTGTTTCTTAAGTGTCTGCTTGCTGAATAGAACTTGCCTATGTAATGTTGGTTCCCTGCCAACATTATCCATTCCATCCAGGCGGCCTGGTTTTAAAGTTGCATTCTGGGACTTGTAGTCCTGGAATTATAAATGAGACATCCCAGAATGCAAGATTAAAATCAGGACTGGACTAGCATCTCCTGAATAGAATGGGTAATTTTGTCATATATAACCGCCAGTAAGACAAAGTGAACCGGGTCAAATAAACCTAAAACACGCACTCCTGTCTTTGATACAAAGATTCCACCATGTTTACTGATTATTTAGAAGTTTTACTGTCACAGCAGGAGGCTCAATTATGATACACAACACAACTGTGTTTCGGCCTTAAAGGGCTGTGTTTGCAGCTGTTCTTGTGTAGGCCTTCATCAGGACAAGATAAGTGATTGTGGGCAAACCGTCGGGACTATTTCAATAGATCCTTGACGTTTGCAGGGTAAAGAAAAGTTTGTCTTGCAGTCTCCCTGAGGCTCCAGCGCCCTGCAGACGTGTTCCTTCTACCCAGCGGCAGGTCATGTTGCAGGTGTGATCTTGCTGACGCACCAGACAGTTTTGCCCCGATTTACTGCACGCTATACTTCATCACCCAACTATTAATTTAGGACTGGGTTCATCTAATTAGATTGGCCCCATTGCACCGGATCAGTACCCTGCACACGTCAAGGATCTATTGAAATAGTCCCGACTGTCTGCCACCACTTATCGTGGCACCACCACATCACAAGCCCGCAGGAAGCTCCCACAACCACTTATCTTGTCCTGATGAAGACGTACACAGGAACAGCTGCAAACCCAGCCCTTTAAGGCAGAAACACAGTCGTGTTGTGTATCAAAATTGAGCATCCTGCTGTGACAGTAAAACTTCTGAATAATCAGTAAACATCGTGGAATCTTTGTATCAAAGACAGGAGAGTGTGCTTTAGGTTTCTTTGACCCTGTTCACTTTGTCTTAAAGTCTCATAGATGTGTGCGGTCTAAGTGGCTCAGTCTATTTGGCCTTGTTTGCCCATAATCCTTGCTCATGTAGTGCTCGCAAGGCCCGTGAGAAAGAGGCACTGAAGATTCCCAGATGCCATTCTATCTACAAGAGTTCCTTTATCGAAAGAGAAATAACATTGGCTAGTAATGTTTCTAGCTTTTTTTTTTTTATTTTGATAATTTTTTTTTTTATTAAGGTATGTAGTATACAATCATAAAGTCATAACTTCATAAACATAATGCAGTGAAACCTCTTTCTAGCTTTTTTTAATAATTATGGTTGCAGTATCTTTGTAATCCCTTGGGTGATAGAAGGACCAGGTCAGCAGCATAGAATTCAATTTTTCTTTGTATCCCCTTGCGAAAGACCTGTGGCTCTATCACAATCTTGGCAGTATCCTGGCAGTAAATCCGCTGAGATACCGCCAGCACAAATTTCATTACCGCAACTCGGTCCAGCGCTATTAGCCCTGCGGTAATAGTGTCACAAATGGGCGGAAAGTGCTGAGATTTACCTCCAGCAGAAGTTGGAGGTAAAGCTCCCACTTTGCGCCCAAACTCAGGATTGGGCTGAGAGGTAAACCCCCCTTGTATTCCATCTTTCAGTGTGATTAGTAGAGTTTCACTCTCTCTTGTTTGAATGAGTCTCCTTTCATGTTTACTCTGCGTTTGGCCTGGGTGTGCATCTCCCTTATTATATGGCTTCCCTTCGGTGCCAGTGTCCAGGAGTTTCAGTGATGGGTCTGGATGCCAGTCTGAGTTGAATCCCTTTGGAAGTCCATGAAGCAGGAGCATATTTTTACTTTTGGGGTTGTCTGGACTTCTGTCCATTGATGTGTAGGTGTGTGTAGGTGTGTGTGTGTGTGTGTGTGTGTGTAGGTTGTATATATGGTCTGTTGTTCTGTGTTTAGGGTTACATCCTATCGTGCTCCTGCGTTATATCTCTTTCTCCGGGTGGGATGTCTGTGTTCTTTCACTGAGGATGCTACACACACGCTTCCCTATTTCGCTTCCTACTCAAATACCTTGATAGTTATTTGGGTCAAGGCAGTTTCCACTTTTGAATAATGGGGTGCGGGCAGTGCTCAAGTCGAGGGTACACGCGGGTGGACTGAGACCCCCACTTTTTTCAGAGGGCTCCTTGATATGCTAATTTATGGTGACGCCACATTCAATTGGTATGTTAATGAGTCCCCCCACTTTTTTTGAGGGCTTGACCCTTGGCCACATGGGGGAAGTGCCCACTAAGCCGGACATGGTTACATTTGGTTAGGGTCTCTTGCAGTGTTGCCATGCTTACGTCACCCCTGGAGTCTCCAGATTTCAGCTTGTGTATATGGTTTTTTTGTCTCTTTTAGTTTGGCTTCTGTGTCCAGTGGTGTCTTTTAGTCCTTTCTGCCCTGTTCTAATATCTGTAGCTTGTCCACAGCTGCCATTTGTTCTGGGTTTATTGGTCCTCTTAATATGCTTCGAAACAGGCCCTGGGAGTGCTTTTCCCATACACATTTTAAGCCTAATTAGTTGTCATGTTCTTTAACGTTTCGGTTATTCCATTTGTCACACAGCTGTTTGTTCTCAGTGATTCCTATATTTCTCTGAGTTGTTTGGTTTCATGGCTTCTCTTCTTTCTCGTGGGGGGTGATTTCAGTCTGCACAGGGTGTTCTTCTCTTATGATTGTGCTCTCTGGGTCCCTGTGGTTTTGATGGGAGGGGTCTTTCAGATTATTAGGATTTTGCAGTCTGTGCCAAACTACTTATTGTGTTTTGTGTGTGTGTTGTTTGTGGCTATTGTCCATAGTGTGTTGTCTGCTGCTGTTCTGAATATGTTGCGTCTTTGCCGGCCTGGTTGGCTCCTTTTTTATCAGCCAAATCTCCCATTCAGTCTTTTAATCGCTGCCTTTTAGGCTGATTCCGTGTCCTCGACATGCGCTTAGCTGTTCGGTGTCCATTTGTATCTTGAGGCAAGGTTTGAAGTGATTGTGATGGGTTATTGTCCTGCGTGTCTGGTTCTTTTCTCTTAAAGTATTTAACCGTGTGGTTGTGGTCAGTCGGGTGGTACTGGGGTCTGAGTGTGAATGCTTTCATTTTATTTGTAAGGCAGTGATAATGCTGTCAGTTAAGGGAAACCTACTATAGGGACTGCTGTACACCTAGTCCATAGTCCCCCTTCCTCCACACTTGTGGGAGTTTCCACTCATGGGGACTTGACCGAAGCATTTTGGTGCATAGCAAAACATTCTCCCAAATTTGATTGCTCATGTATCCAGGCGTACATAGCCATGCCCCTCCAGGCACTGCCTCCTGCATCGCTCATCCTTTTCGATTACCTAGGCTGTACCTGACTGGTTACTAAGTTAGGTGGAGCATATGGATGCATAGGGACTATGGACTGGAGTACAGTGGTCACTATAGTGTGTACATTTTCTTTACTCCTACATCGTGTCCCCCTTCCTCCATACTTGTGGGAGACTAACCAGTATTCACACACTGAAGAGGCAGGGGGACTGACACTAACTAACTAACAAACCAAACAAGTTCTGCAGGACTGCTTGCCCAAGTCGAGCATCGGCTCGATGATTGGAGTCCAAGCAGCAGTACTGGCAGAAAGTGAGACCCAAGTGGCCGCTCCTGCAATGACCTCCTAAGAAACGGGTTCTCTGGAAAGGGTCAGAGGCAGCGAAAGCTCGGAACAGCATGATAGTGAAGAGTCTCAGGAGTCTGCACAACCTGCAACCTGTGAGGCTCAATGATTCAAGAGTGTATCCAGCAGGCAATGGTGGCTTTGGTAGCAGCCGGCTCATGGGAACTACCTCTATAAAGAACGAAGAGTCTGCCAGAAGATCTGGTCTCTTTAGTCCTGTCCAGGTAGAATTTCAGTGCTCGATGAACATCGAGATCGCAGATCACCCTCTCCCCCTTCGGCAACGAGTTAGCAAAGATCATAAGTAATGCAATTTCATGGTTGATTTGGCAATCCGAAATGAACTTTGGTGAAAAAGGAAGGGTGCGTACGGAGCACCACCTTGTACTTGTGGAAAGTAATACATGGTACCTCCACGGACAGGGCCTGTAGCTCACCATCCCGGCGAGCCGATGTGACAGCCACCAAGAAGGTTGTCTTTCAGGCCACCAAATGGATGTCCACCATGACCCTAGTTATGTGGCAGCACAGTATTAATAACATTGAGGTCCAGGTGGAAACAGGCACCTGAGCCCTTCAAAGTGTCGCTTGACCAGTGGGTTGGACAGGGGAGAGGATACCCCCTCAATATCCTTGTATGGGGCCATCGCTGAGAGGTAGGTGCCTTATGACTCGACTGAAACATCTGATAAAGACAGATCAGAAAGGAAAGAGTGAACATGGTCCAAACCATGTATTAGGGAGGTCTGCCTCACAAGGGACCAGTGACAAAACCATGTCCATTTGCCCTTGTACTGGGCCCTCGTGAATGGACGACGCAAGCTCAGAAGTCAGAGCAACCCCCTCAGGAACCAGGCTGATAACTGAAGAGATTAGAGGGAGTGATGCCAAGTCCTCACCCCCTCCCAAGCTGGGACAGAAGATCTGGTCTCTGGGGAAGCCCAAAACCTTCATGTCCAAGAACCAATACCTAGCTGGCCACAGAGACACCACCACGATCGTGCAGCAGGTTCTGGAGGATCTTGTGGATTTGGTTGAAGCGTATTTAAGTGATTTGTTTTGACCGCATTTTACCACAATAAAATGTGTCGGGACCCTTCCACCACTCTCAACCCTCCCATACGCGCAACCTTGTAAATACCTAAACCCAACCCCCACGTACATACTTGCCGGTGGTAAAATGTGGCATAATATTTTTGGGGAAATGGATTTCGATTAAAGTGGCCTGCGAGGGAAATGGGTAATTTGGTTCTGGGTTCCTTGAACGTCTTAAGCACTCGGTGAAAGAGGGAGGACGGGGAAATGCATACATTTCCCTCCCCTCCCAAGAGACCGTCAGACCCTTCCCCATTGGAGTTCATGGGCCTGTCCAGCTTTGAGGAGGCAAAAAAGGATTACTTGGCGTTCTGGGGGGTCGTGAAGTTGTCCACAGAGGAGACACCCCATCCCACAAAGAGGTCCTTCACCACCTCCCTGTGGAGCTCCTGCTCCTGGACAGACGTCTCCAATCTGCTGAATGCATCCACCTCAGCGTTTTCCTCTACCAGAAGGGGGGTGAAAGGCCACAGTTCCACTGCCAGAGTGATAAGTTACAGGGACTTGGTCCCACCCTGCTTATTCAAATCAAGCAACACAGTGGTTATGTCTGTCGCAACCTGCATGCAAGAGTTCTTGAGAATCTGAAGAAAGACCTTTAAGACATGGAATATGGCCTGGACCTCCGAAACAGTGATCTGAAATGTCTGTTCTAAATTCTACAAATCGTGCACCCTGAGAGTGTCCAGGGTGGTGTCCCACTGCACCAGGGAAGAGTCCATGGTTATGGTCCATGTGGGAAGGGGATTAAAGAACTCGAGCCGGGTCTCCTTAAGTTTTGGAAGCTTCTCAAGATCCTCCTTTTCTCTTCCTCCTTCCCTTTCCCCCTCCCCTGCTAATGTCCCCCTCTGCCTCTCTTGACTGGCTGCCTGGTTCCTTGAGATTCTTACTGGGCACCAGGCCCCCCTCAACCACTTTACCCCTGCACTTGGTTTCTTCTGCCCACCCCACCCAACCTGCACTTGCCCTTCCTGGGCTCCCTCTCCCTGCACTAGCCTGGCTGTGCCTGCACCACTTGAGCCCTTCCAGCCCCGTCCTCACACTTAGCTCATGGACCTTCTTTCCCCCTGCACTCTCTGCTTTCCCCTGGCTCTGTCCACCTGGCCTCCCCTGGCACTCACTTAACCCATGGGCCCTTCCACCTTGACTGGCACTCCCCCACCCCACCCCCGCACCTCCCCCCTCTCTTCACAGCACTTCTTGTTACTGGACTTGCACGATCTGGATGACAAAAGACCTAGTCGGACCGTTTTTATTTTTTCTCCCCTGCCCCCTCTACCCCTTCCTGTCTTGTTGCACCTTGAAACACCTTGGTGTACAGGTGTATTACAAATACCCAATAAATAAATAAATAAATAAAATCTAGAAGGTTGGAGAAATCTTTCCATCTGCTCAGATCTGGATGTTAAGACCGTGGAATCAAGGCTACCTGTGGGTGCTCCCTTTGAGACCAGCCCAAAGACAATTAATGCTGGGTCCATCTTTTCTTGAGACTGGCATAAAGCATAGACGGGAACGCACGAGGCCACGAGGCTGAGCAGCCCCTGCAACCATCAGGCCATGGTCCAAGATCTGGCAAAAAAGAAAGAGCAAGTGGAAAGGTAGTCCTGGGTCCTTTCGTCTGTTCGAAAAGGCCATAGCCAGACGAGAATCCCAGACAAAGTCAACAAATGTCAGCCTCTGGATATATGATATGATGTGGCATTTATAACGCGCATATACACAGGTGTTTCAAGGCACCACGAGGCAAGGGAGCGGAACAGAGGGAAGACGGAGACAACGATCTTACTAGGCCAGGTGACATTGAGAAAGCGCAAGTGCAGGGGGGGGGGAGGGAAAAGTGTAGGTATAGGATAGGGGTGATCATCCTGAACTGTTTAAGGAATGGAAGGAGTTGGAGGAGGACAAGTCCAGGATGATAGGCATAGATGCATGGTTGTTCCTCAGCACCATGAACAGCATGGCACAAATCCCTGCCCCCCCCCCCCCTCTGAGATGGGGGAGCCTCCTCCATTGCTCTGATGTCTAAGAATGTCAAAAACTTGTGGCCAAAGCTGGAGTAGAGGAGGCCAGGGGGAAGCAATACGCCCACCTGGCAACCAAGATGACTCGAGATTCGGAGGAGATTGCCCTCCATTCCTCCAGAAAGAACGAGATTGTCACCTCCCCCACCCCCCCAGAGTGGCACGAGGGGGAACAAGCTCATCATTGTTTGTTTTGGTTTGGGATCTGAGAAAGGGGAGAGGGAGGCCCTCGGGACAGGCCCCTGGGTGTGGGGCAGTGTTGCTTCTTCATAGGCTGGTAAGGGGAGGTCCAACTGCTCCAAAGATCCCTGGAACCAGCAGAAGGGGTGGGATGTACCCTTTGCGGCTCTCTGTGAGGCTGGAAAAGTCCTTCAGAGCCAGTGTAGCCAGCAATGCCAGGGTTCTGTCCATCTTCATGCTGGTTGTCTTTTTCTGCAGCTCCTCTTCTGTTGGAAAAGAGTCTGAGCCCTCGAAAGAGAGGTCCAAGGTTTTCTCTAGGACACCCGGTAGCAGTTTAGTTGCCCACAGGTAGGCCTGCCTCCCCATGTCAACTCCCAGCACCGTACCTATGGAGGAGGGGTCCGTGTGGTCACGTGGTCCGCCACTGACTGCAGCAGAATCTTCACGACCGGCTTTGCTTCAGAAGAGCAGCATGGTATACCTCGAGCTTCTCCGCTGGTAAAAAAAAATGTTGGCCTGGTGAAGCTGGAGTGCAGAGTTCTGTTGTACCTTCCGGCTTTAGGGGTTCAACAGCTTTTTTTTCTTTCCCCAAAACTGAGGAGCCTGCACAGGATCTGGGTTGTAGGGTGGCAGCCGCCGCTACCAAAGAGGAAGGCTGAGGTGAGACGCGTGGCCTCGAAGAGCACAGTTCTGTATCTCCGGTCTATCCGCCGGTTCACAACCGTGCATAAGAGAGGCCTGAGCCCTGTTTGAAGGGCCTCCACAATTGCATATTTTTGGAGCGACACACCCTGTTTGTCACTCATGCATGCTGAAACCCCCTCGGCCAGGACACCAGTCTCAAATGGAAGGCTTTATGGTGCGGGTATGTCCAAAATTGGAGCAATGCCATAATCTGCTCATTGAAGACCCGCTCTTAGGAGGGCAATTCCTCCTCCTGCTAGTCTTCCTTGCCCCCCAGGTCCCCCCTGTCCAAGGGAGGAGACAGAGGAGGAGCCGGCGGGGGCAGCAATTAAGCCCCTGGTGGCAGTGGGGGCTGAGGAAGAGCCGGTATCGGAGGCAGCTGACCCTTTGGTGTAGGTGTCCCCACTGATACGGTGTAATAATGCTCGTCATTGGCGTGGAGCCATCAGAGTTGCTGGCTGAGGCGGCAATAGAACTAACACTGCGTGACTGGGCACTGCATGACCAATTGGAACTTAGCCAGTAGCGTGTTTTCAGATTGAGGTGGTTGGGCCCTCTACCACCTGACAGCCACGAGCCCGTAAACACCATAGGCAAATTAGAAGACGGGAGGTCATCCATTAGAGGAAGAGACCGCCTCGTTGGAGTTGACCCATGCACTCTTTGCACTAAAGTAATAGCTTTTTGCGTTGGCTGTATGTCTTGTGATCATACATCTGTCTGTTGTTTATCAGGGTTTGCGGTAGTGTCATCACCTTCTGTTGGAGTGACGTCTAGGTCCCTGCGTATCAGTGTGTCACACTTGGGTTGAAAGGCTACAGTTTCTGAGTCTTTGGTCTTGAATATCTCCAGTTCGTAATACGGGGATTCCGCAGGTGGTATATTTGGTGCCCAGAGACAAACATTGGTCTGTTGTTAGAATATCTCTCTAGATGTGTGAACCCACAGGTGGTTCGTCTCTCAAAGCGTTCAGCTATTTGTGTCTTGTATCAGATCTTTATTTCCTCTGATTGCTTCTTTTTACTATGTTGCTTTTCCTGAGGGTGAACGCATCCGACAGTTCCTGGCATCCATTCCTGCAGCTTTTCTGTTGTTGGTTTCTCATACCTGGTTTTATATAATATGATGGATGTCATGGTGGTTTGTTTTTTCATTGAAATCTCCATTGGTTGTTCTGTTGCTAAAACTCAGTGATTGCAATCCTTAGTTACTATACTTGCTTATTATAAAAGACATTACTTTGTGTGCTGTCTAGTTTTCCATGCTTTAGCTGTTAAAGGCAGAGCGATTCACAAGGCAAAACAAGTGTTACTTTTAATCAGTTTGCAGTCACACAATACTAATAGAAAGACTTGAGGAATATGGTTTACAAGACTGCCTTAAAATGGCTAACATCCTTCCTCACGAATTGTACCAAAAGGACCTATCCACTGCCTTTTACCCCAAAAACCAAAACCCTCTCCTGCAGAGTGCCACAAGGCTCCAGCCTCTCCCCTCGCCTCTTCAACATCTGCATGTCCCCATTGACGAAAATCTTTCGAAACCACGGACTGACCGCCTACAACGATGCAGATGACACACAACTCATCATCAAGGTAGCCAAGACCCAACCAACACCCTCAATAATGGGCTCACTGACATATACAGCTGGATGGCAACAAACAACCTCAAATTAAACCTGGCCAAAACAGAGACGATGATTTCACCTCCAGACGGCAATGCAACCAACTGGACTGGCTGTCTGGCATGGGAACCCAACCGGAGACTTTGAACGTCATAAATAACCTAGACAACGGACTATCACTGGAACCACAAGTCAACGCTATTACAAATAAATGCTTCTACCTCCCAAGAGTACTCTGAGGCATGCTCCTCTACCTCTCTTTCCCAAATAGAACCCTTGCAATCTTCTCCCTAGTACTGTCAAGAATCAACTACGCAAAAAGCCTCTACCTTGGAATGCCAGAACATCTCACCAAAAAACTTCAATGCATCCAAAACACAGCAGCAAGGATACTCCTGAGATTCAACAGAAGTGACCACATCACACCAGCTCTGAGAATTCTACATTGGCTCCCAATAATAAATCGCATCACATTCAAAGCCCTCTGAGTTGCCCACAAATCATTACACGGACATGGAGCTAAATTTCTCCAAGTCAAGATCAGCCACTACCAACCAGGAAGAGACCTAAGATCAAGCAATGAAGTGAAAATCAAAACAAAACAATACGAAAAAGGGAACTTCTGAGGAACTGCATTCTCACTCCTAGTGGCTATGGAACACAATGCCAAAAGAAATGAGGACAACAGAAGACCACCTCACCTTCAGAATACGACTGAAAACATGGCTATTCAACTGCCAATGACCAGCACAATGGGCAATGCCAGCGATACCAATGGGGACCGAAGAAAAGTCACCAACCACTAACTCCGCGGTTCCGACTCCTCCTCTCCACGCTATGCCTCACGTTTAGATAGATTTGGAAAGACCAGCCATGCGGGACATTAGATAGAATTGTGAAGATTAGCCATGCGTCACTTTAGCTGTTTAATCTTGCTGCACTCAGAAGCACACTTTGTGCCTGGTAATTCTTGCTCTGCAGAGAGGGGCTAGGGAGGGTAGTCAATGTATTGCACTTAGAGGAATTTGTAGGAGTAGCTGATGTGTTGAGCTTGGAGGGTTGGCGCGGGCGGCCAGTGTATTGCACTTGGAAGAATTGGAGGGTACCACTGAGTTGCAACTGGATGGGCTGAGGACCTACCTGGAAGAAATTTGAGAGAAGACAATGTACTAACCACCATGCTTGTGCTCCCCTCCAAAATGCCTCCTAAGTACTATACACACCCTATGGGATAGCCAAACTACACAGAAACAAACACCCAACTAACTAACATTAGCATACAACAAACAATCCCAGACACCGGACCCTAAGCCATACAGATACAACAAACCAGTGCACACGATCAAAACACCAGCCAAACTACACATGAAACACACAAAAACACACACCCAACATAACCATCACCTGCATACATCAAACAACCCAGACACTGGACCTTCACCTTATGGATACAGCAAGCCAGTGCATACGATCAAACTACCAGCCTAACCACACATGAAACACACAAACACACCCCCAACATAACAAACATTTGCATACAGCAAATAACCCAGACACTGGACCTTCACCTTATGGATACAGCAAGCCAGTGCATACGATCAAACTATCAGCCTAACCACACATGAAACACACAAACACACCCGCAACATAACAAACATTTGCATACAGCAAATAACCCAGGCATTGGGCCTTACCCTTACGGATACAACAAGCCAGTGCACGCAGTCCAATCATGTGGAAGCCAACATGCACAGACGCCAGTTTCTCCTGGTTCTAGACCTATCCTTTCATTCTACCCTCTCTAACCCACCCACCCTCTCTCTAGCAGAGCCACGTGAGTGCCTGGAGACCACCCCAATGGTAACAGTGCACGGTATAAGACAACATAACATAACATCTCGCTGCTGTTTCAAAATCTTGTTTGATTGGTGTTATTCCAGTGGCTATCCATCGTAATAGGCGTTTAATGTATTACAGATCCCACTCCATGAGGATCTGGGCTGTGTTTTCTTTCCTGTTACTCTTTATTCTATCCTGTTGGTGCCAGTAGTGGGTCATTCTTTTGCCATGTGGTCTGCAGACGTGCTGTTCTATTTTATCTGTCAATGTCTCATACTGTTGTTCTCTGTGTTGTCGGTATCTTGTTCTGATGTCTCTTGCCGCTTCTTGTTGGTGGCTGTTGGGACCCGTTCAGCTTGATGTTGCTGCTTGATAGAGCTAGCCCAAAGAGATCCCAGGAGGATGTGTTTTTGGCCGGGAGGGCAGGTCGTGAGTGGAAAGGGCCATAGGGATGTGTATGGCACTGGACAGTCAGTGGGTGTGTAAATAGCCAAACTGTGCCCACAAGGTGTGTGCCCCTCCTCACATTCCGTCTTCCTGCTATCTCTACTGCAATGCAATTGCTTTGGGTTATAGGCGGCACGTACAACTAAACAGATGGTATGGATTTACCAGGGCAATGCCATCTGTTATGATGAATTTGAAGGCCCATCTTTGATCACTTATTAGTTTCTCTGCTGTAACGCAGCAGAGGGAGTTGAGTAACTTTAAATGGTTTATAATGAAGAGCTGGTGTGGTCATGTCTCTAATCTGTGATGCAGTAGAGGTGAGGTAGCAGTGCTTCCGTGCTGTAAAGCGGTTGGTTTTTCCGTGCTGTAATACAGCAAAGGGGATGCCGTTGATGTTCTGTGCTGTGATCAAGCGGGAGTGGTGCGGGTGTTCTGTGTTGTAATGTGGTGGGATTGTCCTTGTGGTTCCATGCAGAAATGCCCTGAAAGTGATGCAGGTGTGGTTAGTGCAGTAATGGAACAGAGGGCTGCAGTTGTGGTTCTGTGCTGTAATAGTGGAGGTGATGGGTGCAGTTGCTATGTGCTGTAATAAAGTACTGGCGGGATCGTTTTGCCGTGCTTTAATGTGTAGAGCTGGCAAATATGTGCTTCTGTGCTGTGATGCAGCTTTCCTGTGCTGTAATATAGCAGAGATTGCGGACATGTGGTTAGTGCAGTAATGGAACACAGGTGCTGCGGTTGTTCTGTATTGTGACAGTAGAGGTGATGGATTCAGTTGTTATGCTGTGCTATAAAAACATAGCAGTGGGTTCGTTGCTCTGTGCTTCAGTGTGTACAGGCGATGTGTTTATTGTTTTGTGCTGTAGTACAGTAGGGCTAGTGATGCGTTGTGGTTCTATGCTGTAGTACAGTAGCGTTGGTGCAGTTTTTGTTCTATACTGTAACACATTAAGGGTTTTGCAGGTGTGGTTCTGTGCTATAATGTAGCAGAGGAGACGCAGTTGCTGTTCTGTGCTGTGCAGTAGCGTTCAGGGAGTTGATGCGTTCTAAAACAGTATAGGTGAGGTTGTTCTGGGCTGCGCAGTAGAGGTGATGCAGGTGTGCTGTGCTGTAATACAGCAGCGTTGGTGCAGTTGCTGCACAGCAGAGGTGATGCAGATGTGCCTCTTTTCTGTAATACAGCAGCATTGGTGCAGTTGCCTTTCTGTACTGTGCAATAGAGGTGATGCTGAAGTGGTTCTGTGCTGTAATACAGCAGCATTGGTGCAGTTGCTGCACAGCAGACGTGATGCAGATGTGCTTCTGTGCTATAACAGAGCCGTGGTGAGCAGTTGCTGTTTTGTGCTGTAGCAGCAGAGTTGATGCAGATGTGCTTTTATTTAATACAGCAGCATTGGTGCAGTTGCTGCACAGCAGAGGTGATGCAGATGTGCGTTTGTGCTGTAATACAGCAGCGTTGGTGCAGTTGCTGCACAGCAGAGGTGATGCAGATGTGCTTTTCTGTAATACAGCAGCATTGGTGCAGTTGCCTTTCTGTACTGTACAGCAGAGGTGATGCAGAAGTAGTTCTGTACTGTAGTAGAGTAGCATTGGTGTCATTGACCTTGTGTGCTGTGATACAGTAGTAGTGATGCGTTTCTGTTCTGTGCTGTAATACAGTCGCGTTAATGCAATTGCTGTTCTGTGCAATAATACAGTAAAGGTGATGCAGCTGTGGTTCTGTACTGTAATGTAGTAGAGGTGCTGCAGTTCTATGCTATGGTACAGGAAAGGTGATGCAGTTGTGGTTCTGTACTGTAATGTAGTAGAGGTGCTGCAGTTCTATGCTATGGTACAGGACAGGTGATACAGTTGTCGTTCTGTGCAGTAATGTAGTAGAGGTGCTGCAGTTGTTCTATGCTATGGTACAGGAAAGGTGATGCAGTTGTGGTTCTGTACTGTAATGTAGTAGATGTGCTGCAGTTGTTCTATGCTATGGTACAGGAAAGGTGATGCAGTTGTGGTTCTGTACTGTAATGTAGTAGAGGTGCTGCAGTTCTATGCTATGGTACAGGACAGGTGATACAGTTGTCGTTCTGTGCAGTAATGTAGTAGAGGTGCTGCAGTTGTTCTATGCTATGGTACAGGAAAGGTGATGCAGTTGTGGTTCTGTACTGTAATGTAGTAGATGTGCTGCAGTTGTTCTATGCTATGGTACAGGAAAGGTGATGCAGTTGTGGTTCTGTACTGTAATGTAGTAGAGGTGCTGCAGTTGTTCTAAGCTATGGTACAGGACAGCTGTGGTTCTGTACTGTAATGTAGTAGAGGTGCTGCAGTTGTTCTATGCTATGGTAGAGGACAGGTGATGCAGTTGTAGTTCTGTGCTGTAATGTAGTAGAGGTGCTGCAGTTGTTCTATGCTATGGTACAGGACAGGTGATGCAGTTGTCTGGTACAGGACAGGTGATGCAGTTGTCGTTCTGTGCTGTAATGTAGTAGAGGTGCTGCAGTTGTTCTATGCTATGGTAGAGGACAGGTGAAGCAGTTGTAGTTCTGTGCTGTAATGTAGTAGAGGTGCTGCAGTTGTTCTATGCTATGGTACAGGACAGGTGATGCAGTTGTCGTTCTGTGCTGTACTACGGTAGCGTCGGTGCATTTGTTCTGTGCTGTAAGACAATAGGAGTGATGTAGTTGTGAATCTGTGCTATAACAGAGCCGTGGTGAGCAGTTGCTGTTTTGTGCTGTAGCAGCAGAGGTGATGCATTTGTGCTTCTGTGCTGTAGCACAGGTGGTGCAGTCGTCTGGTTTTTCTGTATGTTATACAGCGCTGATATGCCGCGTTATGCCTTTCTAAGAGCTCTGAGAGGTCTGCAAGCGGAAATGCCACCACTCCAAGCCCCGTTAACATTGGACACTGTGAGCCCTGTCCTCGCCCCCGATACCCACAGCCCTAGATTCTATAGGTGGACAGGGCTGGTTGGGACTAGGTGGGCTTCTGTCTGTGCTTCCCTGCCGAGTGCCATGCTCTGATCCTGGTCGCCTGACTCTGGAGTCCTGTTGGCCACCTTCTGAAGGTGCCTATGGCCTTGCCAGGCGGATCCACGTCATAGATAACCCAGCTGTTTGCAACCTACCTCTCTTGGCTGCAGTTGCATGCCTCGGCTGAAAGGGGGCAGAAGTGGTAACCCCGAACACACCAAAGGATAGACGGGTTACTGAGACCTGCTCGTTCCACCAGACGCGGCTGGGCCGCCATGACCCCCCCCCCCCCCCACCCCCCTCACTCTAGGGTTTAAGGGGGCAAGGATGTCCCTTAATCTGGACAAAACGGAGAATGAGGGAGGGAGTGATGGGCACAAGAACATGACGGGTAGGCTGAAATGAGGAGAAGATCGTGCAGGTGTGTTTCATCCTAAAAGCCATTACTTCACTTTAACCAACACCAATGGTTCCCGATACAAGGGCACTTCATAACTGGTCGAATCAATTAACTGAGTTTACATTTTAGGGGGTATTTCCTTCGCCCCAGCAGCAGTTAAGCAAACCTGCGTGCCATGACCTGTTTAAGGGGGGAAAACGACCCTTAAAGGAGAACGCTACATTTCTTCTTAACTACCGATTAATAGAAGGCAGGAGAACGCTATCTGTCTTCCGAACGACTGACAGAAGGCAGGAGAATGCTAGCAGTCTTCTGAACGATTGACAGAAGGCAGAACTCTACCTATCTCCCAAACCATTGGCAGGAGAACACTACCTTTCTTCCTAACTATTGCCAGAAGGCACGGGAACACTACCGGTCTTCTTAACCATTGACAGAAGGTAGGGCAACGCTACCTGTCTTCCTAGCTATTGACAGAAAGCAGAGGATCGCTACCTGTCTTCCTAACCATTGCCAGAAGGCAGGGGAAAACTACCGGTCTTCTTAACCATTGACCGAAGGTAGGGTAATGCTACCTGTTGTGAGAAACCTGAGGCGTTTCTCCCAGGCTATTCCCGGGGATACTTTGTTCAGGTGGCCAGGGGAGGGCCATCGCTCTTGGACCCCAATCCTGGGGGCGGACGAGCGAGGAAGGATCACCTGGGCAGGAGGTCCTTGCAGCAGGGAGAGACACGCCCTCGAGCGAGACATGGTATTCCTCCCAGTCAGCCAACATGGAGGCATCCGCATAGCTTGGTTCCTAAGAACCAATCTATGCGGTCTAGTGTTTTGGGTGTGGTAGCCTAGCGACTACTTTACCTGGACTATTTTGTTGGGGCTATTTAAAGCACACCCGAGCAAGACAACACGCTTCGCGTTACTTTGCAGTTTGCAACGTGACGCTCACCGTGTCCAGCTATTCCCTCCAACCTCGGAGAAGCAGAACCTGCAAGGAGACAAAAGGAACATCATTAGCAGCAGCATCTTACCTGCAGTCTTCATCTTTAAACACTCGCAGCTACTGAGAACAGCTTCCTCGAATCTGCACGCCTCCCGGACAAAACGACCTGAAAGAGGAAGATAGAGACAACATTAAAGAAAGCAGTAGAGACATTTACAAATTACGAACTGCTCAAAAGGCTTACCTGGCTGGTCGCCTCTCAGCTGGCACCACTCCGGACATTCCACTCGCGCTGAAAAACACCGCGACCTACAAGGAAGGAGAACGCAGGTTAGCAAAGCCAAGACTTCGCAGCGCTGCGCATAGCGCTTACTTACCGCATCATAGCGCTCTTAATGCGCCATCATTTACCAGCGGGGCTCAACCAAGCCAGTTCGCCACGCTGAAGCTCCGCATACCTAAGGGAGAAAAAGAGACATTTTAAACAAAGACAGGCATGCAGGATAGCAACAATACTAAAGAACAGCAATAAGACCTACCTGAACAATATCAAACGGGCCGGCGTCAGTGAAGTAACTGGACCGCACATGCCCACGAAAGACAATGTGCCCCTCTAAAGAAGGCAGGACAGAGAGCATGCTGAACTCTACCACATGGCAGAACCTTCCCCGCAGACCACATCTGGGCAAAGCTGAGAAGCATACCAGCGAGTAACCCGGCTGGGAGGCGTCCCTGTGGATACCAGGTGAGCGTAACAGAACGCGAAGCGTGTTGTCTTGCTCGAGTGTGGTTTAAATAGCCCCAACAAAATAGTCCAGGTAACGTAGTCCCTAGGCTACCACACCCAAAACACTAAACCGCATAGCTTGGTTCCTAGGAACCAAGCTATGTGGATGCCTCTATGTTGGCTGACAGTACAATAAAGTAGTTCCCAAGCACATTGTTTTTCATGGTGTATGAGTCTGGCGCCATAGACTGGCCCCATGAGGGCTTTTGAAGAGGATGCCAGGCTCTAGAGGCCCGAGTCCTGACTCCACCTGGCCAATGGGTTTGCCAGAGGGGGTTTTGGGTGAGGGTCATGACACCCAGGCAAGACACGAAGGGGAGCCACAGAACAGAGAGCAGAACCCCAGATCCTTTTCAGCCCAGGACTGACTGGTGGAGGGACAGATGTGAGCAGAAGCTCCCAGCAAGGTCTGCTAGGCAGAAGAGTTGGAGCCAGAGAGTGAAGGCTTCCAAACCCTTCCCCCCTACATTGAACTGTGTGTATTCTCCTGCCACGGGTGCCTGGAGGCTGTTCGGCTCCCTCCTGGGTCATTGATGGAGTTGGGGAAGAGCAAGGCCGGTGCTGGAGGCTCCGACCAAAGGCAAAGATTGATAAGAAGGAAGGCCAAGACAACCGGTGAGTTCTCATGTACAATGGGAGAGAGCCCGGTTTGTGACAGTTCAAGTTATTACCGTAACAAGTGACTGTTGCATTATGGAACCTGTAGTTCTAGAAAACAGCGACGGAGAAAGAGAAAGGGGGATTGTGATGGAAACTGTCTAAAATAAACTGTTGAAACCAAGACATTCTCGAGCCCCACTGAGGGAAGACTGAGCAAAGTTGGAACTGCTTATACCTTTGACAGAGTGGTCCCACACTGCATGGGAGCTCAGTCGAAAGTCTCTGTAAGGTATCCAGCTGAGCAGTAACGAAAGTAGATACATTTGATCCAAGCCCGGTGGAGGGAGATCATTTGAAAGTGAACGGATAAATGTGAATCGAAGTGGTCCTGCGACGGGTCAAGCAAAATCCTGTGCACAGTTGAAAGTCTTCGATTTTGATGAAATAGAGTACGTTTGGAAAAATACATTTATCTAGTCCTAGCCCGGCAGAAGGAGACCAATTGAAAATTTTGTGTTAAAGTGGGTCTGAGCCCGGTGGAGGGGGACCCGGGGTGAATCGAAAATCACCCAGGAAGCTGTACATGAGATGCCTGAGGAGAAAGGAACTTTTGATGGTTTGTCGGATCAGGCCCTCTGAAATAAGAGACTTTGAATGGCAAAGAGACTTTGATACAGAAGGCCCTGATACTGAGATTTGAACTGCATCCTCGTGCTAGAGAAGCCAGAGACTCTGCAAAGCTCAAGCAAGGCATAACATAAGCAGTGTCGCATAGCAATTTGCTATGACATTCTGTAGGTTTGCTAATCAAATGTACACTTGTGTAGCAAAGCTAGCTGTTTAAGTTGCCCTCTTCAATGAAAGCACGGCTCGCCCTACATTCCTTTCTTGCCCTCTGTGTTCTCTCTGCCCTCTTTTTTTCTGTTCACTTCAAGTACTAATGGAGAGAAAGTGCAGCAGTAATCATCTCCTTTACTCTTAAGTGCCAAAGACATGTGTGGGAGTGCAGGGCAAACCAGAAGTAATCGGGATGATTTTTATTAAGCTTTCTATACTCTGTTTGGCAAAGACCAGTATTTATTTTTTTTTTAAGAAAAACCTGCAATTCCTTTCCTAAAATGCAAGTTCTTACAAAATGCATCATTACAATATTGATACTGTAAAACACTGCATCTTCTCCATTCTTTACAGTAAAGGTTAGATCAGTGGATCTAAATTTCATAGTCTCATTTTGTTTGGGACGATGCATCATATATTGAGGGTTTTCTGTGATTGTATTGCTGAAATTACAGTGACTTAAAATTACAAAGTGCAATAAATATTGCCAGAAAAAATATCCACATGCCTTTTACATTGCCCATTGCAATAATACCTTTTTTTCGGGGGGACCTCCCCTATCCCCACCCTTACCTCTCCCACTCCTAAACTCTCCTTGTCTCCGCCCCCTTTATCCCAATTCTAACCTAAATCTGTTTTTCTGTTGTATTTTTTACACCTAAAACTCAACCCTATCATTACATTTTCTTGCTTTTTATTTCGATATTTTTTCTGCTGGTCGGTATTTTTGACCCACTATGAATTCTAGAAATATTTTTTCCTCTTTGTAAATTCAGTCATTAATATTTCCTGCAATATTATCACTGGGTATCCATATTGACGATGGAACACTTTCGAAAGTGTACATGATCACATGAACAAATGCTTTTGATTGCAAACCTAGTTCTGTAACCTGTAGGTTGCATACATCTTGCGACTGGTGCTCAAACCATGAGTGAACCCATATTCCTTGCCATTCTATCTTCTCACCATGTTGCTTTATACCAGGGACCCTGAAAGTGGGATGACCACAAACTACAATATTCTACCTAGTTTGCCCAGTTCTCTGCCTGCTACGCAATCCACTCTGCTTAGTCTCTTTTCTCTTACACAATGAGTACACAAAACGAACTAGATTCTTATGCAAAGTAGTGATCAAGTTTAATCCAGTCTGTACATCTACTTCAATACCAAACACTGTTGGTAACCTCCAGAGCTCCCTTTGCTTTAGGATTATGTTTGCATTATATAATCGCACCTGCAGGAGACGCTGGCGAAACTGTTTTCAGAGTCTTTTTTATCATATCTATGTTTTTGTGTCCATTCATGCAGCTAACCTTTTACATTTTACAAACACTCCTCTATGGTTTGTCTTTTTGTCCACTCGCATAGTCGAGTAGATTTTATGAAGGGCGATTAGCATTTGCAAGATATGTTTGCAACTTTTATTTAACATTTACTTTGTTTGCAGTGAATGCCAAATAAAAGTGTCACTGCGCATGGCTGGCCGCTGGGTGGCAGCAGTGTGCCAAACATAAATCGGTTTTGTAGCGCCATGCACCATTTTACAGAAATCGAATTTTACATTTGTTGTCCTCCATTGCTATAGGTCGAGTGCATTTCTCTTAGGTTGAATAGATAAATTAAGTTACCCTACCTGTAGGTCTAGCTGAATTTTAAAGAATTTGCCAGGCCTGACTCCTCTCAATGTCTTATTTCAGCAGTATGCAAAACTGCTGTATTATTTTTCATTTCATTTCTTGAGTACAAATACATTCTGGTGACATTAACAATATTAGTATAAAATTGCTAATCAAAGGGGCCTGTTTGCTAATCAAAAACCTGTTAATTAGAAAACTATGCTAATCAATTTGTGAAAACATTTTATGCCTTGCTCGAGTGTGCCGCCTTGGCCCGTGCTGAAAACGTGGGGCAAGGGAAGCCAATGGCTTGAATATCCTGACCTATCATTTCTTGAACACTTCTTTCCTTTGGCATAACATTGTTTCCCACACTATTTGTATTTAGAAGTAAGGATTGGCAATAGGTTTCTTAGTATACGCCCTTTCATTATTGACAAGACACCACTAGGACTGCGTTATTATTATTTGATGGTCGTAGCTTGCTCCTATCTTTAGATTCAGGATAAGATGGGCGTTTTTCAAAACCAGTTGAAGTTCAATAAACACCCTTGAACTGTGATCACTTGTGTCTGCCTTCCTTACACTGTCTTCCTAACTATTCACAAAAGGCAGGAGAATGCTGCTTGTCTTTTTACAAGCCCATTGGCAAAAGGCAGGAGAATGCTACCAGTTAATGAATGAATAATTAATCTTTTATAACGTGCTTAATACTGGAGACAAGTCTCTAAGCACAGTACCGGGATTCAGGCCTGTGTTGTTCTTCGTTGTCCTGCTTCCAAAACAAACCTGTAGCTCTGGAGCAATTCCTACCTGTCTTTTTACCCAACTATTGACAGACTGCAGGAGAACGCTACCTGTCTTCCTAACCATTGACAGAAGGCAGTACAACGCTACCCGTCATTCTACCTATTGCCTTCCATCCTACATTATGTCGTAAAAGTCACTCCCTTTTTTTAATGTACATGCAAATGAAAATACTTCTAAATATTTTAGATTTTAAATGTATGACTTGCACTACCAAAAAGTCAACTGGGGCTCTGGTTAGAGTCTGGGTGATGTAGACCCAGATGTGTGTCCAGGGAGTGGCCTGGGCTGGTATGTGCTACCCCTGGAATCTGATTGGCCACCCCAGGTGCCACCCCATTATCGTAAACTATGATCATTGTGTGTGTGTGTGTGTGTGCGCACTCGTACTTTATGCCACCCCTGCATAAATCAGTGCCCCAATTGGGCCATCCTATTCAAAAGAGTCTGGACACCCCACTGTCTACACCTGCCTCTGTTTAGTAGTAAATCAGAGGGGAGGCAAAATGGCTGCTTTGTAATGATGCTTCTATGTTTTTCATAGGGCGATTATTTTTTCCACATTTCAGAGAGGATGACATCAAGCAGCATGCATTTTCAATGTTCCTTTGCAATAGTACAACTTGGACATCCCTCCCTTCTAATTCAAGGTTTTCTCCTCTCTTGCCTCACCAGGTTCTCAGACCTCAGAAAAACATCAGCGGGACGCCTCAGCTTATCAAATGCACCCCGACAATAAACTGACCAACCATGGAAAGACGGCAAACAGCGGGGCCCAATCCCAGCTTCAGAATGTGAACCAAGGACCCACCTGCAACCTGGGGCCAAAGGGCGTGGGGGTGGGACACCATGGCGGCAAAGCCAATCAGATTTCTCCTGGCAACTCTGGGCTGAAGGTCAGCCAGGCCGCGGTGACGGCCTTCGGACCGCTGAAAGGAAAGGGGAAGCGGGAGAGGAGCGTGTCTGTGGATTCGGGAGATCAGCGGGAAGTGGGAACGCCCTTACTCGACCCGGAAACTAAAGGTAAGGTTGCTCGCCATCTGCTGGCCGAGTGCTCTTACACTGTTCTCCGCAGGGATTCCCGATTCCCGACTCCAGCGGAAACCCCAAGTGTATTCTATATGCCAGCGACTCTCTACTCCCTCTAGTCCTTTCTCGTTAGTCACTTGCCTCAAAAAATTGGTTATTACCGCTATGGACATCTGGGGTTTAAATGATCTAACTTTTGCACTGGTGATACATGTTGAGCCCGTTGGCATCTGTTTTGCTGCTGATGTAATCGGAAGTGCAGTGTTGGAAAAGAAAAACATTTATTGGGGGAACCATCACTTCTTAGGAGGGGTGGGGCTTCGAGAAGGGGGCATGGCCTCTGGCCAGGCTGCGCAGCACAGTATCTCTATATAGAACCCAATCCTGTCGATTTGCATAAAAGCATAGAGCATTATGGGAACATCATAAAGTTCACAATTTTAAATGCTAAACATGTCTTCTAGTGATTCAGTAAGATAACCTTTTAAACGAATAATGGGCTCTTCTGTTTTGATTGGTCACAATATTCACCCTAATAAAAAGATGTAAATTGCAGGACATGTATACCCTAGACAAGTGTAAGAGGCTTCGGCAGTTTCTGTTATGCAGTCTCCAATACTGAGTGTTCTGAACGCTCGTTATAGTGGGAGCAACCTGCGCTTCAACGAGCAGTCTGCTTTCAGACTGCTTCCTGCCGAGTCTTCTGAAAAGCGGTCTGCTCAACGAGACACAGGACCTGGGAGAGTCGTGCCTGGGAGCCCCTGGGTCTGGGCATTAAATTATGTTGGAAAATAAAACTATTGCGATGAAAAAGTACTGTTTAAAATAGAATGATCTTGTTTTGAGGCTGTCCATTCCATAGGCCCCCACCCCCTACACCTCAATCTGTCACTTCGCCCAACACCACACCCCTCACCCAACAATCCTACTTAATGCATCTGTTCAGAGGCAGTGGGAACACCCTTTAGCTACTTAAAACTACCCCCAACTGTTATAGCTTTTTTATTTTTTAATAACAAAATTCAGCATTATTTTTGACCAACATGTATTTCCTGTTATGCCTTAGATGCACAATGTATTGCACAGTAAAAAGATGGAATAGACTGTAGATTGGTCCAAAACCTGCTTGCGCCATTCTTCATTACCTAAGCAGTGAAACTGGTGCGGCGTTTTTTTGCTTAACTATTTGCATCAGTACAAATGTCCCGTAATCTGAATGCTTTTGTATAACATGGACCGCCAATCTGCAAAGCGCAGAGACTGGTATCTAGTTCAGTAGGGGCAGACTTGGAAAGAGTGCTGCTTGATATAGACCGTGCAATTCCCTAATAGCTAAGTAGCACTGGCTTGGGCTGTTGCACGCCACCACTTCACCCACTCTGGAATTGTATTAACATTAAGAATACACATGTAAGATATTGGGTCCCATTACAAGTATGCCGGTCCGGAAAGAGAGGTGCCGGTTATTTTTCGTCTTCCATCATTTCTTGTCCAGTTGGGAGAAGGGGCTTTTCCAGCAGGCCTGGTCACGTCCCTCTGTTACTTGCCGTTTGTGCTCGGGCATCACCCTGCAAACGAAGGAGGGCATTTAATTAAAGACTTCTCTTTGAAGTAATGTTATGCTTTAAAAGAGATTGCAAAAATGATGTAACTGTTGTTCTTACCGCGGTAGGTTTGATACCAGGGCTGGACTGGGAACCAAAAGAGGCCCTGGAAATCATTTTCAAAGTGGCCCCATATTTCACATTTTCAGCAAGCCCCTCCGACCCTTTTCCTATGAGAGCATTTGAAAACAAAATATGTAACCACACAAAAGAGGCCCAAGGTGCAGAGGCCTACGGGGAAATCTCCAGAGTTCCCTGTAGGCCAGTCCAGGCCTCGGCACGACTCAGAAAGGCGCCATGACCTTTAGGGATAAGGTGCTCTCCTGAAACCAAGTTAAAAAGAGTAGGACTAAGTCCCACTGCTGATCCCTGCGCTGTGGCCACAGGAAGGCTCTGATCCGTCTCTGCACGCGGCGGAACTGGGGCAGTGATTGGCCGCGTGCTATTCGAGGATTCATTGGTCTTCAACACATGCATTCAGTAAATCCGGTAGGATGTCTATTGTCTGCGCATGTGCACACGTAAGGTCTGTAATGGCGCCGGGGTCACGCCTCCACCTCTGACAGGCAGTTGAGTGGATTGCACATGGCTTCGTCACACAGAGAAGACGGTCACATCCCTGATGTAATATACTCCCACAAGTCGTATGCCATGCGTCTATTTCAGCCAACACCTCTTACGAAACAGCAGCCGTGTGATCCTTAACAAAATGTACCGCAGAGATTAAAATACCTGGGAGGTATTTGACTCCGGTTTACAGTTGGGTTTCATCTTAAAATTGACTATTTCATGGGCGTTCCCAAAAATAAGCATGTTTAATTGTTTTCAATATGCAAACTTCTGCAACATGCATAAGTTAGAAGTCACTGTGTGTACTTTTTAGAATTCACAATGTGTCAGTCAGGTGTTGATCACATGCATAACACCGGCCCTAGAGGGGTATCCCCCCCCCTTACTTCGTCACATACACTTACTTTGTCATACATTCACTTCACCAGACATTTACTTTGTCATGCCTTTACTTTGTCATGCCTTTACTTTGTCATGCCTTTACTTTGTCATGCCTTTACTTTGTCATGCCTTTACTTCGTCATGCCTTTACTTTGTCATGCCTTTACTTTGTCATGCCTTTACTTTGTCATGCCTTTACTTTGTCATGCCTTTACTTTGTCATGCCTTTACTTTGTCATGCCTTTACTTTGTCATGCCTTTACTTTGTCATGCCTTTACTTTGTCATGCCTTTACTTTGTCTGCATCTTCGCACTGTGAAGATGGCAATGGGAGCGGTGAGGGATTCCCTAAGGTTAGGTTTGGGGCCAATGGGGTGGCACAGGGGAACATTATGGAGTAGAAAAGAAGGGGGGCCAAGGGAATCTCCCTCTGGAATGACAAATAAGTGCTGGTGAAGTTAATGCTGCCAAAGTAAAAACATATACTCCTACAGGTGGGCGGGCCCTGCATTCCCTATAAACAGCAAAATACTAATAAAGAATTGGGAGCAAAACTACTTCCAACAAAAAAGAGGAAACCACATGCACACAAAAGCCTACCCCTTGCTTTCACCCACACAGAGCCAATTGGATGCCCTCATTTCTACTTCATTGCCCCTAGGAGTTCATGCGGCGTAACATATATGGTTTCTTTGCCCCGGCTGCTGTCTTCAGATCAGGCAGTAATATTAGCAGAGCTCCTTTCCGGTGGCACTGACCATTTCGTTTTTTGTGGCAGGTGAGGTGGCACCCCGGAGCAAGCGGCGGTGCGTACTGGAGCGGAAGCAGCCCTACAGCGGCGATGAGTGGTGCTCGGGGCCTGACAGTGAGGAGGATGAGAAGCCTCTGGTCACCGGACACAGTGAGTATCGATCGGCAGTGCAAACAAATGACTGGCGGACAGGATTGCAGTTGGTGAACAGGGGTTCTGCCTGGGAAGAGAACGCACCCAGCCGGAATCCCCAAACCTATATGTCACCAGCAGGAAAGAAGGGATACTGAACCTGATGGCTACTTTTCTGGGTTTCCATATTCTAAACCCACTTAAAATCCACCCAGGACAGTGGTGGGCAACCTACGTCCTTCTAGATGTTTTGGCCTACAACTCCCCTCATCTGTAGCCAGCATAGCCAATGGCGAGGGTTTATGGAAGTCGTAGGCTTCAACAAGGTCAGGGCTACAGGGTGCCCACGACTGACCTATAAAGAGGGGACACTCGTCCTGATCTGAGAACCCCATAGAAGTGATACTCGGACACAATCTGGGACCATTGGATAAGGGAAACTAAACTCGAGCTGGTATGCCTTGAGAAGCGGGTCCTCTCGCCCAATTAGGGACCACCACCACTTTGATCCCGAAACCCGTGTAGAAGGGAAACGCAGCACAATCTTGAACACAGAGCATTATCTCGGAGTCACAGGAAATATTGACACCAGATTACATCTGGTTTTGTCTTGGCCCGATGCCCGTCTCCATCTATGCACCAGTTGTATAGAGGGACGTCAACCGGAACCAGAACTATATCAGTAAGAGGAACACCGAACCCTATCTGGCAAGAGAGGAAATGGATCCAATAATTGTTCTATGGGTCCACTGGTTCGAGGGCCAGCCAACCTAATGTGCTCATTGGCCAAGGGACGCCCAACCTATTCAAGGGCCCCCTGGAAAGAGAGACACCTTCAAACTGATTCACATCAGTTTCTCCAGTATTATTGACAAGGGGCTATACGCAGCAAGCTTGGGGGATTCCTGGCTGATATTAGGTGGTTTTGCGTTGACCCCTGGAATGCAGTGCAGACCCATGCCCATGTACAGTCCTTGGGTGAAGTGGGGGTGGTGAGGGGTGGCTGTGCCAAATATGCAGGGCTCCTTTCTATCTTGACTTGAAGAAGCCATGTGCTGATCAATGCAAGAGAGAGCAGTGGGATGAACCATTAGAGGGTGGATGGATACATTAAACATGGAAGCACAAATAGGGCACTAAGGGGTGGGTTAGATGACAGGTGCTGGAATACACCTTGAAAGGACGTATTGGAGAATAATCCTTTACATTTATTGACTTATGTATTTGTTAGTATTTTTAAAGCGCGCAGCAGCCCGTAGGCATCGTGGCGCTGTTACAGGGAAACTTACTGGTTGCAGAGGAGGAGGAAGGCATGGTGGTTACAAAGCAGTCAGTGGAAGCATTGCAGGCTCGGAGGAAACATTGCTTGGTGGAAACCTAGCGTCCCGTGGTTACAAGCTTACTAGCAGGTTCGATGTTAGCATTTAGGCTTGATGGTTACGTAGTTTAGTGGTTACATCAGAGCCCTTGTTTGCATAACTTATTGGTTACATTGTAGTCATCGGTTCCATTGCATGCTTAGTTGTAGCCTAAAAAAGCATCTTGATAGTTAGGGGTGCTGGTTGGGGGCGGGGGGGGAGGGGAGGGTTAGTTGAATAGTTAGTTTAAAGGACAGTAAAGGGAATAAACTGTTAACAGGTACATTTGAAATAAACAATTGAAGGGAAAAAGGGTTGCTGTTAACTATTCAAGTGCAAATAGAGGAATTAACATAATGGGGACCAATCCAAAGGGATGGATGGATGGAGGCATACACCACTAAAGTACACATTGCGGAATTATGTTCTATTACATGGTGAGTTTTGTATAGCACGCTTATCACCCCCAGGGTGCAGAATCGGAAACGAGCCATCGCCAGTATGGAAGAAAATGGTCAATTCTTGATGAATACCCAGGTCTTGAGCTTCCTTTCGGGGCACAGTGAGCGTGGCAGTGTATGCCACCTGGGGGAATCCCAGCAAGCAGAGGATCACCCCTCCGCCCCCGTGCCCGTGGCCATGCCTATCTGAACACATGCACAGTCTGAAGGCAACTGGATGAAGATCTCGGGTGGCGTTGAGGGTGGTGGAGATGTGGCCACTTGGCACTATTCCTTTGCTGCCGGGAGCTGCAGACATGGCCTTAAACCTCGCCTTCTTCCAAAGCCACAGCCAGTGTCGAGGCTGCCCCGGAAGTGCCATGTTTAGATTTTAAATCTTTAAAATGAGTCTTGGGGGTTTTCAGTAGCCTCGGAAGCGGGGGTCGATATTTAGCCCCTAGAAAGGAAAGGGACGATGGATTCAAACATTGCAACATGCGATGGAATAGGCCATTGCAAATGGAGGGTGGCATCAACCATTACAGTACACATGGGAGAATACATGAATAAAGCATTCAGGGATGAATGGGGACCATACCATTAAAGTACAAGTGGGGGAGTTAACCTTTAAGGAGCCAGAAGGAGAACAACACAGCACAATGCTAGGCACTTTATTGCATGTCAAGCATTGCCATGGTGCATACGTGGAAGCCATAACATGTTGATTGTTCGAGAATCATGCAGAGTTGATTGTGTCCTGTTCGACATGCAAACTCTCTCTCACTCACGCAAAAGTCGGAAAATAAGTGTCCAGAATGTTGGTGCTCTATGCAAGGGGTACTGCAGAGGAAAGTTCAACAAATTGTGGAAAGAAAAATAGTCGAATGAATAGGTGAAGGACTCAGATGAACTAGGGATAAACTATTAAAAGAATATTATTTATTTATTTGTTTTTATGTATGAAGCGCACAAACAACCCAGGGGCATCGAGGAGCTGTTACAATCCAGTTAAAAATGCTCCATTAGCCGTTACTTGCAGAAAACAGTTGGCAGTCCAATCAGATATGAAAGGCAGTAAGGGAGGGAGGAGTCTAGTCCAACAGCCAGGTTTTGAGTGCTCGTCAGAAAGCCCAGTATGAGGGTTCAGTTCTCAGGGTAGGAGGCAGGGAGTTCCACTGATTGGCTGTGATGAATGGGAAAGTTGTGCCACCGGCTTTAGAGCGTCTGCCTTTTGGTTGGAGGAGGCGTTGCGCGTAAGGGGGTCCTGGTGGGCTCTGGAGATTCTTTGGGAGAGGTATCGAGTGCCATGTTGGAGAGCCACTTATGGGTCACGAAGAGGATTTTGAAAATGATGCGTTGTTGGAATGGGAGCCAGTCTACTGCTCCCCTGACCGCAGCGAGGTGTTCCCTCTCGGGGATGGTAAGGGCTGCTCGGAGAGCGTTGTTTTGTATAACTTGTAGCTTCTGTAGATTTTTAGCAGAGGTGCCAGCGAAGAGGACGTTGTAATAGTGGAGCCTAGAGCCAACACCTGCTTGTGCGACTGTTAGGCAGCTATCTGTAGATGAGAAGGGTCTAGATGCTTTTATTAATTTGGTCGCTTAAGATGCAGAGGCGGCGATTGCATGAACTTGGTGGGACCATGAGAGGGTGGCGTCCAGGTAGACGGCTAATGTCTTCACTGAGGGCGAGACAGGGACCCGGATGTTATCGATATGGAACGCTGAGTATTGGTGGTTGACATTTTTCAGTACTACGGGGATGGGGGAAGTGGGGGGGATACGAGCAGGAGCTCTGTTTTATTCCCATTCAGGCAAAGGTGTTTTGCTGCCATCCAGGCCGGAGTGGTGGAGTATGCAGCATTGAGGGTGTTGTAGTCCTCTTTGTAGTTGCTAGTGAGCGGGAGGAGGGTTTGTGTGTTGTCGGTATAGTTGGTGTAAGCTATTCTTATGGAGTCCAGAATGGCAAAGATGGATCTAGTGAAACCTGAGGGTACCACACATGTGATAGGAGTAGGCAGGACACTGGCGTTCTCAGCAAATGCCATCATGACTCTGTCTTCTAGGAAAGAGGCAATCCAGATAGTAGCTTCTGAGGCGAAGTCTGATGTCTTAAGGTGCTGACAGAGGAATTTGTGATTGGCCAAGTTGAACGCGGCTGACCGATCCAGAATGAGGAGGAGGGCGGGTTTGTCTTTATCCCTAATCTCATCCATCTGATGTTTAAGATCCAGCAGTGCCGGTTATGTACCATGGCCTGGGCGGAAGCCGGACTGGCGCATTTCCGGGATGTGGTTAGTTTCTAGAAAGTGCTGCACCTGTAGATGGACGGCCCTGTCTAAACTGTTATTTAGGGCTGCAGGGTGCAAGGAGTTTTTTTTTTTTTTTTTACAGTAATGGATGCACCCAGGCTTCCTTGACACTGTAGAAAAGGGATGCATTTGTGAATGAGGTGATGAAATGGTGCCAGGACTTCAGAGCAGTCCTTGATAATGGTGACTTTCTTTGGTTAGCTTACGTGCGCAAGAGAAGGTGGTAGAGGCAGAGTAGATGGCTTGGTGGGAATAAACCCCCCAGAGACAGACAGATGGGGAATAAATCACTATAAGATAGCTTTGGGAATAAGCCATTGGCGGCATAATACATTGATGGGAGGGTAACCGGATGAACAATTTGAGGAAGGTGTGGAGAAATTATAAAAGGTGGGGAGATAAGAGAGAGCACTCTTGAAAGGTGGGGGGCTAAAATATTGAAGGGAGGCACCTAAGAAATGGGAATAACCTGTTTCTTTGAGATTTGGAAATTAAACAGAAAATAATGAAGGCTGGGACTACTCGGAATGTCAGGGCCAGTGTTTTGTAATACAAAACACACCTAAAAACACAGCTTTAAATCGCAGAACCCGGCCACAGTGAAAGAACAAAGATGGCAACGAAGAGGTGATTCTGTGCAATGGGATCTTTGGGCAAGGCAACGTGGCACTGTGTAAACCAATCAGATGAGCTAGTATTTCTGTGCTAGGGAGACGCAAGATTTGGGGTCTCCGAGGAGTCGATGGGGGAGCTAGAATCTATGTGCAAGCCGTTAGGGAGAGCTAAGTCGTCTTGGGGTACTAAGCGGGGGCATTATGATGCCTTCACAAGCCAATCGAAAGCGCGTGCATTCTCTGCGCGTGCCAATCGGCAGAGTTTGAATCTTTGTGCAATCCAATGTGGCAGACCTGGATCTCAGAAGGAGTCAATCCCGAGAAGTGGATCTGCGTGCAGGTCAACAGGCAGAGCTGTGATCACCGCGTGGAACCAGAGGAGGAGTTTGGATTTCTTTGCAAGCCCCTATGCAAGGCAAGAAAGAGTTGGCATCTCTATGCGAGCTGATGCGGGGGCTTCAGTTTCTGAGCAAGCTGGGCTCTCCCAGAGAGGTGACTGGTAGGGCCCAGTTTTCTGAGCAAGCCTGTAAGGAGAGCTTGTATCCTTGTACAGGCCACTAAGTCAGGGTCACATTCCAGGTGGGTAGCCTATGAGTAAAACGCTGGCCTCTGACACGCGGACAGCCTGCCCTTCACAATTTCGAATCCCGCGACAGGGCCAATTTAGCCTTTCATCCCTCCAAAGTTGATAAATGAAGTACCATTAGTAGTAATCGGATAATGCTAACTCCTGTTATTGGAGCTCTTAGAAGCTTTAGGACATTAAGTGATATATTAAGAACACAATTTACTATTTTTATTTTGTGTCTGCTAAAGGAGAGGGCTACTTTGTCTTTGAAAGCCAACACGGTGAGCTGGGATCTCTGTATCTGCCAATGGGGGAACATAGGGTGTCTTTGCATATCATTCGGGAGTCCTGGGATGTTCAGGTGAGCTAATGGGAGAGGGGGAATCTCCTTAGGAGGAACTAGGGAGAGTGGATCGATGTCTGTGTGTGAGGACAGTGGGCTAGAAGATTGATCGATGTCTGGCATTGAGGAAAGCTGGATCTCTGTTGGAGCCAAATTCATTCCTGGGTTCTCTATGCCATCCAATAGGGGAGGTGGGAATCTCTTTTGGAGTCAGCAGCGAGGAGTGTTGACATCTCTGTGTCATGTGATAGGGTACGTTTTGATCTCTGTGCAATAGAGAATGATGGGACCTCCTGAAAGAACCAGTAGGGAGGGATGCCATCTCTATACAGGCCAACAGGGAAGGCTGGGATCTCGTACAGGCAAGTAGATTAATCTAAGCGCGGTGGGTGAATACATTGAAGGGTTTGGAATAGCTTCAAAACTAACAGGGAGAGTTGGGGTTTCTGTTCAAACCAAGACTTTAATGATCTTTCTAAGTGAGGCCACTGACGTCTCTCTGCAGGCCTATAAGGCAGAAAGGGATCTGTGCCCACGCCATCAAGAGCGGCGGATGTCCGTGCAAGCGTAGGGTCGCAGAATGTCGGTGAACGCAGAGAGGTGGAGAAGAAGTGTGCATGTAGAACTATAGGGCAGCATGAATATCTGCTCTGGCTTCAATGACCAGCGTTCCCACCTTTTGAAATGCATTTTAAGGGGATTTATCTGCAATGGTTGTCTGGTCACAATCCTAAAATGTCCCTGTGAAGGTTTTCCCATTGTTCCCACAGTGCGCAGTAGAGAGGGGGCTGGCACCAGACTGAATTATCACGCATGAAGAAGGCATGTGGGGTGTAAGAGGAATGGTAGAGCAATGGCAAAGAAGCATGCACGCATGCAGTATTACATGCATGTCATTATTGGCTCCATCTGGCTTTCTATGCATCTCCAGCAGACGTTGTAGTGAGCGATGGTCCTGCCTGACTTGTTCCTCCTCATCTCTCCTATTCAGACTGTAATGTAGGGGACCCTGTCATGGCCGCTGCCTCCCAGCTTGGCCCCATCTCCAACCCGCTGCCGACCTTGAATGAGACGAGTTCTTCCAGCACACCTCATGGTGTCCCCGTCGGACCACGCCCCGATGCCAGAAGTGCTTCCAGGCCAGGAAAGCAGCCTTCCCAGTTCGTATACGTCTTCACAACGCACCTGGCCAACATGTGAGTGTCTGATTCCCCCCTTCCACACTGCCGAGTATGTGAGTGTCTTATTCCCCCTCCCAACCTGCCAGTAACATGTGAGTGTTTTATTCCCCCTCCCAACCTGCCAGTAACATGTGAGTGTCTTATTCCCCCTCCCAACCTGCCAGTAACATGTGAGTGTCTTATTCCCCCTCCCAACCTGCCAGTAACATGTGAGTGTCTTATTCCCCCTCCCAACCTGCCACTAACATGTGAGTGTCTGATTGTCAGTCTTCCGCCCTGCTAATAACATGTTAGTATCTGATGTTCCCCCTCCCACTCTGCTGGTAACATGTGAGTGCCTGTTCTCCTATTAACGCACAAGACTCTCTTTCTCTTTGAAAGAATGTTTTATCCCCTTTGCGCTATGTGCCAAAAAGTGAGTCTGTTTTGCCCCCTCTCCATTCAGAGAGTGTATTTGATTTTTCCCTGCTAACCTGCCCCCCAAAACACAAGTGCTCGATTCCCTCACCACCCTGCCAAATGTCTCACATACCCCTATCGCCCCATCCTCGCCAACCTTGCGCAGGTCCAGTCTCCCATCCCCCTCTCAGATATCCCAATGCCTACTCTACTCCTCACCCGTCACCAAGTCCAGGTCCACGTGCAACATCCGGGGCACAGCTACAAAACACCGAAGCAAACAGCTTCCTTTTTTCTTTTGGAAGAGGATCAGCCCCATTTTCTAAAGCTGGACACACTTCCTTTTTTCATTGGCTGGGGCACAGACCCTTTTTTCTAAAGCTGGTCAAAATGCCCTTTTTTCTTTGGTTGGGGTATGGGTTCTTTTTCGGATCCTTTCTCTAAAGCTGGCCAACATTCCGTTTCTTTGGTTGGTCCTTGTTTGATGTGGTGTTGAGGCATTGGTTAGCGTGTGACAGCTGGGCCCTGGCACCTCCTTTATTGCTTGAAGGAAGTGTTCTCAGTGATTGACTGACAGGTGTATAGTTCCTCGTTCTTTAGCTAGTCCTGGTTCCTCATCATTTACTAAGCTCGGGTTCCTCGTCTTTCTTTGGTACCTGATTACTCATATTTTAATTAGTGTTGTCTCCATTTTTGACAGGGGATATGTTCCGCACTCTCTTGGTGGGACATAGTTCCTTGATGTATAATAAAAGCATAGCTCCTTCCACTTTGTTTTGGGGTACCTGCCCGTGTTCTTTGGTTAAGAGATGGTTCCTTGTTTTTTGAGCTCCGGCAGAATTCCTCTTTCTTTGGCAAGGGTCACAGTTTGTTCCTTAGGCGTTGGCAGGATTTCTTTGATCCTCCGTGGCTTGCCCACAGATCCTGGTTCTTGCTGTGGCGCATATTCCCTTGATATGTTTTGGGGCATTGTTTGTTTTTCTTGTAATTGGGTTCAGTACTCTGTTGGCTGACACAGTTTCTTGTTCTTAGGTGAGGTATGTGTCCTTGTTGTTCACCTGAGGTTTGAGGCATTGTCCTTTGACTGAAGCATGGCTCCATGTCCTTTGCCTGATGCATTGTGCCTTGTTCTGTGCCTGTGGATGGGCCTTTGTTCCTTGTTCTTTGGCTTGCGCACAGTTCCTTGTTCTTTGGTTTGTGCACAGTTCCTTGTTCTTTGGTTTGTGCACAGTTCCTTGTTCTTTTACAAAGGCATGATGTAATGCCTTGATTTGTAGCTGGGGTACTGTGCCTTGTTCTATGCCTAGGGCACAGTTTCTTGCTCTTTGGCTTGGGCACATGTTCTTCTGTTGTTTGGCTTGGGCACATGTTCTGTTGTTGTTTGGCTTGGGCACATGTTCTGTTGTTGTTTGGCTTGGGCACATGTTTTGTTGTTCTTTGCCTAGGGCACAGTTCTTTGTTCTTTGCCTAGGGCACAGGTCATTGTTCTTTGGCTTGTGCACATGTTCTTTTGTTCTTTGACATAGGCATGATGTGATGCCTTGCTTTGTGGCTGGGGTGCTGTGCCTTGTTGTTTGCCCAGGGCACAGTTCCTTCTTCTTTGGCTTGGGCACATGTTCTTTTGTTCTTTGGCATAGGCATGATATGATGACTTGCTCTGTGGCGGGGGTGCTGTGCCTTCTTCCTTGTCCAGGGCATAGTTCCTTGATCTGTGGTTAAGGCACTGTTCCTTATTTTTGCTGGGGAAGTTTCACTTCCTCCGGTAGAATCTCCAGCTGTTGTCCTTTGGAATTCAACAGATCTTTGTTCCTTGGAGGGGGTCACAATTCCTGGCTCTTTGGTTGGGACACTGTGCCTTAAACTTTGGATGGTCGCATTTTCTTGTTCTGTTGTCGGGGCATAGTTCCTTGTACTTTGTTGAGGCCTGTTCTTTTCTGTTATTTCACTAAGACACAGTTCCTTGTCCTTTGGCCAAGGGAAAGTACCTTGCCCATTGGCTTTGGCTGGTTCCTTCTTCTTTGGTTGGTATATGGTTCCCCATTTTTTAATTGAGGCACTGGTTTCTTGGTCTTTCGTTGGGGTAATCTTTCTTCTTTCTTTGGTTAGAAAGCCACTCCTTGTTTTATTTGCTGGACACCTACTCTATGTCTTGGTTTATACCACGAGTAAATATTCTTTGGTATGGGCACAGTTGTTTGTTCTTTGGTTGGAGCATGGTTCGTTTTTGATTGATTGGAGCATAGCTCTTCATCACTGATGCACTGGCTTAAGACACTGTCCCCATTTCCTTGGGTAGACCGCAGGTCCCCTTTACATGGTTAAAGTATGTTTTCTCGTTCTTTGGGTTGTGCATCCTAATTCTTTATTGTGGCATGGTTCCTCCTTCTTTGTCTTATGCATGATGCCTTCTTTCTTAGGTTTGGCATGGTTCTTTGTTCAATATTTAATGTTTAGCTTGCGCACAGATCCATGTCTGGTTGGGTCACAGTTCCTTGTTCTTTGGCAAAAGCACTGTTCTTTGATCTCTGCCTTGGCACAGTTCCTTTTTCTTTAGGTTCGGCTCATGTCCTTGTTCTTTGCTTTGGATCCTGGGTTCTTAGTATTAGCTGGGCACACTACACTTTAACTATGACTTTTTTGTTCTCGGGGTGTGGCTCGTTTCCCTGTTCTTTGCTTGGGCCCCTGATCCTCATTATTTGGTTCGAGCACAGTTCCTAGTTCTGCGACTGTTCACTTCTATTTAGGTGTGGCACAGTTCCTTGGTCTATCTTGGTCTCTGGCTCTTGAGTATTTGGCTGGGGCATGGGACCTTGGCCTTTGCGCTAAGGCACAGTTCCTAGTTCTTTGTTGGAGTACAGGTTGTTCATTTGTCATTTGGGGCACATTTCTTTGTTTTTGGTTAGGTCACAGTTCCCTGATGTTAGATATGGGTATGTTTCTTTGAGTTGGGCAAAGTGTCCTTGTTCTTTATTTGGGCCACATGGTATAGTTCTTTGGCTATTGGAGGCGTCATTGCTCAGGTCACGTTCTGTGCTATAACATGCAGCCGTGGTTGGTGCGCAGTCCCGCACTCTGTGATTAGGGCATATTTCCTTGGTTTTTGATAGGGATGTGGTTCCTCATTCTTTGGTTGTGGCACAGTTCCTCATTTGTCTGTTTGAGGTATGCTTTCTTATACTTTGGTTGGGCTTGGCTCACCTTTTCTGGTTGAGCTGCCGTTCCCTGTTCGTTGGCTGGGTCACAGTTCTTTACTCTGGTACTCACTCTGGTTCTACCCTTGATCAACAGTGCAGCGGAGGCGGTGCTACACGGTACAGCGGACTCCATCCTTGTCTACCATCAGCAGAATGTCCCTCGAGCGAAGCTAGACCAGGTATGTACTTCTGGGGGATCTGCAACCCTGTGTACCCGTGTTCCTCCAGCCGAGGGTGAGAGTCTCCTGCCAACCCACTCACTTGGTTTTCGTGAAAGATTTGGCGAATGTGTGCTTGGGCCCATGCCTTTCTGAGATATCACATTCTGAAGAAAGTATGGCATTTGTAGATCTGCTTTAGCCAATCTAAAAGGAAAATGCACCTCCGGCCTCTCTGTCCTGGCCATATTCTCCTCTAATGCTAAACATCTGTCTTTACAGTTTGCGCAGAGGTAATATTTGCTGTGCTGAGACCGCCAGATGTATACGCATGTGCATGTATGCGTATGAACACATGTGGCAAACACATGATCATGCTTCTATGTAGATCCACTAGCACAGTGGTAGCCACTCACCTCACCATGACATGCCTTTACCCATCCGCATAACCATTCACATGAATTGATCTAATCACGCTCAATCACATAAACACAAGTGTAGACCATGTCACGGGATTGCCTGGGACCAAGGTGGACAGCCAACACCACACGCTTAAGTTTAGCACCTTTATTTGGGGATTTTCTCTCATGAAGGGGCCAACACAAAATCACAAAAATAGGATTTCCCAAATAAAATGCTCAAGGTGGGTCTTCTCCTTGCCGTGGTCTAGACACTTCCTCCTGACACCCCCACAATGTTCTCTTTAGTTTCATCCAGGCTCTCATGCCTTCCTAACGTCTGGATTGGCTGACCGAGCCCTTACAGTCCCCATAGGGGTTTCTTCACTCCTTGCCAGGGGTTGAAAGCTTTAGGATTTCCCAAACTCTTCTTCTGTTGTTATTCTGGTTGCGGCCTTTCCCGGGAACTGCACCCCAAAACTCACTCGGACGCATAGTCTTGCCACCAGAAAAGTCACTGGGAGTAGCCAGCAGGGTGCACTGGATAAGTGTTTTTGGAGGTTTGAGGGGTGCTTTTCCTGGGCTCCCTCCTTTTGTTTCTCTCCTCACCTCTCTGATCTCAACATAACCTCTCTCGTCCAATCTTGTTCTGGCTCCCGCCCTCTGGCCCTGCCTCCGGCCGACCTGGAATGCCAGACCCTGCCTCCGGCCGACCTGGAATGCCAGACCCTGCCTCCGGCCGACCTGGAATGCCAGACCCTGCCTCTGGCCGACCTGGAATGCCAGACCCTTGATCTTAGCATCTCCTCCTGCATCCTTGATCTTAGCATCTCCTTGATCTTAGCATCTCCTCCTGCATCCTTGATTTTAGCATCTCCTCCTGCATCCTTGATTTTAGCATCTCCTCCTGCATCCTTGATTTTAGCATCTCCTCCTGCATCCTTGATCTTACATCTCCTCCTTACATCCTTGATCTTACCATCTCCTCCTTACATCCTTGATCTTACCATCTCCTCCTTACATCCTTGATGTTACCATCTCCTCCGTCATCCTTGATGTTACCATCTCCTCCGTCATCCTTGATGTTACCATCTCCTCCGTCATCCTTGATGTTACCATCTCCTCCTGCATCCTTGATGTCAGAATCTCCTCCTGCATCCTTGATGTCAGCATCTCCTCCTGCATCCTTGATGTCAGCATCTCCTCCTGCATCCTTGATGTCAGCATCTCCTCCTGCATCCTTGATGTCAGCATCTCCTCCTGCATCCTTGATTTTACCATCTCTCCCTGCATCCTTGATCTTACCATCTCCTCCTGGGCCTTTGATCTGACCATTCCTGTCCTCAATAGTCTAGCTGTCCCCACCTCCTCCTGCTACCCACTGTTGCCATCTCTGCAACCTCCTCAATCTCTCCAGCGTCTGATCTCTCCAAATCTTTAGTCTTCAGCCTCTGCCAAACTTTAGACTTCTTCTCCAGCAGACAGGGGCCACTGGTTTCTCTAGTGCGCTTCCTAGATGGCCAGTGGCTGCACCTGTGTCTTGTGTCTGGATCTGGGCTGGTACTGGCTGCTGCCCCTAGGTGTTCCTGGCCTCACTTTGGTGCTTGGAAGCCGGACCAAGCCTTCATTTGGCCTCTCCGCTATCTTGCATTTTACTCTCTTCAGCTGCTTGCGCAGGACCGAGTGTTCCTGTACTCTCAGCTTATCAATTATCGGCTGGATAAATCTGCGGGAAGCTTCCTGAATCCTACGGAAGTGCAGAGGATGTTAGTTACTGCCGGATTTGGACATTGTATCCGTGACGGGGAACACTCTGCTGGGAACCAATGAACGGGCAACTGTATTATATGCGGGAGAACCTGCACCCGGAGAACCGCAATATTGAAGCAACTATGGTTCTCTTTTTATCTCATTGTGTATGACCCCAGAGCCTGGAAATAACCTCTGTAATACAGTGGATAAAGGACCCTGAGCCCGCAACATTGTGTCCGTGTACGAAACTGACTATTACAGTTTTGGTTCTGCCTAGAGGGAGGGTCGGACTCTGTCATTTCCGGAGGTTTGCATTGGAATTCTCCTCCTTGCTCTTATTGCGGTTGCGAAAAGGGTTAAATCTACAAGGATCTCCTGTTCGGAGCTACTGCCGGTTGGAAAGGGTCCAGGTCAACAGAATAGCTAAGCAGGACTATCATTGTCCCCTTCCCTGTGATGAGGACCACGGGAGAGTGACCCGAGGTCCTCCCCATACCAGCCCGGGCTCAACATCTACTGGTTCAGGCTGGCACCCGGACCCCACAGCCACTCTCTTGGTGGTCCCCAGGACCAGACACGAGACTTCATCACAGCAGACATATGTAAACCCTGAAACCTTAAATGATTCTGCTTTTAAAGTGATTTACTATGTAGCACCAAAGATAATTCTGATCACGCCCCTATCTTCACTGCCGTTGGAATTGTTGAGCATCAGTCCTTGCATTGCACCCACTGTTCACAGCCCCGCTCTTCCGTGTGGATCTTGCCCCTCAAATGCACAACCATCCTTTCATGTGTGCTCATTATCACCCATGTGCTTTTAAATGAATAAGCAGGAGCTAGAGTTCACATTGTCTTGTCTGGGTGGAAAGAGTGTGGTTGGAAGTGCTGCAGGCGACGTCCGTGGGCAGCGGTGCTTGGCTCTGAGCAACATTTAGTTTACATTTAGGGAGATTCAAGGGTGAGACGAGTTCTGGGGACTTCTGTTGTACTATGGTACCTGTTATTTATTTATTTATTTGTTTGTTAAGCGCACCAAACCTGGATATGGATTTAGATAAGGAGAGAGGGACATCCTGATGTTGGTTGAGTTTCTCAAAATGTGCTCTTTTCATTTATTTGAACAGGCCCCGCACGAGGCACCGCCAGCCCCTACTGTTCAAGAACATCCTCCCGTGAACACAACTTCTCCACCGCCAGCAAGCACTCCACAGGTCACCCCACCGACGGCACAAGGGGGTCCTCAGCAGCAAAGCACTAGCCAGCCTTCTCTACCAACCCCAAATGCACTATCCCAAGAGGGCGAGGTGGAGGAAGCACGCCATGACTTGACTCCAAACCCATTGGGCAGCGGAGGCAGTGGAAACCAGGGAGGAAGCAATCACGCAACCCCTCCAAACTCTGCAGCTAATAAAATCCAAGGAGGGCCGGTGGATCCCTCTAGTGTGTCTGGCTCAAATTTGCTGGGAGATGACAATGGCCCTGCAGGCAACGGTCCGGCCAACCTGTGTCCCCGCGGTGTCTCTGCCGCTGAGGGCCTGTCGAAGGAGCAGCTGGAACATCGGGAACGCTCCCTGCAGACACTGAGAGACATTGAGCGCCTCCTGCTTCGAAGCGGGGAAGGCGACCCGTACATGAAAGCCAACGCAGGTGCGGGTGAAGTGGGCCCGCCCATTCCACCACCTCAGCAGCTGCCACCTCAGCCACCTCAGCAGCAACCACCAGCTCCACCACCAGGCCACAAGAAGTACGAGGAGCCATTGCAGTCCATGATATCACAGACACAGAGCCTGGGCGGCCCGGGCATGGAGCACGAGATGCCTCACCATCCGGGATCGGACATGGGCCAGCAGATGAACATGATGATGCAGCGGCTAAACCAGGACAGCCTGACACCGGAGCAGGTGGCCTGGCGGAAGCTGCAGGAGGAGTACTATGAGGAGAAGAGACGGAAGGAGGAGCATATCTCCCTTCACGGCCGGCCTATGCAAGACATGATGCAGCCGGCGATGGGTGGCATGATGATCCGCGGACCTCCACCGCCGTACCACAGCAAAGGGGGTGAACAATGGCCCCCTGGGATGGCAAACAGGCTGGGTGGGCCCATTGACATGCAGGACTCACTCCCGCTTCGTGGCGGCGCAGCCTTCCCTGGACCCAGGTTTCCCGGCAACCAGATGCAGCGGGTCTCTGGCTTTGGTGGGATGCAGAACATGCCGATGGATGCGATGGGTCCCATGGGTGCCATGCAGCGCTCTGTTCGTCCTGGCATGGTCTGGACAGATGATATGCCGCCAATGGGAGGCCCGGGTAACTTTCCACAGGGAAGCATGCCCTACCCGCCCGGGCAAGGCGAGGCAGAGCGGTTCATGAACCCGCGGGCAAGGGAAGAGATCCTGAGGCACCAGCTGATGGAAAAGCGAGCAGCTGGCATGCAGAGGGCCGCAGGCATGCCCGGCGGACCCATGAGCCAGAGTATGGAAATGGAACGGCTCATGCAAGCCCACCGGCAGATGGACCCCGCCCTCTTTCCTGGGCAGATGCCAGGAGATGGCATGGGGATGGACTTTGGGGGCTCCAGGGGCATGATGAGCCCACCCATGGGCCAGTCAAGCCTGCGTGAAATGGAAGGTCAGATGGGCCCCGGGAACCTCAACATGAACATGAACGTCAACATGAACATGAACATGAACCTCAACGTGCAGATGACGCCGCAGCAGCAAATGTTAATGTCGCAGAAGATGAGGGCTGCAGAGATGGGGGGTCCTCAGGGCATGTCTCCCGAGGGGATAGCCAGGATGAGAGCACAGAATGGTGGCCGGGACAGTGGAGGGGGCATGATGGGGGTTCCTCAGAAAATGATGATGTCCTCCCAGTTCTCCAACCAAGGACAGGGCCCTTACCCTGGGGGCCAGGGTCCATACCCTAACATGCCGCAGGAAATGGGCAGTGCACCAGAAATGTACAGCCCTGACCAGGGCCCCATGCCTGTTGGGAACATCGCTGGCACCACCAGGCTGAGCCACATCCCCATGCCAGGTGGCCCAAACGCCCAAGCCAACATGGGAAACCTGCACCCTGGCACGGCACGGGGGCTTGGCCGCCGCCCCTCGGACCTCACCATCACGATGAACCAGATGAACTCCCCGGGCCTGGGCCACCTCAAGTCTCCGACGCTTGGACAAGTCCACTCGCCAATGGGTACATCGCCTTCTGCCAACCTCAAGTCTCCTCAGACGCCGTCACAGCTGGGAAACCTTCCGTCCTCCAACCAGACTGGACCTATGAAATCCCCCCATGTGATCACACCCTCCCTCGGGGTTCGCTCCCCCACAAGCTCCCCCCGCCGAATGAAGTCTCCCTCCATGGCAGTCCCTTCACCTGGATGGGTGCCATCCCCGAAGACGGCGATGCAGAGCCCTGGGGTCCCCCAGGGCAAGCAGTCTCTCAGCATGAACTCCATGGACCCGGGTAAGATGTCCCTTCCCCAGCCCTTGTGTATGTCTCTTCGTTCGTTGGTCATGTGTTCGTACATTTGTAGAGTGCTCTCTGTACACTCAATTTTTTTGTCCTCCCCAAATACAGAGCTATCAAAAAACGTTGTGACTTTGATGTTGGAGGAAAGTTTGGCACCGCGATATGGGGTGCCGGAAAAATCCCCTCATACCGGCTGTGCTGTTTGCCATCTCCAAAAAAGTAATTCAACAAACTTTTCTAAACTTTGAGCTGCGCTTCAAAACATATTGAAACAGGTTTCACCCCCCCCCCCTGCTGGTGGCGCCCATCATATAAAATGAAAGTAATGCGCATTCTATGTCACTGCTGCGACTATCACACTGCGCAAACTTGCAATATATTACGAAAAGCAGACTTGCAGGCGTCTGTGGGCAAGTACACTCTTGAACCTTTGATTCAACGTAAGTCATGCTTCCGTAAGGGAGGTATAGCCCTGTCCCGCCACTGCCACTCCTATACCCCAACCTTCATATACTTTCACTATAACTTACAACAGAGTGTAGAGTTAGAGCCCTGTACCTCCTACAGTCACTCCTGATTCTCCTGCTGTACAGACTTAAGGTATTGCACCAATTTAGAGAAAAGGACCCTCCTGCTTTCCTACTCTCCGAAACAAGCAGACTTGCAGCATAGACCACAAATGGCGGTCGAAACCCTGGTCAATGCCCTCCTAATGGTATACAGTTGTTTCATCGCCAGCATATTTTGCAATTCGTTTTTTGCTGGAAATGTTTCAATGAAAAACGCATCGAAAAATATAGAGGGGGGAATGGAGGGGACTATAAGTGGCAGGGGTTTGAGGAATAGGGAGTATATAATATAATATTTTTAAAAAGTAGGATTTTTTTCATTTCAGGAAAGAACTCATCAGAGGGAAAAAAACTGGGGATGAAAGAACATAGAACCTGCCCCAATATCACTGCTGAAATGACTGTATGCCTTTTATTTAGATAACATTTCAGTTCTGTAAACATCTGTTTACAATGGCATCTAAAATGTAACCCTTGAAATCAAAGGAAGATGCAAGGTTGCCACTTACACGCGGGATAAATTGGTAACAACAATATTCTAGGATTCATGTTGACAGTGGCACAGGGTGAAGCAGTGCGTAACTTACTGGTGGAGACATGGTCGCGGCAAATAAATTAAGAACTATGCAATTTTGGTAAATTCTATATAGGGACCTGGGGCGTTTTGTCAGGCATGCAGCTGCCACCTCCAGTCGCTCAATGCATGAGATGCACCTGAAACCGACTGCGGTGATTTTCAGGGGGCGTGGAGCGATTCAGTTCCACATTGAAATCCGCAAGCTTTTGGCACCAGCAGGCAAATTGCACAACGGATCATGTTAACATTTCCCGCCACACACGGACATTGCAGGCGGCATTTACGACCGATTTCATGAATGGATGTAAAACAGTGCAAAAACTGGGATCCTGCCGGTTCTGCGTGCAGAATTGCACACATAGAAAAAAAACACTTTTACAAGTAAGTTTCTCTTAGTTCAATTTATGAAAATAATCAAAATTACCCACTAAATTTTTTTTTTTAAAAAATGGGAACCGAACTTAAATTAAGATATTCCTTTTTTTTCAAATATGTAAACTTTAGAACTTTTTCTTCTTAAAAAAAGTCAGTAGTTGGTAAACAAAAACATAAAAATAGCAAGCCCAGTTTGCAGCCTCTGTCGAGAACGTTATAAGTAAATGTTTCCCAAAATGCTAAAACATTTCCCCCTTATTCCTAAAATAAATGTAATGGCGTGAGCACAGATTCTCCTGAGAAAGCCGGGATGTGGTTTGAGCGGGGTTTTTGTAGGGTCTCCGCGCAGTGTCACGTTTTGCAGACAACAACACGTTAGCACCACAGCATGCTGTTAAGGGTTAACAAAAAGTTGGGTAAAAATAACCATCATGTCCACAAAATTAAGAAAATTATAATAATTAATCAGCAAGTATTTAATTTGAGTGAGCAATTTGGGTGAACTTTGAAGGGTGGGTAGCGGGGCTGATGCCGGACGTAAGAGGGAGTTGGTTGGCAGCAGGCTTTCCCATATAAAGCTGGGATTCTTCTGTTTTTAACAAGGAATTCTTGGGTATTTTTTTCAAATTGTGTAAAATTTCAGTGGGTGTTTTGGAAGGGGGCGTGATGCAAGAAAGGGTGGAGTGGGGAACGTGGGGCTTCACTTCAAACCTCCCCCTACTTATAACTCTCCCTCCCCACTCCCCAGGTTCTGCCACGCCATTCAAAATGTGGGATGATTTTGTGGGTGGCAAAAGTCGCAGCTAAATAACATTTCTCAATAACAATGCCCTAGAACATAGTACACTGAAAATATGGTTTGAATTAAAAGTATTGAAATCGAACCAAACAATTGGACATTTTTCAAATTTTCCTTTGAAAAAGCACGGTGGTTCCATGTGAAACGCTGGGTGAGATCGTCAGCAGTTTTTTTTTCTATAAGACGGTATATTAAAATCAGGGGTCCAGATAGGATTTGGAAGTGGGGGTATTGTACTCCTTTTTGTTTTTAAATGGGAGTAAAAGGATTTTTTAGGGAGCAAGAAATTCCCAGTTGGTTGTATTTTATAAAGGAGTAAAAACATGTTTTAACTGGAAAAATGAAAATGTTTTTGTAATAATTATTTTTTTGCACCTAGTTATTTATGCACGTTAAACGAAACAGGTTTACTTCTTCCTATCCAGCTTTAATAACAGTAGTTTCTTCCTGTGGTGCTCCGTGCACTGCAGGTCCAAGCATATCCATGCAGCCGCGTGGGTGAACTCGGGGGCACAAGGTCCTACATGTCAGTTTCCCATTTTTTATTGGGAGTATTTTTACTCCCTAGTTCTATTTTATGGGAGTTTTTGCTTGTTATTAGGGAGTATAAGTGGACGCTACACTACCCTATCTGTAGGGCTGAGTAAAGAAGTGTATTTTCCGGCACCCACTGCATGATTTTATTGTGTAGGGCTGTAGAGTATGCCCGCTGGTGCCTTGTTCTATTTTGTTTTGGAAAGACTGACATATGTCCACCAAAACTATTCCAAAAATGAGTCCCAGTATGATGACCTGGGTTTGAACTCATGTCACCCGATGGACATACCTGAGCCCTTAGACTGGAGGCTTACAGAAGGGTAACAGCACAGCCCCTAGTAGAGGTAAAGGACCATTGATGCTTCTATTCACTGCTCGGTTTGGGCCCACGGCACACTAGCTGTGGGGCACATGTGCGCACTCCACTGCGGGGGACATGAGGGGTGTTAACTCGGGTAGATATGAACACCACCACACCCGGTACTGAAGGGCTTTACTGCACGAGGGAAGCTTAAAAAGTCGAAGAGCAGACTTGAAACTCTGGGTGCAAGGGGGAAGCACTATGTGCATGCATGGATTGCAGCCACAGTGTGACAGCCCATCTGCGAGGAGGCAAGTAACTATATATACACGGTGTTCAGCAACAGTGTGACAAATGTGAACTCATGGTGGCAGCAGTAAAGACAGACACACGTGATCACAGCTCAAGGGTGTTTATTGAACTTTTTTTATGGGTGAGATAAACGACTAATCTAAATCTAAGATGGGGCAAGCGTCGACCATCAAATGAAAATAAGGCAGTCCTAGTGGCGCTGTGTCAAATCAAAAGGACTTATACTAAGAAACCTACGGCCAAACCTTACAACTAATGCAAAAAGGGTGTGGGTTGGTTTTCAAGAAAAGTTAGAAGTGTTCATAAATAATATGCAAGGATGCGGTGGCTTGGATCTCCCTTCCCCGCGTTTTGAACACAGGGGAAGATGGGATCTTGGAGCACAGCACACGCTCGAGCTTTCCCCAGAACGAGGCGACAGTTCCACTCGCAGCTATCAGTACTGTCAGTGGTCAACTCTCGTTTCTCTTGAAAGGATCTTGCCTTTCAGGGCCTGATGAAGTCAACAACAAAAACAAAGTTCCTTCAACAAAATGAAAGTTTGTTTCTTGGTTTTACTTTGGGTGAGGATTGCTCTCTCTGGGTCCCCCCTCTTCCGGGCGCGGACCCCTCTTTACTTTCAACCTCCCTTCTCCAGGTTCACTACGGCTTTTTCTCTGCTCACAATTCTTAATGTCTTGTTAAACAGATGCAGTGGACATCCCTCGGCTGGGTCCGCACTTGTCAGCACACTGTTTCCTGGGACTTTAGACTTTGCCCCCTTCTCATCAGCATCCCTGTTCTGGGTTTTCATTTGCCAAATTCACATTCACATTCGTTTGCGGAAAAAGACTTCCCTTTTATTTCTCAAGTTCGTAGATGAAAGACCTTCAAATGTATGTGGATTTTTCTTGGGACCTCCTGTATGACCACTTTGACCTAACTGCCTTCTGCTTTCTGTAGCTTCATTCACACAGGGATCGACCAGAGTCTCTCAAGTTAGCACTTACGTGGTGCCAGTTCCCTCTGCAGCTGGTGTCCCCTCAACACTGTTACAGTTCTTTTGACCTTAGTTAATTTTGCCACTTTGCGTCTTTCGTCCGCCACAGCGCGGCTCTTATCGGCTTGTGCTATGTTCGCGGTTTTAGGCTCTCTTCCACAAAGGTTCTGTGGGCATGGGATGAAAAGGGCAAGGCCACTTCTCTCCTCGCCACTTTCTCGATTCCTGACGCCTTTCTCCTTCTCTTGAACTGCCGTGCCTGATTAGCTGTGCCGTTGTGCTGTCTGCCTGCTCGCCTTGCTTGTACTGTGCTCTCTTGCTCCAACTTTTATCCCTGTGGGGAAGGGGAAGGGCAGGTGTGTGTGGTTCTGATCAATTGCCTGACTTTGCCTGACTCTTGTATTGGGACATGTCAGGTAAACGGCTCTAGTGTTAGTCCATTCTCTGGTGTGTCATGTGAAAGTGTTCATGTCAGAAAAGGGGGGGGGGGCAGTGGTTTTGAAGGTCCTAAGTGGTAGGATGGGGAAAAGGTGTTGAAGGAAGGGGGGTACCGCATCTCACCTGTCGGTGTCCCACTCCCAGAGCCCCCTCATCCAGGTGATCCTCCCTCACTGGTCCACCCCCAGGAACTGAATGCAATAGCGATGGCCGTGTTCTGGCCGCCTGGGTGCCAGATCCCGGGAGACTAGCTAGGAAGACACCTTAAGAATCGTAACTTTTGAGGGAGGGATTGAACCCACAAACTTTTTTTGAACATAACTGAGAATAAAAGCAAAACATTATTCTGACTCACTTCTAACTTGCCCTGATTTGAAAAAGGCACCTCCTAGTGCCGAAACACGTGTAATCCATTGGGCATCTTTTGCATGTCATGATTAAAAACCAAAACTCTGGTTTTTGTAACCAAATCAAGTGTGTGGCGCATTTTTCTGTGGCGCGGAAACTTTTTTTCTGGTTCTCACACAACACCTCTGAGTTCAGGAGGGAAACCGTATATACAGTGAGTGCGGCAACACCTCTGGGTGCAAGGAGTGCAGCCACAGCGGAACAGCCCATCTGCAAGGAGGCAAGCAGTCATCCGGTATTCAGCAACAATTTGACAACAATTTTAAAGCACGTGCACAGCAACAGCATGAGAGCACCAGTGGGCGAACAAGGTCAGCAATATGTATACAGGTAGTGATGCACTTGCGTAGCAGGATGTCTAGGAACAAAAGGGCATGAATATAAACAGAGAGTGCAGCTACAGTAATAGCAATCCTGGGAACATCAGGGCAGCAATATATGCAGGCAGTGCAGCGACAGCAATAGATTGCGAGACTAGGAGCAAGGGCGCAGCAATATAACGGGGGGGGCAACAAGAATATGGCATCATGGCTGGGCGCATAAAAGCAGCAATATGTACAGGGAGTGAACTACTCTTGTGCAGTACGCCTGTGAGCAGGAGGGAAGCAATACATATAAGAGTGCGGCAGCAGTGGCAGAGGGACAGGGGGCTGAAGGACAGCAATAGTGCTAGCATGCCTGCGACCTGTATAACGGGGAGTGCAGCAACATTGTGGCATCATGCTTGTCAGCAGAAGGCCAGGAATATATTCAAAGAGTGTAGCAACAGCTGTAGTGCGTCTAGGTGCAGGGGGGTAGCAATATATTCAGAGTGTAGCACCAGCTGGAACAAGTCTGGGCACTGGAGGCCAGCAAAATATTGAGAGAGTGTAGCAACAACTGTAGCAAATCTAAGAGATGGAGGGCAGCCATATATTCAGAGAGTGTAGCAACAGCTGTAGCAGGTCTGGAAGCAGGAGGAAGGCCATACACCCAGAGAGTGAAGCAACATCTGTGGCAAGTCTGGGAGCAGGAGGGGAGCCATATATTCAGAGAGTGAAGCGACAGCTGTGGCAGGTCTGGGAGCAGGAGGCCAACAATATATTCAGAGAGTGAAACAGCTGCGGCAAGTCTGAGAGATGTGGGACAGACATATATTTAGAGAGGGTAGCAACAGCTGTGGCAAGTCTGGGAGCAGGAGGAAAGCCATATATCCAGAGATTGAAGCAACAACTGTGGAAGGTCTGGGAGCAGGAGGTCAACAGTATATTCAGAGAGTGCAACAACAGCTGTGGCAAGTCTGGGAGATGAAGGAAAGCAATATATTCAGAGAGGGTAGCAACAGCTGTGGCAAGTCTGGGAGCAGGAGGAAAGCCATGTATCCAGAGAGTGTGGCAATAGCTGTAGCTAGTCTGGGAGCAGGAGGGGAACCATATATTCAAAGAGGAGAGCAACAGCTGTAGCAAGTCTGGGAGCAGGAGGCCAGCTATACAGAGAGTGAAGCAACAGCTGGAGCAAGTCTGGGAGCAGGAGGCCAGCAATATATACAGAGAGTGAAGCAACAGCTGTGGTAAGGCTAGGAGATGGAGGGCAGCCAGGCAGACATATATTCAGAGCGGGTAGCCACCGCTGTAGCAAGTCCGGGAGAAGGAGGCCAGAAATATATTCAGAGAGTGAAGCAAAGGCTGTAGTAAGTCTGGGAGCAGCAGGGGAGCCATATATTCAGAGAGTGAAGCAATAACTGTGGCAAGTCTGGGAGCAGAAGGGCAGCCATATATCCAGAGAGTGAAGCAACAACTGTGGCAAGTCTGGGAGAAGGAGGCCAGCAATATATTCAGAGAGTGTGGCAACAGCTGTAGTAAGTCTGGAAGCAAGAGGAATGCCATACATCCAGAGAGTGAAGTGCCATCTGTGGCAAGTCTGGGAGAAGGAGGCCTGCAATATATTCAGGGAGTGAAGCAACAGCTGTGGCAAGTTTGAGAGCAGGAGGCCAGCAATATATTCAGAGGGTAGCAACAGCTGTGGCAGGTCTGGGAGCAGGAGGCCAGCAATATATACAAAGAGTGAAGCAACAGCTGGAGCAAGTCTGGGAGCAGGAGGGGAGCCATATATTCAGAGAGTGAAGCAACAGCTGTGGCAAGTCTGGGAGCCGGAGGCCAGCAATATATACAGAGTGAAGCAACAGCTGGAGCAAGTCTGGGAGCAGGAGGCCAGCAATATATACAAAGAGTGAAGCAACAGCTGTGGAAAGTCTGGGAGATGGAGGGCAGCAATATATTCAGAGAGGCAAGCAACAGCTGTGGCAAGTCTGGGGGCAGGCGGAAAGCCATATATCCAGAGAGTGAAGCGACAGCTGTAGCAAGTCTGGCAGCAGGAGGGGAGCCATATATTGAGGGGAGCCATATATGCCGAGAGTGAAGCGACAGCTGTAGCAAGTCTGGGAGCAGGAGGGGAGCCATATATTCAGAGAGTGTAGCAAGTCTGCAAGCAGGAAGACAGCAATACATCCAGAGAGTGAAGCAACAGCTGTGGCAAGTCTGGGAGAAGGAGGCCACCAATATATTCAGAGAGGGTAGCAACAGCTCTGGCAAGTATGGGAGATGGAGGACAGACATATATTCAGAGAGGGTAGCAACAGCTGTGGCAAGTCTGGGAGCAGGAGGAAAGCCGTATATTCAGAGAGGGAAGCAACAACTGTAGCAAGTCTGGGAGCAGGAGGCTAGCAATATATACAGAGAGAAGCAACAGCTGGAGCAAGTCTGGGAAAAGGAGGCCAGCAATATATACAGAGAGTGAAGCAACAGCTGTGGTAAGTCTGGGAGATGGAGGACAGCCAGGCAGACATATGTTCAGAGAGGGTAGCCACAGCCGTGGCAAGTCTGGGAGCAGAAGGGCAGCCATATATCCAGAGAGTGAAGCAACAACTGTGGTAAGTCTGGGAGAAGGAGGCCAGCAATATATTCAGAGAGTGAAGCAACAGCTGTGGCAAGTCTGGGAGAAGGAGGCCGGTCATATATTCAGGGAGTGAAGCAACAGCTGTGGCAAGTCTGGGAGAAGGAGGTCAGTAATATATTCAGGAAGTGAAGCAACAGCTGTGACATGTCTGGGAGAAGGAGGCCAGCAATATATCCAGAGAGTGAAGCAACAGCTGTGACACGCCTGGGAGAAGGAGGCCAGCAATATATCCAGAGAGTGAAGTAACAGCTGTGGTAAGTCTGGGAGATGGAGGACAGCCAGGCAGACATATGTTCAGAGAGGGTAGCCACAGCCGTGGCAAGTCTGGGTGCAGAAGGGCAGCCATATAGCCAGAGAGTGAAGCAACAACTGTGGTAAGTCTGGGAGAAGGAGGCCAGCAATATATTCAGAGAGTGAAGCAACAGCTGTAGTAAGTCTGGAAGAAAGAGGAATGCCATACATCCAGAGAGACAAGTGCCATCTGTGGCAAGTCTGGGAGAAGGAGGCTGGTCATATATTCAGGGAGTGAAGCAACAGCTGTGGCAAGTCTGGGAGAAGGAGGTCGGTAATATATTCAGGAAGTGAAGCAACAGCTGTGACATGTCTGGGAGAAGGAGGCCAGCAATATATCCAGAGAGTGAAGCAACAGCTGCGACATGTCTGGGAGAAGGAGGCCAGCAATATATCCAGAGAGTGAAGCAACAGCTGTAACACGCATGGGAGCAGGAGGGCAGCCATGTTCACAGGCAGTGCTTCAACAGTAATAGCAAGGCTAGGAGCAGGAGGAAGGAGGAGCAGTGTGAGACCGCACCTGAACGAAGCAGCCTGTGCGAGAAGCACAGCAAGTGTACAACAGCATGAGGGAAGCAACATGTAGGGGCCGTGTAAAACAGTGTGCCCTTGGGGCAGGGCGCTATCAACGCAGAGCGTGCCGAAACTGGAAAAAGTGTCGGGAAGCAGGAAGGACAGCAATATATATATAGAGAAGAAAAACGTACACCACCTCTGGGAGAGGGAAGGCCATGCGGTACACAAGGAGTGCAGAAGCAGTCTGACAGAAGCTATGGGGGGGAGCAGGGGGCATAGAAACAGTGGGTGAGCAGGGAGCAGTACCGACAGGGATTGCATACGCCTTAGATCAGCGTTTCTGGGAGCGTGGAGGCTGCGCTATAACCCGAGGGAGATGCCTAGGCCAGAAGGGAAAAGCACCCGGTTGTTTTCATTGGCTAGGATCCACTTCAACCTCCCATTCGTATTCGGGTGTTTGTGGAGTTCAGGTGTTTGCGCAGAGACTGGTGCACGTTGTTTGCCATGGGGCATAGCCTGGGTGGCAAATTCAACTTTTCCCAAACTCACTCACCCCCCCCCACCCACATATTTATTCCTCTTTTTTCAGATTGCAAATTGGTACAGGCCAGGATTCAAATCTGTCTTGAACTCTGGTCCATTCGCGCCTCTGCGCAAGTGTAGCTGATGTCCAGGGGTAGGGCCTTGCCTGTACCCCGGGCGGTTGTGCTCAGTTACAGCCCCTTCGTACATGCGGGCCTCGTTGCGAGCACAGTGGCAGCAGTCAAAATACGCGGTGTTTTAAATACTCCCTATGTTTTAAATACCACTTAATGATGAGTCGAGATCTCATGAGACCTTTACCACATGGGGTACATAGAAAATACCACATGGTGTACATAGCAAAAACCACATGGTGTACATTTTACACCACGCAGAGGTTTCCATGTGCTTCAGACAGGTGCCAGGTGCAGGGGGTAGAAGGGCCAACGGTGCCCTTAGTTCGTAGGCAACAGGGGCAGCAATCTCCCTTTGCCCCCTTAGCAATGCCTTCACTTTCTGACCACAGATCCTACACGGGTCTGTGCACAGTGTCAATGTTTCTGGCGCTAAAGCGCTCCCATTGGCTTTGACGTCTTGTGCTGGAACTCTACTGTGGGCAAGGCAGTGCTTCTGAGCAGGGTTGGGGATCCACACCTGGCACTGAGGGGTCCGAGAGCAAAAATGGGCTCTTGCGGACATGTCGTATGTTCAGTGCTGTCTGCGAATCCTACGGCTTTCTTCCACTTATTTCGATGTCCATTGTAGCCCACCCCTCGGTCTGAGCCCCTGTTCCTGGAAACTTACCTTTTGCTGCCCTCTAGTGGCAGACACATGCACTTCAAATACGTCCTGGTGCACGAGGAAGCCAACACTGTGGGCCTCCTTTGGGCCTGATTTCTGCAGGGTCGTCATTTCACCAAAATGCCAGGGGTAGCGTGAGTGACATCACACGACCCTTGACCCCCTGATGACATCACAGGAAGTGATGTCATTTGACCCCACCCCAAAGTGACATCCCGGGAAGCAATGGAACACATTTCACCCCTTGAAAAAGCAGGAAGTGCCATCACATAGCATTGTTCCTAAGTACACTACGAAAAATATGGTTAAGATACCACTATAATGTGATATACATTTCATACAAGAATAGATCACCATATGTATCGTTAATATAAGTGTGTATAGGTAATATTATCAAATTACTTGCATGCAAGCAGACGTCAAAGGCCAAATGATAATGATGTGTTAAAATAGCACTTACGCTTAAGCGCTTTATATAGAACAAATATACATACAATATCACCCAACCTGTGTTGGTACTCATTTATCGACCTCAGAAGGGTGAAAGGCTGAGTTGAGGTGTTTAAGAGCAGACTAAATCAGTGACTCGCCCCCTGAAGTGTGCCTGAAATAAACTTTTAATGAGTCTAGCAATTATTGTATAGAGTTCCAGAAAGACAAAGGATTTGTTATTCCCATTCTTTCTTATTTAGGGCCACTGCTCAAAGTGTTAGACTTGTGGAACCTCCCTTTTTTTAAAAAGGCCTGAACAAAAAAGCCAGCTACTCCAGAAAGAAAGAGTTAGATGGCGCTGGCCACAGCCCAGTAGCTTAGATAATAAAAAAAAGAAAAACATTTTTTTAGGGGTATTAAGGGAGACCTCAGGGGTTGCAGGTGCGACCCCTGGTGACCCCCAAATGACATCCCTGGCTCTCGGGTGTGTGCTCTGCAAAACAGAGGGTACATGTCTGCCACGTTACCTCGTCGTCCTACCTGGGGAGGCAACGAGAAATGAGCTGGCTTGACAGCTTGGTGATCAGTAAGGGCAGAGCGCTCACCTAGACCTGGGGGAGCCAGAGAATTCATGGGTACAGCCAAGCCAGGATGCACACATTTGTGCACATGGGAGCTAATGCTGGAAAGATATGTGATAAAGTGCCAGAATCGCAGACTGAGCTTACATCCCAGGTCCATCAGTTGCGTATTCCTGGGCAAATCTTAGTTTTATGTACCAAAATTCCATAGAAATGATTAATTTCTCAGCCTACACTATAAAAAGAGAAGTCCCACTAAGGTTCACTAGACTAGGCAAGAGGGTCGCTGAAGCACAATCTTTGCAGAATCCCAGTGCCTTTGTTAGTGCACATGAGCAATGGGAAGCAGTTGTGCCCTGAAAGACCGGGCCGGTTACAGTTTGGCAAAGCCAAGAAAGGGACACATCTGCTCCAAAGAGAACAAATCCACATTGCTACCGGAACTGGGAGGGGTGGGGAGAAGCAGAAAGGCAGTATTTGTGGAGTGCGCCAAAAGTTGGAGCTGGGATAGGAGGAGGCTACATAAAAACGAGGCTGGGGCTGCAGGAAGGGGCTTCTACTGGGTTTGTTTTTTCTGGATAGTGGCATGGGGGAGGGAAAGGGGGATAGCAATACGGGCCCTGTCTTGCGAGCCCTCCCGAACGTGACGTCGTTGCCATAGCAACGGACGCCGTCAGCTCGCATTTTTTCAGTGCAGTCTGTAGCTGCATTTCCACAAACGCAGCGCACGGGACACGACGGCATTCACAGCCGCTCCGGTTCCCTCGCGACGACTCGGAGCTACTTCCTAACCCGCTCCCAGAGCCAGCAATCTGAACGAGCCCTTACATGATTTAAGACGCAGCCTCCATGTTATGAAAGACACGGACGCTCCCTTTGCGCGGAGCACGCTCCCGCACTAACACTTTCTGCAGAGGATCCATTTCAAGGTCCAGCTTCTCCTGTTTTCCCACAATTAGGGTTTGCGCTGTTCCAAAACGGCTACCTTTAGCTCATCAGCTGGTTCCGACTCACATCCCATCTTCTCGTTTGAGCACATGAGAACCGATTTATCTACAGCGAGTTCTCCTGGTACCACTCTAGAACAGGGTCTTGCTACTTATTGCCCTGACGAAGGCGGAACAGTCTCTCAACTGTGAAGATTCCACTTTCTCCGCACTGTTACCACTGCCGAAACGCACTTTCTTGATCAGAGGACATTGGAGGCTCTTAACTAACACGCCTCACCCATTTTGGGTCTCAAACCCTGCCCCTTGTGCTTTATTTGCTTAGGACACACAGCAGTGGCATTTATTACTTTGGGTTCTGAAAATTCCCCTCTGATGCGTTCCTGTATTTTGCCCTTTGGCCTTGTTTGGTTAAAAGTGTTGATTTGACAGTTAATACAGGGCTTCAATGATTTCACCTATTGTTATATACATGTGTAGTATATGGCTTCAACCAGTTAATAAATGATTTCAATGATTTCACTTATTGTTATGTATGTGTATTACATGTTTGACTTAATTGTATGTATAACTATCTTGTATTAAATATGTTTTTTATCTTACACAAAACTCAATTGTTATGAGAGGTTATGACTTTGAAATATACAAATGGGTGTAGTGTTCTACATAACCAGTGAGGTTATTTCGGGAATAGGACCCATACAGGACTTAACTCCCTATGAGGTTTTAGGGGCCGTCCCCTGCGTTACCAGTATCCCTTTTGTTGTATATATAGTGCTCTGGGATGGGGGCAGCATCAGAAGGGCGGGATGCGGTGGCCTGCAGCACTTACCTTGTCAGGCAACATCTTTTCAAAGTTACAGCGCCAGTCTGCTCACCGCTGCACCTCTGCACCTCAGCAACAAAGAAATCAGTAAGTGAAAAGATCAGGTTTCCTGTCCTGCTCCAGTCCTTATAATTACTCTCTGAAGCTTGTGTGGAGGTGGGACTAGTGGTTGGTCCTTAACCAGAAACAAGGCTCTGGGCAGAGCCCCTGCCTTGACGCAGGCCGCCCAAGCCTCACCTGACTCAGTCAGCTCTAACTAGAGCCATGCCATGCGGGTGGTGCCCATCTAGTCCAATTTTTATATTTTGTATTCTGTTAAATTTAGTTTTCCTTTCCTCATTATAAATGCCAGACTGGAAGTTACCAGGTGCATCGAAAGTCCAAGACTTGATTAGCTGGACCGCCTAACATGAGTTTACTTGGGAGCCATAGACCGGTCTCTGTAGGCCTTGGTAATGACCAAGCAGCCACAGCGTTGAGCTTTGTAAAACAAAACTCTCTACTGGTAGTGAGATGTCAACAAAATGGGGCTCATTATCCGTTTCCTGGTATCGGAAACTGCAGCACTGTCTGCGCTGCCCGATACCACGGTATTACCGAGATAGTCTGGGCGGCGGAGACGCTGGTAACACCCCATTCCATGGAGTGCCACAGGATTCCATGGGATGGGGTGACCCGAATCACCAGCACCATTTTTAACAGTGCCGGTGAATCTAGCATTTTTCTGCCACTAGGGACCAGATTTACCAGTAGGTCAGGCCTACTGGTAAATTAGAGCTGCTACCGGCTGACTTGCAGTGTGCCATTCCGGAAAGGTGCCGGTATATATACGTTGTTACCAGCACTTTATTTCACTACCGGCCAACTCGCAATGAGGCCCAATGACTTTTCTTTAACTTGCACCAAGGCCACCCGAGAACCATCCCAGATACATTCGGGAAATGCTAGACCAGTCACGTTCTTTTCTTTGCCTTCTGGGACTTGTAGCCGTAGATTTATAATGGGGAAATCCAGGGCTACAAGTCCCAGATGCAAAGTATAAACTAGAACTGTACTTCAACCTCCCAAATGGAGTTGGCCAAGTTGGCATGTGTTTCCCAACAATCCTGCAAGAATCCTCCAAACCAGGTGCGTTCCAAAAAGGGTTCTGAGTGAAGGCATCCAGGGGAGTCCAATGAATGGATGCAAGAACACAGCCATGATGCACACACGCACTCACACACCTGTAATCAGCAGACCACCTACAGCTCGTGGCACTGCCAAGTATACTGTCAGCTCATGGCTTTTTCACATTAGAAACACACATTACTGGTGCAAGTCAGATGAGTTGCACAGCAATTGAAAGCCCGCTTTTTGAAGGCCGCAGTTGAATGGGAGATTGAGTCCAGTGAGGATAGGGTTTGCTGTTCAGTTTAGAGCACACCTCACTAGAGCTTTGAGCAGAGGCGCAGACATGCCCATTAGTACCCAGTGATGGTCAACGAATTTGTAACAAGCAAGCTCATTGGGCCTAGCCGGGTCGTTACCAGCCCGACAAAGCCTTTGTCGGGCCGGTTGCGTCTGCGTCCTGGCTGCCATGGAAAGGGAAAAGCCACCTTCCATGGCAGCCATCTTTTTGGTTTACTTTTTGCAGTGGCCGCCATGGAAAGAGAGAAGGGACTAAAAGTCTACTTGTAGTCCCTGCTTCCCGATACCTGGTGGCCCTATTTATTTCTATTACTAAAAGCAGTCGAACCCTCGGAGGGGCGCATTACTGGTCAGGTAATGCCTCCAGGGCTACATTAAAGCCCTCGCTATGCTGGGCTTCTAACACCCTGGGGGCATTACCCTACAGATAATGCCCCCTGCCTTGGTTTCTATTGCTTAATTGTGCTGTTACAGCCAGAGTAGGTCCTTACTAGGGTTGGCAGATGACTCCATGACACTAGGAATGCCACGGCCCTGTCCTCGCCTTTTGTTCCACGATCACTTGCACTGTGGCACCTGCAATTTTGGTGCACTCTAATGGAAAAGATTTGACTACAGAAATACTGAAGTCAAACCAAAGCCCAGGACTGGAGCCTGGTGTTCCCAGTGACATGGAATCACCCGGGAAGCTCAGTCCTACTGCTCGAGCTGAGACGCTGCCCATTGCTCCAGGCTAGGAAACTTCACACCAGGAAGTGCGCGCTGTGCACACTGCGCATGGATGTTTGACGCTTTTGAAAATAATTGTTCAACGCCACTACCCATGCTCTGTCCTGCTTGGTCCCTGGACTGCTGGTGCTGCAATGAGAGCGTCCGCTCTTTTTCTCTGGATTTGTAAAGAAACAGTCCCTACCACAACCATTTTTATAATCCAGGCACAAGCATGGATTGTGGATACAGACGACGTCCACGTGTTTAGCATCGAAGATTCCCAGCCAACGCTCAGAATGGGGTCATAGTCTAGGACCGCTGTCACTTTAAACGTGACGTTGGCAATCGAGGATAACTCCAGTCAAACAGGGAGACATGTGTCTGTGATTGAGGACCATTATTGAGAGATTCCAGTCTGATTGGCACCCCGGTGCCTGAAGGCAATGAGCTTTTTAGTCTGCGCCTTTTCTTGCCATGGTTAGGGCATCCCAGCGAGAATGCCAGTCGGATCGATAAAGGGGCGCCGCCGAATGTGAGGGGCGCCGCTGAATGTGAGGGGCGCTGCATCGATAAACGGGCGCCAGTGAATGTGAGGGGCGCTGCATCGATAAAGGGGCGCCGCAGAATATGGGGAGCGCTGCATCGATAAAGGGGCGCCGCTGAATGTGAGGGGTGCTGCATCGATAAAGGGGCGCTGCAGAATATGGGGAGCGCTGCATCGATAAAGGGGCACCGCTGAATGCGAGTGGTGCTGCATCGATAAAGGGGCGCTGCAGAATATGGGGAGCGCTGCATCGATAAAGAATATGGGGAGCGCTACATCGATAAAGGGGCGCCGCTGAATGTGAGGGGCGCTGCATCGATAAACGGGCGCCAGTGAATGTGAGGGGCGCTGCATCGATAAAGGGGCGCCGCTGAATGTGAGGGGTGCTGCATCGATAAAGGGGCGCCGCATAATATGGGGAGCGCTGCATCGATAAAGGGGCGACGCAGAATGTGAGAGGCGTGCGGGAGAATCTTGAGGCATATTTATTTATTACTGCACACACCACCACCTTTCCCCATATGTTATAGTTGCCTCAACATTCAGTGTGTTCTATGAGGCCCCTGGGAAATCCCAAACTCGCACGTTTTGCAGCACTGCTGCAAATGTCTGGCCTGTGTTCCTTCTCAATGACAGTCCTTTGGGGGGCCAAAGCCTTTCCCACCCCTGTTAGGCCCTATAGCTCCCATTAACCCCAATAATTCCAGTCGTTACCAAAGCCTCCTGTTGATTCCAGTAGCTCCAGTGGGGCCCCACGACTCCCACTGGGGCTCAGGACTTCACCTGGAGCCAAATGGTTCCTAATGGACCCTAAAGCTCCCATGGCATTCTAACTCTGGTTGGACCCAGTGATCCCGGCGGCCACTTTGATTCTGGTTGCGGCCCACCACTTCTGCCAGCCAGTATTAATCGGGTTGACCACTATGACTCCCATTGGAGCCTATGACTTCCCCGTGACTCCCATTGGAGCCTGTGACTTCCCAGTGATTCCCATTGGAGCCTGTGACTTCCCCGTGACTCCCATTGGAGCCTGTGACTTCCCCGTGACTCCCATTGGAGCCTGTGACTTCCCCGTGACTCCCATTGGAGCCTGTGACTTCCCAGTGACTCCCATTGGAGCCTGTGACTTCCCAGTGACTCCCATTGGAGCCTGTGACTTCCCAGTGACTCCCATTGGAGCCTGTGACTTCCCCGTGACTCCCATTGGAGCCTGTGACTTCCCTGTGACTCCCATTGGAGCCCGAGACTGCCCTGCGGCTCCCGTTGGAGCCTGTGACTTCCCTGTGATTCCCATTGGAGCCTATGACTTCCCAGTGACTCCCATTGGAGCCTGTGACTTCCCTGTGACTCCCATTGTAGCCCGAGACTGCCCTGCGGCTCCCGTTGGAGCCCGTGACTTCCCTGCGGCTCCCGTTGGAGCCCGTGACTTCCCTGGGCCTCCCATTGCGTCCTCTCCTAATAGGGCCATTGATTCCTGCTGAGCCCTGCAGCGCTCATTGGGTGTAAAGATTTCCTCCTGGCCCGATGATCCCAGGCAGGATCTGGAATTCTTGTTGGACTAATGATTGCAGATGATCCTTAGGAATCCCACTGAGCCCTATGAGCCTGGTTGGGTCCCATGACACGCACTGGCCCCAATAGCTTCCCCCAATAACCTCCCCTTGACTCCTAGTAGACCCTCTGATTCCTGGGGGTCCCAGCGAATCCCTGAGACTTGTATGTCTCCTAAAGGGCCACCCATGAGCCAAAACTATTGCAAAATGTCTTAACCAGGCTTCCACCACTCGATGTAGAAGCACTTTGCTGTTAAAAACAAGCATTGGCAAAGCCAACAGGCTTAGCTTGTGAATAAGGCATTTGCCAGGCACTGCTGTTATATGCCCAGGCACTCGCACCATTTTGCAGCTGCTACCTTCGAGGCCAGTTAATTCAACTATGGCAGTGCCTGGCAAATGCCTTTCCCATGCCTACACAAAAGCCAAAACTGTTGGCTTTACCAATGCTTGTTTTTAACAGGACTGCAATGGAGCTCAGGCAAAGTGCTTATAATTCGACTGGTGGAAGCCTGGTTAAGACATGTTTTTGTGGGGTTTTTTTGTTGCTACTTCAATGAACTTGCCTTCCAGCCCATTTGCATTAGAACGGTTCTATCTGCACCCCCGAGAGGCTCATATCCTGCAGAGCACGGCGGCACGCCACCCCATCCCTATACATGTATCCCTCGACCCTCCATGGGATTGTAAAGGCAAGGGGGGTCATTACGAGGTTGGAGGTAAGGGATTACCGGCACCGGTAAGGGTGCCGATGCCGGTAATCCCTTAGCTCCGTATTCCGAGTTCCCTTTGCGGGTCCTTCCTTACCTCCTGTTTTTAGCAGGAGTTAAGTACGGGACCCGCAAAGGTACCTCGGAGGTAATTACGGTACCGTAATTTACGGTGCCGTAATTACCTCCTTCCCCATTCCCATTGAGCCCTATGGGGCAGAAATGGGAATGGGGAAGGGCAAAAGGTGAATGGGGAATTGCCGGTCCCTCCAACCCTGGAATGGACCGGTAATTACTCCATTCACCATGCCGGATATGGGACGGTTTCGGAGGCAACCATGGAGCTAATTACTGCATGGTTAGCTCCAAACCCGGAATGAGGCCCGATGTGTTTACACTGTGTTTAACACGAAGGAATGCGGAATAGAGACTTCCCTGCGCCGGTGGAAACCAGAAGATCGGCTTTTGTTCTGTCCCAGAATAGCCTGACAACCCTGCCCAAGGCAGCCGGGGCGCTCGCACGCGTATTCTGTCTACATCTGACATTGCGAGGTCACTTACTTACAACATGGCATGTGTTCACGTATGACAGCAAGGAGACAAAAGCTTCAGGCAAACCTCTGGCAGTGCTGACGTCACGAGGTACGCCATGCTGGTGACGATCCCTGCAGACGTTCACCTGATGGACCTGCTACTGATCGCCCCACCCCCGCACAGGCTCACCTATCGGCAGTGGCGTCTCCAGGAATCAAATTTACGGGGTCTGGGTGGGGTGGGGGGGGACAGTGCGGGCCACAGACAAAAGTAGGAGGGCCGCCAGTAAAAGGGCAATGGGTATGCTTTTCCCAAATTGACGCGGGCAAAGTAGTCCAAAGGGGGCCAGGGAAGGTAAAAATTGTGCATTTATACAGCAAGCAATTATATGTATATATCTTGATGTTAACGATATTGTCTCATCCTATATCGACATTAAAAATATATAGCAATATATCTCTAAAACTCGATATATCGCCCAGCCCTACCCCCGACTCTCTAAAGACAAATACCCCCTCCCAGCGGCAGACACTGCTGGGGGAGTGGGAGGGGCCGTCAGTGACTGCTTATCACTTTCTAAATACCCCCTCCCAGCGGCAGACGCTGCTGGGGAAGTGGGAGGGGCCCTCAGTGACTGCTTATCACTTTCTAAATACCCCCTCCCAGCGGCAGATGCTGCTGGGGGAATGGGAGGGGGCCCTCAATGACTGCTTTTCACTTTCTATACCCCCTCCCAACGGCAGACACTGCTGGGGGAATGAGAGGGGGCCCTTAGTCTAAATACCCCCTCCCAGCGGCAGACGCTGCTGGGGGAATGGGAGGGGGCCCTTAATCTAAATACCCCCTCCCAGCAGCAGACGCTGCTGGGGGAATGGGAGGGGGCCCTCAATGACTGCTTTTCACTTTCTATACCCCCTCCCAACGGCAGACACTGCTGGGGGAATGAGAGGGGGCCCTTAGTCTAAATACCCCCTCCCAACGGCAGACGCTGCTGGGGGAATGAGAGGGGGCCCTTAGTCTAAATACCCCCTCCCAGCAGCAGACGCTGCTGGGGAATGGGAGGGGGCCCTCAATGACTGCTTTTCACTTTCTATACCCCCTCCCAACGGCAGACACTGCTGGGGGAATGAGAGGGGGCCCTTAGTCTAAATACCCCCTCCCAGCGGCAGACGCTGCTGGGGGAATGGGAGGGGGCCCTTAATCTAAATACCCCCTCCCAGCGGCAGACGCTGCTGGGGGAATGGGAGGGGGCCCTTAGTCTAAATACCCCCTCCCAGCGGCAGACGCTGCTGGGGGAATGGGGCCTTTAATCTAAATACCCCCTCCCAGCGGCAGACGCTGCTGGGGGAATGGGAGGGGGCCCTTAGTCTAAATTCGGGGAATGGGAGGGGGCCCTACCCCCTCCCCCCTCCCAGCGGCAGACGCTGCTGGGGGAATGGGAGGGGCCCTCAGTGACTGCTTATCACTTTCTTTCTTCTGGCAGAGCTTTTAAAGTGGGAGCGATTTACCAGTGATGGCCCATTTAAGAGACCATTCTTTTGGACAAGACGTTCTTAATGTTTCTCTGTAAAGAAATGCAAAGGGACATTTTCATTCTAAAAGCACACACACAGCAGCAGTTAAGTGCACTCCTGGTTTCGGGCCTTCATGGGCAATGTGTTCAGAAGTTGCCTGGTATCATTGGCTGGTCATGGATACCGGCCATTTTATGCACTTTGAAATGATACAGTGTCCATATTGTGTCCCAATCGCATCTGCTGTAGGGGGCCTTTCACAAGTGTGCCATTAATACCCACGGCCCGTGGTGCCTTTTTGTGTATCTCACATCTGGCTGCGGGTGCTTTACTGGAAGGTCTGTGCAGATCGCAATTGGGGCTGTGGGTTCCTTTCTCAGCAGTGTCTTTGTGTGGACATTTTATAGTGCAAATGTATCAAGAGCACTGAGAATATCCAGAGCGGGCATGTCAACTAGAGGAGCGCAGTGTGTGTCAGTGTGCGCCGTATAACAGCGCTCAACCAGCGATAAGATATGATCCTTTCAAGCAGTGTCTTCTGCAGAGATGGAGCCACTCTGATGTCTCAAAGGCAGTGTTTCCCTTTCAGACCAGATGAAAGAAACAGTTTGAGCAAAACTCCTGCAAACAAGCAAATGAAAGGAGGACAGCAGATGAGATCACCGAGCCCCCTGCTTCCCTCAGCAAAGCTGGGGGATCAGCCAGGAAACCCTTGTCAGGGGCGAGCTACCTGCCAAGACCTCAATTTGAATTTCAACAATCGGCGGCCGGTGATTTAGAAACACTTAGATTAACAGTGTTTCTAATATTACATATAATGGCATGACAAGGCATACAAGCTGCAGAAAGTCAGTTTTGCATTGATGGAGGCAAATACCAACTGGCATGTTTCCAAATGGAAAAAGATTGTCCTCTGTTATTAGGTGGCCTGTTGAGCAAGACCTGGTAATACCGCCTGAAATCATTCTACAACCAACCATAAATAACCACACTTGTCTACACACACAGCCCCTCCAACCCAAAAACAACAAAGGTTACACAATGAAATGCACACCACCCTGAACACACGTGACCATACCAAATTGCCCTAAATAGCCCAGTAGCCAATCACGATACATCAACACAACTCTCTGCATTCCCTAAAAACCACTCAGGCAGCCACCAAAATCACAGAAACAATTTACCTAGAGCACACAATGGGAACATTTGCTATCTATGCAAGGGAATCCCTTTTTTTACATGTCAATCACAGACAGGACAACTTTAAAAGGGGGGCTTTCTCTTCTTTTGCTTATGTTTGAGCATTTCACACTGATGGGACCCCGTTTGGACAGGTAGAAATCTGTGAGGGGTATTTCATGTGTCAAGGTCCCATCAGTGCTAAAAGCCTAAACATATGCAAAAAGAAGAGAACACTCAGATTGGGACTGGTAACAAAGGAGCAAATGCGCTGCAGGCAGCTCTTTAACGATGGGCAATTGTGCAGGTCGTTAAGGGCTGCCAGCAGCCCTTTCCAGGATGCTCTGTGGCCATGTGTAATGGGCTTGACCTGCTTTGTCAACAAGCCCAATTGCACTTGGCAACACTGCAGGCAGCACTGCAGAGAGAGTAGCCCAGGTGGGGTGGGCACAAGGGGGGGGGGCATAGGATTTCAGAGGAAGAGCCCAGGCCCTCCCATGCCCCACCCTAGCAACGCCCCTGCCCATCGGCCATGAAGAGCTGAAGGGTGGGTGACGGTGCATCACTCGCTGGCCTGTAGGCAGTGTCACATTATCAGGGCAGGCTGCACCCTCCTCCCTGGTCTTAGTATCGCATCATAGGCCTGGGTATTGGCGCTGCACTCCATGGTCAGGAGATTGTGTCACGCCTCTCAATTGCCTGGAGATGGTGTCACATTGTAAGCGCAGTCTGTGACACTAGTCGCTCGCCGTTAGAGGGTGTCATGCCAACTCAGAGTTGGTGTCACATTGCGTGAGGGTACTGTTCTCCAGTAGGATGCTGTCGCATTGTGGGATAGGAAATGGCACCGCATTCAGTGGTTAGGAGATGGTGTCACAAAGTGGAATAGGGCATGGTTCCTCGCCTTCCTATGGGGTTAGCATCATTGCCCCCTTGTCTTGAGGTGTTGTATCATTATACAATAGGGGGTGGTGTGGCACTCCTCTCAGTTAGCGATGATTTGGGGGCACACGATCGGATAGGGCATGCCACACCTCTCAGTGGCCAGCAGATGGTGTCACACAATAGTTTAGGGCATGGCACGCCTCTCAGTGGACAGCAGATGGTGTCACACAATTGGGTAGGGCATGGCACACCTCTCAGTGGACAGCAGATGGTGTCACACAATCGGCTAGGGAATGACACACCTCTCAGTGGCCAGCAGATGGTGTCACACAATCGGGTAGGGCATGGCACACCTCTCGGTGGCCAGCAGATGGTGTCGCACAATAGGATAGGGCATGACACACCTCTAAGTGGTCAGGAAATGATTGTTGCACACAATAGAATAATGTGTAGTGCTCCTCTGTGTGGTCAAGCAATGGTGTCACACAGTAGGATAGAGTGGTACTCCTCTCAGTGGTCGGTAGATGGTGTCACACTAGGAGAGGGTGTGGCACTTCTTACAGTAGCCAGTAGATCGTGTCACACAACAGGATATGGTGTGACACTCCTCTAAGTGGCCAGTAGATGCTCTCACATTACAGGATAGGGAATTATTGCACTCCTCTCTGTGGCCAGTAGATGGTGTCACACTATATAAGGCAATGGCACGCCTCTCTGGAGCCAGTAGATGGTGTCACACTATATCATAGGCCATGGCACACCTCTCGGTGGCCAGAAGATGGTGTCACACTATATGATGGGGCATCTCTCAGTGGCCAGGAGACCTGCCCTACTCGTCACCAGTGGCCTGTTTCAGTGGCTTTTGGTTACACGCTGCCAATGGACATGTCTCGCGTTAATGTTAAGGATCATTTTTACCGTACACCATCACCACCGAAGTTGTTGCCTGGCGCTCTGACGGATCTGAAAGGTAAGAGTGTGGGGTGGGTTAGTAGGGCATAGAGGGAAGAGGTAGAGTTGTGATTTTCTGTTGATGGCCTCAATTCGGTTTTCACCATTCGCGGAGCTTGGATGCGATTTACGGCTCAGTGGACTCCCATGTGCTGTTGTGCGGGACTATGTGTGGTTTGTTTTGTTGTTGCAGTGTAGTGAAGTGTGTGCGAATTGCTGTGCAGAGAGGAGGTTGCGTTTGTTTAGGGTTAGAGAGGTGAATGTAGAACTGGAGGTTTTGGCTTGGGTTAGTGGGGCTTTTTCTTACCTTGTTGCTTAGGACTTATGTGCTCAGAATCTGCGTGTGCTGTGTACTTGGTGTTTTGTAGCGGTTCATGCACATGGTGGTGGTTTTCCTCTGTAACTGTCGAGTGGTTTGCGGGCATGAGGTTTTGAAGGCCTCCCCCCTAGCAGCAGCGTCACCCTCACCCGTCACCTGCGGAGTACCACAAGGTTCTTGTGTCTCTCCTACATTGTACAACGTATTCACAAAACCTTTATTTGATATTTTGGATTATCTGGGTGTCATATATACCAATTATGCCGACGACACCCAGATACTGATTCCAATCTCAGGAGACTACGCTTCCGACTCTCTCTCTGTGAATGCCATCTACCAAGTCATCCAAGCTTGGATGGCGCAGCACGGACTCTGTCTTAATGACGAAAAGACAGAGCCCCTCATTCTCGGCTCTCCCCAAAAACTATCCAAACTGGCCCCTGCGTTCAATTCCTTCGTCATTGACGGCAACATTATCAAGGCCTCCAAGGACACCAAAACACTAGGGATTTACATTGACTCCACCCTCTCACTGGCTAGACAAAATAATGCAGTCTCATCTGCAGCGACATACACCTGCAAGCTTATCACAGCTAGCCGCCCCTTCTTATCACCAGCCAACTGTGTCACTCTTGTCAGGACTCTTGTACTGTCAAAAATTGATTATTGTAATGCCCTCTACCTGGGCACTAACCAATGTAACCTTAATAAACTACAAATTATCCAAAATAACGCCATCAGAGCAGCGCTTAACATCCCAAGAAACTAACACATTTCAGACACCAGACATAATCTTCACTGGCTCTCGGTCCCTCAACGAATTACACTGAAAACACTTGCCTTCACACACAAATGCTTATCCAACCAAGCACCTGGATACCTAGCCAATAGATTTTCCCTCCACAACACTAATAGACCCCGCAGAACTGCTCAGTCTAACTGCCCCTCTATACCACGCTTCAACCTTCAAAGATCAGGCGGAGCCAGCTTCCCAGTTTTGGCGGCTAAACTCTGGAATTTGCTCCCTAACCCACTAAGAGCAGAACCTTCCTTCTACAGATTGAAAAGCATGGCCAAAGTTTGGCTAACTGCCCAAGACCCATCGACTACGTGCTAATCTACCACCATGCGTCAGCCTCTCTTCATGTATATAGGTTATGACTTTTATTCTCCCTCTGATACTGCCCATGTATATATCTGTAACTTAAAATGTCATTTGTAATGCTCTGTCTTCCTTTGTTCATGTTGTAAGTAAACTACGCGCCCGGATGCCCTCGGGCCTGGTGTGCTCTATACATAAAATAAATACAAACACAAATACACCTCTGGGTGGAGATGGTTGAGGTTGAGGGCTTGCTCTAAGGTTGTCGAAGGGTGGGCCTACCATTGCCTCCCCAACCTCTTTGGCCTGGATTCCCACCCTCCGATGGCCAGCCGCCCTTAGGCCTCCTGGGGTGCCAGTTATTGGTTAATGCCCCCCCATCTGCAGCTAAGGTGCCTGCACCTGGGGTGATGTCTAGAGTGGGGCTGTTGTTGGTAGTGGGTCTTTGCTGGGCTCCCTTCCTGGATTGTTCCTTCCATATATGCTTGTTGAGGTGTGTTCTCTTTCCAGTGGAGTCTTTGTTTTTCCTAGTCATTTCTGTCTGAATCTGAGGGGGAAGAGCCAAGTTTTAAGTAGTTTTCTGAATTTTTGGTGATCCTTTGTATTTCATATTTCTTTTGGGAGGGTGTTCCAATTTTTAGCTGCCATGTGAGAGAGTGATGGCCCCTCGTGTTTTGTCTTGTGTATGGGTTTGGTTCTAGACGAATGTCGTTGCTTGATCTGAGGGGTGTTGTCGGTAGGTAAATGGTTATTTCCTTTTGTAGAAATTCTGCCCCTTGGCTGTGGATTGCTCTGTGCGTTATGCCCATTGTTTTGAACGCGGTTAATTGTCTGATAGACAGCCATTTTTAGTGCTGGGCTGATGTGGTCCCTTCATGGTAGTCTGAGGAGGAGTCAGACCGCTGCATTTTGGATGCGTTGCAGTTTCTTTAGCAGGCGTTCTGGCATTCCAAGGTAGAGGCTATTAGCATAGTCTATTCTGGGTATGATGTGGGAGATGATGGTTTTTTTGGGTGAAGGAGAGGAACGTAGGATCCTTTTTACAATGTGCAGGAGGAGGAAGAAACATTTCTTGATTATTGTGTTTACTAAAGTTAGTTTGTTGTCCATTAGGACTCTAAAGTTTTTGACTGTTTTCGACAGTGTTGGCGCTGTTCCTACTTCTGTGGGCCATGGGATGTAGTGGTTGTTTTCCTGGTTTTTGGGTATAACCATTATTTCTGTTTTGCCTGGGTTGAGTTTGAGGCTGTTTGTGTTGATCCATTCATAGAGTTCCTGTAGACCGTCTTTATTTATTTTTTATTTTTACATTTTTAAAGTGCTCACACAGCCCGCAGGCATCGAGGCGCTGTTACAGGAATTTTTTTTTTTTGTCTTAGTTGCGTATTTATAACGCGCTTAAACACCCAGAGATTTCTAAGCGCGGACCCGGGTATCAAACCTGTGTTGCTTCGTGTCGTCTTGCTTCCAAGGCGCGCTCGTTGCCGCTAAGCTATCCTCCCGGGACGATTTCCAGCGTTGTGTTTTCTTCAGTGTGTCTTCTATTTTGTAGTGGATTTGTGTGATCTGCGTAGTTGTGACATGTAAAGCTGTGTTTTTTTAGTGAGCTTGGTCAGTGGTGCCAGGTAAATAGGGTAGAGCTGCGGGGATAGGGACGATGCTTGTGGTTCTTCACAGTTGTTGTCCCTTGGATCGGCTTTAAGGTTTAATCCAGACGTGTTCCGTTCTATCGGTTAGGAATGATTTCATCCAGAGTAGGGCTAAATCTGTGTTTCCTATTTCTTGTAGTCTCCAGTGTGTAAATTGCACTTCTCCCCACGTTCATCATCGTTTGCATTTATTTTTCAAAATAAATACAAAATTACTCTTTATTTTAGTGTTAAAGTGTTTATGGTGGAGAATGTGCAGATTTTTTAGAAGATTCCAGTACTAAGTTTTCAAAATATAGCGCCCTCTCGTAAACTTGCATGAATGCTCGACCTTATTTAATCCTGTAAAAAGTTCACATTCACTCCTAACGGCGGCGCTCTACACGCTGCGCCCTGCTGGCGCCGCGGCAGCCATCACCAGCCCAGGCCTTGATTACACAACCACCCACGCGGCCTAGGGTTCGGGCGTGCACGCTATAGCCGAGGTCTGGCCATTCTGGACTAGGGCAGTGCCACGGCCCCGAGCCCTGACGCCCTTGGCCCCTCCGGGATGCTTTTCCAACACTGTGATGGATGGGCGCGCTCATGGAAACGCCCATCGCCCCAAGCTCTTCCTCATTCGAACCTTTTTAGACGCACTGACACACTGCCAGTCAGTTTCTTTTTACTGTCACCAGCCGATTTCTTTTCCAACCTCATTCCCAACTATTCCTCCCTCCCTTTCACTTCTTCCATTATCGCGCCTTGAAGCTTCCTCCCGGCGGTATTCCGGATGCGCTATACGTGCAACCTACTACATCGCAGTGCTTTTGCAGATGTGTATTGGCTTGGGTTCCCATGCTTTGCCTTCTCCTGCCATCTAGTGGTCCAATATGGAATGGTTTCCGTTTTGTGCAGCCAGATGACGTTACCAGCAGCTTCAATTTACTTTGGTCTTGTCTCGGCCACCTTTGCTTCCTGGAGAATCCGGGGGGCATATTGTGGGTCTGTGGCAGATGGCAAGCTGCATTACCAGTGCTGCAGATAATACACTTATTTTTAAGCAGCACACATGTTTTTATAGCTTCACGTGCTTTGCACAGGAACCAGCTGAGAAGGTCTGCTGGAGATACATTGATCCTGACTGCATCAATGCCATAGCTACGCGGCCCACGTGGCAGTGTCCCACAATTAGAACCCAAGCTGTACTGCAAATATATCTACTCAATTCCATGTGTCCATATTGCAGATTTCAGCCATTGGAAGGCTTCTCGAGAGTGCTTGCTGCCTTCGGGGAGCTCCAGGCGCTAGAAGCTGTGTCCTGTCAAACGAGCCTTATCTGAATGTTACACATTTTGCTTTCTTCTGTGGCAGACTTGATTCTGAGCCCACTTTGCCCTACACAGCTGGTCTAAAGTCCATAATCCATGAATGTTCCTGTGGTCCACATAGGTTTAGTACTATCAAGAGGCCTGTTTCTGTCCTGGAGGGATCCAGCATCCCTCAATATCATGGCAATTCCCATATGCCTACAGTCTAGCCTCAAGAACTTCTAGGCAGCCTGGTCCAGATCATTGCTGTCGTAGGAGTCGAAGGTCAAATGCTGCCATTGTTTAAAAGTGCCCTTGGCCTCTCCCAGCTTTCCTGTCTTTAGAACCAGGGCCTTCATAGCCGGTGAGAAGGAGGGCGTTTTCTCTACTTTCTCCCGGGCTCTGCCAGATCCTGGCACACACCCTGTTCCCTCCCCAGAGCTGGCTTGAGGGACACATGGAGGTTGGGGAAGCTCTGATGCTGCCATGTTTGGCTTGGACTTGCGACTATTCTTTGTTTAGACGCAGGCACAGGATCTGAAGCATTGGTTTCTGCCATTTCTACACCTTTCTGCCCTGAGTGAAACGTGAGGTCTATGCCCCGCTGCTAACACCCTGCACCAAGTCTCTGGGCTTCCACATAGAGGGCCAAGCGCTCATTCAAAACAAGTAGCAAAGAAAACTCGCAGAGCATGGCACCAGCTATCCGTATACCGCTCTTTCATCAGCCGCTTTTTTTTCGTTTTTTTTTTTACTGAAAATGTTTTGCCAGAAAAACTCATTGAAAAATGTAGGTGGGGGCATATAAAGGGCTGGTGGGGAGGGATAGGGGGGGGGGAGTTGGGGAGAGTAGTGAATAGTACAAAAAAACTATAGGGAGGTTTGGGAGGCACCCCCCAAATAAAGTAATACATTTTTGATGGGTTTTCCCAGCGAAAAACTTCCACCAAAAACCAATCGAAAAATTAGCAGTCGATGAAAGAACATAGAACCCAGCTATCCCTCCTGCAGAACATTCACCCCTTCCTATCAGACACCCATTTCTGATTCTACAGGCCATTGTCCTCTATTCATACGAGTGGGGGAAATAGCCATATGACTGGAGCACCCAGCAAAATCCCAGCACCTATGAGGAGTGTTCTCCACACCACTGCCCGCCCTCATCAAAGGTCTCTGCAAATAAGAGCGCATACAGCCCACACCCTTCCAGCTTCACTGCTTCCTCTACAGGTCTCGGGAGGATAGCTCAGAGGCAACGTGCTCGCCTTGGAAGAAAGACTGCACGGAGCTTCACAGGTTCAATCCCTGGATCCGCGCTTAGAAACCTCTGGGTATTAAGCGCGTTATAAATAAAATATCATATCATATACAGGCAGACGTCACATTCAAAGCCAGCGGCATCATATACAAACCTGCCCCCGTGTGCATTCCCTTCTCTCTGGGAACGTTCCTCTATCTGGTGGTCAACACATCGCCAGCACTGAGGACCCTGGCGGGCTAGAGCAGCAGAAATGTAAACACGAAATAATGAGGAAGCAGGCATTCTGGGTCCACCTGCCCGTGCATGGAAGCTTGTGCCTATCAACATTAGACGCGCCTCATCCTTATGCAATTCCAAAATGAAACCTAGACCCTCCTATTTACGGAGGACCTTCTTCACGCTCATTTATATTCAACTGAACCCACCCAGCCCATTCTCCTCTTTGATGAACTACCTTAGCAGCCCAACCCCCCGTTTCACCCCTCTGTGCTCTTTCAGCACTATTGCCTGTTCACCATTAACTGTTAAAATTACGCTACCCGGAGTGGCCTGCCAGCATTACTCTTCCCTGTGCTAATATTGCTCTTCCCCGCTACCCTGAGTGGCGTGCCAGCATTAACTGTCAATATTACTCTTCCCCGCTACCCTGAGTGGCGTGCCAGCATTAACTGTTAATATTACTCTTCCCCGCTACCCTGAGTGGCGTGCCAGCATTAACTGTCAATATTACTCTTCCCCGCTACCCTGAGTGGCGTGCCAGCATTAACTGTTAATATTACTCTTCCCCGCTACCCTGCGTGGCGTGCCAGCATTAACTGTTAATATTACTCATCCCCGCTACCCTGAGTGGCGTGCCAGCATTAACTGTTAATATTACTCTTCCCCGCTACCCTGAGTGGCGTGCCAGCATTAACTGTTAATATTACTCATCCCCGCTACCCTGCGTGGCGTGCCAGCATTAACTGTTAATATTACTCTTCCCCGCTACCCTGCGTGACGTGCCAGCATGAACTGTCAATATTACTCTTCCCCGCTACCCTGCGTGGCGTACCAGCATTAACTGTTAATATTACTCTTCCCCGCTACCCTGCGTGGCGGGCCAGCATGAAGTGTCAATATTACTCTTCCCCGCTACCCTGAGTGGCGTCCCAGCATTAACTGTTAATATTACTCTTCCCCGCTACCCTGAGTGGCGTGCCAGCATGAACTGTCAATATTACTCCTCCCCGCTACCCTGAGTTGCGTGTCAGCATTAACTGTTAATATTACTCCTCCCCGCTACCCTGAGTGGCGTGCCAGCATTAACTGTTAATATTACTCTTCCCCGCTACCCTGCGTGGCGTGCCAGCATTAACTGTTAATATTACTCTTCCCCGCTACCCTGCGTGGCGTGCCAGCATTAACTGTTAATATTACTCCTCCCCGCTACCCTGAGTGGCGTGCCAGCATTAACTGTTAATATTACTCTTCCCCGCTACCCTGCGTGGCGTGCCAGCATTAACTGTTAATATTACTCTTCCCCGCTACCCTGCGTGGCGTGCCAGCATTAACTGTCAATATTACTCTTCCCCGCTACCCTGCGTGGTTTGCCAGCATTAACTGTCAATATTACTCTTCCCCGCTACCCTGAGTGGCGGGCCAGCATTAACTGTTAATATTACTCTTCCCCGCTACCCTGAGTGGCGTGCCAGCATGAAGTGTCAATATTACTCTTCCCCGCTACCCTGCGTGGCGTACCAGCATTAATGTTAATATTAATTATGTTATAAGGTCTGTCCCGCCCCCCGTCCCCACTGCTACCATTGGATATATAACTGGTAACCTCTGCAGATGAGCGTCACTGTTATTTCCTGAATGTAGGTTTGTACTCAGTGAACACCTTAAGTGAAATAAAATGAGCCGACCAGACCAAAGCTGCCGCACCCTTTCCTGCAGCGCCGTGCACCACTAATCGGAGAGCACTCCGCTCCACCTTTGAACAGCCCCCAATTTCCCTCCACCTTAGTCACCACATGCAAATGTAGGCACTAGGACACGGCTTTATATATTTTTTTAAAAACTCTCCCAGAACTTCAAAAATCACAAACGTACATCTCTAACTACATGCAAATACTCAGTCTCCGGCCAACACATGCCCGGTCTATGAGCTTGAGGCCACCCTTCCGCGCACCAAGCCTTTGATTGCATCTACACTTCTGCCCTAGAAGGCTTGCAAGCATGAAGCGCTCAGGGTAGCTTCTATCTGCATATTTCATCTTGTGTTTCCCTCGCCTCCCGATAGAAACCCAGCCACTCTCTTGCAGGGCAGCTGGCGAGCATGCAAATGGTAGCGCTGTGCACCACCAATCCTAATAACGTAACATCTTCCCGCCTCCCCTTTGCCAGCTTCCCACCACTTCCTGTTTCTCTGCTTCCTTCACTGTGTTCTTCCCCCTATGATTGTAAAGCGCTCCGTTGCTTCCCGAAGCTCGGTCCGTGCTCAACAAATACCCCACTAACAATGATCTTCACACTCGGCATGAAATAACCCATCAGTAAGATAATCGCACAGTCCAATCCAAATGAGGCGATGGTGGACAGTGCTTTGAAGTGGCTACAAGGCACAACGTAGCGTGCCAAAAGAACGACTAAGTAAATAAATAACTTTAAATTGGATATGGGCTTCTCTTGAATTAGGCGTCGTTAAAAAATGCGCCGCTGTTACCTGTGAACAAGCAAAGAAAATACTGGCAGACAAATAGACCGATTGATGTGAAAATAAGCTACTGCTTAGGGGAATAAAAACGGATGCTTTCTAAATACCACGGTAACCTTACAGGAGAAAATGAACAGCGCTTTAAGTGAGCACGCAAGCCGCGCAGAAGTTTAACTTGTTGATTATACGAAAGGTACTTTCCTTGTGATAAACTGAATATCTGCTGGCTTTATGACTCTGCATTGTTATGGGGTTGCGTAATGTCACATAGCAACGTGTGTCTACAAGAGTCCAGGCGCAAATCGCAGGAAAGCGTTTTTTATTAAGCACAAAAGTACTCCTCGGGCAACATTCAAACAAAGAAAAATGTCAGGACAGCGTTTCCTGAACAGTTGCCCCAGTTATATGGTTCCCGCCTAAGTTCCCACGCATTCTGAATATCTCCCGGCGCGCACCATCTCTGGGGTGTTCTCTGGCTTGGCTTCCCTGTGATCCTTCCGGTCAGTTCTGTGGATGCCGGCGTGTCTCCACCAGTAGATGCAGAAGTAGTGGGCACTTCTCTTTAGCTGGTAGGCAGAGCTACGTAGAGGGCCTTCAGAAGGCCTCATCACCACTCTTCTCCAGCACGCGGGATTCTCTTACCCTCTGCATCTCTTATCTACTTTTATTCTGGTCTTGGTCCTCAATGCCACATACTTGCTTCTTCTTCTACTGTGGGCTCAGCCTCTTGTGATCGTGGTCTAACCCCTATATGATATGATATGATATGATATGATATGATTTATAACGTGCTTAATACCCCAAGGTTTCTAAGCGCAGACCCGGGAATCGAACCTGTGGTGCTCCGTGTCGTCTTGCTTCCAAGGCGAGCACGTTGCCCCTGAGCTATCCTCCCGAAACATGTCCCCTGCCCTTGCTGGTGCTTTCCATCTCATTCCTTCCTGCTCTTGCCAGTTAGTAGGTCACTGGAGCTGTGCATTTCCTCTTGCTCCCCATCTTCCTCCTGTTTCCCTCTTGCCCCCCTCCTGTTTCCCTCTTGCCCCCCTCCTGTTTCCCTCTTGCCCCCTCCTGTTTCCCTCTTGCCCCCTCCTGTTTCCCTCTGGCCACCACCTCTTGTTCTCTCTCCAACCACCTTCTGATGTTCCTTCTCCTCTTTTGTGTGCAGCATCTTCTGCTCTGTCCTCTCTCCCTCCAACCTCTTCCTTCCATTTCCTTCCCAGAATCAGCAGGTGCTCCAAACTCTGACCTTAGCCATCTTCAAACACCCACAGTCCACTTCACTGGTACCTGGGATCTGCATCTGTATGGCCCAGTTGTGCTGTGATTCTGATTGGCTTCCTGTAACTTTGGTACCTAGGACGGTGTCTGATTCGTGGTGGTTTCCATCATCAGCGCACGACCGCAGCTTCGTGAAACGGGACAGCGCATCTTGACGTGCCTCCATACTATTTTATTTTATTTATTTATTTTAATTCTTGTAATGCGCCAACATGCCCGTAGGCCTCAGGGCGCACATAAAACTGAACAAAACAAACAAACACACATGGGAAAGAAGTGTCAAAGAGTTATTCCAGATTGAAGTAGTGGGTTTTTACAGCACGTTTGAATGCAGTGTAGTCCTGGATCTGCTGCATCTGGGCTGGGAGTTTGTTCCATAGAAGGGGACCTTGAGCGTCAAGAGTGGTACCTCCAAATTTGGCTGTCCTGTATTTTGGATGCTTGAGAATAGTGGCAGAGGATGAACGAAGGTTCCTCGCGTTAGATTTAATGCTAATGCGGGCTGACAAATAAGTGGGGCTACAGAGGCTGAGGCATTTATGGGTCGTGGTCAATATCTTGTGCGTTATCCGATGTTTAACGGGAAGCCAATGAAGTTTTTTCCTAAAGTCAGTCGGATCCGGAAGCAGAGACGGGTTTGCTTTCTTGTGTGCGGTGCATGCTTGCAGGCCGCCTGCTGACCGAATAGGGCTGTTCAGACACCTAGCTTTCTCAGCCATTGGGTGTTGCTTCACTGGATTCTGGGCTACTGCAGCAAGGTCCACTGGTCATTCCCCGGCCACTTTGCACTTCTTAAAGGGCAGTACAGTTTTAGTTTGGGCCAGTGGCTGCTCCCTGCAAAGTGTAGCGTAGTAAGTAGGGGTGACATGGGGTCCTCCTCATACCTTCTCTAGGGAGGCACTCAGCCCCCCATGGTCACCACGCTAGAGGCCCCAAATAAAGCAGAGGGCTTTGTTACGGCACACACATATATATTACTTCCACTTTATAGGTAACCCATAGGGTAATTCTGCCCATCAGCAAGGAAGTCCAATGAGACTCCAAAATGGGGAATAACGGTAACATGAATCGGACGGTACATTGCCATTGTGTCATGTAGTGAAAGTTATTCCGTTTTTTGGCTTAGTTGATGGGTACCCTGAAAATCCAATACGACGGTAGCACCCAAGGGCTGGAGTAGAGGACCACAATGCTGGATATCAATAAAAATTGGAAATGGGTTTCTGGAACATTAACATCTGATAAACGCCCCTCCCCGGAGTGTCCTGTAGCAGGATGTTCCTGAGATGAGACCTTTAGGGTTGTCCAACTCCAGGCCTAGAGACCCGGATCCATGTCAGGTTTTTAGGATACCCCTCGTTAATATTCATGGGAGACATTTGTATACAATGATTCTAAATGTATGTATATTTGTCCTCATGAATATTAATGAGGGATATCCTGAAAACTAGGGTGACGAGATTTTTCACACAAAACCCAGACAGGCCATAGACATAAAAGTAATATTCCTACTTCTATGTCGCTGGCCTGTTGCGGGGGTAGGAGGTGGAGGCGTTGTGCTCACATGCACACCCCGTTTATTGGAGGAAAGTGGCCGGGAGGGGAAGGGAGAGGAAATGGGGGCGTGAAATGCTTTTCACGCCCCCATTCGCGCATTTACAGTTGCGCCGGGACCCGATTTCGAAATCGGGTCCTGGCAAAAACAGGGACCTTGGGAACCCACCCATGCAAACTCCAGATGGGGTTTGCAAAATGAAAAAACTCCCGGAACCCCGGGACGGATGGCGATTTCCCCAGACTGTCCCGGGAAAACCGGTATGTCTGGTCACCCTACTGAAAACCCACCAGCCTCCCGGCCCTCAAGGCCTGGAATTGGGCAACTCTAACTCATGAATTTGTCTGCCAGCTTTCAAGATCACATTGGTCCCTTCGTCAGGCAGTATTCAACCTCCGAGTGTCCTGGGGAGACATAGTGGGCCTTACCTTTTTTAAATAAAATGTACGGCCTGTAAACGTCATCATGTCTTCTGATGGAGATGTTTTCCAGCCATAATTCCTCCTACTCATGCTAACAAAACCCCATTCGAGGGCAATATACGGTTCAATACCATTTAGCCCTTCTTAAAGGGCTTCTTAAAGGGCATTCTATACCTCTTATACTTCAGTTTAAGTGGCAAAATCTTTCAACAACAGAAAAGTCTTGATTTCCACATGGATACTTATTTTGAGGCCGACGAATGGTTTGATTTTTGATGTTGACATATATTTTGGTGGTCAACCTCGACTCCAGCCCCTGATCATGTTCTGATGCCAAGCCCAAGTTCCTCGTGCGTGGCTGTGAGACCAAGAATTACGGGCGGAGTTGGCATTGAAATTGGTTGAAACTCATCTTGAGGCTCAAAGTAATATTTTCTCTATTATACATGCCACATTAATATTTGATTTATTAAAGCATCTACGTTTGATGGCACAATATGGGATTCAGAGAAATGCATTTGTCTCGGGGGGATATCTCGGCGGCAACGTGCTCGCCTTGGAAGCAAGACGACAGGCAGCAACACAGGTTCTATTCCCTGGTCCGCGCTTAGAAACCTCTGGGTAATAAATAACCTATCATACAAGTACACGTTTTATAACTCTGTTTGATATTTATTTAGAATTTTTTCAAATTGTATTGTTCATTTATAATGTGCTTAATACTAGCAATTGGTTTCTCGACTCGGGATTCGAACCTGTGTTGTGAGACAAGCATGTTACACCTTGAGCTATCCTTCCTCCTTGTTGAAAAACATAATCAGGAGGTTGACTAGACTACATAGAAACTTCGTGCGAGCATCTATTAAATATCATCCGATCAGACTGGATTCATCCGGAAGTGATTCTTGGGTCCTTACCTGTAATGGTTTTAAGCAAAGAGAGTAAGAAAACACACTCATTTGAATGAAACAAGACACACACAGATGCTGACAAAATTAGAACACAAGGGGAGAGGTGTGGTGGCGAAGGACTTCAGAAACGAAGTGGGATAACCCGCTTTTTAGGGCATCAAAAATCGCTTGAAAGTAATCAATCAATCAATCAAGGACAATTTATAGATTATAACATTACTCAAAACTTCCCAAAATCTTATGGAATTTCGCCACGGTGCTTGGACGCCTTGCTGTCCCTCAAAAATAAACCTTGCTATTCGAAACCTCATAATGAGGGCTGTAACTAGCAATAAAGGCTTACTTTGCACACAAGTCGTGTGATGTACAAATGCGCTGCCAGCCAATCACAATCTGACTCCGGTAGAGACCACTGGTTCTGCTAAGCTCCATGTTCAATCCCCTTCTGACATGTTGCTTGGTGACCAGAGGGATAGGATGGGTCAGGGAACAGGAGGAAAACCAAAATAAAGGGAAAGAAGAAGACGGAAGGGAAAAGAAGCAAAAAGAGAGGAGACGCAGTGGGGTTGCAGGACCACCTACATTTAGTGTCAAGAGGGAAAATCAATTTGTCAAAAAGGGTCATTTTGACTGGCTTAGGAGTTTGCCCCGGGTGACATTCTGACATGCAACCACTCGGCGCAACTCAAGGAACTGTGTCATGTTACTCTACAAAACACAAACTAACATCACCAGCTAGTACAGTAGACCAAACCACACAGCTCACTTTCCTCACTTTAAAATGAAGCCAGCAGACCGGGCCTGCTGACCCGCAGGAGCATGATCTTATCAAATGAATGAACACTTCATGGGCTATTAACATGAGATAATTGCCCCTTGCCGTCGTTACTCACCCTCACTTTCGACTCGGAACATGTACGCTTTCTGGCAGGGAAGGCACTTTGAAACTAGACTGGTGCTGATTTGGCGCTGTATTAAAAAAAAAAAAACTATTCATGTAACCTACTATAACACGCCCGCCGTAGACTGCTGGTGAAAGACGGTAAACCTGGTGGTTGACCTCTTGCGCTATCCTTTACTCTCTCCCACAATCCCCTGGAGGTAATCTACTTGCTCAAACTAAACTACACAACATGTCCCGGAAGCGCTTCAAATCCCAGCACAAACAGTCCAGATTGTTGGATCTAGACACTAAGCCCCCGCCCACACGCCCCCATAGACTCACCACCAATTGCAAGAGCAGAGGAGAAGGCTGACGCAGCAGTCCAAGGTTGGAGTCAACGTTAAGAGCATCCCGGGGCCCATGTCAACGCCCTCGTGCCAAATTACAGTCACACCTGCTGACTCACACATGTTGTTTTTCAAAGATTTTTAAAAACTATTATTTATGCAGCGATCCCAGGAGTCAATGGGCGTGGAAAGGGTGGCAATTGATAGTAATACCATCCAGCAAAAATGTGGCAGTTTTTCTTAAATGTTTTAAACAGGGTTGTTTTTTCTTTGTGTGTGCCTTTGCCCAAAAGTGTACATTCCTTCCTCTGAGACCCCTCTTCCCACTCAGAGGCGTTGCTAGAGGGGGCCTAAGGGGGCTATAGCCCCAGGTCTTTTGGCTATAGCCCCAGATAGAAGCTGAGGAGCTACAACCAAATGGCTAGCGAGCCCCAAGTCCCAACATTAGCGTAGCCCCGGATCCTTTCCCGACCTAACAAGTCCCACTTATGGTAATGGGCAAAAGGAAACTTTGTGTAATGATCCTCAGCATTATATCGAAAATTGATCAGTGTTAGTGGAGCGCAGTGCATGGCGCGCGTGCTTTGATCCATGGCCCACGCGCTTGTTCCTCCTCATTCTTTCATTCATTATCAATATTAGAAAAGGTAAAAAGAATACATCCCCTGCCTCTCCCTCGAATTGAGGCTAGGCCCTCAGGAGTTTGCTGTTGGTGCCGCGCGATTGGTTGTGCTGTGCAATAGTTTCCCTGTATTGGTGGCAAATGCAGTGTCAGTTAATCGGACTCATTACAAGCTTGCTGTTGCCATTAAAAAAAGAAGTGGCGGGAATTACGTTACCACCACTTTTTTGGTGCTAATAGAATTGCCGCCGTTTTTACCTCATCTTCAAGATCACAAATCTTGAGGTGTGCTGCTTTGGAATTCTCGCTCGCAGTAAATCTGGCGAAATTCCCAGAGAGTCCAAAAATGGGGAGGGTCTAACAGCACCGTTAACCCACTCATAATCCCACGGTAAATGTGCCGGACTGAGCGGCACTAGCGGTAAATAAGTAATTGCTGAGTAGAGAGAGAACTAGAAGTTAATCTAGTCCAGAGCACGCTCACTTTATGCTCTCTTGTAAAGTTGCAGTTGGATTGTAATCATATATCAAATATTCAAGAATCACAGTCTAAATCAAATTAATCTGAATTCAATTTTGGATATTGGCTACACCAACAAACCTTTTGTCTATTACATTTAGACTGTGATTCTTGAATATTTGATATGATTGCAATCCGACTGCAACTCCATAGGAGAGCGTAAAGTGAGCGCGCTTAGGACCAGATTAACTTCTAGTACTCTCTCTACTCAGTAATAGTGCCCTTGTGCTAAGGCCTCAAGGCGCGCTACGATACCAACCACACTCTACATTTAATAAACTTTGAATAATCAAGCGGTGCCCACCTTACTCTCCTAAATTAGTAATTGCTGCCAAGCTTATAATGAAGCTCTTGTTTTGAAGGCCAGTTTTGATGTGCACTGCGTTGTTGGTGCACTTCTCGAAGTCGTGTGAGGAAGAATTTTTCTTAGTGATGTCCGGGGTCAGGATGGCCCCTTCACCCCTCCCACCCCACAACCCCCCTTTGCGCCCCCCAAATCCCAATCTTTTTAGGGGTTTGCGATTGGGAAATGCCCCATAATCTGAGAATAGGAACTGGGCAGGCATAATCTTTGCAGTTTCCTGCAGCTCGTGTGGGTCACTGAGTTTGTAGCCTCGGGGAGCTCACTAAGGCACACGTCACAGCTGCTTACAACATTGTGCTTCTCTGACAATCCAACAGCGCCAATATGCCTTTTTTCACAATAAGGCATTGAGTAATCTGTGTTACAATACAATATCTCCAACAGTACTCTGCATTCAACAGAAACCCTCTCAGCATGGAAGTGTCTTTGGTTGGATACCATACTTACTAGGTAGCAGTGGTGGGGGGGAGGTGTCCACAGGTGCCCACTGCTCACTCAGGAGGACACTTGCTTTTCTCTCTCTCTCTCTCTCTCTGTCTGTCTGCCTGTCTAATCGGACTGTTTTTTGCTCCTCTCCAGAGCCGACACCCTCCCAGAACCCTCTCACGCTGATGATGTCACAAATGTCCAAGTACGCCATGCCCAGCTCGACGCCGCTCTACCACAACGCCATCAAGACCATCGCCACGTCCGACGACGAGCTCCTTCCAGACCGGCCCATGATGCCCTCGGGGAACATGCAAGGTATGGGGGTCTCCTGGGCAGGGCCCCTGACACCAAGGAGAAGTGAATTTACATTGTACAATCGTGGGTGCTTTGTACGTACTGTACACACGGAGTGGCTGTACATGCACTGTACGGGACGCAGTACTGTGCAGGCCCTTTACTGCAGCAGCAACTGTGTGTTCACTGCACTAGAACAGGCGTTCTATATTCACTGTACAGAAGCACTGGCTGTACAGGCATAGTAAGATGATCCCTGTCTTGTCTCGGGAGGATAGCTCATGGGCAACGTGCTCGCCTTGGAAGCAAGATGACACAGAACACCGCAGGTTCGATCCCCAGGTCCGTGCTTAGAAACCTCTGGGTATTAAGCGCGTTATAAATAACCTGTCATATCATTCTACATGTGCAGTGACTGTACTGGAGGAGCGACTTTGGCACAACTCACTCAGGCTAAGGGAGTTCCATGTCCAACTTACAGTAACCGATGTTCCGTGGGCGCAGGCGTGAGAGGCAGCAGCCGAATAGCTCACAGTAACATAAGGGAGGCAGGCCCAAGGGTGTGAGGGAGCGTCCTGAAAAGCGTACAGTGAATCTAGTCATACAAGAACAGGGTGTAAAGGAAGTTTCCTGTGAACCTCACAGTACCACAAGTCTCACAAGCACCTCGTTGTGAGAGATCTAAGTTAAAATAAGGGGGAAAAACCAAAGAGGTTGAAAACGGTGGTTTCAGCCTCGTTATTGTCGAGGAAGAGAGTTCCAGATCTTAGGTGCAGCGACTAGGAAGCTGGCACCTCCTTCCTGGATCTCTTGAACCTCAGGAGAAACATTTGTGTGCTAGAACCCGATCTAAGGGATCTAGTTAGTTTCTTTTTGGGTGACACTGTTCTTGAGGTAGGCGGGGGCATCATTGCTTCTACATTTGTGTGTAATGGTGAGAGACTTGAATAAGATTCTGGCTTGAATAGGAAGCCAGTGTGCTTCTCTTCTGATGCAGGAAATGTGGTCTCTTCTTTTTAGGCCTCAAGGCTTTGTTTTGTAACAATTGTAATTTTGCAAGGTTTCTTTTTGTTGTTCCTAGCAGGAGGATATTACAATAGTTTAGATAGTATGAGGGCTCGTGCTAAGGTCAAGCAGTTCTGTGGGGGTAAGAAATTGTCAGCTGAGTGCGATGAGTTTGGCCGTGTAGGTATTAGCAGATGAGAGTGCACTGATGTGTTTGGTCATAGTCAGGTTGGAGTCCAGGTAAACGCCCAATGTTTTGACATGTTAAAGTACTTGGATAGGTGTACCATCAATGGTGATAGCTGAGAAGTCAGAGTGAAAGGCTTTTAGTCTGGGGGCGGGGGGAGGATCTACTATGAGGATCTCAGTGTTTCCATCGTTAAGACACAGACTATTTGTGGCCATCCAGTTTTGAATAATGGCGTAGATTATGTTAATGGCTGCACAGTCTGGTTTGTGGTCACTAGTGATAGGGATGAGGATCTGGGTATCATCAGCGAAATTGGTATAGATAACTCCCATGGCGTCGAGCGCTGCAAATAGGAGTTTAGTGTACGCGTTACATAAGGTAGGAGATGGGAACAAACCTTGCAGGACCCCCAGGGGTACTGGGAGAGGGTCCGCAGCCTCTTTGCCGATTGAACTCTTGAGATGCGATCCGATAAGAAAGACTTAATCCACAGGGTGGCATCTGTAGGGAAGTTAACATGTTCTGCCAGAGCATGGCATAATTTATCATGGTCCACCAGATCAAAAGTGGCAGATCGAGTAGGAGGAGGATGAACAGTTTCTCAGTCTCTTCTGAGGTCCGTCTGCATTTGGAGGTCTTGTAGGGCCGTTTTTGTGCTGTGCTTGGGCCGGAAGCCTGACTGTCTCGCTCTTAACAACTGGTAACTTTCTAAGTACTCTTGGACTTGGGTGTAGGCTATTTTGTCAATCATTTTTAACAGGAAAGGAACTGTTGTAATGGGTCACTAGTTAGTAGGTATGGAGGGGTCCCCGCAGGGTTTCTTCAAGAGCGGAGTAACCAAGGCTGCTTTGATTGTAACAGGGACAGAATTGGTGATGAAAGAGGCGTTGATGAAATTGGTGATGATCGGAGCTATGGTTGGGGCACAAAGTTTAACTAGGTGAGCCGGGAAACTAGCCTCTTTGCAATTGGAAGGTTTCAGCGTGGAGATGGTGTTTAGGACCCGTTCTTGGGAGACGGTGTTGAATTGAAATTGGTGGGTTATTGTTTTACCGCAACGGTGATGGACGCAGTGAGAGTACTTTTCTGAGCCAGTAATTTCCTTTTAGATAACATCTTCCATTGTAATGTCGAGATTTTAGCGACTAGTGCATTCTGTATGGTGGAGCACCCGGCTTTGCTTGAGTTGGTGGGAATGGTGAAGGGGGTGGGAGCTTCCAGTTCTGAGTATAGAGAATAATTATTTACTGTTGGACGAGGCGTTGTTGATGCGCATGTTCAAGGAGTTTGCTTCATGGGCTTTGACCGCTGATTTATAGATTTTGTTGGCTGCCGAGATGCGTTGGAAGTGTTCATGGTTGGGGTCTTTTTATATAAGTGCTCCAGCGCTCTCTTGTTTCGTCGAAGGGCAATGAGCTCTTCTTTGAACCAAAAATTACATTGTTTGGCATTGTGGGGTATTTTCGATGTGAGCGGAGCTACTGCATTAATGGTTGTTTTCAGACAGTTATGGTAGATAGAGGAAATACTGTCTGGGTTGATATTTGATATTGGGTAGGTCTCAAGGGTATCGGCCAGAATAGGAGCAAGATATCTGCTGTGAGTTTGCAGGTGTTTCTCTCCTCAATGGGGCAGGTTGTGGTTTGTGACGCACTAAGAGTGTTGGGCGTCAGTATGTTGAAATGTATTAGGCGGTGGTCCGACCAGGTGATATCGGAGATGGATTCTAGCGATACGCTGACATTTAAGGGAAGGATCCAATCAAGGATTCTTCCTTTGGAATGGGTTGGGGAGTTAACCATTTGGGTAAAGTGCATTTCATGGAGGGCTGTGTGGAATGTGGTAGCTTTATGGTCAAGTTTGTCGTTGAATCCAAGGTTAAGGTCACTTAAGATAATGAATTTAGTGTTTGGTTTGAAGAGGGGGATGAGGAGAAGGGGTGTGTCTAGTTTGGGATGATTAGCATTGTTCGGGGGTCTGTAAGTGATGAGAAAGTTGATTGGGTTTTTGGGGTCCTTTGCTAGTTTCAGTAAAAGGAGTTTGTATCCAGCCACTGGGTCTAGTGTGCAGGATCTGAATTGCAAAGTGGATTTGGCAATAATAGCTACTCCTCCTCCTGTGGTATCCTGACGGTCGGCCCTGAGGATGGTATAGTCAGGAGGGATGGCCAGGGCAGGAGGCTTTGTGTAGCCAGGTTTCTGTAACGGCTAGAAGGTCTAGATGTTGGTCGATGGCGTGTGCTCCTAAGGAGCGTGCATTGAGAAGGGCGCCTTTGAGGATGGTGTTGGACCCTGGCGGGGGCAGGGAGGGGGCTGTAGGTATGACAAGGGTGCTGTGTGGAGTGTGCGCCTTGGACCTTGCCGAGGACCGGTCGTACTGATGTGTAGTGAAGGGGATGAAAGGAGGTGGGCCTGCGATTTGCTGACGGGGGAGGGTGGTTACAGGTTCGTGTGGCTAGTCTTCACAGCCTTATGCTACCCAGGATGCGGTGGGTGGTGAAGGATAACGATGATGATGATGATGTTCTGGAACTGAGCTGCACGTATCCGTATCGTGCAATTCCTTGGCATGGGGTAGTGGGCCCTGGTGGGTTTACTGATCTGGTAAATTGGCTATCACCAAGGAGTCTGCCTTGGTGTTTGGGGCCTGGTACTTCTGTGGGATGGGGGTGGACGGGAGGGGATAGTTTTGGCATTGCACACTCGAGATGCTGGAGATGGGGAGCGAGGTGATTTCGGTAGGAAGGGTGTCGAGCAAGGGAGAGGGTGGTGCATAAGACGCCAAAGTCGAGCAAAGCCATTACCCAGCTGGGTAAAGGAACCTTCCATACACAGAGGTAGTCTGGACATGTAATGGGTAAGGAGATGACTGTAGGTTGCTTCCTGCGAGGTAGTCATGTTAAGGGCCGAAGAAGGGCAAGGGCTAAAAGCGGAGGTGTATTATGCAGGGGCGATATTGCAGTGCATCAATCTATGTGCTGATAGAGGGAGCATTATATTATGCGCAGGTATCGAGTAGGTAATTGTCAATTAGAACACCTGCACTGAGTGTTACAAGTTAACAGCAGTGAGCGCAAGGCAGCATGCTTACAGGAGCACAAGACCTACAGGCACATTGGTGAAGGGAACTACCCACAGAACTTCCAGTAACACAAGTCATGCATGCACAAGGATGAGAGATAACAACCTGTAGAGCTTACAGTAACATTCCGTGCAGGCACAGCAGAACCTTGCAGTAACACACGCCTTGCACCCATGGGGGTCCAACAGAAGCTCCCTCTGAGCCTTGCTGCAACACAAACCTTGCACCCATGGGGGTCCAACAGAAGCTCCCTCTGAGCCTTGCTGTAACACAAACCTTGCACCCATGGGGGCCCAAAGGCAGCTCCCTCAGAGCCTTGCAGTAACACAAACCTTGCACCTATGGGGGCCCAAAGGAAGCTCCCTCTGAGCCTTGCTGTAACACAAACCTTGCACCCATGGGGGCCCAAAGGAAGCTCCCTCTGAGCCTTGCAGTAACACAAGCCTTGCACCCATGTGGGGCCCAAAGGAAGCTCCCTCTGAGCCTTGCTGTAACACAAGTCTTGCACCCATGGGGGCCCAAAGGAAGCTCCCTCTGAGCCTTTCAGTAACACAAGCCTTGCACCCATGGGGGCCCAACGGAAGCTCCCTCTGAGCCTTGCTGTAACACAAGCCTTGCACCCGTGGGGGCCCAACGGAAGCTCCCTCTGAGCCTTGCTGTAACACAAGCCTTGCACCCGTGGGGGCCCAAAGGAAGCTCCCTCTGAGCCTTGCTGTAGCACCAGTCATGCAGGCACCAAGATGAGGGGTAGCTCCCTGCAGAGCTTATTGTTAAACAAGTCATACAGGCACATTGGTGAAGGGAACTACCTACAGAACTTCCAGTAACACAAGTCATGCATGCACAAGGATGAGAGATAGCAACCTGTAGAGTTTACAGTAACATTCCGTGCAGGCACAGCAGAACCTTGCAGTAACACACGCCTTGCACCCATGGGGGTCCAACAGAAGCTCCCTCTGAGCCTTGCTGTAACACAAACCTTGCACCCATGGGGGTCCAACAGAAGCTCCCTCTGAGCCTTGCTGTAACACAAACCTTGCACCCATGGGGGCCCAAAGGCAGCTCCCTCAGAGCCTTGCAGTAACACAAACCTTGCACCTATGGGGGCCCAAAGGAAGCTCCCTCTGAGCCTTGCTGTAACACAAACCTTGCACCCATGGGGGCCCAAAGGAAGCTCCCTCTGAGCCTTGCAGTAACACAAGCCTTGCACCCATGGGGGCCCAAAGGAAGCTCCCTCTGAGCCTTGCAGTAACACAAGCCTTGCACCCATGGAGGCCCAAAGGAAGCTCCCTCTGAGCCTTGCAGTAACACAAACCTTGCACCTATGGGGGCCCAAAGGAAGCTCCCTCTGAGCCTTGCAGTAACACAAACCTTGCACCCATGGGGGCCCAATGGAAGCTCCCTCTGAGCCTTGCAGTAACACAAACCTCGCACCCATGAGGGCCCAACGGAAGCTCCTTCTGAGCCTTGCTGTAACACCAGCCTTGCACGTATAGGGCCCAACGGAAGCTCCCTCTGAGCCTTGCGGTAACACAAGCCTTGCACCCATGGGGGCCCAATGGAAGCTCCCTCTGAGCCTTGCTGTAACACAAGCCTTGCACCCGTGGGGGCCCAACGGAAGCTCCTTCTGAGCCTTGCTGTAACACAAGCCTTGCACCCGTGGGGGCCCAACGGAAGCTCCCTCTGAGCCTTGCTGTAACACAAGCCTTGCACCCGTGGGGGCCCAACGGAATCTCCCTCTGAGCCTTGCTGTAACACAAGCCTTGCACCCGTGGGGGCCCAAAGGAAGCTCCCTCTGAGCCTTGCAGTAACACAAGCCTTGCACCCATGTGGGGCCCAAAGGAAGCTCCCTCTGAGCCTTGCAGTAACACAAGCCTTGCACCCATGGGGGCCCAAAGGAAGCTCCCTCTGAGCCTTGCAGTAACACAAGCCTTGCACCCATGGGGGCCCAAAGGAAGCTCCCTCTGAGCCTTGCAGTAACACAAGCCTTGCACCCATGTGGGGCCCAAAGGAAGCTCCCTCTGAGCCTTGCAGTAACACAAGCCTTGCACCCATGGGGGCCCAAAGGAAGCTCCCTCTGAGCCTTGCAGTAACACAAGCCTTGCACCCATGGGGGCCCAAAGGAAGCTCCCTCTGAGCCTTGCAGTAACACAAACCTTGCACCTATGGGGGCCCAAAGGAAGCTCCCTCTGAGCCTTGCAGTAACACAAACCTTGCACCCATGGGGGCCCAATGGAAGCTCCCTCTGAGCCTTGCAGTAACACAAGCCTCGCACCCATGAGGGCCCAACGGAAGCTCCTTCTGAGCCTTGCTGTAACACCAGCCTTGCACGTATAGGGCCCAACGGAAGCTCCCTCTGAGCCTTGCCGTAACACAAGCCTTGCACCCATGGGGGCCCAATGGAAGCTCCCTCTGAGCCTTGCTGTAACACAAGCCTTGCACCCATGGGGGCCCAACGGAAGCTCCCTCTGAGCCTTGCTGTAACACAAGCCTTGCACCCATGGGGGCCCAACGGAAGCTCCCTCTGAGCCTTGCGGTAACACAAGCCTTGCACCCATGGGAGCCCAACGGAAGCTCCCTCTGAGCCTTGCTGTAACACAAGCCTTGACCCATGGGGGCCCAACGGAAGCTCCCTCTGAGCCTTGCTGTAACACAAGCCTTGCACCCATGGGGGCCCAACGGAAGCTCCTTCTGAGCCTTGCAGTAACACAAGCCTTGCACCCATGTGGGGCCCAAAGGAAGCTCCCTCTGAGCCTTGCTGTAACACAAGTCTTGCACCCATGGGGGCCCAAAGGAAGCTCCCTCTGAGCCTTGCAGTAACACAAGCCTTGCACCCGTGGGGGCCCAACGGAAGCTCCCTCTGAGCCTTGCTGTAACACAAGCCTTGCACCCGTGGGGGCCCAACGGAAGCTCCCTCTGAGCCTTGCTGTAACACAAGCCTTGCACCCGTGGGGGCCCAAAGGAAGCTCCCTCTGAGCCTTGCTGTAGCACCAGTCATGCAGGCACCAAGATGAGGGGTAGCTCCCTGCAGAGCTTATTGTTAAACAAGTCATACAGGCACATTGGTGAAGGGAACTACCCACAGAACTTCCAGTAACACAAGTCATGCATGCACAAGGATGAGAGATAGCAACCTGTAGAGTTTACAGTAACATTCCGTGCAGGCACAGGAGAACCTTGCAGTAACACACGCCTTGCACCCATGGGGGTCCAACAGAAGCTCCCTCTGAGCCTTGCTGTAACACAAACCTTGCACCCATGGGGGTCCAACAGAAGCTCCCTCTGAGCCTTGCTGTAACACAAACCTTGCACCCATGGGGGCCCAAAGGCAGCTCCCTCAGAGCCTTGCAGTAACACAAACCTTGCACCTATGGGGGCCCAAAGGAAGCTCCCTCTGAGCCTTGCTGTAACACAAACCTTGCACCCATGGGGGCCCAAAGGAAGCTCCCTCTGAGCCTTGCAGTAACACAAGCCTTGCACCCATGGGGGCCCAAAGGAAGCTCCCTCTGAGCCTTGCAGTAACACAAGCCTTGCACCCATGGAGGCCCAAAGGAAGCTCCCTCTGAGCCTTGCAGTAACACAAACCTTGCACCTATGGGGGCCCAAAGGAAGCTCCCTCTGAGCCTTGCAGTAACACAAACCTTGCACCCATGGGGGCCCAATGGAAGCTCCCTCTGAGCCTTGCAGTAACACAAGCCTCGCACCCATGAGGGCCCAACGGAAGCTCCTTCTGAGCCTTGGTGTAACACCAGCCTTGCACGTATAGGGCCCAACGGAAGCTCCCTCTGAGCCTTGCGGTAACACAAGCCTTGCACCCATGGGGGCCCAACGGAAGCTCCCTCTGAGCCTTGCTGTAACACAAGCCTTGCACCCATGGGGGCCCAACGGAAGCTCCCTCTGAGCCTTGCTGTAACACAAGCCTTGCACCCATGGGGGCCCAAAGGAAGCTCCCTCTGAGCCTTGCTGTAACACAAGTCTTGCACCCATGGGGGCCCAAAGGAAGCTCCCTCTGAGCCTTGCAGTAACACAAGCCTTGCACCCATGGGGGCCCAACGGAAGCTCCCTCTGAGCCTTGCTGTAACACAAGCCTTGCACCCGTGGGGGCCCAAAGGAAGCTCCCTCTGAGCCTTGCTGTAGCACCAGTCATGCAGGCACCAAGATGAGGGGTAGCTCCCTGCAGAGCTTACAGTAACACCGGTCATGCAGGCACCACGATGAGACTGAGTTCCCTGCAGAGCTTATTGTTAAACAAGTCATACAGGCACATTGGTGAAGGGAACTACCCACAGAACTTCCAGTAACACAAGTCATGCATGCACAAGGATGAGAGATAACAACCTGTAGAGCTTACAGTAACATTTCGTACAGGCACAGCAGAACCTTGCAGTAACACACGCCTTGCACCCATGGGGGTCCAACAGAAGCTCCCTCTGAGCCTTGCTGTAACACAAGCCTTGCACCCTCGGGGGCCCAAAGGAAGCTCCCTCTGAGCCTTGCTGTAACACAAGCCTTGCACCCTCGGGGGCCCAAAGGAAGCTCCCTCTGAGCCTTGCTGTAACACAAGCCTTGCACCCTCGGGGGCCCAAAGGAAGCTCCCTCTGAGCCTTGCAGTAACACAAGCCTTGCACCCATGGGGGCCCAACGGAAGCTCCTTCTGAGCCTTGCTGGAACACAAGCCTTGCACCCATGGGGGCCCAATGGAAGCTCCCTCTGAGCCTTGCAGTAACACAAGCCTTGCACCCATGTGGGGCCCAAAGGAAGCTCCCTCTGAGCCTTGCTGTAACACCAGTCATGCACCCATGGGGGCCCAAAGGAAGCTCCCTCTGAGCCTTGCTGTAACACCAGCCTTGCACGTATAGGGCCCAACGGAAGCTCCCTCTGAGCCTTGCTGTAACACAAGCCTTGCACCCTCGGGGGCCCAAAGGAAGCTCCCTCTGAGCCTTGCAGTAACACAAGCCTTGCACCCTCGGGGGCCCAAAGGAAGCTCCCTCTGAGCCTTGCTGTAACACAAGCCTTGCACCCTCGGGGGCCCAAAGGAAGCTCCCTCTGAGCCTTGCAGTAACACAAGCCTTGCACCCATGTGGGGCCCAAAGGAAGCTCCCTCTGAGCCTTGCTGTAACACAAGCCTTGCACCCTCGGGGGCCCAAAGGAAGCTCCCTCTGAGCCTTGCTGTAACACAAGCCTTGCACCCTCGGGGGCCCAAAGGAAGCTCCCTCTGAGCCTTGCAGTAACACAAGCCTTGCACCCATGGGGGCCCAACGGAAGCTCCTTCTGAGCCTTGCTGGAACACAAGCCTTGCACCCATGGGGGCCCAATGGAAGCTCCCTCTGAGCCTTGCAGTAACACAAGCCTTGCACCCATGTGGGGCCCAAAGGAAGCTCCCTCTGAGCCTTGCAGTAACACAAGCCTTGCACCCATGGGGGCCCAAAGGAAGCTCCCTCTGAGCCTTGCTGTAACACCAGTCATGCAGGCACCACGATGAGACTGAGTTCCCTGCAGAGCTTACAGTAACACCGGTCATGCAGGCACCACGATGAGACTGAGTTCCCTGCAGAGCTTATTGTTAAACAAGTCATACAGGCACATTGGTGAAGGGAACTACCCACAGAACTTCCAGTAACACAAATCATGCATGCACAAGGATGAGAAATAGCAACCTGTAGAGCTTACAGTAACATTCCGTGCAGGCACAGCAGAACCTTGCAGTAACACACGCCTTACACCCATGGGGGTCCAACAGAAGCTCCCTCTGAGCCTTGCTGTAACACAAGCCTTGCACCCTCGGGGGCTCAAAAGAAGCTCCCTCTTAACCTTACAGTAACCAAAGTCATAGAGGCACCAAGACGAAGCCCACTGCCAAGTTTACAGTACCACAAGGGCTACAGGCACAAGAGGGAGCTCACCGCTCTCTGCAAAGCTTTTAATAATTCAAGCCCTACAGCCACAAGGGTTATAGGGAGTCATACCGGTTCAAAGGTGAGAGGGCGCTCACTGTCATCTTTACAGTAACACGAGTCCTTCAGGCATCGAGGGGAGAGGGGGTCCACTGGCAAGAGAGGGAGCTCCCTGCGGAGCTCTCAATCCATCTAGATAATGGAGAGCTCGTGTAGGAGTGATGCAGGCACCAGCTCACAGAACCCCTAGTCCTACAGCCATTGAGAAGAGATGGAGCTGCAGAACTCACATTAACACCTTTCCTACAGACACCAAGCAGTGATGCAGCTCCCTGTAGAGCTTACAGTAACACCAGTCATGCAGGCACCAAGATGAGGGGTAGTTCCCTGCAGAGCTTACAGTAACACCGGTAATGCAGGCACCACGATGAGAGGGAGCTCCCTGCGGAGGTTACATTAGTACACGTCATACAGTCACTAAAATGAGAGAGAGTTCCCTGCAGACTTTACTGTAACACCAGTCATACAGGCACCAAGATTGGAGGGAGTTCCCTGCAGAACTCACAGTAGTACCAGTGATAGAGGCGCTAAAATGAGAGGGAACTCCCTGCAGAACTCACAGTAGTAGAAGTCATACAGGCACCACAATGAGAGTCAGTTCCCTGCAGAACTTACATTAACACCAGTCATACAGGCATACAGGCACCGAGATGGGAGGGAGTTCCCTGCAGGGCTTACTGTAACACCAGTCATGCAGGCACTACACCGGGAGGGAGTTCCCTGCAGAGCTTACAGTAACACCAGTCATACAGGCACCGAGATGGGAGGGAGTTCCCTGCAGGGCTTACTGTAACACCAGTCATGCAGGCACTACACTGGGAGGGAGTTCCCTGCAGAGCTTGCAGTAACACCAGTCATACAGGCGCATAGGAAGCGGTCATCTACTTTGATCTTAGAGAGAGGAGAGATAGTGAGGGTGAAATTCGGATACTGCGGGATAACTAAAAAGTCACTGAGTTTTAAGGTCACCTTTGTCAAATGTTTGCCACGTTTGGAAAATTACCTTTTTTAAGACATGGAAAAACATGTATGTGGTTTAGACAGGGGCCTTCTACTTGTGTCACTCCAGTCGTTTTGCACTATGACTCCCAGGGTCCATCACCTTTGAGCTGGTGAGGGCTGATGGGACCTGTAGTCAAAAACATCCGGCGAGCCAAATATTGCAGAACCTTTCTTCCATCTCTGGCAGGCTGGCAGGGCTGGGCAGGGACAGGTATGTAACTCCCTCACACTGGGTATTCCGGAGATCCCTCAAAACATGGTTGTTTGCCTTCGGCCAGAGACCCCTCCGAATGCCATTGCATGCTTTGTCTGCTTGAACTGTTCATCTGCGAGTAACTGGTCTCTGTAACAGCGCCTCGATGCCTACGGGTTGCTGTGTGCTTTATAAATGAAATAAGTAAATAAAGGGGGCGGGGACCAGTGAATCATACGTCCACCTGGAACCTGAAATTCGTGACTCTGAATTGAAACCTTTTCATTTTCTCCTTGTCCGCAGGTATGGGAGTGAACCCCAATAACCAGCTACACTTGAACTCTGTAGGACCGGGCTCCTCGCACAGCCCTCTGCACCTGGGCATGGGCGGACAGCAGCCTCTGTCGCACGAGCCCCCTGCCCCGATGATGTCATCGCCAAACCATATGGGATCCAACATTCCGATGCATCCATCAGGGCCGGGCCCTGGAGGACCACCCCAAAACCCAATGATGATGGGTCCAGGACAGCAAGAACAGATGGGCCAGCCCTGCTGCCCCGGTGGTCCCAATGGTGGCGGGCCCATGATGCCATCCAATCACATGGTCTTCCCACGCATGCAGCATTCGCACAATTCCATGTCCTCGCCGGGGCCTGGTATGCCCATGGCAACTGGTGGGGGTGGTGGCGGCGGACCAGGAATGCAGCAACACTATCCACCTGGCCTTCCCATGCCTCCCGAGGACATGCCCCCTCAGCAGCCACCCCCGCAGCAGCACCTGATGAATAAGGGGCATGCCCAGCGGATGTCCGAGACCTACTCTTCCTTGCACCCCGGGGTCTCGTCTGTCTTGAACGATGCCGATCTCAGTGAGGTCATCCGGCCAACCCCTACTGGGATTCCTGAGTTTGACCTGTCGCGGATTATCCCCTCGGAAAAGCCCAGCAGCACTTTGCAGTACTTCCCTAAGGGCGGCGGCGGGCAGGCGCCCAAATCGCAGCCTTCCAACCTGCACCTGATGAACCTGCAGAACATGATGGCCGACCAACCGCCGTCGCGGCCCGGCATGAGCCTTCCAGGACAGCAGGGGGGACAGCGATCCCTCGGCATGCCCATGTGCCACCCCGGGCAGGTGTCCATGATGGGCCGGACAGGCATGCCGCCGCAGCACGGCATGGTGCACCCGGGAATGATGTCCCCTCAGCAGAGTCTGATGGCCCAGCAGAACTTCATGCTTATGCACGCCAAGCAGAGAAACATGTCCGCGGACATGTACTCCCAGGCAGGACACATGATGTCCCCCCAAGGGTCCATCATTGGCCCCCCAAATCAGCAAAACATGATGCTCACCCACCAAATGAGGCAGCGCAGTGTCTCGTTGGATGCGTACATCCCTGGTCCAGGAAGCATGACGAATTTGCCTTTTTAAGCAGTTACTCCTTGCTCTTTGATTGTAAAATTCTTTATTTTATTTCATTTTTTACTTTTTTTGGAGGGATGCATTTGTCACACCAGGGAGGGCGGGAATGCCTTCATTTTCAGATAACGCCTTTTTATCAGGGCACCGGGCGCGAACCCAGAGGAAAAACAAGTGCAGTAAAAATTGAAGTGACATTTAAAGAATACATTTTTTAATTTTTTTAATGAAATCTCAGCAAAAAAGACTTCCAAAAAATTAAATGTCCCTTCTCCCTTTCGTTTCTTCTGAGTGTGTGTGGGAGTGTGTGAGTGTTTATAATGAACCAAAAACATGCAAAACAAAACCCTGGGAGAGAGTCTTTTTTTTTTTTTTTTAATAAGCTGTAAATAGGTTGGCTGGTTATTTGTGAGTGGTTTTCATTGGTCTCTGTATTTCTGTGCTTTAAAGAGCAGCCTCAAAAGATGTTTTTAAAAAATAAATAAAAAGAAAAGGGAATTAACGAATACTTAGATTTGTGGGGGGGTTGGAGCGACACGCTTAGGGCCTTGTCCGATTAGAGTGTATTTCATATGTTATAATATGAATTATTTATGGGTGGCAGCGACTCGAGTGCCATGTCCTTACAATGAAAGAGTTGCCCTGATGCTGATAGTTATCCCATCTTTCCCTGACATGGAAACCAACACTGTGAGTTTTCTTTACGCGAATATAACCTTACATGCAGTTTTCCAGATCCTTTACACTACGACCCCCGTGATCGATCACCATTGACTATGCTGGCAAGGGCTGATGGCAGTTGTAGTCCCAAACATCTGGAGAGCCAAAGGTTTCAGGCTCCTCCCCCAGTATTACGTTTTTTCACACAAATTGTCCCATCATGCATACATGCCAACATGCTGCATTCCATTCCTGAGCTGAAAAAACAATCCTAGGACTACATATCCCAGAATGCCAAGATAAAACCAGGGCTGAACTAACCCCAGCCTAATGTATTGGGGCATGTTGGCAAGAATGCATCCTGTGAAGCCTCTCTTTTTATGCTTTAACTGGTTTGTGTTTGCGTTTAGTCCACAGTCAATCAATCATTCAATTTATATGTATAGCGCTCTATCCCTCAAGGTATCATGGTGCTCAAACAACTGATAGTCAGGATGGATGTAAACGAAACCTAGGTGTCAAAAGGGGTAAGTATCTCTGAGCTTTATCTAAAGAGAAACGTTTTGAGATGCTTTTTGAAGGATAAGAAATCCAAACTTTTTCTCAAATTTTCAGGCAGCGAATTCCAAAGCCTGGGGCCACCCACTGAAAGGGCCTGGCCATCCAAACGTTCTTTCCTGTACTTGGGTATCTGAAGGAGTGCTGCATTACAGTGCCAATCACTTTTCTGTCCGCTCCAGCAAATATTGCTCTTTCTGACCTAACATCTACGTCTCTCTTGGGAACGTTTAGCCGTTAGGTGAAGAGGGGGGGGTCCCATGCCATCTGAACTTTGTAGCATCTGGCTGTAGACAGCAGCATTCCGTTTGTCGGGGCCGCAAGCCAGCTGCATTATTTAAAAAGGGCAGTAGACATGTTGTCTGCACACGTAGCCGTCCCTTCACCAGAACCGGTTGGGCATCGTTGCTACGCTGGCAGTCCTTATTGGATATTTTACACTGTCAGACCTGGACCAGGAGTTTTTCTAGACAAATGTTTGTCCTGAAGAGTTATTTATTTTTAGAGTATTAGAACAATGTTGCCTACAACTAAAGCAGAAATAAAGACCTGACCCTATCATACAAAATGTCTTCCTTAATAATCCATAACCAGGAGTGGATTGGCCTATAGGGAACTCTGGAGATTTGCCGGTAGGCCTCTGCACCCTGGGCCTCGTTTGTGTGGTATTTCCAAATTGTCCCATAGGAAAAGGCTTTGGCTTGCTGAAAATGTGTAATGTGGGGCCACTTTGAAAATTATTTCCAGGTCCTCCTTTGTTTCCCAGTTCACCCCTGCCCAAAACCCAGTATAAATAATGGTAAGAACTTTGCCAACGTTAGTATTCTTTTCCCATTAAATGTTCAAAACAATCTTAATTCAAAAAGGACATTTAAACAAAAAAATGTCCATCTAAGGTAGCATTCAAAGATATATGAGCTTGCATGTATACATGCATACTACAGCAGTAGATAAGTAACATCAAGTGGTGTAACTGTGACCTGGGCACAGATGGGAAGGGGGATGCCAGCATTGTACAAAATGTGATTGAAATGGTTGCAGGAATAGTGGGTAGTCAGCCACGTTGGTTGGATGGAAAAATAATCTGTCTTTTATGGGTTGTTTTTCATTTTGTTGCCTGAAAGAAAAAAAAAAAAGTCAGGTTAGCTATAGCTTTGGTAGCCCTTCTACTCCCTCATGTTTTCCAAATTTGAAAAAAAAGAGCAGGGCCGGTGGCCATTTTGATTTGTCTTGCGTTGTCTGCCTTGATGTTACATTTCACACTGTTGTGCCGCAGTGCCTCGCGATTTCAGAGTCTAGTTCAAGTGTAAGGCGATCTGGTGGTACGGCGACCTCCGTTTCCCCCAAAAACTAGATTCTAGGTCGTTTTCAACGTAAAACAAATCATTTTGTCAACTCTGCCCCTCCTCTGTACAGACTCGGGGAGCTGTTGGAGATGGTGATAATTATTCCCAGAGTCTCTAGGAGTGGCTGTGTACATGTACAGTGCACACATTAGAAAGGGCAATCGTACATACCAGCACGATATGTAGAGCCAAGGAATACTCCATTTGTTTTGGCCATGAAGGTTCTGCCAGGGCTTTTAAAAAGAACAACATTGATGCATAATGTACTTATCCTCTTGCAAGGCATACTTCCCCAAAATGGGACTCTTGAAGCAGTGGCAGCACGTCCTGTAGTCTCCTGCACTCCATGCGGGCAGCAGCAAGCAGCCTTTAACAACGTAGGGCTGCAACATTTGAGTCTGTAGACGTTTTGGACTACAACTCCCATGAACCCCAAGCAGCATATTCAGTGGTGAGGGTGTGACGAATCGGCTTGCGGGGCACCAGTGGTCCAGGGATGAATATGGGTTGCTAAACAATCAATCGGCCCCACACCTCGAAGGATCAGTCCGAGGGGCCGTTTCATCTGGATCCCAGTCCCAGTATGTTTCAAATTTCTCCCCCTTTGTGAAGGACCATCCATAATTAACTAGTTGGAGTTTCCCTGTGATAAGTCCCACAAGCCACATTTTAAGCATTAAAATGTTACCGCTCATTTATGGAATCACCTAAAAAACTTGTTCCTAAACACTCGATCTCTGGTCAAACCTGCCCTTGAGATTGAAAATCACATTAGCATGCATAAACCAGATATTTTTGCCCCATATGAAACACGAGGCCATGCAGATGGCGATTGACAATTGTTAATGTTAAAGGACATTTGTAGCGCGCACTTTCACCACCGGAGTGGACCCCTGGTCCCCTGGCGGCTCTGAAAGAGGAAGGGAGGGTGAGTTAGTGGGAGGAAGCAGGAAAAGTGCAAGAGAGCAGTGATGTGCTGTTGGCGGCCTCAGCCCGGTGGGTCCGTTGGCTGGGCTTGGGGTGTTTGCGGCTGGTAGTCGTTGTGTACTGTTGTGAGAGTCTGTGTGTTTTTTGTTTTGTTGTTGCAATGTAGTGAAGTTTGTGTAATTTGTGTTGCTGTAGGTTTGTGGTTGTGTTTGGTTTGCAGTTTGAGATGTGTATGCAGAGGGGGAAATTGTTAGTGGAATTGGTTAGTTGGCATCTCTAACCTGAATTGAGAGGCTGGGCTTGCGTAGTCTCCCCTGATGCACCTCTGTCCTGATCTTGGCCCGTCTGGCATTCAAGGTCCTGACCCCCACCTCCACCAGCCTGCCTTCATACTCCTGTTGCCAGTGCACCTGCCAATTTCCACTGCTCAGATAGTGTGGTGATTGTCAATATCTCGACAATTCCACAACACTGTGGTACCTGGTAGCAACTAAAGGGCGGGTGAAGATGTTGGGTGGGATTGGCTGGGGTAGTTGACTCCGTCTCCATGGGTGTCGCCTGTGTTCCAGGCTATCCGGTATCACTCATCCAGGTGCCGTGGGAGCTTCTCATTCGGTTCTGGGGGCTGTCCGTGTCCTCTCCAGTTTAGTCATCCTTTTTCTCTGTTTCGATTTTCAGTTTGAGTCTGTGGTGTTGAAGAGCCAGGTTTTTAGTAATTTCCTGAATTTGTGGTGAACTTTGGTGTTTCTTATTTCTTTTGGGATGTGGTTCCAGGTTTTTGCGGCTAAGTGGTAGAAGAAGGTGCCTCAAAGTTTTTTCTTAAGGTATGGTTTTAGTTCCAGGCAGATTTCGTTGCTTGATCGGAGGGGTTTCGTTGGGTTGTAGATTATTTTCTTTTGTAGGAATTCTGCTCCTTGTCCACTGAGTGCCCTGTGCGTTATGCACATTGTTTTGAAGGTGATGCAATGTTTTACTGGGAGCTAATGCAGTGTTTCTAGAGCAGGAGTGATGTGGTCTCTTGTGGATAGCTTGAGGAGTAGTCTGGCTGCTGCATTTTGGATCCGTTGTAGTTTCTTCAGGAGGTATTCTGGTATTCCGTGATAGAGGCTGTTTGCATAGTTGATTCTTGACATGATGAGGGCGACGATGGTGAGTGTTTTGTGTGTGAAGGAGAGGAAAGGTAGAATTCTTCTTGCCGTGTGGCGGAGGAAAAAACATTTCTTCACTGTGGCATTTATTTGAGGTTCTAAGGTTAGGGTGTTGTCCATCAGGACTCCTAGATTTTTTACTACCTTAGATAGTGTTGGTGCGGTTCCCATTTCCGTTGGCCACGGGATGGCGGTTTCGTTCTCTTGGTCTTTGGATATGATCATGATTTCGATCTTTCCTGGGTTGATTTTCAGGTTGTTGGCATTCATCCAGTTGAAGACTTCTTTCAAACAGTCGATTAGGGTTGAATGATAGGCTTTGGTGTCTTTGATTGTGTAGATGATTTGAGTATCATCAGCGTAGTTGTAGCATTTAAATGTTGTATTTTTTGAAGATTCTGATGACCGGAGTCTGGTAGATGTTGAAATATAGTGCTGATAGGATCCTTGTGGCACTCCACAGTCGTTAACTCGTGGAGTGGATCTGAAGGGTTTAATCATAAGGGTTCTGGTCTGTCTGCTAGGAATGATTTAGTCCAGGGTAGTGCTGTGTCTGTTATGCCTATGTCTTATAGTCTTTTGGTCAGGGTGTCATGGCTAACTGTGTCAAAGGCTGCGGAAAGGTCGAGCAGAATAAAGGCTGAGGTTGTGTTTGAATCTGTGTTAGTTTTTAGGTCGTCCCAGATGGATAGTAGTGCTGTTTCCATTCCTCTTGCTGGTCTGAAACAGACTTGAGCTTGGTCTAACAGGTGGTGTTTTTCTACGTGTTCTTGGGTACGTTTATATACGTAGGTTTCCAGGAGTTTTGCCGGGTAGGGAATGTTTGAGATCGGCCTGTAGTTGGAGAGGTCTTCTACGTCGCCACTTGTGTTTTTTAGAAGTGGCTTAATATATGCTGATTTAAAGATCCTCGGTACTGTCCATGTTGATAGTGATAGATTTAGAAGGTTTCTGTAATATTCTGCTGGCGTTCCTTGTGCAAGGATTGATTTGTAGGTGTCGGGGGGACAGGGGTCCATGGGTGATCCCGCTTTCTTGCTGCTTTTTACCAGCATTGCGAATGCCTCTGCTGATATTTCAGGAAAGGTTTTGAGTTTGTGCAGTGGTTCTGTGTTGGGTTCATTTGGTTGCATGTTGTGGTTGGTTGATCTCTTTTGTATGGTTTGTCGGATGTCATTGATTTTTTTTTTTAAGTGGTCTGCCAGGTCGTTGCATAGTTTCTCTGAGGGGATTGGGGTGTTATCGCAGCCTGGTGGGTTTCTCATCTCTTTAATGATGTTAAATGTTAAACATTTCTTTTTGTGTGTTGATGGCATTGGTGATTCTGTCATCATAATGCCTTCTCTTCGCCTTTTGAATTTCCTTCTTGTATGCATGGATTTGTTTCTGGAACAGTGTTTTTTTTGCCTGGGTTGGATTCCTTCCTCCATTCCAGTTCCATCTTTCTGTTTTCCTTTTTCATGGTGTTTAATAGTGGGATGAACCATTTTGCCATTGCTTTTTTTTTTGATGGGGTGACAGGTTTGTCTGGGGAGATCTTATCTATTGTATCTGCAATCAATTTGTGTAGTAGCTCTGCTTTTCCGTCTGGGTCAGCTAGATCTAGGTCGCCATACATGGGGGATACAAAGTCTATCCATAGTTGACCAACGGGTTGGGGGGGTCGCACTTCTTGTCAATAATTATCTTGACTGTTACTCTTCTAATAACTATCACTTGGACAGCTGTGAACTTCTGGATGTACAAATGAAAATTAATCCCAATACTTCCCTTACCATACTTATTCTTTATAGACCTCCCCAAGCCCTTTTGCTTTTTGAGGAACAACCTATTGAACGTTTAAGTAGCATTGCTAAAGCTAATTCTCCAGTCCTCATGATGGGTGACTTCAACCTATGGTCGGATGATCCAACGGATTCCTCTGCTGTATCACTCCTTTCCTCCTTGGAAGTAGCTGGTTTTACCCAACTGGTAAAAGATCCAATTTATCAGTGTGGTCATACCCTGGACTGGAATATATTGCATAACGTCCACAGCATTGCAACTAACACCTATCCATGTCCCTGGTCAGACCACTGGTTTGTTAATACAACAATCATATTACCAACCGCCCCTTCCTAGAATGGACACGAATCCCAGCGTAAAGGTCACTTGGGACACTAAGAACATTTCAGCCTGCTGTCATTACAGGTAAACCTGGCCATATTGAAGCAAGTGAACATTTCTCTGACCTGGCCTCCCACCTATCAGCTGCTATTAAGGATACTATTGATACCCTTGCTCCCGAAAAAGTTAAGCTATTAAAAACTGAAGCAATGAAGAAAACGTGGTTTAAAGACAAGATTGTTGAAGCAAGAATGGAAAAGAAACTTGAAATTAAAATGGAGGAAGAATCCCTGCTCCATTTCCCTTGAGAACTATAAAAAAAAGTGTACAACTATATAAACACACTATTATCGAAACAAACCAGAATGTCTATAATGTTCATATCAATAACACAAAATCAAACGCTAAAGACATTTTTAAAATTCTAAAAGAATTAGGAAGTCACTCGTCTCCATTTCCACCTGTCTCTAAAGACTCCCTCTGGTGTCAATGCATTCAGGATGAGTTTGCAAATATAATTGCAGGTCATCGTCTATCCATTACTAACCAACTTTTCAGTTTAGCTCCTAATCAAGATTCCACTATCTCAAATAGTGCACATTCCTACCCATCTGAAACCATTCACCTCTCATAGCTGCACTGAAGAGGAGGTTTTGGAGATGGTTATAAACACAAAATCTACATCCTGCTTGGGGGACTCTTGTCCTCCCGAAATATTGAAAGGCTCTTTGGACGTTTTAATCCCTTGGATTACAAAAATGATCAATCTTATCTTTCGAATCAGGTACAGTACCTACTAACTTGAAGGATGCCTGGGTCAACCCACTGCTGAAAAAGGATACTTTGGACCCTGCAGTTCCGAAGAATTATAGGCCAATAACTAATGTACCCTTTCTATTGAAAATTCTGGACAGAGTAGCATATTTACAGTCTAGAAGTTCATAGATGAAAACGACCTACTAAATATCCACCAAACCGGCTTCAGCTCCCAACATGGAACGGAAACTGCTTTGCTGGATCTCAAATCTAACATCATGGAAAATGTTGAAAAAGGTCATCCAGCTCTCTTATATTATTGGACCTATCGGCAGCTTTCAACATAATCGATCATAAATTTGTATACAACAGATTGCTAACGGTAGCTAACTGCTCTGACATTGCCGCCAACTGGCTAGTCTCCTTTCTTGGTCCCAGGACCTCTAGAGTGGCCGTTCCTGGAGCTCAGGCCAATTCCATCCTCTTAAACTGTGGCGTACCACAGGGGTCATGTTTATCCCCTCTTTTGTTCAATATCTATATAAGACCTTTCATTGACCTTCTCGATGATCTGGTTGTCCAATTTGCTACTAACACAGACGACATCCAGATACTTTTTGAGTTGTCTGGGGATTACTCTAAGGATTCTAACACAGTAAACTAGATCTATAATAAAATACAGATCTGGATGATCCAAAATGCACTTGCTCTAAATGACTCCAAAACAGAGCTTCTTATTATGGATTCTGGTCCTCGGTTAAAAAAAAACTTAATTCCTAATATGCTCAGTTTGAAATTGCAGGTACACCTATTGTGTCAATAATTCAGGGAAAACACTGGGCGTATTTCTTGATGCTGAGTTATCAATGAAAAAACAAGTTTCCCAGCAACGTTCCTCCTGTGGTCATCTAATTACGTTGCTTCTTCAGATCAGACCATATCTATCTCTTATAAACAGAGCGCTTTTAGTTTCATCACTTGTGAACTCACAGTTAGACTACTGCAACAGTCAACTGGTAGTTACCTCCCAAGGAAACCTCCAACGTTTGCAGACCACTCAAAATGGAGCTGTGAGAGCTGTCTTCGGACTATCAACGCGTGATCATGTCTCAGCTTCAAGAAAGGAAATGCACTGGCTTCCAGTGAAGCAAAGAATAAGGCACACTATATTGTCTCTCAACTTTAAGTGTCAGAATTAATGTGCTCCTCTTTACTTATCTAGAAGACTGTCATTTAAACAAGTCAGCAGAATGTTGTGCTCCTCTGACAATCCTCAGCTACATCAATTGCAATTGAATCTAAAAAGATTTGGTGAATCCAGCTTTGAATTTCATGCACCAGATTGAATGGAATGCTTTACCTTCCATCATAAAAGCATCTCAATCGTTGACTACTTTCAAGAGAAGTATCAAAACTGTACTCTTTAATTCATCTGATTAACAACCCTATTTGCCAGTCTGTCTTTCTCTGATGCGCACTCTTGTTCTTTCTTCTGTGCTCTGAGGCCCTCAGGCATCTAGCGCCTTATCCAAAAACTAAAATAAATAAATAGTACACCGGAAGGGATCTGAACAGATTGTAATACAAGTGAATTATAAGACCTCCTTGTCCAATTTCGGTAACGTGATACCTCCTTGTCCAATTTTGGTAACGTGTATGGAACAGCAGGCTTAAGGTCGTGGATATTCGGTTAGTTGCAACACAGCAAAAATACAATTATTAGCCAATGATAAAAGGGACTCTCCAATCAAAGTTGTATACAAATATCTACTTTATTATTATTATTTCAACAGACAGTTCTAGCACACTAAAATTACAACCCACACTGTAAAGGAACACAGAGCACAGACAGTTTCACGAAGGAAAGGGACGCACTCTGGATACTGACAGGAGGGTAATTGGTATAGCAATCAGTCTTACTGTTCAAGGTTATCTGGTTTCGGCACCACACGGGCAACAGGTTGGAACTGTCTCTTGGGGCCTTCAGAGACGGACCAGGGGGGCAGAACCACAATGTACCAGGTGCTGAAAGTTCTTGGTGCTCGACAGCATCGAGGCAGTTTCACAGTGCTTAGCAGCCCGTGAGACAGTTAGTGGTGGGAGACAGCCGTGGGTACCAGGCGGCAGGCAGTTTGGCAAGCGAGGCTGGAGGGGCGTCTGCAGGCTCTCCTGGCGCGGCTGCGCGGGCCAAGAATTGTTGTCTCTGTGCTGGTTGTCGGATCTGGAATGCTGGTCGAGGCGTCTCAGACGGCTCTGGCGAATGCGATGTGACAACAATCAGCAGTGCAGCCGGATGCAATTTGAGGACTCAACTGTCTGAAAATTGTCCATAAAAAGATGGGCGCTGGGTGATGCTTGTGTGGCACTCCTCCTAGCTTCTTCGCAGGGCTCATGTCCTTTCAAGGCGGACGGGCCAAAGATCAGGAGGGTTTTAGCAGGTAACAGCCTTATCCTTTGTCCAGAGACTCTCTGGCCCTTCCCACCTAGGAAGCTTGCTGTCAGAATCTAGCAGGGCACGCTGTGTGCTGACTAAGTACCGGTTCTGGAGCTGCTGGACGGGTCCTCTTGAGTCTGGTATCTCCCTCTGTTCCCTGGGAGATGTTTAGGGGAGGGATCCTGCTTCCCTCTTGGAACTCCTGGCCTTCCTTCACTGGTTGAAAATGTAAGGTAGACTGTACCTTCAGCTCAGGTCCAAATAAATCCTTCTTCTTACTCCTTTCAAGGTCTTCAGATGATCTGCTAAGTGAGGGGTTCAGCCCTCTTTTAAAGCCAAATGGGCCCCAGTGATTGGTGTAGGCTAAGCCCACCTTAATGAACCAATCCTGGGTCCCCACCAGCAATCTTCTGTTATGCATGAGGCCAGGACCAGAGTGCTCTGCAACAGGACAGACAAGGGGGTGACAACATACACCTAAGTTGAATGTAAAGACCTAGGTCATATAGCCTTCGGTGTGGGTTGCACACAGTATCATCCACTATTGGGTTTGGTTAATAGTTTTAATTGTCATGTGAAAGATGAGTAAATTCCATGATCATTCGAAATAATATACATGATAAACGGTAATCAGGTTTTTATATGATTCGATTGCTTGGACAATAACGCAGATGCTGATACTGCCAATGCATTACGGAAATCACTTGTCCTTCATCAGGGTCTATAGATCTCACCTGATATGTATCAGTCGGTAATGTAAACTATTCATGAGCAAAGCTTAAACCATTTGTAGGCACATAATGTAAGCATCGCAATATCATGCCATAACATCATTGACCTCAACATCATCACACAAATACGTTGGCTGAGTCAAAGATTCAAAAACCACAGTAGGCCACGTAGCTTACACAACAGGGACAACATATAAGAGAACATTTAGAAAAATGAGAGAACATGGCAAACATTATAATATGTTATGTGATTGTCACAGTCTCCACCTTATTATGCAATCTTACCCTCAGGCCATATATTTAACTTTACCTCTGTGTGCCCATACTGTTTGTTGTCTGCTCCCATTTTTATGCAGGAGCCTCACCAAATTCAAGTACTCCTGTGTGCCTTTTCTAGGAAAATGGAATGTGTCTCGTCGTCCATGTGATTAGAATCTCTACCAGATGGTAATCTGTGCATAAAAGGCTTGTGCTTAAATCTTGCCCACGTGTAAATAGCGTGTGAGTCCCTAAAGACACCCGTGCTATGTGATAACCGTGTGTGCTTCACGCCTCATCTATCCGTGTAAATCTACTGACCTGCACCGACTGCTAAACGGCGTACGAGGCGAAAGTTGGAAAAGCTGTGAAACAGAGTTGTAAATGTAACACACAGACAAATCATATGCTACAATGCATATTAATGTAATGGTGTTATCCTTACCACGGTATTAGGCATTGCTGCTTAAATCTGATAGGTTGTGTGTTCAGAGCGGCTCGGGAGACGCAGCGGAGGTAGCATTGCTGTAAATATAAACTCACTGGTAGTCATGGTGATATGAGATCGTGTGGCGGAAATAGGATAGGAATAGTTGCTGGAAAAGCTGGCGGCCATCTTTAAGGTGGAAAGATAGCCGGTTATAGAACAGTAAAAACACTTAATCATCCGTCATAACGATGAGAGAGTTTTTCTGGTGCATAATTACTGGAAAACATGCAGCATAATGTAATGTCGGTTGCTGTGAGACCATTATGTTAACATTCTCTCTTAAAAGTGTGAATGTGATTTTCATAATGAAAATACAGCCACCCGCAATGTGAAGTGGTTCGGTATGTTGTTATGAGTTATGTCACATGGCCAGTAAAATTCACATGGTTGTCTGGAGAGTAATATCTTCAGGTGGAAACGAAATGTATTCTCTGACAGCAGAGTCATCATGGGCTTTAAATGTCTCCTAGGTCTACGTCTAAAAAACAATTACTTTGTCACATTGTGCGCAACGTTCTGTGTCATTCTACAGTGAAGTGAACTCCACGTGGTTGTCTTATGCGGAAATGATGGGCTCTAGAAGTCTATTAGGTCTATGTGGTGAACACATTACTCTGATGTATTGTAGCTCTCTGATGTGCATCGAAAATAGAAATGAAAATGATATGCTTATACCAAAACGATGTACAAAAAAAAAAAAAGAATACAAATTAAAGATATCAATAAACATCAAAATTAAGATAACAAACAGGTATTATACACGATACCACATATGAAAACAAAAGTTAGTCTATAATATCAAGTGATCATTTGTCTGGCTTTGTTTAGTAAAATGTCTGACATCATGCGTCATTCATCTTAATAACTGATCACAGAAAACAGTTGAGGTCCCAATCCTCATTCATCCCGTTGGGAGAGAGAAAATCGAGTCTGTCTATCCAGTAAGCTTTGCGTTGAGCTCTTTTCTCCTTTGTGTTTTGTTGCAAGTTACGCAACTTGATTACTTCTATTATTTGGAATTTCAATTGTTTTATACTGTGTCTTTTTTCTCCAAGTCCCAACCATATTCCTGTCTCTTGTAGATCAAAGTGACTATCTGGTTAACTGAGCCCTCTGTAACTCTTCATTAAAACACAGGTTTTCCCTTGAAGTATGTTCTAGGAACAGACTTCCTGTCTTCCCCCAAACCACATACTTCTCCCCTCTGAAAGGGGTCAGCTATGCAGGGGTTTGCCTACGGTAAATAGTGGACCCAGACATGCATTTCACTGCCTTTCATACAGAGTGGTGGGAACTAGATTCAAGTTAACACATTGCACAGCAAAGAGGTGTTAGTCCTGCCTTCCTGGTGTGTCTCTGTCAACAAAGGTCACTCAGCAGGCTTGCCTCAATTATCTCTCATTAGTATGCACTGCCACCAGCCAGAGAACAAAGGAATGCAGATCCATCGACCCTTTGATATTTTAATTAGGCTGCTCATGGCTGGAGGAAGGTGTGCCTTCCCCATTCTTGGAATGCTTTGATGTACCCAGGGCTGTTACATTCCATGTGAATATGACGGGGGAAGACGGCGCCAGTAGGCTATGTCTTCCCAACATACAGGTGACTATGTGGTTGATGTGGGAAGCAGATGAAATGGGTGTGGAATGGCCGCACTCATTTCTCTGAGGTTGATCCCCCATCATTCATTTTCATTTATCAAAAAATCTAAAAAGCCCAGGTGAGCAAACTCTCCCTGTGTGGATGGTCGAATTCCTCACATGCCCACCAGCCTCCACATGTGAACCAGCACCCAACTGAGGGTCTGGTTCGTCATCAAGGCGAAAGTACCTGCTGAGGCCATCTTCATTTCCATGCTGGGAGCCTGGCTTGTGCTGGATGTCCATATCTAATCCCTGTATGAATAAGGCCCACCGCAAAAGCTTAGGCTCAAGAAGCTGGTCAAGTTGCACAGCGAGTAGAGTGCTCGCTTTGACATCCGTGCAGAGCCTGCTGAAGCGGGTTCGAATCCCGGCAGGGCCACTCAGCCTTTCATCCTTCCAAGGTCGATAAATGAGCACTACACACCGTGAGTAATAATAAGCAGCACTCGGATACCTGAGGGTTAGTAGCGCTGTATAAATGCTAAATTATTATTATTATTAGGGTTCTCCCCTTGCATGGCATTAACCATCGCAGAGGCCTGTGATACATCTGGATTGTAAAGTGAGACCCAAAGCTGTTGGGTTTTAGCTTCTTTACGGCCCACTCAACTGCATACGCTTCTTTTTCTACGACAGCCCAGTTTCCCTTTTTGTCAACCGCCTGCGACTGTAGGTGACAGGTTGCTCGACCCCCTTCAGAGTTCAGCTGCGCTAACACTGCTCCAATCCCAAAATCACAGGCGTATGTCTGGATAATGTATTCCTGACCATAGTCTGGCACTTTCAGAACTGGGGCCCTGCACAATCCATCCTTTAAATTCTGAAAGGAGGTTTGACAGGCAGGGGTCCAGGTTACCTTCTTTGGCATCTTTTTGGATGTTACATCATTCAGGGGCATGGCAACGGTCCCATACTCTCTGATGAACAACCGGTAGTACCCGGTTAGACCTAGAAAGACTCGCCTGCGTCTGTGTGGTGCGGATGTCCCACTCCTTCACAGCCTGTACCTTCGTTTCCAGAGGTTGTTTCTTACCTCCACCGACCAGGTGGCCTAGGTAAATCACAGTACCCTGCGCTATCTGGCCCTTTGTGGCCTTGATAGTCAGGCCTGCATTCTGCAGCACCTGAAGCACTTGTTTCAGGTGGGATACATGATCCTCCCAGGTGAGGCTGAACAGAGCAATGTCATCTAGATAGACGACGCTGATGTTTTCCAGACTGGGAAAAACCTGATTAACCATCCTCTGAAAAGTAGCAGGGGCATTCTTCAATCCGAAGGGAATCACAGTGAACTGACACTGTCCTTCCAGGGTTGAGAATGCCAACCTCTCTTTTGCTCCATCAATTAAGCCGAACTGCCAATACCCTGCTGTGAGGTCAAAAGTACTCATGTACTTGGCAGCGCCAAGCTTGTCAATGAGCTCATCTGCCTGAGGAATGGGGTGAACATCTGTCTTCGTAACAGAATTGTGCCCCTGTAGTCCACACAAAAGCGAACTTCGGTCTTCCCACTACTGGTCTTTTTAGGGACCAGTACCACTGGGCTAGCCCAGGGCTGCAGGATGGCTCTATCGCTCCTAGGGACAACATCTTGGAACCTTCCTCCTTGGTGTCCCTGACATTATCGGACATCCACTGAATTCTACTTTTCACCGGCTTACTGTCTCCAGTGTCCACATTATGGATGCACCAATCTGCGTGACCAGGAGTCAGCGAAAACAGACCCACAAACTGTCCCAGTAAATGACGACAGTCTGTCAGTTGCTGTTCTGAGAGGTCTGTTGCAAGTTTGACACCTTAAACTGAGCCATCTGTGGCTTCAGTGTGCAGGAGGTCTGGGAGGGGATCAGTCTCCTCCTCCATCCCTCCGTCAGTATCTAAGGCCATGACCAAGTCATCCCGGCTATAATGGGGTTTTAACCGGTTGACGTGAAATACCCTGCACATCTGTTTAGGTATGTTCACATCAATTACATAATTCACCTCACTGACCTTTTCCAGCACACAGTAAGGCCCAGTTCACTTGTCCTAAAGGGCACTGGATTTGACAGGCTCCATAATCCACACCCACTGGCCTGGAGAATAGACTGTCACAGTGGCCTTTTGGTCGTGCCAGTGCTTCATCTGCTCCTGACAGGCCTTTAGATTCTCAGTGGACTGTTCCATGTACTTTGCCATTCTAGACCGAAGGCCGAGTACATAGTCCATCACATCTCATGATAGGGATGAGGGTTTGCTTTCCCATCCCTCCATCACTAGACTGAGGGGACCTTGTACAGGGTGTCCAAACAGAAGCTCAAAGGGGCTAAACCCTACTCCGTTCTGTGGCACCTCCCTGTGGATGAATAGAAGGCGTGTCAGGAGAATATCCCATTTTCTCCTTAGATGCTCTTCCAAGCCATCGATCATGCCTTTCAAGGTCTTGTTGAACAGCTCAACAAGCACATTGGTTTGTGAATGAAAGGAGGTAGAGAACCGGTAGATGCCCTCCACACTCTTCCCACATAGCATACATATATGCTGACATGAAGTTTGATCCCCTGTCAGAAATGACTTCCTTGGGGAATCCAACGTGGGAGAATATCCCAATCAGAACCTTCCCAACCACGGGGGCTTTGATGCTCCTTAGAGGGACAACTTTAGGGTATCTTGTGGCATGGTAACCACCACCAAGATATATCAGTTTGCTAAGCTGGTTTGAGGATCCAAAGACCCACAATATCCATGCCTATTCTCTCGAAAGAGGTAGTGGAATTAGGGGGGCCTTTGTGGCACCACCTGACTTGCCAGAATCTTGACAAGTCGGGCAGGACTGGACAAATTCCTTAGCTTATACACCAAACTGCGGCCAGTAAAAGTGTGCAGACAACCGGTCCGATGTCTTATTCACTCCTAAGTGACCCGTTAAAGGAATTTGGTGAGCCAAATCCAAAAGGAACTTTCTGTGGCATTGGGAAACCAGCAACCTTCTGGTGTCCTCACCCTCAGAATCCTTTGGCTCACTGTACAGGAGTCCATCCTCCCAGTACATTTTGAACAGTCCAGGGGCCTCACCCTTAGCCTGCTCCTCCGCCCGCGCCAGAGTGGGACACTTTCTGGGCTGTGTAGAAGTCAGTCTGATCTGGGCCCCCAGCTGATGTGAACTCATCCAGCTTGGGCCGACTCTTCCGATCTGTGCCCACCTGGTCCTCCACCTCCGGTTCCTGCGCTGTGCCAGGCAACTCTAAAGTCACAGGGTCAGCTGCTACCAAAGTTGGGTCCTCCGTGGCTACTAGCCCTCTCCCGCAGTAGTCGGCAACTCAGTAGTCTGTGGAACTGGACTATGGCTACTGGCCACGCCAGTCCTTCCAACAAGCCCTCTGGAAGCAATCCAGGCCCTAAAGCTTTCAGAGTGTTTAGTCTGGCGTTCTCTTTGGTACTCGATCATGTAGCCACTGTGACTATTTCAGGATCATATGATCATTACCCAACAGACATGGGACAGGGATGGAGTCTGTCACCGCTACACGCACTGGGTCGTTACACCTCATCAGCTGAACTCTACTACTGCCAAGAGGCACTTATTCTTTCCATCAAATCCACTTGCGCACAACTCAAGACCATCAATATACTGGCCTGGCTGTAGACACTGCCGGGTGACAGAGGTGATGCTAGCTGCTGTGTCTCGGACCGCAGGAGTTTTGTGTCCATTGATGTACACGTGCTCTATATAGAGTTGAGTATTATTGGGAGCTGGGGTCTCTTCTGGAGATCCGGTACTGTTCCCACTCAGTGTAACCAATCCACATTGACCACTGCCTGGCCTAGTGGGAAATCCTCCTCTGAGAGGCCCACACTAATGATGGCCTCCTCCATGAGTCCAACATTCACTATGGCTTGCTTGGGTAAGCCCTTGCAAGCAGGATCCCCTTTCCTACGGCCCAGCTCCTTACACACGAAAACAACCTTTGGGTGGGGAGAACGCAGGTGTACCATTGTTAGGGGTGCCCGCGCTCTTCTTTTCGGTGTGCGCGGCTGAACTGGAGTTTGGGGATTTCCCTTTGCTCTTTTGGGGACCCGACTTTGAAGAGGATTGGGTTGGACCTTTGTCCTTCCCATCCTTGTTTACTTTTTTGTCCTCCGATTTCTCTTCTGGTTCGGGTGCGCTCACCTGAGCCCCCTTTTTCTGGACTCCAGTACTCACAAACCTGTCTGCAGCCTTTGCAAGCTCCCTGGGATCTGTGATAGTCTTGTCCACTAGATGCTGTTGTAGGTCAACCTCACCATTTTTTCAACACATGCTCACACACAATCAAATTGTATATCCCTTTAAATGTGTTAACCTTATTACCAGTCATCCACCCGCTCAGATATTTCAACAAGTGTGTGAGCGCTTCAAATGTCTGGCCAGCTTTTTTCCAAGCTCTCAGAAGCTCTTTAGATACTGCTCTGGGGTTTTACAGAACTTCCTGAGGAGGACTGCCTTCATGCTCTCATAAACAGGCCTTTCCTCAGGAGTTAACTGAAGAATTGCATCAGTCCCTGGTGTCAGTAAGCGACTCATCAGGGCTGCACCTCACAGTACCTCATCCACCTCCTGCAGCTGGAATGCCAGCTCGATCTCTTCAAATCAGTCAAATATATCCTTCCCCACTTCATAAGCCTGTACTAAGTCTTTGGGGATGTGCCGTCTGGGTTTATCGCGGGCACTCTGGTTTGAGCCACTACTACTGCCTTTGCTAGAGGCAGATCTGTTGGCCTCTTTTCTCCATTGAAGCGCCAGCTTGCACACGGTCCCACTCAATGGTGACCCTGTCTCGCTGTTTCGGTTCCTCTAGTGCCAGTCTCCTCTCCTCGAGCAGGAGTTTTCTAGCCGCTACCTCATTAACAGCCAGAACAATTAATGGGTCCGTTAGAGACTGTGCTGAGGCCTGGGACATGCGGGAATGCTGCACTAGCTCCTGTCCTCACTGACACTCTCGAGTGTTGAGAAATCATACTTACCCCCCCTGCCCTCCTTCGGTGGGATGATTGGCGAGAAACACTGTTCATGCAGTCGTCCTCATCATTTACCCCCTCTGGAAGGTCTGGTCTGTTTGGGTACACGAGGCCTAGCCCGTCCCCTGGGGTCTTCTCCCCAACCGCCCTCGCTTCTACTCAAGCTTGGAGGCTGGTCAGCAACTCAGGTTTTTTAACCTTAGTGCTGTGGGAAAGTCCCCTCTCTTGACATAAGAAGTGCAGGACAACCTTGGTCATGCCTTTTATATTCTCCAGGTCAAGCTCCACGACTATTATTAATATCTAGCAGTGACAAAACAGTGCCTGAAACAGTACTTTAATTGTTGGGTGACAAAGCTGTGCGAAAGGCTCCAACTGATCCGACCGGTTGCCACCAATGATACGAATCAACTTCCGGGGCACCAGTGGTCCAGGGATGAATATCGGTTTCAAACCATCAATCAACCCCACACCTCTAGTACACCAGAAGGGATCCAAACATATTGGAATAGAAGTGAATTATAAGACGACCATGTCCAATTTTGGTAACTTGGACGAAATGGCAGGCTTATCTCCACAAGGTCGTGGATCATCGGTGAGTTGCAACACAGCGAAAATACAACTATTACCCAATGATAAAAGAGACTGTCCAGTCAAGGTTGTATAAAAATATCTACTTTATTATTACTACAACAGAAACTTCTAGCACACTACAATTACAACACACACTGTAAAGGAACACAGAGGACAGACAGTTTCACGAAGGAAAGGGATGCACTCTGGATACTGACAGGAGAGTAGCTGGTAAAGCAATCAGTCTTACTGTTCAAGGTTATCTGGTTTCAGCACCACAGGGGCAAAGGGTCGTAACTGTCTCCAGGGGCCTTCGGAGAAGGACCAGGGGAGCAGAACCACAATGTACCTGGTGCTGAAGAAGTTCTTGGTGCTCGACAGCATTGAGGCAGTTCCAGGGCACTTTGCAGCCCGTGAGACAGAATTAGTGGTGGGAGACAGCTGCAGGTACCAGGCAGCAGGTAGTTCGGCCAGCAAGGCTGGACGGATGTCTGCAGGCTGTCCGGTGTGGCTGCTCGGGGCCAAGAATCATCGTCTATGTGCTGGTTGGCGGATCTGGAATGCTGGTCGAGGCGTCTTGGACGGCTCTGGTGACTGTGGCGTGTCAACCGTCAGTGGTGCAGCCGGATGCAGTTCGAAGACTCGACTGTCTCAAAATTGTCTTTAAAAAGATGGACACTGGATGATGCTTGTGTGGCACTCCTCTTAGCTTCTTGGCAGGGCTCGTTCCCTTTCTAGGCGGACGGGCTAAAGCTCAGGAGGGTGTTGGCAGGCAACAACGGCTTTGTCCTTTGTCCAGAGACTCTCCGGCACATCCCAACTAGGAAGTTTGCTATTAGAACCTAGCAGGGCATGCTGTGTGCTCACTGGTTACCAGTTCTGGAGCTTCTGGTTTGGTCCTCTGAGTCTGGTATCACCCTCTATTCCCTGGGAGATGTTTAGGGGAGGGATCTTGCTTCCCTCTGGGAACTCTTGGCCTTCCTTCACTGGTGGGAGGTGTAAGGTAGACTGGACCTTCAGCTTGGGCCAAATGAGTCCTCCTTCTTACTCCTTGCAAGGTCTTTAGATGATCTGCTAAGTGAGGGGTTCAGCCCTCTTTTAAAACCAAATGGGCCACAACGATTGGTGTAGGCTAGGTCCACCTTAATGAACCAATACTGGGTCCCCACCAACAATCTTCTGTTATGCATGAGGCCGGACCAGAGTGCTCTGCAACAGGAGAGACAAGGGGGTGACAACGTATACCTCAGTTCCACCCATCTTCCTGTCTGTTGTAGATCAAAGTGTCTCTCTGGTTAACTGAGCCCTCTGTGACTCTTGATTAAAGTGCAGATTTTCCCTTGAAATATGTTCTGGGAGCAGACTTCCTGTCTCCCCCAAACCACAAACTTCTCCCCTCCTTAAAGGGGTCAGCTCTGCAGGGGTGTGCCTACGGTAAATAGTGGACTCAGAGATGCATTTCACTGCCTTTCATTCAGAGGGGTGGGAACTAGCTTCAATTTGACACTGCACACCAAAGGGGTGTTAGTCCCACCTTCCTGTTGTCTCTCCGGCAACCAAGCTCACTGGGCAGGCTTGCCTCAATTATCTCTCATTAATATGCACTGCCACCATCCAGAGAACAAAGGAATGCAGATCAAAGGAGCCTTTGATATTTAATTAGGCTGCTTATGGCTGGAGGAAGGTGTGCCTTCCCCCTTCTTAGAATGATGTCATGTACCCAGGGCTGTCACATTCCATGTGAATATGAAAGGGGAAGACGGCGCCTGTAGGCTGCGTCTTCCCAGAGTACAGGTGTTTGATACGGGAAGCAGATCAAATGGGTGCGGAATGGCAGCACTCATTTCTCGGAGGTTCGTCTCCCATCATTAATTTTCATTTATCAAAAAATCAAAAAAGCCCAGGTGAGCGCACTCTTGCTGTGCGGATGGTCGAATTCCTCACAGAGGGATCATGGGAGCTGAAGTCCAAATTATCTGGGACATCACTGGTTGCTGACCCCATGCTTTAACAAGGTCAAAAACCTTGCTTTATGGCTTACCAGCACAGCAGGTGCTCAAATGAAGGGATTATCTCTGAATCTTTTAAGAGGTCCGCTTTAACTAGGTAAACATTTCTTCTAGAACTGTAAAAATGGTTGTAAAAAGTAGTGAAACTATAATAATCATTACATAGTGACCTGGTGAGTTTGATTTAATGCTGCCTATGTTTCCTAATTCAAGATGTCTTTCCCCCTTGCCCAAAGAGTAAGAGTAATTCAGCCTTGCAACCAATTGCCACATCACGACTTTGGATTTGACTTACACCTTCGCAACACTTTTTTCATTGCAGAGGCGAGTTTCAAGTTGGTGAATGAAGGATCACAGGCTGACACAAGCAGAAACACCTCTACTGTGACCCACATATGGAGAGTTCGGCCTACGAGTTTGTGGCATTCCCAGTATTCAGTAGCGTGTGCAGCTGTTTTAGATTCACATGATATGCATAGTCCGCCATCTAGTGGTTGATCTAGAATACTACCACTTGTGTATTAAAATTTAAGTTTAGGCTTATCTGTAACAGATAATTTTTTTTTTCTGCAATTCAACACAAGGCCGATATCGACTGTGGAGAATCTGCGTCTTTGTGTATGCAGCAAATGTTTAAGTCAAGCCGCATCTGGAGCCAGTTGCGGCACGCCCTTTCGGGCCATTAATTAACTGCCGGAATCCAAATGTACCAAAACGGCACCATGTGCCATTTGCCCCAAAGGAGGCGCAAATTAGTATTACAGAGGGGGGCGGCAAGTCTACTTCTGTAATAACAAATGGGCTCGTGACGATTCTCTGGATGTGCATTGAAAGATGCAATGCAAATGAGAGAATCCGTATTCGCTGTGTGCAAAGAATGCACATGAAGTATTAGGCGCAGGGAGTGCCCGTGCACCATCAGAAGGTGGCCCTCCTACAGAGCACACCCCGAAGGTGCCCCTTTGAAGGCGGAAAGAAGGGCCCCAAGAAACGTTTCCGAGGCCGGCCAGAGAACGATGAGGTGCTCTCCAGAAAGGAAGCAGGGTGGGTGGTGGCTGTGGCCCCCTTTCCAAACGAGCACCAGATGCACCCGCCACCAGGGGCGCCAAGTATGCGAGTGCTCCGTGGCTCGGGCACCTCCCTCCCCCGGCAGAATGAAGTCGGGGCTGAGGCCCCCAGCTCCGGGCCGGAGAGAGGCGACGCAGTACGGATTGCGCTTTGTTCCATCCATACTGTGTCTCTCTCGGGCGGCCCGTGGGAAAAGGTTAAAAATTAAGGGACGGATGCAAAGCAAGAGGCTCTTGTTTTGCATCTGTCCCTCAATTTCTAAAAATCGTTTTGGTCTGGGTATACTTCTACATCTGTGCACCCGGGTGCACGGATGTAGAGGTACACCGAACCCAAAGCGATTTTTAGAAATGGAGGCACAGATGCAAAGCAAGTCTGTCCCTCAATTTCTAAAAATCGTTTTGGGTTGGATGTTTTTGTACATCTGTGCACACCTCTTCGGAAGAGGGGTGCACAGATGTAGAGGTACTCCCAACCCAAAACGATTTTTAGAAATGGGGGCACAGATGCAAAGCAAGTCTGTCCCTCAATTTCTAAAAATCGTTTTGGGTTGAGTGTATTTGTACATTTGTGCACCCCTCTTGGCAACAGGGCTTCTATAATTGTAATACTCTGCTTTTGTTGAGGCAATGCTGGTTCATCTTAGTGGGGCTGCTATGCTCTTGTTGAGGCAATGCTAGTTCATCTTAGTGGGGCTGCTATACTTTTGATGGGACAACATCAGCACTTCTCAGTTGAGCTGCTCACACTCTTATTGACAAGGCCCCAGCACTTCTCAGCAGATTTATTTATTTTAATTTTAATTGGTTATTTATAATGCACGTAATACCCAGAGGTTTCTAAGCGCGGACCGCGGGATCGAACCTGTGTTGCGCGGAGTGAGGGATCAAACCTGTGTTGCTCCATGTCGTCTTGCTTCCAAGGCGAGCACGTTGCCCTTGAGCTATCCTCCCGAGACTCTGAAGATCTGAAGTACATTTAATGATAGAGAACCAGAACTATTGAGCAAGTCTGATATCATCATCATCAGAATAACTCAACACTATTGTGTTTGTACAAGAGTTAATATATTTATAGGGATGGAATTACTCAGAATGTAGCAGCACTATTCAATAACCCTAAGTGCTTAAGCATAGTTAATGTGAAAATGCTACACTTCTCACCATTCGGACAGTACTGCCACTTCGCACAGAGGCTTCTACACCTTTTATGGGGCAGCACTGATCCAGCCTACTGGACAGCTTCACTTTTAATGGCACTTCTCAATAGGGCTGCTATACTTCAATAGGAAATCCCCAACACTACCCCGCAGGGAATTGCATACTCTTGATGCCACCGAAGCAACACTTCCACCCACCACAGCTGCTTTATTTTTAATGGCACAGTGCGTGTACTTCTCAGCCACTCTGCTTTACATTTAAACAGACCGAATTGTCATTTCTCAGCAGGACTGCAACACTATACCATTGTGTTCTGAATGTTGAGTGCTTCTTCACCAACAATGTGGGTTCATGGCTCTCTCCCAGTGTCTAAATAGCAGATCTGGCTACATTCAATTGCCAACAGGCATGTCCCGAGCTGCCTGCTGTGCATAAGCTGCCGCTCAGAATGTTGGAAGCCGTGATGGGGCAAGGGATAGAAGGCTTAAGCCTGTAGGATAGCAGAATCAGCAGGGTCGTAAAACCTGCTCACTCATTCTGGAGTGAGGGGCCATGGGGCAAAATGAGCCTGATCCCACATACAGGGGGTTGTTACCGCTTTATCTCTCCTGAATGAAAGAATGAGCTCTCGCAGACACAAGTTATCACCCCTGCACACACAATGAATGAATATGGTATGGATCTATAGATCGACAAAACTGGAGTGAGAATTCAGTGTTTTAACCGAAATATAATTGTCTTCCCAGATGGGAGACTGACTCCATTAATATACATGGGGTCACTGAGATGACCAAGAGTGAAACTGTACGTTCAGTTGTGAGATTATCAGCAACGGGTATACTATGCTCCAAGGAGTGAGGTGCCCACTCAATATATCACACTGTTTATAGCTGTGAGACCCATCCTGAATGCTTGCCCAAAGAGCCTTGGCCAGAGTTTCATACTGAAGAAGTGAGCATGGGATCCGGGGTCTGCAGCCCACACACACGCAGGGGATTCCCATGCTCCCACTTGCGAGAATTGCACCAAATTAGTGAGATTGTGCTCCAAGGTAGGAGGCACACGCACAGTCTGCTCTTAGGTTTGACACACTCACAGGATGGGATGGCATCTTGTTCTCCCATCCTACTTGTGTTGCTCTGCCTTTTGAGGGCTACTACAACCTGGATGATTATAGAGGGGTGGAGTAGGGGCAGTGATGGCCTACTGGAATGCAATTGGAAGACTTAAACCTCATTCTTACTTGACTTTAGTATATGCAGTACATGCTAGCCAATGTTTCCCCTGTTCAGCGCCCTTCCAACCCCCTCGCACCAAGTTGGCGACTATGTGCAAATGCAGTCATATAACCGCTGCTAATGTCACTTCCTATATTTGGGCACCCCCGGAAAATTCATAAGTCGGCTCCCCTGCCTGCCACTGATAGACGTGCTACACACAAGGGGAGCTTTTTTTCTCTCTTAATGCTTAACAGGAGCCCGGGATGAGCTTGGCACAGACTATGTGCCTTGCCACAGGCACAGCCCAATGCTTTAATAAGAATAAGGCTCTGGGTGCCTTCCAAAGAAGCAAAAGGACTAGTAAAAAGAAGACCCCCATGCCGAAAACGACTCCTCTAAAACCTATGCATGAAGACAGGACAATTCACCAATATTCCAAAATATGCAGACATGTCCTGTCGGTGTTCAGTACAAAAAAGAAGGTGGGTGAGGCGCGCACTCCCGGTCCTGGTCAATTGAACCTGTTGTAAAAAATAAGTAGCTGGGTCAAATCCCAAAATGGACAAAAATTCACAGGGTTAGATCCCTTCTGCTGCAAATCAGGTACTTAGTAATAACAGGGTTAGATCCCTTGCTGCAAATCAGGTACTCAGTAATAACAGGGTTAGATCCCTCGGCTGCATTTCTGTGGTCTGTAGTTGTTCTCCTCCTAGCGCTTTCTTATCTCAAATAATCATCAGGGAGGCTGTTGAGCAACCGACACCCCTCCTACTGTGCCCCACTTTGGAGAATCATAAAGATGGTTCTCTCCCCTCCCCCAAATTTGGGAAGGACTTGTGCTTTGGAGGGGTGTCGGTTGCTGGTCACCTGAACAGAAAAAAAACGTTTTCACTACAGCTACCAGAATCCTTTGAGTCTAATTAGACACACCTGCTCAACAGCCTCCCTGATGATTATTTGAGATAAGAAAGCGCTAGGAGGAGAACAACTACAGACCACAGATCTGCAGCTGAGGGATCTAACCCTGTTATTACTGAGTACACTGATTTGCAGCAAGGGATCTAACCCTGTTAATACTGAGTACCTGATTTGCAGCAGAAGGGATCTAACCCTGTGAATATTTGTCCATTTTGGGATTTGACCCAGCTACTTATTTTTTACAACAGGTTCAATTGACCAGGACCGGGAGTGCGCGCCTCACCCACCTTCTTTTTTGTACTGAATGTCCTGTCAGTGAGTTGTGACTCGGAGTCTGGAAAGCCACGTCCTGTATCAAGGTAACTTTCCATATCCCCGGCCCGACCTACAGTCCCAAATCAAACGAACACTCTCTGATAGTCGCTACTCAAGTGCTTCGCGCAAGCACAAAGCGCTTGCCTTTGGGACAGGGCAATGCTGAGATACATTGGTTCGATGCCACAGATGGTCCGCTCAGCCTTTCAACCTCCGAAAGCTCAACAAGCGCAGTACTGCGAGTGGGTAATACCAGTGGCACTGATTATCACAGCAATTAGAAACAAAGAATCTGCTATGAAGCACTATATCAATCACCAATTTTGTAATTTGTTTTAAAGGTGTGATTTGGTTTATCAAGCCCTTTCAGAAACTTTCAATAGACATAAAGTAAAAAAAATTACACCAGACAGTAAAACCCGAAAAAAATACAAAAACAATAGTAACATTCATACAAAAAACAGTAATAGACTTTCGTAGCCCCATTATTTATTTATTGTTCCATTTATAGCTGGGCACTAAAGCCGAACGCATCAAGGCGCTAGTTGTGGTACAGGTTAAACAGTTGCAGAGCACTGAGGACTGATGGGGAGGACATTAGGCGGAGAGACAAGAGTTTGCGGAAAGTCCAATAGGATTGTGCAGATCTCACACATCATCTTTGGAGAGATTGACCTCCTAAAATCCTGTGTACATTCTGCAAGATGTCTAGTTATAATATGGTATGTTTGTTCCATAGTCTCAATTTCCCCAACTTCTCCCCAAGCTCTACAAATGTGCCGGTCCCTAGCCCCCATAACCTCTAACGTTGGACATGAGTACTTTCTGAATTTCATAGATTTCTTACACAGGGTTGGACATGGGATTTAAAAAAAAAAATCTATTTATTTGTTTGTAATCCGCCGACAACCCGCGGGCATCAGGGCGCAACAAAGAGACAAGTAGACAACAGAAAAAACATGCCAAGGGTAAAGAAGTTAAATGTCAGCTTTGTGGATTCACTGGAATAGGTGAGTTTTCAGTGTTTTCCTGAAAAGCTTCGGATTGGACAATTTCCTAATGTATTCCCCCAGTGCATTGTAGCGTTTCTCCTGGAAAGCTTGGAATCAGTAATAGACTCGCCTGTTGAGCAGCAGTCGTGTTCCCATAAGTCAGTGTTTACATCTTGGGAAGTAGATGGCAGTCTCACTCTACTTCGATCTATCTTTGTCGAGCGACTCTCACATTCGGACGCCCATTGCAAAGTTCTGTGCAGTTATTCTTGGTCATAATATTATTCAAGTGCATGAATAGAGATTGGTTGAGCGAGTAAGATCTTCCGAAAAAAAGACAATACCCTCCGTTCCAGCATACGTGATAGAGTAACCCCAGTTCCTCTCTAATGAGCCCTACACAAACACACTCTGGCAAACCCAACACACTACGCCATATACGACTCTCCAGTTTGTGACACTCATGTTCTTTAACATTCAGAATCTCTGTTTCATACAGTAGGGCTGGGATTATGTTTACCTTGTAGTACTTGAGGAAAGCAAAACAAAAGAGGTGATGGCTGGAAAGTTTAGAATTAATCTTAACCTCTGGCAATTGCTCTGGGCAACCCTCCAGACCAGAGAGCCAAGCTACTCCTCACTGATGACGCCCAATGAAGTCGAAACATGTCTGGGGATGCTTGTGGTCTTGTGCAGAAGGGATGTGAACTAGCAGTTCAGGATGGACTGACCCTTTGGGGGTGGGATTAAGTTTACCTTTTGCAATGGCTTGGCAGATGAAGAACAATGGTTTGGAGGGTTGTGTAGAACAATGTCAGATGTTAAGATGTATTCTAAACCTTCCAGCCATCACCTCTTTTGTTTTGTTATAATACTTGAGGGCGGGCATAAGGGAAAAACGACCATATTTAATAATCTGTTTCCTCATCTGGGCAACATAAAACCCACACTTTTCCAACAGATTCCCAAAATGCACTCCTTTAATGGGGTTTGGTGTAGATCGTGTATCTGACATACTTATACAGGTCGACACATTCCACAGTTTCATTACCTAACTTCCAAGTGAACTTCTTCCCAGCCCTTCTCTTTGAACAGATCATTATCTTAGTCTCACTTCGCTGTAGCCCCATAGATTTCTGATCCATTATGACTATGTTATCCGGATACACCATATAAAGGATTGTGTGGAAACCAGTACGAGGGGGACAAGCGTCATTATCCTACAGGTAGTCGTCCAGGTCGGACAAATCGAAATTTAAGAAAGCTGGCTCGAGGACACAGCCCTGGCATAGACCCTGCTTGGTGATATCAGGTTTGGATAACTGTCCCCTTCCATCCAATCGCTCTTACCCTAGTATTGGTATGGATCGCAATCAGTATTTCTATGATTTCTGCAGGAACATTCCTAATTCTCATTTTCCTCCATAACTTTTCTCTACTGATCTTGTCAAAAGCCAAAGTGAGCTCTATATATACCAAATAAAGGTTACCCTTCTCTGCAGTGACAGAACAAAACTGTTAAACTGCATGGCCAGTCCCTTCCTGAACCCTGATTGGCCTATGTCCTAGCCGTTAGTTTTATCAACCCAGCCAATTGGATCCTCCAGCAAAATCACCAAAAAGATCGTACTCCCAACATCAAGCAAGGAGATAGGTTTTTGGCTTCGATCGCCCTTCTTAAAAATTGGGAACAAGTGGGACATTCTCAGGATTCAGGAATAGATCTGCATTTAAGGATATTCCGGAATAACGTAGACAGAATTCCAGCCCCCTTTCAGGGCATAGGGATACAGCCCACCTGGACCTGTGGCTCTTCTGAGCAAGGGCACTGCTTCCTCAGGTCCCAGCTGGTGCCCACAGGATTCCCAATACTTGGGGTGCCGATCATCCCAGGTGCGGGGGTATATAAATCAGCCAAATATTCTGCCCAGGCAGACTCAGAGACCAGATTGATTTGTTTATTTTCCTGAGCAGTCCTGTTTCCATTCATTAGATCCCAGAAAACCTTGGTATTATTAGTGCTTAAAGCCCTCAGCATAGTCTCCCCATCAGTCTGCCAGATTTTGTTTTTATACCACTTATGCTAATTTTTATAACCCTTTTTCAGGGCCTTCGTTCTAGCCACTGGCACCACATTCTCCCCCGAAGCTGTCTTCTCAGCTCCCTTTTCCTATCATGCACCCCTTTATCAAAGCCAAGTGCGTGGGCCACAGGGCTCCCCTTCTGTACTGACATACGCTTAGTTATTCTATCACAAAAAAATTCAGCAAACCTCGACTGGGAGAAAAGGGCACAGCGCTCCGCCGGTATTAGCCTATTTGAGCTAAAGACCAATTTGATCGAATTATGCATGGGTGATTTGGCCTTTGGGGCAATTTGGTCGCATATATTGCAAAATACCAACCCTGGAGAGCAGGGGTCGTGGGGTGTCCCCCGCTTCCTGTGTTTGATATTTTGCTATTTTGGGGGTGCAGGGGCATATCCCGCTCCCTTAAAATTGGAGGCGGGACAAATAAAAATGAATCTGTGGTTAAATTGGGCCCTGAGCAGATAAATTGCAGTCAGTTTGCCACTATCAAAAAAAAATCGGTCTAACACCCCCAAACCCGCTGCGCCACCCCCATCAGCAACATGTATTCATTAAAATGCTCCCTAATGGAGGGATCCAGTGAAATCGACTACCTCCATTATTGGCAGTAACCCCCTGTTCTAAAATCCTCTCTCTATGCTGCGGATTAATTGCAGATGCGCCCCTAATGGTCAAATGGCCACTGAGCTCTGGCTGGAACATCTGAAATATCCTGCAATCCTCCTGGATAGCCTGTGAGGCAAACCCATCATCACTCTTGGAGGTAGAGGTAGCTCTTTTCAGATCCATGTGAATACTGCGCAATTTTTAATATGGGGCAGCAATCACCAATTGGGGTGATGAGAAAAATATCAATGTAAGCAATGCACTTAGTTTAACCTTCTATTGACACAACTACAAAACACCAGGGAATAGGAGCACTTTTGAATTTAGGTAAGATAGCACTGGAGTTAGAATTTCCCCTGCAATGTTCCCTCAACCCACAAATAATCAATTTTAAGTGGATAAACAGAAGCAGCAGGTAATCGGGAATGACAGTTAAGAAACAAAATTTAAATCTGACCTTCCCTACCCAAACAAGAGAGAAAAACGGATTTCAACCCTGGCAATGTTAAACGGACACTCGGAAATGAATGAATAAATTAATGAATGGGTATAACTCTTGAAACAAAAACAATTCTTTACTGGAGCAACAGTGGAAAGATACTAGCAATCACAAGCAATGCATTGAGCAAAATAATACCATTTGAAATTGAATGGAAGATTGAAAACCGTTTATAATCAAAATGACACGTTGTAAAATTACACTCTTTTGCAAATCCTGCCTGAATTTACCAAAACGGTTTTTAATAAAAACGGGTAAAATATGTAAATCTGGATGCTGTCATTGGGTTGGGTGTAGCTATGGATCCCAGGTACGACATGAAAGTGAAGTAAGGGCTCTAGCTGTTTAATTGAGTGAGTTATGCAAGATCTAGTTAGGTGTGTTTTTGAGAAAATGAAGGGGCGAAAAAGGAACAGAAATCAATTTTGACAAGGACAGTTTTACTCTACACTAGGGCATTCAGGCTAGGCGACCAGATTGAGACACAGTAAGCTATGGGGTTGATCCTCGGAATCAATCTTAGCACCTCCGCGCCCGCCCTGGCGGACCCAGTCCGATCACCTAAGGGAGAACTAAGGGCTTAGGATTTCACAAGACAAAATAATTTAAGATATTGGCGATAGCACAAGGAATCAAAGCAAAGTAGCAAGAATGATTGTGACAATATTACAGTTATCAGGATAAGGATAGGATGACTTAGAGATGGAATAGAGCAAAGCAAGGCAAGGTTTACTATGTTTCTATGGTTCCTATTGATACTCACAGTCCACTTTTAGTTTGGGTTTTGGATAGTCAGTGGTTCTGGTCGCCACACGGGTCTGGTCTAACACAGGGCAGCCGGACAAACTCAGTGGGACAGAGTCAGCTGGGCAGGGACTGGATACCAAAGGATAGTTCTTCTGGACTGGCAATTCCGGTTACTGGATACTATAGGGCATCAGGATAGCAGTAGTATGCAGTGGGTGGCAGCAAACCAGGTAAATTCAGGATGCTTCCCCAAAACACCACAGCACTTCCCTTGGTTATGGGGATTATTTTATAATTGAGGCCTAGCTGAAGCACGATCAGCAATTTCTTGGCCTTGTGGTTGGGATCTGGAGTTTAGATGGATAGATGCAAGATGAAGACAGGAACAGACAGGGACAGGGTGCCGAAGTAGGAATCAGTGTGTGTGTCTGTGTGCTGTCAGAGGCTCTTATTTATCAAGGCAGGTGATATCACCACAGTATATGACAGGGGCAGGCTTTACTACACACGCCCCTAACAATAGGATTGGGCAAGGGCATAGTCTCCGCCTTGCTCACAATAGGTTGGATATCAGAAAAGTGATGTCATGTATATGAGGTGGTTTTTACAGTATCTAAACACTCCCACATTTACTTTACTGAAAATCTAATTTTGCCACAAACAGATATTTATGCAGTTGCAACCTCTTAGTAAATCAGATACCCAGGTTACATATATATTTTGTTATTTTGTGCTGTACAGATCAGTCCAATCCTCAAGTCTGTGGGACCTCGCTTTGCCTTTCTGATACATTTTGGTGATTTTAAACGAGAAAGATTTGGCCTAAAATTCCCCAATTTTATACACAGATGCTAATTGTCCCCAGGGATGCATGTACAAAACTTTGCTTGCAACATTAACACTTTCCCCATAGTCTGTCATATTTTATAACTTCTGTTAATTAGTTCTACCAAGCTTTAACACAAAGAACATAAATTAAATTTAACTACAAACTTTACAAATGTTTACTACTTCTTGCTGCAGGGTTAAGTCTTTAAAGTTTGCTTATAAAATAGCATTTAAAACCAAAAGGAAGTCCATTGTCACTTGATCATTTATTTTTTCTTTCCTCCAACTGACACCAGCTGTCACTTCCTCCAAGGCAAAATGGGATCTCCAGTCTTAATTTAAGGTTTTAGTGCCCTTTCATACTTGACAGGTGAGTGTCCCAGGACTGCTATTGTCCCAGCCTTGAGCACAGATGAATGTCTGATGAGCATGTGAACCCCCATTGTCCTGACCCATTCAAAGTTTTTCAAGCTGGTACTTCACACCTAAGTGTCCTGGATTTAGGGTACATCTCCCTTCCTAGTAGGAGTTTCATAGCTTGCAACTGGAATTACAGGTTTCTGAGAGCTTGCAACTCCAGCCTATGTGTTTTAAACGGTTTCATTTCTTACTTTGTCTTGAATTAAACCAACCTATGACATAAGTTATCCTATGTGTGTATTGTCACCACTAACATAACTCCTTTACATTGCTAAGTAAGCAGGCTTCCATTAACAATTGAGTTTTAAAATTGTCCATTTTTTCTCTTCACTCAGCACAGCCCATTTTTCCACATGTGTCAAAAACGGCTATAATTTCTTTCCTTAATTCGGTTTGCAGCTCCTCAGATTGCCACTGTTTTGGCAGCTGCAGTCATTTTCCTTGCAGCAGGACTCTTATCTAAAGTATAGATACAATTCTCCTTGACCTGGCTGAGAGGGTAAAAAAATCTCTTTGAACTGCTGCGCCTGGATACATTTTGTCAAGAAAAAAACGCGTGTTTCCCATGCGAGTGAAAATGAAGTTGCTTTTGATTTCTCTGAAAGTTGGTTTTAACTGGGCCTTTTCACTCACAGTGGTTTCAGAATGACAGATAAAATTGGCATCAAAGCAGCATTTTGAAAGGGTGAAAATTGTTTAATTTTGAAGGGGATTTTGGCTTTTGCAGAAATGGCAGGCTTTCCTTTTCACTTGATTCCATATATGTTTCAGAAGACACTGGCATATTTTTCAGTGTGTCCCCTTGTTCCATTTTGCCCGAAGAGTGTGAGGCAAAATGGTTCAGCCATTTTTCTGTTGCTGCCAAAAGCAGTTTTGAGGTCCTGGTGCGCACAGGAGCCAGTGCAGCCAGGCAGCTCAGTGATGTAAGGCAATGCCGTTGAGTGGGTCAATATATCCCACACATGTCAATGGACTAGAAGAATCTACAGGGAGCCAGGACAGCCAAAGTCAATTTGGAGCACAGTCTATGGGGAAGGGTCACTTCTTAGATAAAAAACAGTATTGCACAAAGTTAGAGCGTTTTGTAGAAATCACTTGTAGGGTCACAGGCTGTTAAGCCTGTGAAAAGCAGAGTTAGAATCAACTCTAAGATAAACCACTGCAAGTCTCAACTAAGAAAAGCACAGTTCAAAAAGACACTGAGGTTAGTACCCAAAGTCTGAACGGTACCTCTGGTTTGAAGAAGAGTGGTCCAGCTGGATTCTGTCCTGTTGCAGCTGTGCAGACCCTGGGTTCCTGAGCCTCAGGCATGGTGTCAAAAGGGAGGACGTCTGGAGGGCTCCTGAGGCAGCAATTTGGAGGTCGTCGGCAGCTACGGGCTCTTTTTGGATCAGCAGCACTTTGCTGTTTCAGCGCTCAGTAAACAGCACCACTGCGAATCTCGGATACTGGTTGGGGCTTCCTTCACTCCTTGGATCCTGCACTCTCGTGAGGCGACTCGAGCTCTGGTCATCCTGCTTCTGAAGGGTCCTTAAGAAACTCCTCGAGCTTCTGGACGGATTTCAGACGTTGCACTCAACTACGGACTTCTCGACCCTTGGCACGCAGTTCTTGCAGCAGTGAAGAAGTACAGCCAATCAGAGAAGATGGTCTAGTGGAGTTCGTCTCTGGGTTAGTTGGTCCCACTAACCCAAGGGAAGAAGTATCCCTTCCGGAGCTTCCCTTGTCGGTCAGAAAAGGTTTCAGCACAGCAGCAGGGCTTCACCGGACAATTCAAAGGTCCAGGTGGATGCAGCAAGCTTCGTTCAGTTTCTCCGTTGGGTGTCTCTCTCAGTGGTTGACTCTGCCTCTAGTCCCAAAACCCTCGCCTTTTTAAGCAGGTTTCTCCCATTCATGCACAGCCAAGGCTGTCAATCACACAGCAGGGTGGCTATCCGGAAAGGACAGCCAGCCAGTCATTCAGGACTGGTTGCATTCAGGCATTCCTAGAGACAAAGGACGGGAGTTTTGGGAACCTCCCTCACATCCTGCCTTTCCAGACACACTGGAGCCAGAGGTGGGCTTCGGGCAGAAGCCTGCCAAAGGCAAAACGAACCAAGGGCTCAACTTGGCCTCGACACACAAGGTAAAACCCAAGAAAGACCTCATAAACAGAAAATGGCAAAAAAAGAAGACCAGGGCCATTGTGACAAAATGATCCCCATGGGTGCTATACTGCAGCTGAGGATTCAGCCTGCGGTAGGAAAGCACAATGGTAGGAAAATGAAACCACTGCCACCAGCCATTTTAAAGTAGTGGTGGCAACATAAACATTTTTTCAGGAGATTGTAGGATAAGGGGCTACTAGGTAACCCCACCAGCACTCCACATAAAATGGTGTGTGCTAGACCTACAAAGAGAAAAGGTAAGCAAAGTCAATTTAACTTTACTATTCTTGGGAACAGTATTTCACACAAGAAAAGTTATTTATTTAAACCTTATGAGAAATCTAGAGGATTTCTCTGTGACACTGCACTGAAGGTGCTGGGTGATACCATACAAAAAGTAGATGCCTATGGAGTTTGTCAGACTCCAAAAACAGTAAGAAATACATAATCCAAATTAGGTCAGAATACATGAGAGAGTGAGAAAAAGATCTCACTCACGCAAGGGTTAAAATTAAAAAGTCTTAAGTCCACCAAAAGAGCTGGGGTCTCTAAGGTGGTAGGAATTAAGCACTAAAATGAAAATTTTCCCTACGCTCGTCCCCCCCAGACTAAGGGACAGGAGGATCTAATCCTCACCAGGATGGATCTCCTGTTGCAAGTCGGTTAAGTTGTTTGCTGAAAACACTAGCAATTTTTTGTAACCCTTGCCATGGCACTTTTTAACATTGGTTTTAATTTGCAAGCTATGTGACCTACAAATACTGTTGGCTACATCTCTCTTGTTTGATGTATAGGGGATCTGATTTAACAGTCCCTCAGAAGCTGTGACAACTTCTGAACCTGCAATAGACTTTTTCAAGGGGTTCTTAGAAAGAAATCCCTTAGACCTAGAGGGGCTTACATGATTACTAACCATCCCTCTCACAATAACAGGTTGAATCTCTGGTATCATGGTTGGAGGGGTTATGGTCAAGCAAGGTACATGCTTCCACTTCCTCTTAGATCTTATTTTACCTGGTTTAGAAGTTTCCCTCCTAACACTAGGATTCTCATTGGAGTCTTCAGCAGAAGATCCAACAGTCTTCAGGTTTTTAGCCTTAGACTGGTCTTTCTTGGTTTTCCACCAGTTTTGAGAATTACCAGTTCTCACAGGCCTAGATAGGGGTCCAACTTGCCCATCTACATCTTCCTCAGGGACAGTGTGGGTCAACGACTATACAATTGGAGGGGCAGTGATGAGCATGGTTTGGGCTCCCATTTCCCTAATACTCTAGTCTTGGATTTTCCTTGGTTAGAGGTTAACCTACTAACACAAGGACTTGCAGTTGGGTTCTCTGTAGAGGGTCCCACAAGCTCAGAGTAGGCTCTTAAGGCTGCCTCTCTAGCCAACTTGATTTGTTCCTGTGTCCTCTTAGTGGGAGGCTTGGGGGTACTGGACACTATTCCTAGAGATTTTAAGTCATTCCCCAACAGGACTCTCCCAGGCACCTCATTCTGAATATTGACAGGAATCCTCACTGTCAGATTGTTACACTGAATGAGAGCTGATAAAATTGAATCATTGGGATAGGGCCTCCAGCAAATCTAGTGGGACCTTTTGGGTGCCTTCGCCACATCCTCAGGCTGGAAAAAGCTTTCATCCACAACTGTTCTGCTGGCCCCAGAGTCTCTCATGGCAGGAGTGTCCTGGCCATTTACAAGAACACTGTCCATATAATACCCTTTGGTGTTATCTGGGATGGAGCTATACACATACATCTTCTGGTTTTCACATCGACCCAGGGATACTAAGGGTACACTGGCTTGAACTCCAAAGGGTTCTTCAGCCAGTAAGTGAACTTGTGCACTAGCCATTTGAACTTCTCCCTCACGGATGAAGGCTAAGGAGGCCGTGTTGACCCCTGCAGGTGTACCCTTTCATCTGGGATCCCCTTTTACATGCTCTACAGACCCACTGACAAAACATTTCACAAATGCTCTGTGGAATGGGTGTTTTTGCTGACCTCTGATACCGATTGGGCTTCTGTCACTTCTTGGTTCCTGCACTCTGGTGAAGGGACTCACGCTCTGGTCGTCCTGCTTCTCGATGGTTCTTAGGAGACTCCTGAAGCTTCTGGCTGGATTTCAGATGTTGCACTCGACTACGAATTTATCGGTTCTTGCAGCAGCAAAGAAGTACAGCCAATCAGCTAAGATGGTCCAATGGAGTAAATCGCTGGGTTAGTTGGTCCGGAGCTTCACTTGTCGATCAGATAAAGGAGTTTCAGCATAGCAGAAGGGCTTCACTGGGCAATACAAAGGTCCAGGAGGATACAGCAAGCTTTGTTCACAGTTTCTTCATAGGGTGTCTCTCCCAGTGGTTGACTCCGCCTCTAGTCCCAAATCCCTCGCCTTTTAAGCAGGTTTCCCCCATTCATGCAGAGCCTAGGCTATCAATCACACAGCAGGGACAGCCAGCCAGATCAGTACTGGTTGCATTCAGGCATTCCTAGAGGCAAAGGACAGAGGAGTTTCGGGAACCTCCCTCACATGCTGCCTTTCCAGACACACTGGAGCCAGAGGTGGGCTTTGGGTGGAAGCCCGCCAAAGGCAAAATGAACCAAGGGCTCAACTTGGCCTCGACACACAAAGTAAAACCCAAGAAAGACCTCACAAACAGAACATGGTGAAAAAATAAGACAGGGCCTTTTTGATAAAATGGTCACCCATGGGTCCTATACTGCAGCTGAGAATTCAGCCTGCGGTAGAAAAGCACAATGGTAGGATATTTAAACCACTGCCAACAGCCATTTAAGGTAGTGAGGGTAACATAAAAAATGTTACATAAGAATGTAGGATAAGCGGCTAATAGTAACCCCCCTCCTTCCCCCCAGCACTCCACATAAGATGGTGTGTGCTGGACCTACAAAGAGAAAAGGTCAATTTCACTTTACTGTTCTTGGGAACAGTAGTTCATACAAGAAAAGGTATTTAACTCTTATGAGAAATCTAAAGGATTTCTCTGTGACACTGCACCGAAGGTGCTGTGTGCCACCATACAAAAAGCAGATGCCTATGGAGTTTGTCAGACTCCAAAAACAGTTAAAAAACACCACATAATCCGAATTAGATCAGAATACATGAGAGAGTGAGAAAAAGGTCTCACTCCAGTGTTAAAATTAAAAAGTCCTAACGGCCAGCAAAAGAGCTGGGGGTCTCTAAGGTGGGAGGAATTAAGCACTAAAATGAAAATTCTTCCTAACAATTTACCAGCCTCTGTGCCATGCCCAGACCTTCCTCAAGCAGTTTTGTTGTGTCCACATTTCCAGACTGATCCCCATGCATCTCACAGATGTCGCACCCCCCCCCCACTCCCTCCTACCACCCCCACCCCCACACTCATCAAATGTGGAAAGATTTCCTAGCTCCTCACTAGCAATCTCACGGGGGCTCGTCTTCGATAGAAACTGCAAAATGGAGCCTTTCACTCATTTTCTAGACCTGGCTCTCCTGTGGTAAATGTTTCTGTTTTCTGACTCATTTTTGGGGCAGAGGTTACAACTGGGAGCTTCGTAATAATCGTCCTTAGATCCCGATGGCAGAAGATGAGTTCTGAGTTTCCTCAGGAATTTCCAAGAAGCTCTGTTCTTTTTAGACGCGATATTCTTCATGTTCATTGATTTAGGCTTTTTCCCGTCGCCATTTTGAGTTTTTACCTCCACCTGGCCCTCCATATTGTCACCAATATGACCCACCACAATCAAAGATTTGTTAGAATCCCCACTCTGTATATCCTGTGCCATCAAGCCATCCTGCAGCCCAGAATTACTTGGGGCATAGGTTGGGGTGCATTTGCCGTATTATTCTACTCCCTGTGGGGGGTGGGGGAGTTCTCCCAAAAAAATTCTGATCTGTTGCCCTTAGTCCAGCTCTGTGACGGGGGTGCTCCAGCTGCTGAATTATTTCTGGCAGAGTTTCCTTTTTCATGCTTGGGGCGGTGTATGGCGCCATCTAGTGGTCAAGTTTCGGTATCTTATTTCGCTTACTCTCAACATTTGAGCAGCTTCGGCAACTACTGTGGAAAGGGTAAAGGGTGTCTCTTCCTTTTCATGGCAAAGGGCTGCTCTGCTTATATTGAGGCGATTACTGAGACTTCGCAGAGATGCTCAATAGGAATGAATGAGGCCAGAGGAGGGGAATGGGGGTTTATTGTAGAGACTCCACCAGCTGATGGCTCATGGCCAGCAAGATTCTGGAGCGATTGCCCTCATGTCAAAACACGCTTTCCCTCGTGGTGGCTACAATATAGATTTGCTGCTGAACTTGTCACATCAAGTTTGCTGGAAGCGTGGACAGCCAATCGGCAACCACAATCTTTTTTTGTCCGCTGCATACACCATCTTGGTGGTGTGCGTCCGAAACAACACCATCCAGTGTTATATCCTAGGCAACGTGGTGGACATCCTTTTTGACCCAGAGATGTGTATTGATGGTATATGATCAGTCTTGGTGATTACTGGGAGACCCCTCGTTAGTGTTTTGAAGTGCTTTCAACACCATTAGAAGCCTGCACGGGAAACCAATCAGGTGGCTAGAAACAGAGGCTGAAACCTACAATCTCGGCTGGTTTCCGGGGCTGCCATTTTCCACCCACCCTCTGTTGTCCCCCTATTGTTTGTTTTTTTAACCATTTCCAACTCCACTTACCTGTTTGATGCGGCGGCGCAGCCTGCCGCCGCAGCTTCCCAGCTTCTCCGGCCACTATGGAAAGGGAAGAGGGGTTCTGGATGGAGCCCCGCCTTCCCTTTCCATGGTGGCCATCTTAGCACAGTATTTTCAGTCATTGATGTGTTTCTATGGTTAACACCCCTGGCCTGTCTGCGGCCGTTTCTCCTCTTTCTTTCCCCTATTCACCCCCAACGAGTATTCTAGACAAGTCCGATCTATGAAGGTCTTGTCAAAGCAGGTTCTACCATGCTCATTCAGAACCATCAAGGACCACATTGACACCCTTGCACCAGCCTTGACTGATTTCTGCAATCACTGTTTTGCCATGGGAACCTTCCCCTTAAGCACATCCTTGTGCACCCCCTCCTAAAGAAGCTCTCTGCTGATCATTCCTCTCCTACTAACCATCGCCCGATCTCCATCACTCCTTGTTAGGTAAGAATTAGCGCAGCCCAACTGCTGTGGGACTACACAAGACCTATCTCTTGGTATTAAGTAACCCATCTTTTAATATAGGCCTGTACTACACAAGTTGGTAGTGTGACTGAGCAGCCAGGCTTATTTTAAGAGGGGTAATGTGAGCTGTAGAGCTGTACAATGAAATCAGTAAATACAAGTGTCCAATTAAACGCTTACACACTTAAAGGTATATAATACATTATTTATTTATACACAAAGATGTTGAAAGAATTCTTTAAAAAGCAGTAATTAGCTGTAACATTAATCCCAAGTTAAGATGTATTAAAAAAGTGAAAAATAAAGCAGGTGAGTAATTAATTCATATTTTACACATGTTCCAGCACCCGGAGATGATGTCATTTGAGGTCAGTATGGCATTTATATAGTATCACCTTTGCAATATTGAATTATTCAAGGAAGGAAAGGTTAGGGTTCGATCAGAACAGACTGATAGGTTATAAGAACAGTTAGATTCTCCCAAAGGGATGCAGGCAGTCTATTATCCCAGCATTAAAGTATCCAACATTAAAACCTGTAAGGGAACACGCGCTGCCAAAGCCAATAGGTTCAGAAGAAGTCCTTTAGGGAGCCACAACAGCCAAAGTCAATGGGCAAAGTCAAAGTTCTAATGCTCTTCTTCTTAGAAATATGTTCCTAAATAGTCAGTGTTCAAAAAAGAAATCACAGCAACTCAAGAGGAGTCACCTTTTGAAAGCAGAAGCTGTAAGGCTAATGCAGGTAAGTTGAGGTGAACTTAGTGAAGGGTCAAATCGCACTCCCAAAGATAGGAAGCACCACAAATGGAAAAAGGATAAAGTACCCCAAGCCCCACAGTACCTTTGAAATGAAGAAGTGATTCCAGCCGGTTGCCTTCATAATGCAATGCAGTAGACCCATGTTCCTGGTCCTTGGTTGTGGTGACAAAAGGGAGGACGCCTGGCGGGGCTCCTGCGGGAGCACTCAAGAGAGGGAAGCAACAGCAATGGATTCTCCTGGATTCATCAGCAGCTCTTTGTGTTTTTGGCGCCTTTTTCTCAGCGCCAAAGAACTAAAAGCTCCAGTTAGGATTTCCTTGAACCCTCGGTCCTGGACTCTGGTTAGGGGACTCTGGATGCAGATTTCTTGCTTCCGTAGGGACCGCTGGATCCCGACGAAGACCGGGCCGCATTCAGACTTTGGAAGACAATGTACTTCCAAGTGGTCGAGGTACCTGGATATTGGGCTTCTGCAGCCTTGGAAAGTAGTTTATCTCGAGGCTAGCTGGTACCACTAGCCTAAAGGAAGAAGTTGTCCTTTACAGGTCTTCCCTGATGATTCGAAAACGGCATCAGAATAGCTGCATGGCTTCACTGGGCACTTCGCGGTCCAGGAATGTGCTGCTGGCATCTTCTCTCATCTTCTGCTTTGGATTTTGTCCTCCAGTGGTCGACTCTCCTCTTATTCACAAAAAACGTATTTTTCATGCAAGTTACCGTTCATTCACAGCCCTAGGCTGTCAATCACACAGCAGGGTGGCTGTCCTCAAGACAGCCAGCCAATTGGAACTGGTTTCACTCAGGCACACATGGAGACAAAGGACAAGGACATTTTCGGGACCCTGCTTCTCTTCCTGCCTTTGCAGACGGAGTGGAGCCTGGGCGGGCTTCAGGGCTGAAGCCCGCCAAAGGCAAAACACACAAAGGAGTCAAACCTGATGCAAACAACAGAGTCCAGAAGAAACAGACTAACAAGAAATGGTGAAAAAAGAAGACCGGCCATTTTGAGAAAATGGTCACCTTTGGGTGCAGCAGTGCAGCTGAGGTATCAGCCTGCAGATACATGTCACTAGGTAGTAAAAAAACAAAGCACTACCACCAGCAATTCAAGTGAGTTAGTGTAACAAAATATTACATGAGGAATGGGTTAAATTAATTACTATATAACCCCCAGCAGTCCACATAGGATGGTGTGTGCTGGACCCACAAAATAAAGGTAAGTAAGGCAGGGGTTATCTTACTATCGTGGGAACAGTAGTTCACCCAAGAAAATATACTAAAACATTAAGAAAAGTCCACGGGACTTCTCAGTGACACTGCACAAAAGGTGCTGTGTGTCACAATGCAAAAGCAGATGCTATGGAGTTTACCAGACTCCATAAAACAGTAAGGAACATAGAAAATCATTGTCAGGAAAACACATGAGTGAGGGAGAAAAAGGTCCCACTCACTCAGGAGTAAACATTAAAAAAGCCTGAGTCCAGCAAAAGAGCTGGGGTCTCAAAGGTTAAAGGGAATTGGCACAGAAATAAACATTCTCCCTAACACTCCTTTCCTGGGCAAACTCCTGGAAAAGCTGTCCATCTCCCAACTTAATCTGCATACTGAATCTGTTGGCTGCCTCCCCAACCACCAGTCTGGCTTCAGAGCTGCCAGAAGCATGAACACTGCTCTCCTGAACACTGCTGAAGACTTGCTCTCTAATCGTGTCTCTAATCTTCCTTCTGCCCTCATTTTCCTAGATCTATTATTTGCTTTTGGCACAGTCAACCATACCATCCTGCTCAATCGCCTCTGCGACAACCTAGGTATCTCTGGTCAGGCCCTGGCCTGGTTGACCTCGTTTCTCTTGGACTGACCGTCTCAGGTCCAACTGGGATCTTTCCTCTCTTCTATCTCTCTACTTGTAGTGTTCACAGGGGTCTAACCTTTCTCCCTTGCTTTCCAACCACTACCTGGCACCTCTTGCCCACCGCAGCTCTACATTCTGCTGCAACTTTCAGTGCTATGCAGATGACACCCACCTCTCCTTCAGGCTCCCCTCAGCCACCTCGCTCATTCTCTCATACCAGACTGTCTGGCCGCAATTCAGGAATGGTGTGCCACCAATGATATGATATGGCATTTATAATGCGCTTATACACAAGTGTTTCTCTGCCTTAATGCCAGAAATACTGAAATCCTCCTCATCGGAAAACACCTGCTCCATCCTTTCCTCCCTCTCTCTGGCCCCCCACCCTGGGCCCTCTTCCTGCTCCTTCCTGTCAGGCTAAGAACCTTAGTGTCATCTTGGACTCCACCCTGTCCTTTTCTCCTAACATCTCCGACGTCTCGAAGAAGTCACACTTTCAGCTGCATCTCCTCAGATTTATTCTGCCTTTTCTCACTTCCCTCCAGAATCTCACTGTCTCTAGAGCCCTGGTCCTCTCTAGGCTGGACTATTGCAACAGCCTCTTTCTAAATCTGCCTGCCTTCACTTTTCAACCTTTACAACTTATCCATAACAGGACTGCAAGACTTGTCCTCGGCCTCAAGCCCAGGGATCGTATCTCTCCAGCTCTGAAATCTCTTCAATGGCTCCCCGTGGCTGCAAGGATCAAATGCAAGACCCTTTGTATCATCCACAAGTCTTTCTGGGGCCTGGGACCGCACTACCTGCAACCTTCTCTTCCTAAACATCTTCCTTCTCAAGCTCTCCGCTCTTCCACCTCCAACTCTCTGAGGGTCAGTTGCTTTTCCAAGCAGAGAGTGGGGGTCAGATATTTTTCCTCGGCTGGGGCCTCCCTCTGGAACAGCCTCCCTGCCTCTCTCAAACCTGAGCAGAAGCACCTTCGGTTCCAGATGCAACTCAAGACCTTCCTTTTCACTTCCTCTTTCTCTCTTCCTCTCCCCTGCAGATATTCATGACTGCTCCATTCAATGGTCACCTGGTCTCCCACTGAATTCGGACCCAGGCTGGACTATTACAACAGCCTCTTTCTAAATCTAAGTAGGATTGTTGTTTTGTCTTCCTTCTGTTTCCCCTTCTTGTCTTGTCACACCTAGAAACACTTGAGTACAGGCCCGCTATAAATAACATCTCATATATCATGCCACTAGTTCCCATTGGTGCTCCCAGCCGTCAGAAGCGACCGCTAGGCAGTGTGGCCTGACAGCGTTAGGTCCTTTTTTTCCAATGTTTCTGAGCTTTCCATGTGTGGCTGCTGCTGCAAAGGTTGTGTGCTCGTGAGTAACTCAGGTAGAGTGTCGGCTAGGAATACATCGCCTTCCATTTGTGGCTGCCGCTGATCTCCAGTACTGTCTTGCGAGCTCTGTGAAGTGTGTCGGGTCGGGAGCTATAACCAAGCAGTTGGGGCCGCTGGGGGCTATTGCACTTCAGACTGTGTACTGTTGGTGAGTCCTGACTGTAGGTGTAAGCCAGCGTGGCCCGTCGAGAGAATTGCTGAACTGGGCGCTGCTCTAGTTTATAGCACGTCCTTACGAGGCAGTTCTATGAGGTGGCAGTGAACCGCGTGATGCGTGTTTTTCTGTTATTCTCTAAATTGGTCCATTCAGCTCGAATTTTACTTGGTACTGGGACTTGCCAAGTTATCTTGGGGTCAGGGAAATGTAAGCTTTTCTGTGCCTTTTTTTGGTTATCCATCTCCATCACACGCACTAGTATACCTGTCACTAGAGCAGGAACTCATATTGCCATGCAAAGTCTGGATGATATGTGCCCCGGCCCGTGTAAAGAAATCTATTCCGCAGCCATGGTGAGCTCTATCTAGAATGGAAATGTAGTGGGTTCATTTCTGCAGCCCTCATGGGAACTGGTCACTGCCCCAATGGTAACTGTTGCATAATGCATATCATGGCAAGAAGTTCTCATAGAAGACCACGTTTACAAGACGGAAACAGGGAACCACAGAGGGATGTTTCTCGGCAGTGATCAGACTCTTAGATTTTTAGCCAGGTTGTTATGAAAGACTGTATGACAACCACAAGACAAGGTAGTGACAACATAGGGTCTCCTAAGAGCCCTCAAGTGGATCTTCCCAGCCACAGTCAAGAGGGTATATCTGAACCGCAAATGAGAAAACCTGCCAGTCTATTGTCAGCATTAAGGATTGCATTGCAATCCCCTACGAATAGTATGGATAGTGATATTACTGAAGCTGCCCATGTTCCCAATCTGTCAATGAATCTTATTTGCAGTTGCCAGATTCTTAAAGAGAGAATAATCAGTGATTTAGTCAAATGTGAGAATGTCACAGACTTTAATGCACGGGTTGACTCCTTTGATCAGTCAATTCCTCATTTATTTAACAGAGAGTGCTGGACGGATCCCTGTATAACGGAGGAAGCTGTCTGGAAAATGGAGGCAAGTAGCCAAACTGATCTGAAGTTGGCCAATAGTTCAGTGGTGGCAAATAATGTATCACCCGTGGGCAACACCAAGTTGCAGAGGGACATCCATGACTTGGGGGTTATTCCAGATGGCGTTTCAAAACTGCAGACCTCTGAACATTCTTTGACTAACCCACTGTGCCGTTCATAGAGGAGAGGTTTACGTATTAACAAGAACTCAATGACAGAGATTCTGTATCCTCATTTAAAGGTCTGGTCAGCGACAAAATAAATGTGGTTATTGTGAACGTTGGAAAATCTGAAAGGTCAGAGATGCACTCCAGAATAAAGTCCTTGCCTGGTTACGGTCCAAAGCTGGAGAGAGCTGTAGTCGGACTCAGGATCCAAATTAAGGAGTGGTCCTCCATGAATGACTTGGACTGTATTGTGATTGGCTGTGGCTGTAATGACCTTCCCTCTTTTTTGAGCTGTTGCAATAATCTGGAAAAACTGACTTCCACCACGAGTATAAGAATTGTCACTGCCTGAATTGTTTTGTACATCTGATGTTTTATTACAAGTGATTTGTTTATTGTTTGTTGTATATGTTGTAGTGCCCTAAGGCCTATGGGCGTGTTGGCGCTTAATACAAATGCATGCATCTATCTATCTATCAAGTAATCAGGGTCATCTGACTCCTCAACTGCGGCCGCCCTGTTCTTTACTCTAACTTTGCCTATAGTGGCATATGGTTCTGCAACTAATTCACTGTGCTCGGATAGCCGCGCACTTCTTATCTTCAATATGATTTTTGCCCCAGCCACATCTGTTGCACTTATGTCCTTGCCAGGTTTGCTGCTGGGCCGGGAGTCTTGCCTGCCATTGTATTCTTTCCCCATATTTTGTGTAGGTTAGTTTTGTGGCGGATGGGCCAAGTTGCAGCAAACTAGTGATAACTTATTCTGCCTCCTCTGTGTTCACCGTGTCTAGGCACACTCGCTCCCAGGCCTCTCCAGCATGAGCTAGGTTTGTTCAACCTGCTTGTTTCGAGCAACTTTGACACACTTAGCCCCAAGTTCTTTCCTTCTTGTAATGTCTGTGGCTTGTTCTCGGTTTTGGTTCTTAGCTTTCCACAGGCTTTGTTGGATTTTAGGGTAACCCATGTGCATCATTATTTGGTGTCCTAAATATTTATCCATAATTCCTATACATTTGCAGGTAGCCATTGAGCCACAAAGTGCTGTGGCATACAGGGGCGGCTCGTCCACAATGCGGAGAGGGCCTCGACTCACTTGGTCTTGGCCCCCTCTCATCCATTATGGAGGAGCCAGCACAGTAACATAGCAGCATTCCCTCAGCTGTTTCTTTCAGTTGAGGGAGTGTACTTAACTATGAAAGGGAAACAGAGTTACATTTCCCCAACCGCACAAGCTCAATGAGCCATACAAGGCTGCAGGCTTCTGCTTCCCCAGCCTCACATGGCTCTTTGGAAATGCTGGCTGGCGAACTACATGTCTTTATGTGCAAGGGGGCGCTCCTGTGCTTCCTTGCACATACAGACAGAGCAGGCTGGAGTGGGGCATCTCCGGACCCACGCTCGGGCCCCTTCCAGGAACCAGGAAGTTTCCCAATTCCTGTTCATGCTAGCAGGAGGCTGGAGCACTGGAACCTCCGGACCAGCGGCAGAAGGTATGTTTGTTTATGTTCATGTTTTAAAATTATGTGTATGGATGCGGGCATGCTTGTGTTAGGTGAATACATGATGATGGATGCTGGTGTGTATGAAAGGGTGCTTTCTGTGTGGATGTTGTTTAAATGTGTGTGTTAGTATGTTTGTTTATTTAGTATTTAAATATTATTTCAAGGGCCTCTTTTGTTTCCCAGTCCACTACTGATAGATGCGTCTATGCTTGTGTTATGAGTGAGTGCATGAAGGATGCTTGTGTGAATGAAAGAGTGCTTGCTGTGTGTATGTTGTGTAAATGTGTGTTTGCATGTTTTTTTATTTAAAATGTGTATGGATGTGCGTATGCTTGTGCAACTGGTCTCCCTTGTTCGGGCTCGGACCATGGATCCCCCTCGTTCGGGCTCAGATGCTCTTGATAGCAGACTCGAAGATTTTCAAATGTGCAATGGGCGCAATCTTAAACGGTTGCAGGACTACTTCGATTTATTTCACACTATTGTTCTCATGAATCTTCTACTTTCATTTCTCTTGGCAGGATACCTTACAGAGACTTTTGATTGAGTACATTCACAGTGCCGGACTACTCTGTCAATGGTACCGTATATTTCCTTCTCAAGTTCAAACATTAATCAGCAGTTTAGCTTTTACTTGCTCTCATCATACGCGTTTAACAATTTTAATTCCAACGCACGTTATACAATGTTGCTGCTTGCAACCTTGACTTCAGCACAGACCAGTCTTGCATCTGTCTCCCCAATTACCCGGCTGTGTTGATATCTCTTTTGGATCTTTGTTCTTGGAGCCAAGGATGGTACAACCGCGTCTGCAGCTCCTCCCCGCCTTGGTCAGTTACGCGGGTGAGCCCTCAGTATCTCTGACACACAATGCAAGATTCTTCAGTCTGGTTTCCTGGCCTTACGCTTTCTGTCTTGAAGGTTTCTTGAAAGTAATGGCATCTTGCCAAAAAGGTCAAAGGTGATTCCCTTCTTACGAATCCTCCTTGGTTTGCCATCTTTCTCCCCATGTGCAGCTGCCGACTCGAAACTGCTGTTCCTTCAGGTGCTTTGAGTCGCTCAGAGTGTGCTATCATGCTCTGCCTTTTATCTTTGTGAGGAAGTTTAATGGAAGTCAGGTGTGAGTGATTGTCAGTAATTGCCTGACCATGCCTGACCATAGTAATGGAACATGTCAGGTACACGGCTCAGGTGTGAGTCTGTGTTCTCCCATAGCGGGCTGTCCATTTGAAAGTGTTTGTGTAGGAAAAGGTGGTGGGAGGTAAGTTTCTAAATATCCTATCGGGTAGGATGGGGTAAAGATGTTATGGGGAGGGGCATACTGCGTTTAGCTATCCATGTCCCACTCCCCAAAGACCCCTCACCCAGGTGATCCTCCTACACTAATCTACCCCCTGGGTCTGGATCTGAAGGGGATGTCCATGCCCTGGCCACCTGAGAGAGCGATCCGCAGGGACTAGTGGGTGAGACAACTTTTGGTTTCTCACACCCCCTGACCCTCAGCACCTTGCATACACACATACTCACTTTGATTATATGTGTGTTTGGCGCAGTGAGGCCCAGGGTACAGGTATGGTATTTTTATTACTGGACATCTATGAAAGATAAAATATCATCCTGTCCCTGGTTACCCAGTACCTAGCATACAATGTTAACCACATCGATTGTGCGCATGTGTGAGTAGCTCAGGACCCTATCATAGATGCCCAGTCAAAAAACGTGCCTTACCCCAGTGCCCTCCCAGCACCTCGCATTCACACATAATCACATTCATCATGGAGCAGACTTGGCATTCCTGACTGTGCATGGTTGATAAAGCAAGCATGATAAGTGTCATCATGTAGCTAAACCTGCATTTGAATGCAGCCAATCTAGCCATTTCTTATTGTGGTATGACATTTTGTATTGCCCATCTTTGGTAAAGCAAGCATGAAAAGTGTTATTATGAAGCAAGACTGGCATTTCTTATTCAACAAGTCTAGCCATTTCTTACTGAGGCATGACATTTTGTATTGGGCATCTTTGGTAAAACAAGCACAAGTGTTATTGTAGCTCGACTGGCATTTTAGTACAGCGAGTTTGGACATGTTTTCACACTTTGGCATGCATTTTTATTGGTAAAGCCACCTGGAGTGTGTTCTTATGTGGGGATACTGCCATAGATTCGCAGAACACACACTGGCATTGTGGTTACTGGCATTATGTGCAAAGCAAACATGAGTGTGTTCTTATATGGGAATAATAAGGTATAATGTTGCAGTCAGCATGGAAATGTACGGGCACAGCCACTCTGGCACATTTTGCAGGAAAAGGCATCATGAAACTGTTTTGGAGAAATGCTTCTCTGCACTGTTGGTGACTCTATTGGACTTTTTTCATGAGTTACTCTACACAACCCAATTGCAAACTGTTTGGCTTTTTCCCCAATTTTTCTTAAAAGTGTGCTGGGGGGACCCCCCCCCCCCCAAAACTCCCTTGAGTGGTGTGGGCTCACTCACTGTTAGTTTGCACTGGCATATCTCAGACAAATATTTACGCCCCTCCAGTTAAAAAATTCACAAGCCACCACTGGTGACAGAATTCTTTACCGATTCACCTTTACATTAGTTGTGTGAGAAGAAATAGTATTGTTCCAGGAGTATGTTGGTCTTGTTGCCAAAGTGTTAGTAATGGCACAGTCATAGTTGCTGGTGCTGATGCCATCTGATCGGTCCCCACTTTCATTAGTGGCAGCTGGCTCATGTACTGCCCTGGAGACGTGTGCACCTCCTGCTCTCAGGCAGTTTAGACACCTGGCTTAAGCCATCATTATGCTGCTTTAACCAGCGACCCGAAGTTAATCTTGGAAAGTGTCTAGCCATTGGTCCCAGTGCTCCGGGAGCTGTGAGAAACAGGACGCTCCTCGTGATTCTTGTTGGATGCTGAGTTCACGGTCTGGTAGTCCTGAACAGCAGACCCAGAGGTATGGACAGCAGATTCTGCACCTGTGGCTGCGGTTGAAATGGTCAGGACTGCTCAGGAGGATTGGGCTACGTGTGTCACAGTAGGTATTGGCACCCGGGGCGCAGGGAGCAGCCAATCAGGTTCTGCAAACCGCTGATCTCAGCCCACGTTCCACAGAACCCGCAAGCTGCCTCCCCTGCCCCGGGCCACCATCTTGACCCCGCCTTCCTTTGCCTTTTATAAAAAATATTTTCAACCTCCCTCTCCCACTTACCTGATTGTTGCAGCAGCGGCGGCGCCCACCACCACTGCAACAGCTTCCCTTCCTTTTGCTTTTGCGGCTGCCATGGTAATGGAAGAGGGGCTCCGTACAGAGCCCCGCCGTCTACAACCATGGTGGGCAACTTCAAAATATATTTTCATTCACTGAGCGGAACACGCGTGAGATCCCGTTCAGTGAATGAAAATACTTTTTCTTTTAGCACCCAGGGTTACTGCTTTGGTAACCCATGGTGCTAATAGCATTACCAACCATTTCCATGGCATATACCAGGGGTAAACATCCCATTGCCCTCGTTCAACTCAGGCTGCCGGGCAGTTTAGCCCTGGTATAGCCTGTGGAACGTGTTACTAAAGCATTATTGTTAGTTGGCAATGTAATGTCAGAGTGGTGGAGCGCTGGAAAGTGGTGACTTCAAAACCCTGGAAAGCCCAGTCCTACTGGAAGGGCTTCTCCCTTTATTGCACCGCAGAAACGTTCTGTCGTGGAGAGGAGATCGCAATTCTGGATAGTCCTCCTCTGTTCTTCCTAAACTGCCCCTATGTTGTACTGTGCAAACGTTCTCATGTGGAATCTTGAGGAAGCCTTTAGTTGCCTCATAATGGAGTTCATAGTGCATTCTCTGCAATGACGTCATAATCAGTCCATTTGGGTGTTCTCTTGAGACTTTATGCACCTGGCAACATCCGTTGCCTTTATTCTCCATTTCATTTTGTAGTCCAAGCATGCATGAGTGTCCTTTCCTCTAAAGTGGACAGCAGCTGGCCCTGAGAATTTTAGAGTGCAGGTCATGATAGGGTAAGCTATCCCACTGAAAAAGTGTGCCATCTCTCTGTGGTTTTGTTGCGTCCTTCCGTAATCTACATAGAGGGGGTTGCCCTTCCCCCTCTTTACGATGCTACAAAGTGGGTCAGGTAGTCTGTTTTTTACTTTTCACTATGGTTCTCCGGATACTGTTATGTTATGTTATGTTATGTTAAGGCCATTTATATAGTGCTCGGTCGCCTGGAGGCATCATGGCACTGTAGAGGCAAGTAACCAACATCTAAACAACAAGTCAGCCTCTGGTCTCGTCTTCTCCTTGCCTTGCTGACCTCTGCAGCCTCCGGTCTTATCTTCTCCTTGCCTTGCTGACCTCTGCAGCCTCTGGTCTCGTCTTCTCCTTGCCTTGCTGACCTCTGCAGCCTCCGGTCTCATCTTCTCCTTGCCTTGCTGACCTCTGCAGCCTCTGGTCTCATCTTCTCCTTGCCTTGCTGACCTCTGCAGCCTCTGGTCTCATCTTCTCCTTGCCTTGCTGACCTCCGCAGCCTCTGGTCTCGTCTTCTCCTTGCCTTGGTGACCTCCGCTGCAGCTTGCTGCACTGTTGCATGGTTCGGATGCCAGTGGATTCTGCAGTGCTTGTCACCATATCGCAGTAAACAACGGTGACCAGATGTGGTCAAAAACTATTTATTGTAGAGAGCCCCCCCCCTCCGTGCCCCCAGCTGGTGGCACATAGGTAAACAAGAGAACTGTTTTCCCTCCTATGTGATGTTATGTGAGCTGATCTTTATACTGCGTCCATCACCACCGTAGTGGTCATACAGTGCCTGGCCTTGTCCGTAAGGTGGTGTATTGTGCCCCTGCCAGGGTGTCGCCTGACCTTAGTCTGTGGAAAGGAAGGGGAGGTTTGGGGAGGAGGTGATGGGAAAGAAAAACTAAAGAACAGAGTGACCAAAAAGGAGGGGAAAACAATTGGGATGAGTAGGAGGAGATATGGTAGGGATGCATGTTTTTCAAATGCGATAAGATATTGGTAAGCATGAGCGTAGACGTAGCCCTCAGGATGGTACCGTTAAGATTAGAGCAGATTTTGTTTTCTGATGGCAATATCTAGATACTAGATGTAGTTAGATGGTGAGTGTCTGGGTGATGGACTTGATCCAAACATTCTTTTCCTCGTGCTCCTTTGGAATGCTGGCCCGCCACTTATTGCTGTCCTCCCGACCAGCTGGTGCCAGCAGAATCACGTGACCTTTCTCTCGAGAATACTGAAAGAGGCCACCTATTGCTGTCCTCCCGAGCAGCTGGTGCCAGCAGAGTCACGTGACCTTTCCCTCTGAGAATACTGAAAGAGGCCACCTATTGCTGTGACCTTTCCCTCTGAGAATACTGAAAGAGGCCACCTATTGCTGTCCTCCCGACCAGCTGGTGCCAGCAGATTCACGTGACTTTTCCCTCTGAGAATACTGAAAGAGGCCACTATTGCTGTCCTCCCGACCAGCTGGTGCCAGTAGAGTCACGTGACCTTTCTCTCTGAGAATACTGAAAGAGGCCACCTATTGCTGTCTTCCCGACCAGCTGGTGCCAGCATAGTCACGTGACCTTTCTCTCTGAGAATACTGAAAGAGGTCACCTATTGCTGTCCTCCCGACCAGCTGGTGCCAGCAGAGTCACGTGACCTTTCCCTCTGAGAATACTGAAAGAGGCCCCCTATTGCTGTCCTCCCGACCAGCTGGTGCCAGTAGAGTCACGTGACCTTTCCCTCTGAGAATACTGAAAGAGGCCCCCTATTGCTGTCCTCCCGACCAGCTGGTGCCAGCAGAGTCACGTGACCTTTCTCTCTGAGAATACTGAAAGAGGCCACCTATTGCTGTCCTACCTTTCTCTCTGAGAATACTGAAAGAGGCCACCTATTGCTGTCCTCCCGACCAGCAGAGTCAGGTCGCCACCTATTGCTGTCCTCCCGACCAGCTGGTGCCAGCAGAGTCACGTGACCTGAGATCCGAGAAGCATACTGGGAAAGTTAGTGCATTTAGATGAGTTTGTAGATGGGCCCCACCCTGCTGTAGTGTTTGAGCTGCGAGTGGGGGCACTACACCCGCTGTACAGGGACACTCAACGTTAGCAGAGATTGATGGATGGGTGACCCTGTGGAGCAGCTGTACAGTGAGGGACACACCTGGTTCTATCACACGGCCGACACTCAATGAGCATGTGGAGAATAAATAAGAGTGTCTGTAGAGGGCGGACAGCATAGCTGTATTATTTCATGCTGCACCTGGAGGGCAGTGTTTCCCAAGTCTGGCCCGTTATTAACCACAAATAAAATAGGAGCAGACTAAAGGCCTCATCACGAGTTGGGTGGTATCCCGGCGGTATTCCTGCCAGGATACCGCCCGCGCTAATAGCGCTACTGCCAACTGTGATCTGGCGCTATTAGCGCTATGGCAGAACGGTGCTTCCCCATTCCCCATTGGGCCTATTCAGGAATCCCCCATTCCCCATTGGACCCACAGGGGAATTTTCGGCGCAATTACTGTTGGCTGTATTAACGCACGGTAATAGCGCCGAAAGTTGGCAAATTCCTGCCAGATTTCCCCCCAGCTCAGAGCTGGGAGTAAATACTGCCAACCCCGTGATTTGGCAGACCCTAAAATGCAGCAGTAATAGCGTTACTGCCTTACTGCCGCATTTAAGGTTTACCGCCGAACTCGTGATGACCCCGTAAGTACCTTGTAAAGGTACATACTTTCCACATCTGAGGCGCACCAGAAACGGAATTGCCTTAGGCCTTGCAGTCCTTTTGAACCCCTCCCCTATAACACACACTCCTTGCGAAGATTTGTTGGGCCCATTATTATAATTGTACTTTAATACTGGGGACCAGTTTCTACACTGGGATTCGAACCTGTGTTGCTATGCGTTGTATAGCTTCCAAGACTGCCCTGTAGCTATCCTCCAGGCCCAGGCAAGTCCACGCATAGCAACACAGGTTTGAATCCCGGTCTCGTGCTTAGAAACTGGTCTCTGGTATTAAGCGTGTTATAAAAGAACAATTCTAACATTGGTGCCAAAGTAAAAGGCGTGCTCCATCCCGTGGTGATGGAGAACTCGGATATGCACTGCTGGGGTGCAGTGAGATCATTTGCTGGAGACAGTGGCTACTGTCCCGGATCCATGAGAAATGGTTGCAGGCTGGGTTCATCGAATCAGCTTTTCCTTGCTGTGAACATCTATCATGGTAATGTCCTGCTCCCCCTCAATCACTCCTCTTCTATGTAGGACACCCTCGCAACCTACGTAGGCCGCTCTCCACCCACCTCCCTTCTCCTGTGTGGGAGACACCCAAACAACCCCGGAGCCTAGCCCTCCCGCTAATGTGCCACCTTCCCCTCCCACTATTCTCTTCCAACTCTCCAGCTCAGACCTTAACTTACCAAAATGCATGGCCTCTTCTGGGCCTCTGTGCCGCTCTCTGGACCTTCGCACACATGCTCTCTAAGTGCATGCGCTCCTTCCCGACATATCTCCGTTCCTCAAAGGCAGTCTGTCGGGAAAACAAATTATGAAAGTGGGCCTTTGCCACTTTGTCCTAAATCGCTTCCTGGCGTCTTCAGTGACTGTTCAGCAGAGCTAGTGAAGCTGGGTATAGAAACCTCACTTGAGGAATGCAAGCATTAACATTCTGCATGGCGCCTCAATCATGCAATAAGGCGCTGACACAGAGCGAGTATAAACATCTCTGTATTCTACAACCCACTCTTACTAACACCCTCTATTTTGCACACATCACTTTCTTCCCTTGAGGTCAGAACAGGGTTCCACCTCAACATAATGATGTGGTACGAGTGAAGGGTCAGAAATGTGAGGCGGACAACTGTATAAAGAGTTTTCAACTTTAGCTGTTTCATTAAATAAAAAGGTTGGATAAACGCCTCTCTATCGCTACCCTGGCGAGGATTTCCCTGCCTAAAATAAACTAAAAGAAACACTCTAACAAAAGGATATCTTACCCTCAGACTTGTACAACCAATAAAGCAATAAGGAAATGTATGGCACTTCAATTCAACAATGGTATGTAACATATGATTAGATTTACAATATGATCAATGTCTCTTCTTTGTAACCTGGGCGAGTTTCCTTTCCACAGATCTAAGCAATGAGTTTCTCCACAGTTCAAAAGAAACAAGGAAATCCAGCTTGGCACAAAGTTCCAACACAGTTCTTAAGGCCGTACACTTCACATAAAGTTCCATTGCTTTAGTAAGATATCAAAAGTAATAGTAAGTTCTAACTCCTCCTGGAGTAAGAACTGTCTCACATTTGTCTTCTCCTTGTAAACAATAGAAATAGTCTTGGCCAGGATCATTTGTCACAACTTTTAGTCTCTGAAAGAAATAAGGCCTCATTCCAAGTCCGGTGATAACCGAGCTGAAAAAACCGGCAGGTTGCTGCTGGACTTGTAATGAATTACCAGCTCTGGAATTGCCAGAATTACTGGGGCATTACAGCCCCGGTGGTCCAGTAATTCCGGAGCCGGCATTCCGTTACTCCACATTCCCGTGGAGTCCAATAGGACTCCACGTGAATGGAGGCTGTGGAAGCACCGGCACCATGCGGTAATGGTGCTGGTGTTTCCACGTCAGTCTGCGGCCAGTGGCTTTACGCCCGCCAGGTCTGACCTGGCGGGTGTAACACCACCGGCCGTAGAACTCGTAGTTAGCCAGTCCAGAAATGGTGCCAGTACGGTTTTACCGGCACCGTTAAATCCAGACCGACTAACATGTAATGAGGCACATAGTCTATTCCAACTCCCCTTGGGGTAAGAACAGGATTCATGTTGGTATTTGTTTAGATGAGCAACAACAAATGTATTTGTCAGGATGGTTTAACACAATTTTGGTTTCAAAAAGAATTGTAACCTTTCCACAACAACCTTTTGCAATTTTTCTTCAAATGTCACAAATTAACATGAGTTGTTTCTGTTACAACCACAATTCAGCACTTGCATCAACTACTACCTAGTTTATGACTTTGCCAGGCCCTTTTAGGCAACCAGTTCTTGCATATGGGTATACACTTTGAAATACAATTTACTTGATGTCTAAGTGCCTTACAAATGCACAATAAATACATAAATAAATACATACTTGCCTGCCTGTCTACTTATTCGCCATAAAGAACAGAAAAGTGCTTCTGTGGTCACTTCCAACTTAGAATAACAACTTCATCAGACTACACTAGCATCGAAAGAAGTTACGGGGAAACAAAGAACCACATTAGGGCTCTGCAAGACTCCGTGGTAACTATGCTCCTCTCCCTCTGGATAACCTTCTCCAGAAGGGCAGCATGTTTGCCACTTTTCTTTCCCCTCTGCACCAACAACCAAATAGTTACCAAAAGGCAGTCTCACTTTTCTTCCATCTTGGCTTTGGCAATGTAGGTTTCTATCACCTTATGATCTGCGTTTCATAGCACATAAGCAGGAAGTCTTACAATTATTAAGCCTCTTAGTATTCCCCTCTTGCCTTGAGCACTGGTATATACGTGTTGCCGGTTGTTAAAACTCTGTTGGCTTGGGTAGTGCTTGTAAGATTTTGGACCTTTTTCAGCTTCCCACAAGGTTTTTGGGCTTTCCACAATCTCATGCAGTTATTTACACAGTCACTTCATTTCAACAGATATGACATTTGTTGGTTTCATATATTTCGGTATTCAAAAACACACTTACTGCTGCTTTTACTCAAACGCGAACTGATCGACTAAGTCTTGGATATCTTGTTGGTAATGAGGTAAGTCTGAGGGAACAAGGCTCTTTTGACATGCTTCGTCTGCTAACAATGTGGTCATTAGAAGAGAAGAGGTTTCCACCGAGTCCTCTTTCCATCCCTTCAAGAGGTTTACGTGATAGACCTGGGTTTTGGACTTTCAAACTGGTTAAGCCACCTTATAATTGCACGGGCCAGTTAATTCCAATATTTTGTATGGCCCCTACCAACAGGAGAGCATCTTGTGCCCTGAGGTGGGTAAAAGTATGAGTACTTTTTGACCAAAAGAGAATGATCTCTGTACTGTCCTCTGATCATAATGAGCCTTTTGGTTTTCTTGTGCACGTCCCCGATGTTTCGGTACCATATTTCGGACAATAGCCAAACGTTCTTTTAGGCGGTGTGCTGTTTGTGACATAGAGAGAACAGCCTCTTCCCTTTCTTCCCTTCTCTCTGAGCATGTCCAAGACATCTTGTAAATCTCGAAGGGTGCCTCGATGGTGGCGAGAGGTTGTATTGGGGCTGGTGGTATAATGTGGGTAGCTGTCTTTTGGCACAAGTAGTGACAACGTTCTTAATGTAGGCATGTACTCCTGGCCAGCAGAACCGTGGTACAATCTGGCTTTGTGTCCTTGCTGTACCTAAATGTCCTGATGTTAAATGTACATGCTCATCTCCAGCACAATTCGTCTGTGGTTCTGAGGAACCACTAGCTGAGTTCTAGATATTCCTTCTGGTGTAGTGTCTCCTCGATTTAAGAGGCCTTGATTAAGGAAAAAAGGACCCCCTTGCGACCTTTCTTCGTCTTCGGGGATCACCTTGAGAAATGACTCTGAGAGGGTTGGATCATTCTGCTGGGTGAAAGCCTGATCTGGGATGACCTCTCTCTCTTCCCCAATTGGATTATTCATTACTTGGGTTGCCTCCTCTGGTAAATCTTTATCGCCTTACCAAAGCGCCTAGTGCCTCTTTCCATTAGTTTTTGCTCCTGAACCTTTAAGAGCTTGGGAAAGAGCGCACACTCTAGGATTCCCTGGGGCAATTTTCTCACCAGTCTTCACATGATACATTTGTTTCCCATGGTTGTGAAGCAATATATTTATATCCCCCCAATAGTCTGGGTCTGTCACCCCTGCTATAATATACAGGCCATATCTCCATGCTAGGCCTGACTTGGACACCAGGTGGATGTATGTGCCCTTTGTGGGGGAGAAAAGCCAGCCATTAGGGACTAGCTGGTGCTCTCCTACTTCTATGGTAACATCACTACTACTATGCTAGTTTATCCCTATGGATCCAGTAGTAGCGACAGTAGGGCTAGACTCTTTATTGCTTAGTTTGGAATATTTAAGAGTCCCCTAATTTATATCAGTTGGGCCATATCCCACTGCTGACACCATATACAAGGGTGTAAAAGAAGGAGACTGACAAGGAGGGGTCATGTTTTGGGCTAAAAACCTTTATTATAAAAGAAAAAAAAAGATCTCTCCCTACTTCTAAGGGGTTTATCCTGTCCCAACCTCAGAAACTTCAGTGACCTATCAGAATGTCCATCCAAAACAATAGGTCCTCTGTCAGAAACCTAACAATCTAACGCTAACACTTAAACCAAAAGTCTATAACCAAAGTTAAATTCCTTCACCAGGAAAATGACTCCCTTCTCCCAGTCTCTTGCTCAGTGTTATTGTGATATTGGTTCCTTTCAGTGTCCCTTCCAACCGGGCGAGGGGAATGACCCACAGTGGTTCTTTGGCACTTTTACAGACATTTTGTATCAATCTTTTTAACTCTTTCCATGAAGTCGAAAATTTCACATCCTTATTTGGCTTCACTTTCATGTCTGAATGATAAATATCTTGTCCGAGCTCCTCAAAATTTTTCTTGTAAATCCATCCCAAGTCTACTTGAGCAGTGGTACTGGCTTGGCCACTGCAACGAGGGAGATGACTCCTGGTGCCTTCTGTGGGACCAGTGGTACTGGCTTGGCCACTGCGACTAGGGAGATGACTCCCGATGCACTCTGCTGTTGCAGTGGTATTGGCTTGTCCACTGCGATGAGGGAGATGACTCCTGATGCACTCTACTGGAGCAGTGGTATTGGCTTGGCCACTGCAACAAGGGAGATGACTCCCGAGGTACTCTGTGTGAGCAGTGATGTGAGTTTGGCCACTTCGACAAGGGAGATGCCTCCCGGGGTACTCTACTTGAGCAGTGGTACTGGCTTGGCCACTGCAACGAGGGAGATGACTCCTGGTGCCTTCTGTGGGACCAGTGGTACTGGCTTGGCCACTGCGACTAGGGAGATGACTCCCGATGCACTCTGCTGTTGCAGTGGTATTGGCTTGTCCACTGCGATGAGGGAGATGACTCCTGATGCACTCTACTGGAGCAGTGGTATTGGCTTGGCCACTGCAACAAGGGAGATGACTCCCGAGGTACTCTGTGTGAGCAGTGATGTGAGTTTGGCCACTTCGACAAGGGAGATGCCTCCCGGGGTACTCTGCTTGGACAGTGGTATGGGTTTGGCCACTGTGACAAGGGAGATGACTCCTGATGCACCCTGCATGTGTTGGGCCTCTTCCTGGAACCCACCTGGTCTTCCAGCTGTTCCCGTTAGCTGTGGGGTCTTGGGAACATGGCTCCAGTTCTTCCCAGGGTCACGGGGGCCTTTCCTCTTCCTTCTCCTTTCTTGCATGGCTCTGAGGCAAGCTCATGGTCTCAGCATCGTTTCTGGACCCGACGGTCCACCGTCAAGCGGTCATGCCACCACCAAGTGAGTTGGCTCCCTGCCGTCTCTCAGAATGTGCAAAAACAAAGAGGTGATGGCTGGAAGGTTTAGACTTAATCTTAACCACTGGCAATGCTCTGGGCAACCCTCCAGACCACCGTTCTTCGCCTGCCAAGCCATTACAGAAGGGAAAGACCATATGCAAATCAGGCTTGGCCCCACCCCAAAAGGGGCAGTCCAGCCCGAACTGCTAGGCCACATCCCTTCTGCACGAGACCACAAGCATCCCCAAACATGTTTCGCCCTTGTTGGGGCTCATCAGTGAGGAGTAGCTTGGGTCTCTAGGCCCAGCAGGCACGGGACCCACGTCTGGGCATACCCGTCCCACTCGGGGTGACATAGCAAAAACAAAGAGGTGATGGCTGGAAGGTTTAGACTTAATCTTAACCACTGGCAATGCTCTGGGCAACCCTCCAGACCACCGTTCTTCGCCTGCCAAGCCATTACAGAAGGGAAAGACCATATGCAAATCAGGCTTGGCCCCACCCCAAAAGGGGCAGTCCAGCCCGAACTGCTAGGCCACATCCCTTCTGCACGAGACCACAAGCATCCCCAAACATGTTTCGCCCTTGTTGGGGCTCATCAGTGAGGAGTAGCTTGGGTCTCTAGGCCCAGCAGGCACGGGACCCACGTCTGGGCATACCCGTCCCACTCGGGGTGACATAGCAAAAACAAAGAGGTGATGGCTGGAAGGTTTAGACTTAATCTTAACCACTGGCAATGCTCTGGGCAACCCTCCAGACCACCGTGCTCGCTGCGCCACAGGGAACCAGGCTGCACCTCACTGAGGAGGTCCAACAAGGCCGAAACATGTCTGGGGTTGCTTGGTTTTCTGTGCAGAGGGGACCTGGCCTAGCAGTTCGGGCTGGGCTGCTACCTTCGGTGGCGGCAGCTGCTGACTGATTTGCACATGGCTGGTCCCCTTTTGCAATGGCGCAGACGGGCTGAAAAACGGTGGTGTGGAAGGTTGGCCCAGAGCAATTGCCAGTGGTTTAGATTCATTCGAAACCTTCCTCCCATCACTTTTGTGGTCAGTCTCTCAGAATGTACCAGCAATGCCCTGCCCTTCCTCTATTGCTCCCATACAGACGTGATTGCTCTGGCTGCAGCATTCCACCTTCGAACTTCCCGGGCTTCGTTTGCATTCTCGTGGCTTCCACAATCAGATCTCCTTTGTCCGTTCTCACTTCCCTGTTTATGCTGTTGACGCTGACCCAGCATGACGTCAACACCTGTGAACATCTCTTTGGCACTCTTCATGCCTCCAGTGAGCCACCTCATTATAGTACTTGGTTGATTTTGCATATGGTAGCTCCATATGCTTCTTGTGCTCTTCTTCTTTGTCTCAGTAGGTCTTATACTTGTCAAAGTCATGGGTCTACAGTAGCACATAGTTCTACTATCAATGGTGGATGAAGAGGATGACCTTCAGGGTAGGGGTGTATCTGCTGTGGTGAAGGTATGGAGGCTTTTCCACAGGTGGACGTCCTTATCCCCAGGAGAGAGTCCCTCCCCATGAGTTCCTCCCACATATTACCACCCTTAGGGGGACTAGTGGGTAGTGGACTCACCTCCCTAGCCTCATAGGAAAGGGCCCCCCACTTTGGAGAAGTGACGAGCCCTGGTGAATCGTCACAGAGCATAATGCCTCCTTGTTTGAGTATCTGCAAAATGCACAATGTTTTAAACGGGAGCGCAACCTCATTGCGATACATTCCATTGAATCTCCCTTGACTTGGCACGTGGTGGGAAAAATGTGTCGTTCATAGATCACATTTGTGTGCAGAGTGAAATAATCTGATACGGCTGTCTTCAGCCCAACTAATTTGTTTGTACTGTCCACCTGGAATTCATATAAAATGTCCTGAGTTGACGATCCCTCGGCTAGTATAAGTAAACTCTTCTTCCTATGTCCATAAAGTGTACCCAATGCATCAACATATACATTAAAGTCACTCGGCCATCTCGCCCAACTTGGACCCAGATTCCTGGTGTCCATCAGGTCAAAAGCACATGGTAGTTGCAAAATCAGAGATTCATGCAGCTATGGTTGGAACATTCTGGGTGATAACGTCGGTACTGTAGGAGGGATGTTGTCCTAGGACATTCTTTGCCAGTAGATAATAGTAGAAAATAGCTGTGAATGAAATGTATATAAGCAGACTCAGTGTATTTTATTTCTTCCTTACAACAGGCTCATGTCAGCGTCCTTAATTTGCCCTCCTTCTGGTGATGTGGTGATACCTCTTGCCACCGTAATTAACCGTGGTGGAAACTGGCTCACTATACTTTTCTTCTTCAGATCAGGCTCATGCCTAAGTCGAGAAAATGTGTGCTTCCACTACTGCAAACTTCCGACTTTGAGCCAACACCCACCCGTACCCCACCAGCCCTTGCGGCATCAGCCGCGCCTTTCCTCGTGTGCAACAGCAGGTGAGGAACATCAGTTGCTTGATCGGTTGGGTCGCATCAGACATCTTCTGGCACACAGCTGACAACAGCAGAGATGTGCCGGCCCCAGAAGGGAGTGTCAGGATTCAACCCGGTATGGGACAAACTAGAAACTCCAATACTCGGGCTGCAAATCCGCCAAAACCTCATGGACATCCTCATTCACGTCCTGGACATATTCAGAAGGTTCTGATTTCATGCATCATCAAAGGAAACCAAAGGTCACTGTGTTCCCACGCTCCCGTTACCATGAGCGTTCTGCCTGGAGGTTGCTGTGGAGACTGTGGCATCCCTTGCGTTCCCAACGCAACGTTCGACGCAATGGGGCGGGCTTACTGACTGCCACAAAACAGCTAATTAAGCTTCTGGGTTTCAGGGAACGCCGCTTCTGATTTTGTTAATCAAGTTGCTGCCAAGTTTTTCATGTCTTGCTACTTTCCTTGTTCCTGTCTCCATCTTGTTTCAAAATCCCTTGCCCTTGTACACCTTGAATCTGACTCATTTACCGCTGTCAAACATGGAACGAACAACAACCTGCCTACCTTCCTGCTGATTCTGCTTTGGCGTCCCTCACTCTGCAAACGTACTCAGACTGTTCACACGACTATCCAGCTGCCTGCTGACTTTGCCTTTGTTGTGATCTGCTCCTCAAACAGACCCAGACCGCTTCCACAACCACGCTACTGCCTGGTGATTTTGTCTTCGTTGTGCCTTGCTCCTTAATCAGACCCGGACGGCTTCATTCACTCTACCAGCAGATCCCAAATCAAGACCTACCAGTTCCCCTGCGACACCGGTTTCTTTCTCCAAGCACACAGACAGGCAAATCCATCCGACCTGGATAAGCTCCCCCCCCCCCCCGCGTGTGTTTGCCCATAGAGCGGAGGAACTCGGAGACTTCCATCCCTAACGCTCAGGAACCGTTAGGCGTCCTCGTTCTGTCGTGGCAGGTGGTCCCCCGGGACTAGAGACATTGACCACTACTACAACAGGCGTCCTCGTGCCGTCGTGGTCAGGTGAGCTGGGCAAACACATTGGGTGCACATCCTGGATGGTTCCTCCTTGTCCCCTCGGATGGTAAGTGTTTCTCTGTTCCCTGTATGTTACTAGATCCTCATCCCTGGTTAACAGTCTCATGGTCTTGTTTCCATATTTCAGGAAATCCTGTCTGCTCGAAACTAGTGACTGGAACTGAGAGGGGTCCTCTGCCTTGTGCCCACTGGCAATAATTGGAGCTCTATTCAGGTTAGCTTATTTGCCATAGTCCTAGGAGAGTCTTGATATGTTTACTGATTACTCTTGTCTTCGTTACAGTTCCTGGCTGCGAGTGGTGTCCTCTGCTGCCAAACAGTTCCTAGGTTCGATTGGTCTCCTTCTCTCTCAACTAATTGATCTCTCTGCATGTGTATTTCATTCAGAGAGTTACATTAGTGGGGAGAATTCTTCGCCTACACTACGAGAGGCAAGAACTCTCTCCTATGCCACACGGCAATATCAGGTATCTGACAGCCTTGACAGCCGCGCAGTCGCCAAGGTAGACCTCAAAGCTGCACAGCAACGTGCAGGTAAACTCCTCCGGTCTCATTATCAATGTAGAATCCTCACTTGGTGACTCCAAACATTAAGACTCTGTACAGCGCCACAATCATGCAATAAGGCACAGACAGAGGGGCGAGTTTAAACACCTCTATATTCTCCAACTCCCTCTTACTAACGGCATCCCTTTCCAAAACATCACTTCCTTCCCTTGAGGTCTGAACAGAGTTCCACTTCCAACATATTGAGGTGGTCTGACTAACAAATAGGTTTAACCAACAACATCACAGCAGGCAAATCGTACCCCAGCTTTAGGTGGTCTATAAGTGCTGAAGTTGGCAGGGGCACAGATGAAGGGTGGCAAATAATCCCACCACAAGTGGGACACGCTCTGTTCTGTAGGCCAAGAGAGTTGGCAGGGGCACACAACCTGGGGGCGCACAACCCAGAGGCTTTGCGTATTGCAGTGTCTTTTTCAAAAGTATACCACCAAGAGTTGGCAGACAATGTTGCAATTACCCTGGAACTAACACTTCTGGAGACGATGGCCCATACCGGGCTGTCAACATCTCATTTTCCTTTCACCACTGTCCGCTATGTGCATCTCACCTGGGCATGTATCCCATGAGACAGTATGGTGCATTTCTGCTACTAAACAATATATCCAAACCAACAGCTGCTGTAGGAAGATTTTCTGTGCTAATGTATTGCATAACAATGATTATTGCGATTCTACAGCAGGACGACAATCTCTCAAAAATACATAAGTACACATAAAAATCAAACTGTTGTTCTGTTGACTACAGAACAGCTTAATATATTAAAAGAATGTAACTTTTAGTATTGTTATTGTTTGTTTCAAAATCAAAAAGCAGGGTAACCAGTTGTAAAGACTGGAGGGAGATGTCTGTACTTTGGCTCTCTATATGGTAGAGGAGAGGCATAGAGGACCCCAGCCAAGATTCTCTATTACGGTAGCAATGGACGAGCAATCAAGGCCTAGCTTCTCAGGAGGTGATGCAGGCTGGTTCTTAAGTACAGTGTAGTCCCCAAGCCCCCACAAAGGAATGTCCACACACTGTATTACTGAAAACAGTCTTTATATAATTAATATTCAAAGGTATGTACACTATCACAATAACTCACTTTGTACTCAGAAATCAACAATGGTAAATATATACAATTCTAAAGTAGTACCACCAATATTATCAGATCTCATTAACGTGCATCAACTATACTGTCTGTCAGAATGTCACACAGATCAATAACTAGGAAACCAGCAATAGAGATAGGAAGGAAAGCAAGATGGTTGACACAATTGGCAGAATACTGGCCCTGTTACCTAGACACAGTTCTGTGTGGAGATCCCCCCCACCCGGGAAACCTGTAAAATAAAGATATAGCACAAGCCCACTCCATATATTGATCAATAGTCTTATTCTCTCCTATAATGTTTTTACCCCCCCAATGTACCTGGTGGAGCAGAGTTCTTCGAAGAAGCGTCGATGGATCCTTCTTGAGTGACTCCCTTTAAAGCAGGAGCCACAGATCGTCGAGAGGCGTCGAAGAAGATGAACTTGGCGTCGAGGGAAAGTTCGGAGGTGCTGAGGCCATGGCGTCGATCCAGGTGGTGCTCGTCGGCGATGTCCTACGAGGATGAGGTGTGCGGAGCACCTCGGCGATTGTTTGTTCAGGACCGCAAAGAGTTTCTGAAGAACTGTGGCCCAACAAGGGCATCGAGTCGTCAAAGTCTTTGTGGTCTCTGGGTGGAGGGAAACACACCGGCTGATTCTCTTCGGCGAAACCGCGTCCTCGACTTTCTCCGGCGGGAGTAAGTGGTCGTCGGTGCGTACAAGGGAATCCTTCGATTCAAATGTTCTTAGGCAAAGGAGCGGGCGGCTCCGGTTGTCGGCGGCACAGCATCAGGTGGTCTCCGCGTCTGGACAACACAACTACGACGGGCCTTCAGCGGTTACACAAACCTGCGAACCCTGGTCGACGGCAATGGGCTTTGACGGCGGCGATGTCCGGGTGCTTCACTTCGGTCTCCTCGGCGGTCCCCTTCTCCGGTTGGTAGCCTTTAGAGGGTCTGACTCCCAGGGAGCTTCGGCGAAGGTTAGCAGTGCTCGATGGTCCCTCGGAGCACAGGAAGAGGGTGCCTTACCAGGTCCTCTCTCGGATCAGTCCTCGACAAACTTGGCAGCTTTCGGATCGGGTCAAAGCAAATGCAGCAGCAGTTCTTCTTCTTCCAGCTGGGCGTCGAGGATAAGCAGTTCAGTTACTCTTCAAGTGTAGACACAGCTTCTGAACAATTTCCAGTGGTGAGAGGTCCCCAGATATACTATTCTGTCTCTCATCCACACTGCTGGCTCACACTCAGCAGCCAATCATACAGAAGGGCATTCATGCAGTCAGTCAGCCAATCAGGCATACAGTGCATTCAGGCCATACTCCTCCCTCTCAGACACTCACAACAAGGAATGTGTATTGGGACAAGTACCTAGCCATTGAACACTACACACTGCATTCAGCTAGTTTCAGGCAGGGCTGTCTCAGTCCTTGTCTCTCATACCAGAAACCAGACAGCCACAACAAGAAGTGCATATTGGTCACACACTCCATTCACCCAGGTCCCACCCACAGGGTCTACCCACAACATCCAGTCACTGGGAAGGCTCCAGCCAGTCTGGCCTGGACTTCACAAAAACACCATATATGGAACCTCCACGCAACAGCCAGTCAGGGGGAAGGGACAGAGTCAGGGCTTCCTAGGACTTTGGGAAACCAAGGTAACAGGCAATAGAAAGCAAGAGGCCACAGGGGCCATCTTGTTTCCTATCAGGAATCAACTGATCCCAATGGCAGGTCCTGGGAATCCCAAAATGGAGGACACTCAGAGCACCTGTCAAATTCAGCATGGAGCTGCCACCAGCCTATACCCTGCTCTGTGGGCCACACACAGGTGCCCAAAAACATACACTAGAGGCACAGGGTTGCAACCCCACCCAGGGGTGCCATAAGGGTATCCCATGGGTCTGTACACCAAACCAAAAACAGGAAGAGCTGCACTGTCAGGGGTCCCACATGGACTCCTGGGCAGAAAACAATACAGAACACAATGCAAAAGGACTACAGGACAAGGACAGGGAGGCCCTGTCCCTCCAATGCATTTCCAGCATCACAGTGCCCCTCCCCCAGACTGACGTTAGGGTGCTTAATCTCCCACGAGATAGACACACTCATCCAGGCGGTCAACATACCTTCTGGAAAGGCCATGTGCATTATCGTGACTCTTCCCTGGTCTATGCTCTATGGTGAAGTCGAGCCCTTGCAGGCTAATGGACCACCTGAGCAGTTTCGGGTTCTCACCCTTCATCTGCATAAGCCACTTCAGGGGCTTATGATCTGTTTGGACCTTGAAGGTAGACCCTGTAAGGTAGGGCCTAAATCGCCTAAGGCTCCACACTATACTGAAACATTTATTTTAAACAGTAGCGCACCTAAATTCTCAACCCTTGAGTTGTCTACTGATGAAGATGATTGGATGTTCCCTCCCTTTGTCATCTAACTGGGACAAGACAGCTCCAATTCCGGTGTTGCAGGCATCCGTCTGGACGATAAAGGGTTGGCTGTAGTCTAGCGCACACAACACAGGTGCCCTACACAGACTTTCTTTCAAGCCATCAAAGGCCCTCTGACAGTCTTCAGTCCAATTAACCTTCCTCGTCAGAGCTGTCAGTAGTGCAGCTATGGTTCCATAGTCCGTCATGAAATTGCGATAATACCCAGTGAGGCCCAAAAAGGCTCTCACCTGGGTTTGAGTAGTGGGAGTCTCGCAGTCCTGTACATCCTGTACCTTACTGGGGAGAGGTTGGATTTGACCCCCTCCTATCTCATGACCAAGATATGTGGCTTTCCCCTGAGCTATCTGGCACTTGGTGGCCTTGATAGTGAGGTTAGCCCTTTTCAAGGCCTGCAATACCTTATCCAGATGTGTCAAATGCTCTTCCCAGGTGGAACTGTAGACGGCAATGTCGTCTAAGTAGGCCACACAAAAGGCCTCCAGCCCACTGAGTGCATGATTGAGCAATCTCTGGAAGGTGGCAGGAGCATTCTTCAACCCAAAAGGCATGACCCTAAACTGGTAGAGTCCCTCATGTGTTGAGAACGCCATCTTTTCCTTGGCATGGTCCGTCAGAGCTATTTGCCAATAGCCTGAGGTAAGGTCAAATGTGCTTACAAACTTGGCAGCACCTATGGTGTCCACAAGCTCATCAGCCCTAGGCAATGGGTGCGCGTTAGTTTTGGTGACGGCATTGACTCCTCGGAAGTCCACACAGAACCTCCAATCCTTGGTACCTGCCTGGGAACTTGCCTTGGGGACAAAGACCATGGGACTGGACCAGGGACTGGTTAAGCGTTCAATAACACCCAGATCCAACATCTTGGCGACCTCAGCCTGGATGTGGTTCTTAACAGTATCTGACATACGGTAGGTCCTGCTTTTGACAGGCAATCTCGTACTTACACCACGGTGTAAGGCCTGGCGAGTGAAAACAGAGAGACATACTGCTGGAGCAAAGCCCTGCAGGCCTTCTGATGCTCTGTTATCAGATGTACTCCCTCCACTGAGCCATCCTGAGGGTTGTTATACAGCAAATCAGGAAGGGGCTCACTCTCATCCTCTTCTTGCTCTGAAGCTAGCAAGAGACAAGAGACTTCTGCTCACCTGTGGAAAGGCGTGAGCCTGTTAACATGGAGGGGCTACCCCAGGGACTCCCATGTCAACCAGATAATTGACCTTGCCCATCTTGGAGATTATCCTGAAGGGTCCAGTCCACTTATCTGCCAACGCCCGAGGCTTGGTGGGCTCCATCACAAGGACCTCCTGTCCCGGAGTCCAATCCACTTGCGATGCTTTAAGGTCATGCCAGTACTTGTTCAATTCCTGGCTGGCCTTGAGATTCGCTGTTGCTTGACCCATCATCAGCGTCATCCTCCGTCCGAGGCCTAACACATAGTCCCCCACTTGCTTGGCGGGACCTGGAGGGGTGGCTTCCAAACCTTCTCTGATCAAGGCAAGTGGCCCCCTCAAGGGATGTCCAAAGAGTAACTGAAAGGGGCTGAAACCAACACCCTCTTGAGATACCTCTCTGTAAGCAAACAGCAGGCATGGCAGGAGGAGATCCCATTTCCTCCTTAGGTGCTCTTCCAAAGCACCTATCATGCCCTTGAGAGTTTTATTAAATCTCTCTACCAGACCATTGGTCTGGGGATGGTAAGAGGTGGAGAACTTGTAAGTTACTCCGCACTCTTTCCACATGGTTTTCATGTAACTAGACATGAAGTTGGATCCTCTGTCAGAGACAAACTCCTTAGGGAATCCAACATGGGTGAAAATGCCCAGGAGAGCCCTGGCAACCACCTTGGCAGTTACGGTCTGAAGGGGTATAGCCTCAGGGTACCTGGTGGCATGATCAACCAAGACCAGGATGAACCGATGTCCACCTGAAGCGGGAGGGTCCAGGGGACCGACAATGTCGATGCCCACCCTCTCAAACGGTGTGCCAACCACTGGCAATGGCTGCAGTGGGGCAATGACACTGCCTCCAGTCTTGCCAGACAACTGACAAGTTGGGCAGGTCCTGCAGTGGGACTCCACTTCTACCCCCATCTGTGGCCAGTAGAAATGGGCAGAGAGCCTCTGCTTAGTCTTCTTGGTACCAGGATGACCAGCTAAAGGCACCTTGTGTGCCAACTGCAGTAGGAAGGGCCTGCAAACCTGGGGTACCACCAACCTCTTGAGGGCACCAGGTTCAGGCTTAGTGGGCTCACTAACAAGGAGCTCACCGTCCCAATAAATCCGGAATGTCCGAGGCACTTCTTGTGTCTGGGACAGGGCCTGTTTCCTCAGACCCTCGAGAGAGTGGCACTCTCTCTGCCCCTTACAGAAGTCTGCCTGGGAGGGTCCCCCTTCAGCCAACAAGCATTGAAGGTCGGGATGATCCTCTGGGTTGAGAGCCTCTCCCACAGGAAAGTCTTCTGGTCAACAATGGTAAATATATACAATTCTAAAGTGGTACCACCAATATTATCAGATCTCATTAAAGTGCATCAACTATACTGTCAGAATGTCACACAGATCAATAACAAGGAAGCCAGCAATAGATTAGGAAGGAAAGCAAGATGGTTGACACAATTGGCAGAATACTGGCCCCGTTACCTAGACACAGTTCTGTGTGGAGATCCCCCCCACCTGGGCAACCTGTAAAATAAAGATATAGCACAAGCCCAGTCCATATATTGATCAATAGTCTTATTCTCTCCTATAATGTTTTTACCCCCCCAATGTACCTGGTGGAGCATAGTTCTTCGAAGACGCGTCGATGGATCCTTCTTAAGTGACTCCCTTTAAAGCAGGAGCCACGGATCGTTGAGAGGCGTCGAAGAAGATGAACTTGGCGTTGACGGCGTTGAGGGAAAGTTCGGAGGTGCCGAGGCCACGGTGTCGATTCAGGCGGTGCTCGTCGGTGACGTCCTGCAATCATGAGGTGTGCGGGGCACCTCGGCGATTGATTGTTCAGGACCGCAAAGAGTTTCTGAAGAACTGTGGCCCGACAAGGGAGTCGAGTCGTCAAAGTCTTTGTGGTCTCTGGGTGGAGGAAAACCCACCGGCGGATTCTCCTCGGCGCGTTGGCGTCCTTGACTTACTCCGGCGGGAGCAAGTGGTCGTCGGTGCGGACAAGGGAGTCCTTCAATTCAAATGTTCTTAGGCAAAGGAGCGGGCAGCTCCGGTCGTCAGCGGCATGGCGTCAAGTGGTTCCCGCGTCTGGGCAACACAACTTCGACGGCCTCCAGCGGTTACACAAAGCTGCGAACCCTGGTTGACGGCAATGGACTTCGACGGCGGCGATGTCCGGGTGCTTCACTTCGGTCTCCTAGGCGGTCCCCTTCTCCAGTCGGCAGCCTTTCGAGGGTCTGACTCCCAGGTTGCTTCAGCGAAGGTTAGCAGTGCTCGATGGTCCCTCGGAGCACAGGAATAAGACGCCTTACCAGGTCCTCTCTTGGATCAGTCCTCGACAAACTCAGCAGCTTTCGGATTGGGTCAAAGCAAATGCAGCAGCAGTTCTTCTTCTTCCAGCTGGGCGTCGAGGATAAGCAGTTCCAGTTACTCTTCAAGTGTAGACACAGCTTCTGAACAGTTTCCAGTGGTGAGAGGTCCCCAGAAATAATATGGACTTCACACCAATACCATATATGGAACTTCCACGCAACAGCCAGTCAGGGGGAAGGGACAGTCAGGGCTTCCCAGGACTTTGGGAAAATAAGGTAACAGGCAATAGAAAGCAAGAGGCCACAGGGGCCATCTTGTTTCCTATCAGGAATCAACTGATCCCAATGGCAGGGCCTGGGTATCCCAAAATGGAGGATACTCAGAGCACCTGTCAAATTCAGCATGGAGCTGCCACCAGCCTATACCCTGCTCTGTGGGCCACACACAGGTGCCCAAAAACATACACTAGGGGCAAAGGGTTGCATCCCCACCCATGGGTGGCATAAGGGTATCCCATGGGTCTGTACGCCAAACCAAAAACAGGAAGAGCTGCACTGTCAGGGGTCCCACATGGACTCCTGGGCAGAAAACAATACAGAACACAACGGAAAAGGACTACAGGGCAAGGACAGGGAGGCCTGTCCCCTCCAATTCATTTCCAGCATCAGACAGTGTGATGGGGTGGCTGCCACAAATAACCACTCTGGAGACAGTAGTACGTTCCAAGGGTCTTTATTGAAACTTTACAACAGATTGTGCATCTGGTGGGAGATTTTCAAGGCCTACCGGGTGGTTTAGGGAAAGTGACCCTGGGACCGTCCCTTGCGCTCTTCTTCCGGCCAGTTTACCCCCATTCCCTAAGATGGGGGCTGCCATATTCTCTCAGTGATTTTCTAGAATTTCCCTGAGGTACTCCGCTTAGTATCCTGGGGAGTTAGGGATAGTGCTCGCTTTCGCTTGATGTCACTCTCTTTCCACACACGTTCTTACCTGACTCTTCACTACACTGGGCTCCTAAAATGTTCTCCTCCCAACACGTTGTTATCCCTCCAATCTCTTACTCTGCATTTCCACCTCCACCCTTTGATCTTCTTTTCATATTCCTGTTCTTACTATCAATTTTACCTCCAAATACCAGTCTACCTCCATTATCTTCTCTTCCCTCCTTCCTCTCACTCTACTGCCTTGCCTCTTGCTATTCTTCTGTTATAATCTCTCTCACCTCTACTCATATTCTACCACTCCCTGTTGCTCCTCCTACTCCCCCTCTACTACCATTCTTACTCCTTTAACACTATCCCCTTACTACCCTTACTTCCTACTATTACTGTCAGTCTATTAATGTTTCTACTCACGACTGCACACTATCAACCTTTACTACCAACTAACACTCTACTGCCTATTCTTTTCATTCACTACTCCTGCTACCTACTGTCTACTCCCAACTACTACTACTTACTCCACTAGTACCACTACCACTCTGCTACTCCTACTATGCCTCTACTCTTCAGACACCCCACTCTCACACACACACACACACACTCCACGGACCACTTCTCTCCAATAGCCTCTGCAATCCTGTCGCTCTCTTTTCCTCTGTTCTCTCAGACGTCCTCCACCACCTCCTGTCCTCAGTCAACTAACGCACACTAAGCCACTCACACACACTTAAATACCCCACCCCCTCCCACTTACCTTAGCCAATTACTTACCTTCCTTGAGGGGCTGTGGCAGGGTAAGGACTTGGGGAGCTTCACATGGCTCATAAGGGCTGGTAATCCCTGCCACTTTCTTCCAACATGTCTGGGGTGGTCCATAAGGGACTTCTGCTCACCCTTTCAGAGCCCTTTTAATCATAATCGAAATATCCCTGGTGGGTTAGTGGATGGCCTTCCTGAAGGTCATTGTTAGTGTTTCCCTGGTGGGCTAGTGGAGGTTAAAAAGGTCTTCCTGAAGACCTTCATTAAATAAGCAAAGTTCCGTGGTGGTAAATTGGTGGAGATTCCCCTGCTTTTTTCTTTCTGCAGCTACCAGTTTTGTCTCAGTCGCCGCACCTCATGATGTCTTCTTTGCTGGGCTGTGTCCTTGTGTAGCCAGTGTTGTAAAGCTGGCTGCATCCCGTGGCACAGTGCAATCCGTTGCCTTTGTCGTCTTCCACGATGTTCCCGCTAGCGTTCCTGGGTCGTTCCGTGGACTTGAGGCTGCCACCTGCACAGGAGGTATGGAGTGGCTTGGAGGGGGTTCTGCATTCGGACACCCTAGTGGGCCACTGATGGGGTTCCCCCCTTTCTCCCCTGATGGGGCCTGTCATACGAGCGTATCCACAAAGTACTGTAACCTTGATTTTTCATGAATACAACGAAAGGGCTAATCAATAAGTGCGTCCGATTCTTTCGCTGCGCCCGCCATGTTTCGTTCGTGTTTTGGTGTACGCGGACATCGCCGGTAACACATATAAAACAAGACACCACTTCACTTGTTTCCCTTATGAAATGCTGTTATGGAAGGTGAGCGTTAATGAGGCTGGAATGGGATGTGGCAGCACAAAGTCAAAAAGTGGTGTTTTCTTGTCACCAAAATCATACAGTAAATTGGAAGTTGGTGCTCCATGTACGGCGAAGAATTACTGCGTCTGTGTTACAATGCATTTACAGTAATATTGCAGTCAGACTGGCGTCCTAGAGTTTCAAATCTGAGCCTGCCACCTGCACTGTTTGATGGAAACAGCGGTTCTACAAGTGTATGGGAGTAGCGGTTCTCATGAATGGATTCTCATATGTTGTTGCAAAGTGAGAATGTATTTGCATTCTGAGTGAAGGTCATTTACTTTCCTTTTTTGATTGCAAGCTCAGAAAGCCCACGCATCCAACTGAACCATAAGGGTAAATTGTTTTTTGACCTTGAGCTAAAGGGAAAATTTAGTAAGAATTCAGGAAGTGAACGTTTGCAAAACATACCATTTGATAAGGTTATGTTTCGAAAACTTTTGTAAGGCACATGAAATATCACTTCACGAAGAATCTTTGGTGCAAATACATTGCTATCTGACTTTACCGAAAACAATAGAGGCGGTACATATCATGTAAGTTTAATTTTGATGACTGTACACTGGACTGACTTTTAATTTTTTAATAAGAAAACAATAATTTTGACAATATAAATGAAGCAGTACATTTCTGTGCAGTTGTTATTTTTTTCTCACATACGCAGAGTGCAGATTCTCAGCATTTGCTGGCTATTACTACATATACCCATGTTCTATGCTAATATTTCATAAAAATGTCATGTATGACCATTTTGATGTGTATTAGTTTCCACATTCTTTTTTTTTTATTTTAAAATTGTTTGGTAAAGTTTGGGTACTGATATGTGTTTTCATTAACGTTTCCTGACCAGCTACATCCTGGCTTACTGTGCTTGCCACGGATTCCAAATGCCGAGTGATAGCTTTTTTTCCACGCCAGATGCAACTGCTTGTGACCGGCTGCCTGTCCGTCACAATTTTTTGGGATGATTGCACTGGCCCCCTTTGTCCATACGCTGAAGTGGCCATTCGGAGTAACATAACTTCTTTTACGGTGGTGTAGGGCAAAGGTCATGGTGACGTCTTGGACATCAATGTGCGAGCAAAGTGGTTGCTTTAACGAAAACGCATGCTTTGTGTGTGGGAAAATAACAACGTGTGCCTCACCATTGACATTTTCGATGATGCCCATAGAAACAATGTTACAATTTTTTAAATGGGAATAGTCCTTCGTCTCAGACAGTTTGTCAAATAAAACTACTGTACAAATTCTAAAATTTTAATGTTTTCTTTTAAAAACCAGTTTATTATTTCAAAATGTATCGTGCTACATTGTACGTCGCTGTGTGTTCATTTTCAGGTCTGTATACCAGCACGTAGGTGCTTATGGGTACATTTGGCTACGGAGGAGAGGAACGTCATCCAAGAAAGGTGTACAATATCATTAGGGTGGGTTATGTGACGAGATGTGGGAGTGTTTTCGTATTGCATAAGTGTCATGATGTTGTTCAAAAAACCTAGCGATATACATTTATTGAATGAAGGGTCGGCTGCAGCTATGGGGAGTAGGCAAAATGTCGGGTTCATGTTATAAACTCATGATCCACACCATGTGGCTACTGACCATGACCAGAAGGGAGATACAATAGGATTACAGTGGCCTGTCCACCTGGGACTGGGTTTGTGATAAAGTTGTTACACATTACGATAACTTTGAAAGGGAAGAAAAAGGTGCTCATGCTAATATGTTAACAGGGTTTCCTTTTTGCTTTTTGCAGGCTGCCATGGAAAACGAAGAGGGGCCCTGAATGGAACAACCGCTTTCCCTTTCTATGGTGGCCATCTTGGAAAGGAATTTTGCTTTTAATCCGGGACGCCTGCTTCCCGGATTAAAACCAAAAATCCTCTTTTTTCAGTACCGCACGTTACTGCTTAGGAAATCTACATTGTTAATGGCATTCATTCCCTATTTTAGGGATGGAAGTATCCTTTACTGAGAAATATAAAGTAGATGGAGTCTATGCGTTTTTTTTTTACCTTTTAAAAATGTGAAAGGTGGTTCTTAAAGGAACCTTTACTTTGTGTACGGATGGCTTTTTTTTTTTTTTTAAACACAGCTCAGAAGGAAAGGTGCGGACGGAAATGAGCAAAGACACATCAAACAGTAATATGGGGGGTTAGATGGACGGGCCAAAATGTTGTGCGTGTGTTATTTATAAGCTAGGGGCAGTGTTTCTCATGCTCCTTCATTACAGCGGTGATGCTGTTTCTTAGGGAGGAGGGATGGTCGTAGCTCATGTCATTTTCAGATAAATAGTATTTTTTTCTAAAAATATGCACTGTGTACTGCATTGATAATGCATGCACACAAATTAATGTTGGAGCTGTGCAAGGGAAATGTTGAAGTTGAAAGTTCCTACATCAGTACAAAATGTATTTTCACACTGTCCACGAGGCATACATCTTATTGGTAAGAGTGTACAGATTTTCACACACGTCACCATATTGTGCACCAGCATATGGTCATGTGGCATTCTCCACAAGGTGTGCAATGCAGTCAGATGTTCGTTTACATAATGGTTACGTAGCACTACTAGAAACCAATGAAATTCAGTAAAAAAATGTTGTTGAAAGGACGTAATAGTTAAGGGGCGCTACTAAAAACCTGGATGTTCTGGTTGAGTTACCCTAATAAAAACCTGTGAAATTCAGTAAAAAAACTTTAACGGGACGTTATGGTTCCGAGTAAAACCGAAAAACCCCTGAAATTTGCCAGTTATGGTAAGCTAAGCCACCATAACTCGCACCACAACCATGCACTGCTAAGACTAACACCCAGGACATCAAAGATGACATCACAAATGTCATTGATGACATCACTGATGACATCACACGTGCATTCTTTTCATGGACAGCCTCCAGAAGGGATTGTCATTGTAATATTGGCAGAAACGTGTATGCCAAATAGTTCCATATGCAATGCATTGCTAGAAATAGTATTGCATTACTGAGTTCTTTCAGTATATGAACGAACTCATGAAGAAACGTCGGCATTGTCTTCTGCATGCGGCACAGAGGTGCCATATAGAAAATCTTCCCATGTTTAATAGTGAAAAAATAAATGCTTCCATTACAGCTTTTTGCATACTGTGAAACATAAGTTCCTATGATTGCATCCTTCACTGCATAATTGTACTTTTACACACAAAACATAAAGAGGCCACAATGCATACAAATAGAAGCATACACAGGGAACGTAAAGTAAGCAAAAAACTCTGCAGTTTTACTAGAAAGTGTCCATACCCAAACTATTTAACTTAATGCTTCCAAAATATTCTACTGTTTCACGATTCCTTCTTCTCCTATGTATTTGTATCATATGATGTAACTGTACCTTAAGGAAGTGTTGTAAGAATATATGAGAAGGGTAAGGTCTACAAATATAGTACTTTTTATTTTTTTAATTCCTGACTGACAGTGAAGAAAGCCACCTGGCTTAGATATGTCAGTGAACAAAAAAAGAGGGACCTAGACATGTGATGTCATCAGTGATGTCATCAATGTCATTTGTGATGTCATCTTTGATGTCCTGGATGTTAGTCTTCGCAGTGCACGGTTGTGGTGTGAGTTCTGGTGGCTTAGTTTACCATAACTGGCGAATGTCAGGGTTTTTCGGTTTTACTTGGAACCATAACATCCAATTAACAAAGTTTTTTTTTACTGAATTTCACAGGTTTTTATTAGGGCAACTTAACCATAACGTCCCTTAGACAAAGTTTTTTCTACTGATATATTCTGGAAATTCGATGCCACAATTTTAGTAAACTCAACCCATGGAGAAAGGAGGATTGACAGCTGTGGGTGTGTCGCAGCAAATAATAAACCGAGGCTCGAAGATGGACCAAAGAAAGACTGCTTGACTTAGTTTCAAAGGCTCAGAGCAGCCAAAACTGGTTTTCAGTCCTCGAAGACCAAGTAAACGTGAGAAGCCAAGGCATCCCTTGCTAAGTTGCTAAGAGAGAACATCCTCAGCGGCAAGTTCTTCATGTAAGACAATTCAATACTACAAAATGGTCTGATTCACAGTCTCTGATCGCTTGAGTCTAAGATGAGAATAGACGGCATGCAAGCCTGAACCTTGATAAGAATGTGCTCACACTCCCTTACATTCCCAGAGATGAGAAGCTACTACAAGGCCAAGTTCAAAGACAATCTGAATGGCAGACAGCATGAGTGATGAGAGATGATGGGCGAATTGGGTGAAGAGGTAAGGTCATGTTCACCCACCAGCACCCGGGGTACCAGTTTACGTGCTGCTAGAGAATCCAATGTTCCAGAAGGGTACACGCCTGCCAACCAATTGTAGAAGGCCATATAAAAAAGGGCCTTATAGTTTGAGAGCCAATGAGGTGTTGTGTTTCTAATCACTGTCAAGGATGACTTGCACTATGACTTGCACTAAGGGAGGGCATTTGTTGCCCACCTGACTATAGAGACCCAATCACAATCCTATCCCATGTAGAAGGTATACTTAGATGTTCCCCTTGAACCAACCACAATTCCCCGTAGGTTTTTGTCATTTGCCACGTAGTATGACGTCAATTATGATGAGTTTTTGCTATAAAACTGTACTTTTTTATGAAAATTGTTGAGATGGTGCTGTGCAATGTCTGTTGATGTCCGTTGTACTCCCTGTTTTAGATCATTTATATTAAAACAGAAAATGTTGCCAACTTCCTGAGTCAGTCTTCTTGTTTGGTGTGAGAGTTATTCTCTATCCCATCCATCATACAATGTGTTACCGTAATTAAAAGGACCATAAGGGTTCACCTCCTTCTCCCCTGCTAGCACTTCTCTATCTTAAACCAAACCTACCCTGAAAGCATTTTGTAACTTCAGTTTCACTTCCCACCTTTTCAAACTTTGAATCTTGTAAGGTGTGCCAAACCTCTCTGGGTAGGGTTAGCAGCTAACACAAATTTGAATACATAAATATTTTGAGGTTCAGTATGTGGTTACATATGAATTATTATTACAGGGCCTGAAGTAGCGGCCCTTTAGTTATGGTTAGCTTGCTCAACCCATAGGATGGGCACTTTTTGGGCGGCTTATAAATTCGTCCCCCCTGGACGAATCCTCACGACACTTTGCAATAAAGGTATATGGCCCGTCAGATTTATTGTGCGAAGTGTGGTGAGGTTTCATCAAGTGGGGTGGGGGAAAAGTTATAGGGAGTTCCAAAATGTGTGGTTTTTCCCATAGACGCAATGGGAAAAAAGATTTGCTCAAGTCTACAGCCCAAACTGCTGGACGGATTTTCACCAAATTTGTGGCAGGAGCAGCGGCTTGGTCCCGAAAAGCATGCTCTTGTAGACTTCTTGTAAATCCATCCAGTAGTTTATTTTAAAATGACCAAAAAGTAGGTTAAAAAAACGTATCTATATATATATATATATATATATTCACTTAAAAATCTTTAACGGGATGTTATGGTGACAAGTAAAACCGAAAAACCTCAGAAATTCGCCAGTTATGGTAAACTAAGCAACCATAACTTGCTCCACCTCCGTGCACTGCAAGGACTAACACCCGGGAGATCAAAGATGACATCACAAATTACATTACATATATGGGCCACTTGTTTTTGTTTACTGATATGATTAGGCTAGTTTTTGTTTTTACTCACAATGAGAATTTCTAAAGTTTAAAAGGTGATAAGGTAGCATTCATTATTTTACTATCCAAAATTACAAGATTATAAATATTGTACTTTGCCTATGTTTATTATGTTTATGTATGATTAGGTTCCTGTATTAACAACAACACTCCAATATCATGTTTTGTTTAGATGAGTACCTTCTTTAATAGATGAAGTAGTTCATGATAGGTCTCCCGATCACCCTTGACATCTTGTTAGTATCATTATATACACAACCCCTTGTAGGGACGTATCACCAACATTAATTTCATATGTGATGTCATCAGTGATATTTGTGATGTCATCTTTGATGTCCTGGGTGTTAGTCTTAGCAGTGCATGGGGGTGGCGTGAGTTATGTTTGCTTAGCTTACTATAACAGGCGAATTTCTGAGGGTTTTCGGTTTTACTTGTCACCATAGCGTCCCTTTAACAACGTTTTTTCATTGAATTTCATTGGTTTTTATTAGTGCAACTTAACCATAACTCCGCTTTAACAAAGTTTTTTCAGTGAATTTCATGGATTTTTATCAGTGCATGCTAATTTCCTACAACTTACTCATATCATACTTACCTCAATATAGCAACATTTTTGTCCAATTTACAAAGTTGCACCTTAAAGCTATGCCATTTCCCACCTTTTAGCATCATTTTGAACACTTCTAGACACTTTTTGCAACTTTTTACACTGTTTTTGCATCTGTTAATGTTTGCGAACATCTGACGTCATTGCGGACCTCCCGGACAGTGTCACGTGACCGCAAGCTTTCGTGCGGAATGATGACGTGATGGCGAACGCGTCAGCACCTCGCAATTGGGTCTGTGCTTCGCAGACAGTTCGGAACTGAACTTTCTACTGATCTAGGAATTTTCAAGTTCAAAATGTTCCCCTTGCACAGCTCCTACACCTATTCTTACTCATTATCCTTTAACAATCTAGTACACAACACATACTTGGAGGAATATTAGCAAATCTGCTATTTATCTTAAAAATGGCATCAGTTATTGCCATCCCTCTTCATCAAGAGCCACAACCACCAGCTGTAGGACCTACACAACAAAAAAGTGCAGTACTTCCAAAGGAAATGAAGAGGAGCAAGAAGATGAGGTAGAGGTACCTCTAGCACCCAGAGAGAATCATGGGCGTGGCAGTTCTTCACCACTGTTGGGAATGTACTAAAGGCTAGAGCTACCAAAGTGAACTACCAAAGTGAAATGCACTGAGTGCAGCGTCGTATTCAGTCACGGACAACCTGGACAGTACTACTACAGGACCACCTCCATGCGCTGCCACGCCCAATCCAGCCACTGCACTACTCTCAGAAAGGCTGTTCCTTCTTAGCAAGTAGTAGGCTGTTCTCAACCACCTCATCTTCCTCAACCTGTACTGTAACAACACAGTCTACTTCTGTGGGACACAAAATCCCACCAACTACCTTGCAAGCAATAAAAACAACACACCACTCTGAAGGAGGGAGCAATTTTGAAGTGCTTTTGAAGCTGTAATCAATGGGCATGAGAAACACTGCCCCCTACCTTAGATGTAACACACACGCAACATTTTCCCCTATCCACCTGCCCCTCCATTATTAGTGCTTGGTGCCACTTCCCTCATTTCCCTCCCCACCTTACGTTCTAACCTCTCCCGCAAAAAAAAAAAAAAAAAAAGGTTTCTTTAGGAACCGCCTTTCACAGTTAAAAAATAGAACTAAAAATGTTTTTTTATACTCTCCATTTAATTAACATTTCTCAGTAAAGTACATAGACTCAATAAGATTTTCAAACATTTCCATTAGCATTTTTTGTTATGCTAATGGTAATAATGTGCCGTTCATCTAACATTCCAGGGACTGGAACAGGGGATAACGGCCCGCCAGCCCAAGTTATCGGCCCAAGTGAAGCGAGGGTGGATAACGAAGGCTACAGACTATTATTCCCCGTTCCAGGGATATCAGGGATAAATGCCATCTGCACCTCAGGTTTCCAAAGTGGCAACTCGAGGTGCTAATGAAAAAGGAATTTTCTTCCTACACCGGGGCACGCGCAGCGTCCCACTGTAGGAAGGAAAATCTTTTCCAAGATGGCCACCATGGAAAGGGAAGGCAGGGCTCCGTACAAAGCGCCTCTTCCCTTTCCATGGCAGCCTGCAGAAGGCAAAGAGAGAACCCTATGACCATATTACCACAGGCACAAATTGACCACATAGCCGGTCCCTGGTGGACATGGCCACTTTATCCCCATTGGTCACCCCTCGTGGTCATGGCCAGTAGCTAGATTGTCTGGGTAATGACCTTATGCAATGACCCGGACAATTGGGCCACTGCCCATGGCCACAGGCTATACCTCAGTCACCAAAGGTATATCACTATTTTTTGTACCTACATTATGACACTTGTCAAAAAATAAAACAAGGACACATTTGTAAAACCATGCTTTCAGGGCCATGCCAATGCTCAATGCCTGCCATATTCTTCTGGTATCCCCTGTACATAAAACGTTAGCCATTTTTTGCCAAATGCACAGTCTCCAAGAGCAGCGCCACCATCTGACCCACGGTGGGGGTGAGTGGTAGATGTGTGTGTGTGTGTGAGTGTGTGCGCGCGCGCCCGCGCGCATGTCATCAGATCTGTTTTGATGTTTTCGGTTCTCCAGTTTGGTATTAAAGGCTTTCCCCATGAAAGTTATATTGCTGCATTTTTCGTTTCTTAGGATGGTGATATGTGCCACAACTTGGCAGGGCAGTCTGTTGAGCATAGAAGTCGGATTGGCAGACTATCTCAGCAGCAGCATCCACTGGCATGGGCATCATGAGGCTAAATGGGTTGCTATCGTGGCACATTTGAGGTCTTGTCGTGTTGAACGTGATGGTGTGCCTGATGTGCTTGTCCTACGATTGGGGGGAAAGACCCTGGATAGCGGACCATCTACAGCAAGCGAGGGCTGTCCTGGACTTTCCATCACGCCACATTCTTGCACATGTATGGCTGCCCCAAAATCATGGGTCAGAGGCACAACGGTACATCTCAAGTTTGGCCAAGCTTGCTGGAATGTGAACAAATGTATGTAGACCTTCATGCATGATCATGACATTTCCGCTCATCTGTAGCGTGATCAGAGTTTCAAAATGAAAAACCAGGACAGGCCACCAATATTAAGTAGGACTATAATTTGAGAGTGGCTTGCAGGACTGCCCTTTGGTAGAGGAGAATGGGGCAGGCGGTCCTGGCCATACCATCTGCTTGGATATAAACTGAGCAGATGTACATGCGGCTCTAGTGCGCTAAACATATAGGACCTTTTTGCGCCAGCAGCGTTGGTCAATGGGCCGGCTCTAGCTGGGTCTGAGATCCGGCATCAGATGTCTCCCCGGATCTCAGGCCAGGCCTGCCTCAGCCCTGAAAAGGCTTTACCGAGCCCCTAGCTGCGCCGGGGGAAGCTGGGGGCTCAGTCGCCTAATCCGCCCTGTGCTCCTTTCTCCAGCCTCATTTGCGCATTTGCAGGTTCCATTTGCCGGACCTGTGGTCTTTCTTCTGGCCTGAAAGGGACACCACAGGAATCAATAGGCCATGACTATCACTGGGGTGGGGGTCATCACTGTTTAAAGCAGGATTTCTACATGCTGGTCACACTATTGTTTTCCAAGCGAACATCTTACACTTTCATAGAAAAAAAAGTAATTTCCACACTCAAAAAATGCTGTTTAAACTTGCTTTCACTAGTTTTCTTTGAAATGTGTTTCTTTTTTTTGTCGGAATACCACACACATACTGTGTCATTTCTGTGTCCCTTCCTTTGTGTTTTATCACAGTTTATACTTATAAAGATGTTATATGCTTGTCAAACTGCTTAATCACAAATAAATGCTGCTGTTGTGCTGACAGAAACTTGTTAGGAAATGAAACTGTGGATTCATGGGTGCCAACCTTTGATTTTCACTACAGGGGCAGAAATACCCCCAACCCCGCCCTGAATTTAAGCAAGCGACCAGCCCAACCCATGCTGGCCAAGCACATTTTATAGCACTGATTTTATTAGGAATTGCAAAAAGTCATTGATGAACAAACCGTTTTTAATATATAACATCTCTGCAACAGTCTCTCACCCAGCTGAGCTACCCTGGTAACCTTCTACTATAGAGCGTGTCTATGGATTCCTTAATGTACTAAAACTCACTGCATTACCAACAGTATTTTGGGTGCACAACTGCCATGGAAGTGATTTAAAGTCGAAATGATGTACAGTGGGGAGTTTGGAAAGAAGCAGCATGAAAGAAATGGCACAATTTTTAAACTATAGTTTTAAACATTTCCTTTGAGCAGAGTTCAACTTCAAGCTCTGCCGCCTTGGAACTCCGCCCCCTCCTCCAAACTCCGGCCCTTGAAAGATCCCCCTTTATATGTGTTTAATTTCCATCACTGTGCTCTGATTGATATTTCAGGGCTGGCTATGAAACCATTTCCCAACCTATTTCCCAAGCAGTCTCTTTGGCTGTGCGGACAGCATATGGACACCCCACGTCTCTTGGAAACAAGACAATGCAGAGCAGCACAGGTTCAATACCCAGTCCCGCACTTAGAGGCTGCACTCTGGCATGAAGTGCGATATAAAAAAGCTTTTTTTTTACTGCTTATGGCTAGTATGTGAAAGGTTGGTCCCTCGATCTCCCCCATCGATGGTGGTGATCCAGCTTTGATATGATATGATAGTTTATTTATATAGCACCTATACACAATGTATTTCAAAGCTAGGGAGGAAACAAGGGAAAATACAATGACATTCGTACAGGCCATGAACAGTAAGGATGTGAAATTAACTTTCGTACTCGGCCTGACGACATTTCAGATAGTGCAAGAGCTAAGACATAGATAAGGAAGGGATGGGGAGAATGGGAAGGAAATGGAAACAGACAGGCAACTACCGTACTAGGCCTAACAACATTTCTGGTAGAGCCGGGGAAAACAAAAGGAGAGGTAGAGGGGTGCAGAAAGGGAGGGGAAGAACAAAACAAGCAACTATTGTACTAGGCCTGACGACATTTCAAATAGTGCTGGAGGAGGGGAGGGGAGAAATAAGGGGTCTGGGGAGGAGACAGACGAGGTTGCTATCATACTAGGTCCAGGGCCAATTCTGATAGAGCAAGTGCATAGAAGAAAGTAAGGGAAGGAGGGGAGGAGTTAGGAAAAGGGAGAAAGGGAGAGGAGGAGAGAACAGAGAGTAAGCAGTCAGTGGAGAGTGGAGAAGCAAGAGGGGAGAGCGAATACAATTGCATAAGTCGGTAGTAACACATAATGTTGCAAGCCAGGATACAAGATGAAGATGGGAACAGCACCTTGAAGCATTACTGTAAAATCCTCAAACTATAATAACATGTATAGCTGTTATGCTGATTCGTTGATAAACAAACTTTGTAATCCATCCCTTCTGCGCTTTACCTTGAGATTGAAGCTCGTTGTCATTGGTGACACCCGCGCGGCCACTGGCATGAAGATTTATACTCGCTCACGAAACACTTACAGCTGGAATTCCGAAAGTGGTTACCCAAACCTCTCTACAAAACCAAGACTGGATTTATAAATGAAAAACACTCTCGGAACAGGAGAATGGAGTACCCAATTCAGGAACATTCAGCCAAAACCGGGATGCATGGTCCCCCTAGACATCTGCCCAGGGATGTCATTTGGAAGTGATGTGATGTGTGTTTTTGAATGTTCTTTAGGTTGTGTGCCTGTGTAGAGAATGAAATGGGTGGATGATGTAAGAGAAGGTGTGAGTGACTGGTGGGTGAATGAGAAGTGATGTGATGTGTGTTGTTTTGAATCGTTCTGGGTCGGTGGGTGGATGTGTGCCTGTTGTGAGAAACCTGAAGGTGTCTCACCGGCTAGTCGCAGGAGATCTGTCATCCAGGTGGCCAGGACACGGCCATCGCTTTTGGATCTAGTTCCTGGGGGTGGACCAGTGCCGGAGGATAACCTGGAAGAGGGGGGGTCCTTTAGGAGGGGGTGTGGGACACCGACAGGTGAGATGCGGTATCCCCCATCTTTAAACACCTTTTCCCCATCCTAACGCGTAGGATATTCCAAAACACTGTCCACCCCCTTTTCCGACACAAACACTTTCGCACAACATGAATGACAACGGACTAACACCAGAGACATTTAGCTGACATGTGCCAATGTAAGGGTCAGGCAAAGTAAGGCAATTGACCAGAATCACACACACCCAACAGCCCTTTCCCTTCCCCACAGCACACTGCGAGCAAGGCAGACTGCACGATGTGAGAGCTAACTCAGCACGGCAGTTCAACAAGAGGAGGAGAAAGACGGTGCAAGTCAAGAGGATACCAAGGGGAGACGTGACCTTGCCCTTATCGACAGAGACCCGTGAAGCCTCAAGAGAAGGAATTGTAAGACAGTGAACAATAGCCAGCGTGTGTTGCAGCAGATGTCCATGGTGCACGGGCGCCTGCTCCGCTGACAGCCACGCTGGGATGAGACGCATGGCCCAATGATACCAGCCTTTACTCTACAGACAAGAAAGCAAAGCAGTTCATCACAGCCAGTGAGTCGCAAAGGAGAGCCGACGAAGAAACCAACCTGTGTTGAATGAAAGTAGCGAGCAGCTAATTGAACTTGGAATAAACAAAGAACTGTTGCTACAAGAATTGGGGAAAGCCAGCATAGCAGAACCAAACACCACGTGGGTGTTCACGCGTGAAACGCTAGGCGATTACCCCGCTATTGAACTACTGTATAAAATTCAACCATGTGCACAGGGAGAGTGCGCTCCCCTGGGCTTTTTTAATTTTTTGATATATGAAAATGAATGATGGGAGAACAACCTCCGGGAAATGAGTGCAGCCATTCCACACCCATTTCATTGGCTTTCAGCACCGAAAAAACATAGTCACATGTACTCTGGGAAGACAGAGCCTACAGGCGTCATCTTCCCCTGTCATATTCACATGGAATGTGACAGCCCTGGGCACATCAAAGCATTCCAAGACGGGGGAAGGCACACCTTCCTCCAGCCATGAGCAGCCTAATTAAAATATCAAAGGCTTCATGGATCCGTATTCCTTTGTTCTCCGGCTGGTGGCAGTGCATACTAATGAGAGATAATTGGGGCAAGCCTTCCCAGTGGGCTTGGTTGCTGGAGAGACAACAGGAAGGTGGGACTAACACCCCTTTGGTGTGCAATGTGTCACCTTGAAGCTAGTTCCCACCCCTCTATTTGAAAGGCAGTGAAATCTGGGTCCACTATTTACTGTATACAAACCCCCTGCAGAGCTGACCCCTTTCAGAGGGGAGAAGTATGTGGTTGGGGGAGACAGGAAGTCTGCTCCCAGCACATACTTCAAGGGAAAACCTGCGCTTTAATCAAGAGTCACAGAGGGCTTAGTTAACCAGAGAGACACTTTGATCTACAACAGACAGGAAGATGGGTGGGATTTAGGTACATGTGTCACCCCTTGTCTGTCGTATTGCAGAGAACTCTGGTCCTGGCCTCATGCCTTGTTGGTGGGGACCCGGGATTGGTTCATTAATGTGGGTTTGGCCTACAGCAATCTCTGGGGCCTATTTGGCTTTAAAAGATGGCTGAACCCCTCACTTAGCAGATCATCTGAAGACTGTACAAGGAGTAAGAAGAAGGAATCATTTGGACGCGAGCTGAAGGTACAGTCTACCTTACATCTTCTGCCAGTGAAGGAAGGCCAGGAGTTCCAAGAGGGAAGCAAGATCCCTCACCTTAAAATCTCCCAAGGAACAGAGGGAGATACCGGTTTCAGAGGATCCATCCAGCAGCTGCAGAACCAGTACCCCGCCAGCACGCAGCGTGCCCTGCTAGGTTCCGACAGCAAGCTTCCTAGGTGGGAAGTGCCAGAGAGTCTCTGGACAAAGGATAAGGCTGTTGCTTGCTAACACCCTCCTAAGCTTTGGCCCGTCCACCTTGAAAGGACACAAGGCCTGCGAAGAAGCTAGGAGGAGTGCCACACAAGCATCATCCAACGTCCATCTTTTTAAGGGCAGTTTCGGGACAGTCGAGTCCTCGAACTGCATCCGGCTGCACCGCTGACTGTTTTCACGCAGCAGTCGCCAGAGCCGCCTGAGACGCCTCGACTAGAATTCCATATCCGCCAACCAGCACAGAGACCCTGATTCTTGGTCACAAGCCACCGCACCGGCGTACAGCCAGCAGATGTCCATCCAGCCTCGCTTGCTGAACTGCCTGCTGCCTGGTACCAGCAGTTGTCGCCCACCACTAACTCTCTGTCTCATGGGCTGCGAAGCGCCGTGGAACCCCTTGACGCTGTTGAGCACCAATAACTTCTTCAGCACCAGGTACATTGTGGTTTTGCCCCCCTGGTCCTTCTCTGAAGGCTCCTAGACACAGTTATAACCCTTTGCCCCTTTGATGTTGAAACCAATAACCTTGAACTGTAAGACTGATTACTTTACCAACTACCCTCCTGTCAGGATCCAGAGTGCATCCATTTCCTTTGTGAAACTGCCTGTCCTCTGTGTTCCTTTACAGTGTGGGTTGTAATTGTAGTGTGCTAGAACTGCCTGTTGTAGTAATAATAACATATATATTTTTATAAAACCTTGACTGGACAGTCCCTTGTATCATTGGTTAATAATTGTATTTTCGCTGTGTTGCAACTAACCACCGATCCACGACCTTGCAGAGATAAGCCTGCCGTTCCGCCCACGTTACCGAAATTGGACAAGGAGGTCTTATAATTCACTTGTATTCCAATCTGTTTGGATCCCTTCTTGTGTACTAGAGGTGTGGGGTTAATTGATGATTTAGAAACTGATATTCATCCCTGGACCACTGGTGCCCCAGAAGTTGATTTGTCACAACTACAGTTACCCGAAGGCCTTGGGAGAAAGGTGAGAAGAGGGGTCAAAGTGGTCATACGAGGTCTTGTAAAATCCTTTGTACAATCAAAAGTCGTAGACCGACGGATGATTGTGAAGCGAAGGGAAAATAATCCTGCATGGTGAAAAGACATTAAGACTTGTGAGTGTAAGAGTCTGAAGTTCCATTAACAGTGTGTTGACAGGAGTGAACCTGTGGGATGTTCTAACCCACTAGTCTATGCCCTGCAACATCACTGTGTGCTGTTTTCATCAAAAACAACAGGACAGCTGCCAAAAAGATCTATGCGCTAAAAATCTTTGAAAAATGCGCAGGAAAACCTGAAAAATAGGCCGCCAATCCATTTTGCCTATGTCAGTGGTAACACAGGAGACCTGCCATTGGGCTACCCACAGAGTAAAATGAAACTAATTGAAAAAGCAGGGCTGCATTGCAAGGGAAACCCAGAACTGCTTTAAAAATCTGTTTTTCCTTGGCTGTTAAATTTTCAAAATAATGATTCTCAAACAGCAGAGAAGACCCAACATTGTTGTTGGGTGTTAAACATCACTTTATTTAAAGAATTCACCTAAGCACAATGTCGGCAGAAGCACATTTCACCATAAGAAAATCCACATTCAAAGGTGCTTGCATGGGAAAAATATGTCAGAAATGGGCGCAGTACCGCCGCTCTTCAGTGTCAGAAGCTGGCATTTACCTATACTGTCAGTTTAAACTTGTACATTAAAATCATAGTGTGGAAAAGAAGAGACTTCCCATCAAAAGCAATATAGGTTAATACAATTCAATCTCTATGTTTTAAAAAGGCTGGAATCAAGAGATTTGTGGATATATTTGTTAAAAATGTAAATTGTATTTTAGAAAAAGACTATTTTAAACATTGTTTTAAAAGTGAGTTAAAGCCAGCCACACTGGGCTTCAAAGACATTCCACAGCTTTCCCCAAACAAAGGAATCTTCCCCCCTGCTCTCTGCTGAGGAACTAGCAGGGAGTTGTGAAAGGAGGTGGGAGGAGGACTTTGGCCTGTTGCTTTGACAGGAGACAAAAGACTCCCTTGACTGAAAGGAAATGCAAATTTGGGCGTCAACAGAAACCAGCTGCTGGCAGGAAGAGGCTCAGGTTGCTCTTGGCTCAACCAAACCTTGGAGGCGGGGCTAGACTGAATTGTGTATCTGGAACAGTAGAAAATATATTTTAGAGAAAAAGACTCATAGAAAACTGTGCCAAACTGGTAAAAATCTGAAATGTATAGGTTGTTAAAATGAAAATGTTGGTCACATTTCAAAAATACTCTGGAATTTGTGCGATATTCAGAGACTGAACCACTAAAAATGTTGATATTCTAGGAATTGTGATAATGCTAGGAATATGAAAATTTACAGGATTATGCCCAGGTGTTATGCACATGTATTTGGAATTTTTTTTAAAGATCTGACACTGGGTAACCAACCAAAAGTGCGAAAAACTGTCATTTGTGAACCGAAACTCTTAAGAAGATGGGATTTGGACAGATACGTGCTTTATTAAATTCAGAATGTAAATATGTATTATTAGCAAGTTGGGGATATTGTAAATGTTTTATATGAAAAATATATTTTCTGTGTAGAAATGAAGGGGAGGTTTTTCCCTGGACCATAAACACAGCGTCATCATGACACATCATGACACTCTGGTTTCCTTCTCAAATCAGGAGAGAGGGAATACTTTGAACAATCAGTTTCCTAGAGGGTGGGCTTAGTATAATCAGCCTATCTGCCCCTTTGGGAAATACATATATAGGGACTGTTGAGGACCTAGAGACACACAGACATTCACCCATCAACTGATTTACTGGTGAAGCGCTCTGCAGGAGAATCCAGATCAAGACTCCAGAACTCTGAAAGCAGAAGGCCCAAAAATCTAAAGCCGAACACTTTGCAGCTGGCCTTGAAAATCTTGCAACCTGATTTTAACCCCAGACTTCCAAGGGGCACAACAAATTCAAAAGCCGGGCTGTGCTGTTTTTCTGTTTCTTGCCAAGAACTCTTGCTAGAACCCAGAGATCCAAACAAGTAGAGCAGAGCTGTAACCCAGAAACAACCCATCAGATCCATTCCAAGAGGCTGTGCAGAGACCAGAGTGCCTTGCTGAGTGCAGAACCAAGCGCCTGAATCCTGTCCGGTGGCTAGCAGATTGCAGTCCAAAACCCTTTGACCAGATCCTGACGGGCCTATTCCAAAACCATAGTTGTGAGTATCTAGCATAGAACTGTCCATAACCAATCTCTTATCCTTAAGTAATCTAATCCTATCCAACCCATTCTAACATATCCAGACTGCATTGTAGAACCTCTTTTGTCTGTCCTGAATCTTTTTCTCTTCCATATAGTCCTGTGATAATTGTAGTGATAATCATCTCTGCGCTAATATATATTTGCTGAAGAAAGGCAAGTGTCGCAGCGGGCAAAGATCAAACAGAGGCGCCTCTGGACTGGTGGCTGTACCATTGGTATCTCGCATCTTCATAGCCCCTTAGTGTAAAGCCAATCCTTGTTTGTAATCTTCAAAAGCGCATCTTTCATTTGAAATCTTGACTCTTTTTGGGAAAAATCGACCTTTACTAAAACCTTCATAACTTCTGAACCGTTCATGCTAGGAACGCAATTTAAGTGTCAAATTGAAGCTAACATCCCCGCAATTCTGCATTTGGCTCAATTCCATCCCATATAAAACAGCTATTTTTGCATTCAACCTCTGAATTCAGTTTTCTATCTGCTAGTTATCCCACCATCATTGCTAGTGTTTACCTGAAGCTATCCAAAGCGGCTCCCACTAGTTCTGAATCCAATTTAGCGAATTAAAGTCATTTTCAGCATTTTTCCCATTCATTCAAACCACATTCAAAAGCATCTGACCTGTTTTAAAATCATTCCTGTTTCTCTCTGCTTGCTGGGGGAATTGGGATTGAAACTGCATTTAAGAGTGTTTATTCCTGAAATCTGTTTTCTCTCCTTCCATCTGTAACGCTCACCTGATTCCCGTAGAGGCGCCGGTCTTGACTGGGCGTATACCGTATCTGCAAAGGTGATGTGTAACACACGGCTGGCTCTTTGGGCTGGACCTCTGTGCACTGTATGTCTGACTCGAAGGGTAAGATGTCTGCAGATAGAAAATATGGGATTAAGGAACTGGGTTATTGAATGTCTCTCTCTTCTTCCCTTTCTCTTCTCCTGTATAACCCCAAAGGTTAACGCTCTCACCTTAGGTAAGTGAACGCCGTGCTCTCCATCTGCCTCGGGGCAGGGTGCTGTAACCAGTTTCTTCACTGGATAAGGGGAGCAGGCCTCTTGACTTCAGAGGACTGCTGTCCGTCGTTTACTGCACGAACGGTAAGTTTCGAGTAATTCTAATGTCTTTAAAGTCTTTAGTCATGATGTTTCTTGTTTTGCAGGGTTCCGGCGATGGCGGATGACAGGCTGAAGTGAGTTGAAGATGGAGCCCGTGTGATGAATAGAAGCGCCTGGAAGCACGTAAGTAAGCGCTTGTTGCCTGCTTCACGATGCGCTCTAACTGTCTTTTTATTTTGCAGGTACAAGTTCGGAGCGGCTGCAGGGTGCCGGAATACCCACTGGGTTAGATGTGGAAAGGAGTAATGGCACGTGAGTATTAAAGTTCCCCAATGTCTTTAAACGCACCTTGTTTTGTCTTTCAGATGCGGGATGCAGTGCCGAAGGCCTCCGGAGCGTGCGAAGAGTTGGTAAGCTTTTGTCTTTCAGATGCCGGAATGCAGTGTGAAGACCTCCGGAGCGCACAAAGAGTAGGTAAGCCTTTGTCTTTCAGATGCCGGAATGCAGCGCGAGGCGTTGGTGACAGCCGATGGACCAGGTAAGTGAAGAGCTGTCACTGAAGACCGTAATGCTAACCTGTTCTTTCTTGTCTTTATAGGTGTTGCTGAAGACTGGATTCAGGATGGTAAGCCTTTTTCCTTAGGCCCAGGATCAGATGCAGAAGACACGATGAGCGTTCTGCTGCAGAGGATGCAGAATAACGCAAAGCAAGATTCATCCATCGGGTGTGGTTTAAATAGCCTTCTGTAGTGCTTAGGTGTCTCCTTCCACAGCCACGCCTAGGTAAGAAAAGAGTTCCTGCCTTCCAGAAGAGTTCCAGTGTTCTGAATCTAGGGAGTGGCTCCTGCCCCACCCAACAGGAAAAGTAGTTCCAAACAGAAGAGGATCAGAGGCTCAACTGGCAGGCAAGTAAGCAGCATGGTCTGCTGCAGGTAAGTCCACCCAAGCATTATGAGCCCGGCGCTTCCAGCGCTGGGACTGGGCATATTTATGAGCCTGGTGCCACTGGCGCCAGGACTGGGTCCAAAAGGTCCCAATTGGGACTTGTTGGCACTCGGAACCTGGGTTATGGATCTGCTTCCAAGGGAGTTGGGAAAACCCTGACCTTTTGGAAGCAGAGATCATGACACCATCTCTATATTGCATATTAGGGGGGATTGAGTAGTGTCAGGGGGAAAGAGTGATTACATTGCATTTGATTGAATTCATTTCAAATATTATTTCTGTGCTGCATTAATTCCTATCATTGCATTACATTGAACCCACACAAAGTTTATTCTATGCTACATTATTCTTCTCATCCATACTCCTATTGATTAAAGAGATTGTTGATTATTGTAATATCACCCATTGCTAATCATTGTATAAATATTAATAGTGTGATATTTAGATATTGTTCATATTAATAAAAGTGTGATATATATATATATATATATATTGTTCAATTAATCAAATAAATCTTTTAACTTTGCAAAACAACCTACTTCTTGGTTCAGTGAGACCGGGGGGATTCAAAGAGAGGGGCGTGATATAAGGGTGCATCATTCAGAAATAAAAGAACTTTAGACATAAAAACATATAATTAAGGGTTCCAGCTGGGCATCTCACGCCAGGCATTGACTTAGGCGGAGTGCTGGGTTGAAACCACTTACAGATTGGGGGCTCGTCCAGGATTTCTGAATTAGATATACCACCTGTGACAGCTTAATACAGTGTGCTAACTGGCAGGGTACATAAATCCTGTTGGGATATCACACTGTGTTACACTGTGAAAAGCACCCCTCAAAAGGGAACGCTCTAAGGAAATGGTCTGTTTTGCAAAAATAAAATAAACTTCTGTAAATCAGGAAGGAAATTAATATTTCCAGAATGGCGACATTGGTAGAGATCAATATGGCTAGAGAACACCTTTTGCATAATTTATTTGTGAGAGGTGAATGGACAGAGCAGGATCAGAATGTGTGGTTGCAGGCAATCACACAACAGATCACTGCAACAGGGTTAGATATATGGAAAGACCAGGGTCCCTTACATATGGCCCTGAGTGAACTATATATGGCCCCTAAGGCAAAGGATGAGCAAAACAAGATTGCCAAAACAGCGGCATATCTATATCTATCTGTTGGAGCCATACAGGATAAATGTGCTGAAGGCCAAGATCTGGAAAGTAAGCAACTGCAGGCATTAGGAAAGGCCCAAACTGATCTGGACTCTGCTGAGCAGAGGCTACAGAGGAGCCAAGAGTCTGAAAATGAAAGTAGACAGTGTATAGTCAAAATAAAAGACAACATGGATATCCTGCAGCAGGAAAAGGCAGAACAGGATACCAGAATTCTGGTCTTGCAGAAGGAGCACCAAGAAAATTTGGACTCTCTACTGCAGAGCCAGAAAAACCTGGAGCAACAGATACATTTCAACAGGGCATGCACAGAGCAGGTAGCCACCCTGCAAAGCCAACTAGACAGAGAGAAAGAGGAGAGCAATAAATTAATCCTGAAAGACCTGGACACCCAGGGACAATTTGATGAAGAGCGCCAGAAAGCTGGTGCACTTCAAAGACAGAGGGACAACCTGGCGGCACAGAGGCAGGCTCTGGCTCAGGAAAGGGACACCTTAGGCCAGGAAGTCTGTCATGTAAAAGAGAAACTGGAAGAAAATCACCTGGCCCTCCAGGGACTGGGTGACCTCCAAAATGACCATCATAAATTGTTAGAGCACACCAGGAGGGTGGAAGAGGCTCTAGCAAGGAAGGACCAGGCCAGTATGGACAGGACTCAGGAGGCGGTAACCCTCCTGCAGCAAAGACTGGCCCAGTACTCAAAAACAACCCAGGAAGCACAGAGAGAAAATTAGGCTCTCTGTGAGAACAATGACAGGCTCCACAGACAGGTAGCCATGGAAGAGAGATTGATAGAGACTAGTAAGGCCTTGATTGAGGAACAGAAAGCTCAGGTTCTTGCATGGCAACAGGGAACAGGGGCTGATAGAGATGAGGTTCGCTGGGAAAGGGAAACACCTGAGCATAACCTCAGGAACACTAGTACCAGAGGCCTTCACCTCTTCCAATCCCTGGAATCTGCCACCCCATGTCCACTGGCGCACATGAGCCAAGGGCCAAAGGGATGGCAGATTTCAATCCAATCAGAAATATGGGGCTCATAGACAAGGACCTCCCAGGAATGGATGGGTGGGCATCTGGGTATGGGTACCCAAGTACTGTGAAATTTAGTGGGGAACTCCATGAGAGTAGGCCCACTAAGGGCATCCTGAAAACCTCTGCCTAGCTAGGACAGTGGGGGGAGGGGGTACCCATCAAATCCTGGGAGCAAGGAGAAATCAGAAGACTCCTCTGAGCGCCCCAGGACACAGGAGACTAGGTCCCCACATTCTGCCAGCCATTCCAAGGCTCGCAGAATCCGGGAAAACCTAGAATACCAGACGGGCATCTCTGGGAGCAGTGCCTCTGAGTCAGAGAAGGAATGGACCAGGGTTACCCGAACTAAGAAACCCAATAAGGCAAAAAGGGCCTTGCTTAAAGAACTCTTAAAACAGATCAAAGCGATAAGGAGCGTCATCACGCCTTATCATAAGAACGCTAAATATTCTGTTTGGGAGCACTAAGAGCTCTTTGAGCAGATGATGGAAACTTTCCATTTGAAGGACAGCCAGAGCTGTATTCAGTATGTGAAATGGACCTTCTCACCAGAATACTCCAGCTTCTTTGCGGGGCTGGAGGACCAAAATCATTCTAGATGGTCCACCTATAGGACGGCCATCTTGAAACATTTTTCTGTACACAGAAATCCTCAGGAGGCTCGCAAGGCAGCCTACAACTTGCAATGTCGGGAGGATCAGGCCCCACAAGAATTTGTGCAGGAATTAAAGAATGCCTTTGCGCAGACCATTAAAAGGGTGCGCACGGACAGCAAAGAATTTGTCAATACTTTTTTCCACGCTCTACCAAAGTACATCATGACCTAGCTAGTGAGAGATTTTCATGAGAAAAGATCACTAGACTGGGTCATTGAACAGGCCACCCGAATTTATGAGGTGCAAAAGCCCATAGAAAACAAAAATACTCAAAAAAGCCCCAAACCAACCAACACCCCTGCTGCTGCTAAGGTGGCAGAGGTGAAGGTTGCTCCCATTTTAGATTTGGAGATGGGGGGGGGACTAAAAACCCGCCTGCACAAAATCAGAGCAATCCCAAGGCCAGAAGGCCCTCGGGCCAGTCACAGAAGGGGAGCCAAGGAGGTAGTCCCACAAATGGGATCCCTCACTCCCCTGACTACATAAGTCCCTGCTACAAGGGGACCCGACCTATCGTGGGTTATGTGTGGACTCCTCCAGCCCAAGGGGGTGAGGGGTCCAACCAAACAGCACCTAACCCAGGGAACTTCCCTCCTCACTTCCCCCAGGAGGGCTGAAACTCCCCAAATCCTGGACAGAACTTCTTCCCCAGGTACCCACAAAACTTTCAACCCCAGAACAATCCATCCTTCTTTCCCCACTTTCCTGAGCCCAGACAACCTAATCCAGGAGAGGGGAGGCCAAGGGTGGAGGGGTACCAAGATTATCCAAACCCGGGGTATTTTCAGAGAAGGGATAGCTACCCTTCCCGGGATCAGCCCAGGGGAGACAACAGAACCCTGTATCAGCCTGAGCGGGTGACACAGCTAGAGCGCCATGTCCAAAACATGGCACAGGATCTGGGTCGCATGCTGAGGGCTCAGCAGAACCCTCAGATGAGCATGCCGGCACAGAATGGCCCAAACTCCTGACCTGGTGCTCCAGAGCAATGACGGGGGCAGAACCCCGACAACCCACCAGTTCCCAGGGAGGAGGCACAGGGGGAAGGGGGGTGTAAAGCCTTGGAGGAAGCTTCCTTCCCCATTTGTAAAAAACCCCTGGAAACCCAGGAACCGGAACCAAAATCTCCTGCCCCTGAAAGTCTGCCACCCAAGGAGCAGAGGGGTGGGGGGGGGGGTAGGAGAAACAAAGAACCCAAACAGACCCATTTTGAGGAGGAGGTACACATCGTCCAATTTGAAGGAGAGGGATCCTCAGAGGATCCTGGGAAAAGGATCTTCTCCTTCAGAGATGGGGGAACTCCTCCCAAAGAGAAATGTGTCCCAAAGATTTCAAATCCAGACTGGGTAGATGTGGGGACTGAGCTAGCGCCGCCCAGCATCCAACCCCAGAACCAACAACATGAAAATCCCCTGGTTCAAACCCATCATGGTGACTGCCTCCAAAAAGGGGGGGAGGGGCAGAACCAGAACCAGGGGAACCCAAAACGTCTCCCATATCTAGTTGTCACCTTTTCTTTTCAGATTCCCCAGACTCCCCACAGAATTCTTCCCAAATCTCTTCTCTATCAGTGTCCAAAGCTAGAAAACTAACCCACCAGTTGTCCAAAAATGTATATTATCTGTGTCCCCTTGCGGAGAAAGAGGGAAGATTCGAAGCCCCGGTCCAAATACAGGGGCAGGGTACAATTTTGGCACTGGTGGACACTGGATCCCAAGCTACCCTTCTGTCCAAAAAGGCCTTTGATAAACTGAATTCAGGAAGGGGGGTGAGTCTCTGGCACACTGCTTTCCTGGAGTTCCAGCGAGTGGATTTTGTCCTTCTTCTATTTCCACCAAGTGAGAGAGGGGTGTGGACCATAAAAACCCCTGCTACCCGCGGAGCGGCGCAGACTAGGTGCAGAGTCTCGTGAGTCTCTCGAGGCTTGTGAGGCAACTTTCTGTCCGCCCAGCGCACAGCGGACCAGCATGAATCGTGAGAAGTATCCACAACGAGTAATTCACCATCCTGTAACGCGTCTACTGCTGCGTCGTACTGAGCGAGGAGAGTCCTTGAAGATGACTGACACTATGAGCCGACATGAGGTGGACTCTGCGGCTCCCCAAGTAAGAAAAATATGCAGCTTCTCCTCCCCTGCCCCTCGCATAATCTCTCTATCACGTCATTTAACATTCGAGCCACGTGAAAGCTATAAGAACATGATTGCTAATGCCAGTGCGAGTGAGGCTACACATATGCTACACACAATTGACAGCCCACCCCAAACTCACCCCACACATAAAAACTGTGAGTTTATCCCCTCTAATGAGCTCTCACCTTTGGGTGTGGTGGTGGGCGCTGCAATGTGTGTTGCTGCCGCGGCCGGCTGTTGGTGAGCTGGAGAGGAGGCACTGGATGTAGATTCAGCTGGCTGCGCTCCAAGCGATCAAGGCGAACAGAGCGCGCGAGGCGGGGGAGGGTGGATGACCCTCCCACGGCTCTTGAGGGAGATGATTCCGTGATCGCTCTGCTGCCGCTGCGAGTTCTGGCCACGCACACTGCGCGAGCCGTTGGTCTGGTTGCAGATTCAGTGTCTGAAGTGCCGGTGCCGGTGCCAAGAGAAAGGCGCCTGACTTCAGAGTGTACAAGTGATTGGCTGGAATGCGCTATGGCCTGCTCAGGAGGCCTTGCGAGTGCCCATAAGTGTTACGTGGCAGACACCTCCTGTCCCACGCACATTCCAGAGTTATGTGAAAATAACACAGACCTCACAGAAAAATTCGAAATAAACAAGGAGAGCATAGAAGACCTCCTAATGTTGGAAGTGACAGATGCAAATTATGAAACCAATAAATCATCCATGGAAAAACCAGAAAAACACAAGGATGCCTCATGCCAAGATGAGGCGGTGAGTTTTCCGTACAAGAAAATGCAGATTTATCCTTCCCTCCAAAGAACAACATTCCGAGAGAAATCTCGCAATCTCCCGCTAAAAGGCGAAACTCGCTGGTCATTGTAAATAAACTGTTGCTAGACTTGACTGAATTGAACGGATCTCTAACTTTAAAACCACCTGCAGCCAATGAATTGAAATCTAACTTGGAGGCATCAAAAACTGAACCCTGTAGACCACAGCAATCACCACTGATATCAGTCAAGGAATCTACTTCGTGGAATCATTGGCCGATGGGTGCCAGAAAAAGAAGACGTGTGGCATCAAGCCTGTCACCCCCGTTTGAATGCTCACAGAACAGAGCCAGGCAAACTGACAAGAACTCTCTCCTAAAACCTAACTGCAATAATCAAGGGAGAAGCATTTCACCCAAGAACATTGTCATTCTGAGCACAGGGGAGAGGTCAGAATCATCCAGCAATGATGAATCTCTCTCGAATTCACCAGAGAAAGAACGGAATAATTCAAAACCAAAACGTATGCTCAACAGAGCTCCATCAAACCAAAGTAGGGGTGATGTTCATGTTCAGAACCTAATCAAGGAGGCGTTAAATGACCTAAGACCTTTTGTCATGTCCTCACTGACAATAGCGATAGCTCCCATGCTTAAGATGTATGAGCAAATCAACGAGAATATAAAAGATCTCTCAACCCGGTCTGCTCTGATGAACTCAAAATTGCCTTTGACTGATCCCCAAGGAGCTATGACAACTGCCAAATTATGGGCAAATATCCAAAGAATAGATCAGTCTATAAAGGTCTTAGCAGACCAAAAGAGAAGAAATACCGAAGACAAGAGAGTGCTAGCTGAGGTGACAAGAGAAGCTTTGGGACTACTGAAACAAAGTCAAAAACTGAGAAGGGATGAAGTAGAAGCAGCAATGATTCCAACTCTGCACCTCCCACCAAAGTCAGTCGTTAACCAAAAGTCAGGCACTGATGGACTGATTTAGCAACCACTGAGTTGTACTGCCACTCCAATGTCATCACCACTCAGATGAACAGACAAGGAAATGATGCAAGTTCAGCCAGAAAAAATGGATGTCATGGAACAGTCCAACTTAGGAATTTTATGTCCTATTTCGAAGCGATGTCCATCCGTTTCTTGCCTAGCCCCCAATGTTATGAATGAAGTCCATACCTGTCATCCAGTACCGTCGCAACCAAATACTTCCAATTAATCTGAAAAGGAGAAGAGTGCAGCCGATCACGGTAGCACACTTCTAATTGAGGCGCTTCCAACTACTTCTGCCAATGCAGATGGCATCATAGGGTCTGGTGATGCCCATTTGCAAGGCCAACAAGTTACTCAAACTCCTTTTGATCAATGTGACAAGGAAAAGACTGCAAGTGTCCCTAAAGAACTAACTGGGACTGACACGCCTACCCCATCCTTGGCAAACAGAGTGGGATGCGTCGGTTCAAGTGTAGGAAACCTACCCGACCAAAATCCCAGTAAGGACAAAACTTATGATATATTTCATAAACCAAACCCGGCCACTTCAAATCAAGACTTGGGAAAAAAATCAAAAAATCAAAAATGTAAAAGGAAACAAAACAATTGGGTTCCAGGAAATTTCTTAGAAATTTGAAGGCAGTGAACATCTTCGTAAATACAGAATAGCCAAGCGAAAATCATAAAAAAGCTCAGCTAAACCCAAAAACAAATGAAAGGACAATTATAGAAGAAACAAACATCGTGGACATAAGTGTGGAAAGTCCACAGAGCGAGCTTCTCGATTTATCCACTTATGAAGATGAATCTTGTTATGAAGAAATCGATGAGCAAACTGCTGAGGAGTGCGCGAAACCAACTCTTTTACAACCTGAGGATAATCCAGCAGCAAAGCTTAAACAAGATTTGGCAAAATGCAGAATAATCTGCCAATTAATACTCCCCATCGAAGACACAAAAGCCTTAAAGCCATTACAACAAGAGGTTAAGTTCGAGTCTATGGATGAGAAAAGAAAATGGCAAAGAAATGGCTGTTAGCGGCGTGGATGAAACATCGTACGACAGAAACTCCACAAGGCAATCATTGGATGACGTGAAGGGGAAAGATGCTGTTGGAACTCACAGGTTCCATATTCCATCTGGTGAATCCTCGAATAAATCGTGCCTGAGGGATCTCACAATAAGAACAACCGTCAATAAAAATGATGGAACACGGAGATACTCCACCCAAAAAAATAGTCAGCAAAATTCGTACATTTATTCAATGACACAAAAGATTGAATGAAGATTTAACTGCTATCTGCCTGCAAGAAACATGGATGGCAAACTGTCCATTTTCAGATGCATATGAGCTAGCAATTAACCCTGCCATAACAAGAGCAAAGGGTCGCCCGTCTTCTGGACTCTTTACTATGATCAAGAAAAATTCTGGCTGGAGCTTAGTGAAATCATCAAATTTATCCCCGTTCATACAGTATTCCATGATCGCCACAAAAAATGAGACGAATAAGATCACAATACAAATTCACATCATTAATATCTATTGGCATCATAAAAATGCGGAAAGATACACATTTATAACAATGGTGTGTAACCTACTTGATGAAATAAATAGTGCTCATCAAAATCTGAACATTATTTGTTGTGGTGACCTCAATTTAGACTGTGTGAATGAGGTAAAGACACATGGACCGAAAACACCATTACAAAAATTGGCAAAAAAATGGTGCGTCGATCTCGAGGAAAGAAACGTCACCATTCTAAATGGGAACATCACGGGTGATATTCCCCCAGAAAAAACTTGGAGAGGTACGAAGCAGTCTTCTACCATAGACTATTATTTTATATCTGATAGTCTACATCAACGAGCAGTGTCTCTGGAAATTACAGCTAACTTGAACAGTGACCACAGTCAACTAAAATTATTGTTAAAAATGGCAAACATTAAAAAGCCTCAACAATGGCACAACCAGGTTACCGTCGAACCTAACAGATCCCAGCTGAGAATAAGACCCCAAGAAGTCAAGATCTTAATAGAGTCTTATGACAAGTATGTAACAAATGCAACAGAAATGAGAGCTGAATATAACTGCCTTCTTGAGCAGTTTATGACTGTAGATAACGGAATGAGAAGACCATCCTTTCAACCGAAACACCACTTTGACAAACAAGTATGTGAAAGAAAGCAACAACTTCGAAAGGAATTGAGGCAACATAGAAACCTCAAAGATGAACAACAAAAGCAAGCGAATAAAATCAGCAAACAAAAATACAAAAACGGGCAAATCTCCCATAAAGCAATTATGTACCAAAATGACAGCGAATCAATGCTTGCCAGCCTCAATAATAAAAACTCCTCTGAGTTTTGGAAGTTAATAAACAGCACTGACTGCACGCAAGATGCAATTCAACTAAGTATGGTGTGTGAAAGAGACTGATCAATGACTACAATACATTGTATGAGAAAAAAAAGCACCACCATTGACCCGAGTTTGCCTGAGCTTACCAAATGGGATCTGCAGTTTGATAGAGAGGATATTCTACAGAGTATCCAGAGAAGCTCCTCTTCTAGGGCACCAGGACCGGATGGTCTAAAAAACTTTATACTTAAACAAAACCCTGAAGAGTGGGCCAATTTTCTATCAAAATTGTTTGCTATAATCACCAGTGAAGGAAAAGTACCAACCAGTTGGAAAACAGCGATTGTTATCCCAATCTTTAAAAAAAGGCAATAGAGCAGATCCTAAAAACTATAGGCCTATTGCCTTATTGGATGTATTGGGAAAAATATTTGCAACCCAATTACAGAAACAAGTCCTCGAATGGATTCAAGACTCAAACAACTTGGACTGCCGACAAGCGGGCTTTGTCAAAGGTGTAGGCTGTGGATTGAATCTCCTTCTGTTGAACATACTCAAGATGGATGCAATAAAAAGAAACAAAAAGATCTATCTGGCATTCGTGGACCTGTCACAAGCCTTTGACAGTATTGATAGAGAACTACTTTGGAAGAAAATGTTCGATTGGAAATGCCCAAATAGCTTACTTCTAGCAATAAAAGCATTGCATACCAACACCGAGATAAAAATAGGACTAGACAAAAGGGGAACTCTATCAGCACCAATAAAAACATATTGAGGAGTAAAACAAGGGTGCCCTCTGGCCTCAATTATATTCAATCTTTTTATCTCACATCTGGTCGATGCATATAAAAATGCAAACGTTTTCTCTCCAAAAGTTAATGGAAAAGATGTTCACTGGTTACTGTACGCGGACTATCTTTTTCTTTTGGATCTGACCCCAATAGGCCTGCAACGCAAACTTGGAATTCTAGCTCAATATATCCAACTAAATGGCCTAAATGTGAACACGCAAAAATCAGAAATTTTAATCCTGCAAGATCTCCAAAAGAACAAAGAACCTGCTGGAAAAAAAAAGTTCACTTGGAAACTGGATGATGGCACAATTGAGCTAAAAAAACAATCAACGTATCTAGGTATCAATGACGCCCCATGGGTAGAAAAAGTCAAGTCCAAATGTAAACAACTGACAGCGGAAGCCTGCATCGTGAACACGAATATGGGAAACACTCATTAACACCTGTTCTGACCTTCTACAAGACGAAAGTCATACCGGCTTTATTCCATGGACCTGATTGTGCCTTCGGATGTCCAGCGGAAGTATGGGCCTCCTTGGAGCACTCTTTTTGGTCAAAAATGTTGCGTTTACCTCCTGGCGTACCAACCGCCTGTATAAGATATGAGCTGAGCCTCCTATCCATTAATGGGAGGATTACGTGGAACACACTAAACGAATTCCGCAAAGCATCCGCTGAAAAGCCGACCCCACAATATAACATTCTAAAAACTTCAGCTAAAGAGCATGACGACACTGTCCTCTCAATGTGGGTCCAACGCTGTGAAAAAATCCTCAGTGACATAGGAGCAGACAAAAGTCTGCTACAAGAAAACCCAAACAAGGTAAAATCATTGCTGTGGACGCAAGACTGGATAGACACTGGTGACACGTGCAGAAAACCTCGAATAATGAAGCTGATGTACAATGGAGAGAGAAAATTGAATGAGACTCAGCCATACTTACATAAATTTCCAGACAAAAACCGTAGAGCGATTTTTATGAAATACAGTCTCAACCAATTTCCGACCCGAGAAAACATGAACGTATGGAACGGTGCGGATCTAAGCTCCACCATGTGTCGACTTTGTGGAGAAGACAATGAAACGTTGAAACACCTAACGCTAGCATGCTGCAATCTGACTCAGGAACGTACAAAGCATTTTGGAAGGTTTATATTGGCAAAACCCTCGTTGTCCATTGAAGAATGGTGGAGACAACTTTCCCAAGACTCAGATCGTAGTCTGACAATTGAACTAACCTTCTTCCTAGAATCAATGATGGAAAAACTACTAAAGGCAGAGACCAACTTAGAACTCTAACAGTCAAAGCCATCAGAGCTGACTGGTTAAATTAGCATGTTTGGAAGATACTCCTTATTACATGTCATGCACCATTCCTTGAAGTTCCTGGTGAATGTGTAACCACCTTAAAATTGCATGCCAACAAATTCATGTCACATGATGGCTCTATGTTCTTTTCTGCCTTTTTCTGGTTTTCTGGTTTTCTTTTGCTTTTCTTCTTTAATCTTTTAAAGGTTTGTAACAAACCAAATAAAATAAAAAAAATTAAAAAATTACCAAATTCCTCTCACCCTTCTTCCTGGCTGGACAACTTCAGAACTTTGACGGGAAGGAAATTCCCGTCGAGGGGACTGCGGATTTGGATATTAAAATTGGGCGACACAAGGTGAAGCACCCAATCATAGTTGTGACTGGTTTATAGTCATAATATCGAAAAAATAATGTCGAATTACAAAAATGTCGAAAAAAAAATGTCGAATTCAAAAATGTCGAAAACACATACATATAATAGAAAAAGTCATTAATTCGAAAATAAGATGTCGAAAAAAAAATCGAAAAACCAATGTTAAAATAACTGTAAAATGTCACACATACTAACGTTTTTTATTGGGGGGGTCCCCCCCCAAACCCCCCATCCCAAACCCCTACCCCAACCCTCCACTCCTCCCCATCCCCCCCAACACCCCCCATGGATATACCTTTAATTTTTAAAAAAAAGTATTTAATAAAACATTAATTAAATAATTAATTATTAAAAAAAACCATCCCAAACCCCTACCCCAACCCCCCCCCCCTCCTCCCCATCCCCCCCACCCACCATGGATATACCTTTAACCATTTAAAAAAATTATGTTTTATAAACTATAATTAATTAATTATTTATTTAAACATTAATTCGAAAAAAATTCGACATTTTTGTAATTCGGCATTTTTATTTTCGAATAAATATTTTCGACATTTTGACTTTCGAAATTATTGTATTCGACATTATGACTGGACACCCTTGTGACTCCAGAGGGCACTCCTTGTTTAATAGGGAATGACCTTCTGCGAAGGTTGTCACCCCTAATAGATTGCGTAAACAAGGTCCTCTGGACCCAGACTAGCCGACCCATAAAATTAAAACAGAGTGTCAACCATGTTAGTTTAAACGCCACCTGCCACATGGTTGAACAAAAATCTGACCAAGTAGAATTTCACTTCCAGAACAACCAAATCCCAGACTTGACAATAATAGCAATAGGACAACAAACTAGTGATGAGGGGTCCTCTCAATTCTGAAAATCAGCCTTCCTTCCAGTCTAAGGTGGCATTCCACACTGGAAGGAAACACTCTGAAATTCTTTACCAATCCACAATCAGACATTCCCACTCCGATAGTCCAGAAAGATGTGAAATCAGCTCAAAGCCTGGCTGATATTCAGCAAATTGGAAAGCAGTTGTTCATTCCTGTTCAGTTAAATGAAGGGAAGGACCATGTTCTCGCCCGAGTGTGTGTGTACAACGGTAAGAGCTTCATCAGCGAAGCCATGTTCCGCCAACTCCCAAAAGATCCAGCCATTCCCACTTTCAAACTGATAGACAATTGGGAAATGTATCTGGAAACACCCAATTGAAAACATCTCCTGCCAAGCAGGTGTATGCTCAAAATCTCCATAGGCAACAAGAGCATAGTCCATAATTGTTGGGTCGTGCGAGACTTCACTGCCGCCTTTTACTTAGGCAGTGACACTCTCAATCGCTTTGCCATTAGTTTGGACCTAATAAACTTCAAAGCTTGGTCCCGATTAGCGGATAATCCCATGGGCTTTGATGACCCAGGGAAAGCATTTAGGTCAGCTCAACTGCTGCCTTATGCAGTTGAAATTCAGATTGGAGAGGAAGTCACCATCCCAGAAAGGACCCGACAATTCTCCCTGGAAGTGAAAGTTAATTTGAAAAACCCTGATGCCTATATTCATCTAAATGCTTCTCTCCAACAGCAAGGGTTGGGGGTAAACCCAACACCACTAGTCAACATTGAACATGACACCATTCCAATAGAGGTGGAGAACAGCGACTTAAAGAGTATCACTCTAGCCGCAGGCACCATTATTGGAATGGCGGTTGATGACCGACATTGTTCCATAGATTTAGGTAATTAACTGTTAGGACCAATCCCCAAGGACTGTTTTGACAGTGATAGTGATGACAACACGACACCAGACAGGATCTTTACCCGGCATGGGGGGAACTTCCTGGTGTACACTTCATGCCCTTATGGTAAGGAAGATGTGACCTGTGACTTCAGGAGGGATGAGGTGATTTTCCATGTCCGCGAGAACTGCCTTCCCCTCCTGAAGCCACCAGTCCAAATCAGCACTCTAACCAGGGACTTCTCCACCCAGCTGGAGGAGGCCGCTAAGATAGCAAAACCGGAAGTCTTTCCAGGCTTCATGCAGATGGTTGAAGAGAGAATCAACCTAGCTGATGCCTGTGAGACTCCGGAGCAAAAGCAAAAATTGAAACAGGTTTTCTTGGATTTTCAAGATCTCTTTGCAGTGGACTCATATGACTGTGGTCGCACCGACATCCACACAACAACAATTCCCACAGACCCTGGCATTACTCCAGTGTTTGTGAAGCAATATCGCTTGCCTCTCGCATCAATGGAGACCCTTACTGAAATAATTAAGAACCTTAAGTCCCGTGGGATAATCCGTCCAGTCCACAGCACCTTCAATAATCCAGTGCTGGGGATATTGAAGCCAAACGGCCAGTGGAGACTGCGCCGACCTTAGGGAGCTCAACAAACAGGTCCATACTTCCCGATGGCCTCTTCCATACATTGACCAAGGGCTGGCCCAGATCCAGGGGTCTAAGGTATTCACTGCTATAGACCTGACCAATGGATACTGGACTGTATCTGTCAGTAGGGAGGACCAATACAAGCTGGCCTTTACCTTCGGGGGGCAGCAGTACACATGGACCCGGACTCCCTTCGGATACATCAACTCCGGCAATGAATTCAACATTTTTCTACATAAGGCCATGCCCGACCTGGGTGAGAGGGGTAACCTGGCCTATGTAGATGATGTTCTCATCAAAGGCTCAACTGTGGAGGAACACATAGCGGAGATCCTTTATGTTCTGACTCAGTTGAGGGCAGCCGGAGCAAAACTTTCCTTTCAAAAGGCACAGTGGTGTAGAACCCGTGTAAATTTCTTAGGGCATGAGATTACTCCTCAGGGTTTCTGTCCCCAGGAACATAAAGTTGAAGCACTCCAGAAATTGAAAGACCCCACAACTCTGCGGGAACTAAGGAGCCTCCTTGGACTGACTAATTACAGTAGAAAGTTCATTGAGGACTACGCAGAGATCACAAGACCCCTGATTCATCTTTTGAAGGGGGGGTCAAGTGGGAGTGGGGTCCAGAACAAGCAGAGGCAGTAAGACAACTAAAAAAAAACCTCTCACAAGCGCCTTGCCTAGCTTACCCTGTCAAAAACAAGGAGTTCTTCCCGGAGACAGGGTTCTCTAATACATGCTTGACTGCAGTATTATACCAAAAGCATGACAAGGTCAATAAAGTAATCTCCTATGCGAGTAAAACTTTATCCTCTGTGGAGGAAGAATTCAACGATTGTGAGAAGGCATTCCTGGCAACGGTGTGGGCATTGAAGAATTACCGCCCGTTTATCCAGGGGGAACACATCATAGTGGAGACTCCACACCAGCCTCTGCAATATCTCCAAAATGACAGAATCCGGGCCGGAAATGTGAGTAATTCCCGAATTACTTCCTGGATTCTGTCAATGCAAGGCTTTCCTGTGGAGGTCAGATATGGCCAAAACAAGAAGAGTACCCTCGCGCAAGGTCTGGCTGACTTGCATGATTGTGCCAGAGAAAACTGTCTCGAGGACGAGAGTCTAAAAATAAAGGACAACATGGAGGCATACCTCAATTCCCCCCACAAGGTCTTTGAAAAAGACAAGTGTGAGGGAATGCCCACTGTCTATGTGGAAGGATGCTCTTACCATGTTGACAACAACGGGGAAAAAGAACTTGTGGCCGGCGTAGGGAATGCATGGGTGAATGAGATCCTGGAACCCTCCGCTGGGTACAATATTGGTCCCCGAAGTAGTCAAGTGGCAGAGTTGATGGATGTGCATCAAGCCATTCTCACTGCTGTCCAACATCAACTCCACGAACTGGTCATAATCACAGATTCGGATTATGTACAGAACGGGTTCGTGGAGCACCTGGTTAACTGGAAAACCAGAGGCATGTTATGTGCTAATAATAAATCCTTGAAACATGGGAAATTAATTCAAAACATTGATGATCTGGTCACCTTGAATGGGATGACCATCTACTGGAAAAAGATTAAGGGTCATTCCAAAGTAGAGGGACCAGACAAAACTGGAAATGACTTATCTGATCAGCTGGCCAAAACCGGAGCCATCCAAGGGTATCTACTAGAGAGTGAGTCCCTGTTGGGGGAAATCCAGGTCACTGCTATCACTAGGTCCCAGACAAATGCTCACAATGAACTCTCAACTGCACAATGGAGTAAGGAGACCTCAGATGATGATTTGATTGTGGCTCAAAAAGGGGATCCAATAATTGGTAAGTTCTATCAAAACATTGAGGACCCTGAGAACTTTCCCCTGACGGATACCGATTACATAGGGAAAGAGGACCTCAGAGTGTTGATGAAATGTCCAAAAATGTTCCGAATCCAAGACGGTTTGTTGGTAATGAGATCCCTAGCTGGCCATGATCATTCCGAAGCCTGATGTTAAGTCACACCCATGATGCGGCCCTTGACTGAAAGGAAATGCAAATTTGGGCGTCATCAGAAACCAGCTGCTGGCAGGAAGAGGCTCAGGTTGCTCTTGGCTCAGCCAAACCTTGGAGGCGGGGCTAGACTGAATTGTGTATCTGGAACAGTAGAAAATATATTTTTGAGAAAAAGACTCATACAAAACTGTGCCAAAGTGGTAAAAATCTGAAATGTATAGGTTGTTAAAATAAAAATGTTGGTCACGTTTTAAAACTACTCTGGAATTTGTGCGATATTCAGAGATTGAACCACTAAAAATGTTGATATTGTAGCAATTGTGATAATGATAGGAATATGAAAATTTACAGGATTATGCCCAGGTGTTATGAACATGTATGTGGAAATATTTGTACAGATCTGACACTGGGTAACCAACCAAAAGCGCGAAGAACTGTCATTTGTGAACCGAAACTCTTAAGAAGATGGGACTTGGACAGATACGTGCTTTATTAAAATGTAAATATGTATTGTTAGCAAGTTGGGGATATTGTATATATGTTTTATATGAAAAATATATTTTCTGTGTAGAAACGAAGGGGAGGTTTTTCCCTGGACCATAAACACAGCGTCACCATGACACATCATGACACTCTGGTTTCCTTCTCAAATCAGGAGAGAGGGAATACTTTGACCAATCAGTTTCCTAGAGGGTGGGCTTAGTATAAATAGCCTATCCTCCCCTTTGGGAAATACATAAATAGGGACTGTTGAGGACCTAGAGACACACAGACATTCACCCATCAACTGATTTACTGGCAAAGCGCTCTGCAGGAGAATCCAGATCAAGACTCCAGAACTCTGAAAGCAGAAGGCCCAAAAATCCAAAGCCGAACACTTTTCAGCTGGCCTTTAAAATCTTGCAACCTGATTTTAACCCCAGACTTCCAAGGGGCACAACAAATTCAAAAGCCGGGCTGTGCTGTTTTTCTGCTTCTTGCCAAGAACTCTTGCTAGAACTCAGAGATCCAAACCAGTAGAGCAGAGCTGTAACCCAGAACCAACCCCTCAAATCGCGTCGCGGACTCGGGGTTCGGTGTCGGGGAATCGGCGGCCCTTCTTGAATGTCGCCCCTTTCAAGCGGGAGACACGGGGCGCCGAACGTCCGACCGTGAACCGGGTAGAACGACGTCGATGAGGCAGCAGGCTTTGATCCGAGCGGTGCTCGTCGACGACAGAGCGTTGGCGTCCTGCAAGGAAGAGGCGTGCGGGGCACCTCGGTGACGATAGTTCTGGACTGCAAAGAGATGAAGAAGAACTGTGGCCCAGCAAGGGCATCGAGTCGTCGGCGTCTCTGCGGTCTTTGGGTGGCAGGAAACCCACCGGTGGATACTCCTCGGCGCGTCGACGGTCAGGCCTTCTCCCACAGGAGACGGCACGGCGATGCAGACGAGAGCGTCCGTTGATCAAGTTGAAGTTCTTAGGCAAACGGGAGCACGGCGGCTCCGGTCGGCGACGGCGGTCGTCGACAGTGGCGGACAACAGTCCGGGTGCTTCGCTTTGGGATTCCTCAGCAGTCCCCGTATCGGGTCGGCAGCCTGTCGTAGGTCTGTCTACCAGGGAGCGTTGGCAAAGGTCAGCTGTGCACGATGGTCCCTCGTAGCTCGGGAAGAGGGCGCCTTACCAGGTCCTCTCTGGGTCAGTCCTTGGAGACACGGCAGCCTTTAGATCGTGAAGGAGAGCCACGGCAATCCTTCTCCTCCAGCAGGGCCTCAAGGTCAAGCGGCAGTTACTCCAGTTACTCGTCGTAGTGGACTTCAGCTTCTGAACAATTTCCAGTGGTGAGAGGTCCCCAGATATACTATTTGGTCTCTCATCCACACTGCTGGCACACACTCAGCAGCCAATCGTACAGAAGTGCATTCATGCAGTCGGTGAGCCAATCAGGCACGCAGGGCATTCAGGCCACTCTTCTCCCGCTCAGACACTCACAACAAGGAATGTGGATTGAGACAAGTACTCAGCCATTCAACTCTACACACTGCATTCAGTCCAGTTTCGGGCAGGGCTGTCTCAGTCTTTGTCTCTCATGGCAGAAACCAGACAGCCACAACACGGAGTGCATATTGGTCACACTCCCCATTCACCCAGGTCCCACCCACAGGCGGTACCCACAACATACAGTCAGCGGGAAGGCTCCAGTAAGTCTAGCTGGGCCTTCACAACAACACCATATACGGAACTTCCACCCAACAGCCAGTCAGGGGGAAGGGACAGAGTCAGGGCTTCCCAGGACTTTGGGAAAACAAGGTATCAGGCGATAGAAAGCAAGAGGCCACCGGGGCCATCTTGTTTCCTATCAGGAATCAACTGATTCCAATGGCAGGGCCGGGGTACCCTAAAATGGCGGATACCCAGCGCACCTGTCAAATTCAGCATGTAGCTGCCACCAGCCCATACCCAGCTCTGTGGGCCACCCACGGGTGCCCAAAAACATACACTAGGGGCACAGGGTTGCACCCCTACCCATGGGTGCCATAAGGGTATCCCATGGGTCTGTTCACCAAACCAAAAGAGAGAGCTGCACCGCCAGGAGTCCCGCATGGACTTCTGCGCGGAAAACACGACAGAACACACGATAAGAACAGAAAAAGGACAAGGATACGGAGGCCCTGTCCCTCCGATGCATTTCCAGCATCACAGTCGCCCCCCCCCAGACTGAGGTTAGGGTGCCTAATCTCCCACGGGATAGACACCCTCATCCAGACGGTCAACATACCTTCTGGAAAGGCCATCTGCATTATCGTGACTCTTCCCTGGTCTGTGCTCTATGGTGAAGTCTAGCCCTTGCAGGCTAATGGACCACCTGAGCAGTTTCGGATTTTCACCCTTCATCTGCATAAGCCATTTCAGGGGCTTATGATCTGTTTGGACCTTGAAGGTGGACCCCGTAAGGTAGGGCCTAAAACGCCTAAGGCTCCAAACTATACTAAAACATTCCTTTTCAACAGTAGCCCACCTAAGTTCTCTACCCTTGAGTTGTCTACTGATGAATATGATAGGATGTTCTCTCCCTTTGTCATCTAACTGGGACAAGACAGCTCCAATTCCGGTGTCGCAGGCATCCGTCTGGACGATAAAGGGTCGGCTGTAGTCAGGTGCACACAACACGGGTGCCCTGCACAGACTTTCTTTCAAGCCATCAAAGGCCCTCTGACAGTCTTCAGTCCAATTAACCTTCCTAGGCTGTTTGGGTGAAGTCAGAGCTGTCAGTGGTGCGGCTATGGTCCCATAGTCCGCCATGAAATTGCGATAATACCCAGTGAGGCCCAAAAAGGCTCTCACCTGGGTTTGAGTAGTGGGAGTCTCCCAGTCCTGTACGTCCTGTACCTTACTGGAAAGAGGCTGGATTTGACCCCCTCCTACCTCATGACCAAGATAGGTAACTTTCCCCTGAGCTATCTGGCACTTGGTAGCCTTGATAGTGAGGTTAGCCCTTTTCAAGGCCTGCAACACTTTATCCAGGTGTGTCAAATGCGCTTCCCAGGTGGAACTGTAGACGGCAATGTCGTCTAGGTAGGCCACACAAAAGGCCTCCAGCCCACTGAGCGCATGATTGACCAACCTCTGGAAAGTGGCAGGGGCATTCTTCAACCCAAAAGGCATGACCCTAAACTGGTAGAGTCCCTCTGGTGTGGAGAATGCCGTCTTTTCCTTGGCATGGTCCGTCAGAGCTATTTGCCAATAGCCTGAGGTGAGGTCAAAGGTGCTCACAAATTTGGCAGCACCTATGGTGTCCACGAGCTCATCAGCCCTGGGCAATGGGTGCGCGTCAGTTCTGGTGACGGCATTGACTCCTCGGTAGTCCACACAGAACCTCCAATCTTTGGTACCCGCCTGGGAACTTGCCTTGGGGACAAGGACCACTGGACTGGACCAGGGACTGGTTGAGGGTTCAATTACACCCAGATCCAACATCTTGGCGACCTCAGCCTGGATGTGGTTCTTAACGGTATCTGACATACGGTAGCACCTGCTCTTGACAGGCACGCTGTCACCGGTGTCAATTTCATGCCTACACCAAGGTGTAAGGCCCGGTGTCAGCGAAAACAGAGAGGCATACTGCTGGAGCAAAGCCCGGCAGGCCCTCTGCTGCTCTGTTGTCAAATCGGGAGAGAGCTGTACTCCCTCCACTGAGCCGTCCTGAGGGTTGCTATGCAGCAAATCAGGAAGGGGCTCACTCTCATCCTCTTCTTGCCCTGAAGCTAGCAAGAGACATGAGACTTCTGCTCGCCGGTGGAAAGGCTTGAGCCTGTTGACATGGAATACCTGAGGGGCTACCCCGGAGGCACCCAGGTCAACCAGATAATTGACTTCGCCCATCTTGGAGATTATCCTGAAGGGTCCAGTCCACTTGTCTGCCAAAGCCCTAGGCTTGGTAGGCTCCATCACGAGGACTTCCTGTCCCGGAGTCCAATCGACCTGCGAAGCTTTAAGGTCATGCCAGTACTTATTCAGTTCTTGGCTGGCCTTGAGATTTGCTGTTGCCTGACCCATCATCTGTGTCATCCTCCGTCTGAGGCCTAACACATAGTCCCCCACTTGCTTGGCGGGCCATGGAGGGGACTCGCTTCCAAGCCTTCTCGGATCAAGGCGAGGGGCCCCCTCACGGGATGTCCAAAGAGTAACTCAAAGGGGCTGAAACCAACACCCTCTTGAGGTACCTCTCTGTAAGCAAACAGCAGGCATGGCAGGAGGAGATCCCATTTCCTCCGTAGGGGCTCTTCCAAAGCACCTAGCATGCCCTTGAGAGTTTTGTTAAATCTCTCAACCAGACCATTGGTCTGGAGGTGGTAAGAGGTGGAGAACTTGTAGGTTACCCCGCACTCTTTCCACATGGTCTTCATGTAACTCGACATGAAGTTGGATCCTCGGTCGGAGACAACTTCCTTGGGGAATCCAACACGGGTAAAAATGCCCAGGAGAGCCCGGGCAACCACCTTGGCCGTAATAGTCCGAAGGGGTATAGCCTCAGGGTACCTGGTGGCATGATCAACCAAGACCAGGATGAACCGATGTCCACCTGAAGTGGGAGGGTCCAGGGGACCGACAATGTCGATGCCCACCCTCTCAAACGGTGTGCCGACCACTGGCAATGGCTGCAGTGGGGCAATGACCCTGCCTCCAGTCTTGCCAGATAACTGACAAGTGGGGCAGGTCCGGCAGTGGGACTCCACTTCCACTCCCATCCGAGGCCAGTAGAAGTGGGCAGAGAGCCTCTGCTTAGTCTTCTTGGTACCAAGATGACCAGCCAAGGGCACCTCATGCGCCAACTGCAGTAGGAAGGGCCTGTAAACCTGGGGTACCACCAACCTCTTGAGGGCACCAGGTTCAGGCTTAGTGGGCTCACTAACAAGGAGCTCACCCTCCCAATAAATCTTGAATGTCCTAGGCACTTCACCTTGTGCCTGGGACAGGGCCTGCGTCCGCAGACCCTCGAGAGAGGGACACTCTCTCTGCCCTTTACAGAAGTCCGCCCGGGAGGGTCCCCCTTCAGCTAACAAGCATTGAAGGTCGGGATGATCCTCCGGGTTGAGAACCTCTCCCACAGGAGAGTCTTCTGTCTCTTCTCCCACAGGAGTTGAGTCCGGGTTTTCCACTGGACCCAGCCCGTCCGGAGCATGGATCCCAATGGGTGCTGTCGGAACAGCAGGAAGAGAAGGTGTTCCTCCCACAGAGGTGGCCTTCTTGGTCTTCCTTCTTCGTGCCTTAGGCCTCGCCTTTGGCTCGGGTACCTGACTCACAGCCAGACCCGGTGTCACCTGTGACCTAGTGACCGCAGCAGCAGTCATGGGAAGACCATCCGAGATCAACCCCAACTCTACTAGATCATTACCTAACAGAATGTTAGCAGGGACATTGTCCTGAACCAGGACAGGAAGCTTTGCTGTCTTGTCTCCAATCATGAGTGTGACTAAGGCTACAGGCGATAATTTGGGAGGCCCACCAGCTAACCTGGTGGTTTTCAGAGGAGCACGTACATAGTCCTCTGGCTTGAGCAGGGTCCTGTCCACCACTGTCATGCTTGCCCCAGTGTCTCTCAAACCAGTAGAAGGCTGGCCATTCAAGAGGACACTTCTCAAAAACCTACGGGTGTTCTGCGGGATAGTCGCCAGTACTTCTGCGTACTGGTCCCAGGCCCCAAGGGACACTAAGGAAATCTCTACTGGAGCACCAAATGTGATTCCGGTAGAGGAGGGGAGGACGGTGGCCTCCACCTCAGACACGGGGTAAGGGTAGGTCAGGCTGACAGCCTGTACTCCAAGTGCCTTACCTTTACACTTGGAGTCACCCCTTCGGTGATCCAGAGCCCCACAATCCCAACAAGTGCTAGGAGTGCGAGGTACGGTACTGGAACCACTGGGAGCCTGCTTTGCAGCAGGTGGACCACTACTCTTATTCCCACCCACAGAGGATTTATCCCCACTAGATTTTTGGTTCTTAGGAGAGGAAGGTTTTGTTTTATTCGACTGTGACTGCTTGGGGGACTCCTCAGCTTTCTGAGAGGCCCCCTTCTCTTTATCCTTGTCCTTCCCACTGGAGTCCTTAGGGGACACCCGGTGGGAGACCCACTTGTCAGCCAACCTAGCCAGCTTAAAGGGGTCCAAAATGTTCTGGTCAGCAACATACTGACGCAGCTCTGGCGAACAGGCTTCAGAAAAATGCTCAAAAAACAACAGGTGGGATAATTCAGCAAAAGTTTTCACCTTGTACCCATCAATCCACCCCATCATGTTCATGTGCGCAGCACTCACCCAGTCAACCCAAGACACATTCTCTCGTTTCTTAAAATCCCTGAACCTTTTAAGATATTGGGTAGGTGTCTTGCCAAACTTGGCAATTAAAGCAGACTTCATACACTCATACTGACCCCTTTCTTCCACACTCAGTTTCAGAATACAGTCATATCCAGTTTGAGGTACTCTACTTAACAAACACTTAGCCCAATCTCTTTTATCAACATCATGAATCGCACAAGCCATTTCAAACGCTTCAATCCATTGGAGGATATCTGAACCCTCCAAAAACACACCAACCAAATCTTTCATAAACTTGGTGGCTGGGGACCTGCCACTCTCAATTGGTCTAGCTGAAGTCTCCACTCGAGCTTTCTCTAACTGGATTCTCTGACATTCAGTGTCCTTATCTTTGAGCGCAAGATCCCTATTCTTGAGTTCCACTTGTTGTGCCAGCTCCTCTTTCTTAAGTTCAGCATCGATTTCCAACTTGCGATATTCAAAGGCTAACTTCATCCTTAATAACTCAAGTTCCATGGAATTGCTGGGGTTCGGAACAGAGGCAGCAGGAATGGCGGCATTCCCAGAAACAGATTCAGCGACAACCCCCGGGGCAGAGTCCTCACTGGTTGCATCCCCCCCTTCATCAAGAGTTTCACCATCAGTCTGGTAGTCCACCAGGGCAGCTATCAGCTCAGCCCTAGACTTATCCACAAAGTCTAACTCCCTGGCTTCACAAGCACTCTGGAGAGCCTCTAAGCTCATCCGAGTCAATTTACCATTCGCAATGGTCTCCATCGCTTGTAATGCAGTTATTTGGAACACACCTAAACCTTAATTCAATAAAGTGCAGATATTTTGTAAGTGGCACGGTTATACACTGATTCTTAAAACCATAAGCATCCCACCGCTGCCACCAAGCTTGTCAGGACGAGGTGGGGGGGTCTGTACTTCCGCTCTCTATATGGCAGAGGAAAGGCACAGAGGACCCCAGCCGAGATTCTCTGATATGGTAACGCTGGTCGAGCAATCAAGGCCTAGCTTCTCAGGAGGTGATGCGGGCTGGTTCTTAAGTACGGTGTATCCCCAAGCCCCCACAAAGGAATGTCCACACACTGTATTACTGAAAACACAGTCTTTATATAATTAATATTCAAAGGTTATGTACACTTATCACAATAACGCACTTTGTGCTCCGGAAAATCAACAATGGTAAATATCTACAATTCTAAAGTGGTACCACTAATATTCGATTAGAGTGCATTCAACAAGGCTGTGAAAATGCCACACGGATCAATAGCAATGAAACCAGCAATAGAGAGAAGAGAGAAAGCAGACGGATGAAACAATAGGCAGACGACTGGTCCTTGCTACGGGACACAGCTCTGAGTGGAGATCCCCCCACCTGGGCAACCTGTAAAATAACGATATATAAAACAAGCCCAGTCCATATATTGTTCAAGAGTCTCGTTCTCTCCCACAATGTTTTACCCCCCCAATGTACCTGGTGGAGTAGAGTTCGTCGGCGAGGCGTCGACCGATCCTTCTGGAGTGACTCCCTTTAAGGCAGGAGCCACGGATCGTCGAGAGGCGTCGCGGACTCGGGGTTCGGTGTCGGGGAATCGGCGGCCCTTCTTGAATGTCGCCCCTTTCAAGCGGGAGACACGGGGCGCCGAACGTCCGACCGTGAACCGGGTAGAACGACGTCGATGAGGCAGCAGGCTTTGATCCGAGCGGTGCTCGTCGACGACAGAGCGTTGGCGTCCTGCAAGGAAGAGGCGTGCGGGGCACCTCGGTGACGATAGTTCTGGACCGCAAAGAGATGAAGAAGAACTGTGGCCCAGCAAGGGCGTCGAGTCGTCGGCGTCTCTGCGGTCTTTGGGTGGCGGGAAACCCACCGGTGGATACTCCTCGGCGCGTCGACGGTCAGGCCTTCTCCCACAGAAGACGGCACGGCGATGCAGACGAGAGCGTCCGTTGATCAAGTTGAAGTTCTTAGGCAAACGGGAGCACGGCGGCTCCGGTCGGCGACGGCGGTCGTCGACAGTGGCGGACAACAGTCCGGGTGCTTCGCTTTGGGATTCCTCAGCAGTCCCCGTATCGGGTCGGCAGCCTGTCGTAGGTCTGTCTACCAGGGAGCGTTGGCAAAGGTCAGCTGTGCACGATGGTCCCTCGTAGCTCGGGAAGAGGGCGCCTTACCAGGTCCTCTCTGGGTCAGTCCTTGGAGACACGGCAGCCTTTAGATCGTGAAGGAGAGCCACGGCAATCCTTCTCCTCCAGCAGGGCCTCAAGGTCAAGCGGCAGTTACTCCAGTTACTCGTCGTAGTGGACTTCAGCTTCTGAACAATTTCCAGTGGTGAGAGGTCCCCAGATATACTATTTGGTCTCTCATCCACACTGCTGGCACACACTCAGCAGCCAATCGTACAGAAGTGCATTCATGCAGTCGGTCAGCCAATCAGGCACGCAGGGCATTCAGGCCACTCTTCTCCCGCTCAGACACTCACAACAAGGAATGTGGATTGAGACAAGTACTCAGCCATTCAACTCTACACACTGCATTCAGTCCAGTTTCGGGCAGGGCTGTCTCAGTCTTTGTCTCTCATGGCAGAAACCAGACAGCCACAACACGGAGTGCATATTGGTCACACTCCCCATTCACCCAGGTCCCACCCACAGGCGGTACCCACAACATTCAGTCAGCGGGAAGGCTCCAGTAAGTCTAGCTGGGCCTTCACAACAACACCATATACGGAACTTCCACCCAACAGCCAGTCAGGGGGAAGGGACAGAGTCAGGGCTTCCCAGGACTTTGGGAAAACAAGGTATCAGGCGATAGAAAGCAAGAGGCCACCGGGGCCATCTTGTTTCCTATCAGGAATCAACTGATTCCAATGGCAGGGCCGGGGTACCCTAAAATGGCGGATACCCAGCGCACCTGTCAAATTCAGCATGTAGCTGCCACCAGCCCATACCCAGCTCTGTGGGCCACCCACGGGTGCCCAAAAACATACACTAGGGGCACAGGGTTGCACCCCTACCCATGGGTGCCATAAGGGTATCCAATGGGTCTGTTCACCAAACCAAAAGAGAGAGCTGCACCGCCAGGAGTCCCGCATGGACTTCTGCGCGGAAAACACGACAGAACACACGATAAGAACAGAAAAAGGACAAGGATACGGAGGCCCTGTCCCTCCGATGCATTTCCAGCATCACACCATCGAAGAACCTGATAGCTGGAACTGAACTGTCGACTCGTGCTGGGAAAGCTTGAGTGTGTGCTGTGCTCTGAAGACCCACCTTGTGCCGTGCTGAAACCGTGGGGAGGGGAGACCCCTGGCAATCACATCCTGACGTTATTTCTGAACACTTTTAAAAGCCCCATCCCACACTCTTTCTATAATTAGTTGTAAGGATTTGGCAATGTTTTCTTTTTAGTATAGGCCTTTTTACTTTGACAAGATGCCACGATCACTGCCTTATTTTTCATTTGATGGTTGAAGTTTGCTCCCATCTTAGAATTAGGTTTAGGTTAGGCGTTTTTCCAACCTGCATATTGTTTAAATAAATAAACACTCTTGAATCGTGATCATTTGTGTCTGTGTTTATTGTTGCCACCATATGTTCCTTACATATGGTGTCAGGAGTGGGAGGTGACTCAATTGAAACAAATTGGGGAACCCTACAGTTTCTAAAACATAGTCAGAGAGCATCTAACCCTTCCATCGCCACCAAGGAATCAATGGGGTTTGATCTGTAGCAGCAGGGAGGCAATTATTCCCCCTGGGAAAAGAGGAATGATTCCTACGGATTTCGTTTTGATACCCCCTCCGGGGTGCTACATCCGATTAGCCCCAAAATCTGGCTTAGCATGGAAGTTCGGGATAGATGTCTTAGCAGGCGTTATTGATCCCAACTTCTGGGGAAACATGATGGTTCTCTTACAGAATCATGGGGTGGTCCCTTTTGAGGTACGCTGAGGAGATCAGATTGTTCAGGGAATTTTGGACAGCACTCTATTCCCTCAATTTAAAGAAAGTGAACCAGATCAAACTGAGACAGGTAACGTGTGCTTTGGGGAAGTTAATAAATATAAATCTCTTGACATTGAAGAAAGGAAGGGAGATGAACCTACCATCTATCCCAACCTGGCCTTTACCCAGCCCTCGCTGAAGCATGTTTACAAGCAATTCCGGAGGAAGAAGGCAGAGAAAAGGGCAATAAAACAAGGCTTACTTTACAGGAAAAAAACCTCCACCAAAGGTCTGATAAAAACCCAATTAGTAATACCCAAGAGTCATTGAAAGGTTGTGCTAGAGATCATGCATTCCCATCTTACTGGAGGGCATTTAGGACAATTTAAAACACAGGAGCACATTAGTGGGAAGTTTTATTGGCCTGGCATCCATGCCGATATAAAAACTTTCATCCAGACACGCGAAATATGCCAAAAGACCAGCACGCACATCCCATTACCTGCCCCTCTGAACCCATTACCGATCATAGAAGTCCCCTTTTCTAGAATTGGTATTTGTATAATAGGACCTCTGGAGACATCTAAATTGGGCAATAAATATGTCCTAGTGATCTTAGACCTTGCAACCCGATATCCAGAGGCATTCCCAGTGTAAAATAACACCACCAAACAGATCCTTAATCACCTTCTACCATATTTCTCCAGGGTTGGCTTTCCCAAAGAAATACTAACAGACCTAGGTTAAAACTTTATGAGCATGCTTTTGGCCAAAGTAAAAGAGCTACTCCACATCACGACCTTGCAAATTTCTGTGTACCATCCACAAACCGGTGAAATTAGTAGACAAGGACGGGAAGGACTAAGACCGTATGATCCCCTAGGTAATATTTGCAATAAGGAAACCACCCCCAAGCTTCCACAGGTTTCTCTCCTTTGAATTGCTCTACGGAAGAGAACCCAGGGATGTCTTGAACATGCTCCGGGAAACTTGGAAAGAACGAGAGGAGGCCCCCATTGCAATCTCATAAACCACCACTCGAATGCGAGAACACATGAAAATGGTCCAAGACTTGGTTTGTACTCGTATGGGGAAGGCTCAGAGTCAACAAAAGGCTGCTTATGATAAAAAAAAGTAGGTTTAAGATCATTGTCCATAGGACAGAAAGTACTGGTCCTCTTGCCCACCTCAGAAACAAACTTGTCTCCAAGTGGCACGGATCTTATGAGATAATAGAAGGTACGGGAATCTGAACGTATAAAATAGCCCAGACAGACAGGAAACAGAAAGTCCACTTACACCATATAAACCTCTTGAAAGAATGGAAGGAGAACCCGCCACCCACCCATGCCAAAGTACTAGCCTGTCTGGTTCCTGAGGACATAGACAACTTTGATTTAATTCCTTCTGAGTTGTCAATCCAACAGCAAGAAGATTTAAAAGATGTAGTGATCTCATTTCCTGATGTATTCTCAGAGAAACCAGGAAGAGTAAAAGGTACATACCACTATATCAGAACACCTAAAGGGAAAGTGGTTCATCTAAAGCCATATCGACTACCAGAAGCCTGTAAACATATAGTGATCTAGGAAGTCAACAAAATGTTGAAAGACAAGATCATTGAGCCCTCATCAAGTCCATGGTCCTCTCCTATCATGTTAGTCACTAAACCTGACTGTTCCTGGAGATTCTGCATAGACTTCCGGGAAGTCAATACCATTTAGAACTTCGATGCCTACCCCATGCCATGCATCGATGACCTAACCGATAAACTCAGAACAGCCACCTATTTATCCACCCTAGATTTAACCAGAGGCTACTGGCAAGTTCCCGTATTTGGACCAGATAAGGAAGAAAATGCACTGTCAACGCCTTTAGGACTATTCCAGTTTAAAGTCCTCCCCTTTGGACTACACAGTGCACCGGCCACTTTCGAACGCCTCATGGAGAGGATCCTACAGCCCGACTCCGATTTCTGGAGAGCTTATATTGATGATATTGTCATCTATTATAAAATTTATGAGTACCGTCTCTTCCACCTTTACACCAGCATGAAAGTCCTCAGAAACGCTTGCTTAACTGGTAATCCAGCTAAGTGCAGATTGTCCAAATATGCTGTAAAATATCTTAGCTTCTTCGTAGGGAATGGGAACGTACAACCCCAACATGAAAATGTAAACGCCATCTTAGATACACCAACCCCTAAGACCAAAAGAGACCTTAGAGCTTTCCTCAGATTAATAGGTTATTACCATAGGTTTATCCGCAACTTTTCAGACCAAACAGCTCGGCTGACCGATAAACTTAAAAATGCGGAACCACAGAAACTCCATTGGAATAACGAAGCCGAGATCTGCTATAACATCCTGAAAGAAACTCTGCATCAGAACCCAATCCTGAGGGTAGTCAACTTCACAAAGGACTTTGTGTTACAGATGGATGCCTCCCTTGCGACGGACTAGAACACCCCATAGTATACAGCAGTCGCAAATTATTCCCACGTGAAAGAAACTACTCCCTGGAAGAACCAGAGACCCTAGCCATCAAATGGGTTATCCATCTCAGGTGCTACATATTAGGACGAAAGTTCACACTTGTCACCGACCACTCACCCCTAGTGATTAGTCAATTTAAAGATTCCAACCCTCAGGTCATGCAATGGTTTCTAGAACTACAACCCTATTGATTCATGGTGGAACACCAAAAAGGAAAAGATCAGGGAAATGTAGATTTTCTTACCCGGTTTCCCTGTGAAAAAAATGTGGCTAGATCGCATGGAGGAAGGGTATCTGAGAAACCTGAAGGTGTCTCCCTGTCAAGTCCCCAGGGATCTGTAATCCAGATGGCTAGGACATGGCCGTCACTTTTGGATCCAGTTACTGGCGGTGGACCATTGTGGCAGGATCACCTGGATGGGGGGGGTCCTTGGAGAGTTGGAGTGGGACATTGACGGGTGAGACGTGGTATCCCCCTTCTTTAAACCCCTTTCACCATCCTACCACGTAGGATATTCCAGAACACTGAGCCCCCTTTTCCGACACAAACACTTTCGCACAACACGAAAGACAGCGGACTAACACCAGAGCCGTTTATCTGGCATGTCCCAATACAAGGGTCAGGCAAAGTCAGGCAATTGACCAGAATCACACACACCTGATGGCCCTTTCCCTTCCCCACGGGGATAAAAGGTGGAGCACGACAGCACACTATGAGCAAGGCAGACTGCATGGTGTGAGAGCTAACTCAGCACGGCAGTTCAAAAGGAGGAGAAAGACGGCTCAAGTCGAGAGGATACCTAGTGCAGAGGTGACCTTGCCCTTATCAACAGAGACCCGTGATGTCTCAAAAGAAGGAATCATAAGAGCACAAACAATAGCCAGCGTATGTTGCAACAGATGTCAACGGTGCCTTGGCGCCTCCACCGCTGACAGCCAAGCCGGGGGAAGATGCATTTGCCCAATGGTACCGGCTTTGACTCCACCTACAAGAAAGCAAAGCAGTTCATCACAGCCGGTGAGTTGAGGTGAGGGTCGACGAAGAAACTGAACTGTGTTGAACGAAAGTAGCAAGCGGCTAATTGAACTTTGACTAAGCAAAGAACAGTTGGTAAAAGAATGGCAGAAAGCCAGCATAGCAGAACCAAACACCACATGGGTGTTCACTCAAGAAACGCTAGGCGATTACCCCGCTATTGAACTACAGTTACCAGATGGCCTTGGGAGAAACGCGAGAAAGGGGTGGTCAAAGTGGTCATACGGGGGTCTTGTAAAATCCTCTGTACAGTCAAATGTCTTTGACCGACTGATGATTGTGAAGCAAAGGGAAATGAATCCCGCATGGTGAAAAGACATTAAGACTCGTGGATGTAAGAGTCTAAAGTTCCATGAACAGTGTGTTGACAGGAGTGAACCTGGCGGAGGGATGTCCACAGTGAACTGTTTTGCAAAAGTTGACAAAAGTGAACCCGAAAGAGGGAGGCAGTCAATAGAAAAGGGGTCCGAACCAGAAAGAGGGAGATGTAGGGGTGGAAAGTCACCACCCAAAGTGTTTTGAGAAAGGAACTGTTTAATTGAGTTGTCGAATACGACTGTGAGAGGTTTGCGCCTGGAAGAGGGGGTGCCAGGGGTGAGACTGTCACAGAACCTTTTGTGTTTGTTGAAAATATCAGGCCCCGACAGCCACCAGGGCGCGCACGGATGGAGGAAGCGTCCTATAGCTGCTCTTCTTCTCTCGTCCCCTTTTTTGAGCAAATGTGCCCCCATTTGCCCCATGTGTGAGAGCCCCGCACCATGAATTGAAGTGCTGAGCACCCGAAGCATACTTTGTGTGTAGACCGGACGTAAAAAGGACAAGGAACAGCAGAGATAGTGGAACCTGCGTGAGCACCCCGGTGAGCTCAGACGGAACGTCCCCGATTCCCACCTGCACCAACAAAACAGACCACCAAAAAAAAACACTGATAAGCCCAAATCACAGCAGGTCCCCCGGAGGTGAGATCCCCAGGAGACTGGTACCCCACTGACTCTGAAGAGAGCACTCATCAGCAGACTTGGCGATCGAGGTGAAGTATGGCCGTGAAGACCAGAAGCTGCAGAAGACTACCTGTCTCACCGCTCCCGAAGGCCATCAAAACACTTTGTCACACCTTAAGGTAGGCACTGGCCCCCACGCAGGCATCTCTGCCCCCCGATAGTACTCCACAGACTTTGCATGTGGGTGAGGTGGCTGTGCTGTCAGAACGGCAGCAGACACAAGAGCAGGCTACAGCCTGCGGTAACAGCGGGACACCGGCCAATTGGACCACACGAATCAAATGCCAGACTCTACGCTGATCGGAGTGTCCATTGTGCGGTGTCAACCTGCGGCGTGGTCAGCCAGCCCCCGACAGCCAGGGGTTGGGTACCCCCCACCCACATTGGAACCTCCGCCATATACGGACTCCTAAAGGACTGGTCCTCCAGCACATATCCCATGTGTGATTCCTGAGGTGCGCCATCCGTTACAGTGCCCAGACACAAGGCACAATATCTACAAACACAGATTCCAAGGGTAGTTGATGTGCTACCTATAGGCCACCCAAGGGGACTGGTGGCTGTAGGTGTGTGCAGCAGCCTTGCCTCTGCATGTGAGCTTCTGACATGGTGATGGCATAGCGGACCCACACAACGAATAGTGACAGCTGGGGAGAAAGACTATTCAGGACCGCCAGTCAGCCCATCAGTTAGGCACAGACTCACCACATGCTGCCAGGTAGCCCCAGACCAAGCAGTTTATACATGCACCATCGGACCTCCACAATAGTAGCGCGTGTGGCTGCGACAGACGTGTGATACTCTCAAAATGCTGACTTTTTGCCATCAGGTCTGCGACGAGTACGCGCACCACAGGAGGAAAGGACCCCCTCACAAGATGCGTGTGCCCACTCCTCAGGTACATGAGACTCACCACAATGAGGAAAGCACAGGGTCCAGATCCTTAACAAAGGTTGACAAGTGCACCGCACTCACGTGGCCGCGTCAATCGCTAATACTGGCAGAGCTCCCGGACTGTGACGCGCTCTGCACACCAATTGCGACGTTAGGAGGAGACCTCCCGTGTCGCGGCTGACGTGGCATGCTAAGACCTTAACCCCGAAGTGAGCAAGCGAACCGCCGAATTGACCCTCTGGCTATCCACCCAAAAACGTGTTGAAAAGGAACTTCCGGGTGAGCGCACCCCCTGTGAAGACGACGCACAAACTTGAGACTGGGTGGAAACATAGCGTAACGCTTGACAAGCGATAAGAAATAACCCAGGGTGTGTGGCCCCCGACCTGGGGCATGTGCCCGCCCGCGGTACCCAATCAAAGCCTACTGAAATTCTTCAAGAGTTACCGCCCGCACAACACCGTGGCCAGCGAATAACCCCTCAGTCGACCTCTCTGAAAAAACACGTCTCTCCCTCCCCGATCATCCACATAACCTCCCCTCTGTTATGTCCGACAGGGGTCGGGTGCAGCAATAAGACAATATGGCAGAGCAAATGAAGCAAACACAATAATACGCGGAAGCCGGTCAGGTGGCTTCTTATCTCTTTAATCATTGGCACGAGAACTGGCGCCTGAGGCGGTGACCCCGCCTCTTCCTGCATGCGGTGGGGCACAGCCCACCACAAAAGAACAACAATAGAAATGGGACTTGGCTCCCGTTCAAACAGGGTCATTAACATGGATGAGGACACAACACCCTCTAGCCTCACAAGTGCGAAGGAACACCCCGGAATATTTAGAACTGTGGAAGTGGATTTGAACAAGCCCAGAACACCACTGTATGGATTACATAAACAAACTGGTGGAATTTGCATACCCAGGACAGGGAAGAAGTTACATTCCACAGAAAAACGAAGGGATGACAATGGGAGACCAGGACTCAATGGTCACTAAAAGTGATGTTGCTTCACTCCTAGAAGAGATAAGAGGCATGAGGGTCGACATAAGCAGCAAGGTGGACAGAATCAATGTTAGGATGGACAAGATGGAAGAGTGGTTGCAGCAATTAGAGCATATCCAGTCGTCACTCTACACCATGGAAACGCAAATAGACGTACGCATACTTGCCAACCCTACTGATTTAGGCGGTAGGATAACGCTTTTTAAGCAGTCCTACCGCCTACCGATTTAGTGGGAACAAATACTGATTTTTTGAAGAAAAAAAAATATGTATTTTCTTTGGCCTGGATTTAGAAGCCTGTTCAGCCATAGTTGCATGGTGCGCAAGTGCACAGAATCCGAGGAACGTTCTTCAGTGAGGATGTGTCCAAGCTGTTGCTTTTATAATGGTGTGTTCTTACTGGCAGCAGTTAGCAGACCAGTGCGCCAGTGCAACCTCCCCAAACTGTCAGAGGCGCCTGTGAGATCCGCTCCAGCACTTCTGGATATCAAGAGTCACATGGTTCACCGTACCTCAGCTCCCTGGTGCCAGTCATCTACATCCTGGGGCGAGCCGCTGAAGCAATGGTGAGCCACAAATCCTAATGAGTTCTGGCAGGTGTGAGCTTGCGCCAGGAGCCATGGGGAAACCGTACAGTTTAGCCTCGCCCTGTCTCACCACTTCCACCCGTCTGCAAGTGCAATATGCTATTTCTTCAGCGTAGCTGCACAACGCAGCGCCCCTCTCTCTGGCATCTGCTACATACTTGCCAACCCTATCGATTTAGGCAGTAGGATACTGCTTTATAAGCAGTCCTACCGCCTACCAATTTAGTGGCAACAAATACCGATTTTTTTCAATATTTTTGAAATTTTAAGATTCCTACAGATTTTTCGTCACAGAATGTTGGCATGTATGCGTACGTCTAAGCGAAATAGAGCGGAGAGATGCCGACTTAGTTCTTAAAATGGATGACTTTGAAAACCGTGAGAGGAGAAAAAACCTCTGCTTTTCTGGAATTCCAAAAAGAGATGGGGAAACAGAGGGAGACCTCAAGAGCACAATTCATCAAATCCTGAAATGCCTCTTTGAGGATGAGTCCATCAATGCTACAAATTTTGAGAGGGTCCACAGAGCTGGAGGTCCAACCGGCCCACGATCTGCCCTAGTGTGCTTCCACAATTACCCCGACAGACTCAAGATCCTAGACAAAGCGAAAACAAGAGGTTCAATTGTGATGGGCATGGCTCGCATTTCTATATTACAAGAACTCTCATCCCTAACACTCGCCAAAAGACGCCTATGTCAGCCTCTGACGAAGTGGCTGAAAGACAAGGGGGTGTGATACAGATGGTGATTCCCCTTCTCAGTCACCTTCGAATTAGAAGGGCAGGAGTGTAAACTCGTCATGGAGACTGAGATCAAAGAAACCATTCGAGAATTGCTCGTTGAAGAGGACTGCGCCCCAGCGAACACGAGAGACGGTGAGGGAGATGGAAGATGGAAAGTGAAGGGGCCCAGGAGGAGGAGAATGCCGGGATCAAGGAAATTCATGAAGCTCAACACATCCTCACCTAATGCTTCATAGAGATGCAAGTGATCTGATTTGTGATGCAATACATAACGACGCTCAGTCGGTCATTTCTACTTGGGGTTAACAACCACGGGCGGCACTTGAGCCACTGAGCGCCAGATATCCAGACTGATCGCCTGGCCACGTGTAGGCCTGGTAAGTTATGTCCCCATTATCAAGGTTCAATAATGTTACGGAGGTTGGAGTTTCCCAACTGAGTGTTGTTGTAGGGAACACCTGGTAACACCCAACAATGTGGTGGTTATAGCCGGGGTCTGAATGCCAACACACCATCGACCCGACACCTTGTGAGACTGCTGCTGTACTGTTTCGAGAGATGTAGTGAAACACTCACATGAACGAAAATACCCGAGGGCCACCCAACATGGAGCACTCTCAAGCGAGCATTGGACACCCAAACTGTTACTCGGCCTTGGGTGGGCCTGGTAAGTTGTACTGACGCTAACGCAGTTGAGAAATGTTGCAGATGTTAAAGTTTTCTATTTGTGAGTTATCTGAGTGAAGAATTGGGGGCACCAGAAAATGTGGTGTTCCGAGATGAGGCCTGAGTATAGGACCTCGCTGGTGGCTCGGAATCACCCAGTGATATTAACTGGGAAGTACTGGGTGCCGCAAAGGGATAGGGATTCGGGGAAGGATGAATTGGGGGAGGAGAAGGAAAAGTAGGCATGGAAGGGGTCCCAGATAAGTGTACTTAATGCCCAGACAGAGGCGACGCCATACACCTTGGTGGAATGCGCAGACACCAAGGGACAATGCACACATGGGGGGACACATGAGGCTCACAGGCTTTTCTCATGTCAACTACAATGACGACCCAAATGAGCGTACATCTCTGTGTGTGCACACTGAACGTAAAATGGCTCAACTCACCCACAAAAAGATCCCTTGTAGCCAGAGAGTTTAAGATGTCTGGGATTGACGTCCTCTTCATGCAGCAGACCAGATATCAGCGGGGTGACAAACGCAGGATACCAAGCAGCCTCATAGGCGCCACATTTTGGGGTTCCAACATTGTCAAGAAAGCAGGGGTTGGCATCCTTACACGAAAGAATTTGCACATGAACATTACTAGGACCTGGTCAGATACAGAATGCAGGGCATTGATGATCTCGGGGCTCATACGGAACATAGAAATCTCATTTGCCATGGTATATGCTCCCAACCAGGGCCAAAGGAGATACCTGCAGAGGACAATGGAAAAAATGATGAGGGAGGCACAGGGTCACCTCATATTAGGCGGAGACTTCAACATATGGATGGACGCCTCACTCGACAGGCTGGGGGGGGTCACACCACGATCACAAGGGTCAAGGAGAAACTCTACAGCCTGAGGGACAGTTGGAGACACAAACACCCACAGGAACGAGGTTTCACCTTCTATTCCCCCCCACACAGTACTCTCGCGAGGATCGACTATTTCTACACATCCAAAGAGTTATGTGACATAGAAAATTCCACCCCACACAGTACTCTCATGAGGATCGACTATCTCTACACATCCAAGGAGTTATGGGACATGGAAAGAAATTCACATATACACTCAATCTCCTGGTCGGACCACGACATGGTGTCACTAGAGATACTCTGGGAAGGTCTGTGCCCTCGAAGCGCAAAATGGCGATGTAACGACACTCTGTGGAAAGACCCTATCTTTAAAGAGGAACTAGGAAAAGTAATTACACAATTCTTCAACACTAACGATACAGGCGAGGTGAGAAAGACAATAGTGTGGAAAGCGGGCAAGGCCACATGGAGAGGTACCCTCATTAGAGAGGGAGCCTGCAAGAAAAGGGAACGCACACTGATCGAGAATGGGCTAAGAGAAAAGATAGTGGCTGCGGAGACACAAGCCCAATCCTCTCCACTAAATAGACAAGAATATCTTCTAGAGGCTAGATGCCTAAGAGATTAACTAAAACTACTTGAAGAGGGCTAGGTCATAAGGAACCTGCAGTTCCTCAAGCAAAACTTTTATGAAAAAGGGGACAAGGCAGATGCCCTTCTGGCAGCGAGACTGCGCAAACAACGAGCAGAGAGATGGGTGACCCAGGTGGTGGGGGCGGATGGTGCCATGATGGACACTCCGGAAAGAATACAGGAAACCTTTGCTACCTTTTACAAAACCTTATACAAAAGTGAAGGTAAGACCCCTGCAGAGGTTATTGATCACTACTTGACCGAATCACACCTCCCCTCCCTCACCAGGACGCAAGCAGTTGCCCTGGAAACCCTGATCACGGGTGAAGAAGTAAAGGCAGCCATCGGTCGCCTCAAACAAGGGAAAGCACCAGGTGACGATGGGTTCACTCCAGGGTTTTACAAGACATACGCGGCTACTCTAACTCCCTTCTTAACAGCCCTCTTCAACGAGATCATTGAGTCAGGGGTGGTGCCTGACACCTTCTCCCATGCTCTACTGCCTGTAATACCCAACTAAGGCAGGGACCCTGAGCAATGAGGCTATTATCGGCCGATATCACTATTGAATATTGATTGAAAAATATACGCCAGGGTCATAGCGGCCAGGCTTGAAGTACACTTGCCCAAACTGGTTCATCCTGATCAGGTGGGATTTGTATTGGGACGTCAAGGCGCAGACACCATGAGAAAGACACTTCATCTATAAACAAAGCCCAAAACTCACAAGAGGACCCCACGCTTCTCTCAATAGATGCCGAAAAAGCATTTGACAGGGTGGCATGGGGCTTTCTAGATGGGGTACTGGTGAAAATAGGACTAGGCCCCAAAATTCTAAGGGGAATTAGAGCAATCTACTCCTCTCCAAAGAGATTGGTAACAGTCAACGGAGGCCAATCTAGATGGTTCAACCTGGGGAGAGGGACCAGACAGGGATGCCCCTTGTCTTCATTGTTATTTGTCCTGTCGTTAGAGCCATTAGCCCAAAGGTTGAGAAACGATCGGCAGGTGGAGGGAATTAAGGTCGGCAATGAAACATACAAACTTGGTCTGTACGCAGACGACATGCTGCTCCACATAACAAATCCATTCACTTCCGTCCCGGCTGCAATTGAACTAATAGAGACTCATGGCCAACTAGCAGGGCTCAAAATAAACACTGGAAAGTCTGTCCTTTTCCGCATAAGTAAGAACAAAGACATAAGGGCTGCACGATTTGACCCTCTGGGCATGAAAGTCAGTCTAACCACGCTACGATATTTAGGCATCAATGTCACCAGACACCTCGCAGGTCTATACGAGGCCAACTTCCCCCCCTAATGGCGATCATAGAGAAGGACCTCGAACGGTGGAACCGCCTCACGATTTCCTGGATGGGACATCTCAACGCCATTAAAATGGTAATACTGCCCAAAATCCTGTATCTCTTCCAAATGCTCCCCATCTAGATACCCGATAGCTATTTCAAAAGGACTCAAGCCACTCTAATACGATTCCTTTGGCAGGGCAAAAAACCCAGGGTCTCAGATAGACTCCTCCGCCCTGCACAACGATTATGGAGGGGTAGGACTGACCGACTGCCCGTCGCAGATGGGGAGCAGGTGCAAGTGGATCTAGGTCACCTGGCCTAAGCCCCACCCACCTGACTTACTCCCTGGTACATTTTGCTCAATCTAACCGGATCATATTGCCATCTGTAGAGGAGTTTTACACCATGGAGTTTGTATTGTGCAGCAATGGATGTTTGTGCAGTTCTCCTAAATATATGGAGCCATGTGTCTGATGATATTTCCCTTCCTAGGTCTCTTTCCCATTTCGCCTTTAATCTGACAGATGGGGATCGTTCGGTATGCCTAACGTCTTTTGATCATATGCTTTCTGTTGACGTCAATATGAGAGTCACATTGGCAGTCCAGAATTAGTTGTTAACTGGAAATCAATTTCCTAAAAGGACAAGAAGGTTTGGTGTAAGCCTGAAAGTTGCAAAGGTCCTCACTCTATTTCCAAATGCGAGATATAGGTGCTACAGTGAGTTTAGCTCTTTGGTAAAAGATTTACTTGAAAAGTTACCTGAAAGATCAATGATTTTGTTGCAAGTAATTACATATGTCCAACATGGTTTCCCATTATATATTCATGCCGTATTCTGAAAAAATAAAAAGTATAGGTGTGTGTAAGTAGTAGGCATTAAGTTTGTTTTGCCAGTTACATGCGATTATGAGTGAAAGAGTGCCTGGCATGTTTTTGGTCGGAGCTTACCGGCTGGAGTACAATCTTCTGAGTGTTATCTTGCGCCGTCGGGCCGAGACTGAAGCATCGGCAAATACTTGCCGTTGCTATAGTAGCATGACGAATTCTTCCGGTCACGTGATGCATCACGTGTCCCGGAAGTGAGTAAGAATAGCAGTCAGATTGTAAAAAGGTGCGTGCAAGTTTTTTTGTGTCAGTGGGCCAGTTTCGAGAGAATTGGGCAAATACGTGGTAGAGTTAATAGTATTGTTGCCGGTATCTCCGTACTTGAGTATCCGCAATGTAAGTGCTCGGGGATCTAAGAGGTAATCTTGTCATGTGATCGGTCACCTGTCCATAGTTGCTAGGCAACTGTGGTTAAACAGGAAGGGTTCACCAATATTCAAATTTTTCCTACACGGCCTTATAGTATGTGTATGACTCGGATACAAAGTGAATAGAACTGATAATTATTTGTTTGTGAAATAAAGCTTATGATGTCACTCGGCCTGTTTTGAGGAAAAGAAGTTCTTTGGTAAAAATCAAAGTCAAAATACGGTATATCAACCCTATATCACAAATTTCCATCAGTTCCATATATCTCTAAAACTCTTCATAGAAAAACATTTAGCTCATGCTCTTTGTTGAGACCGAGTGACAAGCATCAGAGTTTGCAGATCATTTTTGCTTCCTGTTGGCGTAGTTTCAGCTCTCTGTCACCTCCTCTGGGATGTGGCTGGATTTGTTGGAGTCCGACAAATCGAATGTCTTTAGCATTATCCATTTGGTGATGTGCTTGCCAATGAGCTGCCAAAGGTAATCTAAAATCTTGACTATTCAAGCTGTTGAGATGTTCCCGTATGCGGAAGCGGACTTCTCTTATGGTGCTGCCAATATACATTTTTTGACAAACACATTGTATTCCATATATGACAAACTTTGATCGGCAATTAATGAAATCCTTAATCTTAATTTCCAGGCCACCATGGCATTTGAACATTTTCATGGGTGATAGTGTATATTTGCAAAAGTTGCACATTCCACATTTATAAAATCCTGCTGGCTGAGTACTTGACGTTAGCCAGTTCTCTTGTCCAATTGGCTCTGATTTGAGGAAAGAAGGGCATAGTTCATTTCTCAGAGTGGTTGCTTTCTTGAAGATGATAGTGGGGGTTTCCAAAATATAGTTTATTAGATCTGTGTCCAAAAATAGTAAATGCCAGTGTTTCTTCAACATTTGGTAAATTAATTTACTATCTCCTGAGTATTTGGTAATAAAGTTTACCAATTTGGGATATTCGGTTTTCTCTCCTTCTGGTTTTGTTTCTAATAACGTTTGTCTATGCACTTTTTGAATCGAATCGGTAGTTTGTCTAATTAGGCGTTTAGAGTACCCTCTTGCCTGAAATCTTTCGCCAATTAACTTACATTCTTTTTGAAAACTGGTAAATTGGCTGCAGTTCCATCTTGATCTGAGAAATTCTCCTCTTGGTATATTTTCTACAACACTGCGCTTATGACTGCTAGATGCATGAAGAACAGAATTGAAAGCAGTGTCCTTCCTATGTGTACAGGTATGTATTGCCTCACCATCAATTTTTAATTTTAGATCTAAAAACACAATCTCCTGTGTATCTATTTGGCCTTTGAAGTTAATCCCAAAGGTGTTATGGTTGACGTAATCCAAAAAGCCCTCAAATTCATTACTTGTGCCTTCCCATATGGCTAGAACATCATCAATGTATCTTTTCCAGGTAATGATATTATGTTGAAATGGATTATTGTTGAAAATATATTTCTCCTCAAAATATGCCATGAATAGGTTGGCTAGACTTGGGGCGTATTTTGCGCCCATCGCTATACCCTGGGTTTGTGAAAAAGTATTCACCATTGAAAATGAATTGGTTATGTGTCAAAGTAAAGTCCAAAAGATTTTTGATCATTTGTACATGTGTATAGTGGGAAGCAGAAAAGGTCCTGAAGCTAAAGTCTATTGTGATCAAAAGACGTTAGGCATAACTGCACCAAAGGTAACTTAACACTATTTCTTTTCTCTGAGATTCGCTCACGATAGGCATGGCCTTTTAAATTTCTTCTTCTAGTCACGGCAACTTGTATGTATGATGCTTTGACCGATACAAACTATATATTCCTCTTGTTTTCTATTAATATGCGGAAAGTAAATATTAACACATTAGGAAATTGCCAAATGACGGTGCTTTGTTATATATAAGCTCCACAGTTGAATAGTAAGAATTATACTAATTGCAAAAAATATAGTTAATTTTGAAAATGTTAACTTATATGGTCGAGTTTATTTGTCTAGTCATTAATACTTAATTACCTTCTTTTCTTTTCTCCTTTTTGTGTTTCATTATTACATGGTCTTCTCCTGTGTTTTCTCCGCCCCTCCCCGTTTGTGTTGTTTCCCTCCCCAGACTCTCTCTGCCAACAAAGATTGTTGATTGAATATGTTAAATTGCATCAACCATTATTAACTTTACGCCCTGATGACGACCTAGATAGGTTGAAACACGTGTTGGCGAAAACAAGTTTCTTCTTTTTTGAATGCATATCTAGCACATATGTAAAGTGTGACCAAGTTCCTCATATGCATGATTTATTGACTACCAAAACGTGGTTCTTCACCCTTTTCTTTGGTTAAAATTGAAATGTATGTAAACAATGCTTTTTCCTTTTTGTTGAATTTGAAATACAGGAACCTTACTTTTTAAACACTTACCAGGTGTCTCTCATACTTACTTACTTATTTTCTAAATCCCAAACTCTATCAAACTAATACCACATAGATGTAGAATATGTATGATTGAGCGCAGTCTGTGAGGTTAGCATCGTCTCAAGCTTTATTTCTATACAGGTGATAGTGGAAAATCACCAGTCTAACCACACGGCTGCAGCCGCTTCTATCACTTTAAAATCAAAGGGAGTTCCTGTTACTTCAGTGGTGCGCACACACAAACCCTTCCCTTGGGGCCACATTTTCCACAAAAATTATTAAAGTGAAAGACAATGGACTAACACCAGAGCCTGACATGTCCCAACACAAGGGTCAGGCAGAGTCAGGCAATTGACAGTATCCACACACACACCTGATGGTCCTTTACCTTCCTCAGAGGGATAAAAGGCAGAGCATGAGAGCACACTATGAGCAAGGCCAACCACACAAGGAAGCAGCTATTCCAGACCGGCAGTCCAAATGGAGAAGAAAGGCATTGAGACCCAAAAAGGATGACAAGGAGGGAAGTGCCCTTGCCCTTTTCTACCAAACCCCGAGAAGGTTCGCAGAAGGAAACCTAAGACCGGGATTTACAGCTGGTGTGTGGAGTAACAGGTGTCAACAGTGCACGAGGGCCTCCCGCACTGATAACCCAGGTGGGGAGGCATGCTTGCAACCGTGGTACCGTCCTTGACTTCAGAAGCAAGACAAGCCAACGGGTTCAGCACAGCCGATGAGTCAGAGAAAGCTGATAACGACCTGGACTGTGTTGAGCCCAGGGTTGTGAACGGCTACATTGTATGAACTTATGAACAAAGAGCTTGTGTGTGAAAGCTTGAAAGAAAGCCCAGTGAAGGACCAGCGGCAGAGTGGTCAGGCGCCATGTGGGTGCTCATTCCAAGGACTCTGGCTGGTCCCCTTTGTTGAAACTATAAGTACCAGAAGGCCTTAGAAGAGGCCGGGGTGAGGAGTCAGTGGGGTCATACAAGGGTTGAGTCAAACCCCTTGTACAATAGAAAGTCTCTGACATGGGGACAAGAAAGAAAACAAAGGGAAGTGAATCCTGCATTAGGAGAAAGCAAACTGAACTGTCTATATGGCAATTGTGAACCCGGCTGAGGGATGCCCACGAATTGGGGTGAAGAGTCATACACCCGCTTGAAAAGTGCAAATTGTTGATTACTTGATTGAAAGGCCATAGTGAACCTGACGGGGGGAAGCCCACGTTGCAAGAAGGATCAGAGTCTGGCAGAATGGGATCCTAAGGCGAAGAGTAATCGCCCGTAAAGATTTATTAAGGGAACTTTTGTTGTTTTGTCGATTGAGACACATCAGGTCCTCTGAGGCAAGAGACTTTCTGTGAAAGAGACTTGGCCACAGAAGGCCCTGATATTTTGGAAATGAACTGTAACCTCATGCTTGCGAGGCCCTACAGTGTGCTGTGCTCAGGAGTCCCGCCTTGTCCAATGCTAAAAACATTGGGGAAGGGAGAACCCAACCATACCATCCTGATTTATCATTTTGAGAACACTTTCTTCTTTTCTGGTGAACATTATCCCACACTATTTTGTAACTTAGCAGTAACGATTGGTAATAGGTTTTTTAGTACAGGCCCTTTTTCTTTGACAAGACACCACTAGGACCCCCCTATTATTATTTGATGGTCGTAGCTTACTCCCATCTTAGATTTAGGTTTAGATTAGGCATTCTTCTCACTCTTTCATACTGTTTAATAAACACCCTTGAGCTGTGATCACTTGTGTCTGTTTTTACTGTTGCCACCATGAGTTCCTTACACTGTGTATAGAATGCAATGAGTGGATGTAAGAGAAGGTGTGAGTGACTGGTGGGTGAATGAGAAGTGATGTGTGTTTTTGAATGTTCTGGGTTGGTGGGTGTGTACCTGTGTAGAGAATGCAATGAGTGCATGTAAGAGAAGGTGTGAGCGAGTGACTGGTGGGTGAATGAATATACATGTTGTAGTATGTGTTTTAATGCTCTGGGTGGGGTTTGGTGTGTTCCTGTGTGGTAAGTCCAGTGTGAGTGAATGTGAGAGGGGATGTATGGGTGAGTGACCAGTGGGTGAAAGGGGATGCATGTGTGTGTGTACGGCCCTGGGAGACTGGGGATCACTGCAGCATTTTTGCCACTTCCTTTATTGACTGTGCATGTTTTACTGGTATTTTTAGGCAGAGCCAAGTTCAAGTGTGTCATTACCTGGCTAGACTGGCATTTTGGTGCAGTCAGTTTATTAATCTGCATCTTTAAAAAAGCTAGCGTGAGTAGTATTACCTCGCTAGACTGATGTTTTGGTGTAGCGGCCTGTATATTTTTTACTGTAGCATGACTTTTTAATAACTGAGCATATATGATGAATCAAGCAAGATAAGTGTTCTTATGGGTCTAGACTGGCTAACATTGTAATCAGTTTTGGACAGGTTTTCATATTGTGACATGTTACTTTTAATGGCCAAACCAACAGGATTATGTTCTTACATAGGAGTACTGGCATTTATTGACAGTTGTGTGCCCAGTGCCAGTTATGATACTATAAAAACACATCTTAAAGCGAACATGAGTATGTTCTTATATGGGAATACTAGCATATGGTGGTGGAGCCAGCATGGAAATGTATGGTAAAGCTAGCATAAAAATCAAATATTTACACCCTCCAAAAAAACAACTCACCACCCACCACAGGTGGCTGCTATATTTGTGGACCAGGCACCTCCCCCTTCTTTCTATTTTATGTTAAACATTTAAGCTTTGATTGAAAAACATATTTACTTCTTTCACTTGCAGTAATGCATGCCCCTCCAGCGTCATAATCATTATGGGCATTGCGCAGACGTGGTGGTCTGGCGAGGTATGTGGCGTTCCCTGTGCTTTGTTAAGGAGCTTGGGGGTGGCCCCAACAGCATGGCTTGCAGGTGAGCTGCCAAATTTTGTGCTACGCCACTGGGCACCACTGGGTCTGACAAAGGGGTAGTGTGCAGTGCGTGCCTTGAATTCTGCCAGTGAGTCCCCAGGCGGGTGTTTTAAATTTAAAATAACTGTGTGGTGCCATGGATTTATGTGTCCGGCAATGATATTACATTAAATCGTGTTTTTTTAAAGTCCTCTGGCACCCAGTATTAAGCTTAAATAATCAAAACTATGGGGGGGGGGTCTTGGGTATATTGAAAGAACCCTTCCCAGGTATTATACTCCAGCAAAGATAACATTATCAGGTGCACTCCCCTGTGTGCATGCAGACCAGTCTAATAGGTGTCCTCTATCGTGGTGGTAGCTGACTCATAGATACATTTATAACCAGGGATTTTTTTATACTGAATCCTGGTCAATGATTTAATTTTCAGGCCTTGCTTGTGCAGCATTTTTTACCTGGGTAAACAGCAGCGCACGCCTCCCCAGGTCAGTGCTTTTTGGGCTTGTTTAACAAAGCAACACCACAGATAACAAGTACTTCTGTGTCCATTGATCTACAGATGTTTCATACACTTGCTGTAGCCTGCGTTAGCGATTTCAGTTACCCTGTTAAAAATACTGCCTTAGGTATGTTTTACATATAGACCCCACCCCACATCGGATCCATTCCCCAAATGTGTAATCGTGGACAAATCTCACCTCCCTCTGTGCTTCGGTTCTTATATCTGGCTGAAACGAGATCACCTGGAAACACAGTGCTACCCGCATCTGAAAAATATGAAGGTCTTTGGCCATCACTTCCTGTGATGTCACTTGTAGGTGGGGTCAAATTACATCCCTCCCTGTGATGTTATCAGGGGGGTTCAAGGGTCGTGTGATGTCACTTCCATTACCCGTGGCATTATGGTGAAATGACGGCCCTGCAACTGCCACTAATCGGCATTCGTATGCCCTGATGCTTTCCGTGAAGATGGGGTTATTTAGCAGAACGTGGCAACTCCATCTTTTAATAAAACAAATTGGATGCTTTGTCTGTAGTGTTGCGGCGGTAGACCCTTGGTGACTTGTGCAATAGAACATGCTGCCAACACATCTTCTTTGAGGTCATTTCCTGTGCCCTTTAAAATGGCAGTGGTCGAAGTTTGCGTGAACGGTCGGGAACGGTGTTGCACTACTTTTTTAGTACACTTCTATCATTGAATAATGGCAGTGGCTGGTTAGTGGCTAAGTTGAGGAAGATTGTGCGTATTGGATGCAGGGTACGTTATGCAATATATTCCTTATAGTAGCTTAGGTTTCAATGTTTGCCTGTAGTTTATTCTTGTTTTTTTTTAAGTCATTTTTATTAAGATTTTGAAGTAAGATAAATTGGTAATTATACAAGTTAGTGTTACCACAGAATTACCAGATACAATGTCAAGTATATGAATACCTGAATGACAAACTATAGCAATGAATTAATTCAAATCATATAAGTATTGAAAGGAAGTAATTGATCATTCTTGCTTTTTTATTGAACCAGAGAAAGACGGATTACAAAAATAAGAAGAGTGGTTCGTACACAGGACACTAAAGAACAATTATTATATTCATAAATCTCCAGTGTGGAAATTGCACATGCAATGAGATTTCACCATTCTGCCACTGTGTCCCCCAGGGCTTTAACTGGACCAGAGCTATGCGGGGCAGAGCCTTGGCAGTCTCCAAAAACTGCCCCGGATCAGGAGCGCTGCCCAGGTGCTCTCAATCCCCTATAAATGAGCAACACGCACTATTATTCCGGAGTATTTGCCAGGCTCTGTCTAGCATATAAAGGAGTCTCATGAGTGTTAACAATAGAAGGGCCGGATGGACCAATTAACGACCTGTGAAAGGAATAGGTGCAGGGAAATTAGAAACAATCTTCAGCCCAAGCAGGACAGCCAACACGGCACACCCAAAAGCACCTATTCCTTTCACAGGCTGTCTAAATGAAAATATATGGTTTGTAGATTGCAGATACTTTATTGTTACGGTGTTTTCACAAATATAATGGGCAGCAGGGCCAGTGTGCATTATCTGCTCAGTAGGGTTGCAGGCTTGAATCACTGTCATGGACATATTTTTCGAAATAAACCGTTGTGGTCATCCTTAAGTTCCCAAAATGCTCTTTGATTTTATGCAAAGGAGCTAGAAGCTTACATTGGTGCTAATGTCCACTTCCACCTTCTTACAGTGGATTTTGGTGTTGTTTGATGGTGAGTGGGGGCTTCTATTTTAAAATGATAAGGTAGTTTTAGGCTCTAGGGTTGGAACCTGCCAGTGCTGAGCTCCAGTTATATTGATCATGAGCAAGATCACAGGAGTGATTGTAGGGGTTTAGCCCAAGCCCCTGTTTGGTTGGATAAGAAAAATGGTGGTCTCCTGGTTATCTCGCTTTGGAAGTTAGTGAAGTAATTACTGTGACACTTTGTTCCATACGAATTGGTTCGTTTTTATTAGTGTTGGTTGTACTTGCATTGAGTTATTACATACTCATAGTTGTTTTTGAGAAACACTGTTTCAACCTAGATAAGCAAGTTAGGTCAGCCGACACGTGTTTCGACCCGTACGGTCTTTCTCAAGGCTGAGCAATGGTCATGGTGCCATGTGTGGGGTGTTATGTGACAATATCGTGACATATTGCAATAATACATTTGTGGTGTAAAGGTGATGTGTAAGTATTGTGACAATATATGACATTGACATCAAAACCATTGATGTTTAGGCAAAACATTTTTACATTGTATTGTAGGAGAGAAGGGAAGAGAAAGGAGAGGTGAGCAACTGGTAGAATATGATAGCTTCATTTAATATAAGGAAAGTTAGGGGTGGGGGAAAAAAAAAAAATTTTTGGATAACCCCTTACCATTTAATTCTGGTGTGTGCCCTCTGTGGGGCTCTGTTAGAATGTGGACTGTCCTTACGTCAGTCCAGGCTCCTGTTGGGCCCTGCAGGAAAGTAAAATGTAGTGAGCTTGTACTGCGGCTCAGCGGATACAGATAGTGCCCTGTCCTAAGTCTCCTGGATTCATGGACAATCCCACCCGTGCCGAGTCTGCTCCCAATTGTGTTGTGGTTGCCTTTTGATGGGCAGTGCAATATGAAAATCACATCACGTGCCGTTTTCCATGGCCATGTGTGTTTAATACTGCTTGGGTCGTTTAATCTGTATTATGGTAAATCCAAGATGAGACATTCAATTGAGTAAGGATGGGTTCGGATGAACATCAAGAGCTCGATTGCAGTTCTTGTGTTCCCCAGGCCCATGATGGCCGTTTGAATTGGTGCTAGCGCTAGAGCGTCAGGGGTGAACCAACTCTAAGTGTAGTCACCGTCTCCCCGCGCTGTGCGAGTGAGGTGACTGCTGTGGAGTTCCATGGAAGGGGCTAGTCACTTTCGCTAGTGCTGAAGATCGGGGGGATTGCGGGAAAGTTACCTGAGTGCTTCTCTGTAGTCCTCGGCGGCGGTACGCTGCTGCTAATTGTGCCGTGCAGCGCCGCCATTATGTAGTGTTGTAATTAGCCACTACTTTTGTTGAGTCATGTTGATAGACTCAGCGCGCATGCGCATCACTGTAGTGGCAGTGGTCTGCGCATGCGTGTGTGGGCAAATTACTGCCCGTCTGACGCTGGTCCATGCGCATGCGCATTTCGTGCTCTTGGTTGCGCATGCGTCATGGATCAGCTCGGAGAGGGAGTGTGTCAGCTTCCATGAGTCCGTTCCATAGAAAACAGCTGAGTGCACCCAGTGGTCTGGGGTCGGTCTGTTGGAAAAATGGGGGGAAGTGGGGGGTCGCAAGGGGAAGCCGTGGCTAAGCATGTGTCCTGGTCCATGGGTATTAAGTAGTTCAGTAGTCACTAATTGCCCTATTGAGGGGCTGCTGGAGAAGCCCTAGGGTCCCGTAAGGGTCAACATGATAATGGTCCATCCCTCTGGTGGTTTGTAGAGAACTTGCAATAATGGAAGACAATAAAGGATCATAGGAAAACATTAAAATCATGATCCTTATTCAAGCCATTTTTTACACATCTGAAGTGGCAGATAAGACGTGCTTCTTCTTGTCTCAGTTTCAGGATTCTGTCCCCTCCTCTGGGACCAAGCCGGACCGTCTTGAGTCCGATGAATCGTATGTCACTCTTGTTCTCCATTTGGTGATTCTTTTGCCAGTGGTGGGCCAGAGGGAGTCGAGGGTCCTGTGAATGTATACTGTTGATGTGCTCTCTAATTCTGAACCGCGTCTCGCGGATTGTACTGCCTATGTATATTTTTTGGCAAACACATATTAGGGCATATATCACAAACTTTGTTTTACAGTTAATGTGCTCTGTGATGTTGAACATTGGGCAGCCTGAGAATTTGGCACAGTTGGTCTGAGTTGCATACTTGCACATAGTACATGTTCCACATTTGGTAAATCCATGTGGTGACAGCTTGCTAAGCCAATCCTGTGCTGTGATCTTTTTTTCTGAAAGAAATGAGGGGCTCAGTAAGGTCCTCAGAGTCGGTGCTCTACTGTATGACATGCTTGGATACGATTCAAGTTGTGTTTCTATATGTTCATCCATGCGGAGTAAACCCCAGTGTTTTGTCAAAATTTTTTGAAGCGAATAGCTGTCCTTGTTGTATCTAGTGACAAATCTAATCTTGGGGTTTTCATCCTGTCTTCTTGGTTTTGGTGAGAGTAGGGATGACCTTTCGATTCTGCAGGCTTGGTTTCTTGCTTCGACCAGATTTACAGGGGAGTAGCCCCGATTTCTAAATCTTTCATCCAATAGGTTGCATTCATCTATGAAAGCTTGGTCTGTGTTGCAATTTCTTCGTGCCCGAATGTATTCCCCTTTCGGAATATTGCGGATGACATTTTTTTTGTGGCAGCTCTGTGCATGTAAGATAGAGTTGACTTCTGTCGGTTTGCGGAAGGTTCTGGTGGTAATTTTGTTGTCTACTATCTCAATTTTAAGGTCCAGAAAATCGATTTGGATTTTACTGATTTGGCTGGTTAGTTGGATACCAAAGTCATTGGTGTTGAGGAAGTCCATGTATTCTTTGAGTTCCTCCTCAGTCCCTTTCCAAATTAGAATGATATCATCAATGAATCTGGCCCAATTGACAATGAGCCCGGTGAATTTGTCTTCCTTCATAGCATGTTTCCTTTCGTATAAATGCATGAAGCAGTTTGCTAGTGCTGGGGCATAGCTGGCTCCCATTGCGATCCCTTTTGTCTGTTTGTAATATTCACCATTGAATATGAATATATTGTTTGTCAGTGAAAATTTAAGGAAGGCTTTAGTCATTTCCACTTGTTCCAAATGCGATGCAGACTCCTGTTTGAGAAGGAACCCCATGCTTGTTGTTGCAAGTTCGTGGTCAATCGATGTATATAGGGCCTTGACATCAAGTGTGGCCAGCCAGAAATGGGGTTCCCATTTTATTTTTGCCAGTAGCTCCAAAGTGTGCATTGTGTCCCTCAGATAGCTGGGGATTTTGGTAACGAGTGGTTGTATGACATTATTGATATACCTGGCTAATGTCTCTGTTATTCCTCCAATACCACTTAGTATTGGTCTACCCTCTGGAACAGTCTCGAAGTTTTTATGCACTTTTGGCAGAAAGTATATAGTTGGCATAATCGGGTGGTCTGTCCTGAGGTAGCTGTATTCTTCGTCCGTTATGAGTCCCGTTGTTTTGTATTTGGTTAATAATGCCTGATGTTCCTTTAAAATGTTAGTTTGAGGATTATTAACCAATTTGATATAATTGCCTGGTGTTTCCAAATGGTTGAGTGCCATTTTTATGTAATCTGTTTTGTCCATTATAACTATATTGCCACCTTTGTCTGCTTCCTTGATTATAATGTTGTTTTCTTCACGTAGGTTTTTTAGTATGGTTTTTTCCTTTATGCTGAGGTTGCCCTTGGTTTCTGTTTCATGGGTTCGTCGATCTTCCAATTTGTGTAGGTCCAAATTTTTGTGCTACGCCACTGGGCACCACTGGGTCTGACAAAGGGGTAGTGTGCAGTGCGTGCCTTGAATTCTGCCAGTGAGTCCCCAGGCGGGTGTTTTAAATTTAAAATAACTGTGTGGTGCCATGGATTTATGTGTCCGGCAATGATATTACATTAAATCGTGTTTTTTTAAAGTCCTCTGGCACCCAGTATTAAGCTTAAATAATCAAAACTATGGGGGGGGGGTCTTGGGTATATTGAAAGAACCCTTCCCAGGTATTATACTCCAGCAAAGATAACATTATCAGGTGCACTCCCCTGTGTGCATGCAGACCAGTCTAATAGGTGTCCTCTATCGTGGTGGTAGCTGACTCATAGATACATTTATAACCAGGGATTTTTTTATACTGAATCCTGGTCAATGATTTAATTTTCAGGCCTTGCTTGTGCAGCATTTTTTACCTGGGTAAACAGCAGCGCACGCCTCCCCAGGTCAGTGCTTTTTGGGCTTGTTTAACAAAGCAACACCACAGATAACAAGTACTTCTGTGTCCATTGATCTACAGATGTTTCATACACTTGCTGTAGCCTGCGTTAGCGATTTCAGTTACCCTGTTAAAAATACTGCCTTAGGTATGTTTTACATATAGACCCCACCCCACATCGGATCTGGAAAATGACATTCCCCAAATGTGTAATCGTGGACAAATCTCACCTCCCTCTGTGCTTCGGTTCTTATATCTGGCTGAAACGAGATCACCTGGAAACACAGTGCTACCCGCATCTGAAAAATATGAAGGTCTTTGGCCATCACTTCCTGTGATGTCACTTGTAGGTGGGGTCAAATTACATCCCTCCCTGTGATGTTATCAGGGGGGTTCAAGGGTCGTGTGATGTCACTTCCATTACCCGTGGCATTATGGTGAAATGACGGCCCTGCAACTGCCACTAATCGGCATTCGTATGCCCTGATGCTTTCCGTGAAGATGGGGTTATTTAGCAGAACGTGGCAACTCCATCTTTTAATAAAACAAATTGGATGCTTTGTCTGTAGTGTTGCGGCGGTAGACCCTTGGTGACTTGTGCAATAGAACATGCTGCCAACACATCTTCTTTGAGGTCATTTCCTGTGCCCTTTATAATGGCAGTGGTCGAAGTTTGCGTGAACGGTCGGGAACGGTGTTGCACTACTTTTTTAGTACACTTCTATCATTGAATAATGGCAGTGGCTGGTTAGTGGCTAAGTTGAGGAAGATTGTGCGTATTGGATGCAGGGTACGTTATGCAATATATTCCTTATAGTAGCTTAGGTTTCAATGTTTGCCTGTAGTTTATTCTTGTTTTTTTTTAAGTCATTTTTATTAAGATTTTGAAGTAAGATAAATTGGTAATTATACAAGTTAGTGTTACCACAGAATTACCAGATACAATGTCAAGTATATGAATACCTGAATGACAAACTATAGCAATGAATTAATTCAAATCATATAAGTATTGAAAGGAAGTAATTGATCATTCTTGCTTTTTTATTGAACCAGAGAAAGACGGATTACAAAAATAAGAAGAGTGGTTCGTACACAGGACACTAAAGAACAATTATTATATTCATAAATCTCCAGTGTGGAAATTGCACATGCAATGAGATTTCACCATTCTGCCACTGTGTCCCCCAGGGCTTTAACTGGACCAGAGCTATGCGGGGCAGAGCCTTGGCAGTCTCCAAAAACTGCCCCGGATCAGGAGCGCTGCCCAGGTGCTCTCAATCCCCTATAAATGAGCAACACGCACTATTATTCCGGAGTATTTGCCAGGCTCTGTCTAGCATATAAAGGAGTCTCATGAGTGTTAACAATAGAAGGGCCGGATGGACCAATTAACGACCTGTGAAAGGAATAGGTGCAGGGAAATTAGAAACAATCTTCAGCCCAAGCAGGACAGCCAACACGGCACACCCAAAAGCACCTATTCCTTTCACAGGCTGTCTAAATGAAAATATATGGTTTGTAGATTGCAGATACTTTATTGTTATGGTGTTTTCACAAATATAATGGGCAGCAGGGCCAGTGTGCATTATCTGCTCAGTAGGGTTGCAGGCTTGAATCACTGTCATGGACATATTTTTCGAAATAAACCGTTGTGGTCATCCTTAAGTTCCCAAAATGCTCTTTGATTTTATGCAAAGGAGCTAGAAGCTTACATTGGTGCTAATGTCCACTTCCACCTTCTTACAGTGGATTTTGGTGTTGTTTGATGGTGAGTGGGGGCTTCTATTTTAAAATGATGTTTGGGGTCCCTCTAAACCCTCTAATGCCCTCAGAGGGATCTGTATCGTGCATGGATTATAATTACGGCTCCCAGTTTTAAGGTATTTATTTTTTCAACATTTCCATCTGTATCTATCCAAATTCATTTTTTGTAATTTCATCAGGATTTTCCCGCATTTATATGTTTTCTGTAAAAAGTAAATGGGCCCCATCACGAGTTGGGTGGTATCCCCGGCGGTATTAGCATTACTGCCAAACCTCTGGCGCTATTAGCACCGGATCACGGGTTTGGTGGAACGATAAGTCTCCATTCCCCAGTGGGCCCATTCAGGAATTCCCCATTCCCCATTGGGCCCAATGGAGAATTTTAAGCGCTACTACTGCCAGTGGTATTAGCGTCTGGTAATAGCGCTGAAAATCAGCAAAATCGCTGCAGATTTGCCCACAGCTCAGAGCTGGGGGTAAATCCTGCCAAACCCATGATTTGGCAGACCCTTAAATGCGGTGGTAATACCATTACTGCCGCATCTAAGGGTTACCGCCAAACTCGTGATGAAGCAGAATAGATTACAACTTGCGCTTTTCTCCATTCATTCAAATTAAAAATGTTGTGCTTTGATGCTTGTAATGGGAAGCTCAAAGAGCTGGATTAACCTTAAAAACAAACCACTGCTCCATCTGCTGGCATGTTAAACATCACTGTAGCCCTTTAAACAACCTGAAAGATAAAACAATCACTTTTGTAGCCTATACTTTGCAAAGCCAATGGGCTGGAAGGCAAAATTCACAGCATGAATAGATAATCAAGACACATAAATTCACGCTTTCCCTGCTTTTTACAAATACATTCTGAAAGGAAACGGAGTGATTTCCATCTGTATTTATGTGTAAAAATCAGTTAAAATGGAAAACTGGGAGTCCTAATTATAATGGGGATGTCTCCTAATACAAACTTCAAAGGGTGATGTGCCTGGGTTAATCACTGATAGTGCATTACACTAGCCCCAACTTGAACTTTATTATTCCCAAAGCATATTCTATGCCACACCAAAGAGCAGAAAGTAGTGTAAAACATAATAGTGGGGGGCGTGGCTACATGACCACGTAGGAGGTGGTGTTTCCCATGTGCTCCTGCAGATCCGGCCATAATACTGGAAATATATAGCACATGAAGCGAACAGAGAAGCCTCATGCTACACCAGCAGATGCATGAACATATTGTGTATGCAGCGGTCGCACGCCCGTAGGAACCCGACGTGCAGAAAGTGAATTCTGGGGTTCTGAAATCCAGAGAGCCCAAGCTGTGAGATACCAAGATGGCGACGTGAGGACAGGAGGTCAGAAACGGACTACGTGGCAGATAAGGGAGCCAGCCGGCGTTCGTTTGCTGCCCACACACAGAAACTTCACCGAATATAGCAACGGAGCGGTGAGCTGCAGCCCCGGATTGGAAGATGTGTGCCACGATGTGTGCCCGCAAGCCTCGTCCCGAATGGACCACAGACAGAGCCGGAGCAGGGTGCTGCGTATTGGGCTGAAATGATACCTGGATGCTCACTAATAAAGCTGCAACGTGTGACCTATATCCTGCGCAGAGGCATGGAAAACGTGTATATAGGAGAGATACTGTATCGGGCGCGCATCGAGATCCGCTGAGAGGGAATGTGGGATACATTGGCACTCATTACGACCCTGGCGGAAAGTGACTGACCTGACCGCCACAGCGTAAATAGCGTTTCCGCCATTGCACGACGGAGCAAAGTGCGGCTAATTCCGACCCATCGGGCACGAGCACTACTCCATGGCGGAAGTGCAATGTCCGCGATGGCGGAAATGTCCCCAAAACGCCCCCCACCGCCGTCGTACGGCGCCCTAGGTGCAATTCCGCCACCCATCTTAGCGGTCACCGTAATGAGCGGCAATCGGAAAGTACGGTGACCGTAAATATACGGAAACGGAAGTAAAAACATGGTCCCGGAACGGGAAACAGCACGCCGTATACCTATAAAATCAGAATTCCCACACAACCATTAAAAATACTACCCTGAGACACATCACAACCCGTCATCCACCCTAGTGAAAACAATAACAATGGGAAAAGTAGCGAAAAAAGCGTGCGACCGCAAGCGGCAGGTCCACTTCTCCCGTGAGGAACTCACCGTGCTCACAGAGACCCTCCAGGAGAATGCTGCCGTCATCTTCTCGATGCAAATGACCAGGACGGCACTTGCGAACAAGAAGGCCATATGGGCCCTGGTGGCACAGCGGGTAAGTGCGGTGAGGACCGCACCCCGCAACCCACAGCAATGCAGAAAGCGATGGGACGACCTGCGGATACGCGTCCGGAGCATACTTTCTGCCAACCAAAACATTGCCACAGCTACCGGGGGAGGATCGGAATCACCCATCAAGTTGACCCCCTGGGAAGAAATCTGTGCCTCCACCATTGGAATGGAGAGTATAGAGGGAGTCGGAGGGATGGAGAAAGGAGTGCAGACATCCGAAGAATCAGGTAGGTGGGCCAAATAAAACAATGCTAAATCCACAATGTCCAATCATGTGAAGTACCATGTGTCCACATAGTCCAACAGTAACACATGTCCAGGAGAACGTCCACATACATCGGCCTGATAGCGCACTTCAATACTCACAATAAATACATAAATAATTAAAAACCCTAAAAACACCCTCTACACGTGCAGCATGCACACCCTAACTGCAGGCTGCAAAACAACTGCATCCTCAATCCACACAAAAATGAAACCACCTCCAAGGCCCCGACCAAAAATCACCCTCAGGTACCACCCCAATGCATGTGATACATTGCCATTCCAATTTCAACAGACCCATTAATAACGCTCGCCCTCCTTTACTCCACCACAGGGTCCGATTCAAACGACGAGCTCCAGGACACCCCTACCAGCACACCTGCAAAGAGGGCCAAGACCAACGGCCAAAGACCCCCCACCTCAGCTGCACGCATCAAGACACGGCAGCAGCACAAATCAAGTGACAGCACACAGGAGGGAACTTCAACAGGCACCCCAGCAGCCAGCATGCCCACAACAGCACCACCACAGGTCCCCCCAATGGATGCCACAGAAGGCACTGCTTCTGGTGGCAGCAGCACCATAGGTGACACTGCATTAATGGCAGCATGCTCCGACACAGAAAACGGGGATGTCGAAGTAAGATCCATCCATGACCTGTCTCAATCCCCCTGTTCGTTACATCCCGTACACCATGAGGATACCACGCAGGGGCACCCACAAGACGACGACTGGCCATCCCCCACAAGCCCTGTGTCAAGGCAACATGATGTGACCAGCCCCTCTGTGACACCACCGCAAATGGCCATGGCCCAGCAGAGGCAACAGTCCCTCGACCAGGTGATCGTGCAACAGCAGCAACTGGCCACGCTCCTCAAGGACCATGCTGATGAATGTGGGGGTACTAAGGCAGCCATAGAAACATCTACTGAGACACTTAGGGCAGAAATGGAGAGAAGCACCGAGAGCCTGAGAGTACAAATGGAGAGAAGCACCGAGAGCCTGAGAGTACAAATGGAGAGAAGCACCGAGAGCCTGAGGGGGGAACTGCATGCGACGTCCAAAGACGTATGTGGTGAACTTGCCGCTGTGCGCCGTGTGCTCACTGAGCTCTCACAAACCCTTAGGGACATGCATGGACGTGAGCAGGCAGAGACATCATCCGTTGCAAGTTCCGCCCAGGGCAGCCCCCAACGTAGATCTGGGAGGAACCTGCGCTCCACAGGCAGGGGTGCCCCTGATACCCGGAGAGGGGGCTTGCAATAGCCTCTGCCCACTGACAATGAGCATCTTTGGACACTGGTGTTCGGGGGGGAGGTAGGAGGGTGGAGGGGGTGTGTTGGGCTCACCTGGGTGGCGGGTCGATGGGGTGCGTAACATAATTTCACATATGCTATAAACATTTCACAATCATCCAATGAGATGTGTGGACATTGATCTTTGTGTACGAGGCCTTTATAGGCGTACAGTCTATATTGAGCATGTTCCAGACACACACAGTGCCACAAGTCCCGTGTCCATGTATCAGCCACCAGGCGTGAGTGCTAGAAGCATGAATCTATGAGAATCTGACGAATGTCACGGCCCTCCTGTGCCTCGCGGACTTCTTGAGGTGCTGCCACATCCCCACCCTCATCATGACCATCTTCAGGTGCTTGCAGTTCTGCGTCAGGGGGCATGGGCACATTTCTACGTACGCACATGTTGCGTAGCATGACACATGCCATGACCATCTTTGCCACCTTCACATGGCGGTACAGGAGTGCCCCGCCAGACCTGCTGAGGCAGCGGAAACGAGTCTTCAGTAGGCCGAATGCCTGTTCTATGACTACACGGGTACGTGAGTGGGCATGGTTGTAGTCCTCCTCATGCTGGTTCTGTGGGTTCCGGAGTGGTGTAAGGAGCCATCTCTTCAGTGGATACCCGGCATCACCTGTATGTGGACAATAAAGGATGTTTGTGGAATGACATTGCTACGTACGCCCCCCCCCCCTTCCTGCCAGGTCATTGCCGCATCACATACCCCACATTATCATGCATGAAATGAGATTCACCGAGTAGCCAGGATCTGTTCCCTGCGTGTCGCTCCATGTAGCGTGGTATTGTAGAGCTCCTCAAAACCATAGAATCATGGGTTGATCCAGGAAATCGTGCACAACAATGTGTAATGATCCTGTTGGAGTCACACACCATTTGTACATTCAGAGAATGAAATTGTTTTCGGTTGCGGTACTGGGCCTCCATGGCATGCGGGACGACCAATTCCACATGGGTGCAGTCGATGGCACCAATGCAACCCGGTATGCCGCCAAGTGCATGGAATCCCACTTTTGTGTTCGTAATTTCCTGCTCCGAGCATGGTAGAGAGATGTAGTCGTCTGCGTGCTTCAGGAGGGCATCGAGCACTTGCAATAGTGTCCGTGAGAACACTGGCTGTGAAATGCCATGCAACTGTCCGACTGTGTGCTGGTAGGTGCCTGTGGCCAGGAAGTGGAGTACAGACACCACCTTCAGTAGGGGTGGAATGGCGGTTGGGCTATCTATCATGCTGACAAGGTCAGCCTGTGTCATGTCCACAATGGCGGTTATGGTGTCCCGGTCCAAACGGTAGAGGGTGTGGATCTGCTCATCCGTGAGGTCGAACGGATGTGCTCGGAGGCGTGGGATTGCGGGCTGCCTGCGTGGTGGTAGTGGCTGTGCTGACGGGCCTTGCTGGCCCTGCCTTGCCCTCCTCCTCCTCCTGCGTCTCCTCTGTGCGGCCGGTTGTTGTAGTAGTTGCTGTTCGTCTTCTTCTTGAAGTTGGAGTACTTGCAGTGCAATCAGGTCCCCCAGGGCCAACATCGCTAGTCCTGCCGGTAGCATTTTGGTGTGGGTGTGGGTGTGGGAGGGGGTTGGGTGTGCAATTTATGTGTTTTCAAGCTGTATTGCCTCCACCTGTGGTGATTCATTCCACCTGTGCAAGCTGCAATCCCCTTTGGGCGAGCACGTCCCGCACACAACGCTGCAATTCGACGCATGGCATCTTGCTATTACAATCATGTATATGATCCCGATGGCAGTGAAATATTGGTTCATATGTTCATTCTGCTATGGTTCCATTGTTTCACATACTATCTTTGCAGTCGCGAACAAACTTGTGAAGGGTCAGTGGAATGTAGTACTCGATTAACGGTGGACCCTCATGCAGCACTGTACCGCGGTTCACCGACGGGCGGGGCGTCCCATTTGTGAGTGAAGCCAGTTTGCATTTACACACAATGCCGCACTACATGGATGGATTTGTGATTTCAAGCGGTCACAGATGCCTTTTCGACGTGATGTTGCAAATGAGGTATTCGAAGGACGGCGCTTTCGGTCTTCAGCTAGCGGCGAGGAGACGCCCACAGGTCTGACTGCAAATATAACGTTCTATTGTTTAGTGTCCTTGGGACAGGGGCCATGGCGAGAATGCAATGATTGATATGAATAGTATGGGATGCGCAATAGCGTAGTGGACGATGAGGCAGGACGTTCCCAAATACATCTTACTTCACAACACTGGAATCCCGGCCTGGAGCACAGTGGATTTTGCAGACTGCATTACGCACAGACTCAATGGAAATTTCACATGTGATGTGAGTAAATAATCCGGCGTTTTCATACCGGGATGAGGGAATGATGTATGGATGCATGGACAGATGATTTGATGGAGAGTTTGCCATGTACAGGGCTTTTTGGAATCTATCCACCTCCCCTGCGCTATGTGATGCAGAGCTGCCATAGTGGGACCATCGTCTATCTGCCCTTGTTGTACCCTCCCTGTCTCGACGCGCCTTCATACACTTGTGTCTATGCACGTTACTAATCCCATCGAATGGATTCTGTTTTGACAGACGCATGCACACAAGCACTCGTGTGTAATAGTGTTTCCAGCTCGATTTTAATAGTTATGATTCGCAAGTGATTTTTGGGTGGGAATAATCCTTTGGAGTGGGCTAGCATGCATATGGCTGTAGATTTAGTGTGATCATTGAAGTGAGTAATACGAATCAAGTTCTGATGGCCTACTATTCTTTTTCATTTCATTTGGGTGACAGGTATCTCCTCCCCTTTTGCCGCTGCCATCTGTATGCCACTCCTGCAGATGGCTTTTACTCCCGACACCTGCTGCTTCGAGTTAATCAGTGGAGCACCATTACGATCTTATGGGACGATCGCCAATGGGCCACATGCTCTTACGCAGTACTAGTGGCTAGGAGCAACATTTCGAGCTTTCAGCTGGACTAGTGCCTACCTAATGGGACGGCCCTGCGGTTCTAGGCGCTTCCATGTTGCCTTTTTGAACGTGAATGTAGCCCCTGTGTACCATGAAGGAACAGGGCGTCACACAAGAAGAAGCTGGTCATTTATTGCGGATGCAGCCCACAATGATGAAATGTATTTTGGGGTTCATGACCTAATGGCTGTATGGGCTTGGTGATTTTGTGGTGCATTAAATGTCTATTCTGATATTAACCGTGTAGCGTTCTTCTTTGCAAGTAATGTAGCATATTCCTATTTGTGGTGCGATGTTTTGTGAGAAGATCTGCATTGGGTTCCGGCTTATGAGTATAGTTGCGTGGTACTGTACTGGCCGCGTTTGCCTACGAAGCCCAGTGTGGTCAGGGATAGGGGCTACCATTGTGACTGTTTTAATGATGTCATGCTCATGGGCGGGGGATTTGCTTTTGTGTAACAGATGCCGGTCAGCCAGGTGGATTGGTGGAATGATGTGATTATCTGAATATGGCTGGTCACAGGTGCCTGTGTTTGCGTGCGTTTCTTGGAGGGAGACTGAGGTCATGTCCATTGGAATAGCTTCTGTATTCGTGCCATCTGTGCCCTGCAGCTCCCATTGGCCCCTCTTGAGATGTGCCTGGCTGCTCAGTCACTCTGCCAACTTGTGTGGTCCATGCTTATGCTGATGGTTGGTTGGTTTACTGGCAGGAGTACAGGTCTGGTGCAGTCTCCCTCAGGATACTGCTTTGTATGTTTCCTTACACTGGTGTCAGTCGATGGGGGGGCCTGTTTTTGTTTGTCTCATTTTTCTGCTCATGTTGCTGTACTTGAACCTTCACATGCCTGTGCTGCATCAGTGCGGCAATGCTGCCATGGCAAATATGGATGGCCACTCACAAGGCACTTGGAGCCCCTAGATTCATTTGTTCGTTGGCATGCATGGGTGGCTTGTACATTTCACTGGTTGCATTTGTGTCTTCATTGCACCTACGAGGAGTTGTGCAATGTGGCCAGGGAGTGGTGTACAGGCACTCAGTAGGGCCGTTTACGGTTGAATCGCGAAGCCGTACTTCTCACCATGGCGGAATGGTACTTTCCGCCATGCTTGATGGAGTTAGGTACATGTCCGCTTGGATCGGAATTCGCGTACCATTACGCCATAGTGGTAATTACGGTTTGGCATGGCGCGCGTGCGCGTACTTGGTGCAGTTAGCGTTGGCGTTCACTACGGTGTCGCTAATGGCATCGTAATTTACGGTGACGGGTCATAATCGCACCGAGCGCTATTCGATGGCGGTATTGCATTTCTGCCATTGTTTTTCGATTTCCGCCAGGGTCGTAATGAGGGCCATTGTAGCCAAGTACAGGCTGCAAGCGCTATGTGCATATCCCTAGGAGGGCAGCCGATAACGCCGACGCTGGGCGGGCGGATGTGCCAAGGACAGGCACCAACGCGCAACACGGGCCCAGGCGAAGGGGCCCCAAGGCGATATGTACAATTGTTATTTGCACACTCGGCTGACTGAATCGCTTGGCTGATGGTCTGGAAGCTCCGGGGGCTGGTTTGTTTATTCCTCTCACAGAGCCTGTAATGGGGAAAGCAGAGCGCTTGGATTTACGTTGCCTGCTCTTGCCATCAGCTGACTGGAATTCATTACTCTTCTCCTCCTGTGATTGCCGATTTTAAGTCAGATTGCTCTTATTGCCACTCTTTCTGAGCTCTGCATTACAATTTGCAGAAGTTAATATCTAAAGTGACACATTTGTGTGAATGCTTGAATGTTTGGATTTCACACCTCTGCTGAGTGGAAAACATCCCGCTCTCAGTCTCAATAATTCAGATGGAGGTTTTTTCTTTTTTTTTTTCCTCACAGAGTGACTCCTCTGACGATCATTTTCAACTCTTAATGCATCGAGCGGAGTTCACTAATTAAGAGCGGCAATTTCAATAACCAGCTGGCTGTAAATTTCAAAAACTGCCTTTGCCATTTACTCAATGCTTCAAGTCTCTATCACATATGTAGCTAGATCAACACTGATCGTCGTGCAAAGGCAACTGGCACGGGTAAAGGACTCCCACCTGGGTGCAGCACGCAGCTTGTGAGGCACCTAAACAAGACAGGCCAGGCGCTGGAACAGAAGCGCCCACGTAAAACATGCCATGTGAAAAGTAGAATCCATGAGAAGTACAAAACATGACAATGCGGTGTCCTGGGAGGTGACGCTAACCTCCAAGCATTAAGGAGGTCCTTGAGGAGGAAGAGGAACCAACGCGGACTGGAGGTGGCCCAGGAACGTTGGATGGGCCAGGAAGTTGTAGTGCAAATCACCACAAAAACTTAGAGAGGCACCGGATGCCGGGTCCATCAGCAGAGCGGACAGAAGAACCTGCAGCAATAAAGGCGCAGGACAGTGCCCAGAGCCTCTGGTGAAGGAGCGAGAACCCCGAAACGTGCGCACATTGGTGGCACATATCCGAGGTGCTGCAGAGGAAGAGACCCCATAGGAACCACCAACCGAACGCACGGAAATGGTGCAGTGAAAAGTGGATGACTGTAATATCATAAGCGAACCTGAGCTACAAACAGAATATCCTGTTTCAAGGTGAGCACAGGCATCAAATGCAATGTGCATCAGTATGGACCACAGAGTGAGCTAACAAGGTGGACTGTAGGCAAGGCAAGCAGAGTGACCGCCTGCCACAGGATGGGAAGCAAGGACATTGGAGCACTGAAATAGGATATCGGCAGACACACAGAAGAGAGATCAAAATGCATACCCCTGAGATCTTGTAGCAAGCAGAGAGCCAAGATAGCAGTAATGATAAACAGTGGACAATAAAGCCAATAAGTTCTGTCCATGGGGCTGGATTAGACGCTACACTGGGCAATGCACATTGAACCGGCAGAGTGAAAAGCAGCGGCAACACTGTGAGACGAGGCAAACGGCGTTGGCACTTACAGGGGAGCAGACTGGGAGAGTGACATAGCAAATGTGAAGGGACTCACGGTCAGGCAGATACCAGACCTGCACAGCACAAGATACCACTGTGAGAGCGAGGGACTACCCTTGGGGCGGACTAAAGGAAACAAGTGATCCCTTGTTTCCAAGTAGGGGTCCAGAAGTGCCACAGGTCAAGAGGAGAGACTTGGCTTCATCATAACATCAGAGCACCCACAACTCACAGAAATACCCCCACTGTGCACTGAGAGGAAATTGAACTCCAGCCATTTAGAATTGCAACAGACTGAGGTAACAGGATGGCATCTAAACTTCCCAAGACCAAAGGGAAGCAACCCACACTGGAGGAGTTTACAAAAACCCTGCAGCCAACAGAGGGGGCCAAAAATAAAGACAAGAACCCACCAGTGGCTACAACTTCGACGCGCAATGATCAGCAGATCCTGGATGCGAATGCGGACCTGAAGGCGACATGGGAAACCAAACTGGAGGCAGCCACAGCCGAACTCAAGGCAGCGCTGGAGCTTAAAGTGGGTGCAGTACAGGAGGAGGTTAACCTACTCAGACAAGATGTACGAACAATAGCGGAGCGCACAGACGAGCTGGAGAAAGAAGTGACCACAAACACGGCAGCTCGCGCATCCCACGCCTCAGAGATCCACATACTGAAACAGCAAGTAAACAACCTAGAAAACAGACCAGAGGAAGCCGAAGGGCGAGCCCGGAGGAACAATATACGCATAGTGGGATTTCTGGAGGGCGAGGAAGGCCCTAACCCAACGGACTATGTCAAAATCATGCTGCTTCAGGAATAGGAGGAGGGGCACTCACCCAAGGGTTTGCGGTGGAGAGAGCACACAGAGCGCTCTCAAGGAGACCCCCCCAAAGGCCAATAATTGCCAAGATATTGAATAACAGAGACAGAGAAAAGATCCTGGAAAACTTCCGGCAAGGAGGCACAATACAAAGAGCATCCACGACCATCACAGTGTATCCAGACTATACACTTCTAGTGCAAAGACGGCGATGGAACTATGGGACCATGAAGAAGAGATTGCGTGAAGCAGTTACAGATATATGCTGATGTACCCGGCGAAACTGAAAGTGTTTCATAAAAACAAGGCTTTGTTCTTTGAGACCCCGGAAGACGCAACAGAGTGGTTGGATGCCCAGAACTGCCCATCGGGAGCAGACAGCCAGAAAGAGGATGGAACGGATAAGTGAGGCGTGATCCAGAAGCCGAGGCGCTGTATACACTGTGACATTGGGACTTGAATATAATATAGGGCAGGATAGACTTGGAAGTAATGGGCTATGGGCTGCGCATGTAGTATTGAATGTGCATAACATAATGTGGCATAAAACAGGAGACACGATGGACTCACTCTTATACCCCTATAGATAGGATAGTTGGGTTGTCGGTAGTGGCATAAACCCCTGCAGTGTCCCTACTATTGACACTGCCAAATAGGTATTAAATGCGGGTAGGCCTGAGATCCAGAGATGGAGCTGGGCAACAGTTCGAAACGGGAACGGGAAGGGTGGGGGGTGGGAAGGGAGTTGGAGGGTGTATTGTGGTTTTAATGAACGAACAAGCTTACATCCATGCGCCGAAGCGCAAGACACAGAGGGCAAAAAGGGAGAAGAGCGGATCTGGGTACCGATAAAGATGGGGGACCTCAAGATAGTTACCTGGAACGTCAGGCGACTAAATAGCTGCTTCAAAAGAAACAAAATTATGATGTACTTGAGGAGGCAGAAAATAGATATTGCTTTATTACAAGAAACCCAACTTACAAAAGAAAAACAAGAGGTGATTAGGAATAAAATGGAAAGGAACCACAGTGGGAGCAGCATACTCTGCATATGCTAGAGGGGTAATCACCTGGGGGCCCCGCATGTCCCTTTTCAGCTGCTACAATCAGCGCTGGAACCAGATGGGAGGATGGTGACGATATGAGGACTAATAGAAAATAGTGAGGTGTGCATTATTAACACATACGCCCCAAACCAAGATACCGTGGCCTATTTTTAAGACCCTATACAACAAAATAACCCCATACTTGGGGGGGCACGGTTATATGGGGAGGCGACTTTAACTGTACGCTAAATCCCAGAATGGACAGGTCAGATGGGAAATTGGACAAACCCACCCCGGCAGCTAGAACCTTGCAGACCCTGCTGAAAGACTTCACGCTAGAAGATATGTGGAGGTTGCACCACCCAGATGATAGACATTACTCGCACTACTCAGCCCCACATAATTTGTATACACGGCTAGATTACATGTTTGCCTCCCCGGATATGATAGGAGAGATAGTACAGACAGAATATAGAACGAGAAACCACTCAGACCATGCACCACTGGTTTTAACATGGCAACATCAAGCCCCCAGAGCTAGAATCCCTACGTGGCGGCTGAGAGCCGAAGCACTAAAAGACATGGGATTTAGAGAAGACTTGAGAAAGGAAATTGTTGAATATTTCGTAAACAATACTGGAAGCGTGAAATCGGTAGGCACCCTATGGGAAACTTTTAAAGTGGTGGTAAGGGGAGCAGCAATAGCTAAATCCAAGGGACTGCAAGGGGGAATACTGCAAGAACTGCAGGAGGCAGAGTAGAAACTTGAGGCAGCCACGCGCAGTGGAGTTGACTCCTTAGATATGGCGGATACCATAAACCATTAACAGCAATCATGCGAGAGACACTGGGAAAGGCTATGCCATTTAAATTATAAGAAATATATAGAGAGGCTACATGCCGGCGGAGACAAGCCGGGGCGGCTGCTAACATGGCTGTACAAAAGTGAAACACTGATACCGACGATTAGAGCAATACAAGGAGAGGGAGGCCAGGTTCTTGAATGGAGATACAGACAAAGAGAATGATAGCGAGATAATGGAAATACTAGAAGTCAATGGCCTACCAAAATTGAGTGCTGAAGAAAGAGAGAACTTAGACGCCCCTGTCACATTAGAGGAATTAAAAGCAGTGGTCAAGGAATTGCCCACTTGCAAAGCCCCGGGCTCGGATGGACTCCCTAGCAAGTTCTATAAAACAGAAGTGCTTCCCCCACTACTGGCCATGTTAAATGAAGCCCTCGAAGTTGGAACACTGCCAGAATCCCGAAGGGAAGCGATAATCATTCCGATTTAAACCAGGCAAGCCGAGCATGGAGCGCGGATCGTACAGACCGCTGTCCATGCTGAACCAGGATACAAAATACTCACGGCTCTGCTGGCCAGGAGACTGAGTTTGGTTATAAGCAAACTTATACATCCTGATCAAACTGGATATGTCCCACATAAGAATATATCAGACAATCTTAGGAGGCTCCACTGGGTCATAGAACAAACAGAAGGGGAAGCACAAGAGGTCGCTATAGTCTCACTGGATGCGGTGAAGGCCTTTGACTCTGTGAAATGGCGATGGTTAATCGCAGCCTTGCGGGAATATGGTATAGGGCCTGAGTATCTAAAATGGGTTAAACTGCTACATAGCTCACCGCTAGCCAGGGTAACGACTGGAGCGGTTATCTCGGAGAGATGGCAACTTAGCAGAGGTACCAGACAGGGGTGCCCTTGGTCCCTGATGTTATATATCCTTGCATTAGAGCCCCTAGCGATATACTTCAGACAACAGTACGAAGAGGTGGGGATCTACACGAATGGAGGTCCACATCTAATATCGTTATATGCAGATGATATGCTGTTGTATTTAAGATACCAGGAGGAAAACGTGCAATACATCCTAGAAGTGATGGAGTGATTTGCGTTGCTCTCGGGCATCAAAGTCAACCCTAAAAAATTGTGCATATTCCCCCTGGGAAGATATAAAGGGATCCTGCGGGAGCAATTACCCATTCTGCAAATACCCTAGGAGACCATAACCTTCCGATACCTCGGGATAGATATCTACCACACAGTGGAGGACGAACATAACACAACACAGAAAAGGCTATAACAAATATCGAAAACAGCATAAGATTCTGGTCTAAGCTCCCTCTGGCCATGGTGGGGAGGGCGGCCTTGTTGAAAATGGTTGTATTACCAAGGCTGATACACTTTTTTGGAAACATACCTTATATGATACCAAAACGATTTTTCACCAAACTCCAGAGCATATGCAGAGGCTTTATCTGGCACAACACTAGAAATATGATAGCCCTGTGGAAATTACAAAACACATATGACAAAGGAGGCATACAACTCCCCAATTTTGAAGTTTATTACTGGGCCAGTCTACAATATGTGGCCAAATGGCTATCGGAAGACCCAACAGCGGAGTCCAGACTACTGAGGTCAGAGTGTTCCCCATTCTTCTTGAAAGAATGGATATGGTTGCCCAAAATGGAGATAAAGGGGGGTTCGAGAATGTTGGAACTGGGATGGCAGATGTGGCGGAAAGCCTGCCGGGCCATGGAGAACCCGACCCCCTGCTCCCCGCAAATACCACTAGTAGCACTGACTAAAGGGGACGTGCAACTGAGGAAAATAATACGCATGCACTGGGAATCGGTGGGCATTGCAACAACGGGAGACATATGGCAAGATGGGAAAATACTGGAGTTTGACGCATTGGTAGAGGAAACAGGCCTACATCAAGGGCAATCCATCACATATACCAGACTGGTGCGACGAGTCAAAGAAACGTGGTCTGAAATAGTGCTGAAAGACCAGCCAGATGCAACCATTGAAACAATCTATGACATTACAGAGGGAGGGCACGAGGTAACCCAGATTTATGAACTACTGATGAGCAGGGTGGGGAAAGAGGTAACACAGTTAAGACGGGAGTGGAAAGAGGAAGTGGGAGAATGTATGAATGACAGGCTGTGGGAGAGAGCTCAACGATATCATAAGAAGGTGTCCAGAAATGCAAGGTTGCAACAAATCCAGCTATGCGTAACTCATAGAGCATACATGACCCCCCAGAGGATAGCCTGATTTAAAAATGCAGGAATACAATCATACCCCAAATGCGGAGAAGTGAATGCGGAAATGACCCATATGTTCTGGGCATGCCTGGAAATTAGTAAATTCTGGAAAGAAGTAGCCCACCGCTTGATAGAAAAGGGGATCACGCTGGATGTGGATTCGGTGTGGGCATGTATGGGGGTTCCCCAAACCACGCAAGCTAAAGCATGTGAGCAAACTCAAAGACCTGGCTTACACACTGGCCAAGCGTAGGATTGCTATAGGCTGGAAAGCGTGTGGTAGGCCAAAGTTAGAGGTGTGGTGGAATGACCTCAAGAAGTAGGCCGAAACCGAAATGGTGGTATGGACCGAAGCAGCCAGTAGAGGGGGGAAAAGGAAGCCGATACATTGATGGCTTGGAAGCACTTAGTGGCTACATTGGTCGGGTCCACCCAGGTATGTTTAAGCGAAGACGATACCTCCCAGGGGATGGACGAGGGAACATCCCAAGAGGATACAATGGCGGAAGACGGAATGGAATAGGCTCGAGTTCAGGGAGGGAGGGTAAAGGGTAGGTAGCGGCCATAGCATAACGAGAAGCGTAATATTCAAATAATGTATGATATGCACCGCTAAGTTTTGTTGTTTGTATGTTGTTTGGTTTTTAACAAATTAATAAAAAAACATTTTTTTAAAACATAATTGTGATCAGTTAACAATTTTAAATGGGTCTATCTTGGCCAATGAATGGACATTTAAAGTGACAGCCTTCAGTTTGTTAACACTGATGCCTGCTTAAAGAATATGTGCATACCATCAGCCCCACCTTTGATCTTCAGTTTGTGGCAAAATCCTAGATAAACAACTAGAGAGACGGGTGGCTATGGTCCTGGATTTTGCCAGGAACCAATTCAGAAATTCTGATATCGGGCCCGGCACTGCTCTTCCTGCTTGCAGGAATGCTTTTCATGCTCCCATTTCCTCCCCCTTCCGATCCCTGGCCGCTCTCCTACAATGAGAGTTGTGCGCCTGTAACAGGCCACCGACATGGAAGTCGGACTGCAGTTTTATTGGAGCCACCTTTATATTTACTGTAGTCCTATTTCTATACCCATTGCCTGTCACGTTTTTTTTATCTGGTCACCCTAGGGAAGGAGTAATAGTTGCAGATTATCACATCTTTAGGGGCCTCTGCAAGGCAGAAGAAAGATGGGCAGCAAGAGAGCTGAAACTCTAAATGACCACTTAAGAGCTATTAAGCCGGCCTGCGTGATGTATTTGCATAATCAGAGTGATTTACATACTGACTGGGTACTTCATATGATCAGTGGGAACATTATTTATTTTGAGACAGTGATTCATATTCCAAACTTAGCCAGAGAGAGATGTATTTACAGTGTGCAGACTGGATGCAAACAAGCCCATCCAAGAAAATGCTGAGTTAACCAAAATAAACATTTGCAGCGTCTCATGATGTATTGTTTGGGGCAAATGGCCCTCATCTAATCCACCAGCCCCTCTTTTTGACCACACCCCCTTGTTAGAACCTTGCCTCGATTTTGCATCCCACTTAAAGCACTGGTACTGACTTTCATCAAATTGTGATGTCTGTTTGCTTCATCCTTTTAGAAGGATTGATTTTACCTGTGCTTTCGGTTCTAACGCAAAAACCTTTCCTGTTGGATGTGCATGGAATATAATGGTACTCAGGGGTTAGGTCACCTGAGTTCCCAGCAATTCGGAGTACATGAGCAGTGCTTTAATTAGGACAAAAACATATGTTATCTGTATATCGCACCAAGAGGCCCCTCTGCGGGTGAACGTTCACTCTACACATACACTCGTTCACCAGCATGGTGTCTTGCATGGATTCATATGCTCATGAATATTCCCTGTTGTCAGGCTGCAAATCCTCAGTAAATTTAAAGCAGTTTAGCTTTAAGCTAATAACTGCTTGTCTCCTCTATAGCCTATCAGTGTCACGTTGGGTCATACTGTCGTTGCCAATGACACTCTTCCTCCTAAGCTCCAACCCTGGTGACCATTTTCAGATTTTTACCGCATGTTTCTTGTGTTGGGAGTACTCATGTTTTGCTCCTCGAAATCCACTAGTTCTTTTATTCTTTTTGCCCTTTTTTTGCCTGATTCTTCTTCTCTTCATCGTCTGCTGTCATGGTGTGACTACCGGTGGCGGGGACCGTTGCCGGAGGAGATTCTGAGAAAATCGTCAGATCTCCAACCTGTGGCACCACAGGACCAGGCTTGGGCCTTCACCTCAACAATGGTGGATGCCAGAAAGAAAAGCCTCTTCAGGCCCTATGAGAACTGCGGCCTGAAGAATATCTTCATCGAGGATCGGCACATCAAGTGCCTTTAATGTCTTCAGCCCGACCATGAGCCGGATGGATGTCCAATTTGCCAGTCCTTCTCCTCGAAGATCAGGAAGGACCACCATCATAGGTTGGTAGCTTGGATCAAGAAAGCAAAGGCCTCTGACACGGCCTCCGGGCATAATCATGCCTCTTCCAGGGCTCGTAGGTCCAAAGAGCGTACTCTCTCTGATAAGAAGAGGTCAAGGTTTTTTGAGGATCCAAAAGAAGGCGAAGTCACATGCTCTATCGCCTTCCTCATGAACGGTTTCCAGGGCTGTGGGACCCAGTTCAGAAAGAGGCCTGTCGCCATCACCGGTTCTGTTGATGATTAGCCTAGCTGGTGGGCTGCCTTCATCTGTGAGAAAGTCGCTGGCATCAGCATCCAAGCACAGATCGTCGTCAAAGAGGAAGTCGTCGAAGGACCCATCATAGGTTCCAACGTTATCAACGTCATCGTCGACTCGAGCCTCGTCAACGACTTCATCCACCAAGACCGACGTCCCATCGACGACCCCGTGAATGAGTACATTGTTGATGACTCCATCTACGAAATCTGCACTTCCTTTAGCGGCTGTGACACCAAGGGGTTCATCCACGACAGTCAACTTTAACTCATGTGTTTCGTCAGACATAACGCAATTTGCTAGTTACCTTGAGTTCTACCCCTATACTCTGTATACTGTCATATGTCCACCTCCTAAAAAGTACTCACCTAGCATGTGGAAGCACACTGTTTTCTGTTTTACCCTGTTTAACTTAATATGACTTGCTTCTAAACGATGAATGTAGCCTCCCACCGTTGCTTTAACCTGACTACATGCTAACCTAAATGTGCTCTTCTGCCTCGTTGTATTATGCTGATGTCTAACCTTGACTATTCAGTACAGGTATCCACCCTACCAATCAGTATTATGCCACTACATTTATCTGCTCGAACATATTGCCTTGCATAGCAGGCTTATTACCTGCCTAAACCTGCTCTGACGCTGTAACTGGATTGATGTAAAATCAACCATATGTCTAGTCACTGTAACGCTTTATGTGCCTAGCCCTACAGTACTCACCCCTCCTAATCCTCAGTTAAGGACTATTTCACTAGCATTACTATCACCACCATGTATCTACCAGCTATTTACACAATCCTACTAAGGCTAGTCTTCCACCTACTCCACCTTACTAGCCTTACTGGCCCCCCTCGCACACTCACCACAATGTCCATCAAAGGACTACCCAACACCTTGACACCTCCTCATAATATCGCGCTAAACCAGCCTACTATGACCAACCCCTGCTACCCCATCACCAGAAATCTTAGACTACGCGCTAGACTCCCTAAAATATACGAACCACCCGCCTGTTCCCTGAGAGAACCTAATTCCAGAACGACCAAACTCCCCACACCTACCATGAGACCTACTAAGCATAGCTCTCAACTCACACGCCTTTGGCGGGTGTCACCCACCTTGTAAAGGGCTGACTCACCCGCCAAGCCTCCTGCACGCCCATTCATTCCAATGGGCGTCTCACCCGCCAAAAACAAAATCGGGTGATTTCACCCGCCTTTGCACTACAAATGGTTGAGAGCTATGACTAAGATTCCTGATCGCATGAACAACCTGCACACAACTCTCCCCATTCATGCCGCAATCCACCCCACTACTGCAATCCCCAAGGCCGCCACATCACAGATCAGAGGCGCCCTCATCAATGTCCGATCTATCATAGCCCATGCCACCGAGATAGCGGACCTCATCCACTCCGAGAAACTGGACTTCCTGGCCATTACGGAATCCTGGCTTCACACAACCGCAGGCCCAGCCCTCACACTAGCTGTCCCAGATAACTTTACCATCCTCAGAACGGATAGAATTGAGTCTTGTAGCGTAGCCTTGCCATCATTGCCAAAACTGATCTTCACCGAAGACTCACCCCGTCCGATAAAGAAGACTCCTGTGAATCCCTCACAGCTAAAATGCTCATCGCTAATGCCCAAACCCTCACCATCCACCTACTATATCATCATCCGGGTCCCTTAGGATCCTTCGAAGAAGACCTCACAACCATCCTCACCGATAAACTAAAAAACACCACCCAAAGTATCCTCTTAGGTGACCTTAACCTGGGGTTCAAAGACCCCAAAGATCAACATGCCACAACCATAGCAGACACCTTGGCTGAACTAGTATTCACTCAAAAATCACCCTTCCAACACATAAGAAAGGCAGGACCCTTGACTGAGTGGCAGACCACAACTGCTCTGTCTTTATCACCGACATCTTCCCTCAAACATGGTCAGACCACCACCTCATCACCTTCGGTATAGAAGCCCTTACACCCACCTCCCACAACAACCCACTAGCCCCCTCCATACCTACCAGAAACAAGAAAAACATCTCAGCTGAAAAGCTTACACCACTCATCCTCCCTACCCTCAATTCTCTCGCTGACCCCGATGACCCCAGTGACCCCTTCACCCTTGTCAACGAATACAATAAAATAATTACCTCAGCACTGGACACTATTGCACCTCTGAAACTTAGGAAAAGTAAACCTAAAAAACACCTCAACACTTGGTTCTCGCCACACCTCAAATCCCTCCGACTTAAGAAACGCAAGAGTGAACAAATTTGGAAACACTCACCGACAGAGTCCAACAAAACCAATCTCACTAAAATATTTGTTTTACTGTGCACAGGGGGTTACATTTGTTTCATTGTTCACGCAGTACGTTTACTCGCTTGCTTAGTTTTAGTAATTGGTTAGGAATTTATTGCTCATTTATCTTTTTATTTATCCGCTGCCTTTTTCACCTATTCCCCTTCATCATCTGTTTTGCCCAGGTGTTGTGGATTCACTTCCATTAACTTGGTGCTAGTTCACGCTTTAGATTTATTTTTTGGCTCTCTTGACTTAGTTCTTCATATATGGCGCCGCATTTCAGTTTATATTTGTTTCCTCCTCTAAATTCAAGTGTTCCTTTTTATTTTTACTATTGCTCTTTACTAACGATACACTGTGCATTCAGTGGTGCACAGCTGCCGTTTGTTCCGCTATGCCTCCGTGATTAGAACGTTCCGTCTACAACCTTTGGGTCACGTGACATCTCTTTGTCATATGACTCATTATGAGTCATTACTACTTAACACACGTCCGGCATCAGCGTGCAGAGCTACTGGAGCGGTGACGTGCGCGGATGTTCTTTGCGTTTTTCCACGGTGATTTTGGAAGTTCTATTTAGGCTTTGTTATTTATGTGGGGCACTTTCATCCGTGCGCCGAGTTAAAGGCTTCCTTTTACTTTTTGTCACTTGGTGCTTTGAATGAATGTACCTTGGACTACGTTTTCCTTGCTCAGTTTTTGGTAATTATCTTGGGTGTGCACTCCATGTGCATTACCTGCCTCACACATTTTCTTTGGTTTGCTCTTTGTTTGTTTATCTGTATGGTACATTTTTAGAGTTATAGCCCAAGAGTTTTTGTCACAGTTAGATGCTTAGTTTAGCTAAGTGGTAATTCTTGTTTCTTTTTCTTTTTGGTACACGTAGTACAGTACTTGTATTTTTCCGCACAAGATTGGCATTACTTGGGTACTCCCTCGATTGACTCTTGAAGTGTCTAGGATTGAAGCTGGACCTTTCCTGATTGCTTCGGCTGGAACCCCGAATATCTTAATATAGTTAAGCGACTGCGGCTTAATTTTGTGGTAAGCAGCTCGATTGTTAACTGTCTCTCCAGCAGGTTATAATTTTCTTTGACCTAAAATGTTTTTGTCTCACACAAGTGGCTATACATATTCATTTATTTTTTACACCAGGTTTATGACCTCGAAAAAAGTTTATTTGCACCTCAGCAGTTTGTGGATTTTTCTCCACACAGTACCGCTGTACATCAGATTCAGCACGCCCGTGTTTATTTCAGGTATTTGCTTTTATTGAGCCTACTCATTTTCCCATCTCTTTTTGGAGTCACACCCTTGGTTAAATCGATCTCTATATCTTGATCACTTATGTGTACCTAAATGTGGATTTTCATGTACTTTTGTGAATCAGTTAAAATCTTTGTACTCTTGCACTTAGCGGTGTTGGATTGCTCAATTTTTGTGTACATCCTTGTTTTAACATTGTGAAACAATATACTGATGTTGTACTTTTGATGCATACATTTTCAGATTACTTTGCTCCTGAAGAAGGGGTTATTCCCCGAAACGCGTAGAGCATCTGATCATCTGAGTTCACTACTACGAAATTCATCATTTGAAAATTCGGATTGTATATCATTATTTCAGTTGCTAATTTGTATATATTCTTTTCATGATCAATGGCTTATTTCTATGTATTGAATGCCTTTATTCCTTTATGTTGATTTGAAGTGATTTTTACAGTACTTAGAACTGTTTGCTTCGATTAAAGTTTGACTTATTAGAAGAATACACTCTATTTGCATTATTATTGACTGATAGTGTATCAGTATCAATGGTGTGCAGGGGACGGGAGTGTCTCTAGATGTAGACACTTTTCCTTGTTTCAGTTTTTGCACAAACCCTGTGTCAGGGTTTGTATTCCACCCCAGCACCCGTACTTTCTGAAGTTGTTTAATCTCTAATGTAAATCTGTTAATTTGGTGTGCACCTATCCAAACCCTTCGTTGCTTGTTATCTTCCCCACTCTGTACAATATTTTCACGAAGCCCCTTTTTCGATGATCTTGCTGATCTGGGTATCACCTACACTAACTATGCAGTATTTGGCCTTGGTGAACAGGGTGTACCTCATCATTCAGGCATGGATGGCCTTGCATGGCCTATGCCTGAATGATGACAAGACTGAGCTCATCATCCTTGGCACAACCCCCAACATCAACAAACTAGGTCATAACTACTCTAGTTTCACCATCAACGGAAACAATATCAAGGTAGCCAAGGAAGTAAAAATGCTAGGTTTCTACATAGATTCCACCCTTTCCTTTAAAAAAAAAGGTCAGCTCCTTGGTCTCCTCAACAGCCTACACGTGCAAACTTATCAGAGCAGCCAAACCCTTCCTCTCCCCTCACAGCTGAACGACCCTTGCTAGAGCCCTTATTCTATCATAGTTAGATTATTGTAACGCCCTCTACATAGGAGCCAATAAATACATCACTAATAAAATCCAGATCCTACAAAACAATGCTCTCAGAGCGGCATTGAGCTTCCCCAAAAAAGAGCACATTTCCGACCTTAGAAGAGCACACAATTGGCTTTCAACCAAAGACAACATTTCTCTAAAAATAGCATCACTCATTCACAAATGCCTCAATAAGGCCGCTCCACGATACCTTACTGACAGATTCACCAGATACTCTTCCAACCGCCCCACCAGAACATCCAACTCCAATACCATCATAGTGCCTAGATACAAACGCTCCAAAACCGAAGGCACTAGCTTTCAGGTAAAAGCCGCACAACAATGGAACTCCCTCCCCCCGACCCTAAGAGTTACCCAAACTTACCCACACTTCAGGCGCAACTGCATCCTGTGGATCAAAGAAAATGACCTCTAAACTACATCTGACACACCCATGCTATTATTGTTATATATGTATTTATGACCTGCATTATCGGTAGATATAATTTGCATCCGCTGTATATCTGCATCATCTTTATATTTGTCCCTCTATATTGCTTATGATTATATCCTACCACCAATGACATACCCACGCTATTACTGGTATACATGACCTGCAATATTTGTAGATATAACTTCCACCATCTGTGTATTGTTCCCTTTATATTGTATACTCTTTATTGTATATTACTGTACAGCAATGTAACCAAGCTGAAAATATTCTTACTGCCTTTCTGCGCCCTGATACCCTCGGGTCCGGCGTGCAATACAAATATTAAAACAAACAAACAAACAAAACCTGTACCACGACTACCTTTACCACGCCCAGGGTTGCTCGGCCACCTAGACCTACGTTAGTACTTCCAGCGATGGTCATATTTAAAATGGCACCTCTTCTTGCTATGCAGGCTGCAGTCGTTGCAGCATTCAATGAGGGCTCTGATTCAGTGAGAGACACGCCTCCAGCTCTGGTCTTCCTGCCCAGGCCCACCCAGGCTGCACCACTCTTCACTCTGGCACCTCTGGGATCCCCCAGAAAGTCTCCAGCAATCTACACCAGCTCTGAGGAAGGCCTTCCAGAATAATTGTACTCAAATCAGGAAGGGGCTATGGGGAACCCAACCCGATTCTGCCTATTCCTCATCAGGGGTCACCGGCCTTTCCGGCCGTTTAGCCATCCAAGCGGCCCAGGCCCAGCTCTTGCACCTGCTGCACCAGCTCCTGCTCCAAGAGACATGTCTCTGGACATCTTGCACACCTTACATACACTGGTGGCTGAAATACAGCAGCGGCTGCCCACTGCTCCCATCCCAGTTCCTGCAATGAGACCGCCAGGGCCTTCTCAGGCTCAGTCAATGCTGCCTCATAAGGTGTCACGCCCTCTCACACGACCTTTCCCTCTTCACACCTCTCCTCCTCAGGCGCCTCTCGCCGTAGTATTTTCCATTCACACCACTAGCAGGGAAAACACGGCAGGCGGAATACCATGTTGGGCGGATCTGCCTCGTTTCGCCCTTTTCCGCGTTGGCGTCTGCCATGGCGCCTCTTGCACAGCCGGCAACGTCAGAATACCAGGAAGTGCCGGCAGCTCCAATCGCTGGCCACGTTGCGCTCCATGCAACGTACGCGAGCAGTCACGTGATACGTCACGTGATACCACTCGCCCCTTCAAAAGAAGCCGGCAAACAAGACTCTTTGCTTCACAGCTACTTCAACTTCTACGGAGGACTGTCACGCATTACCCTTGCTCTTGTTTGCTTCGACCTTGGAACTCTTTTCGGATTTGCTATTGGATTACCCTTGGATTTTGGCGTGCTCTCTGATTTTCTGGACATCCGACCCCTGTTCTACTCTGGACTTGCTCTTGGATTGCCCTTCTGTTTTGCAACCTTCGGATTGCTTCAAGCCTTGCTACAGATCTTGCCACACTCCACGAGGTACTGGGAAGGAGTGCCTATTACATCATTCCAGCTTGCCGTGGATTTCCTTGCGTAGGTTTTCTACCTACATTCCATCTCTATTAGGTAAGCTGGTGTCACTGCATCTTGTTTAACTCTTTCTATCAAATGCCCATTGCCATTATAGAGTATATTCCTGAATATAACCTTTTGCCTTCAGCACTCAGGGGTCCTTCCGGCGTTCTCAATACCAGGCTGACGACAACACTCCTTCCTGTGGCCTCAAAGATTGCTCGGGCAGTGTTTATATTCTGCTCGAGCGGTACTTGGGGACGGAGGCATTTTATAACTGCACGACCATCAAGTCGGACCCATCAAGTTAGAACATAAGGCCCTGGTTACCCCTCCGCCAGTGGCGATGGTGTTGCCCATGGTGGTGGAGAAAACAGTTCAGACGGATACTGGCATGGACACCAATACCACTATTACTCACATGGATGAGTTTGATGACTATGTTCCTGCAGACGGGGAACCCCCACACATCAATGTGCCTGCCAGGATATCGCCACCTGACGAGATTGGTTAATTCCACTCTCTGATATCTAAGGCTGCCTAGATTTTCAGTCTGGTGCTGGAGGAGAAGAAAGGGGAAGGCTTCCTTTTTGAATGACGAGAGTCATCCAAAAGACCATACTTTCAGTCCCACTGTTGGACGACATATGCTGGACGCCCTCGCAGTCATGCAGACTCCAAATACCACTTCTGCTAAATGTGACCGGTTGGTGAAGAAATACTGGGTTCTAGACTCAGCTCCTATGTGACTCAGGTCCCAGCACTCGTCAGACTCGGTGGTCTGGGCCACCGCTAGAAAGAGGTCTTCCAACCCTCTTCTTCGTCCATGGTGCCTCCGGACTAGGAGGATAAGAAGCTAGATGCGGCTGGCAAGCGCATCATCACCATGGCTGCATCAACCATAAAGGCCATCAACTCCTTCGCCCTCCTGTCAAAGTACGACAGGGAGTTGTGGTATAGGTTGGTGCCCATCGTCGACTTCCTCCGTAATGATAAGAAGGCCGAAGCCTTGGGCCTGTTCCAAGAAGCTAAGGTGACTTCTGACCAAGCCATCATCATTGTTCTTGACATCGCAGACTCAGGCTATCGCTAGATGGGGAATGGCATTGCCCTCTGTCGCCAAGGTTGGCTCAAAGCCACTAACCTCTGCACATATGTGCAGGCCAAAGTTGTCGACATACCGTTTGATGGCGACAGTCTGTTTGGCAAGGCTGTCAACTTCAGGCCATAAAGACTTACAATGAGACAGCACATTCCCTGGGCACCCTTCAAAAAAGGAGGCCATCCTTTCGTTCTTCCAAGGGAAGAGTATCCAGGTCCTCAAAGAGTTTCACCACCCCTATCGTCAGCCGTACTGCTCTACCACCCAGGAGTCATATAGGGGATGTTCCCAGGCTTACGGCAGTGGCACCCATGGTTGTCGCCCCCCTTCCAGGATGCAGATGCCAAAGCAAGCCTCAACTGGCCTGGGAATCACGCCCTGACCTCCGCACCACACTGGGAGGCCCACTATCAAACTTTGTCAACTGGTGGCAAAAGATCTCCACAGACAAATGAGCGCTGGATGTTCTTCAAGTGCCCCCGCATTCCTCCTATTGCGCAATAAGAACTGCACATGCCACAGCTGCTCCTGAAAGTGCACTAGAACCAGTCCCTCAGCACCTCCGGGGGTAAACTCTAGTTAATTTCTGGCACGGAAGAAGTCAAGAGGGTTGCAACCAATCCTAGACATGTGATGCCTCAATAAGTTCCTCAGATCCCCAAACTTCAGGATGATCATGTTGCAACATGTGCTCATACAACAACAAACAGGGTAGGCTAGTGTAAAAAGGACAAGCACGGACAAGCCGTTGAGATCCTTTTAACCGTTAACAGGATGAACGTGGTATCACAAAAACAACGGGTTTGTAGGAAAAGGGTAATTCAAAAGGTTCTGTGAATGAAAGAACAATTGTCTAGGAGACTCAAACAGAGTGGAGGGGGGGGGGGTTGTTGTGCTGGGGAGGATCACCCAACTCAACGTACCTGTCCCTAAGGAAAAGCACCCTGTCCTTATCGGGGGTGCCTGTCCCTAGGTAGCGTGTGTGGGGACACCTGTCTAACAGTGATAGAGGGAAGGGCTGGCCCTAGTCTTCTATACTAATGACCTACGTGTTCAAATCAAAGCACCACCAAATCCACAAAGAGCTAAGATTTTTATTCAATCTTCAATATTGTAGGCAGTCTTCAATATTGTAGGCAGTTCCAATTTCGTTTTTTTGTTCAGCACTGTCCAGAACTGTGGATTAGATTCTGTGGCTAGCTGGATGTAATTGAAAGGACCTGGGAGCAGGTCAGCTGTATGTATTCTGTCTCCTGTGTCAATCTTTAATATTTACCCATAGGTCGCGGGAGGAGGAACTACTTGCAGTTCAAAAGTTGGAAAAGCCTGGAAGCAGGTAAAAATAAAAGGGCCATGGGGCCATGGGGTGTAAAAGAGGCTCTTATAGAATTACACATTTTCACCATAAGTGTGCGTGAGAGCAGTTGTATGTAGCAATATCCTTTTCCTCTTATTGGGGATATTTGTTGTGGGTCATGAGAGCCCTCATGACCTCTGGGGTCGACCGGTTTCAATGGCGTGTGTGGATGAAGCCATCTTCGTCAGGACCATAATTCCATGTTGGGACCAAATCAGAAAGTTCAGAATGACTGAACTGGATCGGGCGTCTCCTGCAGGGGCACAGAAGGCGGGGCATGGAGAAACAAGAACTAATTAGGGGGGGGCGTAGGCTCAAGGGACTGGCCCTGCGGTGTGAGGGAAGTCTATCCACTCCAAGTGAGTGAGAGGGATCATTAAACAACCAAAACTAATGGTAATAAAAATACAGGAAATTATGTGTGCCTGATCACCGGTGCAAACTAACTCATCATCGCGGGTGGGGGTGGGATGGGCTGAAAAAAGGGAAGGTGCTGGGTCCCCACTCCCTTGTGAAATACAGTTCAGACGGATACTGGCATGGACACCAATGCCACTATTACTCACATGGATGAGTTTGATGACTATGTTCCTGCAGACGGGGAACCCCCACACATCAATGTGCCTGCCAGGATATCGCCACCTGACGAGATTGGTTAATTCCACTCTCTGATATCTAAGGCTGCCAAGATTTTCAGTCTGGTGCTGGAGGAGAAGAAAGGGGAAGGCTTCCTTTTTGAATGACGAGAGTCATCCAAAAGACCATACTTTCAGTCCCACTGTTGGACGACATATGCTGGACGCCCTCGCAGTCATGCAGACTCCAAATACCACTTCTGCTAAATGTGACCGGTTGGTGAAGAAATACTGGGTTCTAGACTCAGCTCCTATGTGACTCAGGTCCCAGCACTCGTCAGACTCGGTGGTCTGGGCCACCGCTAGAAAGAGGTCTTCCAACCCTCTTCTTCGTCCATGGTGCCTCCGGACTAGGAGGATAAGAAGCTAGATGCGGCTGGCAAGCGCATCATCACCATGGCTGCATCAACCATAAAGGCCATCAACTCCTTCGCCCTCCTGTCAAAGTACGACAGGGAGTTGTGGTATAGGTTGGTGCCCATCGTCGACTTCCTCCGTAATGATAAGAAGGCCGAAGCCTTGGGCCTGTTCCAAGAAGCTAAGGTGACTTCTGACCAAGCCATCATCATTGTTCTTGACATCGCAGACTCAGGCTATCGCTAGATGGGGAATGGCATTGCCCTCTGTCGCCAAGGTTGGCTCAAAGCCACTAACCTCTGCACATATGTGCAGGCCAAAGTTGTCGACATACCGTTTGATGGCGACAGTCTGTTTGGCAAGGCTGTCAACTTCAGGCCATAAAGACTTACAATGAGACAGCACATTCCCTGGGCACCCTTCAAAAAAGGAGGCCATCCTTTCGTTCTTCCAAGGGAAAAGTATCCAGGTCCTCAAAGAGTTTCACCACCCCTATCGTCAGCCGTACTGCTCTACCACCCAGGAGTCATATAGGGGATGTTCCCAGGCTTACGGCAGTGGCACCCATGGTTGTCGCCCCCCTTCCAGGATGCAGATGCCAAAGCAAGCCTCAACTGGCCTGGGAATCACGCCCTGACCTCCGCACCACACTGGGAGGCCCACTATCAAACTTTGTCAACTGGTGGCAAAAGATCTCCACAGACAAATGAGCGCTGGATGTTCTTCAAGTGCCCCCGCATTCCTCCTATTGCGCAATAAGAACTGCACATGCCACAGCTGCTCCTGAAAGTGCACTAGAACCAGTCCCTCAGCACCTCCGGGGGTAAACTCTAGTTAATTTCTGGCACGGAAGAAGTCAAGAGGGTTGCAACCAATCCTAGACATGTGATGCCTCAATAAGTTCCTCAGATCCCCAAACTTCAGGATGATCATGTTGCAACATGTGCTCATACAACAACAAACAGGGTAGGCTAGTGTAAAAAGGACAAGCACGGACAAGCCGTTGAGATCCTTTTAACCGTTAACCGGAGGAACGTGGTATCACAAAAACAACGGGTTTGTAGGAAAAGGGTAATTCAAAAGGTTCTGTGAATGAAAGAACAATTGTCTAGGAGACTCAAACAGAGTGGAGGGGGGGGGGTTGTTGTGCTGGGGAGGATCACCCAACTCAACGTACCTGTCCCTAAGGAAAAGCACCCTGTCCTTATCGGGGGTGCCTGTCCCTAGGTAGCGTGTGTGGGGACACCTGTCTAACAGTGATAGAGGGAAGGGCTGGCCCTAGTCTTCTATACTAATGACCTACGTGTTCAAATCAAAGCACCACCAAATGCACAAAGAGCTAAGATTTTTATTCAATCTTCAATATTGTAGGCAGTCTTCAATATTGTAGGCAGTTCCAATTTCGTTTTTTTGTTCAGCACTGTCCAGAACTGTGGATTAGATTCTGTGGCTAGCTGGATGTAATTGAAAGGACCTGGGAGCAGGTCAGCTGTATGTATTCTGTCTCCTGTGTCAATCTTTAATATTTACCCATAGGTCGCGGGAGGAGGAACTACTTGCAGTTCAAAAGTTGGAAAAGCCTGGAAGCAGGTAAAAATAAAAGGGCCATGGGGCGTAAAAGAGGCTCTTATAGAATTACACATTTTCACCATAAGTGTGCGTGAGAGCAGTTGTATGTAGCAATATCCTTTTCCTCTTATTGGGGATATTTGTTGTGGGTCATGAGAGCCCTCATGACCTCTGGGGTCGACCGGTTTCAATGGCGTGTGTGGATGAAGCCATCTTCGTCAGGACCATAATTCCATGTTGGGACCAAATCAGAAAGTTCAGAATGACTGAACTGGATCGGGCGTCTCCTGCAGGGGCACAGAAGGCGGGGCATGGAGAAACAAGAACTAATTAGGGGGGGGCGTAGGCTCAAGGGACTGGCCCTGCGGTGTGAGGGAAGTCTATCCACTCCAAGTGAGAGGGATCATTAAACAACCAAAACTAATGGTAATAAAAATACAGGAAATTATGTGTGCCTGATCACCGGTGCAAACTAACTCATCATCGCGGGTGGGGGTGGGATGGGCTGAAAAAAGGGAAGGTGCTGGGTCCCCACTCCCTTGTGAAATCATGCTTAGGAGTGAAAGGTATTGTTACCTCTGTACCTTTTCAAGTGGTAGAGGAGGTACTCTGGACTGATGCTGGCAATAAGCAATGCTAAAGATACAAATAAACACAAGAAAGCGTTTTGAGTGAAGGCTGCAAGGCTGGGGGGCAAAGTGGCTAATGGCAGCAACAGACCTGGTCCATAACTGATGATAGCGGCTTGCAGGGGCACCTACGAAGATTCCAGGTGCTCGAGAGCGTTGCACTGCTCCAAATGCGTACGATCGGAACAGTGCCCGATCGCCTGTAGAAACCGGAAAGCAACGCGTGCCTTGTTCGCGTCGAAATGACGTGAACGAGCGTCAAGGCAACGTCCGTGGTGAGCGGTGTACCGTGGGCTGCTCAGTGTGCCCAATCGCCTCTCGAAACAACGAGAGAGCGCGTCAGGAACAGCTGATGCTGTGGAACAAGCCTGAAAGCTGTGTCAGGCTGTCAGATAGAGGTGCAGGGATCCAACGTCAGGATGGCCCCCTGAGGGGGTCAATGCACTGAGATGAGTGGTCAGCATGAAAAAGGGATGGGGGAGTGTGGGTGGGTAGGAAAAGAGAAAGGGGGGAGGCCAAAAGGGCAAAAGGGAATGCCTCAGTGTGGTGTCCATGAGTGGACAACTCACCTGCTGGGGCCCACAAGGGTCTGCCCCTCAAAAGAAGTTGGGGTGGGTCAGGCTGGCGTGTTGGGGGTAGCAACAGGCGAAGGTGGTGGAACAGGTTCCTCAGACCAACATACTTAACCAAAAACGGAGCCAAAAAATGAAGCCAAAAAAATGAAGCCAAAAAATGGGAGCCAGAAAATGAGAGTCTAAAAAACTGAGAGCCAAAAAGAAGAATGGTGGGCCCTGGGAAGACCTAAGTGAGTACGGCTAGGTCGTGCCACTGGATGTTTTCATTGAGGCCATTGGAGACTGTATTCAGTCTAAAAATCCATTGCTGTTCTCGCCTGAAGAGGATGTTGTTGAAGTTGCCCCCTCTGGCAGGCGGTGTGATTCTTTCTATGATGGTCCATTTGAAGGTATCTGCAGTGTGCCCCTCGGCTGTAAAATGTTGTACCAGGGGGGCCGTCAGCTTGTTGGTGCGTATGCAAGAACGATGTTCAATCATGCGTGTGCGGACTGCCCTCATCGTCATGCCTATGTATCTGAGATTACACGGGCATGTGATAATGTAGATGACTCCCTTGGAGTTTCAAATGGACTATCATAGAAAGAATCACACCGCCTGCCAGAGGGGGCAACTTCAACAGCATCCTCTTCAGGCGAGAACAGCAATAGACTTTTAGACTGAATACATGCTCCAATGGTCTCAATGAAAAAATCCAGTGGCACAACCTAGCCGTGATCACTTAGGTCTTCCCAGGGCCCACCATTCTTCCTTTTGGCTCTCAGTTTTTTAGGCTCCCATTTTCTGGCTCCCATTTTTTGGCTTCATTTTTTGGCTCAGTTTGTTGGTCTGAGGAACCTGTTCCACCACCTTCCCCTGTTGCTACCCCCAACACGCCAGCCTGATCCACTGCAACTTCTTTTGAGGGGCAGACCCTTGTGGGCCCCAGCAGGTGAGTTGTCCACTCGTGGACACCACCACTGAGGCATTCCCTTTTGCCCCCCCTACTTTCTCTTTGCCTATCCCCCTCAACACCCCTGCCCCTTTTTCACGCTGACCACTCATCTCAGTGCATTGACCCCCTCAGGGGCCATCCTGACGTTGGATCCCTGCACCTCTATCTGACAGCCTGACACAGCTTTCAGGCTTGTTCCACAGCATGAGCTGTTCCTGACGCGCTCTCTCGTTGTTTCGAGAGACGATTGGGCACACTGAGCAGCCCACGGCACACCGCTTACCACGGACATTGCCTTGACGCTCGTTCACGTCATTTCGACGCGAGCAAGGCACGCGTTGCTTTCCTGTTTCTACTGGCGATCGGGCACTTTTCCTATCGTCGTAGGTGCCCCTGCAAGCCGCTATCATCAGGTATGGACCAGGTCTGTTTCTGCCATTAGCCGCTTTGCCACCAGCCTTGCAGCCTTCACTCAAAATGCTTTCTTGTGTTTATTTGTATCTTTAGCATTGCTGCCTGCCAGCATCAGTCCAGAGTACCTCCTCCACCACTTGAAAAGGTTCAGAGGTAACAATACCTTTCAATCCTCAGCATGAATTCACAAGGCAGTGGGGACCCAGCACCTTCCCTTTTTTCAGCCCATCCCACCCCCACCCCCGATGATGAGTTTGTTTGCACCGGTGATCAGGCACCCATCATTTCCTGTATTTTTATTACCAATAGTTTTGGTTGTTTAATGTTCTCTCTCACTCACTTGGAGTGGATAGACTTCCCTCCCACCGTAAGGCCAGTCCCTTGAGCCTACGCCCCCCTAATTAATTCTTGTTTCTCCATGCCCCCCTTTCTGTGCCCCTGCAGGAGACGCCCAATCCAGTTCAGTCATTCTGAACTTTCTGATTTGGTCCCAACATGGAATTATGGTCCTGACGAAGATGGCTTCATCCACACACGCCATTGAAACTGGTCGACCCCAGAGGTCTTGAGGGCTCTCATGACCCACAACAAATATTCCCAATAAGAGGAAAAGGATATTGCTACATACAACTGCTCTCATGCACACTTATGGTGAAAGTGTGTAATTTTATAAGAGCCTCTTTTACACCCCATGGCCCCATGGCCCTTTTACTTTTAACTGTTTCCAGGCTTTTCCAACTTTTGAACTGCAAGTAGTTCCTCCTCACGCAACCTATGGGCAAATATTAAAGATTGACACAGGAGAAAGAATACATACAGCTGACCTGCTCCCAAGTCCTTTCAATTACATCCAGCTAGCCACTGAATCTAATCCACAGTTCTGGACAGTGCTGAACAAAAAAACGAAATTGGAACTGCCTACAATATTGAAGACTGCCAACAATATTGAAGATTGAATACAAATCTTAGCTCTTTGTGCGTTTGGTGATGCTTTTATTTGAACACATAGGTCATTAGTATAGAAGACTAGGGCCAGCCCTTTCCTCTATCACTGTTAGAGAGGCGTCACCACTCACGCTACCTAGGGACAGGCACCCCCGATAATGACAGGGTGCTTTTCCTTAGGGGCAGGTACGTTGAGTTGGGTGATCCTTCTCGGCCCAACAGTCCCCCCCTCCACTCTGTTTGAGTGTCCTAGACAATTGTTCTTTTATTCACAGAACCTTTTGAATCACCCTTTTCCTAAAAAAACGTTGTTTTTGTGATACCGCAACATGTGCTCAACCAACTATAGGAAGGGGATTTTCTGGCGACTCTTGACTTGGCAGATGCATACTTCCACATTCCCATTGTTTGCAAGCACCGAACGTTCCTTTTTTTTGTCATTCAGGGGCGACATTACCAGTTCAAGGTCCTTCCCTTTAGCCTGAAATTAGCCCGACGGTGTTCACCAAATGCTTTACCATGGTGGCAGCACACGTGTGCCACAAAGGGATCTACATCTACCCTTATCTGGATGATTGGCTCATCCAGATCCGCTTCCATACGCTGGCAACCCAGCACACCGTGGAGACCATGCAACTTCTGACGTCGCTGGGATGCCCAATGAACTATCTGAAGTCTTGCGTAGTGCCATCACAGAATGCACTGTTCCTGGGTGCCCGACCTAACAGTCTTGTGTCTGGCGACTCCCTGGGAAGAGAGGATGCATGCCATCTTGGGAAAGGTCCAACAGCTGTCAACAGCTTCTGTGGCAACAGTCTGGTCCATCAAGTCCCAGCTGGGGATGATGCCTTCCTGCATCCATCTGGTCCTTTTCTGCAGGTTACAGAGGAGAACCCTTCAGGAATTTCTGGATGCCAAATGGCAACAAGTCACTGGCACATGGACTGACACATTCGCCCTCAATCAGGCATTGGGTCAAACCCTGCAATCGTGGTCCATTCGTCCACACCTCACAAAACGCGCTCCCTTCCAGATCCCTCCGTATCAGGCTACAGTCACGACCGACGCCTCTTTGGAAGGTTGGCGAGCCCACAGAGGACAATCTCATGCTAGAGGCCTCTGGCTCCCAGAGGAAAAGGAGTTGCAAATGAACATCTTGGAACTGTGAGCAGTCGTCTGGGCCCTCAAGTCTTTTCAGCCTCTGCTCCAGGGAAAGGTGGTGCAGATCTTCATGGGCCACACCACCACCATGTTTTACATCAGGAAATAGGGCGGGACATGCTCCCAAGTGCTCTTCCTGGAAGCGCAATCTATTTGGTGCTGGGCCATTCTTCAATGCATGTTTCTCATCCCATTTCACCTGCCCGGTGTCCCGAACACGATAGCAGACTCTCTTAGCAGGGAGCTGCGGTCCTGCCATGAATGGGAACTTCAACAAGCGCAAGTAATGCATCTCTTCAACGCCAAGTGTCAGACGTTTGCCAGCAGATATCCTCAGCCGAGGAGTGTGGGGGATGCCTTCTCAATCCCCTGGGAGGGTCTCTTCCTGTACGCTTTCCCTCCAACTCTGCTGCTGCTACGAGTGATCAACACTGTCAAACACTGCCACTGCAAGATAATCCTCATTGCACTGGCATGACCCAGGCAGATCTAGTACTCAGACCTTCTCCATCTGTCAGTGGCTCTGGCAATCAAGCTGCCGCCACTTCCTGACCTCTTCTCCAGAGAAGGAAGGTCAATTCTGCATTATGACCCAGCGTCTCTGAGCCTCACGCCCTGGCTCCTGCAGCCTTATATTTTGGACACTATTTGCTGCCTTTGGAATGCAAGAAGATTCTGGCTAAAGCGAGGGCCCCATCTACATTGGCTTGCTACATGCACAAGTGGAAGCACTTTACAGTGTGGTGCCGGCCATAGAAGATTTCACAGCTGCACGTGACTGCTCCGCAGCTTCTTCCATACCTGCTCTCGCTAGTCAAGGCTGTGCTTGCCCACGCCTCCTTCAAGGTCCACCTGTCTGCCATATCCCATTACACACATACCCGAGGCAAACTCTCCTTGTGGTCACACAGGCTTGTTAAGGAGTTCCTCAAGGGCCTCCTCAGATCATTCCCTCTGGTGAAGGCTCGTGCACAGGCCTTGGAGCTCAACATGGTCCTTTCTAAACTTATGGAGCCTCCGTTTGAATCAATGCATTGAGCCCCTTTCAAGTTTCTGTCATGGAAGACTGCCTTCCTGGTGGCGATCTGCTCAGCCAGGCGCGTCGGGGAAATCCCTGCTCTCTCCTGTAAGCATCCGTATTTATCCTTCCGTGCTGATAAGGTAGTTCTACAAAAGAATTCTTCCTTCATGCCAAAGGTTCTGTTGGACTTTAATCTCAACAAACCTTTGGTTCTGCCAGTTTTCTGCACAAATCCTTCTTTGCCTGCTGTAAGGACGTTGCGTTCATTGGACGTTGCGCATGTCCCGAAGTTCTATGTTGCATGCACAAAGGTTTTTCGAAAGACGTCTCAGCTTTTTGTCAATTTTGGACCTGTGGGACATGGGAATGCACTGTCTAAGGCTTCCATCTCCAAGTGGCTCTCCAGCTGTATCATGCATTGCCATCGTATGGCCAACAGAGAGCTTCGGCATTTCTCTCTGGTGTTCCCCTGGTCAACATCTGTAGGGCTGCTATGTGGAGGTCCACCCACACCTTCACAAGATTCTACTGTGTCGACAGGGATTACACGGAAGAGTCCCGGGTCGGGCAAGCAGTTCTTCGCAACCTGTTTGCTTGAGGGGAGTCTGTTCCGGAGGTAAGAGATGATTGCTTCTGTTGAGCCTTGCCACCTCCCGTGGTTGTGTAACTGTACTGCTGTGTAACCTATTCATGAGCATGTGAATCCATGCAAGACCCCATGCTGGAGTAGGAACACGTTACTTACCTGAAACTCTTGTTCTCCAGCATGGGTCTTGCATGGATTCCCATGCGAACCCTTCCTCCTTCCCCTCTGTGGATATTCTTGATTCTTACTGCCACTCTATGTGCGCTAGCAAATCTGAAGAGGGCCATCAGGGGTGGGGCAAAGGAGGAAGAGTGTCATTGGCTGGGACAGTATGACCCAAAGAGACATTGATAGGCTATAGAGGAGACAAGCAGTTTTAGTTTAAAGCTAAACTGCTTTAAATTTACCAAGGATTTCCAACCTGACGACTGGGAATATTCATGAGCATGTGAATCCATGCAAGAACCATGCTGGAGAACAAGAGTTACAGGTAAGTAACTTGTTCCTTATGTTATTTGTTCAGGGCTCTTAACTCCTGAAGAAAGGAGTGCATCAGAGGGACTCAGAGTTATCGAAACCCAAAATAGGAGAATGGGGAAAAGCATGATATGAATGATCCGACACACCTACCTAGGTAGATTTGTCACGCCATATCCTGGCCAACCAACCTGTAAAAAGAGAGTAGCAACACTGCATCCAAAACATGTTTCAAACTATCAGCAATGAGGCATATATGTAGTTATCAATCCCCTCAAAAGGCCTCTGAGCATAACTACCAACCTTATAGGCATCTACGTGCAAAGACCGCCAGCCTAGAGGAATAGAAATACTCTGTCTTGCGCCTGTAAAGACGGCTGAGGCCTGGCAGATGGGGACAAGAGAATTTAGTGAGAAAGCAGAGCTGGACTAGCCTACAGGCAGTACATGGGAATGTATGCCAGGCTGATGTTGCTGACAGTCCGGTGGGGCAGCAACAGACAGACTGACAGGTGCCAGGGTAATGCCTCTAAAAAGAAGTGAGGGCTTGGAAAGGTCTGCCAAGGGGCATCCTGGTGCTTCTGAAAGGGCGATAGAGTAGGGCAGAGTCAGTCAGAAACAAGCCTAGGACTGGGATGGCCTGTGGCTGATTGTGGCCCAGATATACTGGCATTTTAGAGGCCACTGCCTATTGGTGAATCTCCACTTTTCCTCACAGCCCCAGAAGATGTTTTCTGGAATTCCTGCACACCCTCTAGTGGAAATAAACCTGTTTGCTCGTCTGTGTATCTCACTGATACCAGCAATACATTGTAGTGTTATCTTATTAGTGCTATAGAGAAGGGACGTTGCTAAGACCCCTAATCTCCTTCAGTGGAACTAATTGTATCGACGTCACAAGTACATGAAACAATGGGGAGAAAGGGACACCAGAGAAAAGGGCAATCGCTGGGCTATGGAGCAAGAGAGGGGTAAACGAGACCCCAGAGAGGGGCGAGCAAGACGCAAGACAGTTTAGAGGGTGAAGTGTGCTGCTGGGGAAGCCATGAGTAGGCTGCGCAGAAGGGGGAATGGGGTGAACAAGAACAGGTAAGTGCCGAAGATGGGGGAAGTGGGCTGCCAAAGAATGTGCTGCGGCCTGTTGCAGAATGAACGGAAAGAAGGATAGGGGTGCGGCAGAGAGAGGGCAAGTGGGGTTCTGGAGGCGTGGTGAGTGGAGGTGAGTTGGGTGCCGGAGAGGATGGTGGAAGGAGGCAGGTAGTCAAGCAAGCATGGAAGAAGCGAGAATGGCACTACCCAATGCTGCAGAAGATAAGGAATGTATAGACAGATGTGGGCCGGCCATGTGGGCGTGGAAGAGCACCTTTTCAGAAATGAAGCCCAAGCGCAGTTATGCACCTAGCTCCTTAAGAACCTGGCTCCCTTAAGAATTGCTTCAGGAGGTCCTGCCTGGTTTCCATAGGCCTGGACTTTCGATGTTCGTGGCTCAGTATGGTCCTCGCATTGTAAGGCCTTTGGTCCATTAGCCCCCAGTTCACACGAGCTATGACTGCATTCAGACCTGACTCCTCTCCACTCTGGTATGCACTGGCCCTGTTGGAACCTGATTTCCCTTGATCCTGTCCTACTTTGATCCTTGCTCTGTTAAATCCTGACTCTGATAAGGCCTGACACAGTTAGGCACTTGGTTTCCTTAGGTCCTTGCTCTGTTGGCCTTAGGCATTGTTATGTCCTTAACTCCATTAGTATCCTGGCAGGTGAGCCAGCCAATCAGATGGCTAGGAACGCAAGCTTGTACCGCTGGTGCAAGCCCGCATCCATGCCGCCTGATGGCCAGCTCCCCCTGCCACCTTTTTCCCCACCCTCCGTCCCCTTATATTTTTTTTCCAGTTCCAGTCTCCCATCCCCCTACTTACCGTATTTCCGCGGCAGCGGCTGCATCAGCTCCTTCCCCTTGCCTTCCGCAGGCCGCCATGGAAAGGGAAGAGGCTACTCCATACAGAGTCCCGCCTTCCCTTTCCATGGTGAACATCTTTGTGAAGGATTTTCCTTCATTCAATGGGATGCCGCTTTGGTAGCCCTGGGTGCTAATGGCCTTAAGCCCTCGTTCATGGCCCTCGCTCTGCTCAGGCTGTTAACGTAGGCTGCCAGGCCATTACCCCCCGTTCCAGCCCTTGGAACGGGGGCTTAACACCACATTAGACTCCACTTCCAACAGAAGCTAACTACATAAGGCGTTGCCTCAGTTAGGCCCTAACATGTCAGGTTGCCTTGGCTCCAATAGTCCCTAACATGTCCGGTTTTCATTGCTTGGTTGAGCTCTAGCATTTCTGGTTTCTGGTGGTTGGTTAGGCTGAAGCGTGTCCAGTTGCCATGGCTTGGTTAGGCCCTAACTTGTCAGATCACCGTGACTTGGTTAGGCCCTAGTGTGTCCAGTGGGCATGTCTTGGTTGGTTGGGCTCCTGCGTTTCTGGTTGCCGTGGCTTGGTTAGGCTGAAGCGTGTCCGGTTCCCATGGCTTGGTTAGGACCTAACTTGCCAGATTGCTGTGACTTGGTTAGGTAGGGCCTAACCAAGTCACAGCAATCTGGCAAGTTAGGTCTGGCAAGTTAGGAAACACTAGGTGTGTCCAGTCGCCATGTCTTGGTTGGGCTCTTGTGTTTCAGGTTGCTGTGGCTTGGTTAGGCCCAAATGTGTCTGGTTGTCATGGCTTGCTTAGGCCCTAATTTGTCCGATCACTGAGACTTGGTTAGGTGCTGTGTGTCCAGTCGTCATGTCTTGGTTGGACTCATGCGTTTTTGGTTGCCGTGGCTTGGTTAGGCAAAAGTGTGTCCGGTCACCTTGGCATGGTTAGGCCCTAACTTGTCCGATCATTCTGACTTGGTTAGGCACTGGTGTGTCCAGTCGTCATGTCTTGGTTGGGCTCTTGCGTTTCTGGTTGTTGTGGCTTGGTTAGGCTCAAGCGTGTCCGGTTGCCATGGCTCCCTTGGGCCCTAACTTGTCCAATCACTGTGACTTGGTTAGGCACTAGTGTGTCTAGTCGTCATGTCTTGTTTGGGCTCTTGCGTTTCTGGTAGGCGTGGCTTGGTTACGCTCAAGCATGTCCTGTTGCCATGGCTTGCTTAGGCCCTACCTTGTCTGATCACTGTTACTTGGTTAGGCCCTAGTGTGTCCAGTCGCCATGTCTTGGTGGGGCTCTTGCATCTCTGGTTGCCATGGCTTGGTTAGTCCCAAGTGTGTCCGGTTGCCATGGCTTGGTTAGGCCCTAACTTGTCAGATCACTGTGACTTAGTTAGGCCCTAGCGTGTCCTGTCGCCATGCCTTGGTTGGGCTCTTGCATTTCTGTTTGCCATGGCTTGCTTAGGCCCTAACTTGTCCGATCACTCTGACTTGGTTATGTGTTGGTGTGTCTAGTCGTCATGTCTTGGTTGGGCTCTTGCGTTTCTGTTTGCTGTGGCTTGGTAAGGCTCAAGCTTGTCCGGTTGCCATGGCTTGCTTAGGCCCTAACTTGTCCGATCAGTGTGACTTGGTTAGGCCCTAGCAGGTCCAGTCGTCATGTCTTGGTTGAGCTCTTGGGTTTCTGGTTGCCGTGGCCTGGTTAGGCCCAAGCGTGTACGTTTGCCATGGCTTGCTTAGGCCCTAACTTGTCTGATCACTGTGACTTGGTTAGGCCCTAGTGTATCCAGTCACCATGTCTTGGTTGGACTCTTGCGTTTCTGGTTGCTGTGGCTTGGTTAGGCTCAAGCGTGTCCATTTGCCATGGCTTGCTTAGGCCCTAACTTGTCCGATCACTGTGACTTGGTTAGGCCCTAGTGTGCCCAGTCGTCATGTCTTGGTTGGGCTCTTACATTTCTGGTTGCTGTGGCTTGGTTAGGCTCAAGTGTGTCTGGTTGCCATGGCTTCCGTAGGCCCTAACTTGTCCGATTACTGTGACTTGGTTAGGGCTGGTGTGTCTGGTTGCCATGGCTGGGTTATGCCCTAATGTGTCAGATGCTGCAGCCTTATTAGCGGGCTGCAAATCTCCCCTTCCCCTACTTAACTGTTTGCTTCTCACAAGTAACGTTTAGCATCTGCAAGGTGAGATACAGAGCAGTGAGTATTTTGGAGGATGGGTGATATCCACCTCTTTCACTGAAAAATTAAAAGCACTACGGTTACTTTTAGCACAGACAAAAACATTCTTTATTGTAAAAAACGTATCAGTGCACAAACGCCTCCAAAAATGCAAGTGGGTGGGATTGTATCGCGCCACACAAAGATATACATGTTAATGATTGACTTTTCAGCAAGTAGCAGACACAATAAAGAACAAGCTTAACGTGTGTTGCTGTGTAAAATCTTTCCCATCAGCTCCAGATAGTGAATGGCATTCTTTCAAGAGATGTATTTGTATTTTATTGATATTTATATAGCGCTTTATATCCAAAGCGCTGCACAAAAGAACATCAACAGTACATAAAATCAGTATAAACAATAATGTTCACAATAGCCAGTAGAAATCAGGCAGGAGACTGAAGTAGATACGTTTTTAGAGAAGAGCGAAATAGTGAGTAAGATGTAATAGATCGAAGAGAAAAAGGAAGGAGATTCCAGTGGAGAGGGGCCAACAACTGGAAGCATCGAAAACGAGATTGTGCACAAGGGGCACATGGAACAGTAAGTAAAAAGAGTCAGACAGAGCGGAGAGAAAGAGATGGGGAGTAAAATGAAAGAAGAGAAGCAAGATAATCGGGAGCAAGACCATGTAAAGATTTGAATACTAAACAAAGGAAGTTGAATTTCAACTGAGAATAAAAAGAAAGCCAGTCAAGAGTGTTAAGTGAAGTAGAAATAGAATCACGATAAAATAATAAGCAAAGCGAACGGATAGAGGAGTGATAAATTGAATTAAGAGGTGCTAGTCGAGAAAGAGGAAGGCCACAAAGCCGAACAGAGCAGTAGAAAAGTCGAGAAAAGATTAGAGAAGAGACCAGAAGCTTTGCAGCATGAAATGTAAGAAAGGGACGAATTTTACCGATATTAAAGAGTTGAAAACAAAAGGCACGAGAAGTAAGAGAGATGTGATGGCTAAAGGAGAAGTTACAGTCAAGATAGAGTCCAAGATTATGAGCAGTAGGAGAGATAGGCAAGGAAGAGGGCTGAAAAAGGATAAAAGGAGGTGGAGAATGGGGAGGAAGAGTAGTTGCTCGGAAGAAAAGAACTTCTTTTTTATCAGTATTTAAAGTAAGAAAATGAGAGATCAACCATGACTCAATAGAATTGAGACAGGCAGAGAGGGTAGCGTGTAAATCAGGTGTCAAAGATGAAAAGGAAAGAAAATGCTGGGTGTCGTCTGCATAGAAGTGATGGGACACTCCAAAGGAAGTAGTGCCACCCCAAGATACAGAAAATGTGTGGTTAGATAGATAGGAAGAGAATCAAGAGAGGACAGAACCATGAAAACCAAGTGAAAAAAGTGAGTCTAGAAGCAAAGGATGATCCACTGTATCAAAAGCAGCAGAAAGATCAAAAAGAATAAGAACCGAACAGTGTTTTGAGTAACGAGCACTTAGAAGAGAGTTAAGCACTGAAGTCAAAGCTGTTTCTGTGGAGTGACGTGGACAAAACCCAGATTGGGTGGGGGAAGAAGAGGGAAATCAGAGACAAACAATGACATTTGTGTATAGACAATACGTTCCAAGAGTTTAGACAGAAAATGTAACAGAGAAATAGGACACAAATTAGAGGCAAGAGAGGAATTAGCCATTGGTTTCTTAAGAATAGGTATAATAATTGCATGTTTGAAGACCGAAGGAAAGGTAGAGTTAGTAAGACATATATTGAAAAAAGATGTGGGAAAAGTAACCAGAAGTGGATAGACCTTGAGAATGAGTAGCGAAGGAAGAGGATCGGTAGGAGCAGCTGTTGGGTGAGTTCTGGCAAGAAGAAGAGCTACCTCAGTGTCAGAAACGGGAGTGTACATAGAGACTGTAGTCGAATGAGAAGGAAAGGATAAAGAAGAGGGATTAAATAAGGGAGATGACAAAATATCCGGACGCAGATTATGTAGTTTAGAAGTAAAGAAATTTGCGAGATCAAAAGCTGTAAGAGATGAAATGATAGAAGGGTCAGGGGTAGGAGGAGAAAGTAAACGAGTCAACATTTGAAAATTACAGCGAGGATGAGAAAATTGAGTGTTAAGAAGGTCAGAAAAGTAAGAGCACTTAGCAGATTTCAGAAAAGTATCATAGACACCTGTGACCAGATTAATAGGGTTCTATGTTGTTTTGGCAGAGTAAATTACCTCATTGTCATTTACTTCGACAACATGGCTTTGATTGTTTGTAAGGGGGGCACCCATACCCCACTTCCCACCCCTACAGCCCACAGGCCCCAACTGCCCCACGCCCTACACCACCTAAAATCAAAAATACAAGAATACTCCCCCGTGAAGTCATGTCATCGAAGTAAATTACAACAAAGTAATTTATTTCAGCAAACAATGGTATGCGATGAATAGAGGGTATACAGTCTGAATACCAGCTGGTGCAAATGTACACCTCTGCAGCACAGCCAACCCAGTTCCCCTTGGGGCAGTGATCTGTGTGTTCTGCAGAGTTGCCAGTTCCTCTTTCTTTCCGTGTTGATGTGCAACTAGGTTTCTGGGGATGGAAGTCAGTTTTCAGCACTAAAGACAAATGGCACCTAATTACCAACATTATAAAGTATGTCAAGGGGCTGCTCGTCCCGAATGCACATTTCTACCCCACCATCTCAATCCCCCTAACCTGTGTTGAGATGAAGTGTCTTGACATCAGGCAGAGTGGGGCAGAGGCCTCTGCTTTGCTTTCCTCTTCTCCATTCCAGAGGGAATACTTAAGAACTTTGATCAAGTTAGGCCTCATAGGACTCATCAGTTTAAGGTAAATAATGGGATGTAACAAGGTGCTGTAAAGATTCTGCTGGCCCTACAAGAACCATCCCAACACCAATGCTAGACCGAATTTTCCTATCAACCTGTTATACCTACATCCTCAATATGAAAGAGTCCTGGTGAGTGCATGTCGGGCGAAACACATGTTGGATTGAAATAAATTAACATTTACTTAACAACCATAAAATGTGAATCTAGCTGCATTTCCAGTACAACAAAATGCTCTGTACCCTCTGCACCAGGTACAGCGACTTTTTCAACTCCACTAGCTTCTAAGTGCAGATTAACTTTTGAATTTGGTTATATGGTAAAGGTATTCTGACTCTAAATCTAGCTGGTACCTGAATATCACAATTGCCTTGAATCACATTGACACTCTTGCAAGAACAGCACCACACTTTCGCACATCCCACCCCACACCCTTCTATGAATTCATCCTTTCCACTGCCCACTCTCGAAGCATCTGCTTTTCTCCAGCACCCCTCTCCAGGCTAAGCAGAAAGACAGGAAATCCACCCTCCTAGTCGTGTCTGTCACCCTTTCTCCCTTCAGAACACAGGCAATTTCCTTCCACCATACCTAGCAGCTCCAAGGCCAGCGGGGCATTATGACATTCCAGGAACCTGCCCTTCCCTGCCCTTCTAGCCACCCTCATCCCCTGCTGTTTTGCCCAGGTCCCCCCAACATGCTCACCTCTCACCTCCATCTTCCCCACCTTTCCCAGCACCCCCCTGCTCTCCCTCTCACATCCTCCTCCCCCACCCTCACTCACACTTCCCATCCCTAAGCACAGCTTGGACGGCCTTGGTAAACACACCACCATCAACAGCCCCACACTCACACACACACACACACACACACACACAGACACCCCTTTGGCACCCGCACGCCTCCCTAAACATAGAGGCCACATCCACCACAGGACCTCATCTTGCCATTCCTCACCTCTTCTCCCACCTGGATCCCACCCAGCTCCTCTCTCTTATACCATCTTGTCCTCCACTCCAACTCCCAACCCAGTCCACTCTCTCTTTTCCTACCCTGCAAACTCTTCCATACCTGCCCCACCTCAACCACCCTACCCCCCGAATCCCAACCCTCCCCCTTTTCCGCCTCTGCTCTCTTTCATGTACAGTTTTCTTACCCACTCCCAAACCCTCACAAGCTACCCCAGCCCACCAGATATCCACCCCCCTAAAAGCGTGTCCTTCACAAGCACTCTTCCCTCTCAGCCCTAGAACACCCCTAGCATCCCCATCCCCTTCCTTCGATCCCCTTCCCTCCCCATCATGCACACCCCTTCTCACTTCAATACTCCCTCTGGGATACCGCCTAGAAGATCACATCCTCAGCACTCCCCCCTCTCCCCCTGATACCGCCATTATTCCCCTCTGTCCTAGACCAACCCACCCTACCTGCTCTATTGCATCCTCATACCAGATGTGTCGCCAAAAATAAACACATCATTTTCGACTTTATCTCCTCCGAAAGCCCAGACATCCTCTTTATCACTGAAATCTGGTTCTCTGATGACCTATATGACCCATCGCATATAAGGCTTTCCCCCCAGCTGTTCCCTGATCGTGCACAACAGATCCAGCAGAGCTGGGGGTTGTAGCCATCCCCCACAAATGACACCTCAAAGTCTTATACTCTGAAAAACAACCCTGCAACACTGACTGTGAATCACTGCTAGTGTAATTCTAACTCACTCCCTCCATCACCCACAGCTTCCAACTCCTCTACAGACCTAAAGTTTACAACAGAAACTTTGCAGACTCCCTAAGTGACTCTTTAGCAGCCATCCTGATATCCCACCCTTCTGTCACCATGCTAGGGGATTTCGGCATCTGGTTTGATGTCCCTTCCAACCCTATGACCCGTCCACACATTGACAACTTTGAATCGCTCAGCATGACCCAACTGATATCAAATCCCACTCACATAGCAGGACACACCCATGACGCTTTATTCAGCACTACCAACCTGATCTCCACTCTACCCACCCTTGCACTAATTTGGACTGATCATTCCGCCATCTTCTCTCTCACGCCCCCACCCCCACGGCTCACCAGCCCCATCCTTTCTACCCGTGTACCTCTTTGGAATGAAGTTATATTAAACCCCTCCCTTCTATCCTCCCTCCCAAACCTCACTCTACAAGGAGGACTGCCCTCTATTGACCTTTTTGACCGATGGCTCTCTAATGCCCTCATCCCTCTCACCCCGCCCTGATCTGCTTCTTGCAGACTAGGCCCTAATGCCAAGTGGTTCACTCCCTCCCTCAAATCCCTCAAAACCCTCAAGCACTGCCTGGAGCGCTCATGGTAGGCCAACTCAATGCGCCAAAACAAAGCCAGTTATGCCAGATAGATCAGGGTCTTCAGAACAGTGATTATGAAAGCCAAAAGATCTTTCTGTGGAAACCGAATATCTAACTCAGATAACCCTTGCACAGGATCATCACAGAATTCAAGGCTCCACTCTGCTCTACCCCTCCACCCTCCACCCCCCCACTCCCAAGCACTCTACGATGCCCTGTCAGACCACTTTTCCAAGAATGCTATCGAAAGACAACATACCATCAGCACCAAATTAACAACATTCACCCCCCTCGTCACCTCCATTTCCTGACTCTATCCCCAACCGTACACCCCCTCCTCTCTTCCTTCTCTGCCATTTCCCACACAGAATTCCTGACACTACTATCCAGTAGCCGCCCTGCCAGACCCCTAGAGATCCTTGCCCCCTTGCTCCTAAAGAACATTCTATCAGCAACCTGTGCAGGCACCATTGCTCGATCGATCGATAATTAACTGTTCAATGACATCAGGCATCTTCCCTGCAGCTTTCAAAATCTCTCACGTCAAGCCCCTACTCAAAAAGCCCTCCCTCAAGCCCCTCCTTCGATCCAACTACCACCCAATCTGAAACACCTCCTTCGTTGCCAAACTCTTAGACCGCACGGCATACACTAAGCTCTGTCTCTTCACAGAATCCATTTTCCTACTCGACCCTGTGCAATCTGGATTCAGACCCCTCAGAGGAATTGAAATTTCTTTTGTCTCCATCTGGAATGGCATAAAAACAATAGCAGACTCAGAAGGCTGTGCTGCACTCATCCTTCTCGAGCTTTCGGCTGCTTTTGATACTATCGACGACTCCACCATCAAGGACAGACTCTACTCTCTAGGCATCAGGGATTCCGCTCACAGATGGATCTCCTCCTTCCTTGCCAACTGCTCACAAATCACACTTCTCCCACCCTTCTCCACTGCCCCATGTCCTGCCTCCAAAGTGGTCCCACTGGGTGGGAGTGCTCCCTTTCCCCTCTCCTTTTCAACCTCTACCTAAGCCCCCTACCTGCACTCATCTGCTCTTATGACCTAACCTGCTACAACTACGCTGATGGCACTCAGAAAATGTTCAAGATTTCCAAATCCCTGGCTGCCTCCCATCCTGACCTCACCTCCCGCCTCTCAGAAATTGACAGCTGGATGGTGGCTAACCACCCCCTCCTTAAACCTAGTAAAACCGAAATCCTGATCTGCAGCAAAACTTCACTGTTCCCACAACTCTCTTCCTGGCCTCCATCCCTCGGACCCCCACCCGTAGCATCGGACTCAGTAATGAACCTAGGATGCACCCTGGACTCGGATCCAACACTCTCACCACATCAACGCTGTGTCCAGATCATGCCATTTTCACCTTTGCATCCTCAGACAAATCTTTCCTTATCCTTCCTATCCTCATAGAGACTCATCAATCCTGGCCATCATGGTCCCCCGCTTAGACTACGCCAACTCCCTCTATCTGGGCGCCACTGCTTAGCAGCTCAGAAAGTTCCAGCACATCCAAAACTCTGCTGCTAGGATCCTCCTTGACCTCCCACAGAACACATCCCTCATGCCCTTTGTGTGCCCCACTGGCTTCCTATCAGCCGACCAGTGTATTTTAAGGTCATGCGCATTGCCTTCCACAAGACAGGCCCTGAATTCCTCCAACACAAACTTGCATGCTACCAACCGATCAGAAACCTTAGATCTGGCTCTACACTCCTCCTTGTGATCCCCCTTTCTATTTCGCTACAGTTGGAGGATCCTCGTTCTCCGTCCAAGCCCCCACCCTCTGGAATTCCCTTGCACTCAGCATCCTCTGCGAATAGGATCATCTCTTTTTCAGGAAGGCCCTCAAAACCTGGCTCTTGCCTCCAGCAACATGACGAAACTCCCACTTCATGCTTACCTTCATGATACCTAGGCCATGAAAGTGTTTGTGCCTGCCCAGTACATCCTCAACCACAAGGGAAAGTATAATCCCGGAGCAGACCGGACAAACCGATTCCACAGGCACATCTAAGCAAAATGCCAACTGATGCTGAAGGTACGTAGCTAGGCACCACTTCGATGGACACTAGCCGCAGACATGGCCGCCCACCCGCACGCATTTGCATCCATACACCAGACTATAACACAATGCACAACACCTCTGCCATCAGAATGCAGCTGAGTCCCACAACAAAAATTCAGTCTACATGGACACATAACAAGTCTCTGCCACTCTCTCCTGAACACCTCTCAGCACCAATCCACATGCCTGACCATCATGGGAAGCTTAATGGGGCTCGGCCATTCGACCTCTTTTTCTATTTGGCCAAATGCACACAAGCACTCTACCCCCTCTGACAATGTTCCCATCCCTTGGACTTCAGTTCCTCGAGGGCATTCCCGCCACAAGCACATTGGGGCCATACCAATGGGATAAAAATGACCAACTACTACTACTATGGCTATAGCCAACACTTACTAGGAGATGTTCAATGCATGTGATATTCAATGACAAAAGTGCAACAACCAGAGAGTAGCACTATGCTGGACCGGTTTTTAAATCCAGCTGCTAACTGCACAGACACGCACTGTGCATGAGGGGTCTCTGACAAGAGAGCATTAATAATAACAGTTCACCTTATGTAGCGCATTATACACAAGCTGGAGTATATAGACATTTTACAAAGCTTACAACAAAACTGCTGTCCACAAACATACTTGGTCCTCATTTGATCAAACTGGGACAAATGGAAGTCTGCGTTTACCCTGCTAGGAACTGATCCAAACACACAAGCTACAGTGTACCTGAAATTCTCTTCAGCAGGTGCACTGACTCACTGATCTGCAATTGGGGACTGGTGGTACGATTATAGCAGGGAGAGAGAACGTTTGGAGAGAGTGGGTTGAGCAGGTCCACGGACTAGAAACCTGATAAGTGAGGGTCTTTCAATTGGGTTGTTGCAGCTATAGGAGCTGGCCTGTGAGTCGTACATGCATATGTGGTCCCTCAACCTACAGCAATGGTTTCCAAACTTTCTCATGCTGAGCCCCTCCTGAGTAAAAATAATGTGGGCGAGGCCCCTCAAATGCTAGAATACCTTACATTTTCTACTAAAAGCATCCACCATCTTCCCTTGCGTCCCCACCCCACTCAACGCCCTTCCTTCATGCCCACTGTGTGGCTGCCCCAAAGTTTGAAGAGCACGGATGCCTGCTTACTGATGGGTATATGATAGCCTGAAGATCAGGGACGGCTTTAGCGGCGGCAATACCCTGGGCAGCCAAACAAAAATGTGGCGTCCCAGGCCAGACGTGGAGGTGGGGGGGCGTCGTCACATTATTCAATAGGCGCAGATGCGAAAGCATCAGCGCCCTATTGTTATTAAATGCGCCCCGCTCCCGAGAACAGGACGCATTCAATTTGAATAGGGCGCCTGCCGCGCCTTCTCCCGCCACGCCAGCTCGGAGAGAGCTTGAAAGACTCCCCCCGAGTTGGCGTGATGGTGGGTTAATGGGGCCCCAGGCGGTCGCCCGGGCGACCCTGCCCTAAAGCCGGCCCTGCTTAAGATAATATATATAACATGTGGAGTGAATAGAAATCACAAACCTATGTGAAGTATAATGAGTGATGGGCACAGAAGGGAGTGGACGTCAATGTTGATAAGTGTGGCATTTGCGAGTGATGAATGTGTCTGTGAAACCTCACTCTAGAAGCACTCTACATGGAGAGTTACACTATGAAGATATTGGAAACTATGAATGAAGTGTGTGTGTCTCTCTCTTGCTCTTTCCCACTTTCTCTAGCTGTTCCTCGGTGACTAGGATTTTGGGCAGCCTTCCTAACAATCAAGGGGGACATTGTCTTCCCTGGTTGGTTTCCATGTGAGCAAGGCAGCAACCTCAGAAGGTAGATAGCGAGGTGGCATTCTCCGAGTCAGTGCCACTGCTTCGTCTATCTAGGTTAAGGACCCGCTGCAGGCCACGTGGACCGAGACAGCCACCCTTCTCCAGGACCCTTAGCATCTCATGGCGAAACTTGACACTAACAAAAGCATAAAGGACAGGGTTGAGACAACAGTGCAGGAATCCCAGCCCCTCAGTCACGAGGATGGCGCCTGGCAGGTGCTGGCTCAGGCCACAGCCCTGGATGGCCTCAAGTTGCAACAAGGTGTCCAGAAAGATGGTGACATTGTAGGGCGTCCAGCAGAGGAAAAAGACCCCGGTGATGGCTAATGCTACCCGCACGGCCTTCCGCTTCTCAAAACGCTGGGAGTGGCAGAGCACCCGAACTATAGCCGCATAGCAGAAGGTCATGACCAGCAGTGGCAGCAGGAAGCCCACCAAGTGGTAGACAAAGCGGTTGGCGTGCCACCAGCCGCTGCTGTATGAGAAGTGGGAGTATACACACCTGCCGTGGTTGTGGTAGGTTTCGCTACTTGCATTGGCATCATAACCATGCCCAACATTGCTACCGCCATTAGCGTCAGACACTTCCAAGGTGAAGAAGTAGGGTGCTGCCAGCAAGAGACACAGCAACCACACCACCAAGCAGGTCAGGTGGGTGGAAGCAGGCTTCCTCTTGTTGTAAGTGTGTACAGCGTGCACCACAGCCAAGTAGCGGTCCACGCCGATGCAGCCGAGCAGCAGGCTGCTGCAGAAGAAGTTGACCTTGTGGATGGTGTAGACAGTCTTGCACAGGAATTCCCCAAAAACCCATCCGGCTAGAAACTCGACGACAGCAAAGGGGAAGGTGAGGAGCATTAGCAGGTCGGCTGCTGCTAGGTGTAACAGGTAGTTCTCGGTCAGTCGACGGGCGTGCTGATAGCGCATGAGGATCACCAGCAGGAGGCCGTTACCAGCTGCACCCAGTATGAAGACCGTCAGGTAGACCCACAGGATGAAGTGCTTCCGGAAGGAGGAGAAGCCAGGCGCGCCATCCCGCGAAGAGAGCTCCAGGTCAGGACAGACGTATCCAGGCGGAAATGTGGGGTTGCTGTCGTTGTAGTTCAGCTCATGCGTCGTGAAATAGTCCCAATACGTGTTGAGCTGCACAAAAGATGGACCAAAAAGATAAACATTGATAACATCTCTTTTCACTTCCGCTTAGACACAGAACAACACATAGCCAATCAACACGTTCATGCACCGAGCCGCCATATTAGATAGGGGTAGATTATGCCATGCTGGTGGCATATTCAGCAGTCCACACGTCTCCGAAGGAGCTGGCAAATAGAGGTAAAAGGGGCCAGAAGAGAGAGGAAAGGGAAAGTATCAGTCACTGACGGACGTGCGCAGCTGGATTAGATGCCCACTTGTATATTAGGGAACAGGGGATGAAATAAAGTAGGTGGTATGGGATTGGGAGTAACGTCTTCCAGACTGAATGAACTGCCCCCCGAAGGACACGCTTCTACACGATCCCACATATGGACAGACTTTCATACACATAGAACATGCAGGTAAAGAAATGTCAGGGGTTTTTAATGACATTTGCAAATACCAACTATTGTTAATGTTAAAGGATATTTATACCGCGCACTATCACCACCAGAGTGATCCCCTGGCGCACTGGCGGATCTGAAAGGGATAGTACAATTACGGCCACTAAAAAATGTTGCCCAGTGCTAGAACTACGCCTCTGCGCAGTTCAAAAATCCCGACCCCATTACTGTGATTAGGGGGAACGGGAGTTGTGGGGGTGTCCCCTGCTCCCCTTGGTCCGTTTAATGGGGGCCTGGGGTTGCGAGGGATCATTTTTTTTTAAAAAGTGAAAAGAAACAGGCCCTGTGGAGCCAGTTTTGACCCACGTCCGTAGGTATTAACTAACGCCACAGGGATACGGGATAGACAGTGGCGCACTTCTAATGTGCGCGGCCAGCATGATAAGTGGGATGGGAGGGAGGCGGGTAGGGGATGCCGGCCACAGTCATCTATGTGGTCACTGCGCCACGCCATAATGGGAGTCGGCAAAATGAAAGTTGACATTATGGGCGGCGCAGTGATCACATAGATGGGAACTGAAAGGTAAGAGGGTAGGGAGGGATAGTGGGGTTCAGTGCGATAAAAGTGAAATTGGTGATGTCCTGTTGGCAGCTTCAGTTCAGTTAACACCGTTCGCTGAGCATGGGTGTGGTTTACAGATAGGTATACTCCCATGTGCTGTTGTGCGAGACTGTGTAGTTTGTTTTGTTGTTGCACTGTAGTGAAGTGCATGTGGTTTGCTGTGCAAGAAAGTGGTTGTGTTTGTTTAGGGTGTGAGAGGTGTAAGTGGAGACTTGAGGGTTTTTAGCAGATCGGTTAGTGGGGTTACCTCGTTGTTTCAGACATCTGTGTTGGGTGTCTCTGGCCTTGCTGTCTGCAGCAGCGTTCCTGTGGCGGTTCATTCATCTGGTTTTGTGCGAGGGGTGGCATGTCTCTGTGACTGTCTAGTGATCTGTGGCCGGTAAATTGGTGGGGTCCTCCCCCTCCCCAGGGTTGAGATCGCTAAAGTTGTGGGTTGCTCTTAGTTTGTCAGTGGGGTCTGCTTGCCCTCGCCTCCCTGAGCCCCTGGGTTGCTCTCTCCTCCCTCTTAATCCTAAGGCCGGGGCCGTCACGAGGGGTGGTGGGGGGGCAGGAGGGGCAAATGGCCCCGGGCCTCACGCTTGCAAGGGGCCTTGTGGCACCCTCTCTTAAGTAGAAAGCAGCACAGTCCACCCGAGTCCTTTATTCACACAGGGGATTGTGCTGTCTGCTCTCTGCCACTGCAATCATTTTGCTGTTTGTTGTGAAACCGTTTGGCTCCGCAACAAACAGCAAAATAATGGGAGACAGCAGGGCTCAGAAGTGAGCTCTTCTGCCTCCCCATATTCAGCTGACAACGTGGACATGCTGAATGACAAGAGAGGACTACTCTCCTGTCAGTGTGTTCACTTGCTCAGTGTGAACATGCGGACTGATAGGAGGGGAGTTCTCTCCTGTCAAGCAGCTTGTCAGAGTGTCAGAGTGAAGGGAGGGCCATCCGGTCGCCCGTGGCTGCGTGAGTGCTTTTGAAGGGTGCATGGAGATAAGGTAAGTGTTTTTTATTTTAAATTAAATGTGTAAATATGTGTATTTAAATGACATTAGTATGTATATGTGTATAAATGAATATGTGCATGTTGGTGTTTAGGTTTGTTTCAATGGTGTGTTTGGTTTTATGCATGCGTGCATGCAAGGAGTTGTGTGACTAGTGGATGAATGCATGGGTGAAAGTGTTGTATGTGAGTGTGTGTAGCCCCACTACTAAATTTAGCTACCCTGCGGGCCTCTTCATTAAGGGGTGTGTTCATGGCATTAGAGGTGCACCTCGGCTAACATTTTAGGTGGGAGGCAGACTAACACTTCAAATGTTGGGAGAGGCGCTAACTTCAGAAGCTGTGTGGGAGGGCAAACTAACTTGTGTGGGGGCATCCAACATCTTTCCACATTCAAATGAGACTATTCTGGTGAAGCTTCAATGTTACAAACAGCTAACTCTCGCCTTCATTTCTGAAACATCACACTTAAGGACTGCAGTGAGAATGAGAGGTGTCATGTCACAACATCCCTTGGAATCACTCCCCTGGCATGCAAGTGCTAACCCAATATCACGATTTCAATTACCTAAAAATGTATGCATATGAATGCAGGTGCTAACAGTGAATTGTTTTATGTTAGTAATTGCAGGGCCTTCGTTAAAAGCGAAGCCCAGGAACCATTTACTGTTTGTGTCCTGTTCCGTCTGGCCACGGCTCTGTTGGTCAGCACGGCAGAGGCTGGATGACAGTTTTGAAAGCAGATAGTGAGTGGGGCCAATAAACCCATTGCGCGGTCCGTCTCCCTACTGAGGGATGGCATCTTGGCCTTTCAGCTTTTACAGTTCAAATGGGCCCCCAAGCAGCTGCCCCCATGTTGGCAGTCTTATGACTTATGATTTAAGCACTCCACAGGTGCCTTGGTCTATTTCTCCAATCAGTAAGGCAAGGGGTGCCCCCAAACATTAAAAAGAAATGGGCCCCCTCCAGCCCTGACACATCTTCCGCTAGACCTGCTCCCAGTTCCCTCCTAATTCCCTGAACCCAGCTAGGAAGCTGAATAGCTATTGCACCTTCCCTTTGGGCACTAGTCGTACCTTTCACCCCGATTCAGATGCTATTTACTTTTATAATGCTATGCTAATCTTTGAAGAGTAGGGCTATCTAAAAGCTGAGACCAGAAGTTAAGACTTTGGTTTTTATCAAAGAGAGTCTGTTGATATTGCATGGCTAGGTTTTTGTGCTCTACATGTTTGAAGCAGAAGCCGCGCCTTAACAAGTGCTACGGGCTGGCGACACAGCAAAAGAGGCCTTCTGCCTCAAAGTGGGCAGGGACTAGCGCCACCCATGCAGTCATGTCGAGTCAACAAAACCCAGCATTTCAGGAGGGGGCTAGAGCCTGATCTGCTCAATTGTGTTGCGCCACTGCATGGCTTTCTTTTTCTTTGGGTTATTAGGGTGTCACCAATAAGCCAAAACTATTCAGTGGTGGAAATAGACTTTTTCTGGGGCATCCCTTCTACCACAGTGAAAGAGGCCAGGTCGAGCGACCGGAGGATTAGGTGGGTGTAGGGCAGGTATTTTAGTCACCCCCATGAACATTTGCCTCTTCCCCTCAGAGGATTTATCGTCAGCAAAGTACAAAATCTGTACCCTTTTTAAACCTAAAAAATGCACATCAATATTTCCCGTACAGTGCAACATTGACAAGAGATTTCACAGGGCTCCCGCTCAGACCCTCAAATGGTCTTGTGGGGAAGTGTCTCACTTTGGAACCTAGCGACCACGGTTCAAATCCCTGCACAACATAGTTTAAAGTATGAACACACCACAGCATTCTAAAATAAACATATAGTGCACATAGGTTTCCCAGATTGTGGAGCTGTATCTGAGATTTAGTGAGTAATTTTTTGCCAGATCGTGGATCTGGGAATATCCGTCCCAATGACAGCATTGAGTACAGATTGGAGGAAATGGCATATGAAGAGGGACACAGAGCTTCTAGATGTTAAGTTATTTGCCCACCGATTGACTTCTCATGACCATGCTAATCCATATGGCAAATCACACCCAGTTTCTGCCCTCCCAACCCAAAACACCTCCTCATTGGAACTCTTTGAGCTAACTTTATTCAAGCCTTGCCATCAACCTTTGCCCTCAATGCACCTGCAAGTGTTTTCTCAAAGCAGTCTTCTGAGAGTTAATGGTCCTCATTACGAGGTTGGAAGTAGCCATGCCGTTTATACCAGCATGGATACCCCCAAACTCTGGTCCGGCTCCGGGTCCCGCGAAAGGGGAATTACTGGGACATTCCGACCTCGGCAGGCCTATTAATTCCCCTTGCGCGGGACCCAGAGCTGGTACGTCCCCATTCCCATTTGAGCCCCCATAGTGCTCAATGGGAATGGGGAGGATGGTAGCAGTGGTACCATTCATAACGGTACCGTTGCTACCATCCAGATCTGCTCGCGGGGGCCGCTCTGCACGCCTGGTCTAACCAGGCGTGCAGAGTGGCACCCACGAGCAGAACTCGTAATGTGGCAGCATGGTAACAACGGCAAGAAAGCGCCGTTGTTGCCTTACCGCCACAATCGTAATGAGGCCCAATGACTCAATTGGAGTTGTAAACACGGAACTGGCGTAATAAAAATGTTTTGATCAAGTCTGCCTTCAGCCACTTGATTTTAAAAGCACCCTGCATGTCTTTCGCGGAAGTTCTGTTAAAAACAAGCATTGGCAAAGCCAACAGTTTTGGCTTGTGCATAAGTATTCAGCATTTGCCAGGCACTGCTATCAGCTGCCATTTTGCACCTGGTACCATCAACTGCCAGCTAATACCAATACAGAAGTGCCTTTGCCATGCCTACATGAAAGCCCAAACTGTTAGCATTGCCAGTGCTCTTTTTGCTTTGCCCTTGATGCACAGGACTATGCATCAAGGTTAAAGCAAACATACTACTTGACCCACATTGAATTTAGGCAAATCTATCCAGTAATAACACTTATGGCGCACAGTCAGCCTGGGCAGACTTTCTATGGCATGGTATTGTTACTGGCCCACATGCTAATAATGGCATATATTGATGCAGCCTGCATGGCCACACATGGGAACAACCAGCATTAATATATTTTTATACTAGCATATGTTGTGTGGAAAGGTGGCATGAAATGTATTGGAAAATGTTCCTTTGCACGGTTTGTGATTTGTAACTATTGGGATTTTCCATGTGCTTCCATACAAAACCAATTGCAAACTGTATGGCTTTCTACCCAACTTTGCAAAGAAAGTGCTGTAAAATGCATAATTTTAACCCAATGTTTCAAACATTTGTGGGAGTGAGAACCCCCCTCAAGCAACCCTTGTTTGGTTTGGGCTCCCTCACTGTGCTCTGTTGATCCTGCATAATTGGCGCAAACATTTAAGCTTCTTAAATTCAGATATGTACCAGTCTCCACTGTACATCATCTATCTGTCACTATGTACGATGTGTGCTTTAATGCTCACACAGGGGCCAGGTACTCCTTAATGCTTGCGTCACGCACCACATACGTCATGCCATTGCTGTAGTTGATTTGCAGTTGTTGTAATAAACCATATTTGGGATCCTTCAAACAAACTCAAGGGGAGATTTCTCAAGTCTCCTGTTTGCAGAGGTGCCGCCGCAGGCCCAGTGCAAAGAATTGTAAGGGTGCCTCAACAAATGTTTTGCCCCAGGCCTCACCACATCTTGTGAAAGCCCTGCCTAAGGGTCCACGTTCTGTTGGGTCCTAGTTAATGACTAGTGCTCCTTCGTCTCAGGCTACGGCCCATGTCCTTTGGGATTTGCCTAGTGGGGGTTGGTTTAGGAGGGGCTTGGGAGAGGGTGGATCCTGGGTTTCCTTCCTCCCCAGCTACTTCTTGCCACATGCCTTTGTTTCTGGTATGTTCTATTTACATTGGTGTCTGTTAGTTGATTCTGCCCGGTTCTTAAGTGAAGAGCCAGTGTTTGAGTAGTTTCCTGAATTTTAGGTGATCCTTTGTTTTACATTTTTCTTTTTGGAAGTGTGTTCAAAGTTTTTGCTGCTCGGTGGGAGAGTGAGGATCCCGTAAGTATGGTTTTGGTTCCAGGCGGATGTAGTTGCTTGATCGGAGTGTTCTTGTCGGTGGTAAATGGTAATTTTCTTTTGTAGGAATTCTGCTCCACGGCCGTGGATTACTCTGTGCTTTATGCACATCATTTAGAAAGTGATTAATTGTTTTATTGGCAGCCAGTGTAGCATTTATAGCGTTGAGGTGATGTGGTCCTTCGTGATAGTTTAAGGACGAGTCTGGCCGCTGCGTTTTGGACGTGTTGCAGTCGAGGTAGAGGCTGTTTGCGTAGTCAATTCTTGACATGATGAGGGCGATGATTGTCCGTGTTTTATGGGTGAAGGACAGAAACGGTAGGGTTCTTTTTATCGAGTGTAGGAGGAAGAAGCATTTCTTGATTATTGTGTTTATTTGGGTTTCTAATGTTGGCGTGTTGTCCATTAGGATTGCAAGGTTTTTTACTATTTCCGATGGTATGGGCTCTGTTCCTAGTTCTGTGGGCCATGGGATATAGATGTTATTTTCCATGTTTTTGGATATAACCATGATTTCTGTTTTTTGCCTGGGTTGAGTTTGAGGCTATTTGTGTTCAAGCTTCGTACATACTCTGGCTTCTCTACCACAAAGACATAGTTCAAAGCATAGACATCAGGGCCGTCTGTCAAAGTCTCTTTTCTAATAACAGTGTCTTACTGCAGTGGGCCTGTCGTAAGAAACAAATATCAAAGTTCCATTTCTATTAAGATCTTCACATGCACAGGTTCTTGCTTCCAGTATTTATGGGTCTCCCTCCTTCAGGCTTGGACCCCTTTGTACCACAATGTTCACTCTTTGTCTCCCTCTTTTGGGCTCGGACCATGGATCTCCCTTGTTCGGGCTCAGATCCTCTTGATATCAAAATCAAATGACTTTTGAATTTGCAATGGGTTTTTCTTAAACTGTCTCAGGACCACTTAGATTCACTTTATACAATATTTTCATCAATCTTTTGGCATTTGGCTCTCTTGGCGGGATACCTTACAGAGACCTTCGATTGAGAACACTCACGGTGCCAGACCATTCTGTTAATGGTATTGTATCTTTCCTTCTCAAGTTCAAACATTCATCAGCAGTTTAGCTTTACTTGCGTCTTTTATCACACGCGTTTACCAATGATCGTTCCAGCGCTTGTTATACAATGCTGCCGCTTGCAACCTTGACTTGAACACAGACGAGTCTTGCATCAGTCTCCCCAAATCACCGGCTGTGTTGACCTCTCTAATGCTTCTTTGTTCTTGGAGGCAAGGACGATACCCCAGCGGCTGCTGTTCCTCCCCATCTTGGTTGGTTACACAGGAGGGCCTTCGGTATCTCTGACACACAATACAGGAGTCTTCAGTCTGGTTTCCTTGCCTTATGCTTTCTGCTTCGAAGGTTTCTGGAAAATAACAGTTTCTTGGCGAAAATGTCAAGGGTGTTTCCCTCCTTGCAAACCCTTCTTGGTTTCCCGTCTTTCTCCCCTTGTTCAACTGCCGATTCAAAACTGCTGTTCCTTTGTGTGCTTTGCCTCGCTCAGAGTGTGCTCTCGTGCTCCGCCTTTTATCCGTGTGGGGAAGTTTAATGGAAGTCAGGTGTGAGTGATTGTGAGTAATTGCCTGACTTTGCCTGACCGTAGTAAAGGGACATGTCAGGTACACTGCTCGGGTGTAAGTCTGTTTTCTCCTAGAGCAGACTGTCCATGTGGAAGTGTTTGTGAAGGGAAAGGGGGTAAGGGGTAAAGTTCCCACGCATCCCATGGGGTAAAGGTGTTACAGGGGGAAGGATACCACGTCTCGCCATCCAGAGTCCCACTCCCACTCCCCAAAGACCCCTCACTCAGGTGATCCTCCTGGATCCATAGGCGATGGCCATGCCCTGGCCACCTGAGAGATATTCCCGGGGACTAGCGGGTGAGACACCTTCTGGTTTCCTACAGCAGGTTCCAATTTTTTTTATGATAATTAGCTGTTCATTTTGATTTTTTTAATTGGCATTTCTTGTAGAATGAGGCATATTGTGTTCGTTTTTTTAATGAATTCCAATAAAATAATGTGTATTTAAAACATTTTCTAATAAATCAAATTCAAGTTGAACATAATAGCAACCGTAATGTTTTAATACGTAAGGAACATTTGACTTGCAAGCCTATGCATAGATTGTATTTAATTGTGATTTTATGTGTATGAGTTTTTAAAACCCATTTAATGACACAGCGCAGCCCAACACGCAGAATGCTGTTTCGTAGGCTCGAGGACATGGAGAGCAGACAGCGGGAGATGGAGGAGATTGGTTACACTCACTCTGCACAAATGCAGGCCATTCGGGACAGTATCCATGGGGCCACCCACAGAACCTTGTAATAGGGCGGAATGGGTTTACTTGCACCGGCACCTTTGCCGGTGCTGGTAAACCCATTCCGCCAACCTCGTAATGAGGCCCAAGGTCTGGCCATCTGGTGGACCCTTTCCCACTGGGCCAGAGGGGAAACCCTAAATTACCTGACCCGCCCCCAGTCACAGTCCAGCTGCTGGGGAAAGATTATGTTAGGCAGCCTTCAATGAGAAGCACTAAGCATGACTCTTCCAAGCGCCCCAGAAAAATTGAAAAGTATTGATCAGACAGGAAGGAGGCCACCCAAATGAGGATTACACCCTGCAAGTCAAGTTATGAGTGAGTTTGAACGACTCAGGGATGGTTCAGCTGTCTCAAATGCGGCAGAGAGATAAAGGATAATCGGGAAAGAGACAGACCTCCATGTAAGCATGCAGTTTTCTTGTAAACTGCTTAATATCACCCTCAAGCCTTTTCAAGCCTCAAGTAAGGATTGTTTGCAAGACCACAGGACTTTGCTTTTGTGTGTCACAGACTTCCAGCACTTGTAGCTTGGGGGGAGAATGACAGCTTGCGGAAAGGCATTGCTCGAGGGTAGTGAATTTATGGAATAACTTTCAGTAGACTAGATGGAGACAAAAAGTACCTTCATTTTATGAAACGGTGCTGATTAGTCAAGGGGACTTTGGAGGATCCGATGCAGGACCTCAGATTGCCTGGGCCTAGAGGGCCTCTTCTGCTGTGAAATTACACCCTCTATGTAAGTGGTAACGGTACAGAGGTCCAGATCTGCTGACAAATTACACATTTCTTTCTAAACTACAAAGTTCTGGCTCTGCCAGGAAGAGGAAGTCATATTCAGCAGTTAGTTGTCTGTGCCACAAGATGCCCCCAGGAAAGCAGCCAAGTGCCATTTAAAGTACCAAAGTACTACACACCGTAAAGTATTATTGATGGTGTAGCACAGGGGTCTGTAACCTTTGGTGCTCCAAGTGTTTTGGACTACAAACACCATCACCTCTAGCCAGCATATTCAATGGTGATGGATTATGGGAGCTATAGAGGTCCAAAACATCTGGGGAGCCAAAGGTTGTCACCCCTGGTGTAGAACAACCAAAAAGGTGTGCTTTTCATGTTTCTCTGGTAATTGAAAGGTCTTTGGATGAATTCTCAATCTCGAACAAGGTCAGAATGCTCTGTTGGCAAATCGTTCTCTGCATCAGCCCAGTCCTTTGTGCCCGGGGTGGGTAGCTCTGAAATAAAGCCTTGTACTCCGATATGGATCAGCCTGCACTTCTGAAGTTCCAGGACTACACTAAGGCCAACTCAGTCTTTCATCCTTCTCAGGCTGATGCATGGAGTAGCCTTCAATTGGTAATAAGAGCGCCTGCTGTTATCTCGGTGCTTAGAAGTGAGAGGAATCCTGCACGAAACGCTTAACGCTATATAAGAAGACAATTTACAGAGGCATAGACCGGGTAGGACCTGAGCGGGCAAGGCCCACCCAACATCTGTAAATGCTGACTCAGCAGCACTGTCTGGGCACTCAAGGACAAAAGGCAATGTGCCCTGCTCCTTTTACCAGACCTTTCGGCTGCCTTCGATTTGGTGGATCACTCCATCCTCTGCAAGCACTTGTCCACTGCAGGCAATTTTTCTAAGGAAGTCTCAGATTGGATCCAATCCTTTCTTAACAATAGGTCTATGAGGGTTTTCTCCCAGTCGGCAGCCGCTGACCCATCCCCAATCACATGTGGGGTACCCCAGGGATCATGTGTGTCCCCCATTATGTACAACATATTTACTAAGCCCCTATTTGACCAACTGGACCAACTAGGGATCATCTGCACTAACTATGCAGATGATACCCAGATACTCTTACCACTCTCAGGCCATTATAACCTAGACCTCGCCCTCTTGAACAAAATGTACCAAATCATTCAGGCATGGATGCCAGTCCATGGATTATGCCTGAATGATGATAAAACCGAAATCCTAATCCTAGGTGCTTCAGCCCACCTTAATAAAGTTGATGCAAAATACAATGCATTTTCCATTGATGGCATTACCATCAAAGTGGCTAAAAAGACCAAAACTCTAGGCTTCTACTTAGACTCCACCTTAAACATGGGCAAGCAAGTCAATGTCATGTCTTCCACAATGGCATATACATGCAAGCTGATCCATGCTAGCAAACCCTACCTATCCACCAAGAGCTGTACTACCCTAGTGAGAGCTTTAATATTGTCAAAAATCGACTATTGCAACGCCCTATATGCAGGAGCCAGTAAACAGACTACGAACAAATTACAAATATTACAAAATAATGCGCTGAGAGCTGCAGTCCAAAAAAGAGAACATATCTCTGTGGCCAGAAGAGAAAATAAATGGCTATCCATCAAAGACAGGATTCTATTCAAACTTGTATCTATCACCCATAAATGCCTAAACAATGCTGCCCCCCTGTACCTCCAAGAAAAAAATCACCCATAAATCTTCTGCTCGCCCCACGAGATATGCCCAATCCTGCTGCATTACAACACCCAGATTCAATTTGAAAAGAGCAGCTTCCCAATCTTAGCCACCCAATATTGGAATGCATTACCCCTGCATCTCCGAATTGACCAATCTTTCCTAAACTTCAGGAAAAGCACCATAATTTGGTTGGTCTATAATGACATTTGAACGTAACTTCTGTGCACCTAATTTCTTTGTGTGACATACCTTAGTGTACTTTACCTGTAACCTTTCATGTATTGTAAATCTGCTATCTTACCTGTATGTACCTGTACTGTACAATATTGTAAAACTGCATTATCTTGTTGCGCCCAGATACCCTTGGGTGTGGAGCGCCTTACAAATAAACAAACAATCAATGTCACTGCAGTGGACCCAACTACATTAGCTTCAGACCCCACTTGTTAGACAATCCTGGCTACACCTCTGACAATTTACTATCGTAAAATATCCAGATATTGACCGTTCCTCTATGACAATGATCCTTTGTTGAATTAAAAATGCGCCACCCAACCCAAAAAATGGTTTTATTTATGAAAAAAATGAAATTAATAAAATAGTACATGCGAGCCAGGCTAAGAGCAGAAAGGAGAGATAACAGGCGAGGGGGATTTTACCCACCCCTAAGGATGTGGTTTCCGTCTAAATAAAGCTAACTGCAAGAGAGGAAGTAAACTCAGCCACCCCTCCTTACCCCACCCACCCTCAGACACTGCACCACTAGATGGTCACAGCCCCCCTCCAACAGGACGTCTTCACTTAAGTCTGGCACCTCTCGGGCTCTGCTGCTTTCAGCTACCCCGTGCCACGCCCCTGCCCCCTCACCCCATTCAGTAATAAGGCCGCTCTTGCCTCTGTCTCCCTGCTGTAAATTACCCCTATCACTTCACCTAAAGATGCCCCTTAAACCCGAGTCGCCCCCTTAGTTATCAATATGCCATTATCTTACCTCTAGAAAACACTCTCAACTCATCCCCAAAGTAGAAAAGCCCCATGTACACTGAATCCCAAGAATAGCCTAGGTCTCGGGAGGATAGCTCAGGGGCAACGTGCTCGCCTTGGAAGTAATACGACACAGAGCGGGTCCGCGCTTAGAAACCTCTGGGTATTAAGCGCTTTATAAATGACCTATCATATCATATCATCATACCAAAAATAACCCAGACTGAAAGAGAGGCGGTTAAAACGAAGAGCAACAACTTATTTGACACGAAGAAAGCAAATAACTAAATGCATTATTGTACTTGTTTTTTTTCTATGACGTAACATTCTCCCCCAATATATGTATTTTATTAAAAAAAATTTTTGTTCTGGTCTATGTAGTAAAATGATGGTTACTCTCAAAACAAGGCAAACCATTGCAAATATAGGAACTCTATTAACACCACTCCACCCTGCTCTAAGCAATGTTATTTCAGAACAGAAGTGTTTTTTGTTCTGATTTTTTAATTACCTTTTGAGCTGTTTTTTTTTTTATTTTAGCTTCCCTTCACTGAACTGTATTTCTAATTCTTACGTTTTAATATTGTTGTTTGTCGTGTGGAGCTAATTTGCCGGTTTCGTCTGTTTATGAACACCTTTGTAGCTTCAGTCTCCCAGTTGAATGTTTTGACCACATTTGTATAGTGCTGCAAAAAGACGCTTCTAGGAGCTGCAGCAATAGGTGTTATTATCACCCAATGTAATGGTACCTCATTTCTCAACCTCGGGAGGATGGAGAGCTGAGTCAGCTGCGCAGCCTGGGTTCACGTCTGCGGCTGCAGGATGCACACTGCAGCGACTGCCTAACTCACTGAGCTTTATTATCAGCTCATACATTCCTCTGGCACCAAAGACCGCTATTACAATAATGGAAAAGCACTAATGAACGCAGAGTTTTTACACTTGTTTAAAAAAGTGTAAACACCGCATTGTTATTGAAAAACTGAATAGAGGAACACAGCCTTCTAAGCATCCCTCAAACCCCTCATGCCTCCAACATTATATTGAGTACTAACTTAAAATGTATCATCATCAACCTCATCATTGCAATGCTTAGTTTGAAGGTTAACACCCATTGTAAAAGAGCAATAAAAGGGATTAAAACAAGTAACTAGAAATTACAAAAAAGAATCAATTCAATAAGCAACTTTCCCCTTAATGAATGTGCTATTCAATATAAGAATCGTTAGCAACATATCTGTTTGGCAAATAACATCGATTTATTTTGCATCAGTAAGGGACGTTAAATTACAATCCTTAACAATAGGAAATTGAATATTTTATCCTAAAACTTAAATGTGGGACAGAAGAATAAACAACATGTCTAGTTCTCAATGGAGGCACCGTCACACACACATTGTTCAGTCTTCTAATACAATTCCAGGTATAAATGACCGAAGCCAGCGGACGGTGGTTGACCCTGAGATCAGACAACACATCCTGCTTACAGAAATGATCAAACTGACTCAAGTCATTTCTCGAAGAATTATAGATACACAACTAAGAAGAAGGAGGTATGGAACGGTTTCCGTGTTCAGAAATAAACCTCTGTTTATTCTTCAAAGAGCTATTAGAACCCATAAATGTTAGAAACACTAAAGCCATAGTGGCTGGTTCTAAAAGTATCCCGGTAAGACCCAGCAGAGAAAGCTCCTTTGTAAAATATTACGGTCAGGGTCTACACAAGCTAACATTGAAGCTAGCAGATCATAGGGGAGTCCCATGAGTAGGCCAATGGTTCCTACTTTTCCAGAGTCTTACCTAAAATTGCAAATGTTTAAGAATAATCAGGTCAGATATTTAACCAATACCTACATCACGGTGCATTAAATATGCAGGAGCATCCCTCAAGACACCAAATACATGATACAAAAACAGGATCTCTTTTACTTGAATTGAAGAAAGAGTTATATGACCCCAAACTTCAGCTCAGTAACTATCAATTGCAATATATTTGGCGGAATAAGTAGGTAGGATTGGATAGTAGTAAAATCTCCAAATTCCTTTCCTTATTTAAAAGGGCACCATTCACTTTGTGTCATTTTAGATGCTAGACTAGAAACCTGAGTCCTGAGTCCTCGCAGTCCAGATGGTTTGTGATGGTGATCTTGATGTAGGAGAATTGTTTCACCCACTCTAGGCTATCGCGCGAAGCAACAATTGAGAGAGTCTTTCCCTAAATCGACCCTTGCAAATTCAGGTAGATTTATCGGAGTTCAAACCAAGATCACAGACTGTCATAAATTCTGCATATCCACTGACAAGTATGTGCTGCGCTGTTGGTGTATGGGCTCTCACAACCACTTCATCAACAAAGGCCAGTGCACAAATATTCCGGCCGGCTATTTTGGCATGTCCATAGTCATCTTGTTTTACTCCTGATTCACAGCAGCAGCAGCATCTCGCTAAGATGGTGGCGTCCTATTGAGCTCCGTCCAGAGCGGGCGGCAAATACATCTAATGCCGAGCCCACGATTGTGCTGTGGGGCTGTTACTTGGCCGGGTGGGTATTGGGCATTTCTAGCTGTGGGGGACGAGTTTCGGATTCCCTGGCCGCCTGGAGACATGGATCAGCACCTGTGTATTGGCATGGAAGAAGGAGAAGACGTAGTGGTCTGGGCGGCCTGTTGTGAGGTGGCTCTCCATGTTCTGCCAGAACACAGCCTATAGTGCAAACGGCGGGATCAGCCCCAACGGCCTCAGCGCTGACCCTGGGGGTTGACAGAGGATGTTGTCGCAGCCGGCCATGCAAGTCTGGAACGGGAGCCCTGGAGTGATGCCCGCTTGAAGGTATAGAGTCGGCCCTGGGCTGTGCATGCATGTGGTGCCCTGATCGGCATTCGCAAAGGCAAAGCTGGAGTGGCAATTCCTATGGTGGAATTTGTTCATAAGTCATTTAAAGCATGTCCAACACCTACTCCCATTAGTGCATTACTCCCATTAGTGCAAAGAGCAAGATGGCTTCTTGAGTTCCTCCAGAGAGCCACGGGGGGCTAAACGCCCGTCAATGAGCAGGCGATGCTAGCCACTTACGAACTTACTGGCATCAGTAATACCAGTCAGGACGTTTGGTGCACCTGGGGATGGAGTCTCGGTTCCCGGGCTGCCTTGAGAAGCTGACCGGAGGAGAGGCCTCAATGTGGTGTCTGCTCTGGAACTGTGGGGTCGCTTATTGGGTGTCCTTACCTTCCCTTGTTGTCCTGATCTCCACTTGATCACCATGCTCCTGACTGCGCAGCCCTCCCGAAGATCCAAGAACCCTCTGCATGTTTGAGCCGTCGGTTCACCTGCATGAGGAAGCACTCTACAGAAGCCTTGGAGACTGTACAGCCAGACGCTAGACACCAGGTTGAAGAGGGGCTAAGGGCTACGGTGGGCTGCAAGCACATTTGGGGGCAGTCATGCATGTCTGGTAATTAGCCCCGGGAACAGCTTTGAGTGGTGTTGCTGGGGAGCACCTAAGCCTCTGGGTTTGCTGTGCCCTCTCGGTTTGCTGTGCCCTCTCACCCTGCTGTGTGATAGATGCCGGCTGGTGCGGGAATGGGGCCCTGGGGTGAGCTGTGCCTAATATTGGAGTCTCCTGAAACCAGTCCAACCACGCTAGTGCCAGCCAGTGGCTGAATTGGGGGGGGGCTGAGAAGCCTGAGGATTGGACTCCTTACAGGTGTACCTGGGCTAGCAGTGCAGCTAATACTCCCACCAATAGCACATACAGCCTGCCCAACATTCCAGGCGCTATGGCTAAATCACAGATAGCACAGAAGATCTCAGACATAGCTTCACTGCTGTATGCCCAGGACATGGGGAAGAAAAGCAAAACCGCTTTGGCCATGATCCATCAAGAATGACAGCAACACGCTGCAGCCTGTGTGTTGATCCCAGTCGAGTAAACTGGGAGCCCGTTCACAGCCTGACTCCCAGTGTACGGGGTAAGTATGTGTTGTTGGAGATACAGAATAAATCAGCATTTTCCTTCTTTCCTCCAAATCTGGTCTCACCGTTTTCAGAAGAATCAGCAAATGCATTTTGCTAGGGATACAGAGTAAATCAGCATTTCCCTTTCTTTCCTCCAAATCTGGTCTCAGCATTACAGAAGGGAATAGATTCTTACCTGTAACTCCATTTCTCCAGCATTGGTATCTTTCTATGGATGCACATGCTTAGAATATTCCCCGTCGACAGACTGGGAACCCTCGGTACACTTATAAAGCCGTTTCCCATAGGAAAACATTCGACATTTTTGTGTCCTATCTACGTCGTTTTGGGCCTGTGCACGCATGCCCCACTAGGACGTAGCGGTATAAATGCCCCACCCCCGCGGCTCCCTTCAGATTTCGACCCCTCCAAAGCAGAATGGGGTGAAACTTAGATATACAAGACGATTGCATTCCGGGGAGGCCGGCGGGCAAATGTGAATCCATGAAGGATACCAATGCTGGAGAAATGGAGTTACAGGTAAGAAACTATTCCCTTTTCCAGCATTGGATCTTTCATGGATTCACATGCTTAGAATAGAATGCAGAGCAGTGATCCTGAAAAAAGAGGAGGTGTGAATGCAATCCGGTAACCTCCCAAGCATACGTATAGCGAACCACGCTTACGTAGGATGCCAATTTAAAATGCGCAACAGTACATGCACAGATCAATACCTATATACACAAATAGAAGTAAATATATACACATCCTTATATACATACACATATACATATGTCAAATTAAGCAGAGACCCTTCCTGAAAAGGGCTTACCTTATTGAAACAGATGGCGCAAGACTGCTCTTCCCATTTGTATTTCGTCCGCATGCTGCCGTTCGAGGCAGTAATGGCGGGTAAATGTGTGAGGCACTGACCATGCCGCCGCCTGGCAAATGTCTGTCAGCGGGATTCCTGCCCACAACGCCGTCGACAACGAAGTTGCCCTTGTGGAATAAGCTCTCTGACGCCCTTGAAGCGGCTTTCCCGCTGTTGAATGACAGAAGGCAATCATCGACAAGACCCATCGTGCCACTCCTTGCTTTGAAATTGCTTTTCCTTTTGCCGAAGGACCATTTGCAACGAAGAGTTGTTGCGTAGATCTAAGTTGCTGAGTCCGATGAAGGTAAAATTTTAGAGCTCTCTTGACGTCCAATGTATGTAGGACTTTTTCCGCAGCTGATGAGGGAGTCGCGAAAAAGGTGGGCAGGACAATGGATGAGTGCTTATGATAAGCCGTAGGAACTTTTGGAATGAAACAAGGATTCGTTGACAGAACCACTTTGTTAAAAAACCTTAGGTACGGAGGGTTTATGACCAACGCTTGCAACTCCGAGATTCGCCTAGCTGATGTTATAGCTATTAGAAAGGCCACTTTCCATGACAAGAACTTCATCGACGACGTGGCCATTGGTTCAAAGGGTGGTTTCATTAACCCTGCTAGCACCATATTAAGGCTCCACGTTGGTGGAAAGCGTTTAACCGGAGGGAACGTCCGGAACAAACCCCTCATGAAGTGTTTCACCAACCTGTCACTAAACAAGGGAGACGACTTCCTTCTCCTCGTGAACCTAGAGATGGGCGCCAGGTGCACCTTTATAGATGAAAAGGATAATCCGCTCTTCACTAGGTGTAGCAGATACAGCAGAAGCTGTTCCGGAGTAATTCTTAGAGGTTGCACTCCCCTCTGTCCTCGACACCACATACAGAACCTTCTCCACTTACACTTGTACGACTTGTTGGTGGAAGGGGCTCGCGCTGCTTGCAGGATCCTCCGACAGTCCGACGAAATGCTCAAGGCACCAAATTCTGAAAAGTCAGGAGCCAAGCTGTGAGATTGAGACTGTCTGGATTGTGATGCCACACTGTTCCCTCGTTCCTGGACAGGAGATTGGGAACCTTCGGGAACGTTATTGGTTGATCCACTGACAGGTGAAGCAGGTCGGAAAACCACGGCTGCCTCGGCCAACACGGTGCCACTAGGATGACCCGGCACCTGTACCTGCGTATCCACTGAAGAGTTCTCCGTATTAGAGGGAACGAAGGGAAGGCGTGGAGGAACTTGTCCGTCCACGGAAAGGAGAACGCTTCCCCCAGCGAGCCTTCCTGTGGCCACCTGCTGGCATACATTTCACACTTCTTGTTCTTATTCGTAGCAAAGAGGTCCAGCGGAGGCCGTCCCCATTTCTCGAAGACTTTCGACAACTGGACGCTGTCTATCTCCCACTCGTGAATCTGGTCCATATTTCTGCTGAGCGAGTCTGCTTGCTCGTTCCGCACCCCCGGAAGATGATGAGCTACGATGGATATATCGTGTTTCAGAGCCCAGTGCCACACCTTCTGAGCCTCGGTGGAGAGGGTTCTGGATCGCGTGCCCCCTTGCTTCCTCAAATAAAACATTACCGTCGTGTTGTCTGTCAATACTCTCACTATGGACCCTCTGATGTGCGGCAGGAACGACTTCAGGGCCCAGCGCACTGCTCTCAGTTCCAGAACGTTGATGTGCAGGAGAGATTCCCTCCGAGACCAACAACCTTGCGTTTGTAGAGTGTGCTCCCCAGCCTGTCAGGGACGCGTCCGTCACTATGGTTAGCCGAAATTCCGGCTCCTGTAGAGGTACCCCTTTGGATAGATTCTGAAAGCTTCTCCACCACTGAAGAGCTAGTAGGAGCTCGTCGTCGTCGACAGTCAGTTTGTCCGACCAGAGCCCTTGGGCCTGCGTCCATCGGTCCGCCAGAAACTCTTGCACCGGCCTCATGAACAGGCGGCAGTTGCCCACCAGAGGAATGCAGGACGCCATAGCGCCCAGAATTGACATATATTTTCTCACTGACAGGCTGGTATTGATTTTCAGCTGACCTGCCAATCGATTGAGTTTTGTGATTCTGTCGAGGGGTGGCTTCACTAACCCTGACTGGGTCTCGAACTGTGCGCCCAGGAACACCAAGCTTCTCGATGGCATTAACGAGGATTTCTCGAAGTTTACCGCAAACCCCAGCCGTTGTAAGAGGTGCATGGTGGCCTGCAAACTTGTGTGAGTCGACATAGGGGACGACCCCCTCACCAACCAGTCGTCGAGATACGGGTATACATGATGGCTCTGGGCCTCATCACAACCCTGGCGTTAAGGGGTTAACGGCGCCGTAAAAGGCTGCAGCGCCGTTAAACCCTTAACGCCCGATTCACACTTTAACGCCTGCTTTTCGTTAAAGTCCAACCCGCTAAGGGACCTTGGTGCTAATTACGGCACCGTAATTTACGGTGCCGTAATTAGCGCCTTCTCCATTCCCATTGAGCCCTATGGGCCAAAAATGGGAATGGGGAAGGGGCCATGGTGAATGGGGATTTACCGCCCCGCCAACCTGGGAATGGGGCGGTAAATCCGCCATCCACCATGGCGGAATCCGGCATGGACCATGGTGCTAATAGCACCATGGTCCCACGCCAGGGTTGTAATGAGGCCCCTTGTCTTCTCAGCCAGGCTGCCACCGGGGCCAAGCATTTCGTGAACGTTCTGGGAGAGGATTTCAGCCCAAGGGGAAGTACTGTGAACTGGTAGTGAGTCCAGCCTACCATAAACCTTAGGACCTTTTTGTGTCGCTGACACATCGGTATGTGGAAGTACGTGTCCTGCAGGTCCAGAGATGCAAGAAAGTCCCCTTCTTAGACTGACCGTATTAGTTCCAGGAGCGTGAGCATCTTGAATTTTAGGCTTTTCAATGATTTGTTTAGATCGCGCAGGTCTAGAATGGGACGCCACTTTCCGTTTGGTTTTTTCACCACAAAGTATCGGGAATAAACCCCTTGACCCCTCTGTGATGACGGAACCAATTCTATAGCACCTTTTTGTAGCATAAGTGCTACTTCCTGCTGCAACACGCTCAGATGGGGTTGAGCTACAAACGCCGGTGGAATGTGAGGAGGGTTGCTTTTGAATTGCAGGGAATGTCCGTATTTTACAGTGTCCAACACCCATTGATCTGTTGTTATCTGCTCCCATTCGTTGATGTAGCATGATATCCTGCCTCCCAGAACGTTCTGATGCCCGTCATTGCTGGTCCTTGGTCTGCTTATCCCTCGGCGACGACGAGAAACCTGTTCTCTGGTAGTCCCGGCGTCGTTTTGCCACTTGAGAAGCCCGTCTGTATCCCTGGGAAGGGTAGGCTGGCCTACTGAAGGATCTGTCTCTCGATGCCGAGAATCTGGAATTTCCCGATGCTCCTCTGAAGGGACGAAAAGACCGGAAACTCTGACCACTTTGAAGGGCCCCCAAGGAACGCGCCGTGTCCGAGTCCCCTTTCATGCCCTTCAGGGCCTCGTCTACCTTCTCACCGAACAGAAGGTCTCCCTCAAAAGGCATATCCAGCACCTTGTATTGCACCTCTGGTCTGAAGTTGGTGCATTTCAGCCATGCCTGCCTATGGAGGACCACACCGTTATTCACCTTCTTAAACCCCAATTCCGCGAGGTCCACCGCGATGTTTATGGCATGATTGGAGGCCTCTTCACCCTCTCTGACCAGTAACATTGCCGCCTTACGATGTTCTTCCGGAAGATGCTCCAGCATAGGAGCCAGTCGGTGCCACATCTCCCTGTCGTATTTGGCTACTATAGCTAGGGAATTGGCCGCTTTCACTGTGGTAGCACCTACCAACAGCACTTTTTTGCCGAAAGAATCCTGTCGTCTGGCATCACTTTCCGAGGGAGTCGTGCACTTGTGCTGGGCCCTCGCCTTTCGCGCCACCGCTGCCGACACCACTGAGTCGGGAGTTGGTTGGGAGGCGAGATACTTGGGGGTAGACTATGGAGCCTTAAACTTTTTCTCCAGCCGACCTTTTATCGCTGGTTCAGAGAAAGGGTGGTGCATGGTCTGCAGCCCCTCTTGCCACACATGATCCAGGATGGGTACTGAAAACACCGACCTTCTCCTCTTTCCCATGTGGTCGAAAAGAAAACAGTCCTTTTTCTCCTCTTCCTGGGCCAGGCCGAATTCTGTACAAGCCTTGGCCATCATGGTGTGAATGACCCAATATCGTCCGGTGGGGACGGCTGAGCCGGGCTTCTCGAGGCTTCTAATTCTGCTTCGGACTCCCAGTTTGGATCCCTGGAGGGGGAGAGCGAGACCTCTGATAAGGCTCTACTGTCCGAGTCTGAATCCATCAGCTCTCCTTCCTCACGGCGTGGAGCCGAGAGGTCTGTAACCGCTGGCAATGCCGTGGGGATTGACTGAGGTGGCCGACGAGACGGGCCCAGGTTGTAGATGGTCGACCTAGCCAGAGTTGCTTGAGGTAGTCTGTCGTCCAGCGTCTTCAGCAACGTTTGCAACGTGGATAAGACCTCCAGCGACAAGAGTGACTACGGATTGAGCAGAGGGGTAGACCCCGGAATGCTCCCTGAGAGAGGCCTGGTAATCCCTCGTAACCCGAGGTCTACAGGGCCAGCTATTCTCACATCCTCATCACCCGAGGACACCGACAAGGCCTCTTGTTGCAGTAGTGTCTCTGGCAAAACTGGGTCGTAAACCTCTGGTCACCAGGCCTCTTGCGGAATCTCCGTTGATGAAGCAATAGCTGGACTCATTGTCGTCGTCGTCGTTATTGCCTGCGGTCCAAGAACGGTTGAGGCCAATTGTGCCAGCGGCAGAGACGTGGTCGACGACTGCCCTGCCGTCGACGACGGCGGCGGTCATGCCGGTCCTTGAGGCGTTCCCGCCTTTTCCGAACTCGACCTGCGCTTCTCTGCATCTCGACTTGAGGCTATGATGATCGCCCGAGGAGGATTTAGATTTTCCTTTTCTGTCCTTCTTCGTTGAAGATGAGGATGACGAGGCTTTCTTCGACGAAGAGTCCTTAGGATGGCCTCTCGATGATTCCTTCTCCTCCGGTCATGATTTCTTCACCGGGGGTTCCGACGATGTCGAGAGGCGCAGGGCCCCTGAAGATTTTGACACTGAGGCCATGCTGCGCCTGGAGCCCACCTCCGAAAGCGGGTATGCCCCCGCTCCATCGTTTACCCATGCCACAAGTCTTCGACTTCGATCTTTAAGAGTCTTCTGGGAGAAGCCCTTACATATGTTGCACTTGTCCGCTGAATGATGAGGGTGTAGACAATATATGCAATCCATATGTCCTCGTACACCTTCTTCAACCCGCACGTAGCGCACGGGCGGAACAGCGCTTTTCCTGACATCAGGAGAAACTCCAACAGCACAACCTAGACAAAATAGTAGACTACACGAGGTGCTCCCACTACTTTGGAGACGGTTGAAATCTGAAGGGAGCCGCAGGGGCGGGGCATTTACACCGCTACATCCTAGTGGGGCATGCGTGCGCGGGCCCAAAACGACGTAGATAGGACACAAAAGTGTTGAACGTTTTCCTATGGGAAATGGCTTTATAAGTGTACCGAGGGTTCCCAGTCTGTCGACGGGGAATATTCTAAGCATGTGAATCCATGAAAGATCCAATGCTGGAGAAGTACAGCAAATGCATCAAGATTGTAAGGTGACACTCTGCTGGAAGCCCAGTACCTTGTGGGGAAGAGAGGTGTACACGACAGCGGGGTCTAGGAAAGTGCTAAGGAGAGGCCAGGAGAGCAAGTTCCAGGGATTTCATGGGGTGCAGTGGATGAGGTGCTAAGTGCGAGGAGGGGGTGGACTGGGTGGGTGTGCCTGGTGCCCTATAGAACTCAGAGGAAACCAGGCAGCCAGTCACTGCAGAAGATGGGGGAGTTAGCAGGGGAGGCGGAGAGGGAAGGAAGAAGAGAAAAGGATGGTCATGAGGAACTTCAGGAACTAAAGGAGATCTGGCTCAAGCCTGAGAGGGACAGGGAGACCATTCCAGAGGGAGGCTCCTGCATCGGAGAGAGATCTACCCCCCTGCAGAGAGCTGGATCTAGAAGACCTAAGTGCTCTAGCAGGGAGGTATTTAGGGAGAGAGAGTTGGATGTAGTGTGGTTGCAGGACCCAGAAAGCCTTGTGGATGATGCAGAGGTTCTTGAACTTGATTCTAGCAGCAACCGGGAGCAAGTGGAGGGATTTTAGGGCTAGAGAGATGTGGTCCCTAGGCTTGAGGCCAAGGATACGTCTTGCAGTCCTATTCTGAATAAGTTGAAGGGGGAGAAGGGAGGATAAAGGAAGATTGAGGAAGAGGCTGTTACAGTAGCCCAGCCTAAAGAGGACCAGAGCTGTGGAGACATTGAGATTCTGGGGGAAGGCGAGGAATGATAGAATGCCTCTGAGGAGGTGCAGCTGAAAGTGCACCTTCTTGGCAAGGTCTTCAATGTGAGGAGAGAAGGTGAGGCGAGAAGGTGAGAGAGAGGAGTCAAAGATGACACCAATGTTTTTTGCCTCACAAGATGAGGGGAGGGGGTCCAGAGTGTAGGAGGGAAGGGTGAAGCTAGGGTGCCAATGAGTAGGATCTCATTCTTACTGGCATTAAGGCAGAGATCATTGGCAGCACACCATGCCTCAATAGCAGACAGACAGTCAGGGATGAGACAGTAGGAAGTGGAGGCAGCAGAGGGAAGATTGAAGAAGAGGGGCAAGGTAGATGTTGAAGAGCCAATGCCAAAGGATGGAGCCTTGAGGGATGCCGCAGGTGGAGAGTGTGATAGAAGAGATAAAGGGGACCAGTTGAACCTGGGAAGGTCGATCAGAGAGGAATGAGTTCAACGAGTCCAGTGTCAGGCCCGTGATGCCAAGGGTGTCACAGAGCCAATTTGGCAGGGTGGCAAGATTGACTATGTCGGAGGCAGAGGACAGATCCAGAAGGATAAGACCGGATGCAGAGTTGGAATTGGGATTTGAGAGCAAGTCTTCAAAGGTGTTCAGTAGAACGATTTCCATGCCTCTGGCTGCTCGGAACCCAGACTGGTGGTAGCGGAGACAACCAACAGATTCAGAATGTCGGATCAGTTGGGAGACAACCAGCTTCTCTAGGAGTTTTCCCAGGAAGGGGGTAATGGAGATAGGGCAGTAGCTAGTCGGGCAGGAGGGGTTCTTAGAGGGCTTTTTGAGGAGACGGTGCACAACACAGTGCTTGAGGAGTAGCAGGCAAGTGCCAGCGGCAAAGAAGTGTTTACAGAAATCGGCCAAGGCTGATGCAAGGGAGGCAATGTTGTCCTTGATCATTCTGGAGGAGCAGGAAAGCACCTGTTTGGAGGAGACTTTCAAAGAGAGGACTTGTCTAGAGATCTCATCCAGTGCTATTGGTGGGAAAGAGGAGAACAGTGCAGAGGAAGAGCCAAATACCCCTACCAGAAGCTCCACCCCCATGTTGTCCATATGTTGGGAACCAAAAATTGCGACACGTGCAGTGCCAGTGATGATGCCTCTACCGCAAAGAATTCTTGAAACAAGGGCCCTCATTACAACACCGACGCTAAACCATGGCGCTATTAGCACCATGGTTGGTGCCGGTGTTGTAACGAGTCCGCCATGGGGAAATGGGGAAATACCGCCCCATTCCAAGGTTGGCGGGGCGGTACCCCATTTCCCCATGGCCCTTCCCCATTCCCATTTTTGCCCCATAGGGCTCAATGGGAATTGGGAAGGCGGCAATTACGGTACCGCAAATTGTGGTACCGCAATTGCCTGCGAGGTCCCTTTGCGGGTCCCTACTTTAACGGCTGGTCTAGACCAGCCGTTCAGGTCGGGTCCCGCAAAGGGACCTCGTAGTAAGGCGCTAAGTGGTTAACGGTGCAGCAGCCTTTTACGGCGCTGTTAACCACTTAGCGCCAGGGTCGTAATGAGGTCCAAAGTATTGAAGAAGAAGTGTCGTGCACCATCCACACTCCAGCCACCACTTTCGTAGTACCAGGTACGTTCACACCAAAATATGTGACGCATGGAGAACAGATAAAGCAGCAAAGAGCCGCAGTTGGGCTCTGCCCAGTGCCTATCAGAATGACAGCACCTATTGAAGTACCGACACCTAAGAAAACCTGGACAGTAAGGTACCCATTGAGAAAACCATATCTACAAGTGAGACAAAATGACGGTTGTCAAAATGTAATACCAAAAGAAGCCAAGAAGATACTAAAGAAAGATGAATGGTGATGTCATAAGAAATCGAACTGACGCACATATAGAAGATATAATGACCTGAGAATAATGACAATGAGACGAAATACCATGGATAAGTGACATCTTGAACCTAAGGTGAAACAGTTGATGTCAAGATAAAGAAACTTATGCCATAAAAGATATTCAGTCAGTTTAAACATGTACAGATGCAGGAAATCGCAAGAAGCAAAGAAATTGTGAAGCTTGCTTATGCTTAGTAGTGAAATAGATTGCAGCAAGCGCCATCTATACATATATCTACCTCAAAAAGCACTTTGTATAAGTATACTTCTACTACGCACATGAGCAAAATTGAACAGAGGTTACTAAAGGTCTCAAGAGGAGAGTGCTGCAACAAACAAATCGAGAATTAAGACGGAGAGAAACTCAGCTGAAGGTAACCATGCCAAGAAGCCAATGTCGTATCAGCTGGAATAGGCCAACAGTGGATACAATTAAAGAGAAAAAAGAACAGAGTATCCTGTTCAGAAAGGCCAAGATAAGCCACAGATGGTAGATGACTGGCAGAATTAAAATCAAATACACAAAATACATGAAGAAGAGGCTGATTTCACGGTGTCTGAATCACATGACAAGGCAGGCAGAAAAGGAAAAGACTTTCACACCTAGGCATGGATCCTTGCCATACCCATACTCCTTAATTTTCCCAGACCAAGGCCAAACTGCAAGGAAATAATTGACACATGACCACTGAGGTGATGATTAATTATAACATAATTGAAGGAAAGCTGTGGTGTAGACTAACTCCTTGCACCTGGCTGGCTATTCTGCATGCTGCTAAGCGCAAGTGGAGAAGTATGAGTGGGGTTGATGCCAACCCAATCATAGTGGACCGCGTAATCTAGGGTCCTATAGTTAGTAGAACCAATGAGGCGTTGTACTTTTAGTGACGTTTACAGTGGCCATTTTGAAGCAAAGGCTTAGTTGCCCCACCTGACATTGTTTATCCAATCCCCTCTCTCCATTACCATATACAGATATAGTACCTATATTAAAGTTCCCTTCCTGTAACCAATCAAGTTGCATGCTAATTTTTATTAAGATAAAGGGAGAGAAAGATGAATTAAAAAGGAAAGAGAAGGAAAAGGAAAACCGATTAAGAGACATAGGGGCTAAGAAAAAGGATAGACAGAAATGAGAGCAGTTATATCGTGATGAGCAAGTCAGAAAATAGGAAAAGTCAGAAGAGCAACAAAACCGCGATCATAAGCAGAGAACAGCTGATGATCAGGTTAGACAGGAACAAAGGAGGATAGAAGAAGAAGAACAAAAATACAGGAGAAGAGAATAAAAAGACGAAGAGATGAGGAAATGCGAAGGGCAAATGAACGAAGAGATGCTAGGAAACAAGAAGAAAATAGGGTCAGAGAGGAAGCAAGGAAGCGTAGAGAGTTTGATGACGAAATAGAATGAAAGCGAAGACAGAGAGCACGGGATCTTGAATATCTGGAAAGAGAGGTAAAAAAACCCGACCCAGTACTAGAGTGGGAAGATATAGAAGAATTCTTCCCCGAGTACGATTCAGTTCCAGGCACGTCTAGGGCAAATATCAAAGATGACTTTGACACCAGAAGCATCGGAAAGACGATTGATAGAATATATGATGAGATGGGGCTAGAACAGGTACCCCAAGGGAAAGGTAAGGACGAGCGTCTTGAGAGCACTCAGTTGTACGATTCTGAGGACGCCTCCCGAAGTAGCAGAAATAGAAAGCTGTCCCTAGATAGGCTGACGCTAACCAGAAATGAGGAGGATGAGAGAAGTTGCACGAGTTGGGCACAGACAATATCGGATGCAGAAAGAGAACAATGTGAAGAAAGAGAAGACGAGAGAAGACGTGAAAAATGCTTCTCTAGAGGAAAAGGAATAAGATGGTCAGATTCTAGTGGATCTGCATCTAAGACATCATAGTCAGCCGTACAATCAGATCGGCATGAAGGAGTATCATACGGTAAGAGGGGGGTGTCTCCACCACCCAATGTGAGCAGACTTAAGGACATTACCAGGTAGACAGCGATGCAGGAATATTACCCCTGCGATGGACAGACAAAATGATGAGGGAGGAAAAGGAGTGCCATGTGTCACAGTTCCCGTTACTCGAAAAAGGAGGGACAAGGCCACAATATATAACTTGGCCACACATGGATCGAGAAAACCTGAAAAATAAGCTCCCAATGTTGACATCGGGAGCCGGAAAATGGATGCATGAGGTTACGGGAGGGAACACGTTAGCTATTGGAGATATTAAGGGTCTTTTAATCATCATACTTGGTGATGAAGCTGATGATGTATGGACACGTGCCGGTTACCCTAAAGTGACTACAGTTAATACTATGCATGATATTACGCAGGTCCTATATCAAGCCCTTGTTACAAGCCTTAAAGAAAGCACAGGCAACGAAAGAAGAAATCGTGTGGACCGAGAGCATGGAAGAAGGGTTTGTCCAACTAAAAAAGCCCATTTGCACGGCACCAGTTTTAGGGATTCCCAATTATGCAGAGGAATTTTACCTGTTTTCACACACAAATGGCAGTGTTATGACGGCAGTACTCACACAGAAAACCACACGCATGACGGAGCACCGTTTAACAATTGCAGAACCGCGGTATGGAAAGCGCTTCGAGTACTATACCTGGACACTTCTGATATGGGAGCTATAATGACATGTAAAATGAAGGAGTCAGATGATCCTTTGCTTTACATTCAGAATTTCCAAGACGCCTGGCTGCTGGAAAATTGTGAATCTTGGGGGAAATCCCTGTGCTTTACCACATATCATGCCAAGGGCTGCCACAACAAGTACAGAAGCAGCTCAAGAAATTGGTAGGAATTGAGGCCGGGCCATGGTCTGAAATACAGTCGACCATTGCGCACTATTGCAGGCTGCTGCAAGAGAAAAATGGCAAAAAGGATGCTGCATGGAAAGGTGAAGAGGCCAAATTAGTGCAGAAAAAATTGTCCAAATATGCCATTGAGGGGGCAATGATCACTAACACAGACGGATCACCGACACAGCAGATAAATAATCAAAGGCAGTTTGATCAAAGCAATAACGGGTTTTACCCAAGAGGAAGAGGCTTTCGAGGAAGAGGATGACAGAGTAATCAGGGAGGTTTCCAGAGTAATCAGGGAGGTTTTCAAAACATGCAAAACGCCAACCAGGATGTGCAGAATGGGCAAATAATCAGACCACCGCCAATATGTTGGACGTGTGGGATGACAGGGCATCTAGCACGCACATGCAGAAGACAAGGAATGATCCAAAACGACCAAGGTACAAGAGGAGGGATGATTAATCCACCTGCTTTCTCGCAGCAGGGTGGAAATGGAGTTGCACAAAATCACACAGCACAGCAGCAAGCACCGGGAGCACAGCAAAGTTTGCAAGCACAGAATGTGATACATTTTCCACAAGGACAGTCTCAACAGTCGCCAATGCAACTGTTACAAACAACAAGTGCAGGACATGTACTGAATTCTGGAATAAGAAATGACAATGGTGATGGAGGAAGTCCATTCACTCAATATGGGACAAAATGATACATGGACTACGACAGCTCAATGGGAGACCTGATGTGTTCTATCCTGTCAGTGACACCAAACCCTCACAAGGAACCAAGGGTAGATGTCTTTATAGGGGATAAAGAATATTCTTTCTTAGTTGACACGGGTGCGACACGCTCGTGTACACGTGAAGGCAAGTTTTCTTTGTCCGGCGATGCCATAAATACACAGAGCTTCACAGGAGCAACAAGTCATGTTCCTTTCACAAAATAACTTCCTGTTTCCATAGGAGAATGTGACATGAACGTGCCAGTGCTATATTCAAGGCAAACCCCTGTGAATATATTGGAACGAGACCTAATGACGAAGTTAAACATGACAATCTCGTTCACGGAGAAGGGCATAATATGTTCAACTCCAGGAATGCATTATTTGAACGTATGCAAAATGATAAGAGCATACGCAGGACAAATGATATGAGAGCTATTCCATTAGAACCAGAAATAATCACATATGGAGTGTGTATATTAATTTCATGGCTACTAGACCTTACAGACAAAACTATGAGAACCCTAGATAAGTTTTTGTTCAGACCGAGAATACCTATACATGAGGAAAAGGGACAAGTGTTTCCCTTAACAATACAAGCAGCCATAGTGAGAGGCAAGATGGCGTTGCTTGATGTTTGTGATGACAAACGCAGAGTGCACAGTGATCGTCATTGGGGAAGGATACAGATTGACCGACGTCACTGATGACGATCTATTTGAAGAGCAAATAGGTGAAGATGAGATGACAGTTGAGGTTAATCTCATTTATTCGGTGAATATGATTAAAAGAGAGGTGGCCAGAGAATGATGCTGGCACAAAAACGTCCTAAATATTTTGATGACGACATAGCAAAGGTGCCTGTCTCAGTATGGACTACAGGCCCTTATGATGTAGGCTTACTGAAAGGAGTCGGAGAAGTGAAGATTAAATTGAAACCAGGAGCAATATTACCAAAAGCACAACAGTATCCCATGTCTAGGGAAGCAGATGAAGGGATTTTTAAAACAATTTCTGCCATGATGGTGCGGGGCATTTTAGTGATGTCAGAATCATCATGTAACACTTCGATTTACCCCATGAAAAAAGGGAAAGGGGGGTCTTGGAGGATAGTACAAGATCTATGCCCGATAAAGGATATTGTAGAAGCCGAGTTCCCTCTAGTCCCTAACCCGTCCACGATCCTATGTAATATACCCGTTGAGGCACAATATTTCACGGTGATTGACTTGAAAAATGTGTTTTTCTCAATCCCATTGCACAAAGACTCCCAAGATTTGACATCATTCACGTTCAAGACAAGTTCGTCTGCAAAGCACAAGACTACCTCAGGGGTACTGTGAGTCTCCTTCAATTTTCAACAGAGTCCTACAGATGGAGTTAAGCAATATTGCATTAGAGAATGTTGTCTTACAATACGTGGATGACATTCTAATTTGCAGCATGACAGAGGAAAAGTGCAGACACGATTCTATTCAGCTATTGACTATATTGGCTGAGAAAGGATATAAAGTTGACAAAGAGAAGATACAGTATTGTCAACAAGAACTGCTGTACATAGGCCAGCTGATCTCACATGAGGGGAAAAAGGTTACCTCTGAAAGGGCTGAAGCCATCTCAAAAACAGCCAAACCACACACGATAAAACAAATGCAGAGTTTTCTAGGGTTATGTAATTATGTTAGGGTATGAGTTTTTGACTACAGCTCCTATATCAAGCCGTTGTTACAAGCCTTAAAGAAAGCACAGGCAATGAAAGAAAAAATCGTGTGGACCGAGAGCATGGAAGAAGGGTTTGTCCAACTAAAAAAGGCAATTTCCACGGCACCAGTTTTAGGGATTCCCAACTATGCAGAGGAATTTTACCTGTTTTCACACACGAATGGCAGTGTTATGACGGCAGTGCTCACACAGAAAACCATGCTGGGTTACAAGCCCCTTGCATGCTACAGTGGGAATTTAGACCCAGTAATGAGGGGTCACTTCCTGTGCGAACAAAGTTTAGCTGCCGCAGCATTCGTCATAGAAAGGGCTACAACCATTGTAATGGGATGTCCAATGACGTTATTCATCGAGCATGCATTATTTGCCATGTTAACATTAACATTAACATTTTAGATAAACCAAAAGGCACATTGACATCTCAGAGAGCTTCGGTTTATTAATGGTCATATCAAATCCAACGATTAAAATAGTTTCATGCAAAATAGTGAACCCAGCTGTGTTTATAGCAGAGCCAGTCACTGAAGGAGAGCCAATACATGACTGCACAAACTTTGAAGAATTTTATGATGAAATCCCCAGAATAAAAGAAAATGCATTGACAGAACGAGCAATCGTCTTCGTTGATGGGTCCTCGAGGATTGATCAAAATAATGGACAGAGATATAAAGGCGCCGCTTTGATGAAACACACGGCAAATGGGGAATTTTGAGTACTCATTAGTGCGCGATTACCTCACATTATTCCGCACAAGCTGCAGAATTATTGGCGTTGATACTCGCACTCGAGAATCACGCAGATCAGGAAGTGACAGTGTACAGTGACTCTGCCTATGTGACGTCAACAGTGCACGGAGACTTAGCACGCTGGAAAAGGAGGGGCTACCTCCAAGCAGACTGCACACCAGTGCAGCACGCAGCCTTATTGGACAGGCTCATTAAGGCACTACAACTCCGAGTGGGCATAGGGGTCGTGAAATGCGCCGCCCACATGAAAGGGCCAGATTTTATCTCATGAGGAAATCACACAGCTAACACTGAAGCCAAGCGTGTGGCAACCAAAGACGAAATAATAATGAATGTGGAAATAACTGATGTGCACGAGAGAATGATTGTTGTTCGAAGCGAGCCTGGAGGCTATAGCAATATGGAAAAAAACACAGTTAATGGAGCTCCAAGGGGAGGCTCTTACAGGAGGAGAAGAACCTATGGAAGTGACAAGGGTGTTCTTTAAACCCCTACAAGAGCTTGTGGCAACAAGACAGCACTGGTAAACCGGTGATGCCTATAGCCTTATTAAAAATATCACTGGAACAGTTACATTATCCATCGCACATGACAAAGGAAAATCTAGCAGCAACAATTGCCGAAGACTGGTTCTTACCGAACTTGGCAGAACACATTGCATTTTGCTAAACTGTATAATCTGTCACAGTTCACGGCTGGGCATATACTACGTGGGATTAGAGAAGTTATCCCAAGTCCTAATGGGCCTTTTCAGCACTTGCATATCAATTATGTCGATATGATTCAAGTATGTAACGGGTACAGGTATCTAATTGTTGTGGTGTGTCCATTCTCTAGATGGATAGAAGCAGGTCCATGTACACACCCAGACTCTACCTGTGCGGTTTTCTGGTGAGGGAGGTGTTTCCCAGATGGGGAGTGTGTGAGGTCATGAGATCAGACAATGGACCTCACTTTGTTAAGGCAGTATTTGAACAGATCAACTTGTTGCTTGGTATAAAGCACAAGATTTCTTTGGCATATCATCCTCAAGGGAATGGCATAGGTCAGAAGCTTAACTGCTTAAAAGGAAAGGATAGCCAAGTTGAAGCTTACTCTAAAGAAGAGATGGCTACACTGTCTTCCACTGGCACTGTATGCACTCAGAAACCAACCTGGTTCTGACCATCATCTCACGCCGCATGAAATCGTGATGGGCAGAAGGATGCACATGCCATTAACAACCCGAAATAGAGCTAGATGTGATGCTCGGCCAACAGGAGAAGTGTTAGGATTGGAAATGCAAAACTACTTGAATTGCATGACATCTTGTTTTACTGTAATTTCAGGACAGCTGCAGCGACGACAAGAAGGGTGCAGGGCAGCACAGAACACAGAAGGAGATACTACAACAGACCAAGTTCCGGACTTACGTGTTCCTCACTATTCCTTAGGGACACAGTCCTGGTGAGAAATCACACAAGAAAAAAGTGGGACGAGCCAAGGTTCAGCGGTCCCTTTAGATTGGAGGACGTCACACCCTCTGCAGTCAAGTTACATGGAAGAAGAGCTTCAATATTTCTAGATGACATCAAGCCATACATCGAAGAAGACCCTCTGCCCTCACCCCACCGCGTAGAGACTACAGACAACGGGGAAGAACCACAGCACATGCAGACGAGATCCATGACGAGGAAGAAGGACGTATGATCAGCAAAGCAAAGACAAAGAACTTTTGTGCAAAGTTGTGACTTAATTTTGGACACTTCCTTTGAGCAAAATAAGGGGAGAAGGACATCAAAACACAGACACTCTGTGCATCTTAGTTGCAGGGTGAAGATGAAAATTGCACGTATAAGCCACAACATAGCTTGTTGACTTTGAACTTTGGACTGAGGCACACTGAAGCCTTGATAAGAAAAGATATGCCAAATTTTGATCAAGGATACATAAATTGTAAGAGAATATAGTATCCTGACTCTTTCGACACAGATGTCTTATTTGGACTTACTTAGGGTGTCACGCAATAGTGACCTCACCAAGGACATTCTGATCTATTTTGAGTTAGTATTGAGGTCATATCCATCGTTAGTGGGAAGGCTCACGAACATTATAGAGTTTCTTCAAGATCCTGAAAACGAAAAGACAATAAGGAGGCTGCGCACAGTGATTACAGAGAAGTTTCTTTTGCCACCGGAGTACAGAGAGGACAAGACAAAGGTCCCTGTCACAAGAAGATAGGAAATTAGTGAGCAATGTGTTTTTTTCATCTGATTGAAGACTTTCCAGAGCTTGTGGGGAGACCTACCAGTGTTGATGTCTTCACTTTTATTAGAGACCCAGCAAACTCTACACAGATGACCATGCTCTTGCATGGTATCATAATGCAGGTCAAACTTTCTAATTATCATAAGATTCACTGGAGAAGATTGTAAACTTTCCTTTGAGGGACAGATCGTGAAGGTGTTGCCAAACACTTCACTTTTGCTCATGCTGACAAAGGAACGACATGTGTCTGGAGTGAAACAGATAAAAGGCATTGACTGGGAACTGGTCTATTTTGAACACGCAAATTAAAGACTTACTGAACTTATTGCCTCATTTGAAACTTTTGTATATGGAAGAGAGGACTGTTTCCAGAGACAAGAGACAGTCTATTGCTCGGACAAAGAGGATAATCGTTCCAGCATCTGTGACCTGCAAGCAGAGACAGCAGAATCTAGATATGACACTGTGTAGCATGTATTAAGGAATTAGTTTAATTTCCTTAGATGATCGAGATGGGCAACCAGAACAGTAACTTTGTTCTCCCTCAGGAGAAGAGACATTGATATTGGCCCAGGAATAAGTGCGGTAAGCTAATTTACAGGTGCATTATTTCCACATGCATATAATTTATTATCATATTACTGTCATTGATGATTCAAACTGCATTTTCTATTGGTGCACAAAGCATTCAGACTCCAGTACACTCACGTAATGATGTGCACATGAAACCTACAAAGGTGCCCAGACCTTACATAGTCATTCTATTCTCAAGAAGGACTGATAGCGTGAATGAACTTGAGATGGATGTGATTGGCAATGACACACACACACTTGTGGTAACAAATGGATTGAAACGCCGGAGACAGGGTCGGCAAAGTCACCCGAGAAGGGGTTAATGAAAGGTACAAGTACACAAATGATGAGTACATACACACCTGGTCTAGTGTCAATGACTGCAGAATCACATTCCAGAGAATGGGGGAAGTTTGGACAACCAGAGATGAGAAGTTCCACACCAAGAGAAGTTGGAAAACAAATGGAGAAAGCTGAACCTTTAAAGAGACAAAAGGCGTTAGAGAATAAACGAGCAGACACAGCACCGACGAGCACGCCTGATCCAGTGATGACAGGGTCAAGCTTGAGTCCTGCAATGCAGTCACATGCTGAGACAATATCAGAATCAATATGGACATTCATAAACAGAGCAAAAATGATGCAAGAGGACAAGGAAAGAATTACCAGACTTTCTCCTACTCAAATGGTACAGATGAAAATGCCTGGATCATTGATGGAGATACCAGAGAATCCTCCAGCAAGAAGAAGCTATACAGATGTGTTTAAGGATGTAGTTATTTATTTATTTTTTGTTTCTTTAATGATATGTTTGGTATGCAAACTTTTCATTATCTTCTCGATTCGCTGTTGACGTTATCTCATGGTGTTGTTTTTATTTCATTATTTCTATCCAGAATGTAATGATTGTAAAAATTAAGGGTTTGTCTGTGCCCCTCAAAATGTGTGACCATCTTTTATGTGTATCTAACTGCTTCTTTGAGATGCCAAAAAAATCTCTGAACAAGTTTCGTTTCTCTGTCAATGCAGGGCATGACATTATTAGATGGAAAAGAGATTCAGTGGTGTTTTCTTGCTTACAGAATCTGCAGTGTACATTCTTTGGATCCATTTGTTTGGTTTCGACGAAGTACTCTCGCATTGGGAGAATGTTCAGACAATAAGGCAGGTAGAGGTCGCGGATCTTCTGCTCGAGAAATCGAATTAGATAGTCTGGAAGTTCGTTTAGTGCTCTGGATTCTATTTCACATTTTAAAAATATTTTGTAGTGCATTTGTTGTGCTTGCGTTTTGATCCAGTCGTTGCGTTGCAATTTGCATTTTGCGTATTGCAGAGTTTGAATCAGCATCTCGTTGGAGATCTCTTCAAGTTGCATCCGTTTCTCAATCTGTGCTGCCCATTGAGACAATGCAGTCACGTGTAATGCGTTCTTTTTTTTACGTAGGATCTCGATTGCAGGGATTTTTTAATTTTTATGATTTTTCTGTAAAGATCGATTTGTTTCCACTCGATTATTGAATCGAGTGATTGTAACGCAAGTTTGTGATGAATTCTCAGCATCGGGAAGTTGGCTGGTAATGCTAGTGTTTTCCTCCAAAGAATTGCTTCGTACTTCTGCCACTTGATATGTTGTTGATTGATTAATGTTTCGCCGGCATAGGTAAGTATTGGAAATACTTTTTGTTTGAAAAGAGCTACTGCCGGTTTGAATGAAATACAACGTTGCCGTGCTAACGATTCAGATTTTGTTTCTAGATGGTCTTTCCATTCCTGTTCATTGTGAGATGGGTTAACCATAGCGCCTAGATATTTGATGTGATTCACTATTTTAATAGGCTCACCTCTGAGTCTATTGCCAGTATTTGCTTCTTCCCTTTTTGCTTTGATAGCATCATCAGTTTTGTTTTTGCCATGTTGATTTGTAGCTCATTGTCGATCATGTACTGATCTAGTTTTTCGAGACTGATTTGGAGGCCAGATAGAGTTTTGTCTAGTATTATGAGGTCATCTGCGTAGATCAGTGTTTGTACGACATTGTCATTTATCTTCGGAGGGTTTGTTGCTACATCTTGAATTTGGTTGACAAAATCTGAGGTATAGAGATTGTATAGCATTGCTGCCAATGGGCATCCTTGTTTTAGGCTGTTCCAGGTATGCATTGGGTTAGTCACCATTCCTTCTTTCGTTAGTCTGAATCGTACCATGGTGTTTAAGTACAGCTGTTTGATTGGGGTGAGAATTGCATCAGGGCATTTTCACGCTGTCAATTTCCTCCACAGTTTTTGTCGGTTGACTGTATCAAATGCTAGTTTTAAGTCTATGAAGACCGTGTGTACCTGTTGTTGTTTTGTTCTGGCTTCTTGCTTGATCATGTTTAGGATTAGGAGGTTGCTATTGGTTCCAACCTTGCGGACGAATCTGGTTTGTCATTTAAGGATTCTATCGTTATCGGTTTCCCACCTGTTTCAGGAGGAAGGAAGCAAACAATTTTCCCAGCGGGTCTAGGAGAGCTATCGGCCTGTAGTTTTCTGGGTTTTTTTCGGTCACCTTGTTTGTAGATTGGGTTAAGTGTTGCAGTTTTCCTGCTGGTTGGTATTTCCTGTGTGCATCCGATCAATACGAGCAGCTGTGCAAATAGTATTGCCCATTCCTCTGGGGCAGCTTTTAAGTCTGCGTTCGACAGGCCATCAGGCCGTGGTGCTTGCAATGTTTTTAGGACCTTGATGTGTGTCCTTTCGATGTCTTCAGTCTCCCATTTGAGGTCCCATGCGTGGACCGATGGTGCTTTATCTATTTGTATAGTACCGGTCCTTTTCTTGCACATGTTTGTGAAGTAATGGATCCAAACTTGTTCCTCGACTTCTTGGGTCAACCGGTCTGATGCTTTGTTGTTCTAATTCAGGAGTGCCCAAAGCTGTCTCGTGTTTCTTTGATTCAAGGCTGCCAAGATTGCTTCAGCATCTGTTTGATGTAATAGGGCTTTTGCTTCCTTTATTCTGTTTGTGTATTTTTGTTTTTCTTTTCTAATTTCTTGTCTGGCGGTTGGTGTGTTCAGTTTTTTTAGAGTGCGTATTTTTTTCTGTAGATTCTTTTTCATCTCATTGATCTCGTGGTTAAACTCATGTTTGTGAGGTTTCTCTGGTTTTGCCTGTTTTGTAGTTCGCTGTTGATATTTTTGAAGTATCCATGGATAATTTAGTTTATCGTTATATGGTTTCGCCGAGTGATCACATTTCTTTATTTCTTTAGGAGGGCAGGCATGTGATGTTGCTTTATGCAAAGTTTGGTCAAGCCGTTGTTTAGTTCTAGTTCTGGAAGTTTCGATCGGACCTGATGGGAGTGTGCATTCTTCCAGGTAATCGCTATAAGATGGTGATCGCTGTTCTCTTGCGGGTAATTGGCTGTGGATGTCAATGTTTGCGATAATCCTACTGAAATAAATATGTAATCTATGATGGCTCTTGAGTTGGCGCGTGACCATGCCGGTTGCAATTGACCTTGTTCGTTTAACGGTGAGAGTTAGTTGACGCATCACTGTTTCTTTGACCCATTTTCTCGCTCTTGGGGTTAGGTCAATCGTTTCCTTTTGTGTTCCATTTGCGTTGCATAAATGGATGTGGTTATAGCAAACTACAGGAAGACCTTAAGAATTAGAAGAAGCACACAAGAAGACAATAAAGAATTGAACAATTACCTGGACAGCACAGCACACTTGGGAAATAACATATGGTACCAACATTTGAATGAAGTTGGAAGACGAACTTCAGAGGAAGAATGCTTTGTTTGTACACTCCTACCATACAGCATGGGGAAGTCGAAAATCTTCGTAGCTGTGGAAATAGATGTCAAGACAGAGCACTGCCTATCACACATAGCAATGTGCACGAGCAGAGGGCAGTTCATGGGAAGTGATGCTTCACTCAAATGGGCAAGTGAAGCAACTAATCCAAATGAAGATGATTATGTCCAAGACATAGAAACGAGAAACAATGGAAAAAACAAAGAACATTGTGATCAGATATGAGAAGCCGGGAGTTAAAGGAGCAGAGCTCAGAAGAGAGACAAACAAAAAGCTGAACGTCAAAGGAAAATCTACAGAAGAAGCACGAAGATAGAAGGACAGAGGTCAAATGCAAATTTTGGGAACAGTTCTTTCTCCAGACGGATGGGAGAAAGGAGTAGTGATCTGAAGAGCATGGACGATCATTGGATACTATAAATAATATATTGAAAATGCACAGATGATATGCAAGCCATTATGGCCGAGACTTGCAAGACTACTGACATGGGTCGAATACAGAGGAGGACCCCTACAGATAAGGCCATCGGAAAGTTCCAAACTGTGCTTCAGAAACAATGGTACAAGAAAAATGGGAGAAAATCAGAACTGCGGACGCATCTTTGATGCTACAGGAATGATGCATGGAACAGAATTGGGGAGGAATATGTAAATTGGTGAATGTCCATGTTCCAGCTTTAGTGATTCCAAAAAGTGATCTGAATATTGACAGTTTTCCGAAAGCAGATGCTCACCTGAGGAAGAAGAGATCTGTGGAACTGATGAACTGAATGAACAGAGAGAATTACTTCTCTGCCAAATTGGAAGAAGCGTTTTATGCAATCCCACATGAACATAGGTTGGTCAGCCTAACCTCATCAGTGTTCACGACAATTCTGATGCCAAGAATTCAGGTTTGAGCAAATACTATTTGGTTGCATATAACCAGATTGGAGTTACTGCAGACCATCAACACAACCATAAGAGGATTCAATGCAATCAAGGAAGAGTTAAGAGCGATTCGACTAATGACTCTCCAGAACAGATATGTCCTAGACATGATCACAGCTATGGATGGAGGTGTTTGTGCAAAAATCAGAGAATCATGTTGCACATTTATACCGTCACACGATGACGAGAATGGAGCCTTAGCAGAAGCTATAGGTATGCTGAGAAAGCTACAGAATCAGATGATAGATGAAGTTGACGAAGTTGACAAAGTTGACGATGACAGTCGGTTTGGATCCTTGTTTTCGTGGGTTCCATAATGGATGGCAGACACATTGAAGTTCCTAGGAGCCCTGTTGGTGATGATATTGCTTGGATTCTGTGTTATCAAGATATAATCTCCCGGTGCCAGAAAACTGAAAAAAAGGCCATAGGGATGAAAATCATGATTGATGTCGAGTCAGGATGGAAGCCTTAAGACCTGACGGATGAAGAAATAAGAGACTATGTGCAGGCTAGCATTTATGCTCCCGAAGGAACAAAGTTTCAGTATCCGAAGAAACATAGAAAATATGTGGGAAAATGGATCTATTGTAATCCAAGTGGAGAATGTCAACTAATGACATGGAACAAGGATGAGCACGTAAGAACAGCAGGATGCTTGAAGGGAGTCATAAAGATATGGACCCCTAAGAGACATTTCTTCAGCGCTCTATGGTATCTCTACATATTATCCCCAACAAAAATATTGCTGTACATATGGTCGTTTGTCTCACCATAGGCGATATTTTAGGGGGGGATAATTGGTGTGAGTGGGGGCTGTGGGGGTGTCCCCTGCACTTTTAAATATAATGCAAGGGTTGCGGGGGTCCCCCCCGCAGGGTCCATGGCTCAATATCGCTGCAAAAATATGGCAATATTTTTGTATCGCAATATTTTTGTAGGGATAGTAGCACATGGAACCACCTCTATGTCTAGATCCAGAGGACGAAATGAAAGTGGATACAAAGGAAGAAGTGAGAGTGGTCGATGAATCGCCCAGAGGGGAGGAGTGAAGAGGAAGTGCCAAGCACCATCCACACTCCAACCGCCCCTTTCGTAGTACCAGGTACGTTCACGCTGAAATATGTGACGTATGGAGAAAGATAAACCAGCAAAGAGCTGCAGTTGGGCTCTGCCCAGTGTCTATCAGAATAACAGCACCTATTGAAGTACCGACACCTAAGAAAACCTGGACAGTAAGGTATCGATTGAGAAAACTATACCTACAAGCGAGACAAAAATGACGGTTGTCAAAATGTAATTACCAAAGAAGCCAAGAAAATACTAAAGAAAGATGAATGGTGACGTCATAAGAAATCGGACTGACGACCATATAGAAGATATAATGACCTGAGAATAACGACAATGAGATGAAATACCATGGATAAGTGACATCTTGAACCTAAGGTGAAACAGTTCATGTCAAGATAAAGAAACGTATGCCATATGCACGATGAAGATATTCAGTCAGTTTAAACGTGTACAGATGCAGGAAATCGCAAGAAGCAAAGAAATCGTGAAGCTTGCTTATGCTTAGTAGTGAAATAGATTGCAGCAAGCACCATCTATACATATATCTACCTCAAAAAGCATTTTGTATAAGTATACTTCAACTACGCACATGAGCAGAATTGAACAGAGGTTACTAAAGGTTTCAAGAGGAGAGTGCTGCAGCAAACAAATCGAAAATGAAGACGGAGAGAAAATCATCTGAATGTAACCATGCCAGGAAGCCAAGGTTGTATCAGCTGGAATAGGCCAACAGTGGATACAATTAAAGAGAAAAAAGAACAGAGTATCCTGTTCAGAAAGGTCAAGGAAAGCCACAGATGGTAGACGACTGGCAGAATTAAAATCAAATACACAAAATACATGAAGAAGAGGCCGATTTCACAGTGTCTGAATCACGTGACAAGGCAGGCAGAAAAGGAAAAGACTTTCACACCTAGGCATGGATCCTTGCCATACCCATACTCCTTAACTTTCCCAGACCAAGAAGCAGACTCAAGGCCAAACTGCAAGGAAATAATTGACACATGACCACTGAGGTGATGATTAATTGTAACATAATTGAAGGAAAGCTGTGGTGTAGACTAACTCCTTGCACCTGGCTGGCTATTCTGCATGCTGCTAAGCGCAAGTGGAAAAGTATGAGTGGGGTTGATGCCAACCCAATCATAGTGGACCACATAATCTAGGGTCCTATAGTTAGTAGAACCAATGAGATGTCGTACTTTTAGTGATGTTTACTGTGGCCATTTTGAGGGAAGGGCTTAGTTGCCCCTCCTGACATTGTTTATCCAATCCCCTCTCCCCGTTACCATATACAGATATAGTACCTGTCAGGAGCCGGGGTTGGGGCAGAAAGAGGTGTGTTGTGTGCCCGTGAGTAATGGAACTACACTTCCCAGTAGGCCAAGGGAATCGGGTGTAGTTCTTCATGCACGCCACTAAGCAGCTGCAGTTAATTTCAAGGCGTGCTTATAACGGCCGTCCGCCGGTGCTCCGGTGCTGATGATTATTGTTGGAGAGCACGGGCGGCAGCGACGGCAGCAGCAGCGGCGGCGGCAATGACAGCAGCTGCGCGGTCTTAGGAGAGACGGTGAGGTGGGCAGGCGGGCACATACCACGACTTCCGGTGGGAATGCTGAAGTTAGCATTTCCAGTTGTTTGAGGAGAGTCGTGCGTGAAAAGACCCGGCTCGTGGCGTTGAGAAGAGCCTGCAATGCTGCCATTTCCGCAACATGTCTTCAGGTCTGGGTGCCTTCCGAGACGCCCGGACATGCAGTTAAGTGGTTTGTTTCTGCATTTGCCTCTTTTGTTGCCATGGCTTTGGGCGCATAAAACCCCACTTCAGTATTTCGGAAGCATGTATTACGTGCCTTTGGGAGATCAGTTGTCTTTTCAGAGTCTCTATTCATAAGGATCTTTTTGGGTACTCCCACAAGACATTTTTGCGGAAAACAAACATTGAACAGAACTGTTTGTCCAAGGAGGTGTTGGAAGTGTTGGAGGTGTTTGGACAATCATAAAAAGGGCCAATAATACTGTCACACACACAATGGTTCACCCCCACAATGGTTACGCTCATGTTATGTACAGTTCTATGTTTCTTGTCTGTTGCTTCTGCTTGCCCGTTTAGGGCCATGTGTCTCTGTCACAGTCATTGCAGGGAATGCACCATTATGGTCTGTGTATGAGAAGTTGGTTATTGGTGTTACATGTGTTTCAAGTCAAGGCCATTAACTTCTATGTTTCATGTGCTTTTGTAAGTCTATCATTGAGTCCCAAATATTTAAGTGGAGAGTAGGCTTGAGGAAGTAATAAGTCAGGAGTATGTTTTCGGCAGGCAGGTTCTAGGAGTAGTTTTTGTTGTTCTTGCTATGTATGCTTGTTTTTCTTCCCTATCTTACCTTTGTTATTCCATCCCCTTTCCCTAACTCCGTCTTCCCCCCATTGGCTGCCACGTGGTTCCCTGTATTATTTATATTCAGGCGCCCGTGCCAACCACGGCGGGAGGGTCGATCTATTCGGCTTCTGTGGTTCGGGAGAGGGGATTGATTTCCCACTCTGTATGAAATATTGACAGTACCTATATTAAAGTTACCTTCCTATTACCAATCAAGTTGCATGCTAAGTTTTAAGATTACACATCAGTGAGGACGAGTTTTTGGTATAAATATGTTTTATCTGAAATTAATTGCCGTTTAAGCGAGAAGGAAGATCGAGCGGATGCTGATGTTCATTGAACTCCCTGTTTTTTGTACTTGTCATTAAACAGACTCTCTTTGCCAAACTATTGAGTTGTCATTATTATTTGGTGCAAGAGTACGAATCTGCATCCCCATCTATCTCGAGGGTGCTGCTGCTCATCTTAAAGGCCATTTGAAGACCCCCCAGCCCTACGGGCCGGCTGGGGTCCATACGGCTCAGTATCCACTGAGAAAGCCCTATATGCATTCACAAAGAAATGATGGTCTTCTGGACAGAGTCCCGGAACAAATGTGAAAATAAGCGAGAAAGAAGATCGGTGAAGTCATGCAAAGCAGAACTGACGCACCCTGAAAAGATACACAAGACAAAAGAACATAGACATTCTATAAGATTTGAAGAGGAGGTGTTAAAGATGAGCAACATTTCGGGTTCGAAATTAAGATGTTCATGCAAAGAAATGCTGAAGAAAATGCAAAGTCATTAGATGCTATAACGCAAGTAGACAAAGTGATCTTGAGACTGGCTACGTAGTGAATAGATTGCAACGATGCGCCAATGTATATACATTGGAATGTATAGAACCTGGATGTTCCACGATGCACTTTGGCAAAGCTTGAACCCTGTGAATGGAAAGGGTTTCAGTGTGGCGCAGTTGGAAAATAACTAATGGTGAAGGAGTATCCAAGAGTCGAGGCCACCGTGAGCCTAGTTGTCTGTCAAGTAGTTACATGAACGTGAGAAAGAAACAAACTTTTGTTTGAAGTGGAATGAAAAAACACTGAAGGCGTCAAGAGTTCATCATTTAATATTATTATATGCAGCGAAGAGCTCAAAAACGTGGTCTCCAGTCATATGGTCAGATCAAAATAGACTTTGGGTTGAGCTACACCAAAACCAGAAGATAAAACCATGACACGCTCCCTTTTATACTCACACAGAGAGCTTCAGCAAGGCCTAGTTCAAAGCCTTAGTTGAATGGCAGACCTCAAGAGTGATTATAGATGTTGGGATAATTGGATGGGAAGGCATGAACAGGCCGACCCCCCCAAGCACCTGGGGTACCAACCTGTCATGACCCTTGCCCCTGGCCCTCACTGGCAAGTCAGCCTTCCAGTTAGGGCCAGGTCAAAGGCCTTAAAACCTCATCCAAGACTCTCTTGGAGTCAGTCCTGGGGCCTTTGGCGCCAGGCACATAAATTTACTTGAGACTATTTAACTTGGGGGGGTTCAGCCAACATGGGGGCACACACATAGCTCAGTTACAAGGAACTGAGCTATGCGGTCTAGTCTTTTGGGTGTGGCAGGCCTGGGACTACTTTACTTGGACTACTTTGGGTGTGGCAGGCCTGGGACTATTTTACCTGGACTACTTTACCTGAGACTATTTAAACCTCAACCAAACAGCAGAACATGCTTTGCGTTATTCTGCTGTGGGCAGCGTAACGCTCACCGTGTGCAGTTCTTTGATGCCAGCTTACCTGAAACCAAGGACTTGCAGAGAGAGAAAGAACACTACGAAACTTACCTGGAACAGTATACTGTCTTCAATCCATCGCCGACTTCAGTTCCACTCACCTGAAGGTATGAACTTTATCATCCGGCACCGCATGCATCCTGGAATACCATAACCTGGAAAGAGGAGAAAGAAAGACAACATTAGTAAGAGTTTACTCACGTTTCCTCCCGAATGAAGAAAGCCACACAATTCTTACCTGGGTAGTCATCTCCTGGTCAGTATTATTGCTGGAACATTACGGCGCTCGGCGAGGAACATCGCAACCTGCAAGGAGAGAAAAGACACAGGTTAGCAAAATAAAAGGCGAAACAGCGCTGCGCATTGCGCATTACTCACCGGACAGCATCGCGCACACCGCGCTTTCGGCTACCGGCCCATGCTCATCTTCAAACTGCATGACAACACCAAAATACCTTTCCATACCTAAAAGGAAAGAAGCAAGACATTATTATTCGAACTAAGAGGAACGTAAGAACTGCATATAAAGACTGTAAAGCAGCAAACCTACAGAGTCGCAGCCGGCATGGATTCCCACAGGGGTGGGGGGCTTGCACCAGTGAAGTAACTTGGTTGCTGCTCGCCCCCCACATCAAAACGCCCCTGCCACGAGGAGCAGGATGGAGAATCCAACTTTTACAATATTAAGGTGAGGAGAGGGCCCAAGGGGGAGGAAGGAGTTGAGGCCAAGGGAGGTGGGAAAACATAAAGACAATCTGGTATTGAATCCAGCTCTCCTATATTGCAGACCCATCTTTAACCAGAGGTCTTACCAAGGGACCGGAAGAGGGTTCTAGAGTGCAAATCATCCAACCAGGGCTGGGTAGCGTCCCCGTGGATACCAGGTGAGCGTAACAACCCTGCATGCTGCTAGCGTGTGGAATATTCCAGTAGGGTACAAGCGTGCCAACCAATTACAGAGGGCCACGTAACAGAGAGCCCTATAGTTTATGTAACCAATCAATCATCGTGTATTTTGTGATGATGAAGATGAGAAGATGACTTGTACTAGAGGAGGGCTTAGTTGTACACCTGATGTTAGAGACCCAATCACAACCCCTGTTAGTATGGAATGTATACTTAGATGTTCCCTGTAAGCCTATCACATCCCAAGTAGGTTTTTGTAGTTTGCCACGTAGTGTGACGTCAATGATGAGGAATTTTGACTACAAAAGTTGTGTTTTTTATGAAATTAATTAAAATCGTATTGTGCGACTTGATGTCCGTTGTAACTCCCTGTTTTAGATAAATTGCAAATAAAACCGTACTAAGTTTTGCCAACTTCCTGAGTCCGTTCGATTACTGATGTATGACTAAGTTCTGCATTCCCATCCATCTATAAGTATTGCTACCTCATCTTACAGGACCCAGGTCTATGGGTTCATGTGGTAGCAGAGGTAGGATCCGTCGACCCAGTAGGCTCTTAAGGGTCTTGGAATATTGGATGTCCTCAGCCATTTTACTGGAGGACCACAAGGCTTCCTGTGGATATTGGCCGAAAATATGTTCTTGCAAGACACAACGAGATAGGTGGGACGGGCACTGAGCCGACCGAAAGCTGCGGTGGCCGGTTGAGAAGGAGACGATCCCAAGGGTCACAAGCTGAAAAGTGAATGGTGAGTAGATTGAGGAAGGTGGCAAAAAATGATGTATGCATATTAAGTGGGTAAAGTGATAATGGGGACAAAGTAACGGGGGGTTAGTGGGATATTTAGTTAATGACGAAGAGCATCACGTAGAGGTATATATATAGGACAAAGAGTGTCAGAGATTAAATTCAGTATTAGGGCACCTGGCAGAACCCTGAACAACCCAGGTGGCGTACTTTAGTGAACAAAAACGAAAATTCAGGGTGAGAGGTCACACCAATCCTATTTATGAACACATATCACAGTCATGAGTATAGAACTGCTGAACTGAATGTATTTAATAACATTTATCAAAGAATGATAGAGATAGAGCACCCAGGGGTGTTTTAAAATACAATACAAATCTGTATAATCCAGTAAACAAAAGAGCTGGATTTAAATGTAACCAACATAAACAGAAGCACTGCCAACATTTCGTTAATTAATTCAATTGTGCAGTTATAGAATGAACATAAACATAGTTTCATGGACATTTTGAGAAAAACAAACAAACAACAATGCTTGAACTGTGCATTGTTCAGCTGGTATGATCGTCAACACAATGGTGTTTCGGGCTAGAGAAAAGCTGTAAAATGCAGCTATGTGGGCAGGCCTTCGTCAGGACGTGTGGTGTGGTAGTCCCGGGGTCTCTATCACTAGCTTATCCAGTGCTTGGATGAGCAGTAATATCCATCATAGGTGTAGATATCTGGGTGGCACCAAAGTGTGCCAATTCAAGGGACAATTGTGTGCCTCGGGCGGTAAGTAGTGTGTCTTCTTAAGTGGTAGAAATGGAGACACCCACTATGTATGAATAGGGTCTTCTATAGTTGACAAAGCAGGAGGCTCTCACTGTGCTCCATGGAAAAACAGGAGTGTGCTCCATGGATGTTACGCTCACCTGACTCCCACGGAGGCGCTGGCCTGGTTCACGCTGCTGTGACCTCTTCTAAGGTGATGTGCAGGGTTCAGAAGACGGACTGGACCGGGCCCCCAAATCTGGCTTGCCTGGCTCGCAGAAGTATCCTTCTGTAGGCGAAAATAGGGGATTAACTGTCTGCGGGGTAATGCAATCGGCCTCCCACTTTCCCCTCTCACCCTACTCGAAACCCTTCTGTGATTTCTCGTAGCGTCTCACCTTAGGGTCTGGAAGGATGAGCTCTCCATCCTGCTTCTGATGCAGGGGCGCGTTGGTATCCAGTTACTTCACTGGATTTTCGGATTGGTGAGAACCAAACTTGCTTGGCTTCCAGGTAAGTTTTTTGATAAGAGGTTCCCCTTGTGTCCATGCATTAATGTACTAATGCTAGTGTCTTTTTCCCCATAGGGGCCGGGGTACGGAATGCCGGGGAACAGGCACCGACCCGAGATGTGAGGTGAAATCCTTGTAGAAATCAGGTAAGTCTTTAAGAGCGTTTTTGGTAATGTCTTTTCATTCGCTCATTAACACTGATGTCTCTTTTTCCCCTTAGGGGCCGGGGTCTGGAAATGCCAGGATGTGGCGCGGACCCGAAATGAAGAGGGAATGAATCAACAGGTAAGTCTTAACATGGAGATTTAGCTTTCCTTATTCCCTTCTCTCTCTCACCTTTTGTTCTGGTCTTTTTCTCCCTAGGCGCTGGGGCGTGACTGCGAATCCGGATGATCGCTGCTGAACATGGAGGCGCCCTGTAAAGGTGAGTGGAATGCGGCGCTGCAGCGATCGACGCAATGAGCTTTTAAATTAAAGTCTTCCTTTTCAGGATTGTCGGCGAGATGTCTCCGGGATGCGGATTTAGCAGGTAAGGACTTTTCCTTCTTCTGTTCTCTTCTTCTCTTCCTTTGCAGGTGATCCAGGATGCTGGCAGGCGTGGCAGAAGTCAGGATGCAGGAGCTGACACGGTGAGCGTCCAGCTGCTAGATGCAGAACAACGCGAAGCACGTGTGGCTGTTCGGGTGGGGTTTAAATAGCCTTGGAAGAAGTTCCAGGTATGTATCCTTCCTCCAATCAGGTATGTATCCTTCCCCGACCATGCCCGGATGGTAAATTAGTCCCACAGGTAAAGTAGTTCCTTTCAGGCCTCATGGAGGCCGGGATCCTGCAGCATGGTCTGCATCAGGTAAGTGCACCCAAGCACTCCCATAATGAGCCTGGCGCCTATGGCGCCAGGACTGATGTCTTTTATGAGCCTGGCGCCATAGGCGCCAGGACACTGTCCAAAGGGCCCCTATATGGGGTTGCTGGGTCCTTCCTTGGGGACTGGATGTCCGCTTTCGGGGACGCAGGGCTTGAACCGGCTCCCCGGGAGCGGGCATCATGACAGCACTCCCCCCAAGGCCCCTCCCAAGATTGTTCCCTCTGGGGGTTTTGGTTTGTCTGGGAAGAGTCGGTGGAATTTCCTGACTAATCGAGGTGCATGCACATGGTCGCTGGGTTCCCACGACCTCTCCTGAGGTCCGTACCCCTTCCAATCAATTAGGTAGAACAGTTTTGACCTAAACATTTTTGAGTCTAAAATGTTCTTCACTTCGAATTCGGGCTCCCCATCTATTAGAATAGGTTCTGGAGGTTTGAGTAGTCGGGTTCCGGGTACCACTGGTTTCAGAAGTGACACATGAAAAACAGGGTGAATTTGCATACTAGCTGGTAAATCAAGTTTAACAGCAACTGGGTTAATTATTGCCGTAGTAGAATAAGGTCCCAGATATTTTGGGTTAAAAGTTTGAGGCCCTTTGAGTGGTAAATGTCTGGTAGCTAACCACACTTGATCCCCAATCTGATACGGAGGTGCTTCACTCCGATGTAGATCAGCATTCTCCTTGTATTTTCTCTTGACTTGTTGTAAATGCGTAGTTGCCTCTTTGAAGGCTTGGGTAATTGTAGAATGCAGATGTTCTATTGCAGGCATTCTGAGGTTCTGAGGTGAGTCAAGGTTTGAGGTTCGAGGGCGATGCCCAAACAAAGTATAAAAAGGACTGTGGCCAGTTCCAGAGTGTACTGAATTATTATATGCGTATTCGGCTATCCAAAGAATGTCTTTCCAGTTGCTTTCAGATTGCTGTAACATACACCGTAAGTACTGTTGAAGGGTCTGATTTGTCCTCTCGGTCTGACCATCGGTCTGGGGGTTATGACTGGTCGATAGTCTTACGTCGATCTGCGCCATTTGACAACATTTGCACCAGAAGTGGGAAATGAATTGGCTTCCCCGGTCAGAGATTAGTATAGATGGGAGTAGCCGAACAATATTTTCGAGGAATTCTTTGGCTAGGACAGAAGCTGAAGGTAAACCTTTCAAAGGAATAAAGTGGGCCATTTTGGAAAACAAATCCACAATTACCAGAATAGTATTGTACCCCGAACAAGGAGGCAGGTCCGTAATAAAATACATTGATAGGGTGTGCCAGGGTGCTGGTGGTATGTCTAGAGGTTGAAGGAGACCGGCTGGTCTTTTCTTTTGACTTTTATTTTGGGCGCAAACACCACAGGGCATCACAAAAGATTTAACATCTTTTCGCCAAGAGGGCCACCAAAAATGCCGTTTCACCTTTTCCTCTGTCTTGGCAATACCAGGGTGTCCCTCTATTAATGTATCATGATAACCGGCAATAACTAGTTCGTGTAATTCCTTATGTGGCAGGAATAAGTGTCCTTGGAAATAAGGTAAACCATTATCTATGGTAAAGTCTGATCCCTTTTGTATCCATTCCTGTAAGGTTGTAGGGTCCAGGAGTTGTTTCACTCTGGCTTGAATGTCTTCAAGCGTCTGTAACGAAGTCATGCCTAGAATCCTCTGTTCGGGAATTATTGGTACTGGTTCTGAGTTTGTATCAGATTCTCCCATTCCAATTCGGGATAAGGCGTCTGCTTTGCCATTCTTGCAGCCAGGTCGATAGGTAATCACGAAATCAAATTCAGCGAAAAACAAAGCCCATCGGAGTTGCCGTGATGACTGAGCCTTGGCGGTTTTCAAATACTGTAAATTCCGGTGATCAGTGATCACTGTGATGGTATGTTGAGCGCCAAGCAGATAATGCCGCCAGGCTTTAAAAGCGGACTTAATGGCTAACAGTTCTTTGTCCGTGATTGCATAATTAACCTCGGGTGCCGAGAATTTTCTGGACCAAAATGCTACGGGATGCAGTTGGTTGGTTTCGGGATCTCTTTGGGACAGAACAGCTCCCATGGCTAGGCTGGATGCGTCAGTCTCGACGACATAAGGGAGATCTGGACGCGGGTGTTTCAATATAGGTGCGGAGGTAAACTTAGCTTTTAAATCCTGAAAGGCCTGCTCGGCTTCTTCAGACCATTCAAAATGTTTATTTTTCCTCAAGAGTGCAGTAATGGGTTGTACCACGCGTGAAAATTCCGGGATAAACCTGCGATAGAAATTGGCAAAGCCGAGCATGCTTTGAACCCCTTTTACAGAGCTAGGTGATGGCCATTTGAGGATGGCATCCACTTTTCTTGAGTCCATTCGGACTCCTTTGGGTGTCAGGATGAAACCTAGAAAATCGACTTCTGTGGTATGGAAAACACATTTCTCCAATTTAGCAAATTGTTTGTGTTGGCGCAGTTTTTCCAGTACTGCCCTGACGTGTTTTCTGTGATCAGATTCCGAAGAGGAGTACACCAGAATGTCATCGATATATACGACAACACAAACATCGATGAGTTCCCGAAGGACATCATTCATGAAGTATTGGAAGGCAGCCGGCGCGTTACACAATCCGAAAGGCATCACCTGGTACTCGAATAATCCGTATTTAGTACGGAAGGCAGTTTTCCATTCGTCGCCTTCTTTAACTCGTACCAGATGATAAGCCCCCCGGAGATCTAACTTGGTGTATATGCAAGCGTCCTTCACCTGGTCAAGGAGTTCAGGGATCAGAGGCAGAGGATAACGGTTTTTAATTGTTATCTGGTTCAATGCGCGGTAATCGATACAAGTTCTAAGGTCGCCTTCTTTTTTGGGCACGAAGAACAAAGCCGAGGATGCTGGGGACTTTGACGGGCGAACAAAACCATTAGCTAGGTATTGATCCAAATATTGTCTCAAATGCAGATTCTCAGGTTCGGTAAGGGCATAAATCCTGCTACAAGAGGGTTGTGCACCGGGCACTAGATCGATTTGGCAATCGTACGATCTGTGAGGAGGTAACGTGTTGGCCTGTTCCTTTTGGAAGACGTCCTGAAAGTCTTGGTATTCCGGAGGTAGTTGCATGGAGGCAGAGGTTACAGATGCTAGATTAATCTTCAGGTTTTCTGGGTAGCAGGTTTGTGTACAATCCGGGAAGGTTATTCTCTTAGCTCGCCAATCAATTCGAGGATTATGTGTCTCTAACCAAGGGATTCCAAGAATAACCTGAAACTGTGGAGCCTTGATTACGTCAAACACAACACCCTCCCGATGGCCGTCGGGACCAATCTCGTAGAAAGTGTCCAGAATTCCCACAATAAAGACATAATTTTAACTGCCGCCTCCTTTCACGTTCCTTTTGAGTTAAGGGTCCTTTAACCCCTCCAATTTGCATAGGCTCAGAGACATCAACTCCCTTGGGATTAGCATGGGTCTTGACCAACACCCGGGTCTCAAACCTGGACCGATCTGCTTTTCTGTTTTGAAGTCTGTGATCCAATTGGACCACTAAGTCTATATACTCTGTGCATTCTTGGGGCGGATTTACAACTTGGGCCAAGACATCTTTAAGTTCTCCACGTAGGCCTCGATAAAACAACGTGACTCTTTTATCCTCTGGCCATCCCATTTCCACAATTAGTCTATTAAAGGTTGCAATATAGGATAGGAGGTCCTGATTGCCCTGTCGCAGGGATAGAAGTTCGTCATCCAGAGCCTGCCCCTGAGAGTGTCGAGCAAATAACCTTTCCATGCTTGCTTGAAACCTTTGAAAATCACAGAGAATCGGGTCATCTTGAGTAACCAGTGGAACTGACCAATCGGCAGCGCAGCCGCTGAGATATGACAATACAAAGGCTACCTTGGACTGATCATTAGGGAAGGCCCCAGGTCTGCATAGGAAGTGCAAACGACACTGATTCATGAATACGGCGAATCGTTTGGGGTCCCCAGCAAAGCGTTCGGGTGGGGCCAGCGGCATGTTTCCAGGTAGATTAATCTGCGCAGGGTTACTGGAAACCACAGGAGCGGGGTTCCCTCCGGAACCGGGTAGAGGAGTTTGCCCAGCTTGACCTTGCAAAAGCTGTCTGGCCAGGTCATCAGTTCTTTCCTTTGATATTATTAATTCCCTCCTGAGGGCATTAGTCTCTTGACGAGCGGCATGTACTTCGGCCCGTAATTCCCCCAGTAATTGGACAAACTGATCAGTCTCAGAACTTTCCATAGTGCCTGGGTGGGAATTTGTAGGAAGGCTTCGCGTTCTGTTACCCTCACCTGACTCCCACGGAGGCGCTGGCCTGGTTCGCGCTGCTGTGACCTCTTCTAAGGTGATGCGCAGGGTTCAGAAGACGGACTGGACCGGGCCCCCAAATCAGGCTTGCCTGGCTCGCAGAAGTATCCTTCTGTAGGCGAAAATAGGGGATTAACTGTCTGCGGGGTAATGCAATCGGCCTCCCACTTTCCCCTCTCATCCTCCTCGAAACCCTTCTGTGATTTCTCTTAGCGTCTCACCTTAGGGTCTGGAAGGACGAGCTCTCCATCCTGCTTCTGATGCAGGGGCGTGTTGGTATCCAGTTACTTCACTGGATTTTCGGATTGGTGAGAACCAAACTTGCTTGGCTTCCAGGTAAGTTTTTTGATAAGAGGTTCCCCTTGTGTCCATGCAGTAATGTACTAATGCTAGTGTCTTTTTCCCCATAAGGGCCGGGGTACGGAATTCCGGGGAACAGGCACCGACCCGAGATGTGAGGTGAAATCCTTGTACAAATCAGGTAAGTCTTTAATGAGCTTTTTTCGGTAATGTCTTTTCATTCGCTCATTAACGCTGATGTCTCTTTTTCCCCTTTGGGGCCGGGGTCTGGAAATGCCAGGATGCGGCGCGGACCCGAAATGAAGAAGGAATGAATCAACAGGTAAGTCTTAACATGGAGATTTAGCTTTCCTTATTCCCTTCTCTCTCTCACCTTTTGTTCTGGTCTTTTTCTCCCTAGGCGCTGGGGCGTGACTGCGAATCCGGATGATCGCTGCTGAACATGGAGGCGCCCTGTAAAGGTGAATTGAATGCGGCGCTGCAGCGATCAACGCGATGAGCTTTTAAATTAAAGTCTTCCTTTTCAGGATTGTCGGCGAGATGTCTCCGGGATGCGGATTTAGCAGATAAGGACTTTTCCTTCTTCTGTTCTCTTCTTCTCTTCCTTTGCAGGTGATCCAGGATGCTGGCAGGCGTGACAGAAGTCAGGATGCAGGAGCTGACACGGTGAGCATCCAGCTGCTAGATGCAGAACAACGCGAAGCACGTGTGGCTGTTCGGGTGGGGTTTAAATAGCCTTGGAAGAAGTTCCAGGTATGTATCCTTCCTCCAATCAGGTATGTATCCTTCCCCGACCACGCCCGGATGGTAAATTAGTCCCATGGGTAAAGTAGTTCCTTTCAGGCCTCAAGGAGGCCGGGATCCTGCAGCATGGTCTGCATCAGGTAAGTGCACCCAAGCACTCCCATAATGAGCCTGGCGCCTATGGCGCCAGGACTGATGTCTTTTATGAGCCTGGTGCCATAGGCGCCATGACACTGTCCAAAGGGCCCCTATATGGGGTTGCTGGGTCCTTCCTTGGGGACTGGGTGTCCGCTTTCGGGGACGCAGGGCTTGAACCCGCTCCCCGGGAGCGGGCATCATGACAATGGAGCACAGTGAGAGCCTCCTGTTTTTTCAACTATAGAAGACCCTATTCATGCATAGTGGGTGTCTCCATTTCTACCACTGAAGAAGACCCTGAATCACCCTGGTTAGATATCTGGGTGGCACCAAAGTGTGCCAATTCAAGGGACAATTGTGTGCCTCGGGCGGTAAGTAGTGTGTCTTCTTAAGTGGTAGAAATGGAGACACCCACTATGTATGAATAGGGTCTTCTATAGTTGACAAAACAGGAGGCTCTCACTGTGCTCCATGGAAAAACAGGAGTGTGCTACATGGAGCAAAGTGAGAGCCTCCTGTTTTTTCAACTATAGAAGACCCTATTCATACATAGTGGGTGTCTCCATTTCTACCACTTAAGAAGACACACTACTTACCGCCGAGGCACACAATTGTCCCTTGAATTGGCACACTTTGGTGCCACCCAGATATCTACACCTATGATGGATATTACTGCCCATCCAAGCACTGGATAAGCTAGTGATAGAGACCCTGGGACTACCACACCATACGTCCTGATGAAGGCCTGCCCACACAGCTGCATCTTACAGCTTTTCTCTAGGCCGAAATACTGTTGTGTCGACGATCATACCAGCTGAACAATGCACAGTTCAAGCATTGTTGTTTGTTTGTTTGTCTCAAAATGTCCATGAAACTATGTTTATGTTCATGCTATAACTGCACAATTGAAATAATTGACGAAATGTTGGCAGTGCTTCTGTTTATGTTGGTTACATTTAAATACAGCCCTTTTGTTTACTGGATTATACAGATTTGTATTATATTTTAAAACACCCCTGGGTGCCCTATCGCTATCATTCTTTGATAAATGTTATTAAATACATTCAGTTCAGCAGTTCTATACTCATGACTGTGATATGTGTTTATCTGTAGGATTGGTGTGACCTCTCACCCTGAATTTGTGTTTTTGTCCACTAAAGTGTCAGATATTAAGCCATTAAATCCTACGTCCAAGGGACGTTTAGAAGAAGTTATTTAAAAATCCAAGTGGATATACTTAGGCTACGAGCGAACAAGGTTCGCTAAGGAAGATAACTTACACTCCGATCGGAGTAAACTTTAGTGGTAAGAATATTTGCGAGGAGTGCTGAGAAAAGATATATGTTGGGGCCGGCCAGTTTGTCTGATTGTATATTGTATGTATTATATGTATTAAGTATTGCTGCCTAGTCTTAAAGGACCCAGGTCTATGGGTTAAGTAGGATGGAAAGGTATAAGGGGGCCAAGGGAGGCCTCAGAGCAGGGTATGGAGGAGGGAGGGGAGTAGAGGAGAGCGAGGACAGGATGCCCTGAGTTTTGGTTAAGAAGTGGGAGGGCAATGCAGTGCAGAGGGTCTGGGATGGCAGAGGAGACGTAGAGACCACAGTAGGATTGGCGAGTTCCTTGCAGATTTTGAACAGTTCAGCTGTGTTGTTGGTGGCCCAGAGATGCAGGCTTGGATATGAGTCTGTATTGCCTTTGGAGCAGGCAGCAGGCCAGTCTTGTCAGTACATGTGCTAGAAGCCAGCCACTTCCGCTCAGCAACTCTGCACTTGTGTTTCAGAAAGGCTAGGTCGGAATCAAACCAGGTGTTGCGCTTGGAGGCAGGCTTCATGCAGATCCTCAGGACAGGGGCATGGATGTCCAGGCTGTTGGAGTTGGAGAGGTGAAGGTTAGCAAGGGCTTTCTCTTTGTGAGAGTCAGTGGCTGGAGTGGGAGGGGGAATGAAAGTGGCAGTATCTGGATCCGACTTGGCATCAGCAGCCGCACCGATCAGATTGTAATCAGCGGATCATTTTGCCTCCACTCCAGGCAAAAAGTACTCCAATTTTAGGGGTCAGGTTCATGTTTTTAGGGCTGCAGGCGTCCGTTGCCGATCTCGGGCTGTGGAGCTCGAGTGCAGAGCAGTCATAACATTGCAATCATAAGAAGTGTCTTCTGACTGGCGATTAAGGCACTTTCCTCATATTACCTGAGTCACCTTCCTTTACTCCTCTGCTGCTGGAGCAGCGAAATACACAATTCGGCAACCTGTGTGACATTGTGCAACTGATTTGTCTACGCTTGGCTTGCTGCTAGGCTGCCTGGTGAGTTCATTCTGCATTGCGCAGTTCTCTGTCTCTCTCTTTCCCCCTTCCATCGCTCTGCCCTCTGCCTCCATGGTTCTTTCCATCTCCCCTATTTACTCTAACTGCCACTCTATCACCTATTCTATCCCTCTTTCGAAGCCTACACAACCAAAACTCAGGTTTTTCTTTTTGAAAAACACTTTTGTGGGTTGCGCTTCTGATAGAAACAGTATAAGTCACACAATAATGATTATTCCATGTGTAGTATGTATTCTTTGCATTAATTTTCATGCAATTTTTATTCACAGATTCACATGTTCATATGTTTTCTCTCTGTACACTTTTATTTCTCTCAACACGTGTTTCCCCACGGTGTGTGTCTGTGGTTCTTCAGGAGAGATACTAAACTTAAACTCTTTTATTGTTACAGATAATAATCTCTCTGATTTCTTATAGTTCTTTTACCATTTTTTTATCTCTCATTTTTGCTTTCATGGAGATATTTTTCAAATTCTTATTTCCTTTGGCTTTCTGTGCTCTTCCTCGGTTCTACTGCCATATATACGCCAGGATCTGAGCTGAAAAACTCAGGACATCCTGTCCTCACTCTCCTCTACTCCCCTCTCTCCTCCCTCACCAGCTCCCAGGCCTCCCTTGGCCCCACTCTCCTCTTCCCTCCTACTCTCCTCCTTCTTGCTCATTGCACCGGATGATATCTCTAAACAAGTCCTCTCTATGAAAGTCTCCTCTAAACAGGTGTTCTTCTGCTCCTCCAGAACTATCAAGGACAACATTGCCTCCCTTGCTTCAGCCTTGGCTGATTTCTTCAATCACTCCTTTGCCATCGGCTCCTTCGCACTACCCCCCAACCACTCCCTTGTGCATCCTCTCCTTAAAAAACCTTCTGCCGACTCTTCCGGCTTGGCTGACTACCGCCCTATCTCCATTACCCCATTCCTGGGCAGACACTTGGAGAAGTTGGTCATCTCCTAACTGATCCACCACACTGAATCTGTAGGTTGTCTCCACAACCACCAGTCTGGCTTCAGAGCAGCCAGAGGCACGGAAACTGCTCTACTGAACACCCGTGAAGACTTGCTCTCAAATCTCGATTCCAACTCTCCCTCTGTTCTCATCCTTCTCGATCTTTAGTCCGCCTTTGACACGGTCAATCATGTCACCCTGATAAATCAGCTTCGTGATACCGTTGGCATCATGGACCAGGCGCTGGACTGGTTGACCTCCTTCCTATCAGACCGAAACTCTCAGGTTCAAATGGGCCCTTTCCTCTCCTCCACCACAATCTCCATCTGCAGCATCCCTGAGGGCTCTATTCACTCGCCGTGGTTCTTCAACATCTACCTTGCCTCTCTGGCCCACCTGGTCTCCACCTTCTCTCCTCACTTCCAATGTTATGCGGATTACACACAGCTCTCCTTCAAGCTTCCCTCCACTTCCTCCTCTCTCATTCCTGACTGTCTGCCTGCTATTCAGGTATGCCCTGCTAACAACCTTTGCCTTAATGCCAGTAAGACAGAGATCCTTCTCATTGGAACACCTGCTCCCTCCTTCCCTCCTATTCTCTGCCCCCCCATGGGTCCCATTCTCTCACCCTCTTGTGAGAGTAAAAACCTTGACATCATCTACAACTCCTCTCACTCCTTCTCTCCCCACAGACCTTGCCAAGAAGGCCCACTTTCAACTGCACCTCCTCAGAGGCATTCTGCCTTTCCTCACCTGCCCCCAGAAACTCAATGTCTCCAGAGCTCTGGTCCTCTCTAAGCTGGACTACTGCAACAGCCTCTTCCTCAATTTACCTTCATCAGCCCTTTGCCCCCTTCAACTAATCCAGAATAGGACTGCAAGATGTTTCCTTGGCCTCAAGACCAGGGACTGTATCTCTCCAGCTCTAAAATCCCTCCACTGGCTCTGGGTGGCTGTGAGGATCAAGTTCAAGACCCTCTGCATCATCCACAAAGCTTTCAGGGACATGGGGCCCTGCTACCTCCCTACTAAACCCCACTGGTCTTCTAGCTCCAACTCTCTGCATATTAGACACTTTTCCAAGAAGAGAGTGTGGGGTAGAGTTCTCTCTTCGGCAGGAGCCTCCCATTGGAATGGCCTCCCTGCCCCTCTCAGGCTTGAGGCGGATCTCCTTAAGTTCCAGAAGATTCTCAAGACCTTCCTTTTCTCTTCTTCCTTCCCTCTCCCCCTACCCCGCTGATGCCCCTCTCTGCAGCATTGACTTGTGAGAATACATGTTTATCCCTAAGGAAGCGGTGGGATTCATTTGGGACAGCAGTGGCTCATGCCGCCGCTGACTCAAGCTGCAGCAATGTACAGGAGGGTCTGCGATGACCCTTCTCTGCATTCCTCTTTTCCATATAATTGTAGAAATAAGACTAATGCCAGGGAACTGCCTTGGTGTGTTTGCCATTTCCAAGCTTATCCTTATTGTGAACTCAGGGTGCACTCACAAATGCTGTCGTCCCCTGTACACCCAGCCTCGTGTACTATGAAAAATGTGTACATGCAAATACACAAATGCGCAGATACACAACTGTGCAGATGTAGACACTTCTTCGTGAATTCACAGCACAAGCAGTGGGGATATAGGCACAAGGGCTTCACTACATGTTTGGCAGGAATTCCAGTAGAGTTACCACTCGGTCCCTCAAATTAACAGAGGCAATAGGAGTGGGGGTAAGGGAGGTGTTAGACTCCAATGAATGTTGGACTCCATATGGATTTGAGAGTATTTGCCATGAGCGATTATTGTGTTGCAGCACATCCTCACACTTGGGGAATGGAAAGGGGGGGAGTTGTCTCCACTAGCATGTTGGAGGTAAATCCAGCACTTCCCCTCTGAAGGCAGAATTCGGCACTGCAGTAAAATGGGCTTGTAGTCCATTCCCACCCAAAAAAAAGTGGCAGTAACGGAATTGCAGCCAAAAATGTACTGCCCTGCTGAACTCATACTCAGGGCCCATCTTTGTAAACAGTGTCCTTCTTAGTCAACTGCGATTGGATGGACCAGTCTCATGTCTCAATGTCCCTGCAAAATGCATGCATGCCAACATTCTCCATTCCATTCGATACTGCAGTCCTGGTTTTAACTCTGCCTTCTGGACTTGTAGTGCTGGGTTTATAATAGGGAAAACCAGGACTGCATGCCCCAGAATGCAGAGTTTAAACCAGCGCTTCCTTATTGTCTCCCGAATGTAATGGATAATGTTGGCATGTACATGTGCCTGACCAAAGCAGGACAGGTGGTACTGATATCCTCCCTCAGCGATTTTCTTCCTCTTAACTCTGTCTACGTATGACTTTATTGACACTAGGTGAGCATGCACATTTCCAACCTTGAACCCTCGCAGTTGTGACCAGAACCTGTGACGAGGGCCTGTACCTCATCACATGTAATGGGTCACATGGCCACCCATGTGACTGTGCTAATAAAAGCGGTGCACGGCTCCCTGTGCACCAGTAGCGAAGCTGAGTCAGAAATTCTGCCAAGGACTGGATCAGAAGCTGAACCCTCTGATCAGAAGACTCACTGCCACCACTGTAAACCCTTTTGACCGCTACCCACGGCCCATCACGGCAAAGACCCTGTGAAACCAGCCCTACTGTGACAAAACCACACAGACCAAGAAGAATCCTAACCCACCACTACATACCCAACCCAAGAAGATGGAGTAATGAGGCTCAAGCCTCAGTATCCAAAAATCACAGCTGATGGATAAAAATCTATCAGCAAGAAGAAGACAGACAGTTGGGCGCCAGTCTCGACCATCAGACTCTGCCTCCCGTGTCTATCTGCAGCGCAGCGCTAAGTGCAACGCAGAGGGCCTGCCGGCAGCGCACTTGCAAGTGTGGGCCGGCAACCCCGGGCTCTATAACATCTGGTGAGGAGGGAGTTTAATGAGCCTGGCGTGCTGCCAAGCTGTGCTGGAGCACGCCACCATGAGCGCCTGCCTCGCAGAGTTCATTTGTTGGTCAGGTCGATCCCGCGGCATGTGAGTTCACGCTACTGGAGTTCCCGGAGTGTTTACTAAGGATGGCTGCTCCTGCCTGGGGAAGATGAAGTGGCACGGCAGGGACCGCTGCCACACCCATGTATATGGTGCTATCACCTGGGTGAGAGAAGCAGGATGGGAAGGACCGTTACCGCAGTGGCCTCAGGCCGCGATCCTGCCCGGAGGAGTGAAGAGCGACGCTGCAAGGACCGCCACTTTGTCCATATTCAGGGAACTCCTGCCTGGGGGAGAAGAATGGCGTGGCAATGACTGCCGCTTCAGTGATGCCAGCAAAGCCACAACAGTGACCCTGCGGATCCTAGCGGCCACGTGCCAGGAGCAGGTCACACAGCTGGGCCTTTTCCCAGAACACTGCCCCAGGCCCCGTGCCATACAAAGTGTGACACGATGGAGGGCCTGGGGGGTTAGGCGCAGGGTGGGGGAGCCAAACGGCGGGAAACACAGAGGGAGGGGCAGCCAAAGCGGCGCCCCCACCCTCAGCGTTGCCGGAGGAGCGCACCAAAAGGTGCGAAAGATAAACAGCAGGGGAGGGCAGGAAGCCCGGCCCCCAACAACACAACAAAGGGGCCTGGAAGGATAAATACCCCGGTGAAAACCAAGGTAAACACAAACAGGTCCGGAGCTCACCTCACTCGGGTAAGCTCCCCGGACCTGAGAAAGGGGGATAGAAGAAACGTTCGCCTCAGCGGGCTTACCGTTTCTGTGTCTCTTCTCCCCTTCTACAGGTGACACCTTGTCGGGCTGCAGCGAAGAAGCCGGAGAGCGAGCGGGATCGGCGAGCTACAGCAGAAGGTCCATCGGACGTCGGAGGCGTCGGAGGAGGCAGCCCGGCGTCAGGAAGAAGGGCGCCAGCAGAGCTGGGAAGCGGCGCGGGCTGACGGAAACAAGCGTCGGGCCTGCCCCCGTGCAGGCAAAGGCCGTTTCGGCAGCAGTCGGAGCTCAGGCTGCAGAGGAGAGCATATCTGAGCTCTAATCTTTTGATCGGTGTGCAGCACCAGGCCCGCCCAGGTAGAGAGTAAAGGCTATCCAATGGCCTTTTCGTAGCGTAGTGGTTATCACGGTCGCCTCGCACGCGAAAGGTCCACTGTGCAAAACCAGGCGGAAACATATTTACAGAAATCCTGCTTAAATCAGATTTAGGACAAAGCGGAGAACAACCAAAATATATTTTCGTAACTGCAGCGGCCAGAGAACTGCTCACTACAAAAAAGGGGTGGGGCTGCAACGCTGCGCGCACGCCGGCGAGGACAGCTGTGACACAAGTGAAGCCGCCAAGAGCTCTGTGGCTGAGAAATAAGAATCAGGCGCGGTGGCGCAATGGATTGCACGGCGGTCTTGACTAATTGAGTCTTTCAAAGGTGGTGGGTTCGGATCCCACGAGAGGTGAATATTAGCATTGAAATTTCTTGGAGCGGATAGATTTTTAAATAATTTTGTAAAGCCCAGTGGAGTCAACAACTTGGAAGGAAAGGTAAAAAAAAAAAATGGCTGATGAAAGAGCAAAGAGAGCACAGGAATTCAGTGCATGGGCCAAAAAGGCAGAGAAAGAGTTTGGGGCACAATGGGTGCTGGATGTGGTGCAGACGGAAGAAAGGGCTAGGGCAATGTCGCCCTTGCTGCTCGAGGAGTCTGCTGGCAGCGATGAAGAAGCTGCAGTACCTCAAGGCCAACAGAGGTTGAGAGAGATAACAAAGGAGTCACAAGAGCCGGAGATGCCAAAAATAAAACGGAAGAAAGGAACCAAGAAAGGTATCGTAACATTGAATAACAATATTGACAAAATGGTGAAAGTTTTAAATGCATGTATCACGGCTCAGGGTAAGTCGCCCAGAGCCAGTAAAGGGAGAATGAGAGAGCACAATGGGGGGGCATCTGATACAGAAAGTAGCGAAGACGAAGAGAGGGACCATCTTCAAGCATGGGTGAAAACGAAGGGGGTTATAAGTAAGAAAAAACAAAAAAAGGATAAGGCAGGTATAGATCAAGGGGCAGGCGAGCAGGGGCTAGCAGACAGCGGGGTTCCCATCTCACAGGGGCTTCCCCAAATTCCTGGTCCCCAGGGGTCACCTACCAACACTCCAGTGACTATGATAGGGCCCGCCATAGAAAAAACGGCAGAACCCTTCACAATTATGACCAAATATGGCAGGCCCACGATAGGCAAGGATGCACAGGGGCGGTCCTTAAAAGCACAAGCTTGGTACATTAGCGACAAGGTGAAGGAGAAGATATGGAGAAAAGAATTAATAGATATCTTCTCCCTGCTAGACGTACAGAAAAGGGGTCATGATGTATCAAAGGAAGACATAAAAGAGGACGAAAAGGGCTTATTAAAAAGAACAGCTGTGTCAAGGAATTTTGACAATTGGACAGCAGCGTTTCAGATAATGTCCTCAATCATCTTGCAGAAATTTCCAGAGGACGGCCCATCGCTAGTGACATATCAGCAGAGAGTCTTGCGGGTGTACAAAGCATTTGGGGGTGATGCATGGAAGGAATACGACCATGAATTCAGGAAAGAAATGGATTGCTTCCCGGATATAGGGTGGGATGAAGAAAATTACAATCTATACATATTTAACGTGCTAAAAGAGAAATGGGATACCAGGGAACAACATAATTCAGGGAGCTATTATAGGAAACAGTATGGCCAGACAAATTATAGAACCGAGTACAGATACAACAACAGGAGATACGATAACTATTATGACAGAGCAAGGGATCAGAATTTTCGGAGTAGACAGTACGAGGCACAGAGAGGGTGGCAGAGCAACATACCTCCAACATCACAAGGGGGTGGTAAAGGGAGTAACAGGACAGCAAAGTCAGAGCCAGCACAATGCCGTAACTTTGAGAAGAGAATACCATGCAGCTGGGGGAAGAAATGTAAATTCAATCACAGATGCGAGAATTGCGGAGGGGAACATATTACTACCAAATGCACCAGAGCAGCGACCAGTAAGTACAGGGTACCAGAAAAACCGAGCTAGGAGCATAGGAGAGAAAGGGGCCTCGCCAGTGAAAATCGAGAATATGGAAAAGTGGCTAAGGGTGTTCCCAGACCAGGATGCAGCAGAAACAATAAGGCGAGGTTTCCAAGAAGGCTTCATAATACCGTTTAATGGACAGGGCTCCCAGAACATTCCAAAAAACCTGAAGTCTGCTTTAGAAAACAAGGTATTAGTGGGCAAGAAAATCAGAAAAGAAATTGAGCTAGGGAGGATGGGAGGCCCGTACAGTTCTCCTCCTTTTACAGAATTTATATGCTCGCCTTTGGGTTTGGTCCCTAAAAAAGAGGCAGGCGAGTTTAGGCTGATTCACCACCTTTCATATCCACCAGGGGCCTCGGTTAACGACGGCATCACACAAGAGGCATCATCAGTAAACTACTCAGATTTCCTGGAAGCAGTGAAGTTAGTCAGAGAAGCAGGACAGGGAGCTTGGATGGCGAAAGCAGACATTAAGTCAGCCTTTCGCCTATTGCCAGTGAAGAGCGAATCACAGAGATGGTTGTGCATACACTGGGAGGGCAAATACTTTGTGGACAAATGTCTCCCTATGGGCTGCGCCATCTCTTGTGCATACTTTGAAAAAGTGAGCTCTTTCCTGCAATGGGCTCTTACAAAAGAAATGAAGGGAGCACAGGTAGTCCATTACCTGGACGATTTTCTATTCGTGGGGCCGCAAGGTTCCGAGCTGTGTAGAAATACCTTGAAGTTCACGGCATTAACAGAAGAGTGGGGTTTTCCACTCGCAGAAGAAAAAACAATGGGGCCAACTCAAGTGATACAATTTTTAGGCATCGAAATTGACTCTCGGGTCGGGGTGTGCAGGATCCCGGAGGAGAAGGTGGCGGACATGCTAGGTACAATCACAGATCTGGAAGGGAGGAACAAGGCCACATTAAGGGAGTTGCAATCACTGGCAGGGAAATTGAACTTTGCAGGGATGGTCATACCGCAAGGCAGGATATTCCAGAGAAGGGTCGAGCAAAGAACAAAGGGTGATAAGGTGGGGCACCACAAGGTGCGGATCGGTGGAGCAATAAAGAAAGACTTGGAGGTTTGGGCAGAATTTTTAAAAACATTCAATGGTTCAGTGATCTGGCGCACACCGGTAAACGAGGAAAGCAAAAGGGTGTTGTTCACAGATGCAGCGGGTGGTTTTGGCTTTGGTGCAATATTGGATACAGAATGGTGCGCAGAAAGATGGCCAGAGGCGTGGCATGAGGCTGCATGGACAAGTAACATTACACTTTTAGAGCTATTTCCGATCTGGGTGGCACTGTGTGCATGGGAAGCAAAACTAAGCAGCAAGGAGTTAAACGTATGGTCGGATAACATGGCGGTAGTGCATGTGATAAATAACGGAAACGCTTCTTGTCCGCTGGTCTTGGAGTTAATGAGGGCAATAACTCTGGCTTGTCTGAATAATAATGTTAACATAAGGGCGAGACACATCGCCGGTGATGCAAATATGGTCGCTGATGCCTTGTCTCGTTTTCAGTGGAGCAGGTTCAGGGAACTACGGCCAGATGCAAGAAGGATGAAAACGCCCACGCCAAAAAAGGCATGGGTACCGCTAGAGGCATGGGAAAAGGGTCGGTTAGCCACGAGGCTGACTCAGAAGAGGAAAAGGCCCGAGGGAGCAAGTAGTGGAAAGATTGGCCAGAAACGCCATAACATACAAAACGGGTGAGCAATATAAAAAATATGTAAATAACGTGTTGAGAGAATCAAAAGTGAAAGATGTGGGGGATATCACTGTTTCCAATTTGTGTGACTTCTTGGGGAGTGCATTTTCACAGGGGAAGTGGAAAAGCTGGGCGGCAGCACATTTGGCCGCAGTCGCTTATACGGCAAAGGTGGCTGGTTTTGCAGACCCGACATCGAGCCCTCGCCTAAAATACGCAATGAAGGGGTGGTCTAGGCTAGAAGGAAAGAAACCAGACAACAGGAGGCCCCTGAATTTTTTTAAAGTAGTAAAATTGTTGCAATTATTGCATAGCACATGTAGCAACAGCTACGAGAGCATGCTGTTCAGGGCAGCGTTTGCATTGGCATACTATGGGGCATTCAGGGTCGGAGAGCTGGTAGCAAGCAACACATTGGCGGGAGACGGGCTAGCAAGGAGCGACATCAGCATAGGTTCTAAGGGTATGACCATAATATTAAGGAGATCGAAAACGGACCAAGGAGGGAAGGGGCGAACAATTGAGCTAAATTGTATTAAAGAAAGGGGCCACTGCCCCAGATGTATTACCGAGCAATTTCTCAAAGTGCGTCCTGAAGTTGGGGGGCAGCTATTGATACATAAAGACGGCAGAGCCCTCAGCAGATATCAATTCCAAGCCGTACTAAAGAAAACTATAGCGAAAGCAGGGTGGGACGCAGCCGAGTTTGGAACCCACTCCTTCAGGATAGGGGCAGCCACCTCTGCATGGGTAGGAGGGCCAGGGGCAAAAGGAGTAAAGAAAATTGGGGGGTGGAAGTCACAATGTTTCAAAAGATACGTGCGAGAATATTTGATATAATTCATCTCCCATCCACCCTCGCAGATGAGACCCCCTACAAGTCGGCATGGATAGTTGGCAATTCATTCGTGACGCGTGCAGGCAGGTGGATCGAGGAGTTCAGAGAAGGTTTGCATTTTAAACGGACAATAACTTCCTGGTGGGGCCTCCCAGGAATGCATTGGGAGGACATCCACGACCGGCTCTCGGATTTGATCGGGTTCAGGGATCCCCCTGAATACCTGGTCATCCACCTCGGGGGCAATGACTTGGTTAAAACAAATAGGGGCGAGCTGATGCGCAACATGTGCGAGTCCTTAAGGGCAATAGCACACTGTTGGTGGAAAACGGAAATTTTCATGTCAGAGATAATTGCCCGCAGAATTTGGTATGGGGCACGCAGAAGGCAGGCCATTGAGACAGCGCGAAAAAAACTAAACAAATCTGTAGAAAAATACTGTAGGAACACGGGCCTCCATTTCATAAGGCACGGGTTATCACAGAATGACCCAGAGTGGTTTCATCAGGACGGGGTGCACCTATCCAATAAAGGGTTGGGCAGATTTACGGACAACATCTTTCAAGCATTGGCAGCTCGTGGTTGCAAATAGGTTCGCTGTTTGGGGGGACCTGAGCGGGTTAGGCAACACCCCCTCAGGCGTGGCGGCACGTGTCCAGGAAGGGATGCCACAGGACAACGAAAACTAGCCTAAGGGAAGGCTCGGCATCCATAACCCCTGGACACGATGTGCCCAAAAGCGATTAGTAATGATGTTTGGCTGTCATGATTATTGTGTAGCATTAATTTTTGTAGAAAATAAAAGGGCCTACGGCCCCAATTTTTCCACCAAGCAAAAATATGGTCTGTACTATTCATTTCATTTGTCACAGGTAACAGGTGTAAGGTATAAGAGCAGGGGAGCCCACACTACCCAGCCTATGCCGCCGTGCCATACAAAGTGTGACACGATGGAGGGCCTGGGGGGTTAGGCGCAGGGTGGGGGAGCCAAACGGCGGGAAACACAGAGGGAGGGGCAGCCAAAGCGGCGCCCCCACCCTCAGCGTTGCCGGAGGAGCGCACCAAAAGGTGCGAAAGGTAAACAGCAGGGGAGGGCAGGAAGCCCGGCCCCCAACAACACAACAAAGGGGCCTGGAAGGATAAATACCCCGGTGAAAACCAAGGTAAACACAAACAGGTCCGGAGCTCACCTCACTCGGGTAAGCTCCCCGGACCTGAGAAAGGGGGATAGAAGAAACGTTCACCACCCATCCCACCCGGCAAAAAAGAAAAAAAAAAAAAAAAGAAAGAAGAAGGAACAAGATCAAGAACGCCAAGTACTGGTCATCGGTACATGGTAGATGAAAGTCGTAGGCGGCGGGCGGCACGTGTCCAGGAAGGGGTGCCGCAGGACAAAGAAAACTAGCCTAAGGGAAGGCTCGGCATCCATAACCCCTGGACATGATGTGCCCAAAAGCGATTAGTAATGATGTTTGGCTGTCATGATTATTGTGTAGCATTAATTTTTGTAGAAAATAAAAGGGCCTACGGCCACAATTTTTCCACAAAGCAAAAATATGGTCTGTACTATTCATTTCATTTGTCACAGGTAACAGGTGTAAGGTATAAGAGCAGGGGGGAGCCCACACTACTCAGCCTAAAGTGTTATGGGGCATGGCCACCCCATAGCCCCATCAATGACCCTGCCGATCCTTGCAGCCAGGAGCAGGTCATCTGGTTAGGCCTTTCCCCGGCACCTTTAACACGATAGAGCCCGGCCACCCCAGAGCCTCATCAGGATATTGACATTAACAAGGGTGTGGCTTGCCTCCATGCGGTCTATGGACATTTTGTTCAAGTACTTATAAAAATGACGCCCCTTGTCAGTGGGTCTCCCAATGCCCGATGGACAGTGATGTGCCCTTGATATGCTGGGCTTTTGCCCGTCTAGTGGGTTTACACTGGATTCAGAGAAAGTGAATGTCATTGCCCACCTCCATGTAAATATGGATAGTAGTTGAGTGAATGATCGTGAACTTTGTGGATGGCCAATGGACATAATGGACTGTTTATGCTGTTTTGTTTGTCGTTATTTTGTTATATACCCCTGGCATGGGATGTTGTGATGAGTGCCGCAACGAGTGCCAATGCTTGTCACATGGCCAACTCTGTGACTGTGCTAATAAAACCAGTGCACGGCGCCCGGCCCTGCACCAGTGTCGACCATCAGACCATGCCTCCCTTGCCTATCTGCAGTGATGTGCCAGCGTCACGGGCAAGGCAGAGCGCCTGCCAGCAGCATCCTTGCAAGTGTGGGCTCCCCCCCCCCCCACCCTATAACAATCAGCATGTAGAGCTGCTCAAATGAGGGCAAAGGCCCAAAACCAAGAGGAGCCGCCTCACATCCTGCAGTTACTCCCAGGTCTGCAGAATTTCAGAACCTAGAACACTAGGGGCCGATTCATGGAATTTTTTGGTGCAAAGTGACTTTGCACTGCTGAAAAGGGACTTTGCACTGCAGACACAAACCCTGATTCGTGCAACTGTGCAAAGTGTATTCCATGAATCGGGCCCTAGGAGTATCCTGCCATCAGTCTTCCAGATGACAGGACCCCACTCTCCACTGCCGGTGTCCTGTAGGATCCTCAATACTGCCCCCTCATGTTAGGATCGGGAAAGCCCCTTTCATTGCGACCGGGCGCCATCTTTGTTTGGTTGCGGAAATAAAACTGCCCACGTGCGACGTGAGGTAAATTCCTTCTGTACATTTTGGCATCCCAGAATTCTCAACTTTGCCGCGCATTCCCAACTTTCGAACAACTATACTTTGTTTCCGGAGTTAGTAGTATGAAATCTGCTGCGCGCTTGTGTACGCCTTGACGTCGCTCCAGCCGAGCAGCTGCACCAGCGCTCTTATTTTCACGGGTCTTCTTTTCCCCCTTAGGAACCTTAGGCGACCAGATTTTGAAAATGAAAAAGACTGGGACAGGTTATACGTAAAAGTAGGACTAGCACCATGCGCACATGTAGCCCCTTAGCCCCCACCTCTGTCAGGCCCCCCTTCCACGGTGCCCTCATGGGATCATGCATTTAAATAAATATTTCCGGCACGTCTCATATATATTAACTGCAGGGTTGTAACATGATCCATCACGAGAGCGCTTTGAGGAGCTTTTGCTTTGATTGTTGTTACTGGCTTTACTACACTCTTTTTTTGTTTTTTTTTACAGTCTCAGTGGTGCAATCAGTAGATGCAGTGTGACTATGAACAAAAAGGTTGGAGGTTCGAGGATACGCTGGGGTTACTATTCTACCAATGGTGATGCCAAAACACAGCTTGTTGTGTACAAATGACGGCTTGAATTGTTGCATAACAGCAGTGGTCACTCTCCCTTTCTGAGACATGTATTTGAAATACTCTCGGGACGGGGGACAGGTGTCATAATTTTGGGACGGTCCTGGCAAAACAGGGACGTCTGGTCACCCTAGTTATCTGTGATTTTGCACCTATCGCTATGACGCCCAAACTCCCGCGCTTTTCTTTAATTGCGCTCATTATGACAGCAATAGTGTCGGTTTCCTTGTGTAAGGCCTGAGGTTAGGCCAATGGACCTCTTTCACCTTCAGAGACTGTTGGTATGTCTGAGGGTCAGGGGTTGTTCCAGAAATGTCTGTCTTAATCTGCAGAGATTGTTTTCTTTGCTTGACATGTACCCCTATGTATGTGTTGAGGAGCTTGGGAATGGACCTAAAGCTCTCTTCCTTCCTAGGAGGGGCAGTATTTTACTTGGATTCCACCTCAATTTAAGACTCCATCGGGCCAAGCGGCTGGTTACCTTTTGAAATGCCCATCCGCAAACGTCCGAAATACATTTTTGCGGTTGAGATTAAATTTATGGTTGACGAGAGAAGTTTTGGCGAGGCGTAAAATCATTCCTGCTGATACAAATTTCTGTTGTTATTGTGAGGATCAGAGTGTAAGAGAAAACTTGCAGCACATAATTGTTTCCTGCCCTAATCTGAAGGATATGCGAGAAAAACATTTTAATAATTTGCTAAATCTGTATGTGGAAATGGATGATAATGAGATATGGAGCATTTTATTTAAGAGTGTCAGATTTTCGATCATAAAAGCCTTGGTGCACTTTTTGGCAGCCGTCTTACCTGTTGAAATACAAATTCAATCTTGATAAGCTCAGTATTAACACACTCTAAAGCGGTCCTTGTGCACGGCGAGAAAAAATGACCATTATTATCATTAATTTGAAATGTATCTGATGCTTAATTTTAGACTTTCTCATTTAATTGCTCGTTTTACATCTCTTTTTCCATGATTTAAATTGTAAATATTTTTTAATTTGTCTGATTTTTTCTTGTTCTAAATGAAATTGTAAATATAAATTAGTGTTGATTTTGAAAAGTTGATTAAGTCAGCTGTATCAAAATAAAAATAAAAAAAAGACTCCATCTTTAAGGGCTGAAATGTGTCCATCCTTTTCAGTTTTGGCCACCTATAAGCCAAAACGAATGCATTGAGTACAGCTATGGAGAGATGACATATGAAGAGGAGTACAGCTATGGAGAGATGACGTATGAGGAGGAGTACAGCTATGGAGAGATGACATATGAGGAGGGACACACAGCTTGTAGGTGTTGTTTGGTTATTTACCCACCCATTGACTGCCCGTGGCTATGTAGATCCCTGTGGCTATTCCCACCTACTTCCTGACCCTCCCCTTACAAATAAACCCTCCATTGAGCTACCTTTATCAAGCCTTAAAATAAAACTTGCCACTCAAAGTGCCCATCAGAGTTTTCAAAATCAGTCTTCTGAAATCGAATGGTTTAATAAGTGCTGGAAGCGTGCTACTAGTGTAATAAGGGCACCAAGAGACCACGCAAGTGGCAGCAAAGCCTGGTACAAGACAAACTAACATAATATAAACATCTTTAACAAGGTCTGCCTCCACCCAACAGTTTTGGCGACATGAACACCATTTTCCAGCTGCTACCTTTAATGGCCAGTTTATACCACTGCAGCAATGCCTGGCAAATACCTTTTCCATTCCATGTCTACTACACAAAAGCCGAAGCTGTTGGTATTGCCAATGCTTGTTTGGTTGTATCTCATAGGTGGTGTTTAAGCATCACCTATGAGCTTAAATGAATGCCATGGTGTTTGAATTGAGTCAGAGGGGATTTGCACAGGAATTACCCATGCCTCTGCGTTGCCATCCTTAGTTCCCTTTCAACACTTATCGGAGCCCTGATTTGATATAAGCACATGCATTTCCTTTCCTGACACACAATGCGGGGGGGGGGGGTCATTACAAGTTGGGTGGTATGCTGGCTGTAAATCTGCCAGAATACCACCCGACAGAATTATCATTACCGCCTCTTGGTCTGGCGGTATTACTTCCAGATTTCAAGTGGCGGTGTAAGTCCCCATTCTCAATATGGAATTTTCGACAGAATTACTGAGGCATGTTAATTCTGCCGAAAGTTGGTGGAAAGGCGCAGATTTACCTCCAGCTAATAGCTGGAGAAGAATCCTCCAACTTTCCAGCCAACTCATAGTTGGGTGGTGCGGTAATGATATGATAGGTTATTTATAAATGCACTTAATACCCAGAGGTTTCTAAGTGCAGACCCGGGGATCGAACTTGTGTTGCTCTGTGTTGTCTTGCTTCCAAGGCGAGCACGTTGCCCCTGAGCTATCCTCCCGATCAAAGCAGCAATGTATGGTAATACCACTGCATTTATCCAGCAACGCCCAACTGGTAATGACCCCCCATTGTCAATTGCCCATCTCTGCTGTCAATGTCTCATTAATAGAGGGTATTAAAGAGTGTCATTGTAAATAGTCAATACAAAAGGACAACAGCATTGCAAGACTTAAGATACATTGGGCCTCATTACCCAGTAGGCGGTGAGCCATGGCGCTACTAGCGCCATGGCTCATGCCGGTAAAATACTGGCACCGCCTTGGCGGAAAGGGGATTTACCGCCCCATTCCAAGGTTGGAGGGGCGGTAAATCCCCCTTCCGCCATTGCCCTTCCCCATTCCCATTTCTGCCCCATAGGGCTCTATGGGAATGGGGAAGGCGCTAATTACGGCACCGCAATTTTGCGGTGCCGTAATTAGCTCCGAGGTCCCTTAGCGGGTTGGATTTTAACGCCTGCAAAAAGCAGGCGTTAAAGCACCAACCCGCTAAGGGACCTCGTAGTAAGGCGGTAGGGATTTACCGGTACTGGTATTTTACCGGTACCGGTAAATCCCTAACGCCATCCGTGTAATGAGGCCCATTGTCAGAAATGTGCAAAATAAGTGTGTGGTTGGGAAAGATCCCTCTGAAGAAATACTATGTGTAAAGGTAGTTTAAAAAAATGCAAAGTCTTCCTTCTCCCACAGGAGCTTCAAGCCTTCAAGTTATTTGCATCCACACAAGCTAAAGTTCACATACATGTTTACCCACCTGTCTTCAATAAATAGGGTTGTCTCGTGGGAGAGCAAAGGTTCCCACTTGCCTCTTGGCACGTAAAAAAACGTTAAAGGACCTTCTCGGTCTAGTTTGACAAAGAACACATACTATAAATCACGGAATCGAGAAGGTTTTAAAAAATGTTTTTTAATTTGTTATTTATATGGAACGAAATTATTTTATTTAAGAAGTAGACCTTTTATGGGCACTGTGTTGTTTTAAATACACGTGAAAGGTTTGTTGTAAACCAAAACACATTAAAATGAAAGCAAAATTAAATAAAAAATAAAAAAGGTGAAAAAAGAAAAGCTCCAAATTGCTCAAGAGCTGACGAGTTCCTTATTGGGGCGTTTGAGGCTGCACTTGGCTTATGTTGGCAGCCACTGTATGGTATACCTTGCAAATGGTGACTTACAACCTTGCAAATGGTGACTCACAAGGCAGATAAGGGCAGTGTTGGGGCATTTGAGGCTGCACCTGAGATGCAATGGCAGCATCTGCAAGGCAATTCCTTACTCAGTCATAGGATGGCATGATTTGGGCATTGCAAGCTGCAATTGGCTTATGGTGGCAGCACCTGCACGGGTGAGGTTGTCTCTTGGCATGTGGTGGCTAAGCCATGCATGCAATGGTATTATTGGGGCATTTGAGACTGCACTGGTCCCCTCACACATGGTGTTCCGCAAGGGCTCTTCTTTCTCACATCTTGTGGTATTTATGTGTAAATACCACAACATTCACCGCAGGAGGTAACTTGGCATCTGAAACCAGCCCCTCAACCAAGATATAAAGAGCTAATTCAGGAAATTCTAACAAGGGAAAAGGCACATTTTTAATTAACAATTTAATCTCCACGGGTAGAGAATTCCACTACTGAGCGCCTGAACTGGGAAGCATCTTCCACCCCCGTTTGGCCAGTTTAAATTGAAGCACAACCATCTGGCCGAGAAAGGCTAATCCAACTTGTCCCATGAGTCGATACCAGGCAAAGCGATTTTGCAAAAAAGCATGGCCCAGAGAATGTTACAGAGATCTACAAATGAGGCAGAAAACCTTGAACTGAACTCTGTACTTCACCGGAAACCAGTGCAAAATACGCCCCAGTCCCTCCCAGCAGAATAACATCCTTGCTGAGGCATTCCACACTGTCTGACCCTTTAGCAATGTCACCTTTGGAAGCCCAAGGTAAACCCATTGAAAACATCCAATCTGCTGGAGAGAAAAGCATTAACTAACTGGGAAGGGGGTGGTGGGGAGTAATAATATGGAAATGTTCTCAATGTACGAAGGGGGGTATAAGGTAATGGCCAGGTCACTTCACTGGCTTGCTTTTCATAAAGGCAAGGAGGAATCAAGCTGCACTCCAATGTTCTGAACCCGGGATGCTGGAGAATGGACTCAAGGAAGACGGGCAGTGGTGGGCTGACCAAACTTCATCATAACCCCCATTTACAGCAATCTGGGACGGTAAGCCTTGTAACATAACCCCTGTTTTCATCTGGAAGGGAGGTGAAGGAGAGAGGAGCAGAGGGGAGGGAAATGGCACCAAGGGAAGTGAAGGGAGAGCCAGGCAAAGGAAGGGGAGGGTCTAGGAGAAGATTGGAGGGAAAGGTGTCAACAGCTAGAGGGTGAACCCAGAGTTGGAGGCAGTGCTGCTTGAAGTGATAAGGGCACAGATACTAGGCATAAAACAGCTAAGAGCCTGGTGGTTTAGGGGGTGAAGGCTGGCGGAGCCTAGGCTTTACAGATAGTTGAGGAAGTGAATAGACCAGACAAGTGATAGGCGAGCAGAATACCTTACTCAGGATCAGGTGGCATATGAAAGTCCAACAAGGAGACTAAAGAACATCTGCCATCATGGAGAAAGGCTAAAACAAGGAGAGGGAAGTGGGCAAGCAGGAGCCGGACTGGATTGTGAAGTGAAGCCAAGCGAGAAAGCAACGGCTTCTATCCTACCAGCTCATTGGGTATCCAAGACCAATAGGTGACCTGGAGGTTGGTCCCCGAAAGCAAAGACTAAGAGAAACTGAGATTGCGGGAGGCTCTTCCAAGACAAACCCAGAAAGGGAGATGAGTGGCAGAAGCCCACCCCAGAAACCAGATTTACAAAGAGACTAGCATAGGCAGAGGGCTATCATGATGACAGCTTGAAAACAGGACCGATGTTGAACTGTGAGTGACAACGGGACAACTACAGCCCAGGATAGCCAGCTGTTGCCCCAGTGATAGGTATTGCACTGGCATGTTTCAGGAGCCAGAAACCTGAATCTGTAAAAGACAAGGGCATAACCATGGCCTCTGAAACCGAGGTCCCAAGAGATCCAGAGTCATGATACTCGGAGTCTCAAGGATCCTGATCCAAGGAAATGTGATTGGCTTTTCTGTGTAGGCTCTATCTGCAGCAGCCATCCTGACCATACACTGTTTACTACAAGTAATAACCCCAGTGGACGGGCCATTACTCGCTGGTAATGGCTCCCATCAAGAGGTTTATAGACAGTAGTATCCGGGGACGGTGGTTCTAGAGTACTCAGAGTGCACTGCAGAATTAGCACGCAGGCAGTGAGGGAGGTGTTCTGAGGGAGCTTCTGGAAGGACACAAGATAGACTAGCAGTGGGGCAAATCGCAGAAGAAGGCAATTTTTGTAAACAGTGCGCCAGAGAGCAGTAATGGAGTGGAGGGACAAAAGAACCTGTGGGCCAGCTAAGAAGTGCACCAGAGAAGACCACTGTAGCAGGTAGCCCGGAGAAGGCTAGCGAGGCAGCATGGAGTGAGGAAGGAAGATGGCGGCAGACGCGGAGAGGAGCCAGGTGGTGCAGAAGGGCTGTGACATTGGGTGGAAGAGGGGAAGATTCTGGCCCATACAAGAGGTAAGGCTCGACTCATAACCAATGAGCAATAATGACATTTAACTCAGGGGATGAGCCAGACAAATACTGGAACTGAGCTGTATGATTAGTCCTTTACATATTTAGTTCTCCTCACCAACACCTTCTCTTAAAGAGAATCATCCATTTTGGAATGACTGGTTCTCGAATAAAACCAAGCTTATGTGCACATAAATTCTGTCCCCAAGTGCCTGCTTGATCCCACTCATTGGGAGATTACTAACAAAGTCACGAGTCCGGTGACTCAAAATGAGTACAGTCTTGTGCTCACATAGTTAGAGAGGTTTGTCTGAGATTAGATGGTGTCCCTTTCTAATCTAAAAGTCACTGATGTCTTGGCCCTCATAACTCACAAAGTCAGAGATGACCCTTTGGGATAATGCTTCGGCTCGTGGTACTCACAAAGTCAGAGATGTCTTAGCATCTAGTACTCACAAAGTCAGAGATGTCTTGCCTTTGGTCCTAACTGAGCGACGTGAGAGATAACCTGCCCCTCTATTGTCATACAGGGAGAGCTGTCGGTCTGGTGTTCACAGTCAGAGATGTCGGTCTGGCAATAGGTTGTGGCTCTTTCTACCCGAAAAGTCAGAGTTGTCTTGCCTTTGTTACTTACAAAGAGAGAGGCCTCACCCCTCTGTCCACACACAGTGCATAGTGTCTACCTGGCACTCATAAAGACAGGGATGAATTGGAACTCAGTACTCATAAAGTCAGTTATGGCTGTCTACAATAAAGCCCGAGGTGTCTGTCTGGTACACAGTCAGCTACGTCCTGTCTCTGGTTCTAACACAAACAACGCTATCTCACAAAACTCGCCCAGTCAGAGAAGTCCTGGCCTTCACTAGTCACAACGTCAGTGGTGTCCCGCCTGTCCGATAGCACAGCGAGTAGAGCGCTCACTTTGACAACCGCGCAGAGCCTGCTGAAGCAGCTTCGAACCCCTGTCGGACCAAACTCAGCCTTTCATCCTTCTGAGGTCGATAAATGAACACCACACCCCGCGGGTAATGATCAGCAGCGCTCAGATGCTTGAGGGTTCATAGCGCTATATAAATGCTAAATTATTATTATTAGTGCTCACCAAGGGAGAGATATGTTGCCTGTCCATTCTCACAAAGCCGCATGTCTTGGTTGAATAAATCACACAATGAATCATAGCAGTCCTGCAGCAATTGTTGGTATTTACGGCTCAAAATGTTTGCAATGTCTATTTGGCACTCACAAAGTCAGAGATGCCTGGCTGGGATGGAGCTTTTGTGCTCAGTACTCACCATATCAGGGAGGCTTGCCTGCTGCTCATGAAGACCGAGAGACATGTCTACCCCTTGCCTTGAATACTCACGAAGTGAGCGATGTCTTGCCACTCTGTTCTCACACAGAAAGAGATGTCTACCTGGTGCTCACCTAGAGATGGACTTAACACTACTCACAAAGTCACATGTCTTGGCACTCAGTGGTCACTCAGTCAGCTACGTCTGTCCTGAACTGAACCTGAGATATCTGTCTGGTGCAACGTTAGAGGTGTCTTGGACCTTCGTCAAACATGCAAGAGATGTCTGACTGATACTCGCACAGTGTGAGACCCCTCGGCTCCCGCAGCCTGCATAGTCAGAAGGGAATAGACTCAAGGCGGAGATGTCTTGCCTTTAGAACTGACTAAGGAAGAGATGCACTTCCGCTCTATTCCTACACAGTCAGTCAGGGATGTCTCGTCTATTAGTACTGACAACATTAGGTGTCTGTGCTTTCAGTACTCACGCAATCAGAGATGTCATGGTGCTCAGCAAATGAAAGATGCCCTTCGTGTTATTCTCACAGCCTCACAGAGGGCTTGGCTAGCAGGGCTTTCAGTACTAAGTTACCAAGTCATATGTCTGGCTTCTAAGTGCCCATACAAATGAATGATGTCTATCTGGGACCAAGCCTTACTCCTGCTCAGAAAGTTTGACATCAATTTGTTACTCAGAAAGTCACATAGGCTGTGCCTAGCGGTACTCACGAAGCCAGAGATGTTTATTTGGTGCTGGCAAAAGCAGGAATATCCTCGCCCTTGTTACTCAGAAAGTCACTGATGCTGTGCCTAGCGGTACTCACAAAGCCACAGATATTTATGTGGTGCTGGCAAAAGCAGGAATATCCTCGCCTTTGTTACTCAGAAAGTCACTGATGCCTTGGTGCCCAGCTCTCAAAAAGCCATAGATGCATGCCCAGTCACCCGGAGGTTGCAGCTGCCTGTCTGGTACTCACAGATTCAGTGATGCCAAGGTCCTTGGTACTCACAAAGTCAGTGATGTCTCTGCTCTCGGTGAAAGCCTCCATTAGCGGGAGTGTCTGAAACGCCTGGAGGTCGCTGGGCTGCTCTGTGGGGGACTCTGAGGGCATGGACTTGCTGTCTCCGAGTCAGAGGCTCTTCTCACACGGAGTAAATGAGGAACTGATCCCTAGAATAGACCATGCTCACTGGTGCAAAGAGCCACCCTGCCGGCCTTACACACACGGGGGCCAATTGGGCAATGGGGGATGAGGGGGTGGACTGATGGTGTTGACAAGAGCTTAGGGCCATGACACTCACTGGGGACACCTGATGGAAGAAGCCCGGTCTGAGGTGACCTTTGTGACTCTTATGATTCTGTTCTCTGTCTACAGGTGCAACTAAGGGCCATCAGTACTGTGGCAAACCAGCAAAACAAGCACACATAAACTGTAGATTCTATTCACAGGTTCTGAGAATGTCCTTTCCTTGATATTGTTGAAAGTATGGCACTTTGTTATGAAACGTCTCCTCGCGATTCTTTGAGAAAGTCACTCCATTTCCCAGAATGCAATGTCATTTTTCGCTTTTTATCACAATTTCTTCTTGATGCTTTGGTCCTTCCACTACCTTTTGGACGCTGTCGTACTTCCACTACCATTTCGAGAATGCATTGTCAAGTCACCCTTTTTCTCACAAGTGGTCATTTTACAAAAAATAGTAATAGCATGAAAGAGACCTCCAACGTTAGCACGTATGTGCTGTTGGGCCCCCATGCAATTTTAAACATCTACAAACACAGGGCCTCATCACGAGTCGGGCGTTAAGCAGGCGCTATTTCTGCCGAGCGGAATTAGCATTATCGCTGGGTTCCATGGCGGAAATAGCACTGTATCACAAGTGTGCACACGCACACTGGCCTGGCAGTAATACTAATTCCGCTCGGCGGAAACAGTGCCGAAAAGCGGGCTATCCCCCAAAAACGCAGCATCAATAGTGCTGCCGGTGCAATTAGCGCATGCTAGCGCACGATAATACCGCTGGTGAGAATTGCACCACCGCCGGAACGGGAAGCACTGTGGCACCAATTTTGAAAATCACAATCCATCCAAAATCAGAGCCCCTGGCAGCTAGCCACACCCCTAGGGCATCCAAAATGTCTGAGGAGAGGGCAAGGCCCAAAGCAGCCCAACATTACTTGCGGAAACCGAAGTTCATAGAGGCAGAGCTCATTGTCCTGGTGGACGAGGTTGTGGGCCACCATGCATGAAGACATCCTCCCAACGCCGCCCCCAGATATGGCAGGCGGTAAACCAGAAGGTGTCAGCAGTCGGCTGTGTCCCGCGGGATGGGGAAGACTGCCGCAAAAGGTGGAATGACCTGCGTGTGTGGAATCCTGGCCCAGCACAGACAGGATAGCCTGACCACCAGGAGAGGCTTACCTCCACAACTAGATCTGACGCTCTCCGAGAAGTGCAATACCATCATCGACATGGAGGGGATTGAGGGAGTTGGAGGAGCCGAGGCGGGTGCTGGCAGCCAGGAGGCAGAAGGTGAGTCAAACTCCCCTGCCCCTATTTGCATGTAACTACAACAGCCCAGCACAGCATCCCCCAGTGGAACTCCCATGAGCTGGGCACTACCACTGGGGCCAGTGAGTGGGAGCCACCACAGGCACTTACGGCTGCACCCATGTGCCAGTGCACCAAGGCCACCCCTATGAGCCAGAGCAGTGGGGTAGGCAGCCAAAGGACACATCCAAGCACCAGGCACCACACAGCCATGGCAGGGCCTGGCAGTGACAAGTACCAGACCCCCCGCAATCATCATGCATAAAAGTCAAGTTGGTAATGGGGATCAGATGCATGCAAGTAAAGCAGTGGCTAGGCCACCAATGTACCCCTGCCATGCCACCACAGCCCATTGAAATCCCCCAAGTCTCCCCCAGCACTTGTCCCCATTGTCGCCAATCCACTACCAAACGTAAGCAGGCCAGGCTCGTGCATCAGTGCAAAAGCCCGGTGCCACACTCCTCACCATGTAATCACTGTCATGTCTGCCAATACACATGAGGGAATGTGTCCTAACGCCATCCCCTATGTTCCCTACAGGCACACAAGCTTCACCGGAGGCGTCAGAGGATGAGGACGCAATAGGTCCATCTTTACATGTGCCCTCCCGCGCCACCACCACCCTGCAAAAGGGATGCCAAATGTCACCTAGGCGCAAGACGCACCCAACCACACCCCGCCACGGCAGGGGCACGCCCACACCACAAGGCCAGCCTGCCAGGAGCACACCTGTTGCCATTGAGGACACCACTGTGGCACTCCAGGCTTCCAGGGAGGGCACAGCCCCGACAACCATAACCCACGAGGAACAAGGGGCCAACAGCAGCAGCACTGATGGCCTCCATGCGGCAGAGCTCCTGACACCAACCCACATCTGCTGCCCTCCACCACCCAACACACCCGAGAGCCCAGTCTGGGAAATGGAGCATAGCCCAAGTCCACAGGTCCCAGCACACCGGCGGCGCGCATACACCCCGAACCAGACACTGATACAAGCTCCTATGGCTCACCAGTTGTCAGGCCCACCAGGCAACGTATCCCCACTCCATCCAAGCAGACGGGTGCCCTGGGCGCTGTCATGGAGCATATAAATGCGATAGAGGAACAGCACTGCCAAATGGAAAACATTGCCACTGAACACAGTCAGCACATGCAGGCCATTAGTGACGCCATCCAAGTGGCCACGAGGAGGATGGCCCACGACAATGCACAGACTAGGAGGGTTGTGGAAGCCTGCACAGCCTCACTGACAAGGTTTGGTCAGAGGGTGCACGAGATATATTAGGGGGTCTCTGCCCTGGCCGAAGAGATGAGGGAGAGCAATGCCCTACAATGCCAGCAGCAGCAGGTGGCAGCTTCTGTTGTATCCACCTCCACCACCCCTACGGAGGAATCACAACAAGGCACCCCTTGGCGGAGGTCCCTGCACCAGCTGCGCTCACGGTCCCTGGATGCTGGCGGTCGTGAGAAGAGGGCACGGCCATCATGAATGGCATGACTCTTGTTGGCCTGAGTGGCCATGTTATGGACACAGTGGTGGGTGGCGGCATTGTGTGCTGGGATGTTGGTGGTGGGTGGAGAAGGGGGATTTTGTCCCCGGGTGTTGGTGGTGGGAGAGGAGAGGGGGGATTGTGTGCTGGGGTGTTGGTGGTGGGTGGAGGGAGGGGAGAGAGTGTGCTGGGGTGTTGGTGGTGGTTGGGGGCAGTTGGGATTTTTTGCTGGAGTGTTGGTGGTGGGTGGGGTGAGGGGGGATTATGTGCTTCGGTGGGGGTTGGGGGAATGGAGTTTGAAAAAGTTACATACAAATCTGTTGACCAAATAACTTGTGAGGACATTTATGATTTTGTTCTTGAGCTCTTTATTTCCACTGTGCTGGTTGTGTACTGGGTCAGGTCAACATACTAAACATAATTGTCTATTAGCCACCTGTCGGGCCACTCTCCCTTCCCTCACTTCATCTCGGTGGGTGTCTGCCCTGGCTCCTGCCACATGGTCGCCGTCTCTATCTTCCTCTGGGTGTGGTCTGTCAGCGTCGCGGCAGTAGGGGCACATTCCTCCTCAGGAAAATGTTATGGAACATAGCACACACCAATATTATTTTGCCTTCTTTGTCAGGGGCATACATCAGGTGCCTTCAGGAGTCCAAAGGGACACTCTATGCATACGCAGATTCGGCTGTGGGCATGGTTGTAGGCGGTCTCATGTGGTGTACGTGGGTCACGCACAGGGTTCATCAACCACGGCAGCTGCGTATATCCTGAATCACCTGCATGGGGTGGAATACAGACATCAGTCATTTCTCTCATGCATGTGTATGCAGTCTCAATGTATCTGGCAATTGTCAGCCATGGGCATTCTTGTGTGCATCCGGCCCATGCAATGTGTATGTGTGATGGGTGTGCATCCTTTGCATATCATGCCATTAATTACCTGTCCTGTACAAGCACCCGGTGACTTTTTGGCGGGTGCTCTGCAGCGTTTCCCGGTTAACTGCACATTGACAGATGCCTGTGGCATGGATGGACATGCCGTTGGGTGCTGCTGTGTGGATCTGCGATGTGACACATTCAAGTTGCATTGTGGGACATGTTGTCTGATGTGTAATTGTGATCGCAGCAGTGTGTGTCCATCATCATGTGTGTGTCCAGGTGTGTCAAACCTGTGTCCAGGTGTGTCAAACGTGTGCATGCACCCTTAGATACCCCCATTGATGGTGCAGTGGCTGCACAGGTGCTTCTAGTGCCTCCTCTTGACATGCAATGCTTCCTGTGGCTATCCGCCCACCCCTTTTTTCTAGTGCTTCAAAGTGCATGTTTGGCAGGGTTTGTACTCACCCAATATCCAGGTCCGTTTTCCTCTGTACCTCTCCATGAATCCCAGCAGTTTGCTGTTACATTGGACCATGGAGTTGTGGGTGGATCCTGGGTAGCAGGCACAGCAGTGGGTTATGATGAGGTCAGGGTCACAGGTCACCTGCACGTTCATGGAGTGGTAGTGCTTCTGGTGGATCTATGTGATTATTGCAACGGCAGAAAATGGCTACTTTTTTTTTAACCCTTTACACCACATATATATGTACCCCCATATTAATCTTATGTGCTATACCCCCCCACATATGTATGTGGTGTAAGGGGGGGGGAATCTGCATTTTCGGGTGTCGCAATTGTCAGGTCGACATTTTTGGTAACGATTCCCTTCCGGTTACTGTTTACAACCTCATGGGCCTGGGGCGCCACCAACACGACATGGGTGCAGTCAATGGCTGCTATTACATTGGGCAGCTGTGTTGTGGCATAAAAGCGTGGCTTCATATCATTGACCTGGGCCTGGGTGGTGGGCAGTGCGATGTGTTAGTTGACATGGCGCAGAAGGGCATCCATTACCTAGCCCAGGACTGCACTGAATGTTGACTGTGCCATGCCATGCATCATAGCCACGGAGTGCTGGAAGCTTCCCGTCCCCAGGTACTGCAGTGCTGCCACCAGCTTCACCAGTGGGGCCACAGCTGTACGGATATTAATCCTGCTCCCAATGTCTTCATGTATTGTGGCCAGCAGCTTGGTGATAGTCTCCCTGTCCAGGCGATACTCAGTTACCAACTGGGTGTCACTGAGGGCCCAGGGTGATGGCCTGAACCTGGGAATGGGTGCTCGCCTTGCTGGGGCTGCTCTCCTCCTCCGCCTCATTCCACCCCCCCCTGTACTCCCTGTGGTCTAGGCTGGTTGTGCTGCACCTCAAGGTCCAAGCGCAGTCTGAGCAGCTACCTGTCTCAGCTTACAGAAAATAACGGCAGAATGGTGTTGTGAACAGTGTTTTGGGGTGCCTGGGTGGGTCATATATAGCCCTCTGGTGTGCATTGTGTTCACCTATGGCTTAATTCCTGCCACCTGGGTTCTGTTACCTCCAGCTGGAGGCTGGGGTCAATCTCAGCTGTATTAGCACTGGTTTTCAACATTAATATTGCAGTGCATGCACTTGTAATACGGCTGTAATTGCGCTTTGTGTTGTCGGAGCTATTAGCGCTGGCTGTAATACCGCCGGCTGTAATAGCTCTGGTATGTTTTAAGTCCGGCGGTAATTGTGCCGACTCGTGATCGGGTGGAGCGCTATTGGCGCGCTAATACCGTTACCGCCGGATTTAAGGGTTACCGCCCAACTCATGATGAGGCCCAGAGTGTAGAAGTGAAGAGTAAAGCCAGGAACATTCTCCTTTACTCTTCTCGTTTGTCATGATGTGGGCAAATTACGCCTTGCAGACATCATTTACAAATGTATTCCTATTGATTCTACCTGCTTTTAGCAGTTACTGAGTGGAGGTAGGTTCCATAAGGAATCCGTTCACTTTCCACCTGCATGAAAATGTTGTGCAGGTGCAAAACGAAGTGCACTTTGAAGACAGAGGAGGAAAGCATGGTAGAGATGTCAACTCCACTTGTGTCCATTCTCCACCTTAAAAGCAATTGAAAATGGGCTGGAGGAGTACCCTAGACTTAAAAGAATCAGGCCTTGCTTTCACACCTTCATTTACTGCTTGGCTCATTATAACATGACCTCCACAATGTCTCTTTAATGCTTTGGTGATTTCACTGCAGCGTCAAGGCACCCTTTCTCTCATAATGTCTTATTGATTATTTGGTACTTGTAATTTTGCGTCTGAGCTTTCCTTCTGTCACCATTGTTAAGCAACGTTTTGGTGCTTTGACTGCTTTCCCACAAAGCAACGTCATAGCTGTTCTCTCACAGTCTTTATTAGACACTTAGGTACTTTAACTATGATTCTAAGAGTGTGAGGGTAGGCACTACCACTATTGTTTATGATTTAGATATAAAAAGGTAGGAACGTTTAGGTGTTATGATCGCGCATCACTACGCCCGGGTATGGAGATGCTGTAAGGGACTGTTGCCCATTCCAAGATGGTGCTGACGTATTCTCCATGATTGCTCTCTGACATGTCAGAGCATCAAGATAGTGAAGCGCGCTCCTGAAACATCCACAAAAGGCGATTCGAAACGATAAGCCACGTGTCGCAATATTGCTCCTTCCCCGATTGCCACGGCGCTCATTTCCTTACTTCCTGTTTTCTCTTGAATCCTTTTCTGATCTTTCCGCCTTGCCCTGCTTTGCCATTTCCTCATTTCTCGTCTGGGATCCCCCTGCTGGTTCTATGCTTTCCATGTCCCAGCGAAGCTACATCCTGCTTCCTCCTGCTTTAGAGTTCTCTCAAAAATACGGTATGCAGTGATAACATCCTGGCAAAAATGTCGCCTGTACAAAAAATCACAGCAAAAATGCTGTGGTTTAACCCGGTAAAGGTGTACCCAATTATACCATTTAAGGGGAGCGGTGGTTGCGGGGGTGTCACCCGCCCCCCTTAAATGTTATAATGGGTCCAGGGGTTGCAGGGGTGTCCCCTGCATCCTTTACATGGATTGCGGCGGCAAAACCACTGCCTTTAAGCCGCGATATTTTGTGTCCATGGCCATTTCTGCCATGATTTGAACACATGGAACCAAAAATACTGTGTCCTGAATCTGCTGTTCCATCTCAGAGGGTTTTTCCCTGTGAAAGGGTGTTTTCTCTGTTCAGAGACTTGTTCTCTTGGGGTGACCTCTGTGCTTTCCTGGTGAGTATCAACTGGCACAGTGGCTACTTGGGGAGACAGGCCTTACCTCTTCTCCTCCAAGCAATCAAAGGGTCATAAGGTAAGGCCTATCACTGACATGTTGTGATGCCCCACCAAACAAAAAGAAATGGAACAATTGCAGGAATTACTGGCTGCATTCCATGAACTCACTGTGGAGGTTCAGAATTTAAAAAACAAAAATGCTGGGCTACGACAGGCTATGGCTCAAAGGGAACCTGCAGCAGACACTTCCCAATATAGTCGCTCTCCTATAAACGAGTAAAATATAGGGAATTTGTGGAGGCCTGTATAGTGGCTTTTACATTCCTGTAAGCCTCATTTCCTACAGACCGGTGTGATGAATCCTGTGGAGTCATCACTGATTCCCCACCATTGATCTCCTCCCATGTGTCCAGGGGATGGCAGCTGCTGCCTGATCCTGACCCTGGCGGTGGTACCAAGGGGGAGGATCACATGGGCGGAGATGGCTGTCGGGGGATGGTGGTGACCCCATCAGGAGAGATGTGGTGTTCTTCCCTTCCCAGAGAAGAAGACCTCATAATTCCTAACTTCTTGATGGCATGTTGTCGCCATACAAAAACCCTCTCCATGTAAAATACAAAAACCCCTTCCTACAAATTACTCTAGACAAAATTCCATTCAAACCTCACATACACAAAAGGCACTCTTAACGTCTTCTGTTTCTAATGTTTTCTTTGTACCGGTTTATTGAGCGACCAACCTCAACACATGGAGATCCTTTCCTCCCGAAGACAGGTGTTGCACAGTAAAAGGTTTAATGTCTGTTCTTTATTCAGTCCTATTTCTGATGCATATCATACCCCTTGGATCCTCCCGCCTCTGAGCTACCAATGACACAAGAACCAGGCCGGTGGACAGGAAATATATTTGTATTTATTTGGATGATAGGTAATAGAAAATCACACTAAAATGTCACACACCACTTTATCCGTGGCACAACGCAATACACTTCTCTCTACATAAATAACTCAAAGAACTTGGTTGAGAAAACTCAAATCACAATATTTTACTTTATACAAATTTCAAAATAAATGATCATCAACACTGGTCCCTGAATAAAATCACTTTACATTTGCAATTCTGTACGATTTCTGTTTTCCTGCATGCTTAAATGGCTAGCAGTAAATAAAAAGAGAGTGATTTAGCAGTGGGGTTTTCAAACCCCTCCCCTCTATGTTGGTCTATGTTGGGGAAGTCAGACAGAAAAGTTGAGATGATTAAAGAATTTGGGATTTCAGACCCCCTTCCACTTAAAGGCCTATGTTGGGGAAGATGAATGGTAAAAATTGGGAAGATTTGAGAATTTGGGATTTCAGACCCTCTTCCGCTTAACGGCCTGTGTTGTGGAATCTGGACCCATAGGATTACCCAATTAAATTACAGTCTATAGTTTTCAGCACACACTGGAAATGAGCTTTGTTAATTTCAAATTTTAACAAAAATCACCCCCTAGTGTTCTGCCAAAGAGGAATTAATTAAATTAATATTTTTAGTTAAATAGGTTAAGTATTTACACCGCCCCCCTCCTCCCCCACACACTATAAAGGCAAAGTGTTTAAGGTCAGCAGATTCCCCCCTCTTTGGGTTGCAAAGGGTTCAAGTCTACTTACATTGAAAACCTCTGTTTAAAGTTCAGTAAAGCCAGCTACATCTCAGGACCCTCTGGAAGGACAGGGCAGCGGTTGGTCACTCCACTCTGAAGGATGGTCCCCAGCTCTCCACCATAAGACCCATCTTTTAGGCCTTTCCAGCAATGGACAGCTCCAGCAAAATGCATTCTCGCCAAAAATCTCCTTTTGGTGTTTCGTTGTGGCTGTCAGATGGTACTTTTCAGAAGCTCTCCCATAATGCATCCACTTTATATAGCAGTGGTGGCACCATCAAGATTTCAATTTTGGGCAATGCTCTGCAAGAGTTCTCACAAATAGGATTGGACAGTTACCCTTCTCTCTCCCCCCGAATCCAGTCCTCTCTACGGATTGGTTTAGGAGTCTGGAGCAGACATATGGTAAGTTGTCTTTGAAATCCCCCTTTGTTCCCATGTCAACCTTTGGGCAAAAATTAGTTATGTGGCAAAACTTCAGAATGTACTAGTAACTGCCATAATATATACATTTTCTGATTAGCGAATCATGAGGAATTTAATAAAACAACAGCCAGGTCCACACCATTTTGCACAGCCATTTGGCAATTTTCCACCATTTACACAAAAAGCATAATAATTTTGAACATGTAATTTACTGTCCAAATACGTAATTTTAAACCCCACCAGTTCACCAACCCTTAAATCCAGGACATGTTCATAGCAGCCAGGAACACCTTTTAGCTCACCATTACAATTATCTAAGTCCCAGGTGGATGAATTTTATTTCAGCTAAATCGCCTGCATATTAACTAAAAAATGGCACATCAATCAAGGAAATACGATTTATGGTTGCTGAGAAAAATAAAATGCCTAAATGATAATAGTCCTTTTAAATTAATAGGAGATCTTTAGGTTATGCACATTGGAGCCCTTCTGTACCGAGCGCAATTTGCCTCTCTGGGCCAACCTGTGACCATAGCTTTTTCTTTTTGTATTAGTCTCTTTGTTGTTTGAAGTTGGTAGCTTCCAGTCGTAAACACTTGGGAGGCATTGGCAACACAGAGATCCTCCTCCCCACATTACAGTCATGCACCGGCTAGAGCAATTTGCTCTGCACAGAAATGAGCTTTCAGAGAGACCAAGGGCCTCATTACGAGGAGGGCGGTAAGGGGTTAACAGCGCCGGTAAAGATGCTGGAGCCGTTAACCCCTTACCGCCCCATTACGAGGTCCACTCGTGGGAACCGCTCAGGACGCCTGGTTTTACCAGACGTCCTTAGCGGGTCCCGCGAGTGACCCAGCATGCTAACAACGGGCCCGTCATTAACAGGCCCGTTGTTAGCATGCTCCCCATTCCCATTAAGCCGTATGGGAGCTCAAATGGGAATGGGGATGGACCGGGTCGGGATTCCCTGAATAGGGAAATACCGGGCCCTCCAAGGTCGGAATGGCCCGGTATTTCCCCATTCAGGGAACCCGGACCCAGGTTTGGGGGTAGCCATGCCCTTATTAAGGGCATGGCTACCCCCAAACTCGTAATGAGGCCCCAAGTCTGTTTTCAACACCTCTTAGCAGCCACACTTTATTGCAGTTGTAAACAGCTGGGATGCTAGCCAGGCTTTCAGTGGGGTAGACCTTTGTGAAGTTTGCCCCACAGCAAGCAAAAGGGTCTGCCTCAGGCCTACAGAAACCTTTTCATGGAAACAAAGTGTGCTTTTCTTTTCAAACATGCCAGTATTTTGCATGTGAAGCATACTACACATTACATCTTGTCAATGCACACTAAATCTTTTCCCTGACATCTTTATGTTGGCTGAGGAATATTTTTCTCTTGTCTTGCTTAAACTGCAAACACCCATGTAAAGCCATTTTGGTGTCAGTGTTTGAAAATTCTGCTTTCCATGTGAAAGGGGCTTTGGATTTCTTCTGCCACTGTGAATTAAAAAGGCTGTTCATCCTTTTGTAATGACAGGTAAGCATTTTCATAAAGCGCATCCTTGTGTTATATGCAGAAACCCCAGAGTCAGCCTTAATATACCCATTGTCTGTGTGAAGGTTTTTCTTATTTCCTTTAATGAAAGCTGAAAGGCCATTCTTCCCATGGCCCTTCAGTTTTGTTTATTTGGGGGCTGATTAATCTCTACAAATACAAGTTCTGAACAACATTCTTTTAGAAATCCTAGAAATTCTATGGAGTTTGACTCCCATAAAACCTTGAGTACTGAGATGAGGAAGAGGAAGCAGGCATTGGTACAGATTCAAGTAAACACCAAGTTGAATATGCAGACTAGTAGTTTTTGTGGATCTTGAGTGCAAGGAACATTTAAAGATGGTTTCTGCACTTGAGACCGAAAGCAGGACCAGAGACAAGAGCAGAGCCAGAGAGAAGGGCAGAGTCGGAGAGGAAGCAGTACAAAGCAGGACCGTGCTGGCGGAGGTCGATGATGCAGGCATTTCCAGACAGCAGCATGTGAGCACTGTAGGAAGACCGTCAGAGCACCGGGAGCAGTGCTACTGGGGATACGGTTGTGCTGAGAAGCATCAGCCTGTGGTCGCGGAAAGACACCGGCGGGGAAGCACGGAGAGGCTGGGAATGCTGAAGGAAGGTCTGCAGTGCAATGGAGGCTGTCTCAGAAAGGAAGCTCTGTAGCAGCAACATGCCATGGGTCGGGAATGCCACAAGACACCGGTGAGTCTGCCCAGAGACATTGGGCACCCTGGGGCATACATACCAACGGGCATGTAATCAGATAAGTAGAAGCATAGTGAAATAAGACAATTGGGCCCTACTAAATGACAGTGAGACTGAAAAGAAGTCCTAGTGGAAGGAGCACATCAGGCAGGGACCATTCTAGGGGATTTACAAGACCGCAGTGGGGAATTCCTGGCAGGGCAGTATACCAGGCCCTCCACCCAAAGTATATGAAAGTTGTAACAGAATGCGGCAAAGATACCTGGCAGGAGAGTAAACCAGGAGTCTAAATAGTCCATAAGGGGATTCCTAGCAGGGGAGTATACCCAGAGATCCATGAAAGTTGTAACAGAATGTGGGAAAGATACCCGGCAAGAGAGTGCACCATGAGTCTGAAGAGCCCATAAGGGGATTCCTGGCAGGAAGGTATACCAGTAGATCCATGAAAACTGTAACAATGAAGTCTTAGTTTGACTAAAGCCCTTCTTCTTGAACGCAGTCCAAAGATGGAACATATTGTTTGCATAAGCACTTTTCTGAACTGAGAGTGAAAGAGCCAAAGAAACTGTTTTTTTTCTTTTTATTTGTATATGGTTACAGAAAACCTTTACAAAAAGCACAAAAAACCATAAAAGAATAAAAGGATTATTTCCATTATACTTCAAAATTCAGGCACAAAACATACTATTTCCCACCATCGTTAAAAGAAGAAAAAAAAAAGAAAAAAGAAATTAATTACAAACTCGTATCATGAGGGGAAAAAAAGAAAAAGGCACAAAAGAAGAAGCACAGAAGACTTCAATTAGTTATTTCAATATCCGACTGACAGCCTATACCCAAATCAAACAAAGAACAAATGGAAAAGAATGCGAGAGCCAGAGTGACCAAAGAGCAACAATAATTAGAGTCTAGATGAAAATCTTGATCTTTTCCAGCCCTTGTATCACTTTTATCATCAAACTCGATTCTTGTCCTGACATTAACCTCATCCAAAACATATCTGTGAGGATACCCTCCAGTTTGTCTGCAAGTACTTGGAATAAAGCTGCTCTAAAAGGCCAGGTACCCTCACATTCGATCAAAAGATGTTTCACTGTCTGTTTCTCAGGAATTTCACATATTGAGCATAGTTTATAGGCAACCTCCCCCTTCCCCCATTTCGAAAGAACTTCTCCAGTATGCGCAATGTTTAAGTGAAGTCTGAGAAAGCTTTCTCTGGGTCTCCAATCAGTGAACATCTCAAGATATCTTGGAACACACCCCAGTTTCTTTTCTGCTAATGAAAATGAGTTAGCTCGAGTAGCATTCAGCATAGCTTCCATTGTGATAATCCGATCCATCTGTTCAATTGCTTTCTTTGACTTCAGGGGATTGGTAACTGGGGACTCCAAGTCTGTGTCACATCTTGCCAAGATCTCTCCAACCCTTAGGTTTAGGTCTGTTAGAAGTGCTGAATTGGAGAGTGCAAGATGGTCTTTGATATCTGCATACTCTTACGCTACCTGGTCTCCGCGGGGGCGCAAACGATGCTGGGCATGGCCGTCTGCGGGCACTACTTCTGGGGTCACCCTGGTCAATGGTCAACCTTGGAGGAGACTGCTCTTATGATAGGTGAGGGAAGCAATTAGGAAGTGTTCTCAATTGGTGTGACCCCCACCTCCCTCTGGTCACTAACCCCTTCCCTCAGGGTTATCTCTCACCTTGGCTTTGTAAGTGATGAACTCTGCGTCCTGCTTCTCTATGCACGGGCGCCATTGTGGATGCAGGCGTCCTATTGGACCTAGTTGCTTCACTGGTCCACGGGCCTGTGTGTCGAGCCCAGACCGGCTGTGGCTCCGACTCTTGCTTTGCTACTTCAAGGTGAGTGGAACTGTCCTTTTCTCTGTACGTTATGAGAGTCCTCTTTATATTCTTTCTCAGTTGTCCTTTGGGCTTCTCTTCTGTCTCTGTCCTCTCTTTCTGTGTTTGCTCTTCTTTTCTATGTTGTTTTTTCAACTGTTCGATATATGCCCGACTTATGTATTGTCTCCACAGGTGTTGCCTCTGCCGGCATTCATGACACGGAGCCGCGGGCTGACTTCACTTCCAGCAGGATGGAATGCGGACATCATGGTATGGGAACTAATGAAGATGACAGGTAAGTTCTAAGGCGAGAAGCGCTAGCGTTGGGCTGAGGCAAGCGTGAATGATGTTAACCTGCATCTCTTTTGTTTTCTCCTTTTCCGACATTCCAGGCTGCTGTAGGCTCCCAGAGCAATGAGCGAGCAGACCGTTTGGATGGAGTTCAAAGTCCCACAGCTTCCAGGTAAGCGCTGAGAATAACGTTGTTCTGCTCTTTGTTTTGTTCTTTCTCCCAGTAGCTCAGTGGTTGGTTTCAGGACTGGAGTTCAGGTAAGCGGGAGCTGGACACGGTGAGTGTTACGCTACAGAGATGCAGAATAACGCGAAGCACGATTTCCAGCCGGGGCATGGCTTATATAGCCAGCCACACCAGAGGGCCCGACCACACCCAAAACACTAGTCTGCATGGTCTTGTTTGGGGAACAAGACTGTGGTGCAGGCCTCCATGTTGGATTCAGATTAGTACTTGTGATCCTTGCCCTTATTCATTGTAATGAGCCTGGCACCAGAGGCGCCAGAGGTGCCAGGACTGGGACCAGGTGTTCCTCCTCAAATTCTTAGAGGCCTGTAGGGCCATTCTTGGATGCTGCAGTCCCGCTGTAGCCTGGGGCAGTTATGTGGAGGGTTATCAGGGGTACCAAACGTGACAGCACTCCCACCTAAGACCCCTCTCACGGTGGTTTCTCCGTCGGGTCCTGGCTTGGTTGGGTGGTTACGATGGAAGCGTTTCACCAGTTGTGGTGCGTGGATTTGATCGCTGGGCTCCCACGTTCTGTCTTGAGGGCCGTATCCCTTCCAATCCACTAAGTAGTATAACTTGCATCTGGTTATTTTTGAATCCAGTATTTCTTGGACTTCAAATTCTGGATCACCATTGATAATTACTGGGTTTGGAGGTGTCTTAATCTGAGTACCAGGTTGAACAGGCTTTAGGAGTGACACGTGGAACACCGGATGGGTCTGCACGTTGGATGGTAAAGCCAGTTTCACTGCCACAGGTTTGATGATGGCTTTAATGGTATATGGTCCTAGGTATCTCGGGCGAAAAGTCTGGGTTCCTTTTATGGGTATGTGCCGAGAGGCCAACCAGACTTCATCCCTGACTTGATACACCAGGGCCCTCCTACGATGTTGGTCCGAGAACCTTTTATGTCTTTCTTTAGCTTGAGCCAGATGCTCTGGTGCCTTTTTGAAGGCATGCGTGATGGTTGTATGTACGTTTTTTACAGCTGGCATTTCTAAGGCCATAGGGGTATCCAAACTGGAGGTGCGTGAGTGTCGTCCATATATGATATAAAATGGACTTTGTCCGGTACCGGTGTGTAGCGAATTATTGTATGCATACTCGGCTATCCATAAGATGTCCTTCCAATTACCTTCAGCCTGATGTAGTATGCATCTCAGGAACTGTTCTAATGTTTGGTTTGTCCGTTCGGTCTGACATCTGTTTGGGGATGATGACAAGTGGATAGTCAGACGTCAATTTGCACAATCTCACAACTTTTCCTCCAGAATTTGGAGATGAATTGGCTACCTCAATCTGAAATCCGGACGGAGGGGTAACCGTGTAATTGAACAATTTGCTTCAAAAACACCTTTGCCAAGACGAAAGAGGTTGGTAGACCCTTTAATGGGATGAAGTGGGCCATTTTGGAGAACAGGTCCACCACAACTAGGATGGTATTATAGCCATTGCAGGGAGGCAGGTCTGTGATGAAGTCGAGTGAAAGCATGTGAAGCCTGCAGGTTTTTGTTTCTGAGATTTGTTTTGTGCACAGATTCCAAAGGATAGCACAAACTGAGTCATGTCCTTCCACCAGGTTGGCCACCAGTAGTTTCTTTTCACCTTAGCCAAAGTTTTGGCAATACCTGGGTGTCCTTCTACCAGGGAATCGTGATAGCTGGAGGTGACCTGTTCCTGTAGCTTTTGACTAGGTAGGCATAGGCGTCCCTGGAAGTAGGAGAGTCAATCAACTGTTGTGTGATGTTCACTCCTTGTGGCACATTCCAGTAAAGCTTTCTCGTTCATTTGAAGCTGGATTATCTTTTGGAGATCATCCAGGGACAGAGTTGTCGTAAGACCTACTAGCAGTCTTTCACCTGGGATGATGGCTACTGGGTCTGAAGTCGAGTATAGGTGTTCATGGATGCCGAGGCAGGAAAGAGCGTCGGCTTTTCCATTACGAACCCCGGGCCAGTACGTGATCACACAATCTTATTCTGCAAAAAACAGGGCCCACTGGAGTTGACGGAATAACTGCGCTTTTGCTGTTTTGAGGTATTGTAAATTACAGTGGTCTGTAGTTACGGTGATGGTATGTCTTGCACCTAGAAGGTAATGTCCCCATGCCTTAAATGCTGCTTTGATTGCTAGGAGCTCCTTATCCGTTACCGCATAGTTAAGTTCGGCCGCTGAGAACTTACGTGACCAAAATGCCACCGGGTGTAGTTGGCCAGTCTTGGGATCTTTTTGTGAGAGAACAGCCCCCATTGCCATGCTGGAGGCGTCGGTCTCGACTATGTATGGAAGATCCAGACGAGGGTGTCATAGTACCGGGGCCGAGGTAAATTTTTTCTTGAGTTCTTGGAAAGCCTTTTCCGCCTCGTCGGTCCATTGGAAACATTTGTTTTTCCACAGCAAGGATGTAATCGGGTGGTCGATCTGGGATAATCCGAGAATAAACCGGCGGTAGAAGTTTGCAAAGCCAAGCATGCTCTGAACCCCTTTGACTGATGACGGTGATGGCCAGTTGAGAATGGTGTCCACCTTGTGCATATCCATCCGGCACCTTGGGGAGTGAGGATAAGACCTAGGAACTCGACTTCGGTGACGTGGAAGGAGCATTTCTCGAGTTTGGCATACAATTTATTCTGCCGGAGTTTCTCAAGGACGACGCGGACGTGCTTAACGTGGTCCTGCTTGGAGGCTGAGTACAGCAGGATGTCATCGATGTAAACGAATGCACAAACGTCGATCAGCTCACGCAGTACGTCGTTCATAAAGAACTGGAACGCTGCAGATGCATTGCAGAGCCCAAAGGGCATAACTTGGTACTCGTACAGTCCATACTTGGTACGAAAAGCAGTTTTCCATTTATCTCCTCTTTTTATACGTACAAGATGGTATGCCCCTCTGTGGTCCAGTTTGGTGAAGATTTGGGCGTCATTGACTTGGTCTAATAGTTCCGGGATGAGGGGCAAAGTGTATCAGTTTTTTACTATCATCTGATAGTCGATGCAGGTTCTCAGGTCCCCCTCCTTCTTGGGCACGAAGAAGAGGGGCGAGATTGCGGGGGACTTGGATGGATGAATAAAACCGTTTGCCAGGTATTGGTCCAGGTATGCTTTCAGATGGATGTTCTCCGGTTCGGTGAGTGCGTAAATCCAGCTACACAGAATTTGCGCACCGGGTATGAGGTCGATTTGGCAGTCATAAGGCCTGTGAGGGGGTAATGTATTAGCTTGTTCCTTCTGGAAGACGTCTTGGTAGTCTTGATCTTCACTTGGTAGTGTATTTGTTAGACCCAGTACCACCGCCCCTTTATGTAGGATAGTTCCTCTTTGTTCAGACAGAGATGCTTCCACTTTGTAGCACGTGCGAGCACAATCATTGGAGAAGGTCAGACTTTTTGCACACCAGTCGATTTGGGGATTATGAGTCTCCAACCATGGCATCCCCAGGATCACCCGAAACTGAGGAGCCTTGATGAGATCGAAGACAATAGCTTCCAGATGGCCATCTTGACACAGAAGAGTCACTTCTGCCGTACAGTGCGTCACAGGACCTGAAGATATCTCTGTGCCATCAACAGTGGTGACCTTTTCCGATGTCTTTTTTTTTGGCAGAGGGAAAGACCCATCCTTGTTGCCAGATCTTGGTCTATGTAGTTACCAACTGCTCCGCTGTCTACATATGCCTCCACAGCATGCATCCTTGATGGTTGTTGGTGGTTGATCAAGATCACAGGCACTCCTAGGTTCTAGGTCTGTGGTTCCTTCTCTTCGCTCGACAAACAGACCTCTACGCTTGCCGGGCATGGGAGTTTTCCGACTCTCGTTCTGTATCCTCTCTGTCTATAGCTCCGACTGTTTTCCTGGGTGGTTTCACCAGACATTCTCGGAGGAAGTGGCCTGGTTTCTCGCAATACGAGCATAACTGCTGTTGCCTTCGTTTGTCTCTTTCGGCCTTGGTTAATGGACTTCGTGCTCCCCCGATCTGCATAGGTTCAGAAGAGTTCTCTGACGGCCACTAGGTGTTTTCTTTTGGGCGTACGTACATGGCACGGCTCTCCATTCGGGCTCCATCAGTTTTACGATCCTGTAGCCTGTGGTCTAATTGTACTACCAGGTCGATGAACTCAGCACAGTCGTTTGGAGGGTTTACTACTTGGACTAAAACATCTTTTAGCTCTCCTCACAGGCCTCAATGGAATAATGTGGTCCGCTTCAATTCAGGCCAACCAGTTTCGACGACTAGTCTGTTGAAGGTAGCGATATACGTTAGCAAATCCTGACTGCCTTGGCAAAGTGCTAGGAGCTCATTGTCCAAGGCTTGGCCCTGGGTGTGTCGGGCGAACATTTTCTCAATTTCCCATTGAAATCCTCTGAAATCCCGCAGGAGAGAGTCATCCCGGTTAACCAATGGTACCGACCAGTCCGTGGCACTGCACCCAAGTATGGTAGCACGAAGTTGACTCTTATCTGGTTGTTAGAAAATGCTCTGGGTTTACCGAGAAAATGGAGGCAGCACTGGTTCGTGAACACACCGTATCCTTTAGGGTCTCCTGTGAAGTGCTCCGGTGAAGCCAAGGGAACTGCCCCAGGAAGGACTACCTGCACCGGGGTAAGTGATGGAGCTGTAACTAACTGGCCTGGCTAGCTCATCTGTGCAGTCCTTGTTCAGGATCAGCTCTCACCCAAGAGCTTTGGTTTCTTGCCGAGCGGCGTGCACCTCGGCCTGTAGTTCCCTAACAACTGGGCTAATTGGTCGGTGTCCGATGTTTCCATGACGCCCAAGCAGAAAATTGGTTAAGGGGCTTTGTGTTCTGTTACGCTCTCCTGGTCTCAGCGGGGGCACCAAAAGATGCAGGGCGTGGCCGTCTGCGGGCACTACTTCTGAGGTCACCCTGGTCAATGGTCAACCTTGGGGTTCCATGTGATATTTTCGCCGCAAAAATATCGCCATACAAAAATTTCGCCATATTTCTGCGGCAGAAATAACACATGGACCCTGCGGAGGACACCCCCGCAACGCCTGCATCATTTTTTTTTATGTGCGGGGGACACCCCCGAAACCCCTGCACCTAATATTTTCACCACCAAAAATATCGCCTATGGCTGTTTCTGACGACCATATGTACGGCAATATTTTTGCTGGCGAAAAAATATTACCTGATACCAACCTTGGAGGAGTCTGCTCCTCTGATAGGTGAGGGAAGCAATTAGGAAGGGTTCTTAATTGGTGTGACCCCCACCTCCCTCTGGTCATTAACCTCTTCCCTCAAGGTCATCTCTCACCCTGGGGTTGTAAGTGATGAACTCTCTGTCCTGCTTCTCTATGCAGGGGCGCCGTTGTGGATGCAGGCGTCCTATTGGACCTAGTTGCTTCACTGGTCCACGGGCCTGTGTGTCGAGCCCAGACTGGCTGTGTCTCCGACTCTTGCTTTGCTGCTTCAAGGTGAGTGGAACTGTCCTTTTCTCTGTATGTTATGAGAGTCCTCTTTATATTCTTTCTCAGTTGTCCTTCGGGCTTCTCTTCTGTCCTCTCTTTCCGTGTTTGCTCTTCTTTTCTATGTTGTTTTTTCAACTGTTCGAAATATGCCCGACTTATGTATTGTCTCTTTTTGTCTCCACAGGTGTTGCCTCTGCCGGCGTTCGTGGTGCGGAGCCGCGGGTTGACTTCACTTGCAGCAGGATGGAATGCATAGATCACGGTACGGGAACTAATGAAGATGACAGGTAAGTTCTAATGCGAGAAGCACTAGCGTTGGGCTGGGGCAAGCGTGAATGATGCTAACCTGCTGTCTCTTTTGTTTTCTCCTTTTTTCCGACGTTGCAGGCTGCTGTAGGCTCCCGGAGCAATGAGAGAGCAGACCGTCTGGATGGAGTTCAAGGTCCCACAGCTTCCAGGTAAGCACTGAGATTAACGTTGTTCTGCTCTTTGTTCTGTTCTTTCTCCCAGTAGATCAGTGGTTGGTTTCAGGACCGGAGTTCAGGTAAGCGGGAGCTGGACACAGTGAGCGTTACGCTGCAGAGATGCAGAATAACGCAAAGCACGATTTCCAGCCAGGGCGTGGCTTATATAGCCAGCCACACCCAAGGGCCCGACCACACCCAAAACACTAGTCTGCATGGTCTTGTTTGGGGAACAAGACTGTGGTGCAGGCCTCCATGTTGGATTCAGATTAGTACCTGTGATCCTTGCCCTTATTCATTGTAATGAGCCTGGCGCCAGAGGCGCTAGGACTGGGAACAGGTGTTCCTCCTCAAGTTCTTAGAGGCCCATAGGGCCATTCTTAGATGCTGCCATCCCGCTGTAGCCTGGGGGCAGTTATGTGAAGGGCTATCAGGGGTACCAACCATGACACATACAGATTTCTGTTTGCCAATTTGTTTTCCAGCAACTGGTTTTGCTTCTAGATCGTACAAAATCACTGGTACACCTTTGGCCGCATAGAATTGATTAGAGGGGTTATTGAAAATGTGCAGTAGTTTGAATAAACTTTTTTCATTTGGGAAACCAGCCGCATGATCTTACCCTCTATTTATGATTCCACTTTTTCTATTGATGGTGATGCATACATAACATATCCCAAATAAACCACCTCTCCAATCTTGGGATTTTTTTATTATCCAGTAACCATTGATGATACTGTACCTTTTTTCTTGCTTGTCTAAACACCAGTATCTTAGATTTTTCTGGATTAATGGAAAGGCCATTTGCTTTAGCGTATTCTCCCAATTTGTCAAGTAAACGTTGCAGACCCACTGCTGTCCTGTCAAGCATTACAATATCATCGGCATAAGCCAGCCAACAGATTTTATTTTCATTCATTTTGGGGCTGGCCAATGCCGATGACTCCAATGATATACCCATGTCTGCCAAATACAGATTAAAGAACAAATGGGCCCCCTGTCTGACACCTTTTTCTACCCTAATTAGCTCTGAAAGATGGCCTTGTTCATCCAGTCTTGCCTTCATTAATGTGTCCCTGTGAAGTTCTACCAACATTGCCAGGATCCCCCAACTTGCGAGTTTGTTACATAAACAATGAGCCTCATTACGAGGTTGGAGGTAGCCATGCCCTTAATAAGGGCATGGCTACCCCCAAACTCGGGTCCGGCTCCGGGTCCCATGAAAGGGGAATTACTGGGCCATTCCGACCTTGGAGGGCCCGGTAATTTCCCTTTCTCGGGACCCGGAGCCGGTATGTCCCCATTCCCATTTGAGTCCCATAGGGCTCAATGGGAATGGGGAGGATAGTAGCAGCAGTACCGTTCATAACGGTACAGTTGCTACCATCCTGGTCTGCTCGCGGGTAGCGCTCTCAGAGCGGCACCCACAAGCAAACTTGTAATGTTGCGGCATGGCAACAATGGCACCGGTAGCACTACCGGCGCTGTTGTCGCCTTACCGCAACAGTGATAATGTGGCCCAATCTCTATTAACCTCGTCGAAAGCCTTGGAGAGATCCACCCAAGCTACATACAATGGTAAATCTCCCTTCCGCCTGGCTTGTTCGCTGACGATGTTCAGAGCAAATCCATCTAATGCTGTGGAAAGACCCTTCCTAAAACCTGTCTGGAGCTTGGATAAAATCTGTGCCTCTTCAACCCAGCTTTACAGTTCTTGTAGCAGCAGCTTCATAAACAACTTACTTTCAACATCAAGGAGGGCGATGGGGCGATAATTCGCCGGATTCACCCAATTGCCCCCCTTGAAAAAAGGGATTACTATGGCTATTTTCCAGGAAGAAGAATATCCTTCTTCTTAGAATATCTCCAAAGAGACAGTTAAGTAATCTACGCCAAAGGTGCACATTCTTTTTTAGGACTTGATAGGTCAGTCCATTAGGGCCAGCTGTCCTAGATGAGGATGATTTGATGATGAGCTCTGCTATGTCATGCTCATCAAAATTCATTAACCAAGGGCCATCTGTTTAACTAATCAGGGTTCTAGTATGGGGATTCTCAAAGTGTTGTGATAAATATTCCAACCACTTGGATTCTGCAACCAAGTTACATTGAGGAGTACTATGCTGCGCTTCCAACTTGTTGAGAATTGACCAAAAATGGCCCTCATTATTCCCTCAAACTGCTCTCAGCATCAGCTTGCCATCCATTTGTAGCCGCAGCATCTTTTGCCCCTTTAACCATTGTCTAAACTCATTTATTTCTTAATCTCTGCCTCTCTCTCTCCATGAGTTTCCCATTCATAGGTGTCTTCCATAGTTCTCTAAGCCTTCTTCTTAGGGTCCTCTTTTTCTACAAAGTTTCCTCGTCAAATACATGACGATGAAAAACTTGCTTCCTATTGACACCGAATTTGGGGGTTAGTGTTCCAAATAAATTGTATACATTTTGAGGGCTGACAGTTTTCCTCTACAACCTTATCATCAATATATGATAAATTATCATTTAGGCGGATCCCTTCTTTTTTATATTTCACCAGCCTAAGTTTCCCTTTCGTAGATGTTAAAGTTTGACTCTGTCTGACCAATGGTGTAATAGTCATATCAGAAATCACCAATTCTAGGGCGTGCATGATCGCTTACACCCTCACGTTTGACCTTTAGTGAAGAGCAGGACAGAAAAAGATTTGATGACAAAAAGATATAGTCGATTGTGGAGGATGAATCGCCTCGCTGCCAAGTTGTTGAACGCAGAACATCCCCTGCAACCGAACCATTTGTCATTTTGAGGCCCGAGTCATTTAAAAAGTCCAACTAACATCTTCCACTAGTGGAGAACATTTGAGTTTTTTTCTCTCATCCCTGATTACATTTTTAATACAGAAAGTATTCAGGTCACCTGCTAAAATTATATTTCAGCCCCCAAATTCTAACTTAATCCTCTCCAACAATAGCGACAAAATCATCAAGAAGGCCTGGAAATTGATACAGGCGGAGTTCCAATAGATGTTGATTATAATAACATAAAAGTTTGGCCTATTTGATCTTAATAATATTTTACAGGCCTAAATGCCCATATTGTTATAAAAAATGAGCTCCGATTTTTAGCTTGAAGTGTTTTAATGGCTGTCACTAGGCCTCCAGATGGTCTCCATTTTGCTTTTGATGTGCCGCTTCATGAAAAATTGTGAACTCCTCGATTTCAATAGGGTGTACCAGCCACGTTTCCTGAAAAAGTATAATATCATTTTTGCCGAACATTTTCTCCCTCATCACTCTAATTTTGAAGGAGCAGGAGCCCTGCATGTTCCAACTCACCAGCCGACATTCCTCTTGCATAAAGAGGGTGATTTCCCACCCCTAATTTCTGAAGAACTTGGGTCAGGATTTCAGGGCGAAGGGAGAGAGCACTTTGCTGTTGTTCTTCCTGGTTCACAGTATTTCTTGCGGCCAACTGGGGCACCTCTAAAGTTTGTGGCTGTATTGAATTCCCCAAGTTGGTACCTCTTTCCTGTAGTTGATTAGGATTAGAATTGCCAGTCTAGCTCTTTTGATATAAGCCCCACCTCAGCAACATGGAAGTTTTTTTCTATCGGAAAGTGAATAAATTCCATGTATTCCGATGCAAAGAGGTAGAGGTTTGAGATTTTTTTAAAGATTCCCAATATCACACTTCTATTCAGAGATTTATATTTATACTCTTTGCTAAAGTCTTGAACCAAATTCGCGGATTGCAAAAGTAGATTCGTCTTCTAAACTTCTTTGATCAAGAGAACGATTATTTCTAGTGCTTTCAATGTCGGCCGATTTTCCGAGTCCATTGCACTTTTCTGGGCCCAATATCTGACTCTGATAGTCCTGCTGTTCGACCTGGGCAGTGGAGATATTTTTTGCCACCTCAATCCCCCCCCCATGATTGTTTCCCTTATTTTAGAAAGAGTGGTGCTATTTTAATTTCCTTTGCTTGCGGCTGTTGCATTGTTTAATACTAGCTTTTCCGTCAGGTTTTTTTCTCTTCATAAAAATGGGAGCCCATGGTATCATATTCACTGGTAGGGATGCTTGTATTGAGATTGAATTTCTTTCCAATTGAGCCTGTCCCATTTCGTTCGCAGACACGTGCCCCTCACTGTTTTGAGACTTTCCTAGCTCATTTGAAAAACATTCAACGATGTTCGTTTGGAGTCGCACACTAACACTCAAAATCTTTATGACAAGATTGCCTACTCCTAATGAGTTTTGAGATGAAGTCGGATTTGAGTGCTGTGAGCCTTTCTTGCTCTCTTTTGAAGGGAAGGATTTTCCTGAGTCTATCACTCTCTGCTCTCGTTTAATAGGGCAGTTTTATTGACCAGTCAATGGCACTTTCAGGGTTGATAATACTTTCAGGAAGGAAGTTGCCTTTAATTTCTTGATTTTTAGTTTGGTCTGATTTTTAGTTTTCTTAAGATCTCTCTTGTTAATTGGCGATGAAGCTTTTAGTTTTCTCCTCTTTGCTTCTCTTCTCCCTAATTTCTTTCTTCTTTGATGGTTTTGTTTTTCCGCTTCTGTCCATGAGGCATCCTTTTCCTTTCAAGCCATCTCTTTGTTTTCTAATAGAATTTGTGCAGGTATGATCGCCTCCACAACTTGGGCCAGTCTTCTAAATTCTTCTAAGATTGATTCTGAGAGGGGGGTGTCATCAAATAGTAGATTTGTGTCCTCCTCCCTCACCACTACTTCTTCTCTTTCTATTGAGTTCCTTAATGGCTTCAGCTGTGTCAAAAGTTCTTGCATCATTAAACGGGAATGGTCTTCCTCAATCTTTTTCACTCCTTGCAGTAGATTTAAGATATCCAAAATGTCTAGACCTTATTTTTGGATTTCAATTCTCAGGTCATTTAATGCTGGAGCTGTAATTGAGTTAATAGCGTTGCTAATTCCCGCAATGGAATACTCACAGCTTGCTGTATCTTTGGTCATTTCTAGCAGAATTCCTGTTTGAGATTGAACGTCTAGCTTCCGCATATCGAAAACGGTAACCAGTGAATTCAGCAAACCATTTCCTTGGTTCCTTTCAGGGGTCTCAATCCTTGCTTCTTGGGTCAAACTTTCCTTAGATGTCTCATTTCTACTGACTTTCATTAGTGAATACTGGAGCTGCTCAACCGTTTCTTTTGGGGTAATGCATATAACAACCATGTGTTTTTTATTCCTCGGGCCTCCTTCCCCTGGGGAAGCAAAGTCCAACTCCACATGGAGACAACTAAAAGATGATGTTATTTCTTCCGAAGCTTCCCCTGCCCGATCACCTTGGTTTCTATGTCTTTTTTTACCAAAAAGATCTTACATTTTCTTATGCATTTTGATGTAGTAGTGGTATAGTCTAAGCCACATCTCAACAGTAGTGCAGTTTTTAGAGGGCCTTCTTAGTTCCTTTCCTCCAGCCGGGGGACTTGACTGGAGTCTTGGCCATGCATTTGAGCGTTTACTCTTACTGTTGTAGTAGTTAATAAACAACCAGTATCTACTGTTGAGGCGTGTGCATCATCCTCAATCCTTGTTTCTGAATATGATCCATCCCATTCAGGGGTTCTGATGTCATCTGAGAGAATACCACTTCGTAAGTTGGATTTCATTTTTTTTTTGTGGTGTCTTAAGGTGTAATTGTCTTTATACCTATCTCGACTGACACAGAAAAGACTAATTCTCCCAATCACTTTTTCAACAAAACCTCAAGAAAACTCCAGGTGCCTTATCCACCCAGAAGAGAAGTTCAAAGGCCTAAAGCCCACAGTCACTTCTCAACTGGTACCTCCAAATGAAAACGGTCTTAGGATTTTCCCACAAATGCCTACAGTCACTTTTCAGATTGCACCTCTGAGAGAAAGGTCTTTCCACAGATAGCTCAAAGGCCTAATGCCCACAGTCACTTCCACATCAAAGCCAGAAAATATAAGTAACCTAAAGTCACTACGGACTCGTCAGGATCACTAAAGAGCTAGGAACTATCAAGCCGTGTGAGGTACTTTAACACGCAGTGCTCACCAGCCTCCTTTGTTATTTTGAGTGAGGGATAGCCAATATTACAAAGTGTCTTCCCGCAAGTGAATCAAGCAAGACAATTGCAAAAGGACCAACCAAACACAACTCAGACGGCCTCTGAGCTTTTAAACCTCTGATGAGGCGCCAGAAGAGCTACCCTATTTCAGGTGCTCACAGCGGGGTGTACTCACTGCTGCTCAACTTCAAAGCCCCGCACAGCCCCCTTTGCGATATGGACAACAAAGCTAGAGCTAACCTTACAACATGGCAGCTCCCCTATTGTATGTTCTGCTGTTACCTGCGCTTGCGTTTGCCTGCCAGAGAATCAGGTCACTGCTTCGCCACCACTTACACACCTACTATCGACTATCAATTGAAAGTCGTAGGCAGTCGCAGGTGGTCGCAAGGGCTCAGATGAGATCACGTAACTCTCTGGCAATGAAGACTGGATCACTAGGAGTCGCAAGTCTCTCACTCGTAGCTCATAACTTTATCTCTCCTAGAGCACTGCACCACACCACAGAGCCGCCGTCACTGTAAAGGCTGTTAGAGGAAAGGAGCAAGCCGCGTCAAGCTGCACTGCGTATGCTCGTAATCTCACAAAGCAGCTGCTTGTGACACATCCAAACTGTTGTTTAGAAAAGACACTTTTGCCATCTTTAAGAAACTGTTGTTTAGAAAAGACACTTTTCACCATCTTCAAGAAACCGTTGTCTGAAGGAAACCCCTTTTTGCCATATTTAAGGAATTGTTGTTTGAAAAAAACACTTTGGGCCATCCTACCTAAATATCCAGGGGAAAGGAACCACTCTCTGGAGCCAAGGTTTTTCCCTTGGAAAAGATTTCTTTGTTGAACATATTCAATTGCTTTAGTTGTGAACACTTTTTGCCAAAGATAACTCAGAGATAACCCCCACACAATTCTCTCACTCAAATACCTCTTTTCGTCTTTAGAGACGTCACAGAGTTGGATGTTATGAACCTCCTTAAAAAACATTAAACCCTCCACATGCAAAGGGGACATCTGTCCCCCAACGACTATCATCAAAGAATGCACTGACTCACGGATCCCTTTCGTCACTGCATTCATCAATGCCTCATTCTCCTCCGGAATTGTTCCACAAAGCCTAAAAGAACAACTACTGCCCCATCACCACCTTCCCATTTCTCCTCAAAATCCTTGGCAAAGCCATCCACAACCAAATCCAACACTACCTGGAATCCAATGCCATCCTAGGTAGGAGACAATCAGGCTTCCGCAAAGGCCATGGCGCAGAAACCGCCATCCTAGACCTAAAGAACCAAATCACCATAATAATAGATAATGGCAAACCCGCCCTCCTGTTCCTCCTTGATCTCTCAGCCGCGTTTGATCTGATTGATCACAACATCCTCACCTCCCATCTATTAAACACAGCCCACTTCTCAAATGAAGCCACCTCGTGGATAACCTTCTTCCTACAAGGAAGGGCTATGAAAGTATACTCTGGCCAATCCAACGCAGCCCCCACCACCTTCAACTGTGGAGTACCACAAGGCTCCTGCACTGCACCTACACTCTATAACCTCTTCACCAAACCACTTTTCGACATGTTGGATGCGCTTGACATAACATACACGAACTATGCCAACGATACTCAAGTCCTCCTCCCCCTCTCTGGTGATTGCAACCAAGACGCAGAAGCTCTCCTTCAGATATATGCCACTATTCAAACTTGGATAGCTATCAATGGTCTCTGCCTAAATGGGGATAAAACAGAGATAATCATCCTAGGCCCCAAGGAAAGCCTATCTAGACTCAACCAAAAAGACACCCACTTCACCATTGACAACACCAACATACCAGTTTCCACAGCTTTAAAAACCCTTGGAGTCTACATAGACTCAACACTCTCAATGACACTCTCAATTGACTACTGCAATGCCCTTCTTGCAAGCACCTCCACTAAAACATCAACAGGCTCCAAATAGTACAAAATAATGTGCACCCCGCCACCCTACACATCCCCAAAAATGACCACAATAATAAGGCCAGATGGGACGCCCATTGGCTCTCAGTCAAGGAAAGGATCAACTTCAAAATTCTCACCCTTACACACAAATGTATTCATCTCTCTGCCCCGTCATACCTATCAGAAACCATAACTAGGAACATCTCCGCCCGCCCTAAAAGAAGCCAGCACGATAACCAACTCAGCGTACCCCCCATTAAGAGGACCAACGCAGGTGGCATTGGCTTCCCCTACATAGCGCCCAAACTCTGGAATGCATTACCCAACGCTCTCAGAGCAGAACCCTCACTATATTCCTTCTGCAAGTCCCTCAAAACCACGTTATTCACCTAGCCTCACACAACACCTGCCTCTAGCCATCCACTTCCGCAAATTCTAGCCATATTGCAAATGCAATTTATATGTTAACTCTAAGGTGAAACTAAATGCACATTCTATGTAACGATTAAGCTGAATCCAAGTTGTAACTAAATGCAAACTCAATGTAAATACTAAGCTTTCCTCCCTCTGTAACCAGCAAGAATATCTGTAACAGCGCCACGATGCCCACGGGCTGTTGTGCGCATTAAAAATATGAATAAATAAAAAAATAAAAGACACTTTCCTTGCACCCTTAGTTGTTTGTTTTTATTGTGAGGGTCAGATTAGTATGTTTTGGACACAAGGACAGTTTATACGTTTGATGACTTGACACAGATTAAACCTTAGTTTTAGTTTCTTAGGTAGGGAAACTCTCTTTAGGGTAGTGACGGAGAGGGTCTTCATCCAACCACTTTGTTTTAATAAAAATGTCTGACATTGAAAATCATACAACTTTGTGTCCGCCTCTCCTTTAGGACCCCGCACACTGGGCTAAGATGGGATTTATGATCTCTCATTTGGCGGGGAGTGCAAAATACTGGGATACCCCATAGGTAGTGGCCGCAGACCCTCTTTTGGACAACTATAGAGGGTTTCTAGATGCCTTTTTGGTATCTTTGATATACCGAGCTCATCTTTACAAAACAAGTTGCCCTGTTGGATTTCATACAAGTAAATATGGATGTTCTCACATAGATTAAAAAATGTCAACAAATGGCTCATCCAACAGCCTGGCCCAATGAAGCCTGTGTTACGTTGTTTCGCACAGGGCTGACAGATGAGTTAGCCTGGGTTCCTGTGCCTCCTTCCTTTGATGAGTTAATCAAACTGGTGTTGCAGATAGATTACCACCTACAAGAACGTAAGCTTAAGCGGCGTAAAACACAAAGTTTTCCTTCCCGTACACCTGTACCAAGTCCTTTGTTAGCGCCAGAAGACATTTCTGGAGGTGAACTCATACAGATTGGAGCAGCCAGATGACTATTATCTGATGAGAAAAGGCAACACAGACGCACCAAGGGCCTCTGCATGCATTGTGGGTCTCCTAGCCATATTGTGCGTTGGTGTCCCTTGGCTCCCACGTAGAAGGCAAGAAATGGCAGCTCCCGCTCATGGTAGGGACCCATGTTTGGGAGTCTATAACTAGTCCCTGTATACACGGAATGATGAACACCCATGAACCACAATCCACAGTACTTCTGGTCATTCGGATACACCTTGCAATAAAAAATTGTCTCAGCATAGATACAGTTTCCATGGTTTGTTCGGGAGCAGCATGCGTGTTTATGTTCAAATCCTGGGCCCAGAAGATGGGCATACCAGTTGAGCCTGAGGTAGATGGACTGCCCTTGAGTAGCAGAGCCATAGTTGAGAATACAGCAGAGATGGTTATGTCCATCCAACAACATAAAGAGAACATCTCTTTAGATCGTATAACTGCGGGTCATTACCCAGTGATATTTGGTATCCCTTGGTTGGAATGGCATAATCTGTATATTAACTGGTCGGGTAGATTCTTGTTTTTGGGATCCGAAAGATGTGTAACAAAGTGTTTACTCCCCTCTGAAATCCAAGAAGCGATTCCTCATGTTCCTGCTTGTTCCTCCAGTCACACTCTTCAAGTAGCTATTTTAGTAGCACAGAAGTATATTCACTATCAGGAGGTGTTTTGTAATGAGGAAGTGAAGACCCTATCTCTTCCTATGGCAGATGATTGTGCCATAGATCTAATCCCTGGATCCTCTGTTCCTTTCAGTGGAATGTTTATATTGTCTCCTGACGAACAAACAGGTATTGAAGGACTATTTGGACAAAAATGTCCAAAATGGCCTAATTACAGAGTCTAAATCCTCAGGGAGTGCCTCCTTGTTCTTTATCCCAAAGAAGGACACCGCTCAACGCAAGCCTTGTATCGACAATAGGGGTTTAAGTCGGAACAGACTAAAGGACAAATACTCTCTTACCCTCATCTCGGCTGTTTTGGAGGCCGTACAATCAGCTGAAATATTTACCAAACTCGACTTGAGAGGCACTTATCATTTAGTAAGAATAAGATACAGAGATAAATGAAAAACCTTTGCCCGTACCCCTTTCGGCCATTATCAATATCAGGTTATGCCTTTTGGTTTGGCAAACGCCCCAGCAGTGTTTCAGCGTTTTTTGGACCACATATTCACCAATCTTCTTTTGCTTTCTGTTGTAGTATACTTAAACAACATTCATGTTTTCTCAAATTCTCCTGGGGAACACCACCAGCATGTCTGCCAAGTATTGGAATGACTACGCTTACATTCTTTGAAAGCTAAACCAGAAAAGTCCATTTTCGATGCCACCTCTGTGCCCTATTTGGGGTATATCATATCCAACCAAGGGGTTATCATGGGTCTGAGGAAGGTAAAGGAGATTCTCCAGATGAAAGCACCTCGCTCAGTGAAGGAACTACAAAGGATTATGGGCATGAAAAATTTCTAGTGCAAATGTATACACAGATTCCCGACTGTGGTGGTACCGTTGACGAGACTGTTAAAGAAGAACCCCACATTTCTATGGGACCAAGAAGCAGAATCTGCCTTTCAGAGGTTAAAGAAGTGTTTTACCACTGTTCCACTTTTGCGGTAACCCATCTATGAGAAACTGTACATATTGGAATCTGATGCCTCTGATTTTGCAGTAGCAGCAGTATTGAAACAAAGACAAGACAGCTCTTGCGAACATCCCTTGGCATACTTTTCAAGAACATTAACAGCAGCTGAAAGAAACTACCCCTTATTGGAAAAGGAGTAACTGGCTATACAACTGGCTTGTCAGAAGTGGAGACATCTTCTCCTTGGGGCACTGGTGCCCGTGGAAATAAAAACCAATCATCGAAACCTACAACTACTACAGAATTATGACTTCCAAAACAGTTGTCAAGACAGACAGGCTCACTTCTTTTCTCATTACAATTTTCTTATCACATACATTCAATGAACCAAGAACCAGATAGCAGATACCCTCTTCAGGAATGGATTTGTCGAAACAGAAACCAAGTCTTTCCAGGGAAAGATGTTCCCTAGAGCCACTTTTGTCTATTCCATTGACACTTGGTTACAACAACTGCAAAAAGGTACAAAGGAACACCCTCCAGAAAAAGAATTACAGCCCGCTTTGTGTTACAAAGATGGATTCTTTTTCTACCTACTCCAGCGCTTCGCGGAAAGTCCTGCAATTCTCACACCATTCACAGTCGCAGGACATCGCAGAATCAAGAACACTTTGGACTTGATACAAAGATAAATCTGGTGGCCTGTGAGAGGGTATTCTCACACCTGCTCCCATTGGATCCTCTGCACAGGTGGCCAGGGAAAGGCCATCAGTCTTGGATCCTTACCCTCGGGGTGAAGAAGCGAGGGAGGATCACCTGGGTAGAGGGTCTTTGAGGATCAGGAGTGGGGTGACCTCGGGCGAGACCTGGTATCTCCCTTTTCTTATTGATAACCAACCCAACCATCCCCAACCTTTATAGACTATTATAAGCCAGCTCCCCTCATTTTCCCACATATAACACTTGACAGTACCGAGACAAGGAAGAGGAGACTGCCAGTAATGAACACCACACACTCTCACCACTCTAGTACTGGGAAGAAGAACAGGCAACTAAGAGCAACGAAGACTACACTTTTTCACCACTCTGGTACTGGGATAAGGAAGATGCCTGCTGAGAGCTGTAAGGGTCAGGTATGTCCCTTTGATTGTGGTCAGGCTGGGTTAATTGGGTTTCCACACATGCAGCCTGTTAAGGAGATGCAGGTGTATAAAAGGGGAGCAGCCCAGCAGGGAAGGGAGCGACCTGAGACAGAGCCTGTACGCAGGCAGTTATCCCGGAGGACTTGTGGGACCCGGAAAGAGTGGGCCATGTGTCTTCCCCAGATCTGGGAGCCTCCATCTCTGACTGCGAGCAGCAGGAGCTACTGAGGAGAAACCTGGTGCAGAGGACGCTGCCTGCATCCTGGATGAAGCAATGGAGCCGGCGCGCAGAGAGGAGCACACTGTAGGCAAACGGGGCTCGAGCCGGTGGGTTTTCCGACTTCAGAAGTCAAGAAGAAGTCGCAGGAACCCCCGGGAAGATGTACAAAAGGCCGGTGAGTGTTGGGAGGGCATGCAAGCCCCAAAGTGATCCTGTGGGACCGCAATTGAATAATGGTCTGTGTATTGAAGCCAATACATGCATATTGGATACCGAACTAAATGAAAACGTATCTTTGAAGCCAATATATGCATATTAAATACCGAACTGAATGAGATCTTACAATTGAGCAACGTAAGTGCCCCTGGAACACTGAACTGAAAGTAAACAATATTAAATGTATGCTGCATCGCGATTTAACTTAAACTCTGAAGGTAAGTACATCAAAGGCTAAAGGGCACACAGTGAACTTTGATGAGTGATTGCAGTGTGGCAAGGCCACACATTGGCAAAACATGTGTGAAACATGGTGGAAGAGCCACACGGTTTAGAAAGAGAAGCCAACAGAGTGCAAAACTACACATAAAGCCAAGAGGCTGACAAAAGGAACTAAGTGAAGGTGACTTGGTGCAAAGGAGCAAGTGCCAAGGAACTTGTGTGGGCTGAGGAATCCCGGATCCTGGTTGCGGGACCTGTGATGGGTGGACAGAGTGGTCTAACAACTGTGGCTAGACCAGTGAGCCCTGAATGGTGAAAATAAGGACACTGTAAAACAGCCCAATGAAACCAGTGCAGATGAACCACATTTGTTGTCTTGAGAACGTAACCTCAAGATCCCTTTTGTTTTGATCTGTGTTGCTTGAAACTTGGGGAAGGGAACCCCTCCAAGGATTGAGTTTGAACGGTGACATCTTGAACTGGAAAAAGGTAATCGTGAGACTTTTTCTTGGAAGATTCTTGTGCTTAGGAAAGAAGGAGCTGAAAGAAAGCTGTGAGCTGGATGGAGCTTAGAACCTTGAGTTGAACACTATTTCTTTTGACTTTGATATCCCTACATATTGTTTAGCTGACGATGTGAGGGCAAGGATGGGTTTTAGACACAGACAGACTTTTACGTTGAACTCTTTGACTCAGACTTTCCTTAGTTTGGTCCAGGTATGGAAATCCCACCTGAGCATTGGACAAGTTAGGCCTTTAACCATCCTGACATTTAAGTTAATAAGTATCTTTTGTTTCAACTTGCAGTCTGGTGTCTGTGTCTTACTTTGTGATGCCTTCACAGGCCCAAGATGTCTGGTGAAGTCAAGACCTATCTTACTGCATGCACTACCTATGCGCAAAACAAGACACCTTGACGGTCTTCATCAGGACAACTCACACCATTACCGATATCTACAAGACCATGGCAGAAGATTTCTACCAATGTTATTGTGGAACATCCGGTATCTCAGGTACCTACATCTATAATGGTAATTGTAGAATGCTTTACAAAGTTAGAACACTTTTCACCACTAAAGAAGATTCCAACAGCCCTTGAAATGAGTGAAAAATTCATAAAAGACATATTCCTGCTACATGGACTTCCTTATTATATCACCTCAGATAGAGGGACACAGTACACTTTCAAATTTTGGGCAGCCAGTTGTAAACATTTGGGCATAGAAAGAACTCTGTCTTCAGGTTACCACCCAGAGACAGACAGACAGAAAGAGTGAATCAGACTCTCGAGCAGTATCTAAGATGTTTGACTAACATCTTAGAAGACAATTGGGTATCTCTGTTGACTTCAGCCAAATTCTCATACAACAATGCCGTACACACTGCCACAGGAAAAAGCCTTTTTTTTTTGTTCTTATGGATTCCATCTGCGGTGGCTACCACTTCTACCCTCGACTGAGTCCAAAGTCCATCTGGTGGAAGAACAAATAAAAAACCTACATGAGGTCCAACAACAGACTCTGCTGGCTTTACAGCACACGCAAACAACCAATAAACGATATGCGGTTAGCAAAAGGACCAAAAACCCCGATTACAAAAAAGGTGACATGGTTTGGTTATCCAGTGTGAGGAACTCATGGTATCTAAAGGAGAGTCACAAACAAGAGCTGCAAGTTCAACAGCTTTATTTAGAACTTTGCAAGGGGTTGAAGACTTCTTAATTGGCCCTAAATCTAAAGTGGGAGTAAACTCAACCATAAGTTAAAAGTAAAACAGTCCTAGTCAGTACAGTCAAAACAAAAGGTTCTAAACCTAATGCCTGCCCTAATTCTTATACAAAAATGTGCAAGGGTGAAGAGGAAAAAAACTGGAGAGATATATATAGAGGGAGAGGTCAAAAATAATTACATTGCAGGATACCCATATACAGACACGGGATAGGGACCGTCTGAGGTTGCAAGGCTACCCCAAAATTTGCCAGTCCACGGATAAGAATAAGAGGGCAGGGGTGTTGATAGCTTTGAGGACTAACCTGGACCTTAGAGTAATGGATATGGAGAGGGATGCCCAAGAGAGATACATAGCCATAAACCTGAAATGGAGGGGGGAGTGATATACTCTAGCGACTATCTATGCTCCAAACACAGGTCTGGACACCTTTATTCAAAGCTCCTTGCTTAGACTAGAGACATTTGCAAAGGGTCCCATAATACTAACAGGGGACTTTAACATGACTTGGGATCCAGGAAGAGATAGACCGTCAAAATCCAAAGGAACCCAGGGGAGACCCTTGAAGGAATTAGTAGAAAAGGTGGAGAGGCTAGCCCTAGTTGGTGTATGGAGGTAGAAAGAAGGAGGAAAGGAGGGGTTCTCATTTTATTTGCACGTTCATCACTCATCATCAAGAATAGACAACGTGTGGACCGCTAGGAAACTATTGCGTTGGGTTAGGGCCATGGAAGTGGGGGCAATACTTCTATCTGATCACATTTCCCTGACAGTGCAAATAGCCAGAAGGTCAGGTCTCCCATATCTCTGGAAATGGAGGTACCCAGTGCATCTGTTTAAAGATGAGACTTTCAGGAGGGAATTGAATGAGGAGATGGAGAGTTTCTTTGGCGACAACAAAGAGACAGAAACTTTGGGGCAAATGGGGTGAGACACCTTCAAGGCAACTATCAGGGGCAGGATCATCGCAATCAAGACCCATAGAGTTAGGGAGTTAAGGCTATGTGAAAGAAACGGGAAATTAAAGAGCGTAATGGCCAGGGTGGGAGTAGGAGCCAGTGGGGCTACGAGGAAGGAATACAGAGCAATAAAGGTCCAACTGGAAATTATACAGGCTAGGGCAGCAGAAAAAGCACTGGCGTATCTAAAACAAAGGTTCTACATCAAGGCCAATAAAGCTGATAGACTTCTGACTAGAATGTTGAGAAGGGAAGAGAAAGCTAAAACTATTGTTAAAGTAAAGGTGGAAGGGGGTACTAGTACGGATACCAAAGATATAGTTTGGTAGTTTTCGAGGTTTTACACAGAGTTATATAGCTCAGCTAACCCCACAGAACAGAGTCAACATGATTGCTTAAAAGCAAGGGGCGTGGCTCAAATAACTCAAGAAAAAGAAGCACTAGATTTAGATATTACAGCGGAGGAAGTGCAGAGGTGATTATGGCCCTGCCCAACAATAAGTCTCTGAGTCAAGACGGCTTCAATACCAAACTGTATAAAATGTTCAGGGAAACTTTGATTCCATATTTGGTCCCTCTACTCAATGAAATGGGGGATAGGGGAAAAATAACAGCAACCATGGAAGAAGCAAAGGTTGTCCTCCTCACTAAAGAAGACAAAGACCCGACAGAATGCGGCAATAGCCCACCTTATAGAAAAGGTCAACAATCGAAAGACCCCATCGCTCTTAGTAGCCTTGGACGCGGAAAAGGCTTTTAACAGGGTGGAGTGGCGGTTCCTGTTCATAACAATGAGGTAAATGGGCTTTCAGGAGAAATTTCTAACAATTCTTAAGGCCAACTACCAGAATCCATCATTAAGCTTATCAATAAATGGTCAATTATACGGGCTCATTAAGGTCCGGAGGGGTACAAAACAGGGATTCCCTCTTTCCCGCTTGCTCTACACTATTTACTTGGAGCCACTCTTGGATGCAATAAGAGTGAATGGGGAGATACAGGGGATACCATTCGGGGAAAGGGTCCATAAGGTAGCCGCATTTGCGGACAACATGCTTTTGACTCTGAGGGATCCGGAGGGTTAAAAATAAATCCGCAGAAAACTGAAATACTGAACCTCACTATACCAAGAGATATCGAGGAGGCGCTCAAGGGCAGTCTTCCATATGAATAGGTCAAGAAATTCATTACCTATCTGTGCATAAAGCTAACTAAAACAATGGAGGAACTATTTCGGGCCAAATACGCACCCCTGCTAGAAGCAATTAGAAATAAACTGGTGGACTGGGGCCCCTTAACAATAACCTTGATGGGTAGGATTAACATGCTAAAGATGGTCATTCTCCCACAGATGTAATTGTTTTTTCTTATTTTGTCCCTTTCCATCCAGCATTTTTTGCGCTTCAGCGTAATAAAAAATGTACTTTTTCTCTAAGGGAAAATGAATGGGAGTAGGCCCAAAACAGCATCTTTTTACTTTCTTAATACCTTTTTCAGTTTTTTCAGTTTTTTTAATAAATCTTTCCCAAAATGTCCAGTTGGGGGGGCCCGTGACCAATTTTTAGTTCAAAACATATCAGCCAAATCCGTCATGCAAGTCAAAAGTTATTAGCAATAGAATCTTCAGATTTCCTATGGATCCAGGCAATCACCTTAACTATAGGTTGGTGACCACTGCCCTATAATATATATATATGACATGGCCTGTGGTAGCGGCCATGTAGTTATGGTTAAGTTGCTAAACCCATAGGAAGAGCACTTTTTGGGCGGCTTATAACTTCGCTCTCCCTGGACGAATCCTCACCAAACTTTGCAAAGTATATGGCGCACTCTGAATTATTTTGCAAAGTTTGGTGAGGTTTGGTCCAGGGAGGGAAAAGTTATAGGGGGGTCCCAAAATTTCTTTTTTTCCCATAGATATAATGGGAAAAAACTTTGCTCACGCCTACAGCCCAAACCGCTGGACGGATTTTCACCAAATGTGCAGCAGGAGCGGCGGCTTGGTCCCGAAAGCGTGCTTTATTTAATCCATCCAGTAGTTTTCTTTCAAACGACCAAAACGTAAGGCAAAAATATGTGTGATATCTATGTCCGCTCCGCTGACACACTTCCCTGTTCGCTCCGTGGACAGGACACTCATTGGCTAATGGACTTGCGTCATGTCCGCGTTGGTGTGAAGCGTGAGGTGAGTCAGATTTTTGGAAATGCCTGCCATCTTGGATTCACGGACATCGTCCGGTGTCTGCGGACATCGCGGTAAAAACATTAAAAAACACAACATTGCACTTGTCAAATTTATAAAATAATCTCCGGGGAGGTGAGGTGGTGATTAGGATGGGATGCAATATGGCTGCAAGAAGTAAAAAAACAGGTGGTTTTTGCCGTGAAAGTCAGCGAACAGTTCGGATGTTCACGAACGGTCCTGTGAAAGTTCGCAGACACCTCTGCATTACTGGTTTGGTGAAAAGCAGTTCTTGGATGGCTTATAACTTTGGCGCCACTTAATGGAACTGCATGTAGTTTTGCAATTATATTCCTGACGATCCCGAATGAGTTTGCAAAGTTTGGTGGGATTCTGTCTAGAGTGGGCAAAATTAGAGGGGGTCCCAAAATAATGTAAAGGCTTATAAATGAGGTGCCATTTGACGAATATACATGTAATTTGGCAAAATGATAATACATGTAGATATAAATGTGTTTGCATAGTTTGGTGGGATTTTGTCAAGAGGGGCAAAATTAGAGGGGGTCCCAAAATAATGTAAAGGCTTATAAATGAGGTGCCATTTGACAAATCTACACTTAATTTGGCAAACTGATAATAGATCTAGATATAAATGTTTATGCGAAGTTTGGTAGGATTTTGTCAAGAGGGGGCAGAATTTAAGGGGGGTCCCAAAATATTGTAAAGGCCTATAAATGTGGTGCCATTTGACAAATCTACACAAAGGTTTGCAAAAAGATTATAGATCTAGATATACATGTTTTTGTAAAGTCTGAATGGATTTTGTCAAGTGGGGGCTAGGTTATATGACGTTTGTATGTGCATCATTTGACACTTTTGAAAACATAAAACATGGGTGGATTTCCAGCAAGCTTCTTCTTTAAGGAGCACTGGCAAGGACCTGAAAGCATGTTTTTTGCAAATGTGCCCGTGTTTTATTTTTTGACAAGTGTCATAATGTACGTCCAAAAAAATAGTGATATACCTTTGGTGACCAATGTGAAGCCTGTGGCCATGTGCAGTGGCCAGATTGTCTGGGTCATGGAATAAGGTCATGATCCGGACAATCTGGCTACTGGCCATGACCACGAGGGACAAAACATGGGGTTAAAGTGCCCATGTTCACCTGGCACTGGCTTTGTGGTAAAGTTATTCTAAATTGGGATAGATTTGAAAAGGAAGAAAAATGTGCTCATGGTAATTTGGTCATAGAGTTCTCTTTTGCCTTTTGCATGCTGCCATGGAAAGAGGGGCCCTGTATGGAACCCTGCCTTCCCTTTTCATGGTGGACTTCTTGGAAACAGATTTTCCTTCCTACACCGGGACGCCGTAAATCCTTTTTTTTAGCACCCTGGGTTGCCGCTTTGGGTACCTAGGGTGCTAATGGCCTTCATCCCCCATTCTAGGGGCTGGAATGGGGGGATAATGGTCCAGAGACCTCGTTATCCACCCTCGCTTCGCCTGGGCTGATAATTTGGACTGCCAGGCCAGTATTCACCGTTACATCCCTGGAACGGAGGATAAACGCCACAATATTGCCATTAGCATAACACAAAATGCAAATGGAAATGTTGGAAAATCTTATTGAGTCTATGTACTTTACTGAGAAATATAAAGTAGATGGAGTCTATCCGCGAAGCACGGAACTTATTGTGAAGTGCGAACGGGTTCTCGGACACGTCATCATGCCGCGCGCCAGCATATAGTCATGTGGCACTGTCTTGAAGGTCCGCAATGAAGTCAGATGTTCGTAGATGTTATGGTTAAGTTGCACTAATAAAAACCTATGAAATTCCATGAAAAACCTTTGTTAAGGGGACGTTATGGTTAAGTTGCACTAATAAAAACCTATGAAATTCACTGAAAAAACTTTATTAAAGGGACGTTATGGTTAAGCTGCACTCATAAAAACCTATGAAATTCAATGAAAAAACTTTGTTAAAGGGACGTTATGGTTAAGTTGCACTACTAAAAACCTATCAAATTCAGTGAAAAAACTTTGTTAAAGGGACGTTATGGTTACAAGTAAAACTGAAAAAAACCTGAAATTCGCCAGTTATGGTAAGCTAAGCAACCATAACTCGCGCCACCACCGTTCACTGCTAAGAATAACACCCATGACATCAAAGATGACATCACAAACATGATTGGTGACATCACCGGCATATTTCCATTGTCTGTGTTCCCGGCGCCAGTAATACCGAGTGAGGTGTTATCAGTGCCAGTAATTTCAGCAACTGAGTTCCATTGAACCCATACTTTGCCAGACCGGTAACGGTGCCAATAAACGGTATTACAAGGCTCTTTTACAGGATACCGGTAAAATCGTAATGAGCCCCAATATGTTTTATAGTGGCAATGACAGCATACATTGAGAGAAGAGGCATCATGAACATTTGTTGCAAAATGCTCCTGTGGATCTTTTGCATTTTCATACGTTATTTTACAGAATTGATTGTAGATTGTGTGACTTTTTATCCAATTTCTGCATAAACGTTGTGCTATAAAGTGTACCATTTCAACATATTATTTTCAATTATTTTTTCATAGGAATAGCCCCTTTACCGCTGAACGCCCTTGGGTTAGTTGAGGCTCCCCCGCAATGTTTGAACACTCACTTCAATTCAGTTGAAATCTTAAGAACCCTTAGCTGAAGGAATTCACCAGCCACCACTGCTTCTCAACTGCTGATTTCTTATCGGAAGCCTTGCCTCTTCATTCCTTCCTCCACTCTCGCTCATTTGATGTGATGGGTGAAGAGAGGAGGGTATTGATGTCTCTGCTTTGGGGCTCATTCAGCAAGGCATACCATTGCATCTTAAACTTCTTTCTCTTGAGGGAGACTGGAGGATATTATAAAAGCAGTTGATTGTGTTCAAGAGTCAACATCCAAACATTTTTTGATAAACATATCCAACTGATTTCTCATAATGTATTGCTAGAACTTTAAACTTGCTTAAGAAGAAGGCCTAGGTATAACCCTAGAATGCGAGCTGAGCTTCAGATTCCATTAAAGATGCAGAGGTGAGTATGATACTCTCCTCTTCGCATTGGAGTGGTCGTCTGAGGGCTGCAGGTACAGTGACCGGGAGAAGAACATTATTTCAGAGGAGCATCTCTGTTTTCTGGCGTGGACTTTATTGCTTGCGGGTAATGGATTGAGAGAGTCACAGAAGAAGAACAGGTACTAGAGACATCCATAACAAGTGATGGATCCGTGTCCAGTGGGGAATATGGGGCCATGTCTCTGCTTAGGTTAACCTCTGTGCTGGCAGTGATATCTTTGAAAAAGTACTTAATGTTTTGAAAGTTTTGTTTCTGTGTTGCAGGTGAGTGGCATATACAGAAGTAATTATGCATAATTTGTGAAATCTCAACCTCCTCTGAAATAAGTAATGGGCGGCTAGTCATTAAATGAAGCAATCATAAAAAGTGATGTACGCTTCTCGTTTCAACAGGGACCAGGTTTACAGAACGTTAAATGCAATGCACGTATACCAGGATCAGGAATCAGTATCCTATTCCTCTGATTTCAGTCTTATTAGACCAATTGGGTGCAGCAAAGGTGTTCACGAAAATGGACTTGAGGGGGGCATACAACCTTGTACGAATTTGCGAGGGCGATGAGTTGAAGACCGCTTTCAAAACCAAGTATGGCCTCTTCGAGTACTGCGTTATGCCTTTCAGCTTGTGCAACGCTCCAGCGACCTTCCAATACTTTATCAATGAAGTATTCCATGACATGCTAGATCAATATGTAATCGTTTATCTAGAGGACATCCTGATCTACTCTCCTTCAGTTGACACTCACGTCGTCCATGTCTCTAACGTTCTGCAACATTTAAGGGAAAATCACTTGTACGCCAAGTTGGACAAATGCATGTTCCATGCAACTGAGGTGGAGTTCTTAGGCTATGATATTACGAGCCGGGAGTGCAGATGAGCCGGTCTAAGGTTACCGCGATATTGGAATTGCCTTGTCCCGACACCTTGAAGGCCCTGCAATCCTTTCTAGGTTTCGCCAATTTTTATCGGCGATTTATCCAAGACTTCTCGGCCATTGCCTCTCCACTCACTGCACTAACCAGCACCAAACGCTTGTTTAGGTGGAACGAGGACGCTCAGCGGGCTTTTGAGACCTTAAAGTCTGCCTTCACCACTGCTCCCGTCCTTCAACACCCGGATCCATCCTTGCCTTTCATTGTTGAAGCAGATGCCTCTGATGTCGCTCTAGGAGCTATCTTGTCCCAGCATTGCCCAGAGACCACTGGGCTACATCCTGTATCTTTACCGCTAGTAATTACTCAGATGCCGTATAGCGACCACGCACAAATACTAGGCACTCTGAACCTTAAGCTTTCTGTTTCAGTCGTTGACCCATCGACAACGTTGTGTGAAATAGATCGCCCACTAGTCTCCCTTAGATGGACTCAAGCTCTATGCAAGCAATTTACCCAATATGTAATATCAGCCATTGACAATTCCCGCATCACTGAAGGAACCTCTATGGATGCCACGGAACAATCACTCCAGAAAACTCACCCCTTATGAAAGGAACTATACGATCACGGAACACTAACTATTGGCGGTGAGGGATGCCTTCATGGTACGGAGACACCATTTGCTGGGGTCCACCGAACTGGTTCAAGTGTTCACTGAACACCGGAATCTTTTGGCACTGCAATCAGTGAAATGTACCACGGCACGCCACGCCAGGTGACATGAATTCTTTGCTATGTTCAACTTCACCATCACCTATCGCCCTGGGTCTCTGAACTCGAAGGCGGATGCTCTCTCCCGTATCCATGGGGTTCCTGAACCGTCTGATCTCAAGGGCGCTCTTGTGTTACCTAATCAAGTGGTGTGTGGGTGTACCTTGCATCCCTCTCTGAAGGTAATGATCCAAGATTGGGTGAGAACCACTCCTTCTGAGGTCACTAGCCTTGGATTGGAGATCATCCATTCGTTGTCCTATAAACAGGGTAAAATCTATATACCTGATTCTAACACAAGACGCATAGCCATACAATGGTGCCACGATTCAGCGGTAGCTGCACATCCAGGTATGTGGAAAACTATAGACCTTTTGAGACGGTGGTGCTGGTGGCCCTCCATGAACCACGATATAAGGGAATACGTAGCCTCTTGTGCCATTTGTGCGCAGTGCAAACATCAACCTGGCACACCTGTGGGACTGCTACAACCCATGCCTATACCAGAGAGCCCTTGGCAAATGGTTTCTATGGACTTCGTGGTAGAGCTTCCAGTAGTTGATGGTTACGACACTATCTGGGTGGTCGTAGACTATTTTACAAAATCTCCTTTGTTTGTACCCTGTCAGGGTATTCCCACCGCTCCGGCCTTAGCGGATTTGTTCTTGAAGAACGTCTACAGAAGATTTGGTCTGCCCTCCATTCTCGTCACTGACCAAGGTCGACAGTTCACTTCGCGATTTTGGAGGGCGTTAACAACGACGCTGAGTATAGATGGCAGATACTCCAGTGCATACCATCCACAAACAGATGGGCAAACTGAGAGGTTGAATGCCACTATGGAGCAATATCTACGATGTCTTACCTTCCAACGTCAAGATACCTGGGTTTCCGTTCTGCCACTGGCGGAGTTTGCTTATAACAACTCCCTGCACACTGCGACACGTATGTCCCCCTTGTTTGCCTTGTATGGCCAACACCCCCATTCATTGCCCATTCTTGCTGAGTTGCCACTACACAATCCAGCTGCCTCTGGCTGTTTTAGGAATCTATCAGACACCCACGCTATGGTAAAAAGCCAATTACTGCAGACCCAGACACGTACAAAGTCTTCTGCAGATGCGCACCGTTCCACGGCTCCTAGCTACAGACCGGGTATGAAAGTCTGGCTATCCACAAAGAACCTACGCTTGCCTGGTCGACGGGCCTTGTTACCTCGGTTTGTGGGTCCCTACAGCATTCTGCAGGTTATTAACCCTGCTGCCATCCGACTGGCCCTTCCTTCAAAATGGAAGGTACATCCGGTATTCCATGTCTCGTTAGTGAAACCATGTCATCCATCTACCAAGTTGCCTGCTCGTCCTCCGCCGATTAAGTTACCGGGTTTTGATGAATTCGAGGTGGGTGCGATCTTGGATACCAAAGTACGAGGAGGCAGACGTCTCTATTTGGTCAATTGGAAGGGCTATGGTCCTGAAGACCGTACTTGGGAACCTGCGGGGAACATCCATGCTCCTGTCCTTTTGTCTCATTTCTGGTCTGCTCGGGGGGTGAGCCCCCCTTTGAGGGAGGATACTGACATGTACGGGTGTGCGAGCACTGTTAAAACACGGGTGCGTAGCCCTTTAAGGACGCAGCAGCCAGGTGCCTGGAAGTTGGAATGGCAACGCTGGTGTCCTCTCAATCCCTCCTACGGCCGACGCCGGAATCTGCGCAGCGTTGTCATGTGATCTTTTCTTTTTAAGCACCTCGTTCACCTCGTAGCGGTGCTTCTGATTGAGAATTGGTGGCGCTTTGTACCTTGTGTTAAGTAACCTGTTCCCTTGATTCCCTGTTGCTGGACCCTTCCCTCCTCCCCATCCCGCCTTTTTCCTTGATTGCCTGGTTCCCTCGACCCGGACAAATACCTGGCTTTGTTTCCGGACTTCCTTTGTTTTTGTCTGCTGCCTGAATTGTGCTTGACCTCGGATTGCTCACGGACCTCTTTGCCCTCGTCCATTTGACTTGTTTTGCTTTTTGTCTGCGACGGAGTCCTGTCTTCGTCTGCCTTCTGGATCTCCACTCACCTGGACTGCTTGTGGGGGATTCGCTTTGGAACTGTTTCAAACTCTTTGGATTGTTGACTTTTGGAACTTTGACTTTCTTGTTTGCTCCGTACAAGAACTCAAGACTGCCAGCGAGTACTAGGTGTCCTCGTGCAGTCGGGATAGGTGGCTGGTTCTTCCATTGGATTTTGGATTGTGCTTTCCTACTTCCTTCTACTTGACTTCTCCTCAGCTGTGATAGGATTATAACACGGTAAGCCATAGTGTTTCATTGTATATCTTACACTAAAAGAAGGAGGGGGTGGTTATTGGATATCGAACCCTGAGCTGGTTGGCAGATCAAGTGCTTCGGGTCTTGTCAGAAGGGCGGTTGGTTCTGCATTCCGTGTTGTGTTAACCACTCACTTCACTTGCAGGTCCAGCGTCTGTCCTCTGCCAGTCGCATCAACCCTGGCTTCGCCTGTACCAACTCCTGCGGCACGTGTCGTCATCTGGATCATCTGGGTCTCATCTGGCATCCTTTCTTTCCTCTGATTCATCGCTCTGGTTGCCTATTTCTGGAACCAGAGGGGTACATCGGGAGGAAGAATTTGTCGGCTAAACGACGTGGGCAACTCGCATCTGACAACCATCAGATCAGATCAAATTCAGCGCCAACCTCTTGTTGATTACATTTGTGACCTGTAGCCCCCCCCCCACCCTCCACTCAGGGCTGCTCTTTAATATCTGTATGTGGGTCCTAGCACAGGTAATACCATAGCATCACACAGCATCAACTCCATCTCCAAGGCAGAAATTAGGCTCAGCATCAAGAACTGCCCAAGGTTTAGAAATATCTAAGAGCACAAATATATAAATAGTGGCAACTGGATGCCCAAGCAGGACACCTGCCATTGCCATGGTCTCTGGAACTGGGAGCCTTCTCCGCTTCTGCACAGAAAGCAACACATCTTTGTGTTTAGTTTGACTCTGAGCTATCCTCCCGCCAATAGAGCCTGTTATTGATATTTAGAAACACACCAACTTTAAGGGTAACTATTTCAAAGCCACAAATTGCAGAGCTCAGAATAACAAAAAGAGGGCACTAACCTGTACTCTTGGTCTTCTATAGAAGATTATAAGGCTCACCTATCTCCCTCTCACCATGCCTGTGAAACCGGCACAATGAGAAGAGGTCAGGGAAACCCTCTTGGGGAATACAACCCTGTTGTGCCGAGTAGTGGAGGAACGGCGGTGTGGAAGGCTTCGGTCCCAGGAAGATTAGTCAGATGTCAGCAGCCTCGGGAGTGTCGAAATCCCTATCTCGGACTTATCCTAAAAAAGGAAAATGGATTGATTACAATGGATTGAGAGTAAATGGATAACTCTTCTAAGCTGCCGTATACCTTTAAATACGTAGGTCTGAGGTCTGGGTGGAAGATGAAACCTCTGTCTCCAAAGGTATATGCTGGTATTGAAATGAAGGAATGGAAAGTTAATAGTTGGAAAAGAAGAGTTGTAACAGGTGAGTAAATAGATTCAGTAGAAACCCACCGGAGTTGTATGGCATGATAAAAGTAATCTGTTGGGTTTGCTATGCTTGCTGGAAAATGTAGTCCAGAAACGGAGAGGGGGAATCTAGGAAGATACGGGAAAGGTTTAGTATGGTAGCGGTGCTCTAGTTGGAGAAGTGTGTTCGGAAGATGGGAAGATTAGTTCAATACGTACTGAACTTCGAGGAGCTATGGTTTCCCGTTGACTTAAGTTGAGGGAGAACAATGATAATGATCGGGGAAGGAGACGAGTCTCGCTATAGAAGTGGGAAACAGAGTTAGAAAGGAATAGTGAAGAGAGTCTTCCTAAATCATATATAGAGCAAGTCTGGAGTCGCGGACTTACCTAGCATGGCCTCTAAAAGCAGTAGCAACGTGCTGCGTAATGGAATCTACAGATGGAAATCCATTCTCTGAGGCTGGAGGTGGAGCCACCTGGGATTTCCTGGTTTGGACGACTAGAGCGTTGCTCCTCATAGCGGCATCCATGTTAGTGGAACTAAGAAAAAGGCATGAAATGCGGCGCCAACGTTGCCATAACGACCATGCCCGTGGTCCCCTGCCGGGAGCAGACGTGGCATTATGCCCCCTCCGAAGAGAGGCAAAACCGGGTTTACCCGGGTTGAGACGGTAAAACCTGCGGATCAAACGAGAAGCATGTACAGCTGAGGCGGGTTCCCACGAACGTTCCACCTGGGAATAACCTTTCCAGTCTATAAGATACTGGAGTACCCCTCTCCGATATCTGGAATCGCAAATAGAGGACACTTCATACTCCGGTCCTTCCTCTGTCAACACCGGAGGGGGGGGGTTCCCTTTGTCGGAGGATGAAATCCAGAATGCACATTCTGCTTTAGCTGGGAGACATGGAAGGTAGGATGAATACGTCTCCAACTAATAGGAAGCTGTAGTTTAAATGCAGCCGATCCTTTTTTTTCCAAGACGGAGAAGGGTCCAAAGTATCTCGGAGACAACTTGGAAGGGATCAGTCTTCTAGGGAGATATTTGCTAGCTAGTCAGACTTTGTCTCCCACTTGTATGGAAGGCATAGGACTCCGGTGTTTGTCCGCCTCTACTTTACTGCGTGCCTGGGCATCCTTCAGGGCTTCACAAGCGGTACGATGACCTTGTTGAATGGAATCGATTAATCCATCTAGATCTGGCTAGGGAGTGGCTGTTGGGACAGTGGAACAGAACACTGAAGAATGGGCTAACACGAATGGGCGAATGGATAGCGTTATTGTACGCAAATTCCGCTATTGCTAAAAGGCCCTTCCAATTGTCTTGTGTAGCCGAGATATAACATCTCAGATAGGCTTCCAAGGCTTAGTTCAGATGCTGCGTTTGGCCATTCGTCTGAGGATGATATCCTGAACTTAGAGTCCTGGATATCCCTAATATGTGACAAATATGTTTCCAATAGTTGGAAGTATATTGTGGTCCACGGTCTGATATAATGACTTCCAGTAGTCCATGGAGTGAAAAAATGTGATCCATGAAAATTCTTGCCATGACAGGTGCTGATGCAATTGAGGGTAGAGGGACAAAATGCGCCAATTTAGTCAAGGAATCTATTGTTACCATTATTGTGTTGCATCCCTCCGATATTGGTAGATCAACGATAAAGTCAGTCAATATTATCTGCCAAGGTTTAGTAGGTAATTGCGTCAAAACAAGTTTTCCTACTGGTGGAATCCTTGGTGTCTTGATTTGTAGACAGATAGGACATGAAGTGACATAGTCCTGTACATCTTTTCGAAGCGTAGGCCACCAGAAATGTCTTTGTATCTGTTCTGCGGTATTAAGAATCCCTCGATGTCCCGCTGCCTTTGAATCATGACACATGCCGAAGCACCTCTAATTGTAATTCGTTGTCGAGAACGAACATCTTATCCTCCTTAAAAAGAAGTCCCTGGCTCTGGGTAAGTCCTAGATTGAGAAGTACATCCGGTTGTGTAGATTCCAAGATTTTCATTTTGTCTTCTATGTTTTGTAGAAATGAGCGGATCACCGGCACAGCTACCATCTTAGGAAACATGGGTTCTGGCTGGAATGGAGATCTTCTCGAGGATTTCTTCGGGATAACGCATCTGCCTTGAGATTTGATCTGCCAGGAATGAAGGTAAAGGTAACCGAAATTGAGAAAAGAAGTGAGCCCATCTTGCCTGTATGCTGTTACATGTCTGGGCACATTGAAGAGCTCTGAGGTTGTGATGCTCCATTCTAATTTTAATGGGGAATAATGCTCCCAAAAGTAAATGATGCCATTCTTCGAAGGCCCTTTTAATTGCTAACAATTCTTTTTCCAGGACAGTGTAGTTGACTTCTGCGGGAGACAGGGTCTTGGAGAGGTAAGCGATGGGTCTTTCAAAATTGTTTCCATCTGGTTGTAAAAGAACTGCTCCTATACACTGATGAGATGCATCTGATTCCACTATGAACCTACGGTGTTGATCAGGCACTGCCAAAATGGGAGCCCGAGAGAACAGGGCTTTCAATTCTTGAAACAAATTCTGAGTTTCGTCTGTCCATGAGAAAGCTACCCCTTTTTTAAGGAGATGTGTGATTGGCTGTGTAAGAGTGAAGAAATGGGCAATGAACCGTCTATAAAAATTTGCAAAGCTAAGAAAGAGCTGTATGTCCTTGACGGATTTGGATGACGGCCACTCTAGAATAGCTGAAACTTTAGATTGATCCATGGAGATACCTTGAGCTGAAAGGACTTAACCCAGATAAGCCACTTGGTCTTTATGAAACTCACACTTCTCTAATTTGCAATAAACATGATTTTGTTGCAGTCTGCGTAAAACTTCTTTTACGTGGGTGATGTGATCCGAAAGGGAAGATGAAAAGACTAAGATATCATCTATGTATATAATAACAAAATGTAAAGCGATATCTGCAAATATGTGATCCATAAACCTTTGGAATATTGCAGGTGCATTAGCTAGCCCAAAGGGCATAACACTATATTGGAAGTGACCAAAAGGTGTCCGGAATGCGGTCTTCCATTCATCTCCAGCGCGGATACGGATGAGATGGTATGCACCACGTAAGTCCAGTTTAGTATAGATCTTTGCTCCTCTAGCCACCTCCAAGATGTCCAGGATAAGAGGCATGGGGTATTTGTCCGGGATGGTGATCTTATTCAGTCCTCTGAAATCAATACATGGCGTAACTCAGTAGTGTTCTTTTTTGGAATAAAGAAGATAGAAGCTGCTGCAGGGGAAGTGGATTTGGTTATCAAACCGTTTTCCAAATGTGTTTTTAGATACTCTTTCAGTGCTTCTTTTTCTTTGGCGGATAATATATACATACGCCCAAAGGGGAGAGGACTGTTCGGAAGCAGATCTATAGCGCAATCATCTCTGCAATGAGGTGGTAATTCGGTATATTCTGTCTTAGTAAAGACCTTGTGATATACGTGGTATTCCCGAGGAAGTGCCGTAACTTCGTTGAGCATAGTGTTTGTGGTGCAGAGTGATTAGTGCGTGTGATTGTTCTGAGGTGTAGAGACCTCTAAGTCATGGCAGCAACAAACACAGTGTTCTGACCCCAAAAAAAGAGTTCCTGCTGTCCAGTTAATGTAAGGGTTATCAACCTTCAACCACGGTAATCCTAAGATTACAGGAACATTTGCAGTTTTAATAAGGTCTAGTTCCAGGGTCTCTTGATGTGCTGCTATAGTCATGATAAGAGGAGAAGTGTGATATTTAATGGGACCTGAAGTAAAGGGCTTCCGTCTACGCTTTCTACAGGAATAAGCATTGTCTTGGGTACTCTTGGAATTCCATGGTTCTTTGCCTATGTGTCATCCACAAAGTTTCCTGCCGCTCCACTGTTAATCAGAGCTGGCACATTCTCTAATCTCATATTATCCCAGGCTAATGTAACTCCAAGAATGATCATGTGGGTTTCGGAAGACTGGGTTTGATGAAATGTGGAAGTATTCTGAAGAGAACTAGTAATTCTGGAACCCGGCACCGTTGTTCCCTTTACGGCCGGGTTCTGGCATTTCCCACCTTCCTAGGAGGAGTAAGAGGACATTCCTTAACAGTATGGGTACTAGCCCCACAGTATATACAGTGCCCCAGAGTCCGTTGTCTCGTATGTTCTTCGGTCGATAACGTACCCCTGTTGCTTCCTATTTACATAGGCTCTTCGGTCGGAACAGGCCTAGTAGGGGAAATCATGTCTTTCGGGGGTCGTTTTAGAGGTTTTCCCTTTTTTCTATCTCCATGCCTTTCCTGCAATCTATAGTCTAACTGCATGACCAAAGCTATGTATTTCGCCATATTATGCAGACGTGGGACTCTGGACACCTCGTCCTTCAATTCCTCTGAGAGTCCTCGTCTAAAGATAGTCATCAACGCATCATTGGCACATGCGGTATCTCAGGCTAATTGTTTTAAACGGGTAATGTACGTAAGGATATCCTGACTACCTTGCTTACAGTCCAACAGTCATTCTTGTGAGGCTATAGTAACTTCTTTTCTCCCAAACATGCTCTTTACACTGTTACAAAATGCAGAGTACGAATCAAGTATGGGATTGTTATTGGTAACCAAAGGAGTTGCCCAGGCTAAAGCCATTCCCATCATTTGGACGATCATGTGTCCCACCTTGTCTCGGTCTGTTGGGAAAAATGCTGCCTTAAAGGCAAACTGGATGGAGCATGATTCAAGGAATTCTTTTACCGAATGAGGATTGCCATCAAAACGTCCTGATGGTAATGGGCCAGGAGGTACTTCTGAGCTATGGGCCGTTCTTCCTACCTGTTGCCTCAAATTAGCATTCTCATGTTTCAGTTGTTGGACTTCTGTTGACAGAGATTGTACTGCTGCCACCAGTTGCTGGATTTGTTGTTCCATAATAGTGGAACTATTGTCTTCTGGGTCTACAAATAATTATTGCAGTGCTCAGAATAACAAAACCTGTACTCTTGGTCTTCTATAGAAGATTATAAGGCTCACCTATCTCCCTCTCACCATGCCTGTGAAACCGGCACAATGAGAAGAGGTCAGGGAAACCCTCTTGGGGAATAAAACCCTGTTGTGCCGAGTAGTGGAGGGACGGCAGTGTGGAAGGCTTCGGTCCCAGGAAGATTAGTCAGATGTCAGCAGCCTCGGGAGTGTCGAAATCCCTATCTCGGACCTATCCTAAAAAAGGAAAATGGATTGATTACAATGGATTGAGACTAAATGGATAACTCTTCTAAGCTGCCGTATACCTTTAAATACGTAGGTCTGAGGTCTGGGTGGAAGATGAAACCTCTGTCTCCAAAGGTATATGCTGGTATTGAAATGAAGGAATGGAAAGTTAATAGTTGGAAAAGAAGAGTTGTAACAGGTGAGTAAATAGATTCAGTAGAAACCCACCGGAGTTGTATGGCATGATGAAAGTAATCTGTTGGGTTTGCTATGCTTGCTGGGAAATGTAGTCCGGAAACAGAGAGGGGGAATCTAGGAAGATACGGGAAAGGTTTAGTATGGTAGCGGTTCTCTAGTTGGAGAAGTGTGTTCGGAAGATGGGAAAATTAGTTCAATACGTACTGGACTTCGAGGAGCTATGGTTTCCCGTTGACTTAAGTTGAGGGAGAACATTGATAATGATCGAGGAAGGAGGCGAGTCTCGCTATAGAAATGGGAAACAGAGTTAGAAAGGAATAGTAAAGAAAGTCTTCCTAAATCGTATATAGAGCAAGTCTGGAGTCGCGGACTTACTTAGCGTGGCCTCTGAAAGCAGTAGCAATGCGCTGCGTCGAGGAATCTGCAGAAGGAAATCCATTCTCCGAGGCTGGAGGCAGAGCCACCAGGGACTTGCTGGTTTGGACAACTAGAGCGTTGCGCCTCATAGCGGCATCCATGTTAGTGGAACGAGGAAAAAGGCATGAAATGCATCGCCAACGCTGCCATAACGACCATGCCCGTGGACCCCTGCCGGGAGACAGTTCCCAACTGTCTCTAAAACCACCAGCTCTGAACCAGTGGCGCAACGGTAGTCTCACCCTCCGAAAGGCATACAAACTGCAGAAAAGTATCACAGATACGCCCGAACTCTGCACAGACTTACTTGCACAAGCTCCAATGACTTTATGTTAATCATTGCATATCAGGCTTCTATCATATACCGAGCCTCACAATCATCTGCTCGCTACTACCTCCAGCCACCTCAGGTGTACTCTTTTCTGTGATTCTGCACTATTTTAAAGTTGTTCCCTCTACCTTGAACACCATTTTGTGATCACCTAGCAGTATCTGCATTCTAATGTCATGCCTGGTGTACTTTGATAATATATCGTCTCGAGCCTGCCCTTACATTGTGTTGTGCCACACTGCCTTTGCTTAGTTGCATCTGCATTGTGTTGTGCTACACTGCATTTTGCCTAGTAGCACCTACATTCTAATGGTATGCTATGTGTGCCCCTGATAATAACTCGCTTCTAGCCTGCCCTTACATTGTGTTGTGCCACACTGCCTTTGCTTAGTTGCATCTGCATTGTGTTGTGCTACACTGCGTTTTGCCTAGTAGCACCTACATTCTAATGTTATGCTATGTTGTGCCCCTGATATCTAGCTTCTAGCCTGCCGTTACATTGTGTTGTGCTACACTGCCCTTGCTTAGTTGCATCTGCATTGTGTTGTGCTACACTGCATTTGCCTAGTAGCACCTGCTTTCTAATGTTATGCCATGCTGTGGCTTTGATAATACATGTGGAGACTCATGCCAGCTAAACACAGCCCCGTTCTCCCACTCCCATTAACTAACATTATACTCAACATAGTTATGCTAGGCGGAATACTCTTCACCATGTTCAGTTTTTGCTTAGTTCTAGACAGCATCCCCTGCACAGGAAACCACTACCAGGTCTTCAAAAATGGACTGTCCAAACAGGCATGTCCAAGACACTACCCCACACCCTGTCCTACACCCTTCCTCCCACATACCGCTCCCTTTCCAACCAACAAAGAACAAACCCTCAAAGTTAGTCTTTCTACTATGATTCCAGAGTAAGCCTTCACACACACTCATATCCCACCGCTATTATCAGGCTATCTTCTACTCCCTAAGGCCGCCTTAGTCCCCAAAACTTATTCTATCACTGGAGGCCATAGAGCTCATCGACTAAGATCACGCACTAAACCTAACCAATACAGCCACACCACTACACCTTTAGCTACCAAATCAAGAAAATATGACTCCTGCCAAAAGAAAGAGCACAAGTCACTCACTAGTGTGTCTTCAATACCTACCCTTCCTACACCGTACCCCACTATGCCTAAAACCACTATCGTAGTTAAACCCAAGACACCTTCAAATATCAAATGTGCCCTCATAAAGGCCCGCTCACTTGGAGCACATGCCATCGAAATCCAGGATCTCATTATTGAACAGAACCTTGACTTACTGGTAGTCACATAATCCTGGCTGCACCAAGCTTCAGGACCTCTACTATCTTTGGCCATCCCACCTGATTATTCTATCCTCAGAGTAGATAGAACCCACTCCATAGGAGGTGGTGTCGCCATCATAGCCAAGAACAATTTGAAATTCAGAACTATTACCACTGAAGTCCTCCTAGGATATGAAATACTGCTAGCTAAACTAGCCTCGAATGACAAAACGACAATTAACTTTCTGGTGATATATAGAACTCCTAGTAACAATAGTCACCCGGACATAGACATCCCACTCCTCCTTGCCCCCTTCATTAAACCAAATACAAAATGTATAATACTTGGAGACTTAAATTTAGGCTTCAACGATGAACTAGACCCCAAAGCCACAGCGCTACACTTAGCACTCAAAGATCTTAACTTCATCCAATTGGTGAATTATCCTACTCATTTCAAGGGCAGAACCCTCAACTGGATCCTCTCAGTTAATACCAGAGTAACCATTGATTCCATTTCTCCGCTGAGCTGGTCTGACCACCACTGCATTAACTTCACTCTCCTGAGCGACGAACCCCAATCTCCCAAGGCAATAGTAAAGGAAACAGTTGAAGCTAGAAATCCTAGAAAGCTCACCGCAGAGAATTTTGTTCCTACCCTAAATAAAACTTTAGCAACCAACCCAGTTATCAGCAACGATCCTAGCACTATCACTGACTATTACCATAAATGCCTAACCTGCACTATCAACGAAGTACCACCCATTACAACCAAAACCCGAAGTGGTGACAAAAAATCCCATTTCTGGTTTAATGAAGAACTAGCCACCCTAAGAAGAACTAAATGTGCCCTGGAACACGGCCATAACAAACACCCCTCTCCCGACTCAGCAAAAGCTTTTAAGGATGCCAACACATGCTATAAAACAGCCATTATCTCCCATAAAGCTAATTCCTACAACACACACATCAGTAATGCTGCATCAGACTCCAAGGAATTGTTCTTAATCCTTAGAGAATTAGAAAATCCTATTCCCACTGCGCCTCCAAATAATGTAAGCAAAGATTGGTGCACCACTATTCAAGATGCCCTTGCTGCTAAAATTGCTGTGTTACAAAATAAAATAAGCAACAAAAGAATGATACTAGCAGGCAAAAATACCTTAACCACCGACACGCCTCACCCAGCCAATGACAATACCAACTCCCGATTCCACTTCTCACCGGTCTCCCAAGAACTAGTGCTGGACACCATTTCCAAATTAAAAGCATCCAACTGTAAAGGAGATGACGTCCCAGCCAAATTAGTCAAAGCTTGCGCACCCTCCCTCCCCCCCACCATCACCAACTTTGTCAACTCCTCTTTCCGCACGAATACAGTCCCAACCAGCATTAAGGAAGCCTGGGTCACCCCACTTCTGAAAAAACCCTTGTTGGACCCCACTGTACCCACTAACTACCGACCAATAACAATGGTCCCTTTCCTACTCAAACTTATAGACAAAATAGCCTACACACAAATACAAGCCCATCTCGAACAGAACCACTTACTTGGAACTAGACAATCCGGCTTCAGACCCAATCATAGCACGGAATAGGCCCTTCTGGACCTAAAAATCCAAATGGATACCATCTGCTCAGGGAAACTCTGCATCCTCATGCTGTTAGACTTATCTGCCGCCTTCGATCTCGTGGACCATGACAAATTGTGTAAAACATTAGCCAAAGACTTCCACTTCTCCAATGATGCCACTATGTGAGTCAAATCATGTCTTGCTGATCGCACTTCTAGAGTGGCAATAGGTAAAGAAGCTGCCGATCCTATCCCAGTCCCCATTGGAGTGCCACAAGGATCATGCCTCTCTCCCACTCTTTATAATGCCTACACCAAACTACTATTCTCGGCACTAGATGACATGGGTGTCATCTACACTAACTTCGCGGATGACACCCAGATTCTCATACCCATCTCAGGAAACTATGACCAAGATGCCATGACTATTAACAAAATCTACACCATTATACAAAAATGGATGGCGTTAAATAGTCTTTGTCTCAACGATGAGAAGACGGAAATCCTCATTGGGCCCTCCGTCCAAGTTAGCGGCCCTCCACCCTGACTATTCCTCGATCAATATCGATGGCACTTCTATTCCAATACTCAGGCAAGTAATAACATTAGGCGTATACCTCGACTCCAACCTCACCATGTCTAAACATATTAGTACGCTCTCTTCCACCTCAGCGTACACGTCTAAACTCATAACTTCCAGTAGACAATTTCTGACTCCCACTAATTGCCTCACTTTGGCCAGGGCCCTAGTACTATCCAAGTTAGATTACTGCAATGTCTTACTGCTAGGAATATCTAACAATAACCTTAACAAATTACAACTGATTCAAAACAGGGCCTTAAGAGCAGAACTTGGGATAAAAAAGTTCGAGCATATTTCCAAGATAAGGAAGGAAGCCCACTGGCTCCCCATCAAAGCTAGAATTATCTTTAAATCTCTCTGCATCACACACAAATGTCTGGCTAAAAAAGCCCCGATCTACCTCAACAACGCCCTTCAGAAAAAAGAAAACACCAGAACTTTAAGATCTAACAATAACTTACTCTTAATGACCCCACAATACAAAAATACTAGAGCGGGTGGTAGTAGCTTCCAGGTCTTAGCACCTAATCATTGGAACTCCCTCCTTATCAACATAAAAAAGAGACTTCCCTCCCAGGTTTTAAAAAACGGTTAAAAACCTGGCTATTCAATCAATGTTAAAATTAAGTACACCTGCTCGCTTATGTAATTGGGTGGGGACAACTGTATATTCTGCCTTCTGTAATAATGTCTTGTAACTGTACAAATGTATTACCAAGTTGCCTCAAGCTGTCTGTAACCACGCCGTGATACCCCAAGGTCTGGGCGTGTAACAAATGAAAAAATAAAATAAATAAATAAACGGCACGAGCTCCGGCTCCTATAGCTGGACCATCAGATAAAACTCAACAGGGCGTTGGCAATATCCCTGAACTGAAGACATAGATACCAAAGCTCCAGAAAGACCAAAATCAATTGGCCGCTTTCTTCAGGAACTTAAATCAATCCGGCTGCAGTTCTTTGGGTTAGGTTCACCGGCTTCCTATGAAGCAAAGAACTACATTCATAACACTGTGACCATGGAAGCCTAGTGGCGGTCCTTCGCAAGACAGCTTAGCATGCATGCCAACATTATCCATTCCATTCGGGAGACGCAAATCCAGTCCCTGGTTTTAACTTTACATTGTGGGCCCTGTAGTCCTGGATGTCCCCGTTATAAATTTCAAATCACAGAATGCAAAGTAACAACCAGGACTGGACTAACGTCACAGGAATTAAATGGATGATGTTGGCAGGTATGCCGCTTTATTATTTACATATCCATGTGGCATACAGGATACTCCTGAAGTCATGCTATAAGGACCACAGAGGGGTCAAGTGTCAAAGATATGAGGCGATTGTGGCTCTTACACGGGTGAAGATTTCACCTGCCAAATGGAAATACATACTCCGCTATATTTCTTTCAGCATGCCGCTCTCAGTGTGTGTCTCTGTCACACACGAGTGGGGCAGCCTGGGCGCAGATTGTGTGCTGTGAGCGTGTGACCGACCTGCCACGGTGCAGAGAAGGGGAAGCACCCGTCAGGTCCACGGTGGGGCAGGTGCCTCCGGGCCCCAGGCGCAGACACCGCCGAGAACAGGAACCGAAACCTGCTGCAGGCATCTGCGCGGAAAGCCAGGCTCCGGGATTACACTTCACAGCACAAGCACCGCCGCATCAGCCACGAAGCACCGAGCGCGATGCGGTGCTGCATCTCAGCACGCCCCCCCGCCTTGCCCAAGCTAGCTCAACCGCTCTAACAGCCCCTGCAGATTGAGGCGTGCCATCAGGCAGGACTGGCGCCATCTGCGGACGCCTAGGATTCATATGTGCATGGTAGAGGTCAGCATTGCCATGTACTGGCAGAGCTGCAGAGGAGTTTTAGTGCTGCGATAGTAGTAGGTGAATGGCAGGTCTGGATTATGGTAACACTGGCAGAGCTGTGTGTGGCTTCCTCAGGTTGGAGTGCATTGGCAGACTTGTGTGTGGGCTCCAGACTACCAGTGCTAGAATATCACTTCGGGATTGGGGTGCATTGGCAGAATTGTGTGTGGGCTCCAGACTACCAGTGCGTGAATATTACTTCGGGATTGGGGTGCATTGGCAGAGTTGTGTGCTGGTTCCAGACTACCAGGGCGAGAATATCACTTCGGGATTGGGGTGCATTGGCAGAGTTGTGTGCTGGTTCCAGACTACCAGGGCGAGAATATCACTTCGGGATTGGGGTGCATTGGCAGAGTTTTGTGCTGGTTCCAGACTACCAGTGCTAGAATATAAAATCTGGATTGGGGTACATTTGTAGACTTGTGTGTGGGCTCCAGACTACCAGTGCGAGAATATCACTTCGGGATTGGGGTGCATTGGCAGACTTGGGTTGTGGGCTCCAGACTACCAGTGCTAGAATATCACTTCGGGATTGGGGTGCATTGGCAGAATTGTGTGTGGGCTCCAGACTACCAGTGCGAGAATATCACTTCGGGATTGGGGTGCATTGACAGAGTTGTGTGCTGGTTCCAGACTACCAGGGCGAGAATATCACTTCGGGATTGGGGTGCATTGGCAGAGTTGTGTGCTGGTTCCAGACTACCAGGTGAGAATATCCCTTCGGGATTGGGGTGCATTGGCAGAGTTTTGTGCTGGTTCCAGACTACCAGTGCTAGAATATAAAATCTGGATTGGGGTACATTTGTAGACTTGTATGTGGGCTCCAAACTACCAGTGCGAGAATATCACTTCGGGATTGGGGTGCATTGGCAGACTTGTGTGTGAGCTCCAGACTACCAGTGCTAGAATATAAAATCTGTATTGGGGTACATTTGTAGAGTTGTGTGTGGGTTCGAGACTACCAGTGCTAGAATATAAAATCTGGATTGGGGAACATTTGTAGAGTTGTATGTGGGTTCGAGACTACCAGTGCTAGAATATAAGGCCGGGATTGAGGTGCATTGGCAGAGCTGTTTGTATAAGAGTTCCAGACTACAAGTGGTAGAGAATAAGGCCTGGATTGGTGTACGTTTGTAGAGTTGTGTGTGGGTTCGAGACTACCAGTGCGAGAATATCACTTCGGGATTGGGGTGCATTGGCAGAGTTTTGTGCTGGTTCCAGACTACCAGTGCGAGAATATAAAATCTGGATTGGGGTACATTTGTAGAGTTGTGTGTGGGTTCGAGACTACCAGTGCTAGAATATAAAATCTGGATTGGGGTAAATTTGTAGAGTTGTGTGTGGGTTCGAGACTACCAGTACGAGAATATCACTTCGGGATTGGGGTGCATTGGCAGAATTGTGTGTGAGCTCCAGACTACCAGTGCTAGAATATAAAATCTGTATTGGGGTACATTTGTAGAGTTGTGTGTGGGTTCGAGACTACCAGTGCTAGAATATAAAATCTGGATTGGGGAACATTTGTAGAGTTGTATGTGGGTTCGAGACTACCAGTGCTAGAATATAAGGCCGGGATTGAGGTGCATTGGCAGAGTTGTTTGTATAAGAGTTCCAGACTGCAAGTGGTAGAGAATAAGGCCTGGATTGGTGTACGTTTGTAGAGTTGTGTGTGGGTTCGAGACTACCAGTGCGAGAATATCACTTCGGGATTGGGGTGCATTGGCAGAGTTTTGTGCTGGTTCCAGACTACCAGTGCTAGAATAGAAAATCTGGATTGGGGAACATTTGTAGAGTTGTATGTGGGTTCGAGACTACCAGTGCTAGAATATAAGGCCGGGATTGAGGTGCATTGGCAGAGTTGTTTGTATAAGAGTTCCAGACTACAAGTGGTAGAGAATAAGGCCTGGAATTGGTGTACGTTTGTAGAGTTGTGTGTGGGTTCGAGACTACCAGTGCGAGAATATCACTTCGGTATTGGGGTGCATTGGCAGAGTTTTGTGCTGGTTCCGGACTACCAGTGCGAGAATATAAAATCTGGATTGGGGTACATTTGTAGAGTTGTGTGTGGGTTCGAGACTACCAGTGCTAGAATATAAAATCTGGATTGGGGTAAATTTGTAGAGTTGTGTGTGGGTTCGAGACTACCAGTACGAGAATATCACTTCGGGATTGGGGTTCATTGGCAGAGTTTTGTGCTGGTTCCAGACTACCAGTGCGAGAATATAAAATCTGGATTGGGGTACATTTGTAGAGTTGTGTGTGGGTTCGAGACTACCAGTGCTAGAATATAAAATCTGGATTGGGGTACATTTGTAGAGTTGTGTGTGGGTTCGAGACTACCAGTGCGAGAATATCACTTCGGGATTGGGGTGCATTGGCAGAGTTTTGTGCTGGTTCCAGACTACCAGTGCTAGAATATAAAATCTGGATTGGGGTACATTTGTAGAGTTGTATGTGGGTTCGAGACTACCAGTGCTAGAATATAAAGCCGGGATTGAGGTGCATTGGCAGAGTTGTTTGTATAAGAGTTCCAGACTACAAGTGGTAGAGAATAAGGCCTGGATTGGTGTAGGTTTGTAGAGTTGTGTGTGGGTTCGAGACTACCAGTGCGAGAATATCACTTCGGGATTGGGGTGCATTGGCAGAGTTTTGTGCTGGTTCCAGACTACCAGTGCGAGAATATAAAATCTGGATTGGGGTACATTTGTAGAGTTGTGTGTGGGTTCGAGACTACCAGTGCTAGAATATAAAATCTGGATTGGGGTAAATTTGTAGAGTTGTGTGTGGGTTCGAGACTACCAGTACGAGAATATCACTTCGGGATTGGGGTTCATTGGCAGAGTTTTGTGCTGGTTCCAGACTACCAGTGCGAGAACATAAAATCTGGATTGGGGTACATTTGTAGAGTTGTGTGTGGGTTCGAGACTACCAGTGCTAGAATATAAAATCTGGATTGGGGTACATTTGTAGAGTTGTGTGTGGGTTCGAGACTACCAGTGCGAGAATATCACTTTGGGATTGGGGTGCATTGGCAGAGTTTTGTGCTGGTTCCAGACTACCAGTGCTAGAATATAAAATCTGGATTGGGGTACATTTGTAGAGTTGTGTGTGGGTTGGAGACTACCAGTGCTAGAATATAAGGCCGGGATTGAGGTGCATTGGCCGAGTTGTTTGTATACGAGTTCCAGACTACAAGTGGTAGAGAATAAGGCCTGGATTGGGGTATGTTTGTAGAGTTGTGTGTGGATCCCAGAATCCCACTGCTAGATTATCAAATTTGAATTAAGGTTTATTGGGGTCCGAATTGATAAGCTCTGGCAGAGTCGAGCCATTCCCCAGCAGCTGCATTAGCAGATAGATCAGCCGGACTGACAGAGCCGAGGTGTGGCCATGAGCTTGGAAGGCCAAATCACAGATGATTCTGCAATGGCAGAGCATCCATGAGGCCTAGTTACTGGTTAGGTAAGGTCAATGAAAAAGAACCCTAACATATCAGAAATGTGGGTACAGAAGACATTATCCCAGCACCGACCGGCACCAGCCCAATGCCAGTGGCAGTAATTACATCACTGAAACGTTTACGACACAGCCGAGTTATACGTTTGGCCTTAAAGTGGAGGATATAACTCCAGCAAAAAGCTGGAGAAAAATTCTCCATTTTCTTGCAAAAATTGGTGGCTTTACCACAGTGGAATTACTGCTAGCGGTAAATCTGCAAAATCCCCATGGAGCCCAGAAATGTGGAATTACACCACCCTACCACCACTCGTAATCCCGTGGTAAAACCACAGGACCGAGTGGCGGTAAACCGAAACGATTTTGGCAGTAATTCGGAAGATTTTCCACAGAACCTCTCCCAAACTTATGGTGAGGCCCAATGTCTGCTTTTTTCAAAATTAATCTTTCTGCTTTCGTGCTCTGCGCCATATATGTTTCCTTTCTGTAGAATTTGTGACAGGTGGCTATCTGGTGTAGTGTGCAACAGCAGTGTCAGGTGTGAGGCATAGTCTGTGATCTATTTATTGCCCAGCAATATGTTATTTTATGTAAAAATGCTTGTATATGGCTCCAAATCACCACCGTAGTAGGATCTGAGTGTCATTGGAGGGGAGTATTGTTGCCCCCCCCCACACTCCCCCCGAACCCCGCCCCCCGGAATCCAGACCTTAGTCTCCTGGGAAAAAGAAAACGAGCGATGGGGACGATAAGAGTATGGGAAAGCAGGAAACGGATGATAGCAACAAAGGGTTGGGGGATGCAGTAGGTGAAGAATGGTTAGTGATACTCTAGGGTGCATATCAGCACTGTTAGGAGGAGCTCGTTTTTGCAAAGGGACGAGCAGATATGTCCTAGTGTTGCGATAATTGGTTTGTGTTTTCAAGGCAAATTTGGAGAATTGTAAGTAATGTCGGATGCATGAGGGGCTTGAGCGTGTGCTCGGGCAATCCTAGAAATGTTGTGGCCTGTTGACCCAGGCATCTCTAGGGCCCTCATTACGAGGCTGGTGGTAACCCACCACCAACCTCGTATTACCGTTACAGCCGCCTGATATCCCGGTGCCACCAGGATATCACAAGTGGCGGCGGTAACAGTAAATCCCTATTTCCATGGAGTCCCGTAGAAATTAAATGAAACATTTATGTGAAATTAATTTTGATGAAAAGTCCCTACAAGGGGTTGTGAATTTGTGTTTATAATGTTGGTAACAAGATGTCAGGGGTGATCGGGAGACCTATCTATGAACTACTTAACCTATTAACAAATGTACTCATCTAAACAACATTGCATTGGAGTGTTGTTAATAGAGGAACCTAATCATACATAAATATAGGCAATGGCTGCAGCATGCACCATGGAAATACATTTATAATGTTGTCATTTTGGATAGTACAATAATGAATGCTACTTTATCCGAGTTTTGAGTAATGTTAAATAATTAGCTGACAATTCAAGACTTACAACACACTTTTGCTAGTACAAACAATACATATGAAGACCCACAATGCATACAAATCAGAGGCACATACAGGTAAACTAAAGGAAGGAAGAAAGAAACAGCATCTTCAGAAAATGTTAATAACATTAAAGGTTATCTTCATGTATACAAATTAATTGTGTGTTTGAGGTCTGTATGTGCACCATGAGCTGAGACCAAACCCTAAGGAAAGTACATTAAGAAAATATGACAAGGTTAACATCTAGGTATATAGCACCTTTTGAATTTTAATATTCTGACTGTCAGTGAACAAAACCACCTGGCCTAGATATGTCAGTGAACAAAGACAAGTGGCCCAGATATGTGATGTCATTAGTGATGTCATCAATGACATGTGTGATGTCATCTTTGATGTACTGGGTGTTAGTCTTAGCGGTACACAGTGGTGGCGCGAGTTATGGTTGCTTAGCTTGGTATTGTACAAAAGGACCAAATACCAAAAATTTGACTCCCAAAAGTCTGACCCCCAATTTTCCACATATATATATGTGTGGGGGGGTAAAGTGTATAAAAAATGTATAGGGGTAAGTTGGGGAGTGTGTGGGCGGTCTCCCCCCACATATGTATTTGCGGAAAATAAAAAATAAAAAATTAGAACATTTGGGTTCGGTAAATCACACAGATCCGCTTTGCTTACCATAACTGGTGAATTTCTGAGTTTTTTTCGGTTTTACTTGTAACCATGATGTCCATTTAACAAAGTTTTTTCATGGAATTTCATAGGTTTTTATTAGTGAAACTTAATCAAAACGTCCCTTTAAGATAGTTTTTTTAGTGACATTACACGGCCCGCGTTAGCGGCGTGTAGTTATGGTTAAGTTGCTAAACCCATAGGAAGACCACTTTTTGGGCGGTTTATAACATCGCTCCCCGCGGACGAATTCTCACCAAAAAGTATTTGGCCCGCTCTCAATTTTCTTGCAAAGTTCGGTGAGGTTTCATTCAGGGGGGGGCAAAGTTATGGGGAGGGTCCCAAAATGTCTTTCATTTCCATAGACTGAATGGAGAAAACCTTTGTTCACGCCTACAGCCCAAACCGCTGGACGAATTTTCACCAAATTTGTGGCAGGAGCGGCGGCTTGGTCCCAAAAGTGTGCTTTTGTAAATTTGGTGGAAATCCCTCCAGTAGTTTCTTTTAAAATGACCAAAAAGTAGGTCCAAAAGATTAGTGATATTTGGGTCCGGTCTGCAGACTCATTTCCCTGTTCGCTCTGCGGACCGGACTCTGATTGGCTTAGAAGGCAACGTGCTGTCTGCGGACATCGCACGTGCCCACTGATTGAATCGTGAAAAGCGTGAAGTGCGTCAGATTTTTGGAAACATCCGCCATCTTGGATTCATGGACTTCGGCCGCTGTCCGCGGACATCACAGTAAAAACATATTACAAAACACAACATTGCACTTGTCAAACTTATCAAATAATCTCTCAGGAGGTGAGGGGTGAGGAGTGATGAGGATGGGATGGGATATGGCTGCAAGAAACAAAGAAAACAGATGTTTTTTGCCGTAAAAGTTCCCGAACAGTCTGGATGTTCACGAACAGTCCTATGAAGTTCGTGGACACCTCTGCATTACAGGGTTGGTGAAAAGAAGTTCTTGGATGGCTTATAACTTTGGCGCCACTTAATGAAACCGCATGATAGTTTGCAATCATATTCCTGAGCTGATTCCAAATGAGTTTACAAAGTTTGGTGGGATTCTGTCACGGGGGGGCAAAATTAGAGGGGGGGTCCCAAAATAATGTAAAGGCTTATAAATGAGATGCCATTTGACAAATCTACACAAAGGTTTGCAAAAAGATTATAGATCTAGATATAAATATTTTCATAAAGTCTGAATGGATTTTGTCAAGTGGGGACTAGGTTATATCACAATTGTATGTGCATACATTTGACACTTTTGAAAAAATAAAACGGGTGGATTTCCAGCAAACTTGCATTGGCAAGGACATGAAACCATGGTTTTGCAAATGTGCCAGGGTTTTATCTTTTGACAAGTGTCATAATGTAGGTACAAAAAATAGTGATATACCTTTGGTGACTGAGGTGTAGCCTGTGGCCATGGGCAGTGGTCAGATTGTCCGGGTCATGGAATAAGGTCATGATCCTGACATCCTGGCTACTGGCCATGACCACGAGGGACAACACATGGGGTTAAAGTGGCCATGTCCACCTGGGACTGGCTTTGTGGTACAGCTATTCGAAATTGGGATAGGTTTGAAAGGGAAGAAAAATGTGCTCATGGTAATATTGTCATAGGGTTCTCTTTTCGCCTTCTGCAGGCTGCCATGAAAAGCAAAGAGGGGCCCTGTATGGAACCCCGCCTTCCCTTTCCATGGTGGCCATCTTGGAAAAGGATTTTCCTTCCTACACCAGGACGCCGGGCAGAAAAATCCTTTTTTTAGCACCCCGGGTTAACGCTTTGGGAATCTAGGGCGCTAATGGCCTTCATCCCCCATTACAGGGGCTGGAATTGGGGGATAATGGTCCGGAGACCTTGTTATCCACCCTCTCTTCGCTTAGGCTGATAACTTGGGCAGCGGGGCCGGTATCCACTGTTCCAGTCTCTGGAACGGGGGATGAACGCCATAGTATTCCCATTAGAATAACACAAAATGCAAATGGAAATGTTGGAAAATCTAATTGATTCTATGTACTTTACTGAGAAATGTAAAGTAGTTGGATCTATAAGTTTTCTTTTTAGTCCTATTTTCTATCTGTGAAAGGTGGTTCCTAAAGGATCATTTCTTTTGTTGTTTTTGGATGTATTTTGTTTTTGGCATGAGAGCGTAGAACGAATGGTGGGGAGGGAAATGAGGGAAGAGGCACCAAACACTAATATGGAGGGGCAGGTGGACAGGGGAAAATGTTCGGCATGTGTTATTTCTAATGTAGGGGGCAGTGTTTCTCATGCTCCTTGATTACAGCAGTGGTGGTGGCTCTTGGGGAGGAGGGATGGCATCAGCTGATGCCATTTTAAGATAAATAGCAGTTTTGCTAAAACTATGTACTGTGTGCTAGATTGTTAATGGATAATGAGTAGGAATAGGTGTAGGAGCTGTGCAAGGGAAATTTTGAAGTTGAAAATTCCTAGATCAGTAGAAAATGCAGTTCCGAACTGTCCGCGAAGCACGGATCTTATCGTGAAGTGCGGATGGGTGCGCCAGCGTATGGTCATGTGGCACTGTCCTTAAGGTCCGCAATTAAGTCAGATGTTCGTAGACGTCTACCGATACAAAACCAGTTGAAATAGTTGCAAAAAGTGTATGGAAGTGTTAAAAATGATTCTAGAAGGTGGGAAATGGCAGAGTTTTAAGGTTACACTTTGTAAATTGGACACAAATATTGCTATATTGGGTAAGTATGATGTTAGTAAGTTGTATGAAAATAGCATGCACTGGTGAAAACCCATGAAAGTCAATGAAAAAACGTTGTTAAAGGAATGTTATGGTTAAGTTGCACTATAAAAACCTATGAAATTCAATGAAAACACGTTGTTAAAGGGACGTTATGGTTAAGTTGCACTAATAAAAACATATGAAATTCAATGAAAAAACTTTGTTAAAGGTACGTTATGGTTACAAGTAAAACCGAAAAACCCCAGAAATTCGACAGTTATGGTAAGCTAAGCGACCGTAACTTGTGCCCCCACCGTGCACTGCTAAGACTAACACCCAGGACATCAAAGATGGCATCGCAAACTTTTTGCCACACTATAGGAGGACCACAATCTGATGGTTTTTGTATTATTTTACCGTGTTTTTCCCTGAAACTAATAAAGGAAGAAATGGTTTTTCGACGGAATATGTATCTGGTTTTGTGATTAGAACCGTTATGGAGAGTGCAGCTCAACTTGCTTGATACAAGAAATCAGCAATTTAAAAACATATATATATATATATATAAATTGTATATATATATATATATATATATATATATACATCACCAAGAAAGTTTTTATGGTGCTTCCAGTGATGGCTACTAGGGGGCGTTGTGGAATGTGTGACTTGGCTCAAACTAATTTTCCTACTTCTATATATATATATATATATATATATATATATATAAATGACTTTGTTAGCCTAATTAAGGTATTGACATGTTGTTTTCTTCTGGATAAACATTCTATCCAACCCTTGGCTAACACGATACAAACAAACTGAACTCTAAATATATATATATATATATAGATATATATATATATATATTCACTGACAAAAAACGTTGTTAAAGGGACGTTATGGTTAAGTTGCACTACTAAAAAACCTATGAAATTCCATGGAAAAATGTTGCTACAGGGACGTTATGGTTACAGGTACAACCGAAAACCCCCAGAAATTGGCAAGTTATGGCAAGCAAAGCAACCATTACTTGTGCACCCACTGTGCACTGCAAGGACTAACACCCATGACATCAAAGATGACATCACAAATGTAATTGATGACATGACTGATGGCATCACGTGTGTGTATAGTTTGCATAAACAGCCTCCACAAGGGATTGTCATTGTAATGTTGGACAGCCTGGAAGGCAATGTAGCAAAATTGGTGAACAATTGTGCCGCCTGAAAGGTTGCGTACAAGGGTATATTATGGACAAACTAAAACCGCTCTGGCAGACCTGCACGTGCACCCCTTCCCCATGTCAGAGCCTGCCATCCCTTCACAATCCGTGTGATGGAAGACGTTACAGTGATACGTCAATCTCTTCTTCCCCTCACAAGCAACTTCTGTAAATTCCAAAATCCCCACATTACATATCCACTTCTGCTACCCCTTCCCTTGCCTAATGGTGTATGAATGTGTATAAGTAAACATTAATAATTAAAATGTTGCTGAGTGTATATGTGGTATTGTTTTTTTGTTAAAATGCCATTTTGTCTCAGCTGCACACAGTCCTCGTTGGAATGACCGCAATTAAGGAAAAGGCGTCCTACGGACACTGCAGCTGTCCGGCCTATCCACAATGACAGAGGCATCCGTACAATGCCAGCACGCTCCACATGGCCACATATTGTGCACCACCTACAATGACATGTGGGAGCGGACGTTTGGTGGTTGTGCAAGTACACGCATGTGTATCGGTTCCTCTGTGTCCTGGTAACAGTGCTACTGTGCAGCATATGAGAACGAACGTTAATTAGGTTGAGGCACCCACTCACGTCCTACAGGTAGCTATACAGATAAACATCCCACCTGCTATACCCTATAAACAGCCAGCATCTCACAAAATGGTCGTCGCATGTGTGGCGCACTATTATTCAGTAGAGAAGTGGCAACGGTGTGCATAGGACACCTATGCACATGAGCATAACGTATTCCGCCCAAAACGTGTCCAGCGGACAGCCGTTCAAAAGGAGAACAGTGGCGACGTCACCATGCGACCGCATCCATGCTGCGCGTGGGCCCTTATTTCGGGGACACGATCCGGACCCTCACACAGTGACAAAGTACAGTGTTTAGCAATGTACGGAGTGTTCTTTTGGAAAATACACGATTACAAACACACCACAATGTGCCGATGTACATGTATGTATTGTTTTTAACAATGTAGGCCTGTTTTCTGGGTGCAAGTTCTCCAGAGCAGCCCTACAAAAGGCCACACCCAAGAGCTGCTCCACAATCTGTTTGCACCTTTTCATAACACATAGGTTGGCCTTGTAAGTGATGTTGGACCAAATCAGATGTGCTACACTGCGTTTGCAACTAATAGCAACCATGTCAGTCCAGCTCAGTACGTGCAGTAATGGAGAAAATTATGAACGACCCTTCCTGTTCCCCACTGTCCCAATTTCATGGGTAGGATGCTGAAAACAGGAGTGTCTGCACATGCGTTTCCCCAAGGACAGCGAGGGCTGTGCCCCAATAAAGCAGAAACATTCCTTCTTCCCTTTCCACTTTCTTCTTCCCAGGATGCCGTCATTGCGTACTGTTTAAAAGTTCCATATGCATCCACCAACGATATTGAAGAGCTCTCCATGTAACAGTATCAGTTCTGTACAGCAGTCCTCTGCATACACAACACGCCCAGAAATGTTCTTGCGCAATCCTTCTGCCTCCACAGTCCCATTTCCATGACCGCCATCCTGAAAATCCCTGGATGCGGCTTTCATGCTGCAGGCGGGCGTGGGGGAATAAAAGGCAACCAGGGTAGGAGGAGTTAGTTGGAAGGGGCGTCTCTGAAAAGAGCCTTTTTTTTAGATGTTCCTAGACAAACACCTTTTTTCTGTTTTTATTTGATTTTGCGTTTTCTTGTGCTCACATTGTTACAGTAAACTCTTCACCGCATCTTGTAACACAGGCAAACAAAACAGCATTACCAATCGGCGACAACAAAATGCCACTTGCTTGGAAAAACTCAGAATTTCCACAACTAATGAGGTCATTGTTGCAGAAGAACATCCTAACAGCGGACAAAAAATACAATACATGCTTCTGTTGATGAGACACCCTCCTGCCTCTGGCTCAGAACAACATCCATGAGCATTAACCCATACTCTTTGTGGTGTTATGGATGAGAAAAGCACCTTGGCAGTGGGAAAAAAACTCTTCACTACAGTTTGAAACCTCTTCAGTCGACAGAACAAATCTAAACAAGCGACGTAACCCATATGTATACCACCGTAGTGGATGATGATAACGCCGACCATAGCAAAAGGGGCAAGGTCTTTGCAAAGTGCAATCATATCGGCGAAACTGCTCTCATATACAAGGTTCCACAATGCGTCCACTCCTTCCAAACCGAAATTACTATCGAAGTGACTTTCCAGGGCATACTTGTGCAGCTCTATCACAAAAGCATCACCCAAAGTCAACACAATGTGTTTCACCATGTCAGCCAGCCTCACTACGCAGAGTAATGGACAACAGTATGACCGCCCTTTCCTGTGAACCACACCCACAGTACCTGATTGGATAATCCCCACAGTTCCATGTCCATTGGCCAGCATGCTGAGAAGCGCCGATTGTGGCACGTGCGCCTCCCAAAGTACTGCGGGCCCGCACCCCAGTAAAGCAGGAGCAGTCCTCTTCCCTTTCCACTATCTTTTGTCCGCCACTCCCTGATTGGGTACAGGTAAATAGGCACACACGATTTCACCAATGCCATCCAAGACATTAGCATTTAACAATGTCAGTTCTGCACAACAGTTCATAGGTACCGTTACAAATTCAGCCTGCAAGTGTCCTGTCACTCGACAGCACGACAAGTAGAAAGTTCAGTGAGAGATTGCAAAATTTGTGCATCCACATTCATCCACATGAGCACCCATCACCACAAAATGGAGGCATGAAAACATTTTCTGCAGTATGTTTACAACTGTGTTATAAGTGCCTCTGCGCACGGTATCTGCCACTGAGCGACCATTACGTTCTTTAAAAGCATACTGTTTTTTTCCCCTCCCCTACCATCAAGTGGCACTTCAGTGGTATGTGCTTGCAACTTTTTCATTTAGCCATATCATGCATTGTATATTGCAACAGGAAGTCTCTGCTTTCCTTCCAACAATGCAACAAAATGTTTTCCCCACTAACCCATCTCCTACATAAATGGTAAAAATATGCCATCAAAAGCAGCACTGCATGAATCTCACCAACCTGAAGTAAGTTTTGAAAAGGTAACTCTCTGCACAGCTGTGCTTCTGTCTAGGCTGCACTATTGGAACAGGCTCTTTTTCAGCCTGCATCTACTCTCCACCCTCTGGAACTCATCCAGAAGAGGACTGCGCGACTTGTCCTTGGCCTTAAGGCCAGGGATCGTATCTCTCCTGCACTGAAATATCTGCAGTAGCTCCCAGTGGCTGCAAAGAATAAAGTGAAAACGCTCTGCAGTATGCACAAGGCCTTCTGGGCCCTGGGACCTCAATACCTACAACTCTCACTTCCGATATATCTCTGTGCTCGAGCTCTTCCCTCATCCGCCTCCAACTCTCTCAGGGTCAGTCGCTTCTGTAAGCAACCAGTTGGTGGTAGATTTTTTTCCGTCTGGGGCCTCTCTCTGGAACGGCCTCCCTGAAACTTGAGGAGAACCATCGTCAGTTCAGGAAGCACCTCAAAGCCTTTCTCTTAGCGTCTGCTGTTTCTCCTCGTCTCCCCAATCTACACTGGTTACCTGGCGACTCTGTGATATTGGGCCCATGTCTCCTCCCCCGCCAGGCAAGCCCCTGCACTCCCTTTCTAGCAAACCCTGCACTTGGGGACTGTTTTCTGTATCCCTAACAGTTCCTCCACCACCTGATGAGTGCACTTATCCTTGCCCTTGGCACAATCGACCCATATTTTTACTTATTGTCATTTGTTCTTCTTCCCATTTCCTATACCTTACCCTCCCTCAACCCATGCACTTGGGCAATCCAAGTCACAGCAGGCCTAGTAGGATCGATGTCTCTGTCTCCCCTCTGTTCGCCCTCCCTTGCCTCCTTGTGCTTTGCTAAGCGTGTGCATAGGCGCATTACGAATGCCATAGCATACAATTGCACAACATATGATATCATACACACAATGCATTGATAACAGTAGGATGCCTGCCACTTACCTTGCACACTGCAAAGTTTATTTTTGTTTTCCGCAGTGTCCCGCTTACTTCACACTTTTCTAAAAATATTGCTCAAAAACAGCACTACATGCATGTTACGTACTTCAAACAAATACATACAGTTCATGCATACACCTAGGATGCCTGCCCATTACCTTGCACACTTCCACAATAGCATTCAGCACTTCTTTGTACAAAAAAACCTTCTGCCACCGTTTTGCATGCACACCAGAACCACAAACCTTATTGAGCAGTGTCTTTGGCTCCACATTTTCATTTCCATGGCTCCCATCCTGAAAATGGCTGGATGTGGCATGCCTAATCCTGAAACTACAGCGTAATCCATGGCATTTTTGTGCTATGAAGGGGGACGGGGGTGGGGGGTGCGAAACATGGTAGGTATTTGGGTCTTTAGTACTGTGTCTGAAAAGAAAGGTTTTTATTTTTTTAATTTTTTTGTTCTGTACGTGCTTGCATACATTTTTATTTTTATCTCTTTCAAGGACTTTCTGTTTACTACTCCTCCTGACATTTTTACCGACTGAAGGTTAACGCTTCTCTTACATATTATACAGGATTCTCTGCAACGCCTCGTGCAGAGTGCTAAACAAAACAGCATTGCCAATGGAGGTAAAAAAAAAGCCATTTCCTTGGAACCACTGCAAATCTTGCTTGTTAATGCTGTCATAGTTGGTGCAAAACATCCCACCACTGCACATAAAGTCACACATGCTTCTGTTTATGAAATACCTCCCGACCTCTGCGGTGGACAAATTACACTGGCATGGTCCCATGCCCCTCTAGGTGATATGAATGTGAAAATCACCTTGGCTGTGGGAAAATATGCATCACTGCTGTCATCATCTTCTTGAGGTGATGGAGCAAACGTGAGCACAACAGGTACCCCAAATGTAGTGCTCCATAATGCACAACCACAACATCCACAGTACCAACAGAGGCCACACATGTACAAAGGAGAACCATGGCACGGAAACCCCACGCATAGACTGTGCCCCAAAAAGCCTCCACTCCTTCCAACTGAAAGTTAGTAGCAAAGCCTCTTTCCACGGCATACCTGTGCAGATCTTGCACAAAGGTATCATCCACAATCAGCACTCTGCGTGTGTCCATCTCTGCCAACCTCACTGCATCAAGGTTTGGGGAAAAATATCACTGCCCCTTCCTGTGAAACACACCCTTGAGACACCTGATTGGGTAAATCCCACAGTCCCATTTCCATGCCCACCATCCTTAAAAGGGCAGGATGTGGCATGTATGCGTTTCCAGCTACAGTGAGTGCCACACCGCAGTAAAGCAAGTACAGTCCTTCTTCCCTTTCCACTCCCGCCATGCATGCAAGGCTCTAGGCCCTCACCACAGAGAACACACTTTAGTACATGCTATGTTTAAATGCTCATGTCATGTGCACTGCACTCCCCATCTGTAATTGAGCCTGCCAGCTTTCACCCTGGGCACATATTTGCACGCATGGCTGCATAACGTTGCATTGGGTGTGCTGAACGGTATGTAGGAGGCTGGGTACATTAGCCATAGTTTACATGTGTGCTGCTGAGCACGACCTTTCATGCTGCATCATCTTAAAGCACTCCCTAAAGGAAGGGGCTTATAAGAGCCAAACCATAGGAAATGCAAATGGTGACATGTGGCTCCCTATTGTGTAGCAGGGGCAATGATGTACACTGTATGCTTATGTACACATAGCAGCTCACTTCTGCTGGTCTACCAAGTTTACAATGTCCTCCACAACCATTGTGTAAAAGTCACCAACTTCAAATGCATGCAGAGTGGCAACTGCATGGCTGCATTATGTTGTGGTGGCACTGATGAAGGCCTAGGCTGTTAGGTGCAGATGGGCTGAACGGTATGTAGGAGGCTGTGTACATTGGCCATATTTTACCTGTGTGCTGCTGTGAACGTCCTTTCATGCTGCAATATCTTACAGCACTTCCTAAAGAAAGGGTCTTATAAAGGCCTAACCGTAGCAAACGCAAATTGTGGCATATGGCTCCCTATTGTGCAACAGGGGAAATGATGTGCACTGTATGCTAATGTACGCATAGCAGCTCACTTCTGCTGTTCTACCAAGTCTACAATGTCCTCCACAACCATTGCGTCAAAGTCACCAACCTCAAATGCATGCAGAGTGACAACTGCATGGCTGAATTATGTTGTGGTGTCCGTGATGAAGGCCTAGGCTGTTGGGTGCATGCAGCCAACAGTCTAGGCCTTGCCCACACACACCAAAATATAACAGAGCCATGTAGGCGAACATGTAGGCATGTGCCACAATTCAGAAAAGCAACATAGGCACCAGCACTTCTACCCAAACTCTGCACCCTAAAGCAGGGATGCAAGCACACATGCTCCACTTACCGTAATGCACAAACATACAACAGTGTTTGGCACCGCTACCCACTTCCATTCAGAAAGCATTGTAATAATGCCAACCAAACAACACAATCTTCACAACATTGGTCCTGCTCCCAACACTCTACTACGTGCATAGAAGCAATAATGCATAGTGCACTGCAACACTTACTAATCTGCGCTATGCAGACTACCCAAGCACATAGGAGAACCAGTTCAACCGTAACTTCGTCTATATGTACACTATTCCAATAGTGCACCCAGTGGACACACTGCATGACTGCTCACTGCAGCATCTCCACCCATACACTGACAACTGTACGATGTGCTAACAATCACCACACCCATGCAACCAACAATGTCTGCAATGCAGCCAAATCACACACAAAAGAACAATGTGGCACCTACTTGCAACCAGTGGACATAGCTCTTCAACCAGTGGACATATTATTCTGTGCCAGTACTCCAGCCATGCATCGAAGGGGCTACAGACTTACCACATACAACACACCATAGTACATGCTATGTTTAAAGGTTCATGTCATGTGGAATGCACTCCCCTTCTGTAATTCAGCCTGCCACCACTCATCACAGAAAGAGATTGCTGCTGGAGCTATCATGCCATAATGAAGGCTGCCTGCAATCACCACACAAGGTTGTTGCTTGCTTAGGGAACCGCAAATTAAAAGAAATGACTGACCGGCTGAGGGAGCGTAAGATCCCCTACCATTGGGGATTCCCCACATCGCTGAACTTTACCTGGGAGGGCAAGCAATGGCAAGTCCACAATCTAGCGGAAGCCAAAAAACTGCTGTGCCCGGCGGAGGGGGGGCGAGGAGGCCGGAAATGGAACGCCGTGGTGGGCGCCCACTGGAATCTCCCCTTCGACGAGCTGGGCGCGAGTTGAACGGAAGCGTAGGCTCTGAGGCCCCCTGGGAAGGCCAGAAAACCGGACAAAGATTGAACTGCAGCACATATCACTGGGAACCCAATAGCCCAAGGCAGTCAGGACACCGCTACGCTGAGCGTTCTGGTAGCTCAGAGCCCTACCACACGAAGATCACTCCTGGCTCGACAGGGGGCCATCATCCACGCTGCGCAAGTTAAGTGTCAAGTCACACTCTTCACAAGTTCTTGTTGGAGGTCACACACAGGACGGGTCGGACCGCCATAGCTGATGCACTATTGCACCGCTTTCTAGCCATGGGCGTAAATTGAGCCTGGGGCCTTTTGGCCCCCTACAGAGCTGGCGGGTCACAGCCAGTTACCCCATTGGTGGATGGCTGGACTCAACACTAATAGTTGTGGGAGGGGGAGAGGGGTAGATGGGGAAGGTTTGGGTGGGGGCGGGTTAATCAGGGTTTGAAGAGCAAAGGCGAGCAGACACAAAAAAACATCAACCTCACTAGGCAGGGCAGATGCAGGAACCTTCCACGATGCATGGGGCCTCACCAGTCACAATTTGGGACAGATACCATCTCAGGGCTGACAAGCAAGGGGGCCCATGCCAGCTGACAGGAGCAGGGAACTCGGGTTCCTAATATGGAATATTCAGGGTCTCAATTTTCTGGGGAAGAGGAGGTCGGTTGAGAGGAGACTGGCACAGCTGTCCGCAGATGTGGTGTTCCTCCAGGAGACCCACCTCCTGGAGGCAGATGAGAAACAGCCTAATTTCTCCATATTTAAAAAAAGGTTTTTCGCCTCGGCGGGGGAGAAAAAGAGAGTGGTGGCCCTCTTGTTAAGCGAGAACGCCGCCCTGATGCAGATCACAGTGAAAGCGGACCCGGAAGGTAGATTTTTGATGATTAAGGGGTATCTCTGGGAGCAGCCACTAACCCTGGTATCTATCTATTGCCCGAACACAGCGCAGGAGCGCTTCCTTCACACCATAATACCAGTGATTCTAGCATTCTCGGAAGGTCACCTCCCGATTGGGGGAGACTTCAACTCTGTCCCAGACCCACAAATAGATAAATCCGTCCCCCCAACGAGAGCTGACTTCGCACAAGCCCTTGGGTTGGCGGAGTTCCTGAGGGAGACAGGCACGGCCGATATTTGGAGGCTGGACAATTGGAGGACAATTTCACATTCTACTCACACGTACACCAAGACTTCTCGCAGATTGATCTCCTGCTGATGCCTGGGGTCCTCTTTCCCTGTCTCGAAAAGGTGGAGATTCTCCCAAGGGTGTTGTCAGACCATGTCCCCATATCGGCTGGCCTGCAGGTCCAGGGTCTCACAACCCCCCCTCCGAAGGCCTTGGAAGCTCCAGAACTCCACATTATCGGACCCTGTAATCAGGCAGGAGGTCACTGATGCTCTCACCCACTACTTCAGGGAAAATGGGAAAGGGGAATGCCCACTGCCCGTCGTCTGGGATGCCATGAAGCCAGTGGTACGGGGGTCCTGATTAGCGCTGAGGCAGCGCGAGGACGCTGCAGTCAACTCCAGCAATCGAGCCTAGAAAAACGGGTAGAGGAGCAAGAAAGCAACTTCAAAAAGCGCCAAACAATCAAGGGGGACAGGGCTCTGAAAAACACCAAGATCGCATTGGAAATGCATTTAGCAGACAAGTCGGCAAAGGCAATGGCATACACGAAGCAGTACTATTACGTAAATGGTAACAAAGCAAATCGCCTACTTTCCTATAAATTTAAAAAGATACATACGAGGAAGCACATCCAAAAGCTTATGGGGGTGTATGGGGTGCTCTGATATGGGGAGGAAGAGAAAATTAGCATCCTACTAGAGCGCCACAGAGGGATCAAGGCAGGCCCACTCCACAACACTGGCAGCTCAGACGCGCTACCTGGGATCCATTCGTAGCGCACCTCCCCGCATCCAAATGGAGTCACTTGAGACCCCCATCACCACGCAGGAAACAATGGACGCAATTAAATCTCTAAAGTCCACCACTACGGGTCCCGACCGGTTCTCAGCGCGGTTCTATAAAGTGTTTGCACACATCCTTACCCCCCAGCTATCCACTTTATTCAACTCCTTCTTTGCAAGTGGTGAAATCACCCCATCCATGAATGAAACAGCAACAGTACTTATCCCGAAGCCAAGCAAGGACCCTGCCTCGTACAGGCCAATCACCCTCATGAACAATGATGTCAAGATCTTCTCCAAGGTATTCGCAGCCAGACTGGGCAGGGTTCTCCCCGACCTCATAAACCCTGATCAAACGGTCTTTCTCCCCAGCCACACACCACCTAAGATAACATCAGGCGCACCCTCGACCTGATCTAAAGCAGGTTGAGCTTGCCGTTATCTCCCTTGACTCGTACAAAGCCTTCGACCTGCTGGACTGGGGATACATCGGCCGGACCTTGGCCCACTTTGGCTTTGGGCCCAAATTCACTAAATGTGCAATGGCAAATTACCAACACTCATCCACCTCCCTCAGACTGAACGGCACTAGCTTAGCTAAAATAGTAATCTCCAGGGGCACCTGCCAGGGTTGCCCACTCTCGCCACTGATCTTTGCCCTCTCTATGGAGCTGTTCACCATAAAGCTGCGGGAGAACGCAGACATGCAAGGCCTAAAAGTAGGTGGCCACACATACATGGCCGCAATGTATGCAAACAAAGTCCTTCTCACCATAACGCAGGTCGACAGCTCAATGATAGCCTTGTGGCTGGAAATCGAGCCCTTCGGCAGCGCTTCTGGCTTAACGGTCTACTACTCAAAATCCGCAGCCTTGGCAATAAATATCCCACGCAACCATAGAGCAACCCTAGCTTCCAAACACCTGGTACCCTCGGCAAACCCGAGTATTAGCTATTTGGGAGTCCAAATCCCTGACAGGGTAGGAGGGCTATACCGATCCAACTTCCCGAAGCTTTTTAGTGACCTGCACAAGGACTTGGAACACTGGCACAAATAAAATTTGTCCAAGAGTGCTTTACCACTACACAGCCCTACCTGTCCATGTTCCTGTATCAGAACTCCAAAAACTGCAGAGGAAAATATTAAAATTCGTCCTGGGAGGAGGGGGAGCCAGGCATAGTTAAAAGAGTCATGCTGCGCAATACTGGCATGGGAGGACTGGGAGTCCTAGGCGCACTTAGGTACACAAAGCGGTGCAACTCTCCCATGCCTTCTCGTGGGTCGCCACTACTAACCTACCCCACTGCAGGCAGATAGAGGAGGCCTGGAGCCCTGCCCCGCTAACAGTACTGTCCCACCTTCCGATGCACCAGGGCCCCTCAGAACTTAGCCCCACTGCACTCTACTAAAAACACGGTCAAAAGCTGGCAAGACGCCGCCCGTCAGTGAGGCTGCCGAGACACACTGGGGCCCTTAACCCCAATATGGAATAAACCTGACTTTTCCCCCGGTCTGCACCCACATGGCTTCACCAGGTGGAGGGAAAGGGGCCAAACACAGGTTTCAGACTTCCTGACCAACGGGGTTCCCTTATCCTTTCATGAATGTAAAGAAAAATTCAAAGTCACGGAGGCCGAAAGGTTCAACAAGACACAAATTAGGCATTGGGTGTCGCAGGGCTCTGTCAGGACCAAAGGTGGAAGGGACCTAACAGTTCTGGAACTCACGCTCACGGCACCATAGCTCAGGGGCAGGGTCTCAACTCTTTACTGCCTTTTAGACAGAACGGACCCTGATAAAAAAGAGAAATACATGCTTGCTTGGGAAAGGGACCTGGGTCGGACATTAGAGTTAGAGGACAGGGGGCAGATCTGGGGCAGGCTGCACAAAAGTTTGAAATGTGTCACCGACAAGGAAGGGGGGCAGAAAGTATGCTTCAGATGGTATTTTACCCCGGAACTACTCAACAAATATAACCTGAAGCTTCCGGCACAATGCTGGAGGGGCTGTCCAGCCACCAGATCTTTATTTTACCTTCTCTGGGACTGCCCGAAGGTTTCCCTCTTTTGGCAGGAGATACTAGAACATATTAGGTCGATTACGGGCTTGAGCATCCCAAGGAACCGGGGGTGATCTTGCTGAGAGACACACAGGGAGGAGCCTATCCGCTCTCGGGACACATGGCCAACCTATGCACTCAATTACTGACACCGGCCAAAATAACGATAGTCGCCTATGGAAGAACCCTGAGGGCCCAGCTCTCCCTAAGTGGTGGGCAAAGTGTTGGGACACAATTGTGGCCGAAAAGATTACAGCCATCCGGCTGCAAAACCTGAACAAATTCCACAGCACCTTGGCCGCTTTCTTCGGTTACTCTGACAAATTCCCGGGCCTGACTAACGGTCAGATGGTCCGAGTTCACTCCTCCGGCCCATACAATCATTCAGCAATACACCAAACCCTGTGTGGGTGTGGTGGACCCACATTCAACTCGGACGAGCCTTTAATTGGGAGAGTGGCCAGATCCTGACTGTTGCAAGCCCCTCCACTACCCCGATCTGGTGCAGAATACCACTACCGAACCCGTCTTGTACCTTTGCCCTATATGCTTATGTATGTGTGTATGGATTATGTTGATGTTTATTCTGTGCAAAATGCTCAATAAAAATGTTTTGTTGGAAGAAAAAAAAAGCCACCAGACCACTAGCCATGGCCTTCGGATTCCAGGCTTTGAGAACTGTTTTTAGGCAATGCGTAGTGAGATTAAATTATTTGCCATGGAGCATACACTTTGGTTAAGCAACGTGCTCCAATCGGTACACCCCTTTTCGACACTATCATTTTGGCATGGGCCGATTTGGCACGCCATTCCACTGCAGTGGCCATTTTGGCATGCCCTTTCTCGGCGCAAAAGCCATTCCAGCGCTGTTATTTTGGCACAAGGGATGTTTGGACGTAGCTGACATTGCAGCCACGTCTAAACGCCCTCATGCCAAATAAGATCACAGGATTGCAATGCAACAAACCTCGCCACCTCCCAGTTGCGTTGCTTTTCTTTTAATTAAATGAGGTAAATAAATAAAAAAAGACAGCCTTGAACCCTGGTCTGCCAGAGATTAAGGCCTAGCATTTAACCACTACGCCACAATGGCTTGGTGCTTCAAAAGGCATACCTTTCATACTTAGCCTATAATTTAATATGTCCAATGATAAAAGGCTAGGGATGAAACTTGTGAGAATCCAAACAATAACAACATTGTTGCATAATGGTTAAGTGCAGCGTCTCAAACTTCTTCAGTCCAGGGTTCTCCAAATTCAGCATAAATGTTTTTTTTCTGTTTTATAATGTTGCCCAGAGACGGAGTAGTCCTCTTTTTGAATATATGTGCAGTGTAAGGGGGAATGTGTGGTGTGACGGTGTGCATGTCATCAGAGAGGGTGTGCATGCAATGTGTGTGTGTTTGATGTGACCGTGTATGTGTGTACATGGTGGGTTTGTGCATGCAGTGTGCATTTGCTCCGTGAAGGCTAGTGTTAGTACGTGCGCACGTGTGTGCACCCATGTATGTATGTGAGCATTGTGACACATCAAGTGTACGTTTTCAGTGTCAGTTTGTGTGTGCGTGGGTGTGTGTGTGTGTGTGTGTGTCATGATCTCTGCTTCCAAAAGGTCAGGGTTTTCCCAACTCCCTTGGAAGCAGATCCATAACCCAGGTTCCGAGTGCCAACCATTCCCAATTGGGACCTTTTGGACCCAGACCTGGCGCCAGTGGCACCAGGCTCATAAATATGCCCAGTCCCAGCGCTGGAAGCGCCGGGCTCATAATGCTTGGGTGGACTTACCTGCAGCAGACCATGCTGCTTACTTGCCTGCCAGTTGAGCCTCTGATCCTCTTCTGTTTGGAACTACTTTTCCTGTTGGGTGGGGCAGGAGCCACTCCCTAGGTTCAGAACACTGGAACTCTTCTGGAAAGCAGGAACTCTTTTCTTACCTAGGCGTGGCTGTGGAAGGAGACACCTAAGCACTACAGGAGGCTATTTAAACCACACCCGATGGATGAATCTTGCTTTGCGTTATTCTGCATCCTCTGCAGCAGAACGCTCATCGTGTCTTCTGCATCTGATCCTGGGCCTAAGGAAAAAGGCTTACCATCCTGAATCCAGTCTTCAGCAACACCTATAAAGACAAGAAAGAACAGGTTAGCATTACGGTCTTCAGTGAAAGCGCTTCACTTACCTGGTCCATCGGCTGTCACCAACGCCTCGCGCTGCATTCCGGCATCTGAAAGACAAAGGCTTACCTACTCTTCGTGCGCTCCGGAGGTCTTCGCACTGCATTCCGGCATCTGAAAGACAAAAGCTTACCAACTCTTCGCACGCTCCGGAGGCCTTCGGCGCTGCATCCCGCATCTGAAAGACAAAACAAGGTGCGTTTAAAGACATTGGGGAACTTTAATACTCACGTGCCATTACTCCTTTCCACATCTAACCCAGTGGGTATTCCGGCACCCTGCAGCCGCTCCGAACTTGTACCTGCAAAATAAAAAGACAGTTAGAGCGCATCGTGAAGCAGGCAACAAGCGCTTGCTTACGTGCTTCCAGGCACTTCTATTCATCACACGGGCTCCATCTTCAACTCACTTCAGCCCGTCATCCGCCATCGCCGGAACCCTGCAAAACAAGAGACATCATTACTAAAGACTTTTAAAGACATTAGAATTACTCGAAACTTACCGTTCGTGCAGTAAACGACGGACAGCAGTCCTCTGAAGTCAAGAGGCCTGCTCCCCTTATCCAGTGAAGAAACTGGTTACAGCACCCTGCCCCGAGGCAGATGGAGAGCACGGCGTTCACTTACCTAAGGTGAGAGCGTTAACCTTTGGGGTTCTACAGGAGAAGAGAAAGGGAAGAAGAGAGAGACATTCAATAACCCAGTTCATTAATCCCATATTTTCTATCTGCAGACATCTTACCCTTCGAGTCAGACATACAGTGCACAGAGGTCCAGCCCAAAGAGCCAGCCGTGTGTTACACATCACCTTTGAAGATACGGTATACGCCCAGTCAAGACCGGCGCCTCTACGGGAATCAGGTGAGCGTTACAGAACGCAAAGCCTACCGCAAAACTCCCGTCCAGGCGCTATGGAGACCTCGGATACCGACCAGCTAGCCCAGTTGCTTGGGGAACTAAGGGCAGAAGTGCATGCAGCCCGTCAGGAAACGAACGCTCTAAGAAGGGAACTGATTATTTCCAAGGAGCGAACAGATGATCTCGCTAGACAATTGCTACAGTCACAAGCCGGACAGACCCCGTTACCCGCATCTGGGGGAAATCTTCCTTCTGCATCCTCTATGAATCCAGTGCAGATCAACCTACCTGGGAATGTACCTCTGGCTCCGCCCGAACGATTTTCTGGTGACCCAAAGAGGTTTGCAGTATTTATCAATCAGTGCCGGTTGCATTTCTTATGCCGGCCAGCAGCCTTTCCAACTGATCAAGCTAAAGTAGCTTTCGTGCTTTCGTACCTTAGTGGCAATGCGGCAGACTGGTCGATCCCTCTAGTAAATCAAGATGATCCGGTCCTCCATGATTTTCAAGCTTTTCAGCTCAGTATGGAAAAACTGTTCGCAAGACATTCACAGGGGCAGGCCTTGGACAATGAGCTTCTTTCATTGCGACAAGGTAATCAAGACCTTTTGGCTTATATTGCGTCTTTCAACAGACTGATAGTGGAAACTCAATGGCCTGAGGACAAAAGGATTACGCTGTTTTATAGAGGTCTACGTGGAGAGCTCAAAGGTGTGTTAGCCCAAGTAGTGAATCCCCCAAAAGATTGTTCGGACTATATAGATTTAGTCGTTCAAATAGATCACAGACTGCAGAACAGGAAGGCCGATCGTTCCAAGTTTGATGCTCGAGTATTTTCCAAACCGCCAACTCCTTCCAAAGGAATAGACTCCGGGGAACCCATGCAAATAGGGGGCCTGAAAGGTCCTCTAACACAAAAGGAGCGGGAAAGGAGAAAACAGTTGCAATTATGCCTATATTGCGGAAACTCAGGGCACTTTCTTCGAGACTGTCCGGTGAAACCTGCCAAGAAGGCAGTAGGAGCTGCAGTTACCAAAGTTACAAACTCTGAGCAGGGAAACGACCTCGCCCGACAAGAATAGAGGTCCTCTTGCCGAGCGTGAAAACCAGTTCCGTGACCTCGCATTTCGTGATACCTATGGTCCTCATTAGCCCTGATAATCCGGATCGATTACATGCAATTGAAGCTTACGTCGACAGCGGTGCCATCGGCAATTATGTGAATCATGAAATGGTTTTGAGGATGAATCTAACTCTTTGTCCCAAGGCTGTAAAGGACGTCATTACTACGGTGGATGGAACGGAGATAGCCTCCGGACCAGTAACGCATAACACTCAAGAAGTGACTCTAGTAAGTCAAGATGGACACCATGAGAAGATCGTGTTCGATTTGATCAAGGCTCCTCAGTTTCAGATTATTCTAGGAATACCTTGGTTAGAGAAACACAATCCTCTGATCGATTGGCGAGCAAGAACGGTCCAGTTTCCAGAATGTGTCTCTACTTGTCACCCTCCACCTGGTGATGCACTGGCAGCAATTTCTTCAGAGACTCCCCAGTTACCTCCCGAATACCTAGAATACCAAGATGTTTTCCGGAAGGATCAGGCTAACTCTCTACCTCCTCATAGGTCTTATGACTGCCAGATAGACCTGATACCTGGATCTACTCCTCCTTGTAGTAGAATTTATGCCCTCACCGAGCCTGAGAACCTTCACCTGCGACAATACCTGGATCAATACCTGGCAAATGGGTTTATTCGTCCTTCCAAGTCCCCTGCTTCTTCAGCTTTGTTCTTCGTTCCAAAAAAGGAAGGAGACCTTAGAACTTGTATAGATTATCGCTCCCTGAACCAGATCACCGTCAAGAATAGATATCCGTTACCTTTGATCCCTGAACTCCTGGACCAAGTCAGAAAAGCATGCATATATACAAAGCTGGATCTTAGAGGAGCCTACCACTTGGTACGAGTAAAAGAGGGCGATGAATGGAAGACGGCCTTCCGCACCAAATATGGGCTATTTGAATATCAGGTCATGCCCTTCGGACTTTGTAATGCCCCGGCCGCCTTTCAATATTTTATGAACGATGTCCTCAGAGAGCTCATAGATGTGTGTGTTGTTGTTTACATTGAGGACATCCTCGTTTATTCTTCATCGGAATCTGAACATCGGAAACACGTGAAAATGGTCCTCGAAAGATTGCGTCAACACAAACTTTTCGCTAAGTTGGAAAAATGTGTTTTCAACGTGACTGAAGTTGAATTCTTGGGATTCATATTATCACCTAGCGGAGTGCGTATGGATTCAAAGAAGGTCGATGCAGTTCTCAAATGGCCATCACCATCCTCCGTAAAAGGTGTGCAAAGCATGTTAGGCTTCGCTAACTTTTACCGCAGGTTTATACCCGAATTTTCTCGAATAGTCCAGCCCATCACTGCCTTGTTAAAGAAAAACAAACGTTTTGAATGGTCTACCGAGGCGGAACAAGCTTTCCAGGATTTGAAGACTAAATTTATCTCTGCACCAATCTTAAAACACCCTCGCCCCGAACTCCCCTACATCGTGGAAACTAATGCTTCAAGCCTTGCCATGGGGGCAGTTATATCACAAAAGGACCCGGTAACCAATCAGTTGCATCCCGTGGCATTTTGGTCCCGCAAATTCTCGCCTCCTGAAATCAATTACACGATTACTGACAAGGAACTTCTGGCTATCAAGTCTGCCTTTAAGGCTTGGCGGCATTATCTGCTGGGGGCCCGACACACCGTTACTGTGATTACGGATCACCGAAACCTGCAATATTTGAAAACCGCAAAAGCCCAATCCTCTAGACAACTCCGTTGGGCATTATTCTTTGCCGAGTTTGACTTCATAATTACCTATCGACCTGGTACAAAAAACGGTAAAGCTGATGCCCTTTCTCGGATGGGAGTGGAAGAACACTTGATCAACCCTAAACCTGTACCAATCATTCCCGAACAAAGAATTCTGGGTGTATTCGCCACACAATCCATAGAGGAAGTTAAGGATCAAGCCAGGCAACTTGTAACTCCAGCAGACATACAGAATTGGCATCTGCAGGAAAAGGACTTTGCAGTAAAGGACAACTTATTGTATTTCCAAGAACGATTATACCTGCCCAGCACAGATTTACAGAAAAAAGTAATCTCTTGTTATCACGATTCTTTAATGGAAGGACATCCCGGTATGGCCAAGACCTCAGAAAAGATCAAGCGCTACTTCTGGTGGCCGTCTTGGAAAAAAGATATCAGAGACTTTATAATGTCCTGTGGAGTAGGCGCCCAAAACAAGAGTCAAAAGGAAAGACCAGCAGGCCTCTTACGCCCTATTGACATCCCACCTCGCCCTTGGCATACGCTTTCTATGGACTTCATCACCGATCTACCTCCATGCTCCGGATACAATACGATTCTAGTAATCGTGGACTTATTCTCCAAGATGGCGCATTTCATTCCGCTCAAAGGCTTGCCAACAGCAGCAACTCTGGCCCGAGAATTTCTCGAAAACATCGTCCGACTGCACGGTTTTCCTTCGGTTCTAATTTCGGATCGAGGTAGTCAATTTATTTCTCATTTTTGGCGAAGTTGCTGTCGGTCGGCTCAAATTGATGTGAGACTATCGACCAGTCACCACCCTCAGACCGACGGACAAACCGAGAGGACCAATCAAACTCTGGAACAGTATTTACGCTGCATGCTGCAACAAACTGAAAAAACTTGGAAAGACATCCTTTGGATAGCCGAATATGCCTACAATAACTCTGTCCATTCGGGAACTGGGAAAACCCCGTTTTTTCTTTTATACGGCAGTCACCCTCGAACCTCGGAGTTGGATCCCCTCCAAGATCTTGAAACACCAGCAGTAGACTACCTGCATTCTACAATCACCCAAGCCTTTAAGGAAGCTGTTTCTCACCTTCAAAGGGCTAAAGAACAATACAAGAAAGGAGCAGATCAACATCGGAAGGAAGCCCCTCAATATCAAGTAGGGGATCAAGTCTGGTTATCCACCAAATATCTACCTCTAAAAGGGCCACGCACATTCAACCCAAGATACCTTGGTCCCTATTCCATCACTACCATAGTAAACCCAGTAGCGGTCAAGTTGGACTTGCCCCCGCACATGAAGATACATCCGGTCTTCCACGTCTCTCTATTAAAACCCGTGCAACCTCAAACCCGACTAACTAAATCTCCAAAACCCATCCTAGTTGATGGAGAACTCGAGTTTGAAGTCAAAAGCATTCTGGACTCCAAGATCTCTAAATCTAAACTATTTTACCTAATTGACTGGAAAGGCTACGGCCCCCAAGAGAGATCCTGGGAACCTGCTGAATATGTCCATGCTCATCGCCTAACCAAAAGATTTCACCGAACATTTCCTGACAAGCCAAAACCCCCGGAGAAGCCCGGTTTGGGAGGGGCCTTGAGGGGGGGTACTGTCATGATCTCTGCTTCCAAAAGGTCAGGGTTTTTCCCAACTCCCTTGGAAGCAGATCCATAACCCAGGTTCCGAGTGCCAACCAGTCCCAATTGGGACCTTTTGGACCCAGACCTGGCGCCAGTGGCACCAGGCTCATAAATATGCCCAGTCCCAGCGCTGGAAGCGCCGGGCTCATAATGCTTGGGTGGACTTACCTGCAGCAGACCATGCTGCTTACTTGCCTGCCAGTTGAGCCTCTGATCCTCTTCTGTTTGGAACTACTTTTCCTGTTGGGTGGGGCAGGAGCCACTCCCTAGGTTCAGAACACTGGAACTCTTCTGGAAAGCAGGAACTCTTTTCTTACCTAGGCGTGACTGTGGAAGGAGACACCTAAGCACTACAGGAGGCTATTTAAACCACACCCGATGGATGAATCTTGCTTTGCGTTATTCTGCATCCTCTGCAGCAGAACGCTCATCGTGTCTTCTGCATCTGATCCTGGGCCTAAGGAAAAAGGCTTACCATCCTGAATCCAGTCTTCAGCAACACCTATAAAGACAAGAAAGAACAGGTTAGCATTACGGTCTTCAGTGACAGCGCTTCACTTACCTGGTCCATCGGCTGTCACCAACGCCTCGCGCTGCATTCCGGCATCTGAAAGACAAAGGCTTACCTACTCTTCGTGCGCTCCGGAGGTCTTCGCACTGCATTCCGGCATCTGAAAGACAAAAGCTTACCAACTCTTCGCACGCTTCGGAGGCCTTCAGCGCTGCATCCCGCATCTGAAAGACAAAACAAGGTGCGTTTAAAGACATTGGGGAACTTTAATACTCACGTGCCATTACTCCTTTCCACATCTAACCCAGTGGGTATTCCGGCACCCTGCAGCCGCTCCGAACTTGTACCTGCAAAATAAAAAGACATTTAGAGCGCATCGTGAAGCAGGCAACAAGCGCTTACTTACGTGCTTCCAGGCGCTTCTATTCATCACACGGGCTCCATCTTCAACTCACTTCAGCCCGTCATCCGCCATCGCCGGAACCCTGCAAAACAAGAGACATCATTACTAAAGACTTTTAAAGACATTAGAATTACTCGAAACTTACCGTTCGTGCAGTAAACGACGGACAGCAGTCCTCTGAAGTCAAGAGGCCTGCTCCCCTTATCCAGTGAAGAAACTGGTTACAGCACCCTGCCCCGAGGCAGATGGAGAGCACGGCGTTCACTTACCTAAGGTGAGAGCGTTAACCTTTGGGGTTCTACAGGAGAAGAGAAAGGGAAGAAGAGAGAGACATTCAATAACCCAGTTCATTAATCCCATATTTTCTATCTGCAGACATCTTACCCTTCGAGTCAGACATACAGTGCACAGAGGTCCAGCTCAAAGAGCCAGCCGTGTGTTACACATCACCTTTGAAGATACGGTATACGCCCAGTCAAGACCGGCGCCTCTACGGGAATCAGGTGAGCGTTACAGTGTGTGTGTGCATGTCTCCATATAATTTGGAAGATGCCCATCCAGTTCTTGTTTTTTGTGTGAATTTTGTGACTTGTAGTTTTGTTTTGTCCATCAAGTGTCCTGTACTACAAGTCCCAAAATGCAAAGTAAAAATGAAATCTGAATGATCATCTTGCAGATAACAAAGGACATGTGGCATATAACAATGTATACTAGACATGTAACTTGGCTATATTCATGATTTCTCCTGTACCTCTATTTGTTTGGGCGGAATGGCAATAGGGGATTATAAGTTATTGAAGGAGGAGGTACGTAGTGTAGAATTAGAGGAGGGGGGAAAAGTTACATGTTTTTTTCAGCTGGGGAAAGTGAGAATAAGGGGCTGAAGAGGGTGATGTCTCCTTGCCCCTGCCGCTTTCAACGTCTAAAAGTAGCGCAATATATTAAGGGAGTAATGGGACTGTGTGTCAATGCCCTCCCTTGAGCTGCAAAGAAAGTCTTGTTTGCGCTGGCTCACGTGCAATGGAAGACGAGCAACTATTATTAAGCCATTGGTAGTGCAGCCCAAAAGACCTTCTTAAAATCATGCAGTGATTGGTTGAACGTTTCCATGAAGGAGGCCACATGGATCACAGGCATGCCTGTTAAACTACATAATCCAGAATATAGAGTGTTTACCAAAATATACTGTTTTAAATAAAAAATAAAGCTTTGATACTTGGTTTACCAGAGTTTAAGGACCAGCATTCACCCACTACGCCACAATAGCTTTGTGTTTCAAGGCCCATACATTTCATACTTAGCCTACAATTTAATTTGTCCAATTGTGAAAGGCTAAGTATGAAGCTTGTGAGAATTCAAATAATAATGTAATTGTAGCATAATGGTTAAGTGCTGCATCTTGACCTCCTGCAGGCCAGGGTTCTCGAATGCAGCATTCAACATGGATGTGTTTTTATTTTGTTTCTTCAGTTTTATAATGTTTCCCAGAGAAGGTGTAATACATATTCAATTCTGTTTTATAATGTTGCAGTAAATAAATGTGTTTCATGTTAAATCCATATTACCAAATGCAAAGTGCCTGCAGGTTCATGTCAATTGCGACCTCTCGCGCCAAAACATCCTTGCACCGAGAGGTAAAAAATGCAAAGGGCCTGCAGGTTCATGCCGCGCCAATTGCAACCTCTTGCCCCAAAACATCCTTGTGCAGAGTGGTCTCTGCGCCCAACTGGCTGCGTCTAACTGGGCGCGCCCAAACGGGATCTGCAGCGAAACAGTTGCGCCATAAAGGCGTGCCCCTAACTGTCTGTGCCGAAATGTCCTGTCCCGTACTCCAAGCCCCTTGGTTTATGGCCGGTCTCTTGGTGACTGTTGTGATACATCGCATAGCCCCAACTAACCACATTTAAGCAGCATGGAAATGGGAAAGAAATGACTGGCTGCAAGAATAACATATGCCCAGGTACTTTCTACACCCATAGCGAAAATCAAAAGCTGGCACCCATTAATATATGCACAGTACTGCTTAGCTTCAAAGTGTGGAAGGGGCCAGCCCCCTCAAGCCATGTTGCTCTAAGTGGTCTTATAACTTTGCATCCCTTATTAGACACCATGGCCTTTGTGGACTGGCCTTTACCTCACTTTAAACTTAAGCAGCGTCACTCCTTGTTACTGCATGGATGGGAGAGCTGGGTCACTAGCAATATTTCACCCTTGATGCCATTCTAGCTGTAAAAATATCTATTGTTTTTATTATGTATAAAAGATTGCAAGCTTTGAGAACTCCCAATGTTTTTAGTTAATGTACCTGTGTGATTAAATTATTAGCCAAGGATCACTCACACACTTTGGTTAAGCAGCGTGCTACAAGCCCTTTGTTTTATGGCTCGTCTCTTGGTGACTTGTGATACATCACACAAACCCAACTAACCACATTTAAGCAGAACAGAAATGGGGAAAAAAGCACGGAAAATGGTAAAAAATGGTCAGCTGCAAAAATAACATATGCCCAGGTACTTTTGCACCCATAGTGAAAATCAAAAGCTGGCACCCATGAATATACAGACAGTAAGTGGCCACATATTTTAAAGTGAAATATACAAATGTAGTTCAATTGACCTTCTCCCTAGAAGAAAGTGTGCAGGACAAAATAGCATTGGACTTTAAAAAAATGTAATGAACACTATATAAAAATAACCTGAGAGAGGAAATCTTCCAATAAATAGGCTGGCAAAGTATAAAAGGTGCTCACCTTTTAAACCCAGCTATCAGTAGTGAAATATTCCATGGCAAACAAAATCCCAATATGAAGCAAGTGCTTGTGGTCTTGTGGGTAAGCAGCTGCACTGGCAACATGACAACCTGAGTAAAATCCTGGTATCCAAATACTTGAGCAAGCTTACCAACCTCAAAAAAAACCCAAGGGGTTGCATCCGTCCTCTGAAAAAACGTTAAGCTGTCCACCCACGTGTCCTTTACTGGTGCCCCTGTAAAGCAGCTGCAATCGGGAAAATAACTGCACCAGTGTCCAGGATTGCAAACTTTCTTGTCAAATAGTGGGCAAATCCTCATGACTTTCTTGCCCTCTCATCATTTCCCCTCCGCACCCCCATATCTGGCTTTTAACAATACTCTGCTTCATAAAGCTAACTTGAAAAGTACACATACCATAGTGTCACTCAAATATATAAATCCTTATGTTAGACAAAAGTGTACAATGGTGGCATTATTTCCCCCAACTTCACTGTGAGACTACACATACCAGAATACAATTCAGCAAAAGGCAAAAAAATTGTCTCTGAGTGAAAAACTTTCAAGGACTGACAGTAGCGCGGTTTTAAAAAATAATAATGCAGATGGGATGTGTTCTGAGATATTTAAAACTAAGAAAACACACAGGCCCTCATTACGACCCTGGCGGAAAGCGACTGACCGGAGCGCCACAGCGTAAATAGCGTTTCCGCCATTGCACGAAGGAGCAAAGTGCGGCCCATTCCGACCCATCGGGCACGAGCACCACGGCATGGCGGAAGTGCAAAGTCCGCGATGGCGGAAATGACCCCAAAACGGCCCACACCGCCGCCGTACGGCGCCCTAGGTGCAATACCGCCACCCCTCTTAGCGGTCACCGCAGTGTGCGCCTACCGGAAAGTACGGTGCCCGGAAATATACGGAAACGGAAGTTAAAACATGGGCCCGGAACGGGAAACATCCCGGCGTACACCTATAAATACACTAAAACCACACAACCACTAAAATCACTACCCTGAAACACACCCCAACCCGTCAACCACCCTAGCGAAACCAAGAAAAATGGGAAAAGTAGCGAAGAAAGCGTGCGACCGCAAGCGGCAGGTCCACTTCTCCCGTGAGGAACTCACCGTGCTAACAGAGACCCTCCAGGAGAATGCTGCCGTCGTCTTCTGCACGCAAATGACCAGGACGGCACTTGCAAACAAGAAGGCCATATGGGCTCTGGTGGCACAGCGGGTAAGTGCGGTGGGGACCGCACCCCGCACCCCACAGCAATGCCGCAAGCGATGGGACGACCTGCGGATACGCGTCCGCAGCATACTCTCTGCCAACCGCAACATTGCCACAGCCACCGGGGGAGGTCCTGAATCACCCATCAAGTTGACCCCCTGGGAAGAAATCTGTGCCTCCACCATCGGAATGGAGAGCATAGAGGGAGTCGGAGGGATGGAGAAAGGAGTGCAGACATCCGAAGATTCAGGTAGGTGGGCCAGATAAAACAATGCCAAATCCACACAGTCCATCCATGTGAAGTACCATGCGTCCACATAGTGCAACAGAAACACATGTCCAGGAGAACGTCCACACACATCGGCCTGCAAGCGCACGTTAAAACCCACAATAAATACATAAATAATTAAAAACCCCTAATACACGCACTACACGTGCAGCAGGCACACCCTAACTGCAGGCTGCCAGACAACTGCACCCTCACTCCACACACAAATCAAAGCACCTCCAAGGCCCCGACCCAAATCACCCTCAGGTACCACCCCAATGCATGTGATACAATGCCATTCCAATTCCCACAGACCCATCAATAACCCTCGCCCTCCTTTACTCCACCACAGGGTCCGATCCAAACGACGAGCTACAGGACACCCCTACCAGCACACCTGCAAAGAGGGCCAAGACCAACGGCCAGAGACCCTCCACCTCAGCTGCACGCATCAAGACACGGCAGCAGCACAAATCAGGTGGCAGCACAGAGGAGGGAACATCAACAGGCACCCCAGCAGCCAGCATGCCCACAACACCACCACCACAGGTCCCCCCAATGGATGCCACAGAAGGCACTGCCTCTGGTGGCAGCAGCACCATAGGTGACACCCCATTGATGGCAGCATGCTCGGACACAGAAAACGGGGATGCCGAAGTCAGATCCATCCATGACCTGTCCCAATCCCCCTGTCTGTTCCATCCCGTACAACATGAGGATACCACGCAGGGGCACCCACCAGACGACGACTGGCCATCCCCCACAAGCCCTGTGGCAAGGCAACATGAGGACAACAGCCCCTCTGTGACACCCCCGCAAATGGCCATGGCCCAGCAGAGGCAACAGTCCCTCGACCAGTTGATCGAACAACAGCAGCAACTGGCCACACTCCTCAAGGACCATGCCGATGAATGTGGGGGCACTAAGGCAGACATAGAAACATCAACTGAGACACTTAGGGCAGAAATGGAGAGAGGTACAGAGACGCTAAGGGCACAAATTGAGAGAAGCACCGAGAGCCTGAGGGGGGAACTGCATGCGACGTCCAAAGACGTATGTGCCGAACTTGCCGCAGTGCGCCGTGTGCTCACTGAGCTCTCGCAAACCCTTAGGGACATGCATGGACGTGAGCAGGCAGACACATCATCCGTTGCAAGTTCCGTCCAGGGCAGCCCCCAACGTAGATCTGGAAGGAACCTGCGCTCCACAGGCAGGGGTGCCCCTGATACCCGCAGAGGGGGCATGCAATAGCGACAGCCCACTGACAATGAGCATCTTTGGACACTGGTGTTCGGGGGGGAGGTAGGAGGGTGGAGGGGGTGTGTTGGGCTCACTTGGGTGGCGGGTCGATAGGGTGTTCAACATGATATCACATATGCCATAAAAAGTGCACGACCAACCAATGAGAAGTGTGGACATTGATCTTTGTGTACTAGGCCATCATAGGCGTACAGTCCATATTGTGCATGTCCCAGACACACGCAGTGCCACGAGTCCCGTGTCCATGTATCAGCCACCAGGCGTGAGTGCTAGAAGCATACATCAATGAGATGCTGACGAATGTCACGGGCCTCCGGTGCCTCGCAGACTCCATGAGGTGCTGCCACATCCCCACCCTCATCATGACCATCATCAGGTGCTTGCAGTTCTGCGTCAGGGGGCATGGGCACATTTCTACGTACGCACATGTTGTGGAGCATGACACATGCCATCACCATCTTTGCAACCTTCTCATGGCGGTACAGGAGTGCCCCGCCAGACCTGCTGAGGCAGCGGAAACGACCCTTCAGTAGGCCGAATGCCTGTTCAATGACTACACGGGTACGTGAGTGGGCATGGTTGTAGTCCTCCTCATGCTGGTCCCGTGGGTTCCGGACTGGTGTGAGGAGCCATCTCTTCAGTGGATATCCAGCATCACCTGTATGTGGACGAGAAACGTATGATGTGGAATGCCATTGATACGTACGCACACCCCCCCCCCCCTTCCTGGCAGGTCAATGCCAATTCACATACCCCACATCATCATGCATGTAATGAGACTCACCGAGTAGCCAGGATCTGTTCCCTGCGTGTCGCTCCATGTAGCGTGGTATTGTAGAGTTCCTCAAGACCATAGAATCATGGGTTGATCCAGGGAATCGGGCACAACAATGTGTAATGATCCTGTTGGAGTCACACACCATCTGTACATTCAGGGAATGAAATTGTTTTCGGTTGCGGTACTGGGCCTCCATGGCATGTGGGACGACCAATTCAACATGGGTGCAGTCGATGGCACCAATGCAACCCGGTATGCCGCCAAGTGCATGGAATCCCACTTTTGTGTTGGTTATTTCCTGCTCCGAGCGTGGTAGAGAGATGTAGTCGTCTGCGTGCTTCAGGAGGGCATCGAGCACTTGCAATAGTGTCCGTGAGAACAGTGGCTGAGAAATGCCATGCAACTGTCCGACTGTGTGCTGGTAGGTGCCTGTGGCCAGGAAGTGGAGTACAGACACCACCTTCAGTAGGGGTGGGATGGCGGTTGGGCTATCTATCATGCTGACAAGGTCAGCCTGTGTCATGTCCACAATGGCGGTTATGGTGTCCCGGTCCAGACGGTAGAGGGTGTGGATCTGCTCATCAGTGAGGTTGAACGGATGTGCTCGGAGGCGTGGGATTGCGGGCTGCCTGCGTGGTGGTAGTGGCTGTGCTGGCAGCCCTTGCTGGCCCTGCCTTGGCCTCCTCCTCCTCCTGCGTCTCCTCCGTGCGGCTGGTTGTAGTTGGTGTTCGTCTTCTTCTTGGAGTCGGAGCGCTTGCAGTGCTATCAGGTCCCCCAGGGCCAACATCGCGAGTCCTGCCGGTAGCATTTCGGTGTGGTTGTGGGAGGAGACTGGGTGTGCAATTTATGTGTTTTCAGGCTGTATGGCCTCCACCTGTGGTGATTCATTCCACCTGTGCAAGCTGCCCTCCCCTTTGGGCGAGCACGTCCCGCACACAACGCTGCAATTCGAGGAATGGCATCTTGCTATTGCAATCATGTATTTGTACCCGATGGCCGTGTAAGATTGGTTGATATGTTCATTCTGCTGTGGTCCCATTGTTTCACATGCATTCATTGCAGTCGCGAACAGACTTGTGAAGGGTCACTGGAACGTAGTACTCGAGTAACGGTGGACCCTCATGCATCACTGCACCGAGGTTCAACGACGGGCGGGGCGTCCCATTCGTGGGTGAAGGCAGTTGCCATTTTCACACACAGCCGCACTCGATGGAATAATTAGTGATTTCAAACGGCCACAGATGCCTTTTCGACGTGATGTTGCAAATGAGGAATTCGAGGGGCGGCGCTTTCGGTTTCCAGCTAGCGGCGAGGAGATGCCCACAGGTCTGACTGCAAATGTAACGTTCTATTGTTCTATGTCCTTGAGACAGGGCCCATGGCGAGGGAGCAATGATTGATATGAATAGTTTGGGATGCGCAATAGCGAAGTGGGCGATGAGGCCGTCCGTTCCCAATAACATGTTACTTCACAACACTGGAATTACGGGCTGGGGCACTGTGGATTTAGCAGGCTGCATAACGCACGGACTCAATGGATGTTTCTAATGTTATGTGAGTAATTATTCAGGCATTTTGATCCCGGGATGAGGGAATGATGGATGGATGCATGGGCAGGTGATTTGATACAGAGTTTGCCATGTACAGGGCTTCTTGGGATCTATCCGCCTCCCCTACGCTATGTGATGCAGGGCTGCCATTGTGGGACCATCGTCCATCTGGCCTTGTTGAGCCCTCCCTGTCTCGAGGCGCCCTCAGACACTTGTGTCCATGCACGTTAACATTCCCATCTGATGGAATCTGTTTTGACAGACGCATGCACAGGTACACTCGTTTGTGATGGTGTTTGCACCTCGATATAGATGGTTATGAGTCGCAAGTGGTTTTGGGGTGGTGATGATCCTTTTGGTTGGGCTAGCATGCATATGGCTGTGGATTTCGTGTGATCATTGAAGTGAGTAGTTGGAATGTAGTTCTGATGGCCATTCTGTTCTTTTTCTTTTCTTTTGGTTGACAGGTATCTCCTCCCCTTTTGCCACTGCCATCTGTATGCCACTCCTGCAGATGGATTTTACTCCCGACACCTGCTGCTTCGTGTTAATCAGTGGAGCAGCATTATGATCTTATGGGACGATCGCCAATGGGCCACATGCCCTTACGCAGTACTGGTGGCTCGGAGCAACATTTCGGCCTTTCAGCTGGACTAGTGCCTCCCCATTGGGACGGCCCTGCGGTTCTGTGCGCTTCCATGTTGCATTTTCGTACGTGATTGTGGCTCTGTGTACCATGGGGGAACAGGGCGACACACAGGTAGTGGCTGGTCATTTCTTGCGGAAGCAGCCCACAATGGTGATTGGTGTTTTGGAGTTCATGGCCTGATGGCTGTATGGGCTTGGTGATTTTGATGTGCATAAAATTTCTATTCGGATTTGGCCCGTGTAGCGTTTTTCTTTGCATGTGATGTGGCATATGCCAATTTGGGGGGCGATGTATTGTGAGGAGATCTGCATCGGGTTCCGGCTTCGGGGTTTAGTTGCGTGGTACTGTACTGGCCGCGTTTGCCTACGAAGCCCAGTGAGGTCAGGGATGGGGGCTGCCAATATGACAGTTTGAATGTTGTCATGCTCAGGGGCGGGGGATTGGGTTTTGTGTAACAGATGCCGGTCAGCCAGGTGGACTGGTGGAATGATGTGATTTTCGGAATATTGCTGGTCACAGGTGCCTGTGTTTGCGTGCGTTTCTTGGTGGGGGACTGTGGTCATGTCCATTGGGATGGCTTCTGTATTCGTGCCATCTGTGCCCTGCAGCTCCCATTGGCCCCTGTTGTGTTTCTTTTGTTCGTTGGCATGCATGGGTGACTTGTACATTTCAATGGTTGCATTGTGGCTTCATTGCACCTACGGGGAGTTGTACTTTGTGGGCAGGGAGCGGTGTACAGGCACTCAGTGGGGCCGTTTACGGTTGATTCGCGATGCCGTACTTCTCGCCATGGCGGAATGGTACATTACGCCATGCCTGATGGCGTTAGGTACATGTCCGCTAGGGTCGGAATTGGCGTACCGTTGCACCATGGTGGTGTTTGCGGTTTGGCATGGCGCGCACGCGTGCTTGGTGCAGTTAGCGTTGGCGTTCACTACGGTGTCGCTAATGGCTTCGTACTTTGCGGTGACGAGTCATAGTCGCACCGAGCGCTATTCGATGGCGGTATTGCATTTCCGCCATCGTTTTTCGATTTCCGCCAGGGTCGTAATGAGGGCCACAGTATTCAGGACTGTGGGCTGTCTGCCATCCATGCAGTAACCTGTACCAACCCTGCTTAGTTTCAAAGCGAGGAAGTATCCGGTCCCCTTAGGCCATGTTTCTGTAAGTGGTCTTGTAAGGTAGGGTCAAATATCAGGCATTATGGCCTTAGGGGGATAACCCCTTTCTCACTTTGAAGCTAAGCAGCTTTTGTCCCAGTTACTGCAGGGATGGAAAACCCATTGTTGCTGTACACATATCTATTATTTTTATTATTATTGACTGGGAGACTACAAAAACCAGAATGTAATTCAGAAAAAAGGCAAAAAATTGTCCTTTAGTGCAAAACATTCAAGGACTGACAGTAGCACGGTTTAAAAAAGAAAATTCAGATGCCCATTCGGTCACCCATCCATGCAGTAACCAGGACTGACGCAGCTTAGCTTCAAGGCAACAAAAAGTCAGGCCTGTTCCTCTAAGTGGTCTTGTAAGTGTGGCTCATTTATCTGGCAGCTTGGCCTGAGGAGGTTGGCCCCTTCCTTACTATGAAGCTAAGCAGAGTCTGTCCCTTGTTACTGGATGGATGAGAAACCTGGATGGCAATCGAGTCACGATTTTTCACCCTCAGGGGCACTATAGCTGTAAAACTACCGTTACAAAAAGAAATATGTAACTGCGGGTACTGAACTACACATACCCACGGTTATCCGCAGTCCTTTGTGGCCTCGAATATAGTCGTGAATATCAGCAAAATGGGCAGAATAAAATGCTTTGCTGCCCCCCAGGCCCGCACCAAGTGTCCCCCCTCATCTGTGCCAGCTCCCCAGATGGCCCCCTCACCTCCCCTGCCCTCTCCCTTTCCCCCCACAACACGCGCTGCTTCTGTGATGCAGTTTGCTTTCAGATGTTGGCTATTTGTGGCTATAGCAGAGGCCACAGAAAGCTTTGTGCAGAAAACTCAGTCCCTAAACCGCCTCTAACTCCCAGATTTCACTCAGTACCCTCTAGCCATACCCCCACCTCTACCCTGATGACATTTGTATGTTTTCTGACCTGCAAATAGCTTTTTACTGTGTTTCATATCCCCATAGCCTCGGCTATAGCCATGAATATCTCTTGCATCGAGAGAAAACCAAGATGCCGATTGTTTCATTTATGAAAACCATGATCCTGCAATGCACCATGGCAGATATCTCTATTTTTAGCAGGAAAGGAGGCACCCCCTTCTCCGTCAAATATTTATATAACTAATGCACAGAATAACCCCAAACCATGCAAACACTCTTTTGAACGCTTCTTGCCCAAGTTGTTTCAGACCTACTCCAAATCCGTCCAGCGGTTTGGGCTGTACGCTTTAGCAAAGGTTAACGCTTAATAACTTTCTTATTTTTTTACGAATCTTGAAGAAACTATGCAGTCTGGGGGGGGTGCAGTTGTTAACAATAGAATTTTTAGGGGGGGCGTGGCTACATGGCCATAGGATAGGCTGCCTTTACCGAGGGCTCCTGCTGATCCGCCAAAGATTCTGTGATAATGAATACTTTTAGCCAGCTGTGAAACACCAAAAAGAAACTACAAAAGGATGAATACGTGTGGGCAGTACCGCTCGCATGCCCGACAAAATCCGTAACTAGGAAGACGAACTGGCAGCAGCTGAAGCTTGTGCGAGGCAGCCAGATGACTGACAATATGGCAGCTACAAGACAAAGGAATGAGCCGATAGAGTGCCACATCGCTACAGTGTAGCCGGATGTAATGCTGCTGTGACGCGACCGCCCACACAGAAGGACTGAACCGAAGCTGCGACTACGGGTGAGGCAGCGGATTGTAATACTTCGGCAGTGCAAGCAATGTCAACCGGCGGCACAGCGAAGGCTGGAGGGGCACGAAATATGGAACGCTGAAAGCGACATCAAAAGGACAGATCGTCACCTTCCCCGCACGGAACGTAATGAACAGAGCGCCCAGGGGAGCACGCCCATAAGATAAGGAATACGCGCCCATAACAGGACTGCAGCACACGGAACAAACGTGAGTGTGAGCTGTATCTCAGATGGGGAGCACAGCTGACAGTAAACCGTGCAGCGAAATCCCCTGGGCACCTGAGTCTGCTGCGAACCTACCCTAGGGGCAGCCACAATGTATCCACACTCGCCAACTGAAGAAAGCATTTACTAGTGCGAGCCAATTAAACCGACACCCACTGGAAGGCTGGGCACCCCGTAGCATTGCTGGAACACACAAATCCTTGCTAAAGTGCAGGCTGAATGCCAAAGCGAGATCCAATCTGCGCAGGGAATACTGAAAACCCATGGAAAACACTAGGGGCATAAATAAATAGCACAACTCATGGACCACAGGGGGATCAGAAATATGACACTGGAGAGCATCACACCAGCCCAATTCAGATGCAGACACGGCTCTGTGGAAGGTTGTTCATTGCGGCAAGTACACTAATAGTGTGTGGACCCTGAGACTTGGAACCAAGATAGCGCCAGCTGTAGGACAACAGGGAAAGAATAGAAACCAGAGGGACTGACCACGGAATACCTGCACCAGCGGCATGGGGTGGACAGTGATGATACAGCCTTAGACTACAGTGCAGCATAAGTACCCCAAAGAGCAAGCTGGGCAGGGAATCGGACTGGAACCCAGCGAAGGAGCAACACAGCCCTGAAGGGACCGAAAAACATAAGCATGAGAAGGCAACGAAGACACGCACATGCAGAGCCATGAAACACCGCAGTACATGTGAATAAGATAGGCCAAACAAAAGTGGTGGAGCAAGCGTGGCAACAGCCAAGATCCAAACAAACAAGACAGCCCGATGCAACACAGCCCTGTCAACAACACTGTGGGGCACTGCTGATAAAGAACGGCCCCTGGGATAGCGGGACGACCGCGTATCATATAAGCGAAAAAGGGCACCCGGATAGAGTAACAGCATAGTGGTACACTTGAGGTGTATAGAGGCTAGAAACCATGACAAGGGTCACCCAAGCACACAGTTGGACAGATGGTGAGAAGCAGTGGGTGCGCGCCACAGTCAAAAGGGTGCCACATGGACACAGTGAATCCAGGTGGCCACGAAGCTGCAAACGGTTCAGGTAGAACACAGTGGCCACAGATTGAGCCCTGAAGAGAGCAGGCTACCGGAGGGTGACAGCATCAACCCGACTGACACCCACAGTGCCCCCAGCGAACCCAGTGTACGGCAACTACTGCGTTCTTTTGAGGGCACGTCCATCAGAGAGAAACCAGCCACAAGCAGCACCCGACACCTCACCCTACTCGTGGAATGATGGCATCTAAGATGCCTAGAGCAAAAGGGAAACAACCTACCCTGGAAGAGTTCACCAAAACACCACCAGCAGTGGAAGGGGTGAGACCTAAGGGACAGCACGCACAACAGGAAGACATTACAGCTCGCAGCGACAAAGAAATACTAGAAGCCATAGCGGAATTGAAAGTATCTTGGGAGAGCAAGATGGGCGCTGCTATCCAGGAATTGAAGACCGCACTTGAGTGCAAAATTGATGCAGTAAGTGTGGACGTAAACCTGCTGCGACAAGATGTTAGAGCGATAGCCGAGCACACGGGGAACTTGGAAAAGGAAGTGAAAGCCAATACAAGTATGTGCTCAACCAATGCCAAAGAAATCCACACGCTACAAGTGCACAACCTCGAGTGCCGAGCTGAAGAAGCGGAAGGGCGTGCGCATCGGAACAATATACGTATTGTTGGATTTCCGGAAGGAGAGGAAGGATCGGACCCGACAAACTATGTGGAGAATATGTTATTACAAGAGATAACGGATGGAGCACTCAGCCAGGGATTTGCAGTGGAACGGGCGCATAGGGCTCTGGCCAGAAAGCCGCCACTGGGAGCCTCCCCACGGCCGATCATTGCTAAAATACTAAACTATAAAGACAGAGAGAAGATCTTGGAACATTTCCGCAAAAGGGGCACGATAAGCAGAGTATCGGCAACCATCACAGCATACCCGGACTACACCCTCTTGGTGCAGAGACAGCGTATGAACTATGTGGCAGTCAAAAGGAGGCTGGGGGAGGCGGGCTACCGATACATGCTGCTGTATCCGGCAAAGATGAAAGTGCTCCATAAAAAAAAGGCCCTTTTTTTTTACTCACCGGAGGACGTGATGGCATGGCTAGATGCAGGAAACTGCTCATCAGGACCGTGGAGACCAGGCAGAAAGAGAAGAGGAGAAGTGAATCGGCACCTTCGCAAGGCCACACAGGCGGACATATAGACCCAATGGAGATAAGTACAGCACGCAAATTGACTTTGGGACTAGATTATAATTGCCCACTAGATCCGAACCCCAGATTTATTACATATGCAAAGATAGTGAAGCCGAAAGATGGAAGGTACGCAGCGCCTAAAACACAGGAAGGTATCACAAACTGTAGCTTTAATGCAGGAGCGAGGAGACGCACCTATACCCCCAGAAGTCGAATTAGGTAGGATACCACTAGAAGAGTATCCCCCTGCTGGGTTCCGAGTATCGGCTAGGCCGTAGAAAGGGACTAGATGCGAGGTAGCCTGATATCCAGGGATGGAGCTGGGCAATTGTTTGGGAAAGGGGTCGGGTGGGGATGGGAGGGGTGGGGAGAGGGAACGGAGTTGGGGGATTTGAAGTGTTATTTGTTGGGAGGTTTGAAGTGGGGTTAATAATCAGGGAGCAAGCTTATACCTATATACCATGGGGCCAAGGACAAGGAGGGGCGGAGATGGGACGGGACACAGATGAAGATGGGAAACCTTAGAATAGTAACCTGGAACGTCAGGGGACTCAACAGCTACCTGAAGAGGAACAAGGTCATGTTGTACCTGCGGAGGCAAAAGACATAGCCTTATTACAAGAAACCCACCTCACGAAAGAGAAGCAGGAGGTGATAAATAGAAAATGGAGGGGGACCATCGTTGGAGCAATGTATTTGGCATATGCCAGGGGTGTGATCACCAGGGTAGCGCCACACGTGCCCTTTCAGTAACTGCAGGCCACGGACGGTGGAGCCGGACTGGAGGATGGTGATGATGCGGGGCATGTTAGAGAATAGAGAGCTGAGCATAATCAACACATATGCCCCAAACCAAGACACAGTGACCTACCTTAATTCATTATATAGCAAAATCAGCCCCCACCTGGGAGGAGCAGTCATATGGGGAGGGGACTTTAACTGCACGCTAAATCACAAAATGGACAGATCAGACACAAAACTAGACAGACCCACCCCCTGCAGCCAAAACCCGGCATGCCCTCCTGGGAGATTTTCAGCTGGAAGATGCATGGAGGCAGCAACACCCGAACGACAGGCACTACTCACACTATGCAACCCCACAAAAGCTATACACTAGACTGGACTACATGATCGCCACTCCGGAACTCATCGGGGAGATCAAGAGTTCAGAATAGAAAGCGAGGATACTATCGGACCACTCCCCTTTGGTCCTGACGTGGCAACACCAGCCCCCCAGAGCCAGGATCCCAACGTGGAGGCTCAGAGCCGAAGCACTGAGAGATAATGCATTCTGGGAAGACCTAAGGGAGGAGATAACCAAATTCTTTGAAAATAACGCCGGCAGTGTAGAGTCGGAAGGCACTCTGTGGGAGGCTTTTAAGGTGGTTGTGAGGGGAGCGGCCATATCCAAATCCAAAGGCCTTCAAGGGGGCATAACGCTAGACCTACAAGAGGTAGAAAAGAAAATAGAAGCAATCATGAAAGGTGGGGACACCACACAGGAGGAACTGAGACCATGAGCCAATTGCAACAAGAATGTAGCGGGCTCTGGGAAAGGCTATGCAACCTAAATTATAAAAAATACATCGAAAGACAACACACAGGGGGAGACAAGCCGGGTAGGCTGCTAGCATGGCTGTATAAGAATGAGACACCCAGAACAGTGATCAGAGAGATAAGGGGAGAAACAGGCCAAATATGGGACACCCAAGAGAGCGTAAACAAGAGTTTCCTTAAATTCTACCAACACTTATACGAGGACCCTGGGGAGTTGGCCGAGCAGGAGATTCAGGAGACGTTGGAAGATATAGGGTTACCTAAATTGGATACAGAAGATAGGGAGAACCTAGACGCCCCAATCGCGATAGAGGAATTAGAGGCAGTGGTCAAACATCTGCCAACCAGCAAAGCCCCAGGGGCAGACGGTCTCCCTAGCGAATTCTACAAAACGTACAGGCAGGAGGTGCTCCCCCCGCTATTAGCAATGCTAAATGAGGCCTTCGAGAAAGGGAGACTGCCGGAATCCCTGAGGGAGGCGATAATTATCCCGCTCCTGAAACCCAATAAACCGAGCACAGACTGCGGATCGTACAGACCGCTATACATGCTAAACCAGGATAGCAAAACGGCGGTGCTGGCAAACAGACTAAAACGGATAATAAATAAACTCATACAGACCCGACCAGACTGGACCAGACTTGATATGTCCCAGGTAGGAGTATATCTGATAACCATAGATGGCTCCACCACATTATAGAACAGGCGGAAGGCGACCCATGTGAAATAGCAGTAGTCTCTCTAGATGCAGTGAAAGCCTTCGACTCTGTTAGATGGCCCTGGCTGATAGCAGCCTTGAAGGAATATGGGATGGGACCCGGGTACCTGAGGTGAGTAAAACTGCTGTATAGCTCCCCACTGGCTAGAGTCAAAACTGGAGCGATCATCTCAGACAAATGGCAACTCAGCAGAGGCACCAGACAGGGCTGCCCATGGTCCCTGATGCTGTATATCCTAGCACTAGAACCTCTAGCGATCTACCTAAGGCAACAATATGAAGAGATTGGGGTACAAACTAAGGGGGGACCGCACTTGATATTATTGTATGCAGACGATGTGCTGCTGTATATGAGGTACCCGGAGGAAAATTTACAATATATTTTGGAGGTGATGGAGCGTTGCACGACACTCTCCAGTATAGCGGTTAACCCCAAAAAATCGTGCTTGTTTCCCTTAGGTAGATATAAAGGAGTCGCACAGAAAAACTTACCAACCCTGCAGATAGCCTGGGAGGTCAGAACGTTCAGATACCTGGGGATCAACATATATCACACGATAGGAGAGGAACACAAATATAACACAGAGAAAGCGGAAGAAAACATCAAAAACAGCATGGGGTTCTGGCAAAAGCTCCCCCTAGCCATGGTGGGGAGGGCAGCTGTGCTGAATATGGTGGTCTTGCCCAGGGTACTACACGTTTTTGTAAACATCCCACACATGTTGCCTAGATGCTTTTTTATTAAACTTCAGAGCCTATGCAGTGGCTTTCTTTGGCACAACACCAGAAACAGAATTGCCTTATGGAAATTACAGAACACGCATGACAGAGGGGGCATAAACTTGCCGAATTTTGAGATATAAGACTTGGCCGGGCAACTACAATATGTCGCTAGGTGGCTGTCGGAAGACACAACAGTAGAATCTAGACTGCTAAAAGACGAATGTGACCCATATTTTCTGAAAGAACTGATCTGGCTACCCAAAATCAGAGCTAAAATCATTGTCATCAATTATATTTCTGATGTCATCTTTGATGTCCTGGGTGTTAGTTTTAGCAGTGCACGGTGGTGGCGCAAGTTATGGTTGCTTAGATGACCATAACTGGCGAATTTCAAGGGTTTTTCAGTTGTACTTGGAACCGTAATGTCCCTTTAACAAAGTTTTTTTACTGAATTTCATAGTTTTTTAGTAGCGCAACTTAATCATAACATCCCTTTAACAAAGTTTTTTTTACTGAATATGCACTTTCATCATATGAATTTAGGAGATATTTACTAGGATCCCCTTACTTTATATACATACATTGTGAATCATCGGGTTCTACATTTCTGCATCCGTCCCTAAGATTGCGGATCATGACCATGCAAACGGTAACACGCACCATCATTTTTGATTAGATGAGCATACCAAGTGAACACCAGAATTAGAGACCAGCTGTGAGTGTCCGTTGGATAAATTCCTATATATTGGTTATATTACTGATTTGTTATTCGGTACGAGTCAGTCACTTCTTTACCCTCTGGGATAGCATTACGAGTCCTGGATGTCCTGATGTGTTACGCGGTGTCGGTGATGGTGGTGTTTTTTGAATACACTAATTGAGATGGTGTTTTTCAAATACACCAATTAAGATGGTGTACCGATCATGATTCCCTTGGTGGTCTGCATGATCCCTGTATTGGTGAAGGAAACATAGGGGTATTAATAACCCTTACTCTGCACTCCGTACATTAACGGTGCGGTGATAGCAATGATCAATCAGGAGACTTGCACATTTAGTTCGATTGATTGTGTTTCTATGTTTTTATTTATAGGTGAGTTGTTGGTGTAGTCTACATGTTCCTAATTCCACTGACGTGCCTTTGACAATGCTGGACTGTTGTGCCCCTGAAGAATTTCTGTTGAATAATCGCTGTACAGAAAGAAACATGTCGGGTTTTGGAATGTGCTGTCATTAGTAACAGCACTGATATAAATGATACTGAGCCTATTTGTGATGTACTAGACCAAATAATTGACGTCGACTCAGTTGTTAAAATCCTACCGTTCATATTTGTAATGGACACAAAGTCGTATTGTTGTATTGTAGGATGTTGTTTTTAAGTGATGATTTAGATATTAGTCGTGAATGAAATGATGAATCATCTGAGTATGAATGAGGTATGTTTGGCGTATGGTTTGATGTGGTTTTAGATGAGAATGATGTATTTTATCAGAAGAACCAGTGATTTTCTCAGATCGGTAAATGTTTACACTGATTTTGACACTTGTGATGTTTTTCTAAAAAATAATGAGATCAATCTTTTACGATGTTTTTTCTACATATTAATAAAAACATTGAATTATTAGAGAGAGTCCTTTGATTTGAATTGAATGCCTTTCATCTCACTGTTTAGAGACACGTTTTCTTCACAATGCTTTGAAGTTATGATGAAATGGTGACTGTCAACATGAGATAACTACGCCTGAGCTCACCACATAGAAACACAAGTACTATGATCTCTGATGTCAACATAAATATATAGGTTCTATCCAGGCCAGATCATAGTACCAAGATATTCCTGGTATCCCCTGCCTCTTCTGTTTTGTTGTGTTTTTGCACGGCCATTGTCTGTGGGATTTGTATGTTTTCCTTGCCATTGGGGCATATCACCATCATTCGACACGGCATTACATGTTTTGGACTCCCCGGGATGAGTTAGTGTTATACCTCTACCTTTCTTGAATGGCAGATATAATTCATAATATTTTTTGTCACTTCGACAGATTTAAATAACTGTTGGACATTTTAGGATTGAATGTCCATAGATTGGCGATTTTCTGAACCAAGCTTGATCTCAATGACCCATTTATACCCACTTAATGAGGCTACACCTTTAAAAACTGATCACGTTCAAGTTCACGTAACGTGAATATCACGTGACAGTACGAGAGCTCACATGATCCAGTGTCAGTGAGCTCATATGTTGCTCCTACGGCTCGCTGAATCACTAACGCGTGGTTCCTGGTACACTCTCTGATATAAGAGGTAAGCAGTGTTTCCTGACTGTGAAGGTTAGGACCAGTTGTTATGATAAGCACATGTTTTCCATTTGCTTAAGGACAGGTTAGCTGACGAGGGAGTGACCTTAGTCATTTTTCCCATTTTTCCTTACACTCGCTTCCATTTTTGTGTTATCGTAGGTTTGTGAGGACCTGCCCTTGTGAATCATCGGGTTCTACATTTCTGCATCCGTCCCTAAGATTGCGGACCATGACCATGCAAATGGTAACACTGCACCATCATTTTTGATGAGATGAGCGTACCAAGTGAACACCAGAATTAGAGACCAGCTGTGAGTGTCCGTTGGATATATTCTTATATATTTGTTATATTATTGATTTGTTATTCGGTACGAGTCAGTCACTTCTTTACCCTCTGGGATAGCATTACGAGTCCTGGATGTCCTGATGTGTCACGCAGTGTCGGTGATGGTGGTGTTTTTTGAATACACTAATTGAGATGGTGTTTTTCAAATACACCAATTAAGATGGTGTACCGATCATGATTCCCTTGGTGGCTTGCATGATACCTGTATTGGTGAAGGAAACATAGGGGTATTAATAACCCTTACTCTGCACTCCGTACATTAACGGTGCGGTGATAGCAATGATCAATCGGGAGACTTGCACATTTAGTCCGATTGATTGTGTTTCTATGTTTTTATTTATAGGTGAGTTGTTGGTGTAGTCTACATGTTCCTAATTCCACTGACGTTCCTTTGACAACGCTGGACTGTTGTGCCCCTGAAGAATTTCTGTTGAATAATCGCTGTACAGAAAGAAACATGTCGGGTTTTGGAATGTGCTGTCATTAGTAACAGCACTGATATAAATGATACTGAGCCTTTTTGTGATGTACTAGACCAAATAATTGACGTCGACTCAGTTGTTAAAATCCTACCGTTCATATTTGTAATGGACACAAAGTCGTATTGTTGTATTGTAGGATGTTGTTTTTAAGTGATGATTTAGATATTAGTCGTGAATGAAATGATGAATCATCTGAGTATGAATGAGGTATGTTTGGCGTATGGTTTGATGTGGTTTTAGATGAGAATGATGTATTTTATCAGAAGAACCAGTGATTTTCTCAGATTGGTAAATGTTTACGCTGATTTTGACACTTGTGATGTTTTTCTAAAAAATAATGAGATCAATCTTTTACGATGTTTTTTCTACATATTAATAAAAACATTGAATTATTAGACAGAGTCCTTTGATTTGAATTGAATGCCTTTCATCTCACTGTTTAGAGACACGTTTTCTTCATAATGCTTTGAAGTTATGATGAAATGGTGACTGTCAACATGAGATAACTACGCCTGAGCTCACCACATAGAAATACAAGTACTATGATCTCTGATGTCAACATAAATATATAGGTTCTATCCAGGCCAGATCATAGTACCAAGATATTCCTGGTATCCCCTGCCTCTTCTGTTTTGTTGTGCTTAGCTGACCATAACTGGCGAATTTCAAGGGTTTTTCAGTTGTACTTGGAACCGTAATGCCCCTTTAACAAAGTTTTTTTTACTGAATTTCATAGTTTTTTAGTAGCGCAACTTAATCATAACATCCCTTTAACAAAGTTTTTTTACTGACTATACACTTTCATCATATGAATTTAGGAGATATTTACTAGGATCCCCTTACTTTATATACATGTAACATAGAACATAGTGAACCCCCCCGCTAATGATATTTGAAGGCCACGGACTGAGCGTATCTCTGCGGACGGGCGCGGACGAGATCAACACTACCCAAACACTCAGGGGGTATCTGAAATTGTTCTATCATGCCATATACAAACTGCACAAGTTTAAAAAGCAGCACATAAACACATTATAAGTAATAATAAATAAGCAGTGGAACCTACACGTCTAACACATCACCCATCCATTTAAATACCATATATAATGAAATGGATTATACCATAACAAAAAAAGGTATGTATCCAACGTAATTACCTCACAGAAACTGCACAGCTAGGAGCGACAGTAGATGAACACAACACAACGAATACAAAGTACAAGAAAGTAGTAAGTGAACTTCATTTTTCTTATGTGTTTGTATACTTTTTGTATGAGGTGCAGAACAAATAATGTATTTCTGTTGTTTTCACACAGAAATGTGCAGTACTTTGGAGTGGCTGGAGGAGAATTTTCCGCATGACGAAATGTCGGAAGATAGCGATAATAATGGTACACACTTCTCTGCATAAGCAAATTAAGTACTTTATGTGTACTCAACATATATATATATATTTTTAACAGACCATACAAAAATTTAAGAAATTCAACCAAAAGACAGTGCAAGACACCTTGAAACACATAGAAGAGAAAGTGGACATGCTCAAAGATAATTTCAATAGTTTACGCCAATTTATGGAGGACCACGTCAAAGGAAAAATTAGATACCACTTTACTACCTGTACCTGTCCCCCTTCTCCATTTCCCAGTGAACTAACCCCAAACCCTCAAGAACAACATAAAGGTTTCAATGAAACTTCCATCCCTTCATCCCCTCACAACCAGCCTGTGGAAACCCCTAATTCCCCTGTATTTGTTTCAGTGTCTGCTTCCCCCTCTCTCTCTTAATTGTGTTTAATAAAAAAAATGTTATGTTAGTTTTAATGGAATTGTTTGCATCTAATTTCTTTTTTTTTAAAAGAGTTAAAATGTCCACGGACAGCGGCCTGTTCGACCTGTCCGTAATTAATAAACTATGGATGTCCTAAGGACAATACACCTACCCATACCATTCGCAACCAAGATGGAACTGTTCTAAGAACACACCAGCTGTCCGAGATATCTGTGAATCAACAAAATGGGGGCGTCCTAAGGACATTATACCTCTCCGTACTGTTGGCAACCAAGATGAAACTGTTCTTAGAACACACCAGGTGTCTGGGATGTCCGTAAATGAACAAAATGGGAGTGTCCCAAGGACACTATACCTCTCCGTACCGTCCGCAGCCAAGATGGAACTGTCCGTAGAACAGGCGCGGTGTCCGGCATGTCTGTAGTCAAACAAAATGGAGGTGTCCTAAGGACACTAAACCTGGCCGTACAGTCAGCAGAACATCTACGCACATGCGCACCACCCCGTAAGTCCTGCGAACATCCCGCCTGTCCGTAACTGTCTGTCTCACTTGTATCGCACTTTTAATTAGTTTCAGGACCCGAACACTGTCCGTAGAACACCCGCGTGCATGCACATGACCGTTCCTGTGCATTTGGTGTCCTGCGGGCACCCATTTCCTTCTCGGATGTGTTCACGATGTCATCATGTGACCGCACCCATGCTAAGCGTGTGTCCAGATTTGCGCACTTTGTCCGCTTCCCCAACATTTCAAAAGAATTTATGCAGACAAGCTAAATTATTTTACAATAAAAAATCACCTTTTCACATGTCCCATACAATGGCCTTAGCTTTCCACATATTGTTTGGAACTTTTTGAATGCTTTTGAGTGATCGATATGGTCACGAGGCGCACCCCTCCACCCCTATAAAAGGCCACACCCCCAAGCTCATCTTCATTGTACTTCTGGCGATTGCAGATTGAGTTTTGCTGCCTTTAGTGCTCTAGCAGAGATTACCTCACCAACCCTGATGGCATCCATGGCTGCTGTTGCTACATCAGCCTCAGCACCACCCCCAAACCCTCCACCACCACCTCCCGAAGGGCATGCATGCAGAAGGGAATACGCGTGAGGATGTAGAGAGCGAGGATGAAGAGGATGAAGAGAATGAGGTGGAGGAACTCCCTACTATCAGCACTCGCCGGGAGTCGTGGGTGTGGTGGTTGTTTACCGTTTATGGTAACATACCAAAAGCACGTGCGAACCAGGTCACCTGTAAACAGTGCAAGTTGGTGCTGAGTTGTGGGAGACCTGGTGCGTACAGCTTTGGTACGACAACCATGAAGCGACATGGTTGTCGTACTTCGTTCCACGGTACGGTCATTCGCAAGGTTGTACCATGTAAAGAACATAGTAGCTTGAGTTCCTCCGCAGCATCCTCCATTTCCGATCCTCTCACCAAAAGAGACACTCCTGTGGGAGAGCGCATCCCTCCAGCTGCTTCACAGGCCATTCGCGATGCTGTTGACCCTTATCTTTCGAGGGTCACAATATTGTGTATGTACTGCGACGCAGTACTCTGCAGGGGGGAGAGTCTTTGAAGTGCTTTCGAGACTACGGTCATGGAGCACCAGAAGAGCTGCTACTTACCTAAATAAGGCCCACCCTACATCTTTCTCTCTCCACCTGCCCTTTCTTATCCCCGTGGTTGGTGTCCCTTCCTTGCCCTCCTTTCCCCTCCTCTCCTAGTGTGTCGTGTGTAAAAAATCCCAAAAAATATAAAACAACAACAATTTTTAAAAAAAGGCTCTTTTCAGAGCTGCCTTTCTCAGTTTAAAAATGGAACTATCAAGTAAACGGTGTAGGGCCCCACGCATTTTTCAAAAAGTCCACAGACTACCAAAAAGCAAGTCCGTAGAAAGGAACGCAGAAATAGAGCAAATGAAAATAAAAGTGTCCTAAGTAAGCATCCATCTCTAGCAGGGTTTGTACAAAATGTTGGAACAAAACACCTAATGCAGTCATTTAGCGAAAACAAAAGAAGCTTCAACTACAGAAACTTTGCCTCCTCTATCAAAATGTGGCACGAAACAGAAAATGCTTAACAAGAATTCGGCTACCACTACTGCTAACACTGCTCCTATAAATCCTCACATACTAGCAAGAAACCATAGTAAAAAAGTATTTTAGCAAAAATGTTCCTCCACAGAGTCCTTCAGAATCAAATCAGAAGAGGAGTGAAATCATCCACAACCCTTAAAACCTACTGTGGAAAATTAATTCTCGAAACTCTCGTAGATAGTGCAATCCTTCTCAAAAGAAAGTTATTTATTTTAGTTTTAAACAGGATGAAACCACTAACAAAACTAAGTACTAAGTTACAAAAGAAACTTCTCAATAAACGGAATGTCAACAAAAATAACTTCTTAAATATTTGTGGAGGTAAATGGAGTCACACGACAACCACAGAACCATATTTTAATGAAGAAGCATACAAACAAAATCAAACAAACACAATTGCCATCCATAGCAGTGGACGAGGATTTGAGAAAAAGCAATAATACCATCATGGAACAAGAAAAACTGCTTAAAAAGGAACCCCAGAAAACTCAGAATTACCTCTCCATTCCACTGAACCAGAACGTCCAGTATACAAATGTCCGTGCACGTCAATGTGTAACATTCCCAACAAATCTTTCAAATCTTTACGCCAGTTCCTCAATCAGTATGTGAAAGGTAAAGAAAAAATCAAAATGAAAGTGCTGCAAAATATGGATACCTGTCCAGTGCGCAAATACACACGACTACAAGGACATTCATTAGCCTGCATTTCGGGACCTATTTGCAAAAGCACCTTCCATGATATCAAAATGATATCAACACATCATTCAAATTTAAGAAATCTAGTGTATAAACTGTACTATGCTAAAAGTCCAGCTTTAGAACTAGCCAATTTAAATAACACTCTTCTGCATGGTACACCCAAATACCTACAAGAAGAAATCAACCGTATCCAGAGAAAATATTTTGGAGGTGAAAGCCACTTACAAAATGCAATAGCTTTAGAACCAACTAGCAACAATTCTGCACATGTGTATTGCTCTCCCAAAATGCACGGAGAGTCATAAATCACCAGTACAATTACGGAGTCAATACTTTGAACGCAGGAAGACGCAATAACGTGCAACCACACACTCTTAGAAAATAATGAGCACTTACACGGCTATTTATTCAAAGCTTAGAAACAACCAGTGATAACATAGAAATAAATCACAGAAGAAACAAAGAATTCAAAAGGAAATACATCACCGTGAGCGTAACTGGATTCCTCATCTCGCCAGAAGCGGCTGGAAGACCCCGATAACAGCCAGGCCGAGAGCACAACAGCCCACAGGTATGCCAGACAGAAGCGTCCCCCCCCCGGCTGAAGTCTCACCTGACCGCTCAGGGGTTCCGTATATATGCACACTTCAAAAGGGGTGGCGATTTCTCGAACCTTCTGGCAACACACTTGCGCATTTATGAGCAGCTGTTGGTTGCCAGCTGGGTCAACCGACAGTACCCTCAAGGAGCAAAGTGCCTCTCTCCTCTAAAAACAAGCACCATGGAAAACAGTCCCATAGCTTATAACAAGACATAACAAAGTTAGCTTTCCCAGCAGAAATGTCCTTGACTGCATACCAGGTTTGGAAAGCATGTTTTCTTCAGCATCATGAATCTAACTCTCAGCAAAATGAGTGCAGCTTTTCACTGCGGCATGAAGTAAATATCCATCCTGGCTCTGAGCGCTCCCAGAATGCACTGCGCACCAGCGCCATGTTTTAGCTCAAGCATAACAATTCCACCCTTGGATATTTATATTCCATAGCCCAGTGGCAGAGGAGCCGGTCTCTGAAACCGACGAAATATTAAAACTAAATTAGGAATGCATTGAATACAACAACAACAAGCTATTATAATAGCTAATATAATGCAAATGCAAGCAAAAGCGTAACGTAGTGTACCCCCAACATCAGGAATCCATGAAAATAACCAATCCCACCAATTCCCGGTATGATCTTGGGACACTTGAGAAATGAGATCCCTCAAACCTCGATTATGAATTTCAATGGATCGTGAATGGTCACTTAGATTGAAACAACCCATACCTTCAACTTCGTTACAGCCTAAATTATGCTTTAGAAATAGATAATCAACAGCAGCTCTGTTTTGCAAAGTTGCTTTTCTAATAACTTGACTATCAAGGAATAATTCTTCTAATGCCTGAGAAGTATGATTAAGTCCCTTGACTACTAAACATGCTAATTTAATCAAAGATTTGTAACCCCCAGCAGCTAAACCCCGAACTCCCACTAATGAAAGGGTTAATGCTAGAACCTCAGCTTCTGATAAGAAATGCACATGTGAATCACAATCGGGGGATAGACCCACAAACTCGAAAGTTGACCTTTTGTCTCGAGTAATTGCTGGGTGTAAAGGAAACATCATTAGTCCTAATCGAGTTAAGGCACATGGACCTCCGGAAATGTTAGCTGGAATATTAGTGTATGTGATGTTCCTGTTGGAACTTCCTGTTGGAAGTTTTACATGATTCAAATGACTGGCAACTATCACTGTATGATTACAAGACATAGCGTTATTCATGCTGGTACATGTGCGTGGCACTCGCGAACATAATCGTTGCTCCAACACTGTATGATTTAGCTGTTTGGTTAAATCGAGCTGTTGGCATTTGCCAATTTCTTTTGGATTGCATGTCATAAGGTAGCACACATCGCCTTGGGTTATATTATAGGTTATAACACGTGTCAAATTTCTCCATTTGCGATCAGTTTCCTGGCAAAATCTGCAGTACTTATAGACAGAAAAAGATGGCCTAATATCGAAATCTTGAACCAAAGAATCATTGTGTGTGACGCCGAAAATATGCTTTAACACCGGAACTGGCATCGGCACTGCTACTAAGCACGTAGTCAATAAGGCTTCAGCATTGGGCATATCAGTAAGGCAAAAGTGCGTAATGTTGAGCACCTGTTGTGCCAGGTATATCCACATATTCTCTGTTTGTGTAATCATGGGAGAATGTTTTCGTCGTCCTGAAGATGCCTCTCGCATGACTGGCATCAAGGTCGTTTTCACTTGCTCCTGACGTGTTTGCCGCATTTCACGAATCCATGTCTTTGGTCTGGCTGGCTTTTCGGCATCGGCATAAGGCTGCTTTTGGACAGCATTACTCATCATTATCAGTATCCCCTTGATCACTGGCACAGATGTGACATTTTTCATTGGTAGCAGCATGTCGTTTAACTCTCCTAAATGGAGTCCATTTAGTACCACAATTACACCAGCCAGACACAGGATCTACAAGGCAAACCCAGAAAAGAGATATCAGTGTTGTACATCACTCTCTCAGGTAACATTTGTCTGCGGGCACATATTGCCATTTCTTTCTACCGGGCTCCATTACTAAAACTACTTGGTCTTTGCCTGATGCAATGACATCTGCGGGCACTGGTGGGCCACTTGGCCTTTCCACCCACACCTTCGCACCCGGTACCATACTGTCTGAAGAGCCAAAACCACGATCCCCACGGGTAGTTAACACTGTAGGAGGCTCCTCCTTCTTAATCATGGACAACTTAATGGGAATGATAATCAATTGGGCCACCCGATCACCCTTGTGGATCGGTAACAATTGGTCCCCACTATTCATCAGGATGACTTTGATCTCACCTTGGTAATCGGCATCAATTACCCCTCCCAACACTTGAACTCCCTTCAATGCTAGGCCAGATCTAGGGGCAATCCATCCCATATGCTCTGGGGGAATTTGTACTCCAATCCGTGTTTCAATTACAGCAATTCCTCTTGGGTCTAATCTGATTTCTTCATGGGAATGCAAGTCTACCCCTGCTGACTCTGGAGTCGCCCGATAAGGAGCTAAAGAACCCGGGGTAATTTCCCAGTACAATAGGATTTCTTTGACTGAATTGGGTTGAATCTGTAAAGTAGGAGTCATTAGCCGCATCAAAGGAGTTTCATGCTCATTCACAGGCATATTGTTTAGTACTTGCACCGCATCAAACACACGATCACGCCAGCCTGCCAAACTGCCATCTCCAGATTTGCGCAGCTGTTCTTTCAACAACCCATTCATTAGTTCAATCAGCCCGGAAGCGGCAGGGTAATAAGGAACATGGTAAAGCCACTCAATGCTCTTTTCCTGACAATACTCCTATATTAGTTTACCTTTGAAATGTGACCCATTGTCACTTTGAATCTGCAAAGGCACTCCGTAATGTAATATGATCTGATCTAATAACCTGATGGTGTTCAGTTGTGTGGCACGCTTGCATGGCAAAACCATCAGATATCCTGAATATAGATCCACAATAGTGCATGCATACTGACAACCTTTACTGATTGGCAGGGGACCGATATAATAAATCTGCCAAATTTGACCTGGTAGTTTTCCTCTTCGCAGTGTACCCCGAACAATCTGAGGGATAGGTCTATGCTGTTGGTGTTGGCACACTGGACATTGCAAAATGATCGTTTTCACTACCTCTAAAGGAATACTAATTCCTCAAGCTTGTGCCCACCTGATAGTAGCCTTTTCTCCAAGGTGCCCACATTTCTGGTGAGCCCACTTGGCCAAACCCTCCAAATCGTCTTCCTGAGTCTCCGCATCCATAGATGAAATCTTGGTGTGTTCGTCTGCAACAGAATGAAACCAACGTTCTAATGAGTCTGTGGCACAATGCGCGTCCACATGATACACAGTGACTTCACTTTGTGATAACATTTCTGCAATATCTTGCCACAGTTCTTTTCCCCACAACTCTCTTGAATGAATCTTCCACCCATTCTTTTGCCAGGTTGGCAACCACACCGCCAATCCATTCGCCACTGACCATGAATCAGTGTACACATGACATCGACCAGGGGTCTCTTGTTTCAATGCTTGGTAAACTGCGTAAAGCTCTGCAAACTGACTGCTCTTCCCTTTCCCTGACGTTGTCAACATCTTTTTTGTTTTGGGATTGTACGACACTGCTTTCCAGTATCGCTCAGTTCCACATATCGGGCTGAGCCATCCGTGAACCAGGCATGCTCTGTTTGCTCCACGGTCAAATCGCTGTAAGGTACTCCCCATTTCACGGTAGACTCACGTTTTTCAGGCACTTCTGGTGGTATGTAATCTGAGGGCGGTATGTTGGCTACTTGCTCATGTAATTTTGCGACTCTACCCTTCCCTGATTTGGCAATGTCTTGAATGTACCATTTCCATTTAATTATGCTGGCTTCTTGAGCATGTCCTATTCTATGCGTTTTAGGAGAGCTCAGTACCCATTGCATGATTGGTATTTCTGGCCTCATCAATACATCATGGCCCACCGTCATTTGCTCGGTATCAACAAGGGCCCAATAACATGCCAGCAACTGCTTCTCAAACGGAGTGTATGAGTTACCAGCATCGGGCAACTTACGACTCCAAAACCCCAATGGCACTCGTTTCCTGTCCTGTTTCTGCCACACACTCCAGTTAGCATAATTGTCTTGTACAGACACATTCAATTCCACTTTGCCTTCCTTCAATGGCCATAAGTCAAGCACCTGCTGCACGGTGTCTTTCGCCAACTCAAATGCTTTCTGCTGCTCTTCCCCCCACTGAAACTCATATTTCTTGCGTGTCACTTTGTAGAGGGGGGCCAGTATCTGCCCTAAATGGGGAATGTGCTGTCTCCAAAACCCAAACAGCCCTATAAACTGCTGAGCTTGCTTTTTGTTCATTAGAGTGGTGAATTCAAGTATTTTCTGTCGGGCTTTTGGCATCATTTCTCGATGCCCATGATGCCACTGAATCCCTAGGAATATCACTGTTTCAGCTGGGCCTTGAATTTTATTCGGGTTAATCTCCCACCCTTCCTTCTTCAATCCTTCCATTATGCCATTTAACTGACTTTGCACACTGTGCTCATCCTTGCCCTGAATCAAAATATCATCAATGTAGTGAGAGATTTGTATGTCAGGTTTACACGGTATCTTGTCTAAGTGCTCTGCCACCAGCCAGTGACAGATAGTCGGGCTATGTATGTACCCCATAGGTAACCTTGTAAAGGTGTACTGACGCCCGCTCCAAGAAAATGCAAACTGCTCTTGACACTCTTCAGCAATTGGCACAGAGAAAAATGCATTGGCTAAATCGATCACTGCATACCACTTCCCCTCAAACGTTTGGACATTCTCAATCAAGGTAATGGCATCTGGGACTGCGGGCACTAAGGGAGGAGTGTGTTTATTAAACTCACGGTAATCCACCGTCATCCTCCACGACCCATCCCCCTTTTTAATAGGCCAGAGAGGATTGTTCCATGCAATGGTGATAGGGCGTAACACACCGCCTCCACATATTCTTTGATGGTGTGTGAAATTTCCTTGTGCCCCCCAGGAATGCGGTATTGCTTCATTGCTACCCGCTTAGTTGCCACAGGCACTTGCACTGGGGGCATCTTCAATTTGCCTACGGTAATGGGTGTACAGGTCAATGCACTCACCCCAAACTGGTACGTTTTACCTCCAAGTCCCAAAGTCAACCCTTCCAGAATGTCAAAGCCAATTATATATTCAAGTATCGGGATAATCAACACTTGGTATTTCTGCCTATTCAAATTGCCTATTTTCATCTCCACTTTCGTTTGTACTGCGGGGGTCTCCTTTCCCCCGAGACCTGTAATAGTAAATTGTTTGCCTTTAAATCGTGCTGGATTGCCATGAATCAGAGAGGCCTCCGCCCCGGTGTCTATCAATGCTCGCACCCCTTGCGTATTTCCTGGCCCCCAAAAAATCTTAACATCAACATGGGGCCGCCTATCAACTTCTATGCGAGCAGACGCTGCCGCAGCTTGGCCGTAGCCCTAGTCAAATTTCGAATGAGTGTGACTTGACTCCGCCTCTAGCATGGCACTCACCACCTTCCTCAAATCAGCGTATGTTGGCTGGTATGGGGAAGGTGTCCCCATAGACCCTTCTTCTTGTTCTTCCGCAGGAGGAGCGGAAGGTGAGGTGTCCCCCTGTGGCTTGGTTACTACCTGTTTCTTAACCTGTTTATAGCGCTCTTTGGCTGCAAGTCCTCTTTTTTTGTATAATTCATACATTACTCTGGTTTCAATGCCATCAATTTCTTCGTGTGGCACACCATCTTTTAACAAGGCTAGAAACATGTCCTTTCGGGACACTCGGGAGTCTCTACTATCTTGCCTCCTGCCTTCGGTTCTTCTCTCACTACGCCCCTCACTCTCCCGTGGCTTGTCATCACTCTCGTCCCACTCCCCTAAATCTGCCAGTTGCCGAACGGCATCCACTGCCTCATCAGTGGGTTTGCCCGTCATACCTACGAGCAAAGTCATAATGACACTTTTGTATGCGGGTGGTGCAGTTCTAATCACCATGTTTCGAGTTGAAACTGAGAGCGGCACGGCCCCCATGTGTCCTGGAGCATCTACGTGAATTGCCTCTTTCATAGCATGCTCTCTGACTTTTTTAATTGCCTCTCTCAAAGTATACCACTTTGTTTCTTCACTAGGCCAATCTGTGGTAATGGAGTATTTACGGTTACATGCTTGGGCTGCTAGGTGCAACAAAGACACCTGTGCATCTTGACCATTGTCATCAGGGGCCGGTCCTGCCCTTAGGACCTCCTGTACATTGGTGTCAGTTGACAAGGGTAGAAAACTCGGTGAGTCCGTGGAATCTACCAACAACCCTGCAGCACCCCCATCTAGCAATCTCACCATCCATGTCAATAAAGGTTCCCCTGATTTTTGCCTCAAATGGGTAATAATTTCCCCAACCTCCTGCTGGGTGTAATCCTCCAGCGTGGTTAAATCCACCACTCCGCCTGCCGGATTCTGCAGGTGGGGTCCGGCTCGCCGTCTTCTAACGGGCTTAGCCGCCACTGTTTTCTGCTTAATTTCCATCGTGGGGTCGGACTCATTTGCAGAACTACTCTCTAGACTGGTGGAGTCAAAAACATCACCATCCCACTTATCCGGATCCCAGTCCACACCGGCGGTAGCGATTACAGCTGCCACCTTTCTTTTGTTGACCCCTCCCCGTCTTTTCCTATACTTATACCGGGCTATTCTGACTGCTGCCCTCTCGGCCACAGCCTGATATGTGTCAGCCTTATCTTTAAAAAGTTTCATTTGAATCTGCTGCATTAACGCAGTCTGCCTTTCTGCAGCCAGCTCTCTTTCTAATCGCAAAAACACATGTTTCATTTCCAAATTCTTTTGATGTATATTCCTATAAGCATGCAAAAGAACCCAACCTCACCTACCTAATGCAGCATATTCTCTGCTACTTTCCACTGAAACTTGTTGCAAGCACACCATTACATCAGACGGATCAGCATCTCCCAATCCCTGATCCCATGTTTCACTTAGCCCTGCGCCGCATGCCCACGCCTGGGCCAATTTATCATATGGACTCTTAGTCCAGCCTGGAATGATAACATCAGAACATTCACCGCCAGCGGTAACGCTCTTTTTCCTGGACAAACTACTCATTACTGCAAAAGAAACAAAACCTCTTTATATCCATATATTTTTTTTTCTTTCCACACTGCACTCACTCCCACAAGCACGCACACACCGGCAAAGGAAAAAAAAACAGCTTAACACAGTTCAGCACTCACTGCCAAATTACTTTCGCTTGCAAGGTAACCGAAGCCTATCTACGTTCAAACAGATTCTTGAATATTTGGAACAATTCATCACAAATATCCTGTTCGTGACGCCAAAAATATATTGCTCTCTCAAAATACACAGACAGTCATAAATCACCAGTACAATTACGGAGCCAATACTTTGAACGCAGGAAGACGCAATAACTTGCAACCACACACTCTTAGAAAATAATGAGCACTTATACGGCTATTTATTCAAAGCTTAGAAACAACCAGTGATAACATAGAAATAAATCACAGAAGAAGCAAAGAATTCAAAAGGAAATGCATCACCGTGAGCGTAACTGGATTCCTCATCTCGCCAGAAGCGGCTGGAAGACCCCGATAACAGCCAGGCCGGGGGACAACAGCCCACAGGTATGCCGGACAGAAGCGTCCCCCCTCCGGCTGAAGTCTCACCTGACCGCTCAGGGGTTCCGCATATATGCACCCTTCAAAAGGGGTGGCGATTTCTCAAACCTTCTGGCAACGCACTTGCGCATTGATGAGCAGCCGTTGGTTGTCAGCTGGGTCAACCGACAGTACCCTCAAGGAGCAAAGTGCCTCCCTCCGCTAAAAACAAGCACCACGGAAAACAGTCCCATAGCTTATAACAAGACATAACAAAGTTAGCTTTCCCAGCAGAAATGTCCTTGACTGCATACCAGGTTTGGAAAGCATGTTTTCTTCAGCATCGTGAATCTAACTCTCAGCAAAATGAGTGCAGCTTTTCACTGCGGCATGAAGTTAATATCCATCATGGCTCCGAGCGCTCCCAGAATGTACTGCGCACCAGCGCCATGTTTTAGCTCAAGCATAACAACATGGCAACCTTCTATTACACCAACAGCTAAAGACCAAGTAAGAATACAATGTCACACAACCGCTCTCAAAAAGGGCCCGGATCCGGGCATTCAATCAAGACATTCAAAAATATAATTCTTATCAGGGTATCACAGGAGTACTTCAAGGTTGGTAAATAATAAAGATGAGGTTGTTAGTTGATTTTCATGTAGTATTTTATCGGAAGAATAAAGCTGTCACTAATATTTCCTTAGTGAGGGAGCATTTGCCGCAACCCATATATATTTCAGACTAAAGCCAATGCATTTCGGAACATTTTTCCTTCATCAGGGCAAGTCTATGTAATTCAACATTGAAAAAATAATATGCCGATTATAATACACACAATACAAACAGTGATATAAATAATGAAAACATACCGATCAGTAGCAAGTCCACACATGTTCATAAAATAGAGAAAAACAAAAATGTAACATAGTAAGTGGATTAATGTTGCTGGCTGTTGATGTTCCTGTTGTGCTCATACCAATACTGACCAATATGTTTAAAACGTTTAAGACATCATGCATCACTAGGATTGCTTGTGATCTTTGTATTCTCCTCGTCCAACCTCCCGGACCTTGGTCTGGGACCCAAGGTGCTGCCTCCTGTGGGCAACACCACTTTGGACGAGGATATGCCTAATGAATTCTGTCTGTTGACCTTTCTTTACTTTTCATGACTGCGCATATTTGTACCAGCCTTGCCTATGCACTAATTTTCAACATAGTGCATCCCGCTAAAACTTGTATTTTGCATTTTGTATTTTGTTTTGTTTTCTGCTTTACTTCCAATATTTTAGATACATCCACACTTGTCTGTTTATTTCATCACCCATGTTCATCATACTTGAGTGTTTTTTCTATTTCTATGAAAATCTCCACATTTTAGGTTCTAGCTAAATTTGATTTTTAGGATGCATTTCACCCTAGCATGCCTCTAAATTGGTTAATTTGTGTAATGTTGCAGGCCCACACCTGTAATGCAGCGTGATCCGCGAGCACCGGCCACTTAATGGTGCTCGTGAGTCACGTGTGCTATAACACGAGCGGTCGTCCAGGCAACCGCCTAAACACTGCTCAGTGGAATCTAAGCACGGCGGCTACACGCAGGAGCTTTTCTGTGCTCCAGATGCGTTAAGGTACGCGACTTTCTCGCCGCGATTTTCGCTAGCATTTCCATTTCACTCTGCCTTTATCACAGATCCTGTCAGACACGCTGACATTCTGAACCCGACCTTTGTTTCCAAACAGATTTCACTCTGAAACACGTACGTGTTAACATTACGGATGCCTGCTGCATGCCGCACCGCTGCACCCTACTGTGGGCAGCTTTAACGCTTGTCAGCTCCCATACAAATCTTCCAAGGTAAAACCAGTTGTTGTTCTGATTCTCATTTTGTATTTGGTTACCATTAATCCACTTACTATGTTACATTTTTGTTTTTCTCTATTTTATGAACATGTGTGGACTTGCTACTGATTGGTATGTTTTCATTATTTATATCACTGTTTGTATTGTGTGTATTATAATCGGCATATTATTTTTTCAAGGTTGAATTACATAGACTTGCCCTGATGAAGGAAAAATGTTCCGAAATGCATTGGCTTTAGTCTGAAATATATATGGGTTGCGGCAAATGCTCCCTCACTAATGAAATATTAGTGGCAGCTTTATTCTTCCGATAAAATACTATATGAAAATCAACTGACAACCTCATCTTTATTATTTACCAACCTTGAAGTACTCCTGTGATACCCTGATAAGAACTATATTTTTGAATGTCTTGATTGAATGCCCGGATCCGGGCCCTTTTTGAGAGCGGTTGTGTGACCTTGTATTCTTACTTGGTCTTTAGCTGTTGGTGTATTTTGAAGTCCGGGTGTCTCCAGACTTGTCACAGCCAGCTCCATTCAAATATCTACTATTATACATTTTTTACCTCTACATCTACCTGGATATATAAACATTTCTAAACTTGTGGTGCCCACTTACTTCCCTGTTTAACCTTCTATTACACACATACAAAAAAAAAAATACTAAAATTTAAAAGTACATCCGCTGAAGTACCAAACCATGTGTGTGTGTGTGTGTTGCCGCAGAACTTTTTACAAAAGTAACACAAAATATAGACGTAACATACAAAATAGAAGACAATGAAGATTCAAAATGGTTTGAATTAGCTCTCTACCTTTTAGCAGAAAACAAATACGAAATAAGTGAACCCTTAATATGTTGCAGTTACTGCACTACAAAACTTGACAACAACCAAACTCCTTCACGCGCTATCACAAACAACTTGGAATTATTCCCACTACCAAAACCCTTGCGACAACTCAATTTCTATGAGAGCATCATAATTCAAACAGTACACCCATTTCATGCAATAATATGCCTTCAACCAAAAACAGCAAAATTACCTCCCTCTGAATTGGTGAAAGGCATTTGTGGCAAAGTAGTTTATTTGCCATTAGATCTGACAGAAAATATGCACTCTCTAGGAGTGCAACGTCCAATAGAGCATTCTTTAATTGTCTTAGTAAATGGTGTACCAACAAAAGACAAAGAAATTTGGCAACAACTCGTGGACTTACATAAACCTAGACAAGCCTTGCAATATCTGAAAGACAATAATGAATACTACAAAGAAGTAAATATTGAAGAAAGCTGAAGGGAAACAACTGAAATAATTCAAGAATCGTCAGAAACTGGTCAATTTGAACTTCTGGATCCTGCTGCAGTATCCACTCTTTTGGACCATTATACAATTCATCCATTGCACTCTAATGAGAGCGTAGATGATGCACTAGAAACTTACCAAATGCGACAAACCAAAGGTTCACCAATGAGCATATGGGGAAAAAGTATAGAAGCACATGCTTTTCCACTACTATTTCCTACTGGCAAAGGTGGAAGATACGATGATAGACCCACTCAGATAACAGCATCAGAATACCGCTCATTACGAATGTATTCTGAAGATCCCAGATTTAGAAAAAATGTGGATACATATTCCACCTACTCTTTGAAAGTGAACTAGCAACCCTATGTTACGGAGTTGCACACATATTGAAATCTGGAACCCACTTTCAAAATATGTCAGCTATGCATTTAATACAAAAAGTGCAAGAAAAAGATGACGTTTTACAATCAAGCATAACTAATCTGTTTGCAAACATGTGTGGTACGAAGGAATACTGGTTCCAACGTCACAGAGATGTACGTTGTATGATCAGAAACCATGGACCACCCACTTTGTTTGTTACATTAAGTTGTGCAGAATATGCATGAGAAGATTTACATAATTTCCTATGCATATCAAACAACAACAAAACCAACATAGATATACTAACATCTGGAGAACTTTGCTCTGTAGATCCTGTTAATGTTTCAAGATATTTCCACCATCGTTTCATTGCTATGCTACACTTTATTTGTAATAAAACTGTTCCTGCCCTCGGAGAAGTGCAACAGTTCTTTTGGAGAAAAGAATACCAAGCCAGAGGAGCACCACATATCCACATGCTTTTATGGATTAAAGGTGCACCTAAATTTGGTCAGGACAGTGATGCCACTGTTTTGCAGTTCATCCAAAAATATGTCACTTGTGAAATCTTTTCACAAATGACACATAGTGACCTTCATGGACAAATTGTACAATTTCAAAGACACAAATGTGGCAAATATTGTCGTCGCAAATACAAAAACAAAGGGAAATACTACACCAAATGCTGCTTTGGTTTCCCTAGACCAGTTACAGAAACAGGTGAAGTGAACAACTTCATGTCTTCAGTTCGACATAGTGTTAAAGGTAAATCACCTAAGAACACGTATTACATAAAAAGAACAGAAGAATCAAAATATATCAATGATTACAATGCAATCATTGCCCTCTTATGGAATACAAACATAGATGTGCAGTACATTGCAGACAATTCCACTGCAGTTGCACGATATGTTACAGCCTACTTAACAAAAGCAGAAAAAACAGAGCTGCAAGACCTCTGGAATGACCTATCATCAGACAAAACACTATCTCAGAAATTTTACAGCCTAGGCATAAAAATGCTCTCTCATAGAGAATGTGGCGCCTATGAAGCTGCAGATTGTTTAACCAGTACTGCTTTGTATGGAAAATCTGAAAATATAGTATGGCTAAGTCTTGGTCCTGCTAAATCTAGAAAAAGAGTTCTCAAATCATATGAGGACATAGAAACAATAGCCAAACATTATCCCAACAGCCAAGACATTTTGAAAAACAATTTACTAGACACATACTACCTGAACAGGAGTACCACTTTGGAAACCATGTGTCTATACCACATTGCCTAAAACTCTGCATACAAAAATAATATAAAACCCGATGAAAGCAAAGGTAGATATAGAGTGACAGATTGTGAAGGCAGCTTAGTGAAACTTACCAAACGAAGCTTAATTATTCATGTCAAATTGTCATTAAAAACTCCTCAACAGAAAGAACTATATTACATGTCCCTGCTACAACTTTTTAAACCATGGAGAAAAGAAGAAGACATACTAGATAACTATGACTGCTATGAAGACGCTTTCAAAGCAAATGAAAGCACTACCACCGATGTGAACTTTACGCAGTACAAAACAATGTTGCACAATGAACAACAACACGAAGAGGAACTCCAGGCCCAACAAGATAAGGACACTTCGGGCAATAGTCAACCTTCTGTAACAGGAAGCCAAGAACCACTAGGACACTAATAGCAAATGAGGCAGAATTAGCTATGACAGAAGTGGAAAACACCATGTGTCACCATGAAGAAGATACAGAAGACTTAACTGTACTACAATCAAAACTTAACAAAGACCAGCGCACCATTTTTGAAGAAGCAACAAAAGAAATTGCACATGGTGTACAATACGAAAATAAAGAATGTACTTGTCAAAATTACAAACCTATACTGCTGTACGTCAGTGGTGAAGCTGGGTCAGGCAAAACATTCTTAATCAAAATCATCAGCAAGTTTCTTCAACAATTGACAAACAACAAACTGTCAGCTGTTGTAACTACCCCCACAGGTTTAGCTGCCTACAACATAGGCGGTGTCACTTTACACCGATTGCTACTCCTTCCAGTAGAACACCAAAACAAATTAGACTATTACAAACTTTCTACAGAAGCTGCAATGGAACTATGCAGAGTATTAAAACAAATGAAAATTCTACTAATAGATGAAGTGAGCATGGTCTCCAACCTAATGTTGGCTTTGATTCACCTCAGATTGCAAGAAGTACTTAAAACAAACTACGAAGAACTCTTTGCAGGAAAACACATTATCGTTTTCGGAGATCTTCTACAATTGAGAACAGTGAAAGGTGAACCTATTTTTAAAACCTTAGGACACAAACTCTGCCGTAAAACTGTTGGCAGCATAGGAAATGTCAACCTTTGGCAGCATTTCCAATACAGAGAATTAAAAGAAAACATGCGTCAATCTGCAGACCTCACTTACGCCAACATTTTAAAAAGTATTAGAATTGGTGTACTATCTCAAGAAGCACAAGCAATATTGAGAACCCAGCACATCCATCCACTTTATGCCGATAACGCATGTGCTACTGATGTTATGGAACAATTACCACACAAAAATGTCAATTGTATGGCCTTAATGCCAACTTTTGCAAGCTGTTCCAAATTCAATGAAACAATGTTAAAAAATGAAATGCAGCCAATAATTGAAATTTGCTCCACAGACAAACTGGACGTACATGGTATGACACTACCCATGTGTCAGCAAGCCACAACAAGACTAAATACCTTAGAAAATTCAATCTCCAACACAGCTGGATTGGAAAAAGTATTAAAATTATCCTTAAATTGTAGAGTAATGCTGAAACAAAACCTTGACATGGAGCAAGGACTAGTTAATGGGGAACTGGGTACAGTTGTTGGCTTTCAAACATACCCACGTGACAACAACATTCAGTTTGTCAATATTCTCTTTGACAAACTTGCAGAAGTAAAAAGGATAGGGCGCTCAACAGCTCGATTCCTTCTCTTCAAAGACATGTGTGCACGTAGAGAACAATTTTCTCTAACTCTTGCATATGCAGTAGCCATTCATAAATCCCAAGGTCTTACCCTAGACAAAGCATTGATAGATATTGGAAACACAGTCTTTAAAGAAGGCATGAGCAACGTAGCATTATCACACTTATGTACACTTGACAGTCTATTTCTAATCAACTTTGATGCAAGTAAAGTGAACGCTGATATTCCTTGCATTTTAGAATATAATAGACTATGTTCACTGTACACCCCCCATCTGAAATCATATCCTGTTCCACAAAAAGGAAAACATTGTAAAAGAAAACGAATTCAAACAGAAATGCAACAGAATCTGACTGCAAATCCTTCAAGGAGAGATAAAGAAGCTAATACTTCATCAATTACCACAACCAAAGAAGAACCTATTAGTGAAAATAAATCAGGTACTTCATCAAAGAAGGAACACAAACTCCGAAAAAATCACTCAGACACAGAACTATCTGGTCCATTCCAATTTTATAATGAAACTGGTGTAAGTTGCAACGCAAATGTAGCAATGAATATTCTATTTCAATTGCCACCAATTGTTAACAACATTTACTTACACAGTAGGACCAATTGTGTTTGCAAATGTTAGTCCTTCATAGAAACGCAACAAACAATCCTGAAAACACGTATAGTGTTCACGGAGTAAGACAAGAATTGGACTACTTGCTGGAATGGTGAGGTTCACTATAAACTCACAAGAAGATCCACAAGAATTTCTAATGTACTTACTACAAGTACTGGAAAACAAAAACATACCTATAAATGAAATCTTCCAGATTTCATACATGTGGAAGCATACATGCACTCTCTGCAGCAATGTGACACAGGAACACATCCCTAATGAGCGATGTGTATATGTATCCATACCTAATTGTGAATCCATTCCATTTCAGCAACTTGTACAAAATGCAAACCATGGCAAATTATGTGCTATCTGCAATTCAGATAATCGCTCCACCTCACTGATACAAACACATATGGCCTCATTACGAGTCCGGCGTTAACCGAGGCGGTAAAACCGCCTGGTTAACGCCGGACTCGTATTACCATTCCGCCTCCGTGACTCCCGGAATTACCGGGGCATCACAACCCCTATGGGACTCAATGGGAATCGGGATCATGGAAACACCGGCAGCATCTTGTAATGCTGCCGGTGTTTCCTCGTCCGCCTGCAGGCGGGCGGTGTTAAACCCGCCAGGTCAGACCTGGCGGGAACATCACCTCCCGCCTGCAGGGGTCGGGATCAGGCGGTCCGGAAACAACGGTGGAGGCGGGTTTACCGCCACCGTTATTTCCAGACCGCCACGATCGTAATGAGGCCCATAGTAACTACATAATACTAATGCTTCTACGTTACAATGCAGATGGTACCAAAAACAACTGCAAGCTGACTGGATTCACACACGGTCAAGTGTCACTTGGTAAGAAAACCTTCACAACAATAGGTATAATCTACCACGCAGGAGCCACAACCAATGCAGGTCACTACACTGCACATATTAAAAAGAAATGTGGATGGTTTGAATGTAATGATAGTAGCATTACTCTAAAGCAGAGATTACCAGCAAATCTTACAAACGCTTATTTAATATTCTGAAAGCCAAAATTTGATAACTAATGTGTACTGCAACATTAACAAAAATTCAATTAAAAGACTATAAACAGTTAGAATACGCCAACAGGTATCTAACTGCCCAAGATTGTATAACAACCACACAGGTAAATGAATACCACTGAATTGTAACAAAAAATACACAGTTAGAATACGCCAACAGGTATCTAACTGTTTAAAAAATCTGCAACAAGTCAACATATAAAACATTAACCAGAAACAACAAGTGAACATTCAAAGGAAACAAAGAAATAGTTTGTAGCATAGAAAAGTAAGGGTTTTTTTAATCCGACAAGGATTTTTTTTCCCCCAGACCCAGTGATTTGAAAAACAAACACAGAAACTGAGCAAAATGCACAGTACACTGGTTTGTAAATTAAATATGAGGGTCAAAAAAAGCTAAAATGTCTATTATACAATGTAATAAGTCTTTATAAAATACAAACACTAACATGCTCTTTTCTTTTATCACAGAAATTGAAAAAAAATATTTCCTCCAAGTACTAAAGTCATTTAAAAAATATATGAAATCTCAACAGTAAGTATAATTTCACACATTTCATATATATTCAAATCTATACGTGTGATATGTGGCTGTAATATGGTGCAGTGGCTGTGGCCAGGGCCAAGAGTCTTGGATGTATAACCTACGGCCTACGGCCGGCGGCCATGCAACCAAGACTGTAGGTCCTACCCACAACCACCACAGCATATCAAACCCATGGTGGCTTATAACTTCACTGCTTAAAACTTTGGTCTTGGGGGCATGGCCTGTGGCCATGCACCTAAGACTCTAGGCCGTGCACACAACCACCGCACCACATCACACCCATGCTGACGTATAACTTCAGTGCTTATAACTTCAGTCTTGGGTGCATGGCCTTCGGCCTAGAGTCTAGAGGCCTAGAGCCGAAGGCCATGCACCCAAGACTCTAGGCCCTCCCCACAACCACCTGATCGATATTCGATACTACGGGTGTATCTATTGCTGTGATTTGCTGCGGTGGTTGTGGCCAGGGCCTAGAGTCTTGGGTGTATGGCCATAGATATTCGGATCTATGGGCGTTCAGTATATAAAACCCATGGTGGCTTATAACTTCAGTTCTTATAATTTTGTTTTCGGGTGAATGGCCTTTGGCCATGCACCCAAGACTCTAGGTCCTGGCCACAACCACCGCAGCATATCACACCCATTGTGGCTTATAACTTCACTACTTATACATTTGGTCTTGGGTGCAAAGACTCTAGGCTCTACCCACAACCACCTAATACATATTCGATACTACGGGTGTATCTATTGCTGTGATATGCTGCGGTGGTGGTGGCCAGGGCCTAGAGTCTTGGGTGTATGGCCTACGGCCTACCGCCTGCGGCCATGCACCCAAGACTCTAGGCCCTGGCCACAACCACCGCAGAATATCACACCCATGGTGGCTTATAAGTCTTTAGCACACCCATAGAATGAAACATTTTAACTGCAGCATATACTCAATTTGCACCCAGGACTCTAGGCCCTGCCCACACCTACCAGATAGATATTCGATTGTATGGGTGTGATGTATGGGTGTGATATGCTGCGGTGGTTGTGGGCAGAGCCTAGAGACTTCGGTGTATGGCCTGCAGCCTACGGCCTACTGCCATGCACCCAAGATTCTCGGCCCTGGCCACAACCACCGCAGCATATCACACCCATGGCGAGTTATAAATCAGGACCACACCCGTAGAAACAAACATTTTAACTGCAGCATGTACTCAATTTTAATATTCGTTAACACCACGCGTGTCTTTAGAACAGTTTCAGCTTGCCTGCGCACAGCACGGACGTAAATACTATCCTTATGAGACCCCTCATTTTCAGTCATTACAAACATCCCGGGCATGGCGAATACATCATTAGCACCTGCCGCCTAAACAAATACAGTATTTCACCCATCTCCTATTCTCTAAACCTCCCCAAGCACTCTGGCACACCAAAACACTCTCCAAAACAGCATTTCGCCTCTGTTCCCCGCCGCGCTGTCGGCGGATCCAAGATGTCGGGCGCATCCAAACAATCTGACACACATCACGCCTCACTCCAGCCAATCGGAGGACACGTTGCGTTTCCGCGGTCATGGCGCGAGCCCCTTAGCCAATCGTTATCTTGTCCGCGGAGCGAACAGGGAAGTGTGAGCGCGGAGCGGACATAGATATCACTAATTTTTTGAGACATACTTTTTGGTCGTTTTAAAAAAAACTACTGGATGGATTGTCACCAAATTTACAAAAGAATGCTTTCGGGACCAAGCCCCTGCTCCTGCCGAAAATTTGGGGAAAAATCTGTCCAGCGGTTTGGGCTGTAGCCGTCCGCAAAGTTTTTCCCCCATTCAGTCTATGGGAAAAAAAGACGTTTTGGGACCCCCCCTATAACTTTTTCCCCCTTGGACCAAACCTCACCAAACTTTGCAAAGAAATTCAGAGTGGGCCATATACTTTTTTTTTGCAAAGTTTGGTGAGGATTCGTCCAGGGGGAGTGGAGTTATAAACCACCCAAAAAGTGCTCTTCCTATGAAAACAGCAACTTAATCATAACTACACAGCGCTGTGTAATATATATATATATATATATGTTGTTTTCTGACTTCTATTGCACAACACCTTACATTCTAGGTAAGACTGCGATAGGAGCCTTACTGATGAAGCATGTGGTAGGAGCAGGCTTGGATCTGCAGTGCTTAGTTACAGGAAAGCAAAGAGACGTACGCTAGAATAGTCGTATAACTTACTGGCAATGGGAGTTGGAGATAATACATGAATGGCGGATCCTTAGCAATGTAGCAAAGCAAAACAATATGCGTGGGAAAACACTGGCTTAAGGAAATGGATCAGGCGCCTCGTGCTGCAGCATTGTTTCTCCTGTGCCTGCTATCGCGCTTGGTCCTTGCTCCATGCCTAGGTTTCTTTCTGTTCTCCTTTCTCTTAATGGGTTAGACGCCTGTGTCCCCTTCCTTTTTTGACAACCTCAGAAAAATATCCCTCAAGAAGAACGCAGTTGTTGGATGACCCGGCACCCAATGAAATATTGGCATCATAATATTATTGACATGTTTATTTGGTCATAGTTTTTTAATATTGGATCGTACAGTAAATGTTTCTCTGGGGTGCTGTTTCTTTTACGCTTCTATTCATTTCTTCAAATACCTACATTTCCATGGTTTATCAGAAGAATTTATGTTATGGTTTTGAATGTTTTCTTCGTGATATAAGGCCTTTCAAAAGCCAGCTCTATGTTCATCTCAGTTTCAGCAGGAGTGGTGGGAGGATATTACTTACTGAGGAGGGGATCAGTACAATGGGACACTACAACCTGCCTTAGGCCTAATTGATGACCCTTAAGCAACATTCCAGATAAGATCGTGCTCAAAAGAAAGAAGGCAATACCTGTCAGGTGGTACAGAGGAGACAATTCCCACCATAACTCTGGTTAGGAAATCCAGCAACAGAACATGATAAACAAACAAATTATTGTAACCCAGTGGGTTGGCCTTCGCTCCCCAAGCTAGCGCATGATGGGCATTGGGGTGGTATGTGTAGAATCCCCTAGTCATGCCCACTTAGGTCCGATCCAACCACAGGGCAAAATCACCCTACCAGCACAGAAACTCCTGCCCCTGTAAGGGAATCAAGGAACGCTGGTCCTGAAAAAACGACAGCACCTGCCTGCTTGGCTCCCATTGGGAAGGTGCCGGACTGGAGACCAGAGACTGTAGGCTGGAATCTGTTTGGAGAAGGTTGGTAGAAAGAGAAATACATTTTAAAAGACCCAGAGGACTAGAAGAAAGACCCAGAAGAGTTGGCAATACTGGAACCTTGGAAATGAAAAAGAGCCCCCTGGAGACCTGACCGAGGGCTCAGAAAAGCTAGAGCAAGAGGCAATAAGCAGGAGGGAAGTGGCCAAAGAAGATCAAATAATTAAGAAAGAAGGTGATGTCTCTAGGGATGGAGATGGTGCCCAGAACAGATGTGTGGAAAAGGTGCCCCAGATCTAAAGACCCTGGAGATGGAAAATAGAGATAAGAAGGTGGGGCCCAAAGGGGCAAACAAGCTGCACAGACGGTTCAAACAGCTTTTGTGAGACCTAGCAATCCTTGAATGTGAAAGTAGAATGCAAGAGGGAACTGTACGAAATGACTGAAAAATGCAACATCCCGCTCACCATACTATACAGTATAGTGAGCGGGGGTTGGGGGAGACACCCCCGCTGCACACCCGACAAAGGAAAAAAAAAGGGGCTGCGGGGGTGTCCCCCACAACACCCCGCTCACTATACTGTGTAGTATAGTGAGCGGGGGTTGCGGGGGACACCCCCGCAGCACACCCGAGAAAATAAAAGGAAAAAAACTAGGGCTGCGGAGGTGTCCCGCGCAACACCCCGCTCACTATACTTTAGAGTATAGCGAGCCGGTGTTGCGGGGGAAACCCCTGCAGCTGCCCGAAACAACAAAAAATTAAAAAAGAAAAGGACCCTGTGGCGCTGGTTCCTGATCACAGAAGTGAAAGGGAACTGGCGCCGCAGGGACACAGCGCGTCTTCAAAGGTAAGTAGGGTGGGGGTATGTCAGGGGTGTGGGTGGGGGTGTGTTGTGGGTGTGGGTGGGGGTGTGGGTTTGTAGGTGTTTTTAATGTATGTTCGCATGGGAAATGTACAAACCTTTTGTGGTTCATCCTTTCCTCATGCAAACATTTCCATCGCGAATTTTTCCGCGACGGAAAAATCACGCAGATCCTGCAAGAGGGTGATACCCAAAGAGTTAAAGCAGAGGCTCTTGACTCATCTTAGACCATTTATTTTGCAAGTTAGTGCTGAAACTATCGCAAGAGCAATTGCTGGTGCGAAGCTATATTATTGCAGTAGTTTCCTATATGGCATCAATAAAGTCCAGGTAACTCAGAATGGAGCAGTGCGTGCAGTCATGAGAATTGCCCATAGAGAACATGTATCGGTGGCTAGACGTGCTTTGCACTGGCTCCCTGTGGAGTCTAGATGTTTGTTTCGTCTACTGGTCATCACTCAGAAATGCTGACAGGGATTGATGCCAGTGTATCTACAAGAACTACTGAAAGAAAAACCCTGTATGAGAAACCGGAGATCTAATAATATGGATCAATTGGCTATTCCAAGGTCTAGAACCTCTAGGGCCTCAAGGGGATCCTTTCAGTTTGCTGCCCTGATAGCTTGGAATGGCCTCCCGCAGAACTTGAGGGGCATAAAGTACACCGAAATATTTTAGGAAGAAATTGAAAACACTCCTGTTTTCGTGAAGTTCGGTTATCAAATTCTGAAAACGGTTTTGATGTCTCATTTCTATTTGTCCGCTGCTTTTGTTCCCTTCTTTTGTCCTTTTTGTGTGTTGTGCCCTTAAGCCTAAAGGTCCATGGCCTGCGCATTACCAATAATAAAAGTAAAGTAAAGAGGAGATTGGAAGTCATCAGGAGAACAGTGATGCCCAAAGGGTGAAGAAGTCAAGGTTGAAAATAGTAAGAAGGAGATTGGTGCTCATAGGAGCGAAATATGACTGAAAGTGGTGAAGAAGGTGAAAGGCATAGTGGCTGTTAGGGCTATGAATAGAAAGAGTGGTGCTAGAAGGGGTGAAGAAAGTACTGAAAGGGGTGAAGAAACTGTGAGAGGGAAGGGAAACTTGGAGACTAGTGCTAACAGTAGCCAGAAGGGTGAGGTGTGTGGGAGAGGAAGAAGAAAGACGCGGGGAGTAATGACAGCCATACCCAAAGGGGCAAAGAAGGTGGGAGGGAGGAGTGGTTTGCATAATGATATGATATGGCATTTATAGAGCGCCTACACACAAGTGTTTGAAGGCACCACGAGGCAAGGGAGGGGGAACAAAGGGAAGACAGAAACAACAATCTTACTAGGCCAAGTGACATTGAGATTGCGCAAGTGCAGGGGAGAGGGGAAGGGAAAAGTGTGGGTGGAAGAGGGGCAGTGCAGCACATAGGATAACAGTAAAATAAATGAAGACAGTAAATAAAAGTGTGGCCAGCTGGTGGCAAATGCAAGGGTAAGTGCAGACATCAGGTGTCAAGTGCTGGTAGGGGACTGTAGGGATACAGAACAGTCCCCGAGTGTAAGGGTTGCCAGGGGGCAGTGCAGGTGTGCAACTGGCAGGAAGGGGATCTGGGCCCGAGATCAGAGGGTAGCCAGGTAACCAATGCCGTTTCAGTTTCAGCCAGGAGATCAACAGGGCAGATGATTAGAGAAAGAAAGCAGAAGCAAAGAGGAAGGTCTTGAGGTGCTTCCGGAACCGGAGATGGTTCTCCTCAAGTTTCAGAGAGGCAGGGAGGCTGTTCCAGAAGGAGGCCCCAGCAGAAGAAAGAGAACTATCACCAACTCGTTGCGTGGAGAAGTGACTGACCCTGAGGGAGTTGGAGGCGGATGAGCGAAGAGCTCGAGAAACAAGATATTTAGGAAGAGAGAGTTGAAGGTCTTGAGGCCCCAGGCCTCAGAAGGCATTGTGGACAATGCAGAGGGTTTTGAAATTAATCCTTGCCGCCACTGGGAGCCAGTGCAGAGATTTCAGTCCTGGAGAGATACGATCCTGGGCTTGAGACCAAGGACAAGTCTTGCAGTCCTGTTTTGGATGAGTTGCAGAGGGCGGAGAGTAGAGGCAAGCAGATTTAGAAAGAGGCTGTTGCAGTAGTCCAGCCTCGAGAGAACCAGAGCTCTTGAGACAGTGAGCTTCTGGGGGAAGGAGAGGAATGGAGTAATACCTCTGAGGAGGTGCAGCTGGTAGTGTGACTTCTTAGAGACGTCAGAGATGTGAGGAGAGAAGGAAAGTGTGGAGTCGAATATGACCCCAAGGTGTTTAGCCTCACAGGTGGGAGCAGGAAGATGGCCAAGAGAGGCCAGCCAGAGAGTGGCAGGAAAGGAGGGAGCAGGTGCCGATGAGAATCTCAGCCTTACTGGCAATAAGGCAGAGATCATTGGTGGCACACCACTCCTGGATAGCAGACAGACAGTCAGAGATCAGAGAAGGAGAAGAGGTGGCGGAAGTTAGCCTGAAAATGAGTTGCGTGTCATCCGCATAGAACTGAAAGTTAGGCCAGAGAGCGGCAATGCAGTGGGCAAGAAGTGCCAGGTATTGATTGAACAGCTAGGGAGAAAGGGTAGAGCCCTGGGGAACACCACAGGTAGAGATAGAGATAGAGGAGAGGAAGGACCCAAGTTGGACCTGGGAGGGTCGAGCGGAGAGAAAAGAAGTCAGCGAAGCTACGCCCTGATCGGTGAAACCCAGGTTATCACAGAGACGATTGAGCAGGATGGCATGGTTGACTGTGTTAAAGGCAAAAAAGATATCAAGTAAGATGAGGACACAGGGGGTTTTGGAATCAAGGTTGGAGAGCAGGTCTTGACGGATGTTCAGGAGAACAGTTTATGTGCTTCTGGCAGCTCTTAAGCCAGATTGATGGTCTTGGGGACAACCAACAGATTCAGTGTGAAGATTATGCTGAGAGATGGCCAGCTTTTCCAGTTTGCCCAGGAAAGGAGTGATGGAGATTGGGCGATAGTTATCCGGGCAGGAAGGGTCGGCAGAGGGTTTCTTAAGAAGAGGGTGCACAAGGGAGTGCTTCAGGGGGGAAAGGAAGACTCAAGTGGCAAATGAGTGGTTGCAGAAGTCAGCCAGAGCAGGAGCCAGGTGTCAATGTGGTCCTTGATGGTTTTGGAGGAACAGGGATGAACCTGTTTTGACAAGACTTTCATAGATCAGACTTGTCTAGAAACCTTGTCTTTGGAGAACAGGGGAAAGGCAGAGAAGGAGGGAGGAGAGGTGGACAAAGAAGGGCCAGGGGAAGAGCAAGGAGTAGGGGGAGGGGGAGAAGAGAGAGAGGACCGGATTTCCTGAGTTTTAGAGATGAAATGAGAAGCCAGGGCCGTGCAGAGGGCCTGGGAGGGGCCAGGAGATGTAGAGACTGTAGCAGGTTTGGCCAGCTCCTTGCAGACTTTAAAGAGTTCAGCCGAGTTGTTATATGCCGCAGGGACGCAGGCTTGGATGTGGGCTCTCTTCCTTGTGAGGACAGAGAGCCGGTATTGCCTTTGTCAGAGGATGTACCTGAAGCAAGCCATTTCCTCTCAGCCACCCTGCACTTGCGTTTAAGGGTGACGAGGTCTGAGTCGTATCAAGAGTTGCATTTGGCTTTGAGCTTCAAGTGGATCTTCATGACAGGGGCAAAAACATTGAGAGTATCAGATATAACAGAGTGGAGCATGGAAAGGGCGGTGTCAGGGTGTGAGTCAGTCAAGGGGGAGGCGGGTGAGAAAGTGGCGGCGAAAGCCTCAACTGACACATGTTTCATGGGTCGGATAACCGAGAAGGTAGGTGGCAGTGCTGGAGTTGGGTTGGCCTGAGGGGTAGAGATGGTGTGCTGGGAGGAAAGGAGAAAGTGATCATACCAGGAGAGAGAAGTGGTGAGAGGGATCGAAAGGGGAGGTCTGAAGAGATCGGAACATCCAGAGTGTGTCCTGCAGAGTGAGTCGGGCCAGAGGGGAGAATAGAAAGTGAGAGAGTCACAGAGGTCACGAAAGAGTCTATAGGAAGGAAAGGAAGCATCCAGGTGGTTGTTGAAGTCTCCAAGAAGGAGGAGTTGAGCGGTCGAGACCAGGAGGGAAGAGGAGTGGTCTGCCCACTCCGAAAGGAAGAAGATCTGACCAGGGTGCCGATAGATGTTAGCCACAGTAAGGGAATGGCCAGGTGTCACGATCCCTGCCCTAAGCCTGGATAGCCAGGCCAGGTGGGCTACTTCTACCCCCATCAGGCCCTCAAGGAGCTTGACATTTGCCCCCAGACTCTCTTGGAGTCAGTCCTGACGCCTTTGGCGCCAGGCTCATATGCTAGAGCAGTAATCAGGGCCCATAAGGGCATTGCGCAACAACATGGATGCCTCCATATGGCTCAGTTCCTAAACTGAACCATGCGGTCTAGCATTTTGGGTGTAGCAGGCCCAGTGATACCTGGAATGCCTGCAGGCTATATAAACCACACCCGAACTCCAGTACACGCTTCGCGTTACTTTGCATTCCAGCAACGTGACGCTCATCGTGTTCTGCAGCATCGTCGAACCTAGAAAAGTCCGCACCTGCAAAACAAAGGGACATCGTTATTTTCAGCAGCTTACCTGAGATTCCACCGCAGGCTGCAATCAGCACCCAAGGAACAGCAAGCTTCTTGGATCTTCAAACCTGCAAAAAGAGAGAAAAGAGACATTAGACATTTACATCAGAGCCGGCAACTTACCTCTCAAGTCGCCCATCGACCAGCACCGCTTAGGAGCCTCTTGCTTCGGTGAACGCAGCGGCCAACGGGAATAAAGGACAACAGGTTAGCAGAAGCACGGCACCATAGCGATACGTATAGAACCCACTTACCGCATTGAGGCGCTCCCGAAACACCATCACTTGCCGGTGAGCCCAAATCCAGCCAACAGCCCACAGCGGACTCTCGCGCACCTACTGGAGAGAAAAGACATCATTAGTTCAAAGAAAGGCTTACAGAATAACAGTAATAAAACCTACCTGAGAGACTCAAAGTGGCAGCATCCGTGAAGTAATTTGATTGCAATCACCCACAGAGGACAACGCGCCCCTGCCAAGAAGGCAGGACAGAGAGCTTGCCAAAGCCCAAAACAAGGTGAGGAAAGGCCCGGGGAGGCGCTGCGGGAATACCGGGTGTTGGGTGGTTATTTCCCCAGTTGCTCAATCTTGAACATTGCCCACCTGTTTTCCAGAAAGAACTCCCTGCTGATAATACCCGGGAGCGGGCCCGAGAAGGGCACCAGGGTTCCGGCAGCTGGGTGGCGTCCCCGTGGATACCAGGTGAGCATAACACCAGGCCAGTCCAGCAGGGTGAAGGAGAGAGAAAGATGCAAGAATTGGAGAGTTTTTAGGTTTTGAGTAGAAGTGCCTAAAGGGGTGGCAAAGGTGGGAGAGAAGGTAGAGATTTTCAAATTGAAGAATGGGAGAGAAACATTGCCCAAAAGGGTGAAGAAGGTGATGAAGAGATTGTGGAATTGAAGTAACAATATACAGATCACAGATGTTACAAAAAGGGAGGGAACTGGAGGAGTGAGACCAGGAGTTTGTTGAAACAATAATCAAGGGATTGACAGCTGTGGTAGGTCTGTCAGTCCAGAAAAAGTAGTTACCCCTCAATAATGGAGGCAATGTATTTTGTTGGCCGAAGACCAACCACCTCATGTGTTTGGTATTAGAAATACACATCTATAAGCTTGACTAAAGTGCGGCCATTTTGATGTGATTGAAATCGCCATTTTGTTTTTAACTTTCGCCTTTTGCCTTCTGTTGAAACTGCTTTGCTGAAAGCTTATTTTGCTCCACTATTACATTATTGTTCATGCATAGAGCAAGGCAGCGAGATACTTGTTGAACCATAACACAGGCGACTCAGACAGAAATGCCCTGTCTCCTCCCTCACAAATCCTTGGAAGTAAGCAACAAAGCATTTAATCATTACACAGGTGCCAGCCAGTCTCGCTCGTGCGGTAGAAATGGTACAAACTAATAATTAATGGCTTGAATTATGCTCTCCTTTGCGGCCCCCCTTCCCCGAGCCCTGTAGAGCCCTGGAGAGCGAGTTGACCCCTAGTACATGAATAGGAACTAGAAGATAGCGAGGCCAGGAATGTGTCTCTCTCCTGCACGCAGCTTGCTTGCAAGAACAGGAGCAATGTGTTCTCTAAAACAAAGAATTGTGTCTGCAGGCTCACGAAATTGCAAACTGTTGCTAAAATGAATGTCTGAAGGTGTCATACTCATCACAATTGTCAATCATCGAACCCAATTCAAAGGAAATACATTATGGGCGGTATTGAATGTGTCACTGCTGATTGTGAGATGCCCATTTTGTATATATGTAACTGTTGTACAATGATTCTTGCTCTTGTGTCCCTCAGGATCTGGAGACACACGTTGCGGGGCGTGAGACCCAGTTGGCCAACTGAGACTATTTTCTTTGCAATAAACCCTAGCTTTTGGGAATACAACCTCGTGTCTGGCGTATCAGTTCGTGTGTGGTGATTGTGCCTTGTTTCCATACGCAAGGGTCCCCTAGGGGCCACATCAAAATGGCGCCAGAATAGGGACACTCCCCCACTTGTTCCATTGTGTACATTGTAAAATAAGGAAGGTAAGTGAAATGGCGAGGACGAGACGGTCGAGCCGGGATCAAGAGGTGTTCGGGGCGCCCCTGTGAAAGTGATGAGAGACTCCTTTGCAGATCTGTACACAACTGATCCCTGATCGACGTGTCCGGCCAGAGAACAAGGAGGCGAGGGTCCCGAAACGAGGCAGAATGAGCCAAGATACGCAGACATGACGATATTGGTTTCGTCAGTATACGGACAAATTGCATCTTGAAAGACGACTTGATTGATCAGGTGAGTCGTGCCCCAATTCGAAGTAACCCTGATATTGGTTGAGAGTTGGTTTTGCAAAATCAAATGCCCAGCGTAAGGTTGATTAACCAAGGATAAGGTTAAAACATGCCTGTGGTATTGTTCACCTTAGTCGGATTTTTCCACTGCGGTAGACAATCTTTGGAAACTGGCCAGGTCGCGCCACCCATGGGGTCGCCGGCATATGAGATGTATGTGAAGTATGGTGTAGGGGCGATAATGTTTTGTGAGATTTGGCATAGGCAAACCAGAAAAGAGGAAGATTTACAATGGCCGAATCACAGGAGATTTTAGAAAAAATGCTGTTGAAAAAGAAAACACGTCCTGCGGCATTTGATGTCCTTAGAGACTGGAGGAAGGAAGCTATGCTTTGTTGGAAAAGCAGAGAGAAGAATGCGCGCAGGCATAAGTCGAAAGCAGAAAGAGTGAAAGAAAAGCTGGAGGAGGAGTGGGATGAGAGTTTGAGAAAATCAGACAGACGTGGTCAGTTGAGTATAGACAAGATATATCCACAACAAGAGCTGCATTCATCAGATGAGTTAATAAGCAAAATACTAACTGAAACAAGGCAAGAGCGCCCAACAAGAGAGACTAAGAAGACCGCACCAGTGACTATTGCTCTGCCCCCTTCAGTTGCTCAGCCCCTCCCTATTGTTCAGATCCCAGCACAGCCACAGATCATACAACCAGCACCTCCCACTAGCCAGCAAGCGCCGCAGCAGTTACTTCCCGTTCCCGTTGTCCCATCTGCACCTCCCTCCCAAGAGATTGCTTCTGTCCCATCCGCACCTCCACCTATTGAACTTGAACTCACTGAAAGAAGAGAGGGGATGGGACAAAGTGAATGCACTAGAGTGACCCATAGTGCGATCAGCAGGGAGAGAAAATGGGAGTTGCAAGAATAGGCAGAAATGTATATAGACGGGAATGATGAAACGTCAATGCTGGCTTCGATGTATGATTTCAGGAGGAGCAATGAAAGACAGGTATTGTTGGAATGCATGGGGAATATTTAACTGGGAGATGGAAGCAGTTAATTGGGAGGGTACCGCCGCAGAAGTTGTTGTATTTGAATGCGTTGGCACGTTGTAGAGCGAGAGATGAAGAAATAAAGGAACATGTAGACAGGCTTTTTGAATTAAGGAATGAAATTGATGATGCATATGCTGAAATGTTTGCCATGCCGGGGTATAGGAATAAAGATGTTAGGAGAGACAGGAGGGAGGCGGCGATACCATATGTACAGCAGTGATTTCTTCCGCCGTCAAGACAGGCGAGTGAAAAACTAAAAATATGTATACGAGAAGCGTTAAAATGGATTACAGATCCTAGTATTCCCACAATGGAAATACATGAAATATTTGATGAATACCCCTTGCCAATGAAAAGAAAAGCACTGCAGACAATGGTTGAATATTTACAGGACAAAGATATAGATGATAAGAAAGCTAGGCCCCCCAGAATTGATGGCAATATACAAGAGAGCATTAGAACGCGGAACAGGAGAAACAGCCTTATCACTTGATTTGGAAATAATACTGTATATGAGAGAAGGGGGAGGAAAAGTGAGTGCGGCATTTCCCATGAGAGAAGTCCCACCTACTAGCGCAGGTAACGGAAGCACATTATACAGCACAATATGTGCACGTCCCCTTCTCCAGACAGGAAGTGAATAATGTAAAACAGACGGTTCCCGATTTAAGGAAGAATCCGGCGGGATTCTATAAGGAAATAGAGTCCTATTTAAGATCGTCCATGTTCAGGATGAATGATATAGATTTAATATTCCCAGTAGTTGTGCCAGCAGATATATGGAAGCAAATAAGAAAAGTGGATGATGATGTGGCCTATGGTGCCACTTGGGCAGATCTAGTAGCAGAGGATAAGAATAGACAAGCGGGCGAAAAAGCATCGCCAAATATGGCAGCGTTACCAGCACGGATAATACACAAATTGAAGGAAATTGTTCCAGAAAAAATAATTGTATGGGACAAATTAACTGCATGTGTTCAGGGCAAGGATGAGTTATCCACAGATCATTTCAATAGATTTGAGGACGTATTTACGAATTTTAGTGGACAGGATGTAAGCACAGAAGCAGGTAAAAGACTATTTGTTGATAAGTATGTGAGAGGGTTAATACCTCCAATTCAAAACTTAATAATGACATCAGAAAGTGCATGGCAAGCAAAAACGTTGAGCGAAGTATTGCATATGGCCCAATATTATGAGAATGTCATGGTGCAAGCACCCAAAACCCTGAAACTGGTGGGGACATCCCGGACTTTGGCCTCCTTGGGGGCTTATCAGGCCCCAGCTAGGCTCACCTGGACTCTGGTGCCAGGCTCATGGAGGTGTTAGCTGCATGGTCCATCAACTTGGCTCTGAGAGGCTGAGCCATTCAGTTCAGGGTGTGGCCTGGAACTACTTTACCTGAGAGACGGGATACGGAGAAGAGGACTATTTTCTTGGAACTACTTGCAAGGCTATTTAAACCACACCCAGCAATCTGAACACGCTTCGCGTTATTCTGCACTCATGCAGCGTAACGCTCACCGTGTCAGATCAGCTCTTGCTTCCTTCTGCCACGCCCGTCCAGAGTCTTCCATCCATCGGCACCTGCGAACAGAGAATAACAGGAGTTATTTAAGCATCGAAGGCCTTACCTGCAGTACATCCAGATCTCATCGCCTGCTTTTCCACAGACCGCCGCATCTGCAGAACAGAACGAAAAGTACCCTCTCGGGTAGCTACTCACCTGATCGGCCCGCTCCAGGAACTTCCTCGGGCAGTTCTTCACTCAGCAGCGCGCCGCAGCTCAACACCGTCACACGGTTCCTCCATTTTTCTTCCTGGAATCGCGCCGTACCTGCTGAACAGAAAAAGACAAGCAGGTTAGTTGCACGTAGCAAAGGAAAGCTAAAGATGCGAACATTTGCGCGCCCAGCACAGCGCTATACTTACCGGCAGGAATCCTGAGCATCATTGTCAGTAGAGTCATCCATCATCCGAAGGTCGCTTAACGCCGCACCTGTAAGACAATAACGGACATTAGTTATCTTGAACAGAAAGACTTATTCCAAGGGGTCATTGGAATAGAGACTTACCTGCTTACTCCCGGGCCTTCTACTTCAGCAACCTCCTTCGGATCAGTGACGTAACTCGATCCAGGAAAGACTGTGAACCGCGCCCCTGACAGAGTGTGCAAGGCGGAGAGCTCCCCCATTAAAAAACCAAGGTGAGCCAGAAGAAGAGAAGGAAAGATCGGAAGGAGGTTAAACCACTGACCAGCTCCCTTCGGTAGCTAATATCTTGTTTTGACTTGCAGGCGAACATCTCCTGAAGCAAGGACTAAGGGAAGACGCAAGCTAGCATCTCCAGTCAAGCAGAGCAGCATCAGGACAGACATCATCCTACGCACACGAGCACACCCCGTGGAGACCAGGTGAGCGTGACAGAACGCAAAGCCTTACACAGAATTCTCTACCTGGGCGTCATGAAAACCTCAGAAACTGATCAGCTAGCTCAGCTTTTGGGGGACCTCAGGGCCGAGGTCCATTCGGCTAGACAGGAAACCAATGCCTTACGAAGAGAACTGATTGTAGCCAACAACCGCACCGATGATCTCACCAGACAGCTGCTCCAGTCACAGGTGGGGCAGACGCCGCTACCCGTGGTGCGGTCAACGGTACCCCCCGCATCAAGCAATTTAGTTCAGGTGGTCCTCCCAGGAGCTGTACCCTTGGCACCCCCAGAAAGATTAGCTGGGGATCCGAAAACGTATGCAGTGTTTATGAACCAGTGCCGTCTACATTTTCTATGCAGGCCAGGAGCCTTTCCAAATCACCAGTCCAAAGTGGCTTTTGTACTTTCATATCTTAGTGGCAGTGCTGCTGACTGGTCGGTACCGCTGGTCAGTCGGGATGATCCCATTTTGCGAGACTTCCAAAGATTCCAATTGGATATGGAGAAGCTGTTTGCCCGGCGTTGTCAAGGTCAGGCATTAGATAATAGCTTTTGTCTTTGCGTCAGGGCAATCAGGATTTGTTAACATACATCGGGACCTTCAACAGACTGGTTGTGGAAACTGATTGGCCGGACGACAAGAGAACAACACTTTTTTACCGTGGTCTGAGAGGGGAGTTAAAGGAAATTTTAGCTCAAGTGGTTAACCCGCCCAGGGACTGTGCTGAGTACATAGACTTGGTAGTCAAGCTAGATCATAGACTGCAGAACCGTAAGGCAGATCATGCTAGAATTGATTCTAGAGTATTTGTGCACCCCAAGGAAAATGCCTCCAGGACCACTGATGTGTCAGAACCCATGCAAAACGGGGGAGTACGAGGGCCATTAACCAAGGCCGAAAGGGATGGTAGAAGACAACAACAGTTGTGTTTATATTGTGGTTCAGCCAGCCATTTCCTCCGAGAATGCCCAGTGAAGCCACCCAAAAAGGCAGTAGGAGTCGCTGGTAAGGTTGAAACAGAGTCTGAGCCGGAAAACTTCTCCACCCGGCAGGCGTAGAGGTCCGCTTGCCGAGCGAAAAGAAGGACTCCCAGACCTCGCACCTAGTTTTGCCTATGGTCCTTATAAACCACCAGCAACCGTCTCGAATGCATGCAGTCAGAGCATACATCGACAGTGGAGCCATTGGAAATTATGTGGATCAAGAATTGGCTTCAAGGATGAACCTTTCCCTTTGCGAAAAGGCAACAACAGATTTAGTCACCACAGTCGACGGAACTGAAATAGCTTCGGGTCCGGTAACACACTTTACGACTGAGATGACTCTTTTGTGCCAAGACGGTCATCAGGAAACCATAGTGTTTGATTTAATCAAGGCCCCACAATTTCAGATAATTCTGGGAATGACATGGTTGGAATCACACAATCCTTGCATAGACTATCGTGCCAAGAGGCTGACCTTCTCAGTCGATTGTGTTCAAACTTGTTATCCAACTAAAGGACCTTTGATCACTGGAGCAACAACGATCATGAAACCAACCACCTCTTTAGCTCTGGTATATCAAGACTATCAGGATGTATTCCAAAAGGATCAAGCCAACACACTGCCCCCTCACAGGTCGTATGACTGCCAGATCGACCTAGTACCAGGAGCACAGATTCCGTGCGGTCGAATCTATGCTCTCACAGAACCCGAGAACCTGCATCTGAGAAAATATTTAGACCAGTATCTGGCTAATGGTTTCATCCGCCCATCCAAGTCCCCGGCAGCTTCACCATTATTCTTCGTGCCTAAAAAGGAAGGTGACCTTAGGACTTGCATCTACTACCGCGCATTGAATCAGGTCACTGTTAAAAACCGTTACCCGTTGCCTCTGATTCCTGACTTATTGGATCAAGTTAAAGATGCCTGGATTTACACTAAGTTAGACCTCCGCAGAGCATACCACCTGGTACCGATCAGAAAAGGGGACGAATGGAAGACTGCTTTCTGCACCAACTACAGGCTATTTGAATATCAGGTGATGCCTTTTGGCCTTTGCAACACCCCAGCGGCGCTCCAATATTTCATGAACGATGTTTTGCGAGAAATGATTGATGTGTTTGTCGTAGTATACATCGACGACATTCTGGTATACCCCTGTTCAGAGCAAGAACATGTGAAACATGTCCGAGCAGTTTTGGACAAACTTCGACAACACAAACTATTTGCAAAGTTGGAGAAATGTTTTTTCCATGTTGCTGAGATTGAGTTCCTCGGATTTGTCTTAACCCCTCATGGTGTGTGCATGGATTCACGAAAGGTGGATGCCATTCTCAACTGGCCATCGCCAACCTCGATTAACCCTTTAAGTGCCATGGGTATTTCTCCCCAGTGCCAGAGCCTTTTTTGGTGATTTTGGTATGTGGCCATTCAATGGCTTGTAACTTTTTCGTTACATGAGATATCTCGGCCAAATTTGGCTCCTTTTTTTCCCACATGTAGGCGGTCGTAACGCCACCCAGGAATCCCAGGTTGCTGTAGGGGGGTGAGAGAAAATAAGGAAAATGTGCGAAAATTTTGGGTTTTTTCAAAAAATGCCAATAAAATGATGTACAAAGAAGCCTGTGGTTTTTTCCTTGTAAGAGCTAGGAACAAATGGTTTGCTGTGCTGAGTTCCCCAATGTGTTGGCTTTCAGGAACAGGTTGAGTGGAAATGGAAAAAAATTATTTTGATGGGGTTATCAACCGTTTTGTGAGAGGTAGGCGATTTTTGCCATTTTTGCCAATTGGACATGCATGGACGGAATGGAAGAAAAGGGCAGGAAAGCCAAATTGGAGGACAGAAAGGCATATATTTCTGAAAAGTAGACAAAATTACAAGTTTAGGAAGGGGTGATTTGCATAGGTCAGGCAACAACTAGGTAGGGGAAACTGCCATCGAATGGGGGAAAAGCTGGAAAATGACTTAAAAAAACGGTATGTGTTGGACATGGTTGGCTTGGTACGGCAATGGCTTCTATGAATTTTGAGAAAAGCAATGCTCCGCTACATTCCCCCGACTCTTGCAGTTAGGAGAGCATACCATTTTTGTAGTGTTTGTACAAAACAAGCAATACCACAAGCCAAACACTGAGCCATGGTACACAGGAGTTTTACGCTCACGGCCTGACCAGACGCACTTAGCATGTGTAAATTGCGAAAACCAATGTGGTGAGGAACGGCAGCCATACATTTTTTGAAAGAGCACAGGCAGACCTTTTCAAGGGTAGGTGACTTGTGCAGGTTACAAAAGTGTATGGTGGCTAAAGCAGCGACTAAATGTAGGATTTGGGAAAAGAAAGGGTTGTGAGACAAAGGGCTCCAGCAAATGGGTCAAAACGTTATGAAAACCACACAAACACAACACATGGCCTACCGTCCCGCGTTCCCACAGGTGTCCCAATGAAAACGGTACCCCACATGTGGGGGTTCACCTACCTGGCCGGCAAGGGGAAAGCCTAAAACACAAGTAACCCCAAGTCTGTTTTCACACCGGAAATGTCACACTCTCACATCATACAGATATGGGCCTCGGGTGTCCAAGCCACCGAAGAAAACAGGGAACCCCATGCATTTCCGAAAAGAGGACACCCGTGGGAATCCGCAAAGGTATGATATGCCCAAATTGCCCCAGATTTTATTACCCAGACACCCCTGCAAAGTCCGAAATGTGGGAAAAAATACGCAATTTCCGCACATTTCGCTCGGCTCACCCATCGAAACACGCCCCCAACAACACATGGCCTACCGTCACGCGTTCCCACAGGTGTCCCGATGAAAACGGTACCTCACATGTGTGGGTGCACCTACCTGGCCGCCAAGGGGAAAGCCTAAAACACAAGTAACCCCAAGTCTGTTTTCACACCGGAAATGTCACACTCTCACATCATACAGATATGGGCCTCGGGTGTCCAAGCCACCAAGGAAAACAGAGAACCCCATGCATTTCCGAAAAGAGGACACCCGTGGGAATCCGCAGAGGTATGATATGCCCAAATCGCCCCAGAATTTATTACCCAGACACCCCCCCAAAGTCCGAAATGTGGGAAAAAATATGCATTTTCCTCACATTTCGCTCGACTCACCCATCGAAACACGCCCCCAACAACACATGGCCTACCGTCGCGCATTCCCACAGGTGTCCCGATGAAAACGGTACCTCACATGTGTGGGTGCACCTACCTGGCCGCCAAGGGGAAAGCCTAAAAAACAAGTAACCCCAAGTCTGTTTTCAGAGGGAAATCTCAGACATTCTGCCGACCGGCACAACGTACAGATATGGGCCTCGGGTGTCCAAGCCACCGAGGAAAACAGGGAACCCCATGCATTTCCAAAAAGAGGACACCCGTGGGAATCCGCAGAGGTATGATATGCCCAAATTGCCCCAGAATTTATTACCCAGACACCCCTGCAAAGTCCGAAATGTGGGGAAAAAAAACGCTTTTTCCGCACATTTCGCTCGACGCACCCATCGAAACACGCCCCCAACAACACATGGCCTACTGTCACGCGTTCCCACAGGTGTCCCGATGAAAACGGTACCTCACATGTGTGGGTGCACCTACCTGGCCGCCAAGGGGAAAGCCTAAAACACAAGTAACCCCAAGTCTGTTTTCACACCGGAAATGTCACACTCTCACATCATACAGATATGGGCCTCGGGTGTCCAAGCCACCAAGGAAAACAGGGAACGCCATGCGTTTCTGGAAAGAGGACACCCGTGGGAATCCGCAGAGGTATGATATGCCCAAATCGCCCCAGAATTTATTACCCAGACACCCCCGCAAAGTCCGAAATGTGGGAAAAAATACGCATTTTCCTCACATTTCGCTCGACTCACCCATCGAAACACGCCCCCAACAACACATGGCCTACTGTCCCGCATTCCCACAGGTATCCCGATGAAAACGGTACCTCACATGTGTGGGTGCACCTACCTGGCCGCCAAGGGGAAAGCCTAAAACACAAGTAACCCCAAGTCTGTTTTCAGAGGGAAATCTCAAGTCATTCGACCAACCGGCACAACGTACAGATATGGGCCTCGGGTGTCCAAGCCACCGAGGAAAACAGGGAACCCCATGCATTTCCAAAAAGAGGACACCCATGGGAATCCGCAGAGGTATGATATGCCCAAATTGCCCCAGAATTTATTACCCAGACACCCCTGCAAAGTCCGAAATGTGGGAAAAAATATGCAATTTCCGCACATTTCGCTCGGCTCACGCATTGAAACACTCCCCCAACAACACATGGCCTACCGTCACGCGTTCCCACAGGTGTCCCGATGAAAATGGTACCTCACATGTGTGGGTGCATCTACCTGGTCGCCAAGGGGAAAGCCTAAAACACAAGTAACCCCAAGTCTGTTTTCACACCGGAAATGTCACACTCTCACATCATACAGATATGGGCCTCGGGTGTCCAAGCCACCGAGGAAAACAGGGAACCCCATGCATTTCCGAAAAGAGGACACCCGTGGGAATCCGCAAAGGTATGATGTGCCCAAATTGCCCCAGAGTTTATTACCCAGACACCCCCGCAAAGTCCGAAATGTGGGAACAAATACGCAATTTCCGCACATTTCGCTCGGCTCACCCATCGAAACACGCCCCCAACAACACATGGCCTACCGTCGCGCATTCCCACAGGTGTCCCGATGAAAACGGTCCTCACATGTGTGCGTGCACCTACCTGGCCGCCAAGGGGAAAGCCTAAAACACAAGTAACCCCAAGTCTGTTTTCAGAGGGAAATCTCAGACATTCTGCCGACCGGCACAACATACAGATATGGGCCTCGGGTGTCCAAGCCACCGAGGAAAACAGGGAACCCCATGCATTTCCAAAAAGAGGACACCCGTGGGAATCCGCAGAGGTATGATATGCCCAAATTGCCCCAGAATTTATTACCCAGACACCCCTGCAAAGTCCGAAATGTGGGGAAGAAAACGCTTTTTCCGCACATTTCGCTCGACGCACCCATCGAAACACGCCCCCAACAACACATGGCCTACCGTCACGCGTTCCCACAGGTGTCCCGATGACAACGGTACCTCACATGTGTGGGTGCACCTACCTGGCCGCCAAGGGGAAAGCCTAAAACACAAGTAACCCCAAGTCTGTTTTCACACCGGAAATGTCACACTCTCACATCATACAGATATGGGCCTCGGGTGTCCAAGCCACCAAGGAAAACAGGGAACCCCATGCATTTCCGGAAAGAGGACACCCGTGGGAATCCGCAGAGGTATGATATGCCCAAATCGCCCCAGAATTTATTACCCAGACACCCCCGCAAAGTCCGAAATGTGGGAAAAATACGCATTTTCCTCACATTTCGCTCGACTCACCCATCGAAACACGCCCCCAACAACACATGGCCTACTGTCCCGCGTTCCCACAGGTGTCCCGATGAAAACGGTACGTCACATGTGTGGGTGCACCTACCTGGCCGCCAAGGGGAAAGCCTAAAACACAAGTAACCCAAGTCTGTTTTCAGAGGGAAATCTCAGACATTCTGCCAACTGGCACAACGTACAGATATGGGCCTCGGGTGTCCAAGCCACCAAGGAAAACAGGGAACCCCATGGATTTCCAAAAAGAGGACACCCGTGGGAATCCGCAGAGGTATGATATGCCCAAATCGCTCCAGGATTTATTACCCAGACACCCCCGCAAAGTCCGAAATGTGGGAAAAAATACGCAATTTCCGCACATTTCGCTCGGCTCACCGATCGAAACACGCCCCCAACAACACATGGCCTACCGTCACGCGTTCCCACAGGTGTCCCGATGAAAACGGTACCTCACATGTGTGGGTGCACCTACCTGGCCGGCAAGGGGAAAGCCTAAAACACAAGTAACCCCAAGTCTGTTTTCAGAGGGAAATCTCAGACATTCTGCCAACCGGCACAATGTACAGATATGGGCCTCGGGTGTCCAAGCCACCGAGGAAAACAGGGAACCCCATGCATTTCCAAAAAGAGGACACCCGTGGGAATCCGGAGAGGTACGATATGCCCAAATTGCCCCAGAATTTATTACCCAGACACCCCTGCAAAGTCCGAAATGTGGGAAAAAATACGCAATTTCCGCACATTTCGCTCGGCTCACCCATCGAAACACGCCCCCAACAACACCTGGCCTACCGTCACGCCTTCCCACAGTTGTCCCGATGAAAACGGTACCTCACATGTGTGGGTGCACCTACCTGGCCGCCAAGGGGGAAGCCTAAAACACAAGTAACCCCAAGTCTGTTTTCAGAGGGAAATCTCAGACATTCTGCCAACCGGCACAACGTACAGATATGGGCCTCGGGTGTCCAAGCCACCGAGGAAAACAGGGAACCCCATGCATTTCCAAAAAGAGGACACCCGTGGGAATCCGCAGAGGTATGATATGCCCAAATCGCCCCAGGATTTATTACCCAGACACCCCCGCAAAGTCCGAAATGTGGGAAAAAATACGCAATTTCCGCACATTTTGCTCGGCTCACCCATCAAAACATGCCCCCAACAACACATGGCCTACCGTCACGCGTTCCCACAGGTGTCCCGATGAAAACGGTACCTCACATGTGTGGGTGCACCTACCTGGCCGCCAAGGGGAAAGCCTAAAACACAAGTAACCCCAAGTCTGTTTTCAGAGGGAAATCTCAGACATTCTGCCGACCGGCACAACGTACAGATATGGGCCTCGGGTGTCCAAGCCACCGAGGAAAACAGGGAACCCCATGCATTTCCAAAAAGAGGACACCCGTGGGAATCCGCAGAGGTATGATATGCCCAAATTGCCCCAGAATTTATTACCCAGACACCCCTGCAAAGTCCGAAATGTGGGAAAAAATATGCAATTTCCGCACATTTCGCTCGACGCACCCATCGAAACACGCCCCCAACAACACATGGCCTACCGTCCCGCGTTCCCACAGGTGTCCCGATGAAAACGGTACCTCACATGCGTGGGTGCACCTACCTGGCCACCAAGGGGAAAGCCTAAAACACAAGTAACCCCAAGTCTGTTTTCACACCGGAAATGTCACACTCTCACATCATACAGATATGGGCCTCGGGTGTCCAAGCCACCAAGGAAAACAGGGAACCCCATGCATTTCCATAAAGAGGACACCCGTGGGAATCCGCAGAGGTATGATATGCCCAAATCGCCCCAGAATTTATTACCCAGACACCCCTGCAAAGTCCAAAATGTGGGAAAAAATACGCAATTTCCGCACATTTCGCTCGGCTCACCCATCGAAACATGCCCCCAACAACACATGGCCTACCGTCACGCGTTCCCACAGGTGTCCCGATGAAAACGGTACCTCACATGCGTGGGTGCACCTACCTGGCCGGCAAGGGGCAAGCCGAAAAAGCAAGCAACCCCCAGTCTGTTTGCAGAGGGGAATCTCAGCCATTCTGCCGACCGGCACAAAATACAGATATGGGCCTCGGGTGTCCAAGCCACCAAGGAAAACAGGGAGCCCCATGCATTTCCGAAAAGAGGACACCCGTGGGAATCCGCAGAGGTGTGATTTGCGCACATCGCCCCAGATTTTTTTACCCAGACACCCCTGCAAATTCCGAAATGTGGGGAAAAAAACGCTTTTTCCGCACATTTCGCTCGACGCACCCATCGAAACACGCCCCCAACAACACATGGCCTACCGTCCCGCATTCCCACAGGTGTCCCGATGAAAACGGTACCTCACATGCCTGGGTGCACCTACCTGGCCGGCAAGGGGCAAGCCGAAAACGCAAGCAACCCCCAGTCTGTTTGCAGAGGGGAATCTCAGCCATTCTGCCGACCGGCACAACATACAGATATGGGCCTCGGGTGTCCAAGCAACCAAGGAAAACAGGGAGCCCCATGCATTTCCGAAAAGAGGACACCCGTGGGAATCCGCAGAGGTGTGATTTGCGCACATCGCCCCAGATTTTTTTACCCAGACACCCCTGCAAAGTCCGAAATGTGGGGAAAAAAACGCTTTTTCCGCACATTTCGCTCGACGCACCCATCGAAACACGCCCCTAACAACACATGGCCTACCGTCCCTCGTTCCCACAGGTGTCCCGATGAAAACGGTACCTCACATGCGTGGGTGCACCTACCCGGCCGGCAAGGGGCAAGCCGAAAACGCAAGCAACCCCCAGTCTGTTTGCAGAGGGGAATCTCAGCCATTCTGCCGACCGGCACAACATACAGATATGGGCCTCGGGTGTCCAAGCCACCAAGGAAAACAGGGAGCCCCATGCATTTCCGAAAAGAGGACACCCGTGGGAATCCACAGAGGTCTGCCTTGCGCAAATTGCCCCAGTTTTTCTTAGCCACAATCCCCGACAAAGTGTGATATTTGGTGGGGAAAAAACACAATGTTCACTTTGTCTGGGGTTCTGGGTAATAAATTCTGGCCCGCTTCGCGCAAATCAGACCTCTGCGGATTCCCACGGGTGTCCTCTTTTCGGAAATGCATGGGGCTCCCTGTTTTCCTTGCTGGCTTGGACACCCTAGGCCCAAATCTGTAGGTTGCCCACATGAACAAATTGTGCTGTGGCGAAAGGCTTGGGGTTACCAGCGGGTTACCCTTTTCCTTTTGCGCCCCCGGTAGGTGCACCCACACATGCGAGGTACCTTTTTCGTCGGGACACCTGTGGGAACACAAGAAGGTATGACATCTGCTGTTGGCGACGTGTTTCGGTGAGTGGACACAGGGAAATGTCTCTGAAATTGGCCGGAAATGAAGACAATTCTCAGACATTTCGCTCTGGCCACCCACCGAAACACACCGCCAACAACACGTGGCCTACCTTCCCGTTTCCCCACACGTGTCCCGATGAAAACGGTACCTCACATGTGTGGGTGCACTGTGATGCTGGAAATGCATCAGAAGGACAGAGCCTCTGAATCCTTGTCCCTTACTGCTTTTTATCGTGTGTTCTGTCATGTTTTCTGCCCAGGAGTCCATGTGGGACTCCTGGCAGTGCAGCTCTCTCTTTTGGTTTGGTGAACAGACCCATGGGATACCCTTATGGCACCCCTGGGTAGGGGTACAACCCTGTGCCCCTAGTGTATGTTTTTGGGCACCTGTGGGTGGCCCACAGAGCAGGGTATGGGCTGGTGGCAGCTCCATGCTGAATTTGACAGGTGCTCTGGGTGTCCTCCATTTTGGGATACCCAGGCCCTGCCATTGGAATCAGTTGATTCCTGATAGGAAACAAGATGGCCCCTGTGGCCTCTTGCTTTCTATTGCCTGTTACCTTGTTTTCCCAAAGTCCTGGGAAGCCCTGACTCTGTCCCTTCCCCCTGACTGGCTGTTGGGTGGAAGTTCCATATATGGTGTTGTTGTGAAGGCCCAGCTAGACTGACTGGAGCCTTCCCAGTGACTGTATGTTGTGGGTACCTCCTGTGGGTGGGACCTGGGTGAATGGAGTGTGTGACCAATATACACTCCTTGTTGTGGTTGTCTGGTTTCTGGCATGAGAGACAAAGACTGAGACAGCCCTGCCCGAAACTGGCCTGAATGCAGTGTGTAGTGTTCAATGGCTGGGTACTTGTTCCAATCCACATTCCTTGTTGTGAGTGTCTGAAAGGGAGGAGTGTGGCCTGAATGCACTGTGTGCCTGATTGGCTGACTGTCTGCATGAATGCCCCTCTGTATGATTGGCTGCTGAGTGTATGCCAGCAGTGTGGATGAGAGACAGAATAGTATATCTGGGGACCTCTCACCACTGGTAATTGTTCAGGAACGTTCAGGAACATTCAGAAGCGTTCAGAAGCTGAGTCTCCACTCAAGAGTAACTGGAATTGCTGATCCTCGACGTCCAGCTGGAAGAAGAAGACTTGCTGTTGCATTTGCTTCGACAGATCTGAAGGTTGCCGAATTCGTCGAGGACTGACCCGAGAGAGGACCTGGTAAGGCGCCCTCTTCCCGTGCTCCGAGGGACCATCGAGCACCGCTCCATCTTCGCCAAAGCGCCCTGGAAGACAGACCCTCGAAAGGCTGCTGACCCGAGACGGGACCGCCGAGGAGATCGAAGTGAAGCACCCGGACATCGACGCCGTCGAAATCCATTGCCGTCGACCAGGGTTCGCAGGTTTGTGTAACCGCTGGAGGCCCGTCGAAGTTGGGTTGCCCAGCCGTGGGAACCACTTGACGCCGTGCCGCCGACGACCGGAGCCGTCCGCTCCTTGCCTAAGAACATTTGAATCGAAGGACTCCCTCGTCCGCACCGTCGACCGCTTTATCCTGCCGGAGAAAGTCGAGGACGACCAACGCGCCGAGGAGAAACCTGCCGGTGGGTTTCCCGCCACCCGAAGACCCCAAAGACTCGAACGACTCGACGCCCTTGCTGGGCCTCCGTCTCCACAATCTTTGCGGTCTAGAACTATTGTCAAAGAGGTGCCCCGCACGCCTCTGCCTTGCAGGACGCCGACGCTCCGACGCCGACGAGCACCGCTCGGACGAAGCTGCCGCCTCATCGACGCCGTTCTACCCTGTTTGTCGACGGACGTTCGACGCCCTGTGTCTCCCGCTTGAAAGGGAAGGCATTCAAGAAGGGCCGTCGATTCCCCGCCGCCGAACGCCAAGTTCCTCGACGCCTCTCGACGATCCGTGACTCCCGCTTGAAAGGGGGTCGCTCAAGAAGGATCTGTCGACGCCTCTTCGAAGAACTCGACTCCACCAGGTACATTGGGGGGGGTAAAAACATTATAGGAGGGAATAAGACTTGCAGAACAATATATGGACTGGGCTTGTGCTATATCTTTATTTTACAGGTTACCCAGGTGGGGGGATCTCCACACAGAACTGTGTCTAGTGGTAGGGGCCAGTATTCTGCCTATTGTTCAACCACCTTGTTCTCTCTCTTCTCTCTATTGCTGGTTTCACTCTATTGATCTGTGTGACATGATTACAGTATTGTTGATGCACTTTTCATGAGATCTAATACAAAGGGTGGTACCACTTTAGAACTGTATATATTTGCCATTGTTGATTTTCCTAAGTACAAAGTGAGTTATTATGATAAGTGTACATAACCTTGAATATTGATTATATAAAGACTGAGTTCTAACCAAGACAGTGTGTGGACATTCCTTTGTGGGGGCTTGGGGACTACACTGTACTTAAGAACCAGCCTGCATCACCTCCTGAGAAGCTAGGCCTTGATTGCTCGTCCATTGCTACCGTAATAGGGAATCTTGGCTGGGGTCTTCTGTGCCTCTCCTCTACCATATAGAGAGCAGAAGTACAGACACCCCCTACCAGTCTTTACAGCTGGTGGCAGCGGTGGGATGCTTATGGTTTTAAGAATCAGTGTATAACCGTGCCACTTACAAAGAATATCTGCACTTTATTAAATTAAGGTTTAGTTGTGTACAAGATAACTGCATTACAAACAATGGAGTCTATTGCAAATGGCAAATTGACTCGGATGAGCTTGGAGGATCTCCAGAGTGCTTGTGAAGCCAGGGAGTTAGACTTTGTGGATAAGTCTAGGGCTGAGCTGATAGCTGCCCTGGTGGACTACCAGACGGATAGTGAAACTCTTGATGAGGGGGGGAATGCAACCAACGAGGACTCTGCCCCTGGGGTTTCTACTGAATCTGTTTCTGGGAATGCCGCCATTCCTGCTGCCTCTGTTCCAAACCCCAGCAATTCCTTGGAGCTTGAGTTATTAAGGATGAAATTGGCCTTTGGATACCGCAAGTTGGAAATAGATGCTGAGCTTAAGAAAGAGGAGTTGGCGCAACAAGTGGAGCTCAAGAATAGGGATCTTGAACTCAAGAGCCAGGACACTGAATGTCAGAGAATCCAGCTAGAGAAAGCTAGAGTGGAGACTTCAGCTAAAACCAGTGAGAGTGTCAGGTCCCCAGCCACCAAGTTTATGAAAGATTTGGTTGGTGTATTTGTGGAGGGTTCAGATATCCTCCAATGGATTGAAGCGTTTGAAATGGCTTGTGGGATTCACGATGTTGATAAAAGAGATTGGGCTAAGTGTTTGTTAAGCAGAGTGCCTCAAACTGGATATGACTGTATTCTGAAGCTGAGTGTGGAAGAAAGGGGTCAGTATGAGTGTATGAAGTCTGCTTTGATTGCCAAGTTTGGCAAGACACCTACCCAATACCTTAGAAGGTTCAGGGATTTTAAGAAAAGAGAGAATGTGTCTTGGGTTGACTGGGTGAGTGCTGCGCACATGAACATGATGGGGTGGATCGATGGGTACAAGGTTAAGACTTTTGTTGAATTGTCCCACCTCTTGTTTTTTGAGCATTTTTCTGAAGCCTGTTCACCAGAGCTGCGTCAGTATGTGGCTGACCATAACATTTTGGACCCCTTTAAGCTGGCTAGGTTGGCTGACAAGTGGGTCCCCCACCGGGTGTCCCCTAAGGACTCCAGTGGGAAGGACAAGGACAAAGAAAAGGGGGCCTCTCAGAAGGCTGAGGAGTCCCACAAGCAGTCACAGTCAGGTAAACCTAAACCTTCCTCTCCCAAGACCCAAAAATCTAGTGGGGATAAGTCATCTGTGGGTGGAAATAAGAGTAGTGGTCCACCTGCTGCAAAGCAGGCTCCCAGTGGTTCCAGTACCGTACCCCGCACTCCTGGCGCTTGTTGGGACTGTGGGGCTCTGGATCACAAAAGGGGTGACTCCAAGTGTAAAGGTAAGGCACTTGGAGTACAGGCTGTCAGCCTGACCTACCCTTACCCCGTGTCTGAGGTGGAGGCCACTGTCCTCCTCTCCTCTACCGGGATCACATTTGGTGCTCCGGTAGAGATTTCCTTAGTGTCCCTTGGGGCCTGGGACCAGTATGCAGAAGTACTGGCGACTATCCCACAGAACACCCGTAGGTTTTTGAGAAGTGTCCTCTTGAATGGCCAGCCTTCTACTGGTTTGAGAGACACTGGGGCAAGCATGACAGTGGTGGACAGGACCCTGCTCAAGCCAGAGGACTATGTAGGTGTTCCTCTGAGAACCACCAGGTTAGCTGGTGGGCCTCCCAAATTATCGCCTGTAGCCTTAGTCACACTCATGATTGGAGACAAGACAGCAAAGCTTCCTGTCCTGGTTCAGGACAATGTCCCTGCTAACATTCTGTTAGGAAATGATCTAGTAGAGTTAGGGTTGATCTCGGATGGTCTTCCCATGACTGCTGCTGCAGTCACTAGGTCACAGGTGACACCGGGTCTGGCTGTGGGTCAGGTACCCGAGCCAAAGGCAAGGCCTAAGGCAAGAAGAAGGAAGAGCAAGAAGGCCACCTCTGTGGAGGGAACACCTTCTCTTCCTGCTGTTCCGACAGCACCCATCGGGATCCATGCTCCGGACGGGCTGGGTCCAGTGGAAAACCCAAACTCAACTCCTGTGGGAGAAGAGACAGAAGACTCTCCTGTGGGAGAGGTTCTCAACCCGGAGGATCATCCCGACCTTCAATGCTTGTTAGCTGAAGGGGGACCCTCCCGGGCAGACTTCTGTAAGGGACAGAGAGAGTGCCACTCTCTCGAGGGACTGAGGAAACAGGCCCTGTCCCAGGCACAAGGAGAAGTGCCTAGGACATTCCGGATTTATTGGGAGGGTGAGCTCCTTGTTAGTGAGCCCACTAAGCCTGAACCTGGTGCCCCCAAGAGGTTGGTGGTACCCCAGGTTTACAGGCCCTTCCTACTGCAGTTGGCGCATGAGGTGCCCTTGGCTGGTCATCTTGGGACCAAGAAGACTAAGCAGAGGCTCTCTGCCCATTTCTACTGGCCACGGATGGGAGTAGAGGTGGAGTCCCACTGCAGGACCTGCCCAACTTGTCAGTTGTCTGGCAAGACTGGAGGCAAGGTCATTGCCCCACTGCAGCCATTGCCAGTGGTTGGCACACCATTTGTGAGGGTGGGCATCGACATCGTCGGTCCCCTTGACCCTCCCACTTCAGGTGGACATCGGTTCATCCTGCTCTTGGTAGATCATGCCACCAGGTACCCTGAGGCAATACCCCTTCGGACTGTTACTGCCAAGGTGGTTGCCAGGGCTCTCCTGGGCATTTTCACCCGTGTTGGATTCCCCAAGTCGGTTGTCTCTGACAGAGGATCCAACTTCATGTCTAGTTACATGAAAACCATGTGGAAAGAGTGCGGGGTAACCTACAAGTTCTCCACCTCTTACCACCCCCAGACCAATGGTCTGGTTGAGAGATTTAATAAAACTCTCAAGGGCATGCTAGGGGCTTTGGAAGAACCCCTAAGGAGGAAATGGGATCTCCTCCTGCCATGCCTGCTGTTTGCTTACAGAGAGGTACCTCAAGAGGGTGTTGGTTTCAGCCCCTTTGAGTTACTCTTTGGACATCCCGTGAGGGGGCCCCTCGCCTTGATCCGAGAAGGCTTGGAAGCCACCCCTCCCGGTCCCGCCAAGCAAGTGGGGGACTATGTGTTAGGCCTCAGACGGAGGATGACACAGATGATGGGTCAGGCGACAGCAAATCTCAAGGCCAGCCAGGAATTGAATAAGTACTGGCATGACCTTAAAGCCTCGCAAGTGGATTGGACTCCGGGACAGGAAATCCTTGTGATGGAGCCTACCAAGCCTAGAGCTTTGGCAGACAAGTGGACTGGACCCTTCAGGATCATCTCCAAGATGGGCGAAGTCAATTATCTGGTTGACATGGGAGCCTCTGGGGTAGCCCCTCAGGTATTCCATGTCAACAGGCTCAAGCCTTTCCACCGGCGAGCAGAAGTCTCATGTCTCTTGCTAGCTTCAGGGCAAGAAGAGGATGAGAGTGAGCCCCTTCCTGATTTGCTGCACAGCGACCCTCAGGATGGCTCAGTGGAGGGAGTACATCTCTCTCCGGATTTGACAACAGAGCAACAGAGGGCCTGCAGGGCTTTGCTCCAACAGTATGCCTCTCTGTTTTCACTGACGCCAGGCCTTACACCGTGGTGTAGGCATGAAATTGACACTGGTGACAGTGTGCCTGTCAAAAGCAGGTGCTACCGTATGTCAGATACCGTCAAGAACCACATCCAGGCTGAGGTCGCCAAGATGTTGGATCTGGGTGTTATTGAACCCTCAACCAGTCCCTGGTCCAGTCCAGTGGTCCTTGTCCCCAAGGCAAGTTCCCAGGCGGGTACCAAGGATTGGAGGTTCTGTGTGGACTACCGAGGAGTCAATGCCGTCACCAAAACTGACGCGCACCCATTGCCCAGGGCTGATGAGCTCGTGGACACCATAGGTGCTGCCAAATTTGTGAGCACCTTTGACCTTACCTCAGGCTATTGGCAAATAGCTCTGACGGACCATGCCAAGGAAAAGACGGCCTTCTCAACACCTGAGGGACTCTACCAGTTTAGGGTCATGCCTTTTGGGTTGAAGAATGCCCCTGCCACCTTCCAGAGATTGGTCAACCATGCGCTCAGTGGGCTGGAAGCCTTTTGTGTGGCTTACTTAGACGACATTGCCATCTACAGTTCCACCTGGGAAGAGCATTTGACACATCTGGATAAGGTGTTGCAGGCCTTGAAAAGGGCTAACCTCACTATCAAGGCCACCAAGTGCCAGATAGCTCAGGGGAAAGTTACCTATCTTGGTCATGAGGTAGGAGGGGGTCAAATCCAACCTCTCTCCAGTAAAGTACAGGATGTACAGAACTGGGAGACTCCCACTACTCAAACCCAGGTGAGAGCCTTTTTGGGCCTCACTGGGTACTATCGCAATTTCATGGCGGACTATGGAACCATAGCTGCTCCCCTGACAGCCCTAACTTCACCCAAACAGCCTAGGAAGGTTAATTGGACCGAAGACTGTCAGAGGGCCTTTGATGGCTTGAAAGAAAGTCTGTGTAGGGCACCTGTGTTGTGTGCACCTGACTACAGCCGACCCTTTATCGTCCAGACGGATGCCTGCGACACCGGAATTGGAGCTGTCTTGTCCCAGTTAGATGACAAAGGGAGAGAACATCCTATCATATTCATCAGTAGACAACTCAAGGGTAGAGAACTCAGGTGGGCTACTGTTGAAAAGGAGTATTTTAGTATAGTTTGGAGCCTTAGGCGTTTTAGGCCCTACCTTACGGGGTCTACCTTCAAGGTCCAAACAGATCATAAGCCCCTGAAGTGGCTTATGCAGATGAAGGGGGAGAATCCGAAATTGCTCAGGTGGTCCATTAGCCTGCAAGGGCTAGACTTCACCATAGAGCACAGACCAGGGAAGAGTCACGATAATGCAGATGGCCTTTCCAGAAGGTATGTTGACCGTCTGGATGAGGGTGTCTATCCCGTGGGAGATTAGACACCCTCCACCTCAGTCTGGGGGGGGCGACTGTGATGCTGGAAATGCATCAGAAGGACAGAGCCTCTGAATCCTTGTCCCTTACTGCTTTTTATCGTGTGTTCTGTCATGTTTTCTGCCCAGGAGTCCATGTGGGACTCCTGGCAGTGCAGCTCTCTCTTTTGGTTTGGTGAACAGACCCATGGGATACCCTTATGGCACCCCTGGGTAGGGGTACAACCCTGTGCCCCTAGTGTATGTTTTTGGGCACCTGTGGGTGGCCCACAGAGCAGGGTATGGGCTGGTGGCAGCTCCATGCTGAATTTGACAGGTGCTCTGGGTGTCCTCCATTTTGGGATACCCAGGCCCTGCCATTGGAATCAGTTGATTCCTGATAGGAAACAAGATGGCCCCTGTGGCCTCTTGCTTTCTATTGCCTGTTACCTTGTTTTCCCAAAGTCCTGGGAAGCCCTGACTCTGTCCCTTCCCCCTGACTGGCTGTTGGGTGGAAGTTCCATATATGGTGTTGTTGTGAAGGCCCAGCTAGACTGACTGGAGCCTTCCCAGTGACTGTATGTTGTGGGTACCTCCTGTGGGTGGGACCTGGGTGAATGGAGTGTGTGACCAATATACACTCCTTGTTGTGGTTGTCTGGTTTCTGGCATGAGAGACAAAGACTGAGACAGCCCTGCCCGAAACTGGCCTGAATGCAGTGTGTAGTGTTGAATGGCTGGGTTCTTGTCCCAATCCACATTCCTTGTTGTGAGTGTCTGAAAGGGAGGAGTGTGGCCTGAATGCACTGTGTGCCTGATTGGCTGACTGACTGCATGAATGCCCCTCTGTATGATTGGCTGCTGAGTGTATGCCAGCAGTGTGGATGAGAGACAGAATAGTATATCTGGGGACCTCTCACCACTGGTAATTGTTCAGGAACGTTCAGGAACGTTCAGAAGCGTTCAGAAGCTGAGTCTCCACTCAAGAGTAACTGGAATTGCTGATCCTCGACGTCCAGCTGGAAGAAGAAGACTTGCTGTTGCATTTGCTTCGACAGATCTGAAAGTTGCTGTATTCGTCGAGGACTGACCCGAGAGAGGACCTGGTAAGGCGCCCTCTTCCCGTGCTCGGAGGGACCATCGAGCACCGCTCCATCTTCGCCGAAGCGCCCTGGAAGACAGACCCTCGAAAGGCTGCCGACCCGAGACGGGACCGCCGAGGAGATCGAAGTGAAGCACCCGGACATCGACGCCGTCGAAATCCATTGCCGTCGACCAGGGTTCGCAGGTTTGTGTAACCGCTGGAGGCCCGTCGAAGTTGGGTTGCCCAGCCGTGGGAACCACTTGACGCCGTGCCGCCGACGACCGGAGCCGTCCGCTCCTTGCCTAAGAACATTTGAATCGAAGGACTCCCTCGTCCGCACCGTCGACCGCTTTATCCTGCCGGAGAAAGTCGAGGACGACCAACGCGCCGAGGAGAAACCTGCCGGTGGGTTTCCCGCCACCCGAAGACCCCAAAGACTCGAACGACTCGACGCCCTTGCTGGGCCTCCGTCTCCACAATCTTTGCGGTCCAGAACTATTGTCACCGAGGTGCCCCGCACGCCTCTGCCTTGCAGGACGCCGACGCTCCGACGCCGGATGGGCCCATTAGTGTGGCTATCTGCCCCCAGGGTGCCCAAACCCTACTGCCCCATCTATTGGGGGTCCTGCCCCACCTTTTGGGGTGCCCCCCCCCCACCCACAATGGCTGGGGGACACACCTCATGCAGGCCTCCCTGTGCCTCCTCCAAACGGCTGCATGAGGTACACCCCACCTCCATTTGGTGTGAGGGGGGAGAGGGCCACCCCAAAAGGTGGGGCAGGACCCCCAATAGATGGGGCAGTAGGGTTTGGGCACCCTGGGGGCAGATAGCCACACTAATGTGGCCATCTGCACCAAGCAAAGTTGGGTAAACAAAAAAAATATACAAAATCACAGGCTGCTTTTTAGGGGGGGCTGAGGGCCACCCTAAATTGGCAGCGCATGATGTACCGCAACGGGGGGTGACCCTCAACCCCCCCCACCCCAAATGGAGGGCCCCACCTCATGCAACCCTCCCTGGGGGCAGATATCTGCTCCTAGGAAGGGGCATCTGACCCCAGGGAGGGATGCATGAGGTGAGCCCCCCCCCTATCCACCACGATCTGAACTATGCTATTACTGACAAGGGACTGTTAGCCATCAAGGCGGCCTTCAAAGCCTGGCGACATTACCTCCTCGGAGCTAGACACGCCATCACAGTAATTACCGATTATCACAATTTACAGTACCTGAAGGTGGCAAAAGCCCAATCATCTCGCCAACTCCGATGGGCATTATTTTTTGCTGAGTTTGACTTTGTAATTACCTACCGACCTGGCTGTCGAAATGGCAAGGCAGACGCACTGTCCCGTATAGGAGTAGACGAGGAAAATGCCAACCCCGACCCAGTGCCTATCATTCCTGGTGAGAAGATTCTTGGGATTACTATGTCTCTAACGTTAGAAGACGTTGAAGAGAGTATCTCTCATATCATGGATTCCAACACCCTAAGGGATTGGCCGACCAAAAGTCCTCACCACTCGGTCACAAACCAACTACCCTATTTTCGAGGACGTCTCTATCTACCCAGCAGAGAACTTCAGGAAAAAGTAATCTCACATTACCATGACTCATTAGTAGAAGGTCATCCTGGAATCTCAAAAACTGAGGCCAAGGTCAAACGACATTTTTGGTGGCCGACATGGCGTAAGGACATCAAGCAGTTTGTGCTATCCTGTGGAGTTTGCGCTCAAAACAATGCGCAAAAAAAAATCACCAGGCCTGCTTCAGCCATTAGACATTCCACCAACACCTTGGCATACACTATCTCTTGATTTTGTAACAGACCTTCCTCCGAGTAATGGATTCAACACAATTTTAGTAGTGGTGGATTTGTTTTCAAAAATGGCCCATTTCATCCCGTTAAAAGGACTACCCTCAGCTTCAATTCTGGCTAAAGAATTTCTGGAACAGATTGTCCGGATTCACAGATTCCCTTCCATTCTGATCTCAGTCCGTGGCAGCCAGTTTATCTCACGCTTCTGGAAGAAGTGTTGCGATTTAGCTCAAATCGACGTAAGACTTTCCACCAGTCACCATCCCCAAACCGATGGGCAAACAGAGAGAACAAACCAGACCTTGGAGCAATATATCAGGTGCATGTTACATCAAACTGAAGGCAGCTGGAAGGATGTTTTATGGATCACCGAGTATGCCTATAACAACTCACTCCATTCCAGCACAGGTCAAAGTCCCTTCTATACAATCTACGGGTTACACCCACAAACTTCCAACCTTGACCCGCCACAACTTCTGGAAATGCCAGCTGTAAAAAGTTTGCACTCTACCATCTCCCAATCCTTCAAACAAGCAACAGATCATCTAAAGCAGGCTAAGGAAAGGTACAAGATATCAGCCGACGCGCATAGAAGTGAAGCTCCAAGATATCAGGTTGGGGATGAAGTCTGGTTGGCATCAAAGCACATACCTGTGAAAGGGCCATAATCAATCCAGTGGCTATGAAATTGGACTTACCCCCGCACATGAAAATTCATCCAGTGTTCCACGTCTCACTTTTGATACCGGTGCAACCTGGAACGCGAGTTATGAAACCACCGAAACCGGTCACAGTGAACGGGGAACCCGAGTTCGAGGTTAAGGAGATTCTGGACTCAAAAATCACCGAATCAAAACTCTTTTACTTGATAGACTGGAAAGGGTACGGACCGCATGAAAGATCATGGGAACCTAGCGAGAATGTACATGCTCCACGGTTAATGAAAAGGTTCCACTGCAATCACCTAAACAAACCAGGACCAATGAGTGGATCAGCCATTAGGGGGGCCTTGGGGGGAGTGCTGTCATGGTGCAAGCACCCAAAACCCTGAAACCGGTGGGGCCATCCCGGACTTTGGCCTCCTTGGGGGCTTATCAGGCCCCAGCTAGGCTCACCTGGACTCAATCCTGGTGCCACTGGCACCAGGCTCATGGAGGTGTTAGCTACATGGTCCATTAACTTGGCTCTGAGAGGCTGAGCCATTCAGTTCAGGGTGTGGCCTGGAACTACTTTACCTGAGAGACAGGATACGGAGAAGAGGACTATTTTCTTGCAACTACTTGCAAGGCTATTTAAACCGCACCCAGCAATCTGAACACTCTTCGCGTTATTCTGCACTCCTGCAGCGTAACGCTCACCGTGTCAGATCAGCTCTTGCTTCCTTCTGCCACGCCCGTCCAGAGTCTTCCATCCATCGGCACCTGCGAACAGAGAATAACAGGAGTTATTTAAGCATTGAAGGCCTTACCTGCAGTACATCCAGATCTCATCACCTGCTTTCCCACAGACCGCAGCATCTCCAGAACAGAACGAAAAGTACCCTCTCGGGTAGCTACTCACCTGATCGGCCCGCTCCAGGATCTTCATCGGGCAGTTCTTCACTCAGACACCGTCACACAGTTCCTCCATTTTTCTTCCTGGAATCACGCCATAACTGCTGAACAGAAAAAGACAAGCAGGTTAGTCGCACGTAGCAATGGAAAGCTAAAGAGGCGAACATTCGCGCGCCCAGCACAGCGCTATACTTACCGGCAGGAATCCTGAGCATCATTGTCAGGAGAGTCATCCATCATCCGAAGGTCGCTTAACGCCGCACCTGTAAGACAATAACAGACATTAGTTATCTTGAACAGAAAGACTTAAAGGCAGTTATTCGAAGGAGTCATTGGAATAGAGACTTACCTGCTTACTCCCGGGCCTTTTACTTCAGAAACCTCCTTCGGATCAGTGACGTAACTCGATGCAGGAAAGACTGTGAACCGCACCCCTGACAGAGTGTGCAGGACAGAGAGCTTGCCCATTAAAAAACCGAGGTGAGCCAGAAGAAGAGAAGGAAAGATCGGAAGGAGGTGAGCTAATATCTTGTTTCGACTTGCAGGCGAACATCTCCTGAAGCAAGGACTAAGGGAAGACGCAAGCTAGCATCTCCAGTCAAGCAGAGCAGCATCAGGACAGACATCATCCTACACACATGTGGAGACCAGGTGAGCGTGACAGAGAACAGAGTGAATACAGAGAAAGAAAAAGAAGTGAAGGATAGGGTGAATTTGAAAACAAGGTTGCTACTTCAGCAAGTGACGGGACACATTAGAGGGAGAGGAAACGAGCAAGGCAGAAGTAATTTGAATATGCATGGAGGGCCGCTGGGACTAAATCAGTGTGCGTACTGCAGAGAGGAAGGTCACTGGCGAGCGCAATGTCCACATTTACAAAATAGAAATGGGAGTGGTCAGAGAAGACAGCATAGAGGACACCCAGGAACAAATGGACAGAATAGAAACAATATGCAGCAGCACCAAAATAATCAAGGAAATGTTACCCAGAATCAGAACCAAGCTCAAAATCAGACTGCTTTTAGTCAAACCCAGAGCCAGCAGAACACACAGTATGGAAATCAGAGTGAGCGAAATAGAGGAAAGGGCGGAAACATTTTTGATACACAACCAAATACGTATTATAGTAGTGATTACACATCGGATGATGTGTTGTTCCCTCAAAAGGACAGCCCAAGACAGGGGTCAGAACCAGTGTCTATTCCCGTGAATCAGAAAGGGCCCTACGTAGAAATGAAAGTCGGGAATAGAGAGCATAGCTTTCTCGTAGATACAGGGGCGCAAAAGTGCTCCATAGACCATCACCTGGTTCCGGAAATACCACTGTCAGGGCAAAGGAATATTTCAGTAGGGTTTGCAGGTACCCCAGTAATCAATCCAGTGTCCCAAACAGTACCAGTAATATTAGGTCCATTTACTGAATATTGTCCATTTCTCCTAACAGAAAATTGTGGGGAAAATCTTTTGGGATTACATTTATTGAAAAAACTAAGTGCGGTTATCCTTTGCACTCCTGATGGAGTGTTCTTGACAATTTCGCCACAAAATGTACCAGTGTCTGAATTGTTGTCCAAACCTTTGCCAGGAGAATTGTGTGAAGTGCCAACTTGCATATGGGCGATGAATGACAATGATGTGGGATGCTTGAAAATAGAGCCAGTAAAAGTTGTTCTAAAAGAGGGAGTGACGCTACCACGTATTCCACAGTATAAAATTTTGGTAGAGGGAGAAAAAGGATTGAAAAGTATAGTTTCAGGTTTGGTAAAACTGGGGGTGATTGAAGAGATTACAGGCAGTACATGTAACAGCCCCATTCTCCCAGTGTATAAGAAAGGAGGTAATGAAGTACCATATAGTTTCATAATTGATCTGCGTGCATTAAACAAAGTGGTAAATCCTCAATTCCCATTGGTCCCAGACATCACCACGATTTTGACAATGATACCCGCCTCGGCAGAGTACTTTAGTGTTATAGACTTGAAGAATGCCTTCTTCAGCATTCCAGTACACAAGGATAGTAGATATCTGTTTGCCTTCACATTAGGAGGACGATCATTTACATTCACGTGCATTCCACAGGGCTACACAGAGAGTCAGAGTATTTACAGCTGGGCATTGAAAGAACAGCTAGATATGCTAGAATTACCGGCAGGTTGTGTATTATTACAATATATAGACAATCTATTGATTGCTTCCGATACAGAGGAGATTTGTAAAAGTACTGTTTTATTGTCATCACACTTAGCAGCACATGGCCATAAAGGAAGCTTAAAGAAATTCCAATATTGTCGAAAGGAGGTGGCTTATTTGGGCTACCTACTTTCGAGAGAGGGGAGAAGACTGACGCCAGAATGAATAGAGAGTATTTCTGGTATGCCTATTCCAAAAACACAGAAACGAGTCAGAGCTATAATAGGCATGGCTTCTTATTGCCGGCAGTGGATTGTGAACTTTGCATTGATTGTGAAGCCAGTGGTGGCATTGACAAAAAAGGATGCTGTGATGCATTTGCAATGGAATGAACAATGTCAGAGAGCACTTGATCTGCTCAAAACTGCATTGTGTTCCGCTCCAGTTTTGGGCACACCAAACTATGAACATTTTTTTAGATTGTTTGTACATAAGAGTGAAGGCTGCGCGTTGGCTGTTTTGACACAGGAACAAGGTGGAAGAAATAGACCATGGAGCTATTTTTCTTCCGCACTGGACCCTGTAGCGCGTGCACTACCACGTTGTTTGCGAGCTGTTGCAGCGGCTACTGCATCAGTGAAACAAACTGAAGGAATGGTGTTGGGGCACACCTTAATTTTGATGGTGCCACATGCTATAGACGTTCTATTAAATAGAACGCAGACGCAACACCTCACATCTGCTAGATTGACTAGATATGAAATTTTCCTGTTTGTGCCACACATCCAAATTATGAGGTGTAGCGCTTTGAATCCTGCAGAATTAATGCCACTGCCCACGGTAGAATTAGGGGAGAATGAATCGCCTCCACATGATTGTTTAATGGTCACTGAGGAAGAAACGAAAGGAAGAATTGATTTAACAGATACCCCACAAAAAGAGCCAGATGGAAAACTGTTTTGCGACGGCTCCTGTTTTAAATTACCTGATCGCACATCAACTGCAGCCTATGCTATCACTACACTGAAAAGAATCGTAGAAAGCAAAAGAATCCCCTACAACTCTGCACAAGCAGCGGAGATAATAGCTTTGACCAGAGCCTGTGAGATTTCTGAAAATCTAAGTGTAAACATATATACTGACAGCCAATACGCCTTTGGAATGGTTCATAACTTTGGCAGACTCTGGACTGAGAGGGGTTTCTTGACATCACATGGAGGCAGAATTCAACATGGCCCTTTGATTGTACGATTGCTGTCTGTGCTTACGTGTCCAAAGCACCTAGCAATAGTGAAATGCGAGGCACATAAAAAAGTAACATGTAAAGTGGGAGAGGGAAACGCATTTGCAAACAGGATTGCAAAGCAAACTGCCACTGATTTCAATACCAAAATGTTGACAGTACAGTCTGAGGAAGTGCCCTGCATAATAGAAAATGGAATTTCTACTGTTAAAGCGATGCAGGCAGAATCCACTGCTGACGAGATACAAGAGTGGGCTGAGGGCTCTGCAGAATTAGATCTAGAAGGTTGCTGGGTAGACAAGAAGAGTAGAAACTGAATGCTGTCCAACTCCTATGTAACTGCAATGGTCACAATGGCCGCCCACAGTCCTACACACATTTGTGCTAAAAAGGTAGTCCAGCATTTAGCCACAGTATGGCAGAACACACACATAAAGAAAAATGCCGAAAGGCTGGTACAAAATTGTATTACGTGCTTGCAACACAATGTGGGGAAGAGAACGGTGACTCCAACAGGCAGTTTTGGCCCTCCCTCTATGCCATTTAAGGTAATCCATTTTGATTTCATAGAGATGGAGAGGTGCCAAAACTTGAAGTACGTTGTAGTGGTTGTGTGTGCGTTCAGTAAGTGGGTGGAAGCATATCCATTAAAAGACTGCACCGCCATGAGCACTGCAAAAGTAATGTTGAAGGAATATTTTTCACGGTTCGGTCTGCCCCGGGTCATATGGTCAGATAATGGCCCGCATTTTGTGGGCGCAGTGATATTACAGATTTGTGCAGGTCTCCAGATTGACAAGAAATTCCACTGCTCCAGATACCCCATGAGTGCCGGTCTTATTGAACGTCACAACGGCATATTAAAGGCCAAAATAAGTAATATTTGTGCAGGAAACAAGTTGTGTTGGGTAGACGCATTACCGCTAACGTTGCTGTGCATGCGCACATCTGTGCAGGCAAGGACTGGGCTCTCCCCGTACGAGATCGTAATGGGGAGGCCGGCGAATGTTTGGTGTGCACCACAGCCGAAGCGGCTAAAAGAAGTAGAATATCCTGTGCTCAGTACTTATTGTAACCTTTGATGCAGAAATTGCGTTTGATTCATCAGCAGGTGCAGGAGGCTCTGCCCGTCAGGAACACTGGTCCGGGGCATTCACTGGAACCTGAAGAGTGGGTTCTAGTGAAGAATTTTGAGAGAAAGTCATCGCTTGCACCCAGATGGCGTGGACCCTACCTGATACTTTTGACAACATAAACTGCAATCCACGCGGACAGGAAGAAGGCGTGGATACATGCAACGCATGCTAAGAAGATCCCATCGCCGTTGAAAAAACTGCCTGATCGAGACGACCAAAAAGAGACAGCGGCCCCAGAAACGAAAGAAATTGTTGCCAGTTCTTTGCCACGAAATCTGTCTGATCCTGAAATAAAGCCTGAAACTAAGCTTGAAAAAATTGCTATAAAGGAGAAAGGGCAAAGAGTACCCCAACGTTGTCCAGCAGAACCTGCATCACTGCTGACTGGCACAAAGCCTGAATCATCTCTCTGGCGCCCATCATCTGTCATTGCGCCGCAGGCTGACTCCGAGCCTGAGTCTGGAAGTGCACCCGCACTATTCATTGATCACACGATACCAGGAGCAAGGCGGTATAATTTACAGCCTTGGAAGAAGGAAATCTGCATTTCTTTTTGATCTTTGTTGCCTCTGTTTCCCATCACGGATGAAGTGGGAACCGGAGGCCTAGGGGAGAGCGGCGTGAGGGTTGTGCAAATCGGACAGCTCAAGAACGCGCTGGTTCTGGTGCTAAAAATAAATCCATGTGCAGATCACCTCTCACGGACAAGAGGGGCTCATATGGTACAAAGGCAATTGATAACTGCTCTGGAGTTCTTTGAGCAATGTGCAGATGCACAGAAATCTTGCCCAACGTATAGCAAATCAGGCTGCTGAGAACTGGCAGAGCTAACTGCAGAGCTAACTGTTGACGTTTCCGAATTTATTGACATTCGAGCGAGTGCAACAATAAGAGATATTCACGACGAACATTGTTGGAGAAGAAGGACCGCGAGAGAAAAACACCGGAACCAGCTTTTGCCCCCTCCTGCACCACCGCTGATAATGAGTTAACTATAGAGACTGGAAGGTTACAAAAAAAAGATAGCCGAAAAAAATGTATGCTGATCTTAACAATAGTCATATGTGTGATGAGTGTATTAGCCCCAATAATGACAGTACTGGTATTATGGAAGAAATACACCCATTGGAAGTGCTCTTGCCTATTAGAAACATCTCCACTACTGAAAGCCTGGCCCATGTAATTACTTACACTTTGTCGCCAATGGAAGAAAGACACAGGGAAGGATATGGAAATAACACATTATTGTTAATAATGAATATGACTCACTCAATAAAAATAATTGTTGGGTGTGTGCCCACTTGCCACAGCATGGTGGTAAGGGAATAGGTTGGTATGTGCAGCCACTCCCATTGAGTTCTGCGTGCTAAGCGTCCTTGAGTGCATTATATTATGGGTAATGGAACAAAAGTGAAACTTGTCAATTAGACAGAACAAATATGAATGAATTTGAGGAGATTATTATGAAACCTGTAGGTTGTTCTATATTTCATCCAGCACGATTGATCACACCAGTAGTGATGCCACAAGATAGATTATTTGTGCCCTATAAATCATCTTTAATCACGTTTCATATGAACCCTGAAGGAAATAAAGATACAGTGTCCCCCTCCTATACAGTAAACTACAGTCCAAGCTCTGTCCCCTTTTGCCTAAGGAAAAAGGGCTCCTATTCAGTGGGGACATTCACTAGATGTATGAATATAACATTCCTTGATACAGAGGTAGAACCAGTTTATGTAGGTGACCCTGTTTATTTCATATGTGGAGAAAAAGCGTATCCCTGGTTACCTAGAAACTGGGGAGGTACTTGTACCTTGGGACTTCTGTTCCCGGGGGTATTCCTTTCAAAAACAGCAGATATAGCCAAATTGTCCAGGTCAAGATCACGGCGAGATGGGGAAGGAGGTTTAATCGCGGAAGACATAGCAAAATCATTCATACCCTTTTGGGGCCAAGCAATAAACTCTTATAATATAAGACAACTGTCCAGAATATTGAGAAGACCATAAATGGAACAACGGATATATTATACAATATGACATTAGAGGAAAAGGAATTAGATTAATGACACTCCAAAATAGGATGGCTCTTGATGTAATTCTGGTTGATCGTGGGGGAGTTTGTAAAATCGTGGGATCAGCATGTTGCGTATTTGTAAGCGATTCCTCCCCTACGATTTTCGAAGCAATAAGAAAGTTGCACGTTTTGAGCTCTGTCCTTCACCCCCCAGAAGGAAGTTGGGAATTGAACATAAGATCCTGGTTCTGGGAAGCATTACGCTCATGGGGATGGAAATTAGTTGCGATCCTAGAAGCAGTGCTAGGAATATTCATGACATGTTGTTGTTGTATACACTGCTTACCTATAATTTGCACTGAACTAAGTGAGGAGTGTGTACAGATAGTAACAAAAAAAGCACTACTAAATCAGATACTCAAATAAATGATGAAATGAAGACAGTAAAAGAATTCAAGTCAATTAATATTGATGACAACGAGGAGGAAACTAGTAGTATGCAAAATTCAGAATCAGATACTTGGTCAGAAGAGGATGCAATGTACGGATGAGGCATTTGGCATACGGCCAAAAGGAGGGTTTGTCAGTCCAGAAAAAGTAGATACCCCTCAATAATGGAGGCAATGTATTTTGTTGGCCGAAAACCAACCGCCTCATGTGTTTGGTATTAGAAATACACATCTATAAGCTTGATTAAAGTGCGGCCATTTTGATGTGATTGAAATCGCCATTATGTTTTTAACTTTCGTCTTTTGCCTGCTGTTGAAACTGCTTTGCTGAAAGCTTATTCTGCTCCACTATTACATTATTGTTCATGCATAGAGCAAGGCCGTGAGATACTTGTTGAAACATAACGCAGGTGACCCAGACAGAAATGCCCAGCCTCCTCCCTCACAAATCCTTGAAAGTAAGCAACAAGGCATTTAATCATTACACAGGTGCCAGCCAGTCTCGCTCATGCGGTAGAAATGGTAGAAGCGAACAATTAATGGCTTGAATTATGCTCTCCTTTGCGGATCCGTTCCCCGAGCCCTGTAGAGCCCTGGAGAGCGAGTTGACCCCTAGTACACGAATAGGAACTAGAAGATAGCGAGGCCAGAAATGTGTCTCTCCCCTGCACGCAGCTTGCTTGCAAGAACAGGAGCAATGTGTTCTCTAAAACAAAGAATTATGTCTGCAGGCTCACGAAATTGCAAACTGTTGCTAAAATGAATGTGTGAAGGTGTCATACTCGTCACAATTCGATCATCAAACCCAATTCAAAGGAAATACATTATGGGCAGTATTGAATATGTCACTGCTGATTGTGAGATGCCCTTTTTGTATGTATGTAACTGTTGGACAATGATTCTTGCTCTTGCGTCCCTCAGGGTCTGGAGACACACGTCGCGGGGCGTGAGACCCAGTTGGCCAACTGAGACTATTTGCTTTGCAATAAACCCTAGCTTTTGGGAATACAACCTCGTGTCTGGCGTATCAGTTTGTGTGTGGTGATTGTGCCTTGTTTCCATACACGAGGGTCCCCTAGGGGCCACATGAGGTCAGAATTCAAAGATGGCAAGGAGGCGTTGTTAACTACTTATTTTTATTTTTCAACAAAAGAACCTAACTGTTCCTATATCTAAGATTCTATCCTAAAGAAAAGAAAAGATGTCCAAAAGGGTGCCCGTCAGGATGTCAATACAAAACTAAGAAAGCCCTCTGTACCCTACCACTATTATAAGGAAACAAAATAACTATAAAATAGCATAAGCTACACATATGCCCTTGGCCTTGGGACTGGAATAGTGGTTGGTTTCTCAGACCCCCCACCCCCTCCGCCGGTTGTGTTTGTCTCAATAGGGCCTCTTGCCTTTGCCCCAGAGTATAAGCTTGAGTGTCAGTCTGAGTCAGTCTTTCTTTTTACATGGTTCCAACCAGTATGTGCAAGTGTCTCTCTTTCTGTTTTGTCCCGGCTGGGGATTGTTTGATCTGTGCCCCTTTCTCTCCCCCTTCAGCAATGAGGGTGTCCCTGGTATCCTTTACCAGACGAGTCCCAGAGGGTCTGGCTTGGGAGAAGGTCCTCGGAATTCAGATTGCCTACGATTTTGGTCACTCTCCCCCTTCAACCCCCCAAACCCGCTGGCGTGCAGGGGTATGGTTTTGGACACCATGCCTTGGGGCATGGTTTCTTGCATCCTGGGTTGGGCTCTAGTGTTCTGGAGTGGTTCTCTCTGTATAAGTCACTGCCTAAATTATAAATAAATAGGCAAATGTGCATTGTAGTTATTGTTAAGTGCCGTCTGCTGTATTTTGCAGCAAGCATACTAGCTAACATCTGGACCCCACCATATTTGGGCACTGCCATTCCAGTCAGCATACCTAACATCGAGAATCCATGCTGCATTGATAAACCTTATTGCTTGATGGGTTCTTTTTTATAGCGCTCACCCTGCTCCTGGGTTGGCATTTTAGTGAGTGCCTGCACCTATGTCCTATAATTGGGGGAGAGTTGGGATTAGTTGTTCAGGGTTCGACATTGTCGGGAGCTGGGAGATATTTTGCTCCTGGTTATAGCCAAGGGGAGGTGGGCTAGTTTGAAACCAAGAGCTACCAGGAGCTATTTGTGACTCCCCAGGTAAGTGGTGGCATATAAACATAGCTTTGTGATATTAACTGTGTCAGTTTGGGAATATGTATACAAGACAATAAAGGACACACCTAAGGGACACCTTAAATTATATTGGATAATGTATAATGGATGAAAAGCTACTTTGCACCTTGCACACATTTAAAATTTGTTGTGCTAGCTCCTAGTTAGCTCCCGCCTAACAGCTGATTCCTGATACCCAGGAGCTGCTTTTTGTTCCTAGAGAACAAATGCAAATTTCGACCCCTGTTGTAGCTCCGAGGTGCACCTGTTCTCACTTTGGGCTTACGGTGTTGGACCACACCTTCATCTGTCCTGTCCAACATCTTGGATTTCATGTTTCCCTATTTGCCACTCTCAAGTGCTCCCTGTATAGGACCCAGATCTCTACTTTCCTCAGTATGTGAATTGTATGCTGGAAAACTTCACGTACATTGTTTAAACCCTCTGATTGCAGAATGTGGGCTAACAGTGAATTTGCAACACTGTATCTTCATGGGTGAACACTCACCAAGGGGATTAGGAATTGGTAACTATGCATCCGATGCAGAGAAATCCTCAGTCGGAAAGATGTGACTTACAACACAACTGTGAGTCTCCAGATATCACAGTTTAAGGGTGTAGAAGGAGGAGACTGACACACAAGTGGCAAAGTGATTGCTATAGATGTTTATTTGAGGCAAAAATAAAGAGAAAACCGGCCTCTCCCTATATCTATGAGGGATTCCCTGCCTCAACTTAAGTCCTGTGTCAAAATGTCCCTATCTCTATCCCTTATACTTATAACCAAACTAAACAGTTGTACCAAAGTTTGTGGTCCATAAGAATGACTCCCTCCTCCTGGACTAGGTGGCACAGTTCTGGTTAAAAGTTCTCCGGCAGCGGGAATGCTTCCATTTGCCTGGTTTTAATGCTTCACAAACAAACAAAAGGGTTTCAGGTCCTCTAACACTCTGCGTCAGAAAGTTGAATACTTTGTATCTCAGGGGGAATGATTCCCTTCCCCAGGATCACTGGTTTGATCCTCATTGTGGGTTCAATTTGCCAGGAGAATGACTCCCTTCTCCTGGCCAGCTTCAGCTTTGTTTTTCCAGTTCACAAAGCCAGAGGGAATGTCTTCCTTCCCCTGGCCTTTCAGAGGCTTTGGTTCATGTTTCACAGTTCAAAGCACTAGGGGGAATGTCTCCCAACTCACAGCCTTTCTCAGGCTCTACTTTACTGCTCACAACACCCAGGGGAATGACGACCTTCCTTGGTCTTTCTAATTAAGCAAAGATCCAATTGTGATGAGGCTCCCAGACCACGTTTCTCTTCTTCCCCCGGGAGTACTTGGTAAACTCTCCTGCCAAGTACTATGATGCAGGGAATGGTTCACAACCTCCTATTCTTGTGGGTGTGGGTCCCAAACTCGTACTTCTTTGTGACTTGGTTTGGCAGACCTGGTTCACTCTCCTGCCAGGTACTGCCACGAGAACGTTGACTTGCAATATACTTTCTCTGATGGTCTGCTTCAACAGTGGTTTGCGACCAACCACTGCACCAAGGAGAATGACTCCTGAGGCACTCTCTATTATGATTATCTTTAATAATGGTATGTGAACAACCACTGTGCTGAGGAAGATGACTCCTGAGACACTCTCTCGCTTCTTTCACTATTGCTCTCACACCGCTCCCCACCCAGACCTTTGCGTTCTCCCGCTACCTCTATCCGTTCAGTGCACTCCGGAGTGGCTGTGCTGCAGGATGTTGCTGGCAGTCACAGCGTGCTTCGGTGACCATTCGGTCCACCCACTTCGGTTAATGCTCCCAGCCTTCCAGCTCCACTCTGGACTCGTACCATACCACCTGACCAAGGATTCCCCTCTCCAGCCTCCAAACTTGGAGAGCGGGTTGCTCGGGTCTTCCTTGGCATCTTCTTGTTGAGGTTCCGGGGCTGGACTGCCTCTCCTGCTTCTTGGCTGGTTCTTCTTATGTAGTCCTTTGTCTATTTGCATATCGGCTGGCTGGCAAAGGTTGCCATTATGTTTTAAGTCCCTTTTCAATATCTTTGGACCTTCAATCTTTATTTCTCTTTCCCTCCTCGTCCCAGTACTTCTATCATCACTCTCCCTTGGGTAGCCCAAGTTTTTCCTCATCTCAATGGAAGTCACGTCTATGGACCTACATAGGTTGGTTAAGTATATAACTTGGGTTTACAAAGTGGGGAGGTGGGGAGGTACACAGGGTGTTGGGTGAGGGGTATTATACAGTGTCTCCCCTAGATGTTCGTTCTTGTTCCTAGAGGGGAGTCTCTCCACATGAGATCCTCGTGCTGAGGAAAAAAACCCCAGGGGGACTTTCGGGTAGCAGCCTCATCTCCCTGGCCTCATGGGAAGGGGTTCCCCCTAGGGGAGAAGTGACGACATCCAAGGATTCATCGCAACAAGCAGAGAAACCTGAGGATGGATTGAAACAGTATTGAAACAAACACATAAGTAATGTGTGAATGATTATGGTTAAAGCATTCGTTTTTCCTTTCTAGCAGTGTGGGTCTGCCTAAGGAGAGCTTCATGCAATATCTCCTGGAGAGGTCAAGATTCCTCTGACTGCCATGCACTGGCCTGCTGGGAGGGGTCAAGTTCAACAGGACTGGCCTGCACAAACCTATTGGTGGTCTTGGTAGGGTTAGGGACACAAGCCCTTTTCCAACCTCCGTACCTCTGATTGCCGGTTGCCCTGTGATGAGGAGTATGACCAAGAGATCATCTCCAAATGGCCACAGACCACTTCTCCACAGGCTCATGGTGGTACCTAACCCTGAGCTGGGTCACCCTCATGGCAGACCCCAGAACCAGGCGGGGGACTTCATCACATTGATGATGCAACAGGTAATCTCTTGTTTACAATTTGATTTCTAAATGTTATGCTATTGGATATTATGCCACACTCCATCACCATTTACATAGTCTCTTGGTGATCTAGAAAGTCTTAAAGAGAGGGGGCTGGTTTTGGGTAGTGGAGAAAGAGGGAAAATTCAAGAGAGTGTTCCTGTGTATAGTTCGGAAGTACCAAAAGGGGATGGAGGAGTGGTGTGTGTGTGTGTGGTGTTTTATGTGCCCTTTGTGTGTGTAAGAATGTGTTGGTTGGAAATGTGATATATGAAAGTTGGTAAAGTGAGAGTTTTGACAGATGCATTGTCCAGGCACAGATTTGTGAATTGAAACATATTTGGTAGGAATACGTTGAATGATAACTAGGCTGCAATGCACCAGCAAGGAGCAACAGGAACCTCTGTCCGGTGTCCACAGTAAGTAAAGTGTGCTTTGTGATTTGCACTGGTATATTTTAAAAATTGATCCAAGTGAATGCTTGTTGGTGACATTTTGGCAAAAATATTTTTTAGTTCACAAATTAAATTAAATGTACCTTGGAGGTTCTTTCTCATATTACTCATCTCCCTTATCAGGGCCATCCCAAACCGACCAAGACACCACATTGTTCTTTTAAGAACCTTCTGATGGATGCACTGGTTGGAAGCCCTTCAACTTGACTGCCATGTCTAGCTCCTTGGAGAATATCAACAACCAGTTCAGAGCGCTTAACCACAGCCTAACTGAGACCTGAAACTTTGACTCAACCAACATAATCCCTCAACACAGTACACACAGGAACTCATTAACAGAACGTGTGCCATCCACAGAAAAGAAAGTCTCTGGAGAAAATCTTCCAGACTTGAATAGCTCATCATCTTGAGAACCCGCCACTCAGCATGCAGGATGCTCATCATCACAGCCAAAGCAATCTACATGGATGCCTCCAACAAGAGAAGACAACTCTTCCAAACCATGATGTACTGCATCAAAACGCTCGCAGACCCTTCAATACCACAATACACTGACAAACACATAATTCTCACCTTTTTCACAGACAAGGCGGACAAGATAAGGCAACACATTGACAGCTCAAAACACACAACAGACATCCCATCCACACCACCACGCAGCATGTTAAGAGGAAACAAACTCAGCACTAATATTCCAGAAGACCTGACCAAGACTCTTTTAGCCCTCAAACCTACCAACTAAAAAAATGACATTCTTCTCTCTTACATTTTGATGGTCAACAAAGGTGAAGCACTCACACCACTTCTCAACATCATCAACGTATCCCTCACACAAGGCATTGTGAGGGGTCAGAAATGTGAAGCGGACAACTTGTTTCAAGGTTTTTACAAGATGCCATTTCATTAACTCAAAAAGGTTTGATAAATGCCTCACTATCCCTAACCTAACAATGTTTCCCTGCCTATCATGATACTAAAGGAAACACTCTAAAAATAATCTGTCCCTCACACTTATACATACATTCAATACATTAAGGAAATATATGGTAAGTCAAATAAAGGTTCAACACAATCCACATAACTGTATGTCCTTATAACCTGGGTTGGGGCCCCTTTCCCAGATTTTAAGCAGGACTTTTCACTCAAAAGTTCAAATAACCAAGTTCTGTTGTGTGACCAAGTTTGAATCATAAAATTCCTCTGGCTCAAAAAAGTTCTCCACTTCAACTTTAACCAATAGTTCAAATTGATGATAAGGGCTTTCTCTTTCCACTTATAGCAAAAGTTCAACACAGCCTCTTCTTCTTCTTGTTCTTCTTCTTGTTCTTCTTCTTGAGAAACCACATACTCTTACAATTCTTCTGTATCAGCAACACATTTGTCAGGATGATCTCTCGCAACAGTTTATGAAACACTTTGGTGGTCTTGCCACTTTTTCTGCTTCTTAACTTAGAACCACAATATCATACTTCATTTAATGTTTTCCTGGTCCACTAACCTGCCAGGACTACCACTACAAAGTCCCTGCTCTAGTATACTCGCCGGCCAGAGCTAAGAAAAACTCCTCACACTACTATGAGCACTTCTGTGGTAACATTTACTTCAAACAGTTTGATTAAGTCTCTTGATTTCAACAACTTCAATATTCACAACTCTTTTCAGGAAAACATGGTACAGTGATGTTCATCCAACCTGCTTTCTTTATATTAGTTCGTTATTCAAAACAATGGTCAGAAGTCAGCAGGCGCATACAGATCGTACCACGATTACCTTTCACTGGAAAACTCACCGGCTTTGCTACACGCGTCCTTGCAAACCGTCGACACAGCTCACTCTGCTTCTTCCTCTGCTACCAACTCCCTGGAAGACTACTTCCAGCATCCTGTGGCCCATGCCGAACAGGAAAGGTGCTTCCTTCGCTCCTTAGGTCCACTGATGCTCGCCAGCCACCGGACACTGCGTTCCAGCCAGAGAGCCTCTCTCTCCCAAGGGAAAGCGTGTCACAATGCCACCTTCTGCTCCGTGACCTCTGCAATATAGGTTATAAACTTGGGAGACCCTCTCAGGACCGTCCTCAGCTTTTCCAGTAGCGACGTCTCTGGCGTCTCCTTTGTTCTCTGACTTCTGCTGCAACGGGTGGTCTCTGCAACTGCATCCTTCTGCTCTAATGGCCTGCACCTGAGGGGGCCTTATATATTTAAAGGTCCCACTCAGGTGTGGGTCATTAGAACCGCTGGACTGCATCTTGCAGTTTAGTGCCTCTGAGTCCCTCTTCCTTATCCCAGTACCTAGGGCATTGTGGGACTGTAAGTCCCCAAAGTGATTTTTGTTTCTCTCTTCTGTGAGGAGTCAGAAATGCAAGGTGGACAACTTGGTGAAGGTTATTCAACAAATGCCATTTTATTTAAATCAAAAACGTTGGATAAATGCCTCACTATACCTACCATGATGAGGATTTCACTGCCTAAAGTAAACTAAAGGAAAACACTCGAACAAGAGGTTTATGTCCCTCACACTTGTTTACACACCAAATCAATAAAGAAGTATATGGCGGTTTAACAACAACCAACAGAGCAACATAATTTGTAACACAATAGCTGCTTCTTCTGACAACCTGGGGGAATTCCCCTTCCCCAGATTGAAGCAGGTTTTTCTTTAAATGTCCAAAAAGGACAAGGAAATCCTGTATCATAACAAAAGAAAGGTTCCGCTTCAGTTCTTTTCCAAATCCAACTTGACAACACAATGTTCCAACTTGGATTCCAAGAAGAGTTCACAATTGTATAACAACACCTTCCTCCGTCTAGTTGTGGTCAAGTTCTTGATAGAGCTTCTTGTCATTAACAATGAATAGTTTGTAACCTCTTTAACTTTAAAGAAAATGTCTTTATCAGGATGTTTTAGCACCACTTGAACTTCAGTACTGCTTTCTAAAAACAGGCATCCATCAAACACATTTAAAAGTGTCATGAGCTTTTAAAGTAAAGGTTATTATCAAGATGTGTTGGTACCACTTCAACCTTGCCATAAATATAATGCCACCACAGTACTTTACAACCTTTTACTTGGCTTACTGTCATGCCAGGTTTACCACTTCCACAATAATGGTTACAAAGGCTCTCGGTCTGGTATACTCTCCAGCCAGCCAAGACAAACCAGTGCAGTTCACTGTATGGGTATGCTGTCCTGCCTGCACAGAACAAATTGGCCAACGGTTCCAAGACCTGGTATGCTCTCTTGCCAGGCCCAACTACTACCTCCAAGTACTTCTGTGGAAAGAGACAACTTCAAAGGTAATAATTAATACTATCTTCTGCTTCACAACTTTAGATTCAGAATTCTCTTCAGTCAGGGGACACAAGAATCACACTGATGTTATTTGTCACACCTGTGTGTTTGCCACATGCTGTCATGAACCATCGGATGCGTCCTTTCTGGACTTCCTGGTCCCTGACCCATAGGGGCTTGCACTCAGCAGTACTCCCAACATGGCCGCCGAACGCGGAACACTGTTTACCAGTTTCCGCGCCGTACGCGTTATGTTCTATAAAGCGGACACACCCCTGCGGCCCTGCGTGTCTCAAAGCTACCGCTTGCCTTGGCTTGATGTGTGCTGCCGTAGTTCGCTTGTGCTTATCCTTTGATTCCTGGTTCCCGGTTTCCCTAAATTCCTCCTCCTTCATTCCCCTTCTTTTTGTCCTCTGTTGCATCCCGGATCTCCGTGCACTCGTCTTCCGTGTGCACTCTTCGTTGTTTTCCTGGATTTCCTCGGACTTCCCCGGACATCTCAATGTTCCCAGGAGTCGGAACGCTGAATGCACGCTGGAACACGAGGACCTACACACAGGGTTATAAAAGACCCGAACTGTGCGAAAGAAGACTCCATCGAAGAACTCCAACAAACAACATAGACAGGTGAGAAGGGGGGAAACCTGTGGCGCATGCAGGACAGGCTATGCTTCATTTTTTCTGATCCTCGTGTACCAGTGGGCAATCTTGTTCCACCTTTATATAATTAACCAAATGCTGATTATAACTCATCCTCTTCTTCAAAATTCTTTGGCTTTGGCCTCATACACTTTGTTATGTTTAGATTTCTTCCCTTGACTTAGGCAACCGAGGGTATTTGTCAAGTGTCTTAGTGTATGTCTCACTGGGCTTTGGCAACAATGGTTTGGGTTCCCTTCTTTATATATTGCCCCTTTGTAGGGTTGGTTATTCTTAACCGCCACCATATAGCAACCACATCCTTCAGGTGGAATCTTTGGGGTTTCTGTTTGCCAACTGCTTTTGTTCACATCAGCTTGGTATTGGTCAAATTCAGTAACCATGGGGCGCTCCGGGGTCACAATTCGACAGTGAACTCACCGGTGAAGTGTGCATCTGTGAACTTTGCTGCTCCCAGTCTATCCCCTACTCTTCACCGATGCGGTCCGGTAACCTCCTCTGCACGGCTTTTGTCCTCTCAGAATCCTAGCATCTTCACTAGCATTCTGGTGCTCGCCTGCCACCATTGAACACTGAATGTTGGGGGATGTCACAGGTGGTTTAGTCTGCAGCCGGAGTCTCTTTAGCGCCTCAGTGATCGCCTGCCACTGCTGAACGCTGCTCGTTGGAGAAAGTTAGAAACAGGTGCACTTTCCGCTGCACGACCTGTGCAGCTAAAATCTCTGAACCACACGCCTTTCTCAGGACCGGCATCAGCTTCTCTTGCCACTCTGGTCCTGGCATCCTGGTTCTTCCACAATTTCTTTCTGTTGCTTTGTAGAGAATGAAAAACTCCTCCACCCGCTACTGCTACTACTGCTCTCCTGCTGCTGTCTCAGCCCCCACGCCTTGGTCCACCGCAATCTCTTTCTGGATCTTGCTCCTAATCTAATGGTCTGCACCTGAGCCATCCTCAGGTGTGGACCATTAATCCCAATGGACTGCAATCTGCAACACTGTGCCTCTGCAGCCCCCATTACTCTGGGAATTCTGGGACTTGAAGTCCCTATCAGGAAAGTGAGTTCTTTTAATGAGATTTTCCCCACCAAGTTCCCTTTTCTCCCCAAGCATATTCCTGAAAGGAGTATCACAAGGACAAAAAGGTATATTTGGTTTCACATAAGGTAGAGCTTTCTTCTGTTTCAGATTAGTAGTTTTAAAAGACTTCTCTGCAAGCTTTTGCTGAAACTCATAGGATTTCCTATATCTGGAACCTTTCTTACCCTCAAGACATGACCGGGTTACAATTGTCCTCACTCACATTGTTATAATTAATGAGAGAACCTAGTCTCTTAGGCAACATGCCATTAAATGTACTGGCATTAATGATACCCCTTTCCTGGAGGTAGACAAACACTGCGTCTCATTCCATGAAGTCTTCCTGTTTCCCGTTCTCCTCCCAGGTGATCCTCCCGGCTAACACCACAACCAGGGTCAGAATCAGGAAGCGTCTGCCTTTTCATGGCCACCTTAGAGGAGACTTTAGGTAAGGTTTTCATCAGGAGTACATGGAATTCATCACACTTCAAAAGATATAATTCTACAGTAAACCATCAAGCCTGTAGGGTCTCTGGGGAAGCTATTTAGGGAGTTATCACAGCTTTCCCGACCAGGTCCCCTCCCCATGGGATTCTACCGCAGAAGACCACCCCCAAGGTCGGGATCAGGAAGTGTCTGCCTTTCCCTGGCCACATGAAAAGGGTCCCAGGCCAGGGTTTCCAAGCTAATCACCTCTGATTCATCACATCACCTTTTCCCAGATGCACTGGAAAAAGGACAGATCTTTCGACTGCTTGAAAACCCTTCTCTCGATTCAGATGAACTGGCCAATTGTCACCCCATCACTCCTTCAGTCACACCTTCCTTTAACTCCCTATTCTCCCACTACTAATAGCAGTCAAACATCTATCACGCACAATCAAACTCCAGTACCACTCTCTCCCAGTAACCAATACCTAACGCGATATACTCCTTCAAAAATCTCCTCCACGCTCCTAAACTCTGTCCTTCCTTCAGCTGATCTCTTGGCCCTCCTGCTCCTCCCTTGTCAACAACCCAAATAACCCACACCTTCCTGGCCTCCCTTTTATCCTCTTTCTTCTGTCTCCATTGGCTCATTCCCTCACCTGGTACCCCTGGCCAAACAATGGTTTCTTTCACCCAGGGAGGTGTTACAGACAGGCAAAGATTCAAAAGGGTTGCAAGCCCTGCTCACTGTTCATCCATGGAACCGCCATTCCCCCATAATGGTGGCCCACCACAATGAATGTCCAGGTTTGTACAAGTGTCCCCTGGCCTTCCAGGTGTGCTGGATTAGTAAGGGTGCCACAGCACAGCCCCCTACAGGAAAACGTCATATCTGAATTAGTTTCAGCCTCACCAGGCGTTCCATGCCTAGGCTTGAGCTTGTGGTCTGTTGGCAAGGGTTTGCCCATGGGGGGTGGATTCAGGAGGAGAGCTCTGTAACGCTGTTTTGTTTCTTCAGGAGTAGATTGATTAGCCGGGCACTTAATCCCTACTCCTGTGCCGCTCGCTCTGCTTCTTTGTGGTAGATCTCGGTCTCTTTCGGGGTGCTCGCTGCCAGTGTCATTGCTGCTGGTGGAGTGACAGGTCCTGTAACACAAAGTCACTGACCAGGATGGTGTTGTGCAGGTCTGGGGTGATAGTGGTACTGTTGGCATACAATCAGGCACAAGGGGTAAGGGGACAGGACTGGGACCCTCTCATCTCCTGGGCCCCACCTGTGGGTAAGGATTGGTTCAGGCTGCTCATCCCTGGCTGAGAAGAGTCCCTATCCCTAGCTGACAGGCACATATCTCTGGCCCTGTCCCACACTAAATAAAAAAAAGACGAAGAGAAAAACAGTGCACTAACTGGTAAGCAAGACTTTTTAAAAGAGCGAGCACAGAATGTAGCAGCTAAGTATCAATTTTAAATACAGTTTCTTTTAGAGTCAATAGAAAAGTCCTTCCTGAAAGAGAAATAGCAGTAACAGACAAGTAAATGCTTCTATATTCAGCTAGGAAACTATTCAGAGACCAAGAGGGGCCAGTATTGTGAGTATATGGTGAGAGAGAGTTAGCAGTTCCTAGAGCTCCATTGGAGGAAGACCCTCAAGATTCAGTTGAGATGAAGAGGATGAAGATAGAAATGAAGAAAATGCTTGCTGGCAGCACTCAAGGGTCAGGAAAGCAATACCCTCAGACCGGTAAGCATTTCTGCAACATCCAAATGGTGGTTTCCAGAAGGCGGTGCTCTGCATGTTGTTCACCGACCATCTAGGGCTCCATTGATGGTACACTGATGCAGATGGGGCCACAAGGCCTTTGCGAAGGATGAATATTCAAGAATTGGCAATTCCTGGATCAGGGGTCGGAGCCAGAGGTGCAAACAGGAGAGGTGGCTGAGTCTTTGGTTGTCAGTGATGCACAGCTCCCATGTCTTCCTCAGACACAGGATTCAAGTTCTGGGGTTGGTTGGGGTTGCCCTGGCAAGACTTCGAGGGAGAATGGAAATTGGGGAAAAGCTGAAGAAATCCCACTGGAGAGGGGCTAATCAGGGGAGGTTAGTTTGGCAGTGCTGTAACAGGAATGGAGGCAGAACAGTCACTGAGGTTTCACAGGTGAGATGAGACGAAACCAGAGTGCTTGCCTGGGGTTCTGTGGTGAAGATTCTCCAGTGGGTACAGCTCAGAGAGTCTTCATGGTCCTGGCAGTGAAGGGGCACCCATTTATGGGTTTGGCGAAGCAGGCATGGTCAGGGGCTTTAGCAAGATCAGGCCTTTAAGTAGGAGCTGCGGTCCGGTTGTCACCACCGGATAAGGGAAAAGAAGTGCAGCAGAGGGTTCATTCTGGTCTTCTGTGGATAGGAAGAGCTGTGCCATCTGATTGTTTGGGACATCAAAGGGTGCTGGTGCAGAGCTTTGGTCCTTCCTTGAACAACATGCCTTCCTTGAGTTCAGATTCAAAGAACCTGCTCTAGACAAGGTGACAGAGCAATGAGGTCTGATTGTATCCTCCTCAGGACGAAACGAGTGAACACTTCACCCAATTAAACACCAATCATAATTCAAACAGAGGGGTGGTCAGCAAATGGCAGACCCTTCCCTTAAGCATACACAGGCCTGCTGGAGAAAAGGAAGGAATTCACACTGCCCCAGACAGTCATCTGCATATGCCAGTCAGACATGGTTTCAGAATGACTACAGCCCCAGTCCTTCGACACACACCCCCAGTGGCCAAAGATGGCCACCACCTTGCAAAAACGCAAAGAGGGACAAGATATAATCATGCGACTTCTCAGTTCTTCGAGGAAAAACAACTACAAACTCTATTTTGGTGAATGGAGGAGGGGGTCAAAAGGAGCCAGACAGGTAAAATGTAGTTCATCCAGTGGAAGCATTTTACACATGTGAAAAAAACACCACCAGTCAACCCACATAAGTAACAGAGAGTAAAAGTAACGGACCTCAAAGGGGGTTTCTGTCGCAGGTGTACCGGTGGAGGGCTGGGTGGTGGAGGGCTGGGTGGCGGAGGGCTGGGTGGTGGAGGGCTGGGTGGCGGAGGACTGGGTGGTAGAGGGCTGGGTGGCGGAGAGCTGGGTGGTAGAGGGCTGGGTGGTGGCAGGCACCTGCGTGGGGCCCTCGTCCTGGGCACTGTCGTCCTCAAATATGCCGATGTCCGAGTCCCCTAGGTCGGAGTCATGGAGACATGGGTCATCCAGGCTCTCTGTCTCTGCAGGGGGGGAGGGGGGCCAATGGGTGTTGGGCTGGGCGATCCCGAAAATTCTTCAGCCTCTTCAACCACCTCTGTGGAGAGGACGTCCGTGGTGGCCGGCGGTACAGCTGGCACTGTCGCAGCAGGTGCCCCCTGCAGAGATGATGCCTTGCGTGGCACACTGGGAGTGGTCACAGGAAATTTTTTGGAGGAGGGGGTTGCGGTGTCCCTGGTCCCCTTGCTTGCACTGGATGTGCCTGACCCCCTGTCTTGGGTTCCACCTTCCTCATCGGTGCCTGGGTGATAGAAGAGATGCAGGTCATCAGTGAGATTGCCAAATGGCAGCTGTGATTTGTGGCAGTGTTATATCTTGATACATTCAGGCATGATTTCATTTCTGTTGTGTGGCATTTGGTGTACTGAGCGGACATGTTGGCAATGATTGCATGGCTGGTGGCAATGGATTGTCTAGGTGTGGGGGGACATGGGCATGGATGGGTTTACAGATTTCACGCAGCATGCGTGTGGTGCAGGGGGTGGCAATCAATATTCTGTTGGTGAGTTGATGTTGCCTTGGGTATGGGAATTGCCTTGCCTATTCTGACTCCCACCTCACTTGTGTCACATCATGTTTTGTTATAGGTGGATGTGATGGTTCACTCACCTTCCTCTGTTGTAGTAGCTGCCCCGTACTCCTGCTCTCCAATCCCCTCGATGGATTCTGGATCGATGAATCCACTTGCAATCTCCTCCCATGTGGTGAGCTTAACAGGGGAGTGTGTGCCACCGCCTGTCGCCATTGCGGCCCTCCGGTTCTCCGCAAGGATCTTCCGCACACGGAGGCGGAGGTCGTCCCAGCGCTTTCTGCAATCCCGGACACTCCTTGGGGTAACCCTCACTGCTGTTACCCTCTGCGCAACCTCCTGCCACACCTGTTTTTTATGCATTTGGGCCGCATGCTTCAGGTCCGTGCTTCGGATAATGTCAGCATGCTGTTGTAGGGTGTCCGCTAGCATTGTCAATTCTGCATCTGAGAAGCGCTGCTTCCTCTTCCTTTGTTTGCTTTGTTTGCTTTTTCCGGTGGCCTTTGACATCCTGGTTCTGTTTTGGCACTCAACAACACGGGTGTAGTGGTAGTAATGGAGGATGGCAATGGATTGTGTTTTTAAAGAAGGCCGCCGGCCCATTTCCCGTTCCTGCGCGATGACGTAATTTCCGGGTCTGTTTTTTGCGAACACAGTAATACCATGCTGGTATTACCGTGCCGGTATTTACGGGTTAGTGTGAGGCGGTAGCGCAATGGGCGGGCCCAAAGATGCCGGTATAGGGGGCTTGGAGGCCCTTTACCGGCATGGCGGTGTTGCCACTACGGCATGGGGGAACGCGCGTGCTCGCGCACTCGTAATGACCCGCTATTAGCGGGTTCATACGTGCACGGACCCGCTCATTCCGGCATGCCGGTAATGAACACGGTTTTACCGGCATACTCGTAATGAGGCCCATAGTATTGCAATCAGAAGTCAGCAATCTGGTTTGCTGTCAAAGGTGTGGGTAGATCTTTTCAGGAGAGGAAATGCTCCAAAAGCATGTACTTCATATAAATTATCTGTAACAATTTGCAGGCTCATTTACATTGAAGGGTATTGGGAAAGGTCAGAAGAATTCAGATGTGCACCATTACACCAGTAAGGGCCCTCAACCACCATGGGTAAGGAGATCAACCGGTCAAGCAGAGGTAAGAAAATAAATTTGGCATTACGATCTCTACAGAAATATTTCTGTATGTGCAGAAAACATTTCTATTAGTGCAGGAAACATTCCAGGGTTATTTCATGTGAAAATACTTAAGGAACTATTAGCAATCACGCTACGAAATGGCATCTAGGACTTGGCTCTACCAGGGGGTACGGAGCCAAAGATGCAGAAACAAAATGTCTTCAGGGGGAGAAACCGGGCCAGCCGTTTGAAGAGCAGATATCTGTGAAGAGGATGAGGAGTGGCCAGGAGGAGGACATAATACGGAGCAATCACAGAGAACCAAGGAAGTAGGCAGGGTACTGAGGAGGAAGGCAGGGAGAGGGAGCAGGTGTAGAAGCAGGAACAACAAGGAAAGGAGGAACAAGACAGTGTCCTTGTAAGGAGAAAGGCTGTGACGCGCCGTCTTAGCAGGACAGATCAGTATATTTAGCAAGGTCTACTGTTCCAATCTTCTGATTCTGGGTGATGTGTGAAGTCATTGCGTACACATAACAACATGTGTATGCAGCCTGATGTAATGCAGCCCTCCATCTTGTGTTGGGCACTGGAAGCACCTGCGTCGCCATAGCGACCAGGTCGTTGGCCCGTGGCTGCGGAAGTGGTTTCTGAAATTGTGGCCCCTCCCAAGCTGAGCACATACGGGTTTCCAAGGGTAGGAGCAATGAAGGGGGCATGTACATGGCTGCTGGGTTCCCAGAATCGTTCACTTGCCGGATAACCTTTCCAATTGACAAGGGCCCTCATTAGGACCCTGGCGCTAAGTGTTTAACGGCGCGGTAAAAGGCGGCGGCGCCGTTGAACACTTTGCGCCTTACTACGAGTTCCCTTTGCGGGACCCGACCTGAACGGCTGGTCTAGACCAGCCGTTAAAGTAGAGACCCGCAAAGGGACTCTCGAGGTAAGTACCGTACCACAATTTGCGGTACCGTACTTACCGCCTTCCCCAGTCCCATTGAGCCCTATGGGGCAAAAATGGGAATGGGGAAGGGCCAATGTTCAATGGGAAATTACCGCCCTGCCAACCTTGGAATGGGGTGGTAATTCCCCACTGAACATTGACGGACTTGTTACGATACCGGCACCAACCATGGTGCTAATAGCGCCATGGTTTAGCGCCAGTATCGTAATGAGGGCCAAGGTATAAAAGTACTCCCAGATGAAAGCAAGAGTCACAGATGTAATCGACTTCATATTCAAGCGAGGAGCCATGGAGTGTGGGTGGAGTGGGAGGGTTAGCCTGATGGAGCATGGGAAAGGTGATGTATAGTTTGAGAAAAGAGGCGTAGAATACTGGATGTATCCTCTTCCAACTAACAGGTAACTTCAACTTCAAGGCTACTGCATTGATCAGCTTTAGAATCCTCAAGGGTCCATAGTATCTTTGCAAAATCTTTGTTGCTTTAAGTCATGCAGGTAAATGCTGGGAGGATAACCACACTAGATCACCGATAGTGAATCCAGGAGCTTTGGAGCGTTTACGATCAATATATTTCTTGGTATTATCCTGAGCTTTTTTTTAGGTTCTCCAAAGCGGTCTTTTGCGTTTGATATAAGTCTTGCGTCATTGTTTCAACTGATAGGACATCAGTTACGTGGAATAGAGGTGTAGGTAACCATTGGGGATGAAGCCTGTATGAGCAAAAGAAAGGACTCATGAGTAAGGAGGAATGGTATGAATTATTGTAGGAGAATTCAGCTGTTGGTAATAAAGTTGGCCCAATTGTCACAGGTAGCCGAGGCAAAACAGCAAAGAGCAAAGGCATTGCTCTTTGGTCTGATCAGTTCTATCAGTCAGCCCGTTGATCTCAGGATGATACCCAGAGGAGGGTGACCTATGAATCCCTAAGGCTTTGCATAACGCTATCCAGAATTTAGAGGTGTGTTGTGGGCCTCAATCAGATATGATAGTGTGAGGTAACCCATGTAGACGGAATACCTTCTTTAGTCTATGGTGACCATGATAACAGTACATCTGTTGAATGGGGGAAGATCCACAATACAATCTGTAGAGATAGTGTGCCAAGCGGTTGTTGATAGTTCTGCTTGGGTTAGTTTCCCGATGGGTCGGGCATGGGGAGACTTGGCTTGAGCACAGATTTCGCATGACTGGACATAGAGTTATGTGTCCTTGTACAAGGTAAGCCACCAAAAGTGATGCTTAAGTAGTTCTTTTGTGGCAGGTATACTGTGATTTCCTGCAATGTAAGAATCGTGACATAGTTCTAGACCTTCGCCTTGTAGTTCTGTAGTCGGAAGAAATAATTGCTTGCCGTGAAACAGTAGCTCCGACTTCTTTTTAAGACTTCAGGTATAAGGGATGGGTCTACTGGATGGTCGAGTAAGGCCTTACGAATGCTGAGATGAATGAATTCCATGGAAACATGGTTCAGTTTCTGAGATTCTTATTGGTAGGTGTCCACTCACTCCGAGATAAGGCTTCAGCTATAACATTTTGTGATCCTGGAATATGTGTGAGTATGAGCTGATAATGATCAAAATAAGGACCCCATTGGGCCTGTCGACTATTTCTGCATTCGAAATCCTGAAGAGATTGAATTTTTCGATGATCTGTGCGGACCACAGTGGGAAATCTCGCTCCATCAAAAGATGTTGCCTCTCCTGGCAGGCTAATTTAATCACAAGCAGTTTTTTTTTATTTTTGTAAAACTGAGTGGGTCTTCTCCGGGGGAAACAGGATCTTGGAAAAAGGCAACTGGGTGTTTTTGCTCATTTTCTTGTGTTTGCTTCAATACGGCACCAACAGCATAATCGGAAGTGTCAGATTCCATGATGAAGGCACAATCCATTCTGGGTTGACACAGTAGGTGAGCAGATGTAAAACATTCTTTCAATTTGTTGAAGGCGAGATCAGCGTCTTTAGAGCAAAAGAACGTAACATTCTTTTTGAGAGAAGACAGGTAATGGGAAAAACAGTGCGTGAGAACCCAGATATAAATTTGCGGTCAAAATTTGCTAGGCCTAGAAACCTCTGGACTTCTTTAGCAGATTGGGGGGCTCTTTATTCCAATACAGCCTTAACCTTTCTGGTGTCCATGGAAATACCGTTATCTGACAGTATATATCATAGGTAATTGTAATTGTTTATTTATACAGCGCTTATACAGAGGTGGAGTGCTTCAAAGCGCTTCAAGGCAGGAAGGGAACAAGGGAATACAGTAGTCATTCTTAGGCCTTGAAGTTTCCGAATGATCTAACAAAAAACTAGCATACTAGGCCTGACGGCATTTCTCCTAGTGCAAGTGCATTAAGTGTTTCATGCGCGACCAAGCTGGGGAGGGGAGATAAAAGAGGGAGGGCATTGCAGGACAAACGCAGTTACTAGTTGTGATGGTGTGGGGCGATGGCAGGCCCCACCTGCAGGCACACACGCAGGCACACAGCACTCGCACTAAGGGACACGCCGGAGACGTGTTGCTGCTCTGGTCTCCGGCACGAACTGCCGGCCGGGACCGTCTTTATTAATGCGCGCATGCGCGAGCCTCGTTATGGGCCGCGCATGCGCAGAACTGCGTATTCCTACACAACATCCCTCCTTTTTCCCCAAACAATGAACATTGATCAACATTATAACTTAACAACGTATTCTCAAATATAAATGTTCCAGCACGACCTAGATGACTAGGCAGGGTCCATAATAAAGTCTTGGAACCTCTGCGGCGGCTTACGCCCTGCCCGACTCGGGTACCTGCGTGCCTCGGCCTGAGGCACCTCTTGTGTCCCTTGAGTCTCGGCCAGTCCATCGGGTCTCGGTGGCGGTTCATCGCTTGGCTCAGGTGCCAGAGGGTCGACTTCATCCGTTTTCGGCAGATCCCACGCGCTTGAAAAACGAGACATTCCTGGTGACAGTTCCACGTGCGTTGGCCGCTGTGATCATCGAGCCCTTTACGTGCGTCACCCCCAGGGGACGGGTTTCGTAGGTTCACGATAACTTTCCTTCTGCTCTTCTGTTTCGCACCAATACGGTATCCCCCACCGCAATCGGCCTCTCCGAGAGCTTCCTCCTGATCGTCTCCTTTTCATTCCGCACCGCCCTCTCCGTTCGCACGTGATCCTTTTCAATCTCCCCCGGCTGGCGGCCTTCCATTTCGGGCAGGAGCCCTCTTGGTACACGCTTAAAGAGTGCTTCGGCAGGGGCGACCCCGGTTGACTGATGGGGGGTTGAGCGATACTCTCGAAGGAAGTCCACTAAGTTGCGTCGGAGGTCTGCGCCTCCATCTGCTGATATGCGGAACACTTTCTTCCCCATTTGCCCTCGGCCAGAGCGGTGTGACTTTCCTATGACGTATTCCCCTCTCCTCACAGTACTGAGCAAAGCGTTGCCCCCGAAATGGTGCCCCATTGTCTGAGCATATCTCCACCGGAAATCCATGCGTGGCGAACATTTTCTCCAGCGCCATGATGGTGTGGTCACTCGCCGTCGACTCCACCAGTTCAACCTCCGGATAGCGGGACCATTGGTCTGTCACCACTAGAAAGTAGAGCCCTCGGCCGGTGGATCCAAAGTCGGCATGGACCGTCCCCCATGGCTGGTCACTTCTCTCCATGGTCTGGATCGGCGGGGCTCTCTCAACCGGGTGGGCTGCTTGGCAGGGGATGCACCTTCTCACAAACTCCTCCACTCTACTTTCCAGGTCGGGGAACCAGACCTTGAGTCTCAGTCTTTCTTTCATCTTGGCCATCCCTTGGTGTCCATTGTGTGCGAGCTGCAGAACCTTGTCAACCAGTGTTCTCGGGGTGACAATCTGGTGACCCCTTAGCAGGAGGCAATCCTCGGCTACCGAGAGCTCATGGCGTGCTTTCCAGAGGGCCTGCAGGTCTTTCTGAGCCCTTGCGTTCCTTCGGGAGTTGTCCTGGAGGACCTCTCGCCATTCTCCATTTGCCATAGCAAGCTTGATCCTTGTGAATGTCTCGTCCATGTTGGAGTCTTCAGTGATCTCCTGGCGGGATAGGGCAACGGGCAGCGCTGATTCGACCGCGAGATGTATCGCTTCACAACCCTCTGCCACTTCCACTGTCTTTTGGCCTCCCTGCACCTGGGTGGTGGGACAGGTAGTCTGCCGGGTTGTCAGGGCCTGGTCGATACAGCAGTTTGACCCAGTACTCCATTAATGACAGCATCCATCTCTCTATTCTAGGCGGTGGTTTGGAGGAAGTTCCGGACAAGATCGGGATGAGAGGCTTGTGGTCGGTTACCACCATGACCGGTTTTCCCAAAATATATATCCGGAAGTGCTTGCACCCCCACAGGATGGCCATAGCTTCCCGCTCGATCTGAGAGTACCGTCTCTCCGTCTCTGTTAGCGCTTTGCTGGCATAGGCGATGGGCCTCATGGTTCCTTGATTATCAGCCTGCATGAGGACAGCCCCCAGTCCTACGGGGCTGGCATCGACTACAATTTCGGACTCCCGATCCGGATTGAAGTATGCCATCGTTTCTTGTTCCGATAGGGCATTTTTGATGTTGTCGAAAGCCCTCTGTTCTTTCTCCCCCCAGTTCCAGGCGATGACGTTTCTGGTTAGCGCTCTCAGGGGTTCCGACAGGGAAGCTAGATCGCGGAAGAAACGACCACAATATGTCACCATACCCAGGAAGCTTCTGATTTCAGATGGTGATGTTGGCGGGGTAGCTTCCCGTATATCCTTCACTTTTTCCGGATCAGGTGACATGCGCCCCGCGTGGAAGACAAACCCGAAAAATTCCAGCCTGTCTCTCAGGAACTCACACTTCTCTTTGTGCAGTGTAAACCCTAGGTCGCGCAGCCTCGCCAGTGTGTTTTCCAGGCGCTTTAGGTGTTCAGCCTCGGAACGGGCAAAGACCAGAATGTCATCCGACATGTTTATCACTCCCTTGAGTCCAGACAGGGCTCCCCTGATGGTATTCTGGAAGACCTCTGCCGCGGAAGAGATACCAAAACTGAGTCTTTTATATTGGTATAACCCCTCGTGAGTCGTAAAGGTCGTGATGTATCTTGACTCGGGGTGGAGCTCTAACTGATGGTACCCGGACCTCAAATCCAGTTTTGAGAACACTTTCGCCCCTTGAAGCTCCCCAATGATGTCGTCCAGGGTGGGTGTTATGTGGCGCTCTCTTTTGATCGCTAGGTTGGGAAGCCTCATGTCCACACAGATGCGTACCGCACCCGGTTGTTTGGGCTTTGGGGCTACCACGATCGGGGAGACCTATGGGGTGGGGCCCTCTACCTTCTCAATGATGTCCTTGTCTATCAGGGATTGCAGCTCGCGTTCCACCTGTGTCCTCAGATGGAAGGAGATGCGGCGGTGTTTGAGAGCCGTTGGTCTCACAGACCCATCGATGTGGAGGCGTATTGGGTCAGCCTTTAGTTTCCCTATCCCTCGGAATATCGTTTCAAAACGACTCAACAGGTTTTCCAAGTCAGTGTGATAGACCACAAATGAGAAGTTTACAATGTCCAATGCCTCAGCCGCAGCACAACTCAGAAGGGAATGCGGGCTCACATCTGTGACAAAGAATCTTGCCCTTATTCTATTTTGTCCGTGAGTGACTGGGGCCACGAATACTCCTTGGATGGGAAGCGGTGTGTGTCCTCCGAAGGAATATATCCGTGCTGTGGACTCTGCTAGGCCTGGTGGACCAGGGAGTGCGTTGTAGTGTTCCGTTGCCAGCACACAGACGGACGCCCCAGTGTCTATCAAGACCGGTGTGGGTGTTTCCCCAATGTTAACTGTGCACTTGGGTTGTCGTCTCCTGCCTGGGCCTTCAGCTATGCTCGAGATGAAGATTTCGTCTTCCTCCTCCTCCTCGGCGATGTTCAGGTCCTGTACGCCTTGTTCAATGGATGATACACCCCTCACTCTCCGGCTGCCTCTGGCAAACCTTTCGGGCCCTCTCGACACGGCGACAGGTGCTGATGCCCTGCACACCCTAGCATAATGTCCTGGGGTGTTGCACCGGCCACAGGTTCTCTATTTGGCTGGACAGTCACCCATATGTGGCAGGTCGTACCCACAATATTGGCACGAGGGAGCGTTGCTATGCCCCTCCGGGCTATCACCTCCTCTTGACGTCCACCTTGACTTTACTGGGTTAGTGCAACCAATTGCAAAAGCCTCACCATCGTTCCTCCCATGCGTGGCTGCATCCATTTTCGCACCCCTCGCTTCAGCCAGCTCATAGGCCCTTCCTGTGTCCAGAATCTGTTGTAGGGTCAAACCAGGTTCCCTCAATACCTGCCTCCTCAGTTTACCAGAACTGCAGCCCTGCAACAACTGGTACCGAACCATCTCCTCTTCATTTCCCCATCTACAGGAGCTTGCTAGAACTCTGAGTCGTGCACAAAATTGATCCAATGACTCTTCCTCTCGTTGTCTTTCCGCACTCATGACGAACCTATCAAAGTCTACATTCGCCATTGGCAGAAAATGATCTCGGAGCGCCTGCTTCACTGCAGCCTATGTCGCAACCGGAATGTTCAGAGAGTCATATATCTTGTGCACCTCGGCCCCTGCCGAGTACACCATGATTGCAATTCTTTCTTCGTCCTCCGTGATCCCCGAGGCCGTGAAGAACATCTCCAACCTCTTCACCCACAGGAGCCATTTAGGCCCCAACTTGGAAGGTGGGCCCGTGGTATCAAATTCGGGCATGGGGGCTAATGTGCTGTTCACCATGCGAGGGATGGGGGCAGGAGCGCCATCCTGTTCTTCTTCCTCCCCCATTTCCCTGCGTGGTACTCACAGAAATACGTTGAACTGCTTTGAAGACAGGGCCCCGGATCACCCTTGGCGCAATATCTTCTCCAGTGCCACACTTTTCTTCTTTTTCTGTTATATTGACAGAATGCCACAACCTTGCGGCTGCACAGGCGGTGGAGGGTCCAAAAATTGACTATTTTTGGTGCAAATTGCAGGTGGCGCACGAGCACCCTCACGGGCCGCAACCACTGCGTTCTGCGCTCAATCCAAGATGGCCGCCGGCCACACGTGTGGGCCCGTGCCGACACGGAGCAGAGTTCTCCTCTCTGGATGCTACCGGAGCGGAGGACTGCTCCCGCGCCGTCCTCGTCGCCAGTGTGATGGTGTGGGGCGATGGCAGGCCCCACCTGCAGGCACACACACACGCACACAGCACTCGCACTAAGGGACATGCCGGAGGCGTGTTGCTGCTCTGGTCTCCGGCGCGAACTGCCAGCCGGGACCCTCTTTATTAATGCGCGCATGCGCGAGCCTCGTTATGGGCCGCGCATGCGCAGAACGCGTATTCCTACGCAACACTAGTCCTCATACATTCAGGTCATGCAAGTGTACAGACGGAAGTGCGAGGAACGGGGAGGGGAGAAACGAGGGCATCCAGTCCAGCAGGGCCCTGGGTGAAGTGCAGAGATGATACCCCTCTCCTGGGCATAAGCTGAAGTGCAGTAATGCTGAAAATAGTGCAGAGGCCCGAAGGAAAGTGCAAGGTTGGAGGGGGAGCCTGGCACCTGTAGGCTCTGGAGGTGAACCAGGTGACCAGTCGGCATGACGCTAAGCAGAGTTAGGGAAGAGAGGAGGAGGGAGGCAGGAGAGAAAAGAAAGGAGGTTAGCAGGGGAGAGGGAGAGAGAAGGAGGAAGAGAAGAGGAAGGTCTTGAGGAGTTTCCAGAATTTAAGGTGATCCAGCTCAAAACGGAGAGAGGCAGGAAGGCTGTTCCAGAGGGAGGCACCTGCGGCGGATAAGGATCTACCTCCAAGTCTCTGTTTGGAAAAACAGCTCACCCGCAAAGAGTTGGAGGAGAACGAGTGGAGGGCTCTAGAGGGAGAGTATTTAGGAAGAGAGCATTGTAGATAGCGCGTGCCCCGGCCGCAGAAAGCCTTGTGGATTATGCAGAGGTTTTGAACTTGATGCTTGCAGCCACGCGGAGCCAGTGGAGGGATTTCAGCGCCGGTGAGATGCATTCCCTGGGCTTGAGGCCAAGGATAAGTCTTGCAGTTCTGTTCTGGATGAGTTGTATAGGACAGAGAGTAGCAGTAGGAAGATTGAGAAAGAAACTGTTGCAGTAGTGCAGCCTAGATAGAACCAGGGCCCTGGAGATGGTGAGCCACTGTGCGAAGGTGAGAAAAGGTAGAATAACTCTGAGGAGGTGCAGCTGGTAGTGAGACTTATTTGAGATGTCAGGAATGTGAGAAGAAAAGGAGAGAGTGGAGTAGAAGATGACACCCCCCCCCCCATTAGGTGACCTCAGTGACCCTCACTAAATCCCTGCCTAAAGTCTCCTCCCAGGTGACCAGGGGAAGGCAGATGCTTCCTAATCCTGACCTTGTGGGTGGTGTACTGCAGGATGATCACCTGGGAGGAGACAAGGCCCCAGGCGGTGAGGTGATCCCGTGGGATGAGACACTGTATTTGTCTTGGAAAGGGGAGAACCATTTTCAGGTACAAAAGGATGTAATGGCCTATTGTCGTTATGATGTATCTGAACCACACATTAAGCCTTTTGATGTGGGTAAATCTTGTGTGAAATATTTAAACATCCTAACAGAGGAAAACCCATTTGAGATGTCCAAGGTTAAAAATCCCCCTTACTCCCAGAGACACAGTGGAAGGAAACCTATAAATAATGGCTTAAATGAACTGCCTTCTCCTTTTCAGGTAAACTCTTGTAACTTGTCCTTAAATGCATTTAAGAGAAGTAAATCAGCATTTAAAAATAAAACGCCGACAAGAAAACCTAATTCTGTTGGTTGGCACTACAAGTCCCATAATCCCCTAAGTAATGGGATGAGGAAGAAGGTCCAAATGCAATGTTGCAGGAGTAGTCAGCTTGTTAAGCATAATGACCCACACCTGAGGGAAGCAGAAAGAATTAAAATGCCCCCTCAGGTGCAGGCTGTCAGATGGAAATGGAGCTGGACTAGTTGCAGCAGTAGCAGTAGCAGCAGCAGAGCAAGTGCACGTTGTTGACAATCCAAGCAGAAGTTGGTGGAAAGAAAGTACACCGGGACATAGACCAAGCAGATTCCAGCTGCCTGTCTTGACAGTGTCCTGTTCCCCCTAAATCTGAAGTGCAGAAGTTGCACAGCGGAAAGCGTGAAGGAAGGCTACTTTTTCCCATGTGAACCTGATTGCAGAGAGTGCGCCACAACAAGCGTGCCTGAGACCATGGCTGAAAGTTGGTGTACAGCCGAGGGTCCCAGGGGCGAGAGGAGCTCTGCGACTGCATGGCAGGGACGAAGACACCTTCACTGAGGAAGGGTGTGTGTCTAAACAAAGCCAGAAGCAGTTCAACTCTTGCAGCACGCGAAGGGAGCAAGATAGAACCCAGTGAGTGTTACTGATCACTCTGATCCTTTGCGTAAACAAAGGCAGGCAACTGTAGCCAAGCAGGATCACTCATGTGTGAGTGAAAGCAGTAGTAAACCAACCGTTGATTGTCAAATATGGGATAGTTTCAAAAGTAGCACTCGCGTATGAGTGAACTTCTCAATAGCACTCGCATAAGAGTAAAACACTCTGAACCACGTCATTTGAATATTAAAACTTCTGAAAACAGGTGAAAGACTGGTGCTGTGTGCTTAAAAGTGATTCTCAGGTAAAGGTTAAACGAAGAGTCAATTGTGAAGCTGTAGAAGATAATGTAGCACTGACGTTAAGTGACTGAACATTGATAATTGTGAGTTTGAGGGAACATGCATTCCCCAAGCCAAGAGTGATACAAGCATTTCCCAAGGCCAAGAGTGGTGCAAGCATTGCCCAAGGCCAAGAAGGATACCAGTTTTGCCAAAGCCAATCATTGCACAAGCGACTAACAAAAGGCATACAATTAATCTGCTTTGGTGGGCAGAACGCAAAGAGGTGAATGCAAGGTTGTAAAACGGTGAAGCTTGCTGATTGCAATTGTTCCCTAAAAATTGGTATAACTCACATTGCCAAAGTCACAAGGAAGAAAGGTAGAAATAAATCATTAAGGGCAATTTTGGTTGTTGATGTTACAAAAAGACAAGAGTGGCAAAGAGGCTGCCCTTTTGACAAAGTGAATGTTCAGAAGAAGAGTGCCTTGCTTACTTGGAAGTGTTGAGGGGCACGACATGAATCTTGTCTTTTCTGAAAAGTTGTTCAAAGTCACAAAGATGCAAACTGCTGAAACTGTGGTGAATATTGATGCTGCAGAAAGACAAATGGCAAAGAGGTTGCCCTTCTGAAAGGTGAATGTTCAGAGGAAGAGTGCATTCCCTACCTAAACGTGTTGAGGAGCACCGATGTACATATTGGCCCTCATTACGACCCTGGCGGAAATCGGAAAACGATGGCGGAAATGCAATACCGCCATCGAATAGCGCTCGGTGCGACTATGACCCGTCACCGCAAAGTACGAAGCCATTAGCGACACCGTAGTGAACGCCAACGCTAACTGCACCAAGTACGCGCGCGCGCGCCATGCCAAACCGTAAATACCACCATGGCGCAAGGGTACGCTAATTCCGACCCTAGCAGACATGTACCTAACGCCATCAAGCATGGCGGAATGCACCATTCCGCCATGGTGAGAAGTACGGCATCGCGAATCACCCGTAAACGGCCCCACTGAGTGCCTGTACACCGCTCCCTGCCCACAAAGTACAACTCCCCGTAGGTGCATTGAAGTCACAACAACCAGTGAAATGTACAAGTCACCCATGCATGCCAACGAACAAAAGAAACACAAGAGGGGCCAATGGGAGCAGCAGGGCACAGATGGCACGAATACAGAAGCCAATCCAATGGACATGACCACAGTCCCCCCCGCCCCCCGAAACGCACGCAAACACAGGCACCTGTGACCAGCAATATTCCGAAATTCACATCATTCCACCAGTCCACCTGGCTGACCGGCATCTGTTACACAAAACCCAATCCCCCGCCCCTGAGCATGACAACATTCAAACAGTCATATTGGCAGCCCCCATCCCTGACCTCACTGGGCTCCGTAGGCAAACGCGCCCAGTACAGTACCACGCAACTAGACTCCGAAGCTGGAACCCAATGCAGATCTCCTCCCAATACATCGCTCCCCAAATAGGAATATGCCACATCACTTGCAAAGAAGAACGCTACACGGGCCAAATCAGAATAGAAATTTAATGCACAACAAAATCACCAAGCCCATACAGCCACTAGGCCATGAACTCCAAAACACATTTCACCATTGTGGGCTGCATCCGCAAGAAATGACCAGCCACTACTTGTGTGACGCCCTGTTCCATCATGGTACACAGAGCCACATCCACGTACGAAAAGGCAACATGGAAGCGCACAGAACCGCAGGGCCGTCCCAATGGGGAGGCACTAGTCCAGCTGAAAGGCCGAAATGTTGCTCCGAGCCACCAGTACTGCGTAAGGGCATGTGGCCCATTGGCGATCGTCCCATAAGATCGTAATGCTGCTCCACTGATTAACACGAAGCAGCAGGTGTCGGGAGTAAAAGCCATCTGCAGGAGTGGCATACAGATGGCAGTGGCAAAAGGGGAGGAGATACCTGTCAACCAAAAGAAAAGAAAAAGAACAGAATGGCAATCAGAACTACATCCGAACAACTCACTTCAATGATCACACTAAATCCACAGCCATATGCATGCTAGCCCACTCCAAAGGATCATCACCACCCCAAAACCACTTGCGACTCATAACCATCTATATCGAGGTGTAAACACCATCACAAACGAGTGTACCTGTGCATGCGTCTGTCAAAACAGAATCCATCAGATGGGAATGTTAACGTGCATGGACACAAGTGGCTGAAGGCGCGTCGAGACAGGGAGGGCTCAACAAGGCCACATAGACGATGGTCCCACTATGGCAGCCCTGCATCACATAGCGCAGGGGAGGCGGATAAATTCCAAGAAGCCCTGTACATGGCAAACTCTGTATCAAATCATCTGTCCATGCATCCATACATCATTCCCTCATCCCGTAATGCAAACGCCTGTTTCCATACTCACATAACATGTGAAATTTCCATTGAGTCTGTGCGTTATGCAGCCTGCAAAATCCACTGTGCCCCAGCCCGTAATTCCAGTGTTGTGAAGTAACATGTATTTTGGAACGTCCGGCCTCATCGCCCACGTCGCTATTGCGCATCCCAAACTATTCATATCAATCATTGCACCCTCGCCATGGCCCCTGTCTCAAGGACATAGAACAATAGAACGTTATATTTGCAGTCAGGCCTGTGGGCATCTCCTCGCCGCTAGCTGAAAACCGAAAGCGCCACCCTTCGAATTCCTCATTTGCAACATCACGTCGAAGAGGCATCTGTGGCCGTTTGAAATCACTAATTAATCCATCTAGTGCGGCTGTGTGTGAAAATGGCAACTGCCTTCACCCACAAATGGGACGCCCCGCCCGTCGTTGCAACTCGGTACAGTGATGCATGAGGGCCCACCGTCACTCGAATACTACGTTCCACTGACCCTTCACAAGTCTGTTCGCGACTGCACAGATAGTATGTGAAACAATGGGACCACAGCAGAATGAACATATCAACCAATGTTACACGGCCGTCGGGTACAAATACATGATTGCAATAGCAAGATGCCATTACTCGAATTGCAGCGTTGTGAGCTGGACGTGCTCGGCCAAAGGGGAGAGCAGTTTGCACAGGTGGGAGTAATCACCACAGGTGGAGGCCATACAGCCTGAAAACACATAAATTGCACACCCAGTCTCCTCCCACAACCACTCCGAAATGCTACCGGCAGGACTCGCGATGTTGGCCCTGGGGGACCTGATAGCACTGCAAGTACTCCAACTCCAAGAAGAAGACGAACACCAACTACAACCGGCCGCACGGAGGAGACGCAGGAGGAGGAGGAGGCCAAGGCAGGGCCAGCAAGGGCCGCCAGCACAGCCACTACCACCACGCAGGCAGCCCGCAATCCCACGCCTCCGAGCACATCCGTTCAACCTCACTGATGAGCAGATCCACACCCTCTACCGTTTGGACCGGGACACCATAGCCGCCATTGTGGACATGACACAGGCTGACCTTGTCAGCATGATAGATAGCCCAACCGCCATCCCACCCCTACTGAAGGTGGTGTCTGTACTCCACTTCCTGGCCACAGGCACCTACCAGCACACAGTCGGACAGCTGCATGGCATTTCTCAGCCACTGTTCTCACGGACACTATTGCAAGTGCTCGATGCCCTCCTGCAGCACGCAGACGACTACATCTCTCTACCACGCTCGGAGCAGGAAATTACCAACACAAAAGTGGGATTCCATGCACTTGCCGGCATACCGGGTTGCATTGGTGCCATCGACTGCACCCATGTGGAATTGGTCGTCCCACATGCCATGGAGGCCCAGTACCGCAACCGGAAACAATTTCATTCCCTGAATGTACAAATGGTGTGTGACTCCAACAGGATCATTCCACATTGTTGTGCCCGATTCCCTGGATCAACCCATGATTCTATGGTCTTGAGGAACTCTACAATACCACGCTACATGGAGCAACACGCAGGGAACAGATCCTGGCTACTCGGTGAGTCTCATTTCATGCATGATGATGTGGGGTATGTGATGCGGCAATGACCTGGCAGGAAGGGGGGGGGGGGTGTGCGTACGTAGCAATGGCATTCCACATCATACGTTTCTCGTCCACATACAGGTGATGCTGGGTATCCACTGAAGAGATGGCTCCTCACACCAGTCCGGAACCCACGGGACCAGCATGAGGAGGACTACAACCATGCCCACTCACGTACCCGTGTAGTCATTGAACAGGCATTCGGCCTACTGAAGACCCGTTTCCGCTGCCTCAGCAGGTCTGGCGGGGCACTCCTGTACCGCCATGAGAAGGTTGCAAAGATGGTCATGGCATGTGTCATGCTCCACAACATGTGCGTACGGAGAAATGTGCCCATGCCCCCTGACGCAGAACTGCAAGCACCTGATGATGGTCATGATGAGGGTGGGGATGTGGCAGCACCTCAAGGAGTCTGCGAGGCACCGGAGGCCCGTGACATTCGTCAGCAGCTCATTGATGCATGCTTCTAGCACTCACGCCTGGTGGCTGATACATGGACACGGGACTCGTGGCACTGTGTGTGTCTGGTACATGCACAATATGGACTGTACGCCTATGATGGCCTAGTACACAAAGATCAAGGTCCACACATCTCATTGGTTGATCGTGCACTGTTTATGGCATATGTGATATCATGTTGAACACCCTATCGACCCGCCACCCAAGTGAGCCCAACACACCCCCTCCACCCTCCTACCTCCCCCCCGAACACCAGTGTCCAAAGATGCTCATTGTCAGTGGGCTGTCGCTATTGCAAGCCCCCTCTGCGGGTATCAGGGGCACCCCTGCCTGTGGAGCGCAGGTTCCTCCCAGATCTACGTTGGGGGCTGCCCTGGACGGAACTTGCAACGAATGATGTCTCTGCCTGCTCACGTCCATGCATGTCCCTAAGGGTTTGCGAGAGCTCAGTGAGCACACGGCGCACTGCGGCAAGTTCGGCACATACGTCTTTGGACGTCGCATGCAGTTCACCCCTCAGGCTCTCGGTGCTTCTCTCCATTTGTGCCCTTAGTGTCTCTGTACCTCTCTCCATTTCTGCCCTAAGTGTCTCAGTTGATGTTTCTATGTCTGCCTTAGTGCCCCCACATTCATCGGCATGGTCCTTGAGGAGCGTGGCCAGTCGCTGCTGTTGCACGATTAACTGGTCGAGGGACTGTTGCCTCTGCTGGGCCATGGCCATTTGCGGGGGTGTCACAGAGGGGCTGTTGACCTCATGTTGCCTTGCCACGGGGCTTGTGGGGGATGGCCAGTCGTCGTCTTGTGGGTGCCCCTGCGTGGTATCCTCATGTTGTACGGGATGGGACAGACAGGGGGATTGGGACAGGTCATGGATGGATCTGACTTCGACATCCCCGTTTTCTGTGTCCGAGCATGCTGCCATCAATGGGGTGTCACCTATGGTGCTGCTGCCACCAGAGGCAGTGCCTTCTGTGGCATCCATTGGGGGGACCTGTGGTGGTGGTGTTGTGGGCATGCTGGCTGCTGGGGTGCCTGTTGATGTTCCCTCCTCTGTGCTGCCACCTGATTTGTGCTGCTGCCGTGTCTTGATCCGTGCAGCTGAGGTGGAGGGTCTTTGGCCGTTGGTCTTGGCCCTCTTTGCAGGTGTGCTGGTAGGGGTGTCGTGGAGCTCGTCGTTTGGATCGGACCCTGTGGTGGAGTAAAGGAGGGCGAGGGTTATTTATGGGTCTGTGGGTATTGGAATGGCATTGTATCACATACATTGGGGTGGTACCTGAGGGTGGTTTGGGTCGGGGCCTTGGAGGTGCTTTCATTTGTGTGTGGAGTGAGGGTGCAGTTGTTTGGCAGCCTGCAGTTAGGGTGTGCCTGCTGCACGTGTAGTGCGTGTTTTAGGGGTTTTTAATTATTTATGTATTTATTGTGGGTTTTAACATGCGCTATCAGGGCGATGTGTGTGGACGTTCTCCTGGACATGTGTTTCTGTTGCACTATGGGGACACATGGTGCTTCACATGGATGGACTTTGTGGTTTTGGCATTGTTTCATTAGGCCCACCTACCTGATTCTTCGGATGTCTGCACTCCTTTCTCCATCCCTCCGACTCCCTCTATGCTCTCCATTCCGATGGTGGAGGCACAGATTTCTTCCCAGGGGGTCAGCTTGATGGGTGATTCCGACCCTCCCCCGGTGGCTGTGGCAATGTTGCGGTTGGCAGAGAGTATGCTGCGGACGCGTATCCGCAGGTCGTCCCATCGCTTACGGCATTGCTGTGGGGTGCGGGGTGCGGTCCCCACCGCACTTACCCGCTGTGCCACCAGAGCCCATATGGCCTTCTTGTTTGCAAGTGCCGTCCTGGTCATTTGCGTGGAGAAGACGACGGCAGCATTCTCCTGGAGGGTCTCTGTTAGCACGGTGAGTTCCTCACGGGAGAAGTGGACCTGCCGCTTGCATTCGCACGCTTTCTTCGCTGCTTTTCCCATTTTTCTTGGTTTCGCTAGGGTGTATGACGGGTTGGGGTGTGTCTCAGGGTAGTGTTTTGGTGGTTGTGTGGTTTTAGTGGTTTTATAGGTGTACGGCGGGATGTTTCCCGTTCCGGGCCCATGTTTTAACTTCCGTTTCCGTATATTTCCGGTCACCGTACTTTCCGGTAGGCGCACACTGCGGTGACCGCTAAGAGGGGTGGCGGTATTGCACCTAGGGCGCCGTACGGCGGCGGTGTGGGCCGTTTTGGGGTCATTTCCGCCATCGCGGACTTTGCACTTCCGCCATGGTGTGGTGCTCGTGCCCGATGGGTCGGAATGAGCCGCACTTTGCTCCTTCGTGCAATGGCGGAAACGCTATTTACGCTGTGGCGGTCCGGTCAGTCACTTTCCGCCAGGGTCGTAATGAGGGCCATTGTCTTTTCTGAAATATTGCAAAAAATTACAAAACTGCAAACTGTTGGGGCTGTGGTAACACTTTTGGTTGTCAGTAGATTTAAAACTTCAGAAGCACAGTTGAATGTGGTACACACTTCAGGCAGGCGAGTAGACCGCACGGCGAACCCATGCAGAAGTTAACCTGGTATGAGAGTTATCCAGGTGGAAGCAAAGGTGTTGAGAAGTCATCCTGACAAAGATATAAACTGTGATATATGGTGTTATGAAAAGAGAATTGAAAAAGCTAACAAGAAGCTGTGTTTCTTTAACCTTGCCAGAAGTTGGGTTTCTTTGAATCTGACAAGGAGCTGTGTTTCTTCTTTGACATTCAGAAGTTGTGGCAAAACATCTTGACCCAGAACATCACTGATTCTATTTTATGAAGTGGAAAATCATTGTTCTGTTTCTGTTGGCTGAACATTGTTTAGCAAAAGTTTCTTTTGACAGAGTGAAGGAGCCAAGAACTGTGTTGGAACTTAGTTGCAAACTCAGATTTCCTTGCTTCTTTGTTGTTGAACATAGCATCTGAACCTAACTTGAAACCTGGGGAAGGGGAGATCACCCAGGTTATAAAGAGGGACTGTGAACATATAAGAAATACAATTGTTGATATTGTTATGAATTGCCATATATTTTCTTGTGTATTTTAGGTTTAAGTGTAAGGGTGAGATATCCTTTGTTAGAGTAGTTCCTTTAGCTTTGATAGGCAGGGAAATCCTGATCATGGTATGGATAGTGAGGTGTTTGTTGAAACTTATAATTTAATAAAAATGGCATTGTAGTTGGGTGCAGTTTCCCTAGCTCCCGCCCCCTCACAGCCGCCATACTGGAACAGCAGGAGAAGCGCTATACGTGGGACACCATTTGTTATGCCTATACCGCATCCAGTGTATGAGAGATGTTATGCACTTAGACTGCCATATAGAATGTACCCTCGCACTGAAATTGTGGAAGGATGCTGCATGGAAGGATATCAGAATGCACCTATGGACATCATGGAACATTAAGTGAAATTTAACGAGGCCAGAATGCTGTCATGAAGAAGATATATGAACCTATGCTGAAATGATATGAAAATACTTAAGAGTGATGATGTAACTGAAGCACCAAGAAAAATATGTACTTACAGCTATACCCCTGGATAAATTTGGCCTAGCTGTTCACATATGAACACTGCCCTGTGAACACCTCATCACTCTAATAAAATGCAGATATCCCATGACATTCCGGCCTAGTTGCTCACATAAGCGTCTTTCAGGCCTAACACAGCCAGAACCCAGTCTGGATGTCCACCCACCAGACTGCAAACATTCAACTGATATCCTCAGCACCAAACCTAACGCTAAAATGCAGCTACCATCCAGCAATTACATCAGCTGCACACATAACTGGTACATCCACGCACCCTACAACGCTATCTCTCTCTACTGACCAGAACTGCGGTTCCTGAGGGCGTTCAACCTACCAGTGGTTTGAGGTCATACCAATTATATATAGAGCGCTATATGAATGCTAAGTAACATAACATAACATAAAGTAATTGTGAATACAAAGAAGATGAAGTAACGTACTTCGTGGCAAGGACGGCCATGATAGGAATGGACGCTGGCTCATGTCGAATTCATCCAAGCTATCTCAGAGACAGACATAGGCTGCAGAATCAGGAGAGGCTGGAAAGCCCTGGATGCAGAACAACAGGAAGGCTATGTTGCCACGGATCAAGGATGCTATTTTAAGGAATAATTGCAAGACACAGGATAAGCTATGAACGAAGGGCACATTTCTCTTAGATCAAAGAAGAAGAAAACTTTTGCAACAGCCAATGTATTAAAGTTTATGAAGTCTTGTTGAGGGGGTCTCAACTCCCCTCAGCATACCCCCAAGATGATGGATGCCACCTACTGAAGCAGCCCCACAGACCATACCCGGAGGACATCACCAAAGTAATCATGAAAAGCCGACATGGCTGAACACATCCGCAGAGACATTAGCCGGGTGCAAAACAACACACATGAACTGCTTGCTCACACCAAAAAAGTGATTATCAGCAAAATGGAAGCCACAGCTGCATTGAAAAGAATTGGGAAAGCTCAAAACACAGGGCTGAGGCTTGATACACTGACCTTTCTGAGAGATGCGAAACAGGCCTGGTAGCATGCCCAGCCCTACCGAGGACTTGAGTCAGCTAAAAAGATGCAGCACCTGCAAGGACAAAAGGCTGAAATCCCTCAAAAATGCCAGCAGAGAAAATCATCTTTATGGTCCCTGAACACGTGACCTGAAGCTGGGGAACAACGCCCATTGAGACAGATAAGGTTGTTCCCATCAAATTGAAGACTGAAGATGAACAAAGTGCAACACAACATGAAGATAGAGAATGGAGTGTCCTTGCTCAAGGTCTGGGAAGTCAGAGGGGTGAAACAATAGTGGGAAGCAGATGGTGCTCTGAGCTCACCTTCCCCACCCATAATCTTTGCTCACATGCTGGTAAACCTCCTAAACTTACAAGGCTTGCACTGACCTGGGAGGTGGTGCCAGGTGGAGCTTCCAGATCTAGCCAGACCAATCAAATTATCTGTCCCCTATACACTGTAATTATGCCTCTACTGATCACCCAATCCCATTTCGCCTAAGAGCAAGGAATGTATCTTTTGGTTGTGAGGTCACAGCAGCTTAAAAACTCACTGCCTGCCTGTAATGAGCTGAGAGTACATTTGGAGCTGTGGAACCCATGTGTGTATCCCTGCTTGGACAAAACAAAGCAGCAATTTGTCACATTTCTGGACTTCTCCATTTCTGGGCATGAGGGGATTCCCCTCGAGCCTATCTCTGTTTTCCTAACTAGAATTCAGTCTAGGCAAGGTAGAGTGAGCCAGTCTCTAAAGGCCAAGAGGAGCAACAGCACCCTGTATAATTGAATCAAATAGCAGTAAATAAGTGGCTGAAATAGACAAATTTGTGGTCTCTTCACATGTGACTCAGAAGTCGAAAACAAGGGCTATTCATTAGAGCCGCAGATGAAGATAGTGGTGTGCTCACACTCCCTCAAATGTTCCAGGACAGTGAGCAGGCTGCAAGGCCAACTAGAGACCAACCAATGAAGGATGATGGATTTATTGGGAGAAGGGAGAGCAATCTCACACCATTCAAAGCACCTAGGTTTTGTTTCACAGACATGCTGCTAAAGAGCGGAAAGTCCAAGGTTGGGATAGCATGACAACCAATCAGTGGGTATAAGGAGCAACCTAACATACAATACTGCACAGACCAACCTGCTGTTATTTTGTCTGCTATATTCAGTACTATATGTATTTAGAGGTAGTTCAAGGCATGTCCTACAGATAAGGGGCAGCCAATGATGTATTCATTTGAATATGTTATATATGTAGATAGGTTCTCTTAACCAATCCTTCCCCTCAATAGGTTTTATAATTTGCCACGCTGGATGACATCATAGTTGACGCATATTGAGGTATAAGAACAATAATCAAGTTAAGGTGTGAGTGTGCATGCATCTATGTGATGCCTGTCAGTTCTCCCTGCTTTATTAAATGAGAATAAAGTAGTAGTTTGCCATATTCCTTGAGTCTGTCCAGTTATTTGGTCTAAGATCTTTATTTGTAAAACCATCTAGCACAAAAGACGCTTCAAGGTGCTAGAGCACATTTTGGTAGCAGTGCGGATGGTTACGGTCTAATCGAGCTAGGCCCGATCCAGACCCCCAGACACTTGACTGCTCCCGCCATTAGCCAGAAGACCGCAGAGCTTCCTGTGGAGATTGTTGCGTGGAGTCACGTGCAAGAAGATTCGGTTGGCAGGTGCCCCTTTGATGTAATTCCTGTCCGGTCTCCGCAGGTGCCCCATGGACGGAAGGCATACTGGTCGGTTGAGGGAGAGTCGAGGCCGAGGGACCTGAGCTGAGTCATGGATGTAAGTAGAACAACAAAGGTGAAAAGATAGGGGGAAGGATTGTGTTGTAAATAAAATAATATATATAAAAGTAATGGGATTTTTTGGGGAGATCGTAAAGAGAAGAAGTAGATGACTTGATTCCTTGTTCCAAGGGGGGCAGAAGGGTATGCACTAAAGTAAAGACCCCAAATAGGGGTGTTGGATTCCTGAGGCATGGCCAGCAGAAGAGTGCGTATCAAACTCCAAAATTGAGTGAAAACCGAGAAGGGCTACATTTACTCAAAATAGTAAAGAAAAGCGTATTGTGAGAAACCTGCTGGTATTCTCCCGATTAAACCTCGAGAATCCCTTATTCAGGTGGCCAGGGAAGTGCTGGCACTCTCAGATCCCAAGCCTGGGGGTGGATGAGCCAGGGAGGATCAGCTGGGTAGGGGAACCTGGTGTTATTCCTGGGGGAATATCCAAGGTGAGACAAGGTATTATACCTTGGAAGAAGGTGAGGAGGATGAAGCCCCTATGGCTTTTATAGGATGCGCTATAACTACCTCCCTTCCATCCAATTAATCTCCCTTATTGGAATCCCTCAAAAACCACAACTCCCAGAATCCCTGCTATCCTGTCTTCTATCTGGATATTCCCAATCATTCTTCTCCACGTCCATATGATTATTCTTTCCCGAACACCCAAACTACCATGACAAACCCTCACCAATCCCATCCCTCTGATTATCACCCCAACCTGCTCAGATAAAACACTATCATTCCCACAAACACCCTTGTTTATTTCGTGATAATAATCCCGATTATTCTTGTTTGCTTCACAAACCCTACCAAACCCACCCTTCTGAATTTACCAACTCCCCTAGGATGAAGAATATAATTTCCCCTTTTGACACAAACCTTCTTTTTCCCGTGTGGAAGACGGCAGATTAACCCATGAGCTGCTTACCTGACAAGGCCTGACTCAAGGGTCAGGCAGAGTCAGGCAATTAACCAGAATAACACATACCTGACGGCCCTTTCCTCTGCCCACAGGGATAAAAGGTGGAGCACAAGAGCACAAGACGAGCAAGGCAGATCGCACAACGTGAGAACTAACCGAGCATGGCAGTTCAAGAGGAGGTGAAAGACGGCAAATACCGAGAGGGTGACAAGGAGAGAAGTAACCTTGCCCTTTCCGATCAAGACCTGTGAAACCTCTGCAGATGGAAACATAAGACCGCGAACAATAGCCAACGTGTGTTGCAGCAGATGTCTACAGTACGCAAGACCCTCCTCCGCTGATAACCAAGCCGGGGAAGGACGCTGGTCTCGGTGGTACCAACCTTGGCTCCAAAGATAAAGAAAGCCAGGTGGTTCATCACAGCCGGTGAGTCAAGGGGAGAGTCGATAAGAAACCGAACTGTGTTGAATAAAAAGTAGCCTAATTTGAACATTGAAAGAATTAAACTTCTTGAAGAGAGAGGGGAAAACCAGTAACAGAGGAGTCCAGCACCACGTGGGTGCTCAAGCAGGAAACTCTAGGCGATTACCCAATGGTAAAAACTATCAGAACCAGAAGCCCTTTGGAAGGGGCAAAAAGAGGTCAAAGTGGTCATACAGGGGTCTTGTAAAATCCTCTGTTCCGTTGAAGTTCTTTGACTGACAGATGATTGTGAAAGAAAGGGAAATGAGTCCCACTTGAACAGAGTGTTGCAGAAGTTAGCAAGAGTGAACCAGGTTTAGGGATGCAAACGAGACAGGACGAAGTATAAAGTCCCATAGTGAACTGTTTGTTAAAGGGTTGGCAAGAGTGAACCTAGCAGAGGGATGCTACAAAAAGGGGCAATGTTCAAAGTCCCGAAGTACAGTGAACTGTTTGTACAAGTTGGCGAAAGTGAACCCGGAAGAGGGAAGCCAACAATCAGACACAAAGCCTGAAGTACTGTTTAAAAAGACATTAAGACTTGTGAAAGTAAGAAGTATTGGAAGAGCATTGGAAGTGAATTGTCCCCCTTGTCAAGTGGGTCCGAGCCCGGTTGAGGGAGATCCAGAGGTGAAAAGTCATCACCCAAAGTTCATTCAGAAAGGAACTGTTCAATTGATTGGTTGAATACAATAAGTGAGGGGTCAGCGCCCGGAAGAGGGGGACCCAGAGGTGAAGCCATCACCCAACGTGAACTGTGGAAAATAACTTTTGTTTGTTTGTTTGTTGATATATCAGGCCTCGAAGGCAAGAGACTTTTTAGTGAAAAGAGACTTTACCATCGAAGAACCTGATAGCTGGAACGGAACTGTCGGCTCGTGCAGAGAAAGCTTGAGCGGGTGCTGTACTCCAAGGTCCCACCTTGTCCCCTGCTGAAAACGTGGGGAAGGGAGATCCCTGTCAATCACATTCTGACCGTGAGAACACTTCTTTCTTTATTGATACCCTATGCCACACTCTTTCCGTAATTAGTTGTAAGGAATTGGCATAGGTTTTTCTTAGTATAGGCCCTTTTATTTTGACACAATGCCACTAGAACTGCCTTAGTTTTAATGTGATGGTCGATGCTTGCTCCCATCTTAGATTTAGGTTTAGGTTATGCGTTTTTCCATCCTGCATTTATAGTTCAATAATCACCCTTGAACTGTGACACTTGTGTCTGTCTTTACTGTTGCCACCATGAGTTCCTTACAGTACACAGTAAAATTGAAAAAGTGCACATGGGTAGGGTTATAAAAATGGCAGTATAAAGCTTTTGTTGTGTTTAAACTAATAAATACAAGAAACAGAGGAAAGAGGAGAGTGGTAAAAGAAAGAGAAGGAAGAGGAAAGAACATACAAAGAAGAGAGGGATAAAGAATGCAAGCAAAGGGAAGAATGAAGAAACTATGGGGCAAGGAAAGAAAAGGAGAGATAGAAACGAGAAGAGATAGAAGCCCAAAGAATGAAAGTACGTAGGTTGCAAAGAAGGTGAGAGGAAGATGAATTGAGGGAGATAAGGCGAAAAGAAGAGAAATGAACAGGAGTAGGGGATTAAAAGCTGATGATATTTATGTCATAAGTACATAGTGACAAATCGATCGATGCACAAGAACGATTGGAGGAAGAAAGAGGGTCTCAACAGCCCTGCAACGAGCTGCAAGGAATGAAGGAGGGGTGGCACAGGAGATGCAGTCAGGGCAGCAAAATAGCGCAGGATATCCCACAGATCAGAGTGGGTACAACCTTTGGTCAAGGGAAAGAGGGAATGGGCCTAGAAGAGTAGGACGAGGTCAAGGAAGAGGAGGATTTAATGCCGGAAAGCCGCAACAATGCTGGAATTGCTCAGGAATAATAGGAAACATAGCTAGGACATACAGAAGCAAAGGAGGCATGCAACAGAATTGCAAGCTCCAAGACGGGGGATGGGTTATGCTCCAAAATATAATACAGAACCACAGGAATATTTTGCCGAAAATCACACACAGGCTCAGACATATGCGCAGCAACCCCAACAAATGCAGCCAGCACCACTGCAAATGCAATGACCACAAGGGCAACCACAGCAAGAACCCATGCAAGCACAAAAGGCTTGGTCTGTTCCGTCACACTCTCAAGCAACCTGTGATGCGATTAGTCTTTTCTTTTCTGAGAAAATATAAATAATCTGAATATTGATCATCTCATCAGGGCTTGGGTCCGCCCAGCCGTGCACTCAACCCTCTTTTAGCGACGCAAGCTTCTCCTGCTTTGACCCTGTCTATGATGAGGTTATACTGTCAGCTTTGTGTAAACTTAAATTGTCCTCACCTGCTGACTCTAGATGCTGTTTCACTTTTTACTTTGGCGCTCTAATACTCCTTTGAGAGTGGGGTTATCCCGGCTACACTGAAACATGCCATGATTACCCCACTGTTGAAGAAGCCCTCTTAAGATCCTCTGGCCCCTGCAAGCTATCATCCAATCTCTTTGCTCCCGGAAATGATGAAGCTGATGGAAGCTCTTGTGACCCCCCAGCTCTCTAGGGTTTTAGAGAATGAGAGGCTGCACCCTTTCCAGGCTGGTTTCAGGCCATTTATGGGTACGGAATCGGTAATTGTCTCAATCCTGGACTATTTGGTTCTGGTCCAGGACTGCAGAGACGTTAGAGTTCTGATTCTCCTTGACCTCTCTGCGGCATTCGATACCATTGACCATACCATTCTTCTCTAACGCCTGGAACAGGCGGGATGGTCGGGCTCAGTCTTGGCAAATGCAAATTCGGTGCAGGGTGCCTCAGGGCTCTTCCTTGTCGCCTCTGCTTTTAAATCTTTATCTCCGACCGCTGGCTAATTTAATTGAGTCATGCATCATACGTTCTATACCTACGCCGATGATAATTCATTTTCAAACTGAATGCATTGGCCTTTGATCCACCAACTAAGCTTAAATCATGCCTTCTTGAGATCGACCGTTGGATGTGTCAGAACTGTCTGAGACTCAACAGCGACAAAACAGAGATCATGGTAGTCGGCCCCCCCTAAATCGCACACTCTGTGGCACTGTGATTTCTGGCCGGACTCTTTGGGTCCTTGTCCTGCTCCTAGTCTCTCGGTGAAGAGTATAGGGGTGAAGTTGCTGCCCTAGGGCTCTAGCGAAGGGCAGAATGCTGCAGTCTGCAGGTCGGGTTTCCATAAACCTCGACTTCTTAGAAAAGTACTCCCTTTTGTGCCTTTGCAGTTTTAGGCTTTGGTAATCACCACCTCTATTATGGCCACTTTAGACTACTGCAATGGGATTTATCTGGGTCAACCTGACTTTCTGATCCATTGTATCCAAGACCTCCAAAATGATGCTGTGCATGTGGCGCTAAATGCACCATTTCGGTCCTCAGCCTCACACTTGCTGGTCAAGTGTCACTGGCTTCTGGTGAGGAGCAGGATTCAATATAAGATACTTTGTATTGTTCATTGTGCTTTTTTCATGTATGACCCTCCTTTCTTTAAGCCAAATTGACTCCTTACTGCCTGGGGCATCTCCTTTGATCCTCCTCTGCAAATCTGTTAGTCCCCCGGTTCCGTAAAGCCCGAGCTGGAGGACGCTCCTTTTCAGTGCTAGCCCCTGCTCTATGGAACTCTCTGCCAGGCCGCCTAAGGGAGATGTCAGACCATCTCCAATTATGTAGAGCTCTGAAGACTCTCTTGTTCTGAGCTCAGTAGGGCCTGTTTCTCTGTCAGGGTTTTATATTTCCCCGCCTTACTGGTTCTGTTAGCGCCCAGATGCCTCCGGGCCATGGTTTTTGCGCTTTATAAATTGTATTACATTACATTACAATTGGATTACATTACAACAGGTACACACGCAGCAAGCATGGACACAGCAGGCTATGGTACCATAATGGACCATGACCCCAGGAGCCCAACAAGCACCTGCACCCACATTGGGGAGTGTGACTGTGATAGGAGGAAATCCTTTCACAGGTACATGGATGAATTTATACCCACAATAGGACAGCCCACAGAACGACCTGGTGTGTTCAGTACTATCGGTAACACCGGACCCCAAAGAGGAACCAAGGGTCAGGCAATTGGAGGCAATGCATTTTCATTTCTTGTAGACACTAGAGCCACTCGTTCCTGTGTCCGTGAGGGAAAATACCCAGTGTCAGGTACTGCCATGAATGCTCAGGGACTCTCTGGGATGATGAGGTTAGTTCCTTTCACAGAAGAATTTCCAATCTCTATAGGAGAACACAATATGTCAATGCCATTACAATATTCTAGGCAGACGAAAGTTAACATATTAGGACGTGGCCTGATGACAAAGTTTAACATGACGATATCCTTTACTGATGAAGGAATCGTGTGTTCTACTCCAGGGATACACTATATCAATGTGAGAGAGTTTATATGAGCTTTTACAGGCCAGAAGGCATTATGAGAAGCTCCTTTAGATCCAGAGGTATTTTTGTATGGAGTGACTATCTTATTATCATGGTTACCCACATTGGTAGATCAAATATTGAGAATACCTGATAAATTCTTGTTTAGACCAGAGATTCCCAAGAACGATGAAGAAGGGCATATTATCCCCTTAGCGTTAGAAGCAGCAGTGGTCAGAGAGGAAAGAGTGATGCTTCATGGGACAGATGATGAAGGAGGAGGATGGAGAACAGTGATAGCCCTCAGTGAAGGATATAGGCTGACAGATTTAACAGACGAAAAACTGTTTAGCGATGACTACTCAGACGAGGAACTGGTGTTTTTTATAAGTCTTACTTATTGGATTAAAGTAGAGGGTATAGAAATACTGCAGAGAATGGCGTTGGTAAAAAGAAGACCGCCATTCTTTCAGGAACACTTAGAGAAAGTGCCAACGATTTTATGGACCACAAGCCCATGTGATGTTGGTCTATCAAAAGGGATAGGTGCAGTCAAAATTAAACTAAAGCCAAGATCCCTTTTGCCATGAGCAAAGCAATATCACATGTCCAGAGAAGCAGATGAAGGTATATGTGAGACCATTTCGGCTTTAATGAAGCAAGGCATATTAGTGCCATCAGATTCATCACGTAACACGGCTGTGTACCCCGTGAGGAAATCAAAGGGAGGGTCATGGAGATTTATACAGGACCTTCGCCCCTAAACAATATAGTCCAAGCTGAGTTTCCTTTAGTTCCAAATCCTGCCATAGTACTGTGTAACATCCCATCTAAGTCTAAATATTTCACAGTTAAAGATTTAAAAAATGCATTTTTTTTCGATTCAACTTCATAAAGACTCACAAGATTTAACGTCCTTTTCCTATAGAAATACCCATCTGAAACATACTAGTTTGCCCCAGGGGTACTCTGAGTCCCCTTCAATCTTTAACTCAAGATGGATCTGGTAATGTCCAAATGGAAAGTGTAATAATCCAGTATGCGGATTACATTTTGGTGTGCAGTGAGACAGAAGAAAAGATGCAGAGAAGACTCAGTTAAAAGCATGACTATACTCCCAGAGAAAGGATACAAGGTAGACAAAGAGAAGTTACAATACTGTCAGGAAGAGGTCTTGTACATAGGACAGTTGATCTCTCATGAAAGGGAGAAAAGTGACACCTGAGAAAGCAGAAGCAATCATGAAAACCGTACCACCTAAAACAGTGAGGGGGAATGCCACAGTTTCTAGGCTTATGTAACTACAGCAGGGCCTGGGTTTTTGATTACAGTACATATATTCAACCACTTTCAAAAGGACTTAAAGAAACACAGGTGGACAAAAGCACAATAACATGGACAGGTGAGATGACTGAAGGATTTGAAGAATTAAAAAAGGCAATCAGTACAGCCCCTGTGTTGGGGATCTCAGAATATAATGAAGAATTGTATTTATTTTCCTATTCAAATGGAGAAGTCATGACCACACTTTGCACAGAAGATGACATTAGGACATGGACACAAACCATTACATTATTACAGTGGGATTTTAGATCAAGCGATGAAGGGACACTATCCCTGTGAGCAATCTTTAGCTTCTGCTGCATTCAAAATTGAAAAGACTTCAAGTATAACAATGGGGTCCCCAATAATATAATTTTAGAGCATGCATTATTCGCGATTTTAGAGAAACCCAAAAGTAGATTGACCACACAAAGAGCATCTGGGTATGAGGTGATTATTTCTAACCCTGCAATCAAAATTGCTAGATGCAAGATAGTGAATCAAGCAATGTTTATAGCAGAACTAGTAGGAGAGGATGATTATTTAATGATTGCACAATGTATACTGAATGTTATAATGATATTCCCCAGGCTAGAGAAAATGCCCTTGGGAGGGGAGAAGTTGTTTTTAGTGATGGTTCTTCCAGAAAAGACCAGACAACAGGGGAAAGGCACACCGAATCAGCGGTAATAAAGCTGAATCGAGAAGGTGAATTTGAGCTAGTGACAAGTATGAGATTGCTTTGAATTATTCAGCACAGTCTACAGAATTAGTGGTGCTCATTGAAGGGCTGCGGAAATTTGAGAATGAAGAGGTGACAGGGTATTCTGACTCCGCCTATGTGACGTCAACTGCACACGCAGATTTGTCATGCTGGAAAAGAAGGGGCTTCCTCCACACAGACAGTACTCTAGTGCAACATGCAGCCCTATTTGATAGGCTTATAGAAGCATTAAGTCTCTCATTGACCTTAGCAGTCATAAAATGCACAGTGCATTCCAAAAAAAAGATTTAATTTCCTGTGGAAACAAAGCTGCAGATTTAGAGGCTAAAAACAGCCGATTATCCACCCATATCTAGTCTGTAAATAGAAGATGTTAAACAGATGACAGGATGATGCATGTTGGTAAAGGAGGGCTTGAACACGCAGTCTATTCTCCAGTTAATTGAGATACAAGGTTGAGCCCCACAAGAAGAACAGAATTTATGGAGACAGCAGGGGTGTTCTTTATCCCCCACTCAGGCAATCTGGAGACAGGATAGCACTGGAAACCCAGTAATACCACTAGCATTATTGAGAGTGGTGCTGGAGCAGCTTCACTATCCAGCACACACAAATCGAGAGAGTCTTGCTGCTGCAATTGCTGAAGAATGGTTCTCGCCCAATCTATTAGATCATGTGGCACAGTTCATTGTACATTTTCATTGTGTGCCAGAAATGTACTGCAGGGCACACTTTGCGAACACTAAGATAAGACATTCCTAGATCCAATGGGCAATTTCAGCATCTACATATAGATTATCAGCTGGTCGGAGTATGTTCTTTTTCTAGATGGATCGAGGCAGGTCCATGCACGCACCAATGCCCAATGCACCACAAAGTTGCTTGTATGTGAGGTGTTCCTCAGGTGGGGGGTGCAAAGTTTTGCAGTCTGACAATGGACCACCTATTGGAAATTAGCAGTTTGAACAGATAGTTCTCCTATTAGGTATTAAACATATGTTTTCTTCTGATTATCACCCACAGGCAAATGGCTTCTGTGAAAGACTGAACAGATCATGAAAGAAAAGAATAGCAAAGCTCAAAATTGTAACGCTCACCTGATTCCCGTAGAGGCGCCGGTCTTGACTGGGCGTATACCGTATCTTCAAAGGTGATGTGTAACACACGGCTGGCTCTTTGGGCTGGACCTCTGTGCACTGTATGTCTGACTCGAAGGGTAAGATGTCTGCAGATAGAAAATATGGGATTAAGGAACTGGGTTATTGAATGTCTCTCTCTTCTTCCCTTTCTCTTCTCCTGTAGAACCCCAAAGGTTAACGCTCTCACCTTAGGTAAGTGAACGCCGTGCTCTCCATCTGCCTCGGGGCAGGGTGCTGTAAACAGTTTCTTCACTGGATAAGGGGAGCAGGCCTCTTGACTTCAGAGGACTGCTGTCCGTCGTTTACTGCACGAACGGTAAGTTTCGAGTAATTCTAATGTCTTTAAAGTCTTTAGTAATGATGTTTCTTGTTTTGCAGGGTTCCGGCGATGGCGGATGACGGGCTGAAGTGAGTTGAAGATGGAGCCCGTGTGATGAATAGAAGCGCCTGGAAGCACGTAAGTAAGCGCTTGTTGCCTGCTTCACGATGCGCTCTAACTGTCTTTTTATTTTGCAGGTACAAGTTCGGAGCGGCTGTAGGGTGCCGGAATACCCACTGGGTTCGATGTGGAAAGGAGTAATGGCACGTGAGTATTAAAGTTCCCCAATGTCTTTAAACGCACCTTGTTTTGTCTTTCAGATGCGGGATGCAGCGCCGAAGGCCTCCGGAGCGTGCGAAGAGTTGGTAAGCTTTTGTCTTTCAGATGCCGGAATGCAGTGTGAAGACCTCCGGAGCGCACGAGGAGTAGGTAAGCCTTTGTCTTTCAGATGCCGGAATGCAGCGCGAGGCGTTGGTGACAGCCGATGGACCAGGTAAGTGAAGAGCTGTCACTGAAGACCGTAATGCTAACCTGTTCTTTCTTGTCTTTATAGGTGTTGCTGAAGACTGGATTCAGGATGGTAAGCCTTTTTCCTTAGGCCCAGGATCAGATGCAGAAGACACGATGAGCGTTCTGCTGCAGAGGATGCAGAATAACGCAAAGCAAGATTCATCCATCGGGTGTGGTTTAAATAGCCTCCTGTAGTGCTTAGGTTTCTCCTTCCACAGCCACGCCTAGGTAAGAAAAGAGTGCCTGCTTTCCAGAAGAGTTCCAGTGTTATGAATCTAGGGAGTGGCTCCTGCCCCACCCAACAGGAAAAGTAGTTCCAAACAGAAGAGGATCAGAGGCTCAACTGGCAGGCAAGTAAGCAGCATGGTCTGCTGCAGGTAAGTCCACCCAAGCATTATGAGCCCGGCGCTTCCAGCGCTGGGACTGGGCATATTTATGAGCCTGGTGCCACTGGCGCCAGGACCAATGTTCCCTCTAATATTTTTTCTCTATGTGCGGAACCGGTTGGCTGTTGTGCGCACATTATTTTCCATGTGCGCAACTGACTAATGAGGTAAGCCATTTTGTGGGCTACCGTCGCAAGAGAGTTTGGAAAGGAATGTCTCCTTCCCAGCCACTGCAATTCTTTAAAAATCTTGCAACACGTTTTACAAACACATAGGGTAAAATAAAATGGCATATGTGATTATACAGAAAGCTCATCAACCAGTTCAAGACTTCAATAACGGCCACAGTACCTTGCAAGTGTACGTCTGCGCAGAAAACAATTTCGGCCTTGTTCCGAGTTTGGCGGAAAGTGATAAAGTTGGCGGTAACTCCATTACCGCCAACTTTACCACTACTCAAATTACGATTTCGGGCCTGGAGTGGAAGATTTGCCTCCAGGAAAATCCTGGAGGTAAATCCTCCAGCACAACGCCGAAATCGTCGGAATTTCCGCTGCAGTAATTATGCCAAAAAGCCACATTGAGTCCAATGTACTCAATATGAATGGGGAATTACGCCGTCACCACCAGTTGTAATCCGGTGGAAATTCCTCCGTACCAGGTGGCGGTAACAGCAATTTGTTTGGGCGGTATTCTGGCAGATATACGCTGGGATACCGCCCCAAGTTGTAATGAGGTCCTGCATGTTTTATGCCACTGGAAAATTACAAAACACAAATATCTCTTAGTTGTGGTTCCAGATATCTCGCGCAAACAATATTTACTCTTAAAGAAATGTTCTGATTTTTCAAAAAAAGGAATTGTATTCTTGATGTAGTACTCTCAAGTGGTGAGCCGACACGTGTTTCGACACAAGGGGTCTTTATCAAGGCTGGTGTGTTATTGTTCATTGACAGTTAGGTAGGCTGGCTCTTGGTGGTGGGTTGGGGTAGGTGGGTTCCACTCTTCGAATAGGCTGGATTGTCAGCCTGTTACTGCTGCAAACGACATCCCTGGCATTTGTGGCCCTCAAATATCTCTTGTCATAACTGATGTGGCTGAAACTCAGACAGAATACATTTGCCAATGGATGAATGGCAATTAAAAGCAATGTGTCAAAAACAAGCTGAAAGGGGTTCAAGCGCCACTTTAATGAAGTAATTCAAATGCCAGGAGAACATGCTTCTAATCATTTGTGTAAGGATGATAGTTGCATCAGAATAACTGCACCTTAGAATATGATGATCCAAAATTACTGTGCCTCTGCTTACTATCCAAATTACGTTCTCCTGCGGGTAGTGATAACACCAGCCTTAGAGCTAAAAGGCATATGCACTGTGCATTTTTACTCCCTAAGAAGGGAAATGTGCCGATGAGAAACAATGAACATATTGCTTCAACCCAGAAAGCTCCACTGATATTTTTTCGAATTAGTGACTAGTAGAGTAGTGGCATAGCAAGGAAGGAATAATATTAATGCCCAATGTCAAAAAGAATTTTATTAGGAAAGAACATCTTTTAGTAAGCAGAAAGTATCCTTATTGGCAAAGCTAATTACTTTTTTACTCCCTGAAAAATCATTTGACTCAAAGTAGGGAGCAAAATCTGATTAGAACCCTGCTTGTACCCCTGGAGTGAACTGACAGGGCACATAATACATTGTGTAGTTTTGCCCATCCCTCCACACCACAGCCTAGATAAAATTAAACAAGAGACTTACTGAGGTTTATTATGGAGCCGTGTTGAAGAAAATCCCACACGTATGCCTTTTATGTTAATTGCATCAATTCATCAGAGATACAACTGATTGAGTGTCTTCTTCTATTACTATGGATCCCTCTTCTGTGATCCTGTGTGATCAGTTAAATAAGATGCAGGGAGATGCTAGCGACTGCACACACAGAACAAATTGTAATATTGAAAAGCCCTCAGCAGTTGAGCATAGAAAGAAAAAGAAGGTGCTTTTGTCTAGACGGGTACTAGAATTTCCTATCCTTTAGCAAACACGCAACACATTTCCTTCAGTGTACTGCTCAAACGTCTGACTTGGCCTTTGAAATGCTCTGCTTTGTTCATCACCCGCAAGGTGTGATGCTTCCACCCATACTCGACCCCGGCACCTGTGCTTGCCTCCAATACTAGTTCATAGAGTACTGTATAAAAAGTAAGAGATTGTAGCAGTAAACACTCACCGGGATATTTGCAGACCCACAATAGTTTGCAAGCAAGGCATATTTAAATGCCTCAACATATGATGTGCATTTTTAGAATGTCATGTCTCTGCATGTACACAATTCTTTTGCAGTGCATACAAGATTGCTTGCAACATACCTTTATATCATTGTGTAGGATTACACAAGTGCCAATTGAAACCATGTTTGTATAGAAGAGAGTTAACATATAATATGTAAAGGTCTATGCCCAAAGGAACTCTAAACACTTGGAAATGATGCTTATTGTGTGAAAAGCATTGTCCTGTCTGAATATCCGGTTCCCTGATACTATGGATGCGTAATCCCAGGCATAGTCCATACTACTTATCCTTTGTAGGCTAAGTAAATGATATTGCAATGTTGCTCTCCACGTGTGTGGTAATGTTAGTAATGCTTAAGTAGGAGACGCTGAACACCACATTTGTCTTTCAAAATCTTTAGAGAGCAAATTAATATTTGAGTTTCAACAAGGGGGCCGCTTCAAAGCACTTGCGTGACATATGAACAAAGAATAGGAAGTATGGGATTTGGTTACACATCCAAGTAGCCTGCTTACTTACAGTCAGTATCCGATATTTGAGCTTGTAGTTCGATTATATAGTGTGAGTGACGCTTTGCTAAGGCACCATGAATAACAGAAATTCTGGCATGTGAACGTTATTCATGTTACAACAAACAAAACAAGTGGATGTAGGTACATGTCTGCTAATCTTTTGCAGAGCCAAGAGAGGAAGAGTCAAGGTTGTCCGGTAGTATCTTAATGTACTCTGGGGTAGAAGTTGAGGTCATAAGGTAAAAGTGTGCTAGAGTCAGGTTTAGGAGTCATGGGTGGGGAGGGAAAACTTTTGGTTAATGTGTGCAGGCATACTGGTTAGATTGGTTAGATTCTTCTGTTCATGGAGCCAGTTTTTCATATTAGTTTTTAACCTATTGTGTTGTATTTTGCTGTTATACATTTTATGTACATAGTAGTGTAGTAATGTAAATTAGCGGAATATCAAGACTAGTTGCTTATTTTAAGAGAGCACATTTCAGGTAAGTGCTGTGGTTTGTGCCTTATTAAATCTTTTTGAATAGGTGAGAATTGTCTGTGTGCGCTGCTAAAAATCTTCTGAGCGGCACCCAGAAGGAAGCTGGGCAAGCGCACATGCGCACAGCTTAGAGGGAACATTGGCCAGGACTGGGTCCAAAAGGTCCCAATTGGGACTGGTTGGCACTCGGAACCTGGGTTATGGATCTGCTTCCAAGGGAGTTGGGAAAACCCTGACCTTTTGGAAGCAGAGATCATGACAGTACCCCCCCTCAAGGCCCCTCCCAAACCGGGCTTCTCCGGGGGTTTTGGCTTGTCAGGAAATGTTCGGTGAAATCTTTTGATTAGGCGAGGAGCGTGGACATATTCAGCAGGTTCCCAGGATTTCTCTTGGGGGCCGTAGCCTTTCCAGTCAATTAGGTAAAATAGTTTAGATTTGGAGATCTTGGAGTCCAGAATGCTTTTGACTTCAAACTCGAGTTCTCCATCAACTAGGATAGGTTTTGGAGATTTAGTTAGTCGGGTTTGAGGTTGCACGGGTTTTAATAGAGAGACGTGGAAGACCGGATGTATCTTCATGTGCGGGGGCAAGTCCAACTTGACCGCTACTGGGTTTACTATGGTAGTGATGGAATAGGGACCAAGGTATCTTGGGTTGAATGTGCGTGGCCCTTTTAGAGGTAGATATTTGGTGGATAACCAGACTTGATCCCCTACTTGATATTGAGGGGCTTCCTTCCGATGTTGATCTGCTCCTTTCTTGTATTGTTCTTTAGCCCTTTGAAGGTGAGAAACAGCTTCCTTAAAGGCTTGGGTGATTGTAGAATGCAGGTAGTCTACTGCTGGTGTTTCAAGATCTTGGAGGGGATCCAACTCCGAGGTTCGAGGGTGACTGCCGTACAAAAGAAAAAACGGGGTTTTCCCAGTTCCCGAATGGACAGAGTTATTGTAGGCATATTCGGCTATCCAAAGGATATCTTTCCAAGTTTTTTCAGTTTGTTGCAGCATGCAGCGTAAATACTGTTCCAGAGTTTGATTGGTCCTCTCGGTTTGTCCGTCGGTCTGAGGGTGGTGACTGGTCGATAGTCTCACATCAATTTGAGCCGACCGACAGCAACTTCGCCAAAAATGAGAAATAAATTGACTACCTCGATCCGAAATTAGAACCGAAGGAAAACCGTGCAGTCGGACGATGTTTTCGAGAAATTCTCGGGCCAGAGTTGCTGCTGTTGGCAAGCCTTTGAGCGGAATGAAATGCGCCATCTTGGAGAATAAGTCCACGATTACTAGAATCGTATTGTATCCGGAGCATGGAGGTAGATCGGTGATGAAGTCCATAGAAAGCGTATGCCAAGCGCGAGGTGGGATGTCAATAGGGCGTAAGAGGCCTGCTGGTCTTTCCTTTTGACTCTTGTTTTGGGCGCATACTCCACAGGACATTATAAACTCTCTGATATCTTTTTTCCAAGACGGCCACCAGAAGTAGCGCTTGATCTTTTCTGAGGTCTTGGCCATACCGGGATGTCCTTCCATTAAAGAATCGTGATAACAAGAGATTACTTTTTTCTGTAAATCTGTGCTGGGTAGGTATAATCGTTCTTGGAAATACAATAAGTTGTCCTCTACTGCAAAGTCCTTTCCCTGCAGATGCCATTTCTGTATGTCTGCTGGAGTTACAAGTTGCCTGGCTTTATCCTTAACTTCCTCTATGGATTCTGTGGCGATTACACCCAGAATTCTTTGTTCGGGAATGATTGGTACAGGTTTAGGGTTGATCAAGTGTTCTTCCACTCCCATCCGAGAAAGGGCATCAGCTTTACCGTTCTTTGTACCAGGTCGATAGGTAATTATGAAGTCAAACTCGGCAAAGAATAATGCCCAACGGAGTTGTCTAGAGGATTGGGCTTTTGCGGTTTTCAAATATTGCAGGTTTCGGTGATCCGTAATCACAGTAACGGTGTGTCGGGCCCCCAGCAGATAATGCCGCCAAGCCTTAAAGGCAGACTTGATAGCCAGAAGTTCCTTGTCAGTAATCGTGTAATTGATTTCAGGAGGCGAGAATTTGCGGGACCAAAATGCCACGGGATGCAACTGATTAGTTACCGGGTCCTTTTGTGATAGAACTGCCCCCATGGCAAGGCTTGAAGCATCAGTTTCCACGGTGTAGGGGAGTTCAGGGCGAGGGTGTTTTAAGATTGGTGCAGAGATAAATTTAGTCTTCAAATCCTGGAAAGCTTGTTCCGCCTCGGCAGACCATTCAAAACGTTTGTTTTTCTTTAACAAGGCAGTGATGGCCTGGACTATTCGAGAGAATTCGGGGATAAACCTGCCGTAAAAGTTAGCGAAGCCTAACATGCTTTGCACACCTTTTACGGAGGATGGTGATGGCCATTTGAGAACTGCATCGACCTTCTTTGAATCCATACGCACTCCGCCAGGTGATAATATGAATCCCAAGAATTCAGCTTCAGTCACGTTGAAAACACATTTTTCCAACTTAGCGAAAAGTTTGTGTTGACGCAATCTTTCGAGGACCATTTTCACGTGTTTCCGATGTTCAGATTCCGATGAAGAATAAACGAGGATGTCGTCAATGTAAACAACAACACACACATCTATGAGCTCTCTGAGGACATCGTTCATAAAATATTGAAAGGCGGCCGGGGCATTGCAAAGTCCGAAGGGCATGACCTGATATTCAAATAGCCCATACTTGGTGCGGAAGGCCGTCTTCCATTCATCGCCCTCTTTTACTCGTACCAAGTGGTAAGCTCCTCTAAGATCCAGCTTTGTATATATGCATGCTTTTCTGACTTGGTCCAGGAGTTCAGGGATCAAAGGTAACAGATATCTATTCTTAACGGTGATCTGGTTCAGGGAGCGATAATCTATACAAGTTCTAAGGTCTCCTTCCTTTTTTGGAACGAAGAACAAAGCTGAAGAAGCAGGGGACTTGGAAGGACGAATAAACCCGTTTGCCAGGTATTGATCCAGGTATTGTCGAAGGTGAAGGTTCTCAGGCTCGGTGAGGGCATAAATTCTACTACAAGGAGGAGTAGATCCAGGTATCAGGTCTATCTGGCAGTCATAAGACCTATGAGGAGGTAGAGAGTTAGCCTGATCCTTCCGGAAAACATCTTGGTATTCTAGGTATTCGGGAGGTAACTGGGGAGTCTCTGAAGAAATTGCTGCCAGTGCAACACCAGGTGGAGGGTGACAAGTAGAGACACATTCTGGAAACTGGACCGTTCTTGCTCGCCAATCGATCAGAGGATTGTGTTTCTCTAACCAAGGTATTCCTAGAATAATCTGAAACTGAGGGGCCTTGATCACATCGAACACGATCTTTTCATGGTGTCCATCTTGACTTACTAGCGTCACCTCTTGAGTGGTATGCGTTACTGGCCCGGAGGCTATCTCCGTACCATCCACAGTAGTAATGACGTCCTTTACAGCCTTGGGACAAAGAGTTAGATTCATCCTCAAAACCATTTCATGATCCACATAATTGCCGATGGCACCGCTGTCGACGTAAGCTTCAACTGCATGTAATCGATCCGGATTATCAGGGCTAATGAGGACCATAGGTATCACGAAATGCGAGGTCACGGAACTGGTTTTCACGCTCGGCAAGAGGACCTCTATTCTTGTCGGGCGAGGTCGTTTCCCTGCTCAGAGTTTGTAACTTTGGTAACTGCAGCTCCTACTGCCTTCTTGGCAGGTTTCACCGGACAGTCTCGAAGAAAGTGCCCTGAGTTTCCGCAATAGAGGCATAATTGCAACTGTTTTCTCCTTTCCCGCTCCTTTTGTGTTAGAGGACCTTTCAGACCCCCTATTTGCATGGGTTCCCCGGAGTCTACTCCTTTGGAAGGAGTTGGCGGTTTGGAAAATACTCGAGCATCAAACTTGGAACGATCGGCCTTCCTGTTCTGCAGTCTGTGATCTATTTGAACGACTAAATCTATGTAGTCCGAACAATCTTGTGGGGGATTCACTACTTGGGCTAACACATCTTTGAGCTCTCCACATAGACCTCTATAAAACAGCGTAATCCTTTTGTCCTCAGGCCATTGAGTTTCCACTATTAGTCTGTTGAAAGACGCAATATAAGCCAAAAGGTCTTGATTACCTTGTCGCAACGAAAGAAGCTCATTGTCCAAGGCCTGCCCCTGTGAATGTCTTGCGAACAGTTTTTCCATACTGAGCTGAAAAGCTTGAAAATCATGGAGGACCGGATCATCTTGATTTACTAGAGGGATCGACCAGTCTGCCGCATTGCCACTAAGGTACGAAAGCACGAAAGCTACTTTAGCTTGATCAGTTGGAAAGGCTGCTGGCCGGCATAAGAAATGCAACCGGCACTGATTGATAAATACTGCAAACCTCTTTGGGTCACCAGAAAATCGTTCGGGCGGAGCCAGAGGTACATTCCCAGGTAGGTTGATCTGCACTGGATTCATAGAGGATGTAGAAGGAAGATTTCCCCCAGATGCGGGTAACAGGGTCTGTCCGGCTTGTGACTGTAGCAATTGTCTAGCGAGATCATCTGTTCGCTCCTTGGAAATAATCAGTTCCCTTCTTAGAGCGTTCATTTCCTGACGGGCTGCATGCACTTCTGCCCTTAGTTCCCCAAGTAACTGGGCTAGCTGGTCGGTATCCGAGGTTTCCATAGCGCCTGGACGGGAGTTTTGTGGTAGGCTTTGCGTTCTGTAACGCTCACCTGATTCCCGTAGAGGCGCCGGTCTTGACTGGGCGTATACCGTATCTTCAAAGGTGATGTGTAACACACGGCTGGCTCTTTGGGCTGGACCTCTGTGCACTGTATGTCTGACTCGAAGGGTAAGATGTCTGCAGATAGAAAATATGGGATTAAGGAACTGGGTTATTGAATGTCTCTCTCTTCTTCCCTTTCTCTTCTCCTGTAGAACCCCAAAGGTTAACGCTCTCACCTTAGGTAAGTGAACGCCGTGCTCTCCATCTGCCTCGGGGCAGGGTGCTGTAACCAGTTTCTTCACTGGATAAGGGGAGCAGGCCTCTTGACTTCAGAGGACTGCTGTCCGTCGTTTACTGCACGAACGGTAAGTTTCGAGTAATTCTAATGTCTTTAAAGTCTTTAGTAATGATGTTTCTTGTTTTGCAGGGTTCCGGCGATGGCGGATGACGGGCTGAAGTGAGTTGAAGATGGAGCCCGTGTGATGAATAGAAGCGCCTGGAAGCACGTAAGTAAGCGCTTGTTGCCTGCTTCACGATGCGCTCTAACTGTCTTTTTATTTTGCAGGTACAAGTTCGGAGCGGCTGCAGGGTGCCGGAAAACCCACTGGGTTTGATGTGGAAAGGAGTAATGGCACGTGAGTATTAAAGTTCCCCAATGTCTTTAAACGCACCTTGTTTTGTCTTTCAGATGCGGGATGCAGCGCCGAAGGCCTCCGGAGCGTGCGAAGAGTTGGTAAGCTTTTGTCTTTCAGATGCCGGAATGCAGTGTGAAGACCTCCGGAGCGCACGAGGAGTAGGTAAGCCTTTGTCTTTCAGATGCCGGAATGCAGCGCGAGGCGTTGGTGACAGCCGATGAACCAGGTAAGTGAAGAGCTGTCACTGAAGACCGTAATGCTAACCTGTTCTTTCTTGTCTTTATAGGTGTTGCTGAAGGCTGGATTCAGGATGGTAAGCCTTTTTCCTTAGGCCCAGGATCAGATGCAGAAGACACGATGAGCGTTCTGCTGCAGAGGATGCAGAATAACGCAAAGCAAGATTCATCCATCGGGTGTGGTTTAAATAGCCTCCTGTAGTGCTTAGGTTTCTCCTTCCACAGCCACGCCTAGGTAAGAAAAGAGTTCCTGCTTTCCAGAAGAGTTCCAGTGTTCTGAATCTAGGGAGTGGCTCCTGCCCCACCCAACAGGAAAAGTAGTTCCAAACAGAAGAGGATCAGAGGCTCAACTGGCAGGCAAGTAAGCAGCATGGTCTGCTGCAGGTAAGTCCACCCAAGCATTATGAGCCCGGCGCTTCCAGCGCTGGGACTGGGCATATTTATGAGCCTGGTGCCACTGGCGCCAGGACTGGGTCCAAAAGGTCCCAATTGGGACTGGTTGGCACTCGGAACCTGGGTTATGGATCTGCTTCCAAGGGAGTTGGGAAAACCCTGACCTTTTGGAAGCAGAGATCATGACAAAAATAACCTTGAAAAGGGGATGGCTACATTGCCTTCCCCTTGCCCTGTATGCCCAGAGAAATCAGCTTGGCCAAGATCACCATCTCACTCCTCATGAGTTGGTGACTGGACGATGCACAAGAACCCCACTTGCTCCTCCAACTAGGATAAGAACTGATGCCCACAGTGTAGCAAAAGCACTAGGTGATGGGATGCATGATTACCTAACAACACTGACTGCAAGTATTACTTTCATGTCTCAACAGATCAAGAACAGAAGAGAGGGGTCAAAAAGAAGTGATCAAGATAATCAACCTCTTGAAACAGAAGAATTGCTAAACCCCCAAGTCTGTATCCAGTTGACCGGGTGCTGGTGCGCAAATTCGTATACACCTGGAGTATGCCCCACTTTGAGGGGACACATGAAGTGGAAGAGTTTAGCCCCATATCTGTGAAACTAAGCGGACAGAGAGCATGGCTGTACCTACACAACATTAAACCCTATAAAGGCGAACCCCCGACCCATCCAGCAGCTGCCCACAGTGAAGCAAGAGAATGTAACGCTTACCTGGACTCCTCGGGAGCATAAGGCCTTCCTTGCCTGTGGACCCGTTGCTGGAGCCCCTTTGGGATTACGTCCTGTGTAACAACAATGAAAACAATAGAACTTCTATAATTCCCTTTTAACGTTGTGAGGTGAAACTGTATGCCCCTGGTGATCCCTCCCTTCTCACCTGTGTCCTTGTTTTGGGGAGCACTCCATCCTGAATTCAACAGGGTCCCGTTGAGAATGAAAGAGCTTAACGTGGAAGGATGAGGAGACTGAGAGTTCCTTGCTTAGGCTATGTCCTTGCTGTCCCAAGATTTATCTGGTTTCAATATCTGAGGTAATTCTATAGTCTCTTAAGATTCTAGTAGTCCCGACATTGGAGAGATCTCTCTTTCTAATACCCTTTCCCCTTTCTGTTACAGAATTCCAAGAGGTTAATGGCTGCGGATGACTGTGGCGTTAACTAGGGATGAAGGGACGCTTACTAGCGGGAGTTCATCTCAGCGGAGAGACTGTAGTCTTTAGACAAGCACGGTTGTAATGGAGCAGTGAAAATGTGAAGAAACTTCAGGTAAGTTAACTTATTTAAACTTCTATTTTCTTAGATTGCACTAAGTTCATTGGCTAATCAAATACCTTTTGTCTGCAGGATTCCGGAATGCTGAGGCAAATTTCCTTCGGATGCTGCAGAGACTGCTGAGGTACCTCAGGGTGAGATTCTGTGGCTGCGAACGGGGAGTGTTCCTTTTGAAGTGCCGCGCCTGTGAGGGAGCTCCTCCCAGGAATTACTGCAGCGACGGACAAACTCTTCTGACTGAGGAAGTTCTCCAGAAAAAGCTTTGCTAAGTATTTCAGATAACTATGAATTCCTGTTGTTTCTCTCTGAAAACTAATGTATCTAATCTTTTTCTTGACAGGGTTCTGTGGAGAGCGGCGCCAGAAGCGTTACCTGCTGTCAGCAGTGAAGACGCGAAGCTAGCGCACAAGTGGAGGTGGGGCTTAAGAAGCACCCTCTGCTATAAGCATGGAGAGTGCAGCAAGCTTTCGCCTCAGATCTAGCGGCGGCCATGTTTGAAGTATAGAAACCACTGAAGTGCTATGAAAGTCTATGAGCTCATGAACCATGAATTATACAAGTGCCTTTTCTGCCAGGCTTGAAGCCATTTTAGACCTGCTGACTGAGATTGTGGACCTTGCTTCCCCTCTGTACCTAAATGGGGGCTGTGTTGGCTTTCTGGAATCATGACAGTTTCCCCCCCCAAGACCCCTCCCAAGGTTAAACCCTCTAGTCCTAGCTTGTTAGGGTGGTTTTGGTGAAACTTCTGAAGTAATTTGGGGGCATGAATGTTTGAGCCATATTCCCAAGTCCTGTCCTGGGGGCCAAACCCTTTCCAATCTACCAGGTAGAATAATTTAAGTTTAACAATCTTGGAATCTAAGATTTCTTTTACTAAAAATTCTGATTCACCTTCTACGATTAAGGGTCTTGGTGGTGGTTGCAATCTGGTCCCTGGATTCATTGGCTTTAACAAAGAAACATGGCATACCAAATGAATTTGCATGTGAGATGGCAGATTCAATCTTACCGCTACTGGGTTGACTATGGTTTCTACAGAGAATGGACTCAGAAATCTAGGTTGTAACTTACGTGGGCCTTTAGTTTAGAAGAGAACCAGACCTGGTCTCCCACCTTGTACTCTGGAGATTTTCTTTGAAGTCTATCTGCAAATTTCTTTTGGCTTTCCTTTGCTACAGACAAATGTTGTAGAACTACTTTCTGTGCTCTGGTAATGTTGTCATGAAGATTCTGTACTGCTGGCATCTCTAATGATTCTGTCGGATCGAAAGTAGAGGTCCGAGTATGTGAGCAATTTAATATGTAGAAAGGAGTGTAACCTGTGGAAGAGTGTTCACAGTTATTATAGGCATACTCTGCCACCCAAACCCAAAGGACATCCACCCAGGAACTGTCTATCTGGTGGAGAAGACATCAGAGGTATTGTTCGAGAGTCTGATTAGTTCTCTCTGTTTGACCATCAGTTTGTGGATGGTCACTAGTAGATAAGCGCACTTCAACTTTCGCCAACTCACAACATTTTCTCCAAAATTGGGATACAAACTGGCTCCCCCTCTCAGAAATCACTGTAGAAGGAAATCCAGGAAGGCATACGGTTTGTTCCAAAAACACCATAGCTAATACTGAGGAAGTAGGAAGACCTTTAAGTGCAATGAAATGCGCCATTTTAGAGAACAAGTCCACCACCACCAAGATTGTCTTATAACCCAAACAAGGGGGCAACTCTGTAATGAAGTCCATCAAAATGGTATGCCATGGTGCAGGTGGAACGGGCAGCAGTTGAAGTAGTCCTGCCGGTCTCTGCTTCAAACCTTTGTTTTCAGCACAGATGCCACAAGTTTGAATGAATTCTATGATATCCTTACGCCATGTTGGCCACCAGAAATGCCTTTTAATTTTGGCCTTGGTCTTAGCGATACCAGGGTGGACTTCCACCGTGGCTTCATGGTAATCTGTCATAATTTTCTTTTGTAACTCCTGATTTGGGAGGTAGAGCCGACCTTGAAAATAAGGCAACCCTTCTTGAATGTAAACCTCGGGCCCTTTTGACTTACAAGCCTCTAGTTCTGGAGTAGTCATGTTAAGGCAGTGGTCTTTGGGTCGGGTCCCCCCGTAGCAAAATTTGGGCAGGCCGGGACCCCCCAAAAATACCAAATGGACAGTATGTATGATATGATAGGTTATTTATAACGCGCTTAATACCCAGAGGTTTCTAAGTGCGGGCCCGGGGATCAAACCGGTGTTGCTTTGTGTTGTCTTGCTTCCAAGGCGAGCATGTTGCTGCTGAGCTATCCTCCTGGGCTGTCACCACTATTGCGTGCTGTCACCACACCCTACTCCCAGTATAGTCCCTAGGCTCCCCCACCTGCTTCCATCACAGTCGCTGGGCTCCCTCATCCTACTCCTACCCAGTCCCTGGGCTCTCCCCACCCCATCACACACCATGGGCTTTCCCCACCCCGTTCCCAACACACTCTGAGGGCCAGTGGCGGCTGGCGAATTCTTGAAGCAGAGGAGCATAACTATTTCCCCCAAAAATGCCTAAGCCGCCAAGCGCAGTGAGGTAGCCTGAACCAATCAAGGGGAGATTATTTTTAAAATAATGGGTTAAAATGTTGCATTGTAGAGCATACTTTTTAAAAAGAAATGGGTAAATAGCCAAACAGTTTGCAATTGGTACTGGGGGGCTCAGGGGGCAGGCATGACATTTTTTACTGGACATCTATGATAGATGTCCAGTAAAACAAATACCATCCCTGTCCCCTGGGCCCCACTGGGCCTAACACAATCAACATGATTATGTGTGTATGCAAGGTATTTGGGTGCCAAGGGAGAAAGCATGGTATTTTTGACTAAACATCTATGATAGATATCCAGTATAAAAATACCATCCCTGTTCCCTGGACTCCACAGCGCCTCAGAAGGAGAGCTGGTTTTGGCAGGTGGGTAGGGGGATTGTGCAACAAAGGCATTTAGGCATTTTTAAAATGCCTTTGTTGTACAACCATCCTTCCCCCTCTATCCACCACTTGCCAAAATCAGCTCAACTGATCAAAACAAACTAACACACACAAACATTCATACAGCAATGACTCTATCATTCGCACAAGCATCGTTACATGCTATTCCCAACTGTGTATGTTCCAACTTAATTGTAAAGTATATATCCTTCTTTGTGGATTCATATGAAGGCACTAGCAAGGGAACAAGGAGGGTTTGCACAATTTCTGGCTTGAATGATAATGCTCTTTCACACAATCATGCAACAGTAAGCATGCAACAACCTTCCCACACAGTGCAGTACTCACTGCCCAAGTGCAGTGTCCTCCATGGCCGAACCAAAAACGCAAAATGCTGCTGTGGCCCAGTTTTTTTTGGTCAAAGTGGGCCGCTTTTTGGCCAATGTTGCTGAATAAATATTCTTTAAAATGCACAATTTACATCACATTTCATTTAAAAAAATTCCCCCTTGGTTACTATTCAAACAGTGTCACAAAAGGAATGAATAGCCATGTGCAACTTTGGGCCACTTTTTTATTGGTGCCTGACTCTCGAGACAATTGTATAGCCCAGTCTGACCATGGCTGGCAACGCAAACCTACTCCCAATGGTCAAGGGTAGACAGTGACTGGCGAGAGCATAGATGATGACACCTGGGGCCAACTGTCTGGCTTTCAATGCCGAGGAGTTACCTGCCAGACACACATGGAGCTCGCTGAAGGGGCTGGCGGTGAATGATGGGCCTGAGGTGCACGTGCTATTCCCAGTCTGCCTAGCAGATGCTTCCTTTGCCATTCCAATGCTTTTTTTCAAATCCGTTTCTAATGAAAGGATAAACTATTTCTGATCAGTGGCATTGCTATAATTGCACTGATAACCCCCAAAGTAGGACACTTAAGAATAAACAGTAAAGCTATTTGACTTCTGGTAAAGCAATTCTGCTCTGACCCCAATGAAGATTACCCCTGCTAATAGGGCAGGGAGTCATGATTCTATTAAAGACAGGGAGGCGGGCATTAAGCTTCATCTTTCCTTTATTCCTGTCTCCAGCAGTTTCAACAATAAACAAACTTTTTGTAACTTCCCTTTGAAGAAAAACATTTTTTTTTTAACCAAAAACTACATTTCCCTTTGTTCCAGGCCCCACTGTAGTCCCAGTGTCAGGCCCACGTGGTTTTACTCCTTCCACTTCCTGTAATCTCCCTCTTCTTGAATGCTCTCAAGAGCTCTCCAAATGTTTTAACATTTTTTTATTGTATATGGTTTACAAAAAGAAACCTTTACAAATACATTAAGTAACAAACATTTCATATATATTAAAAGATAGTAAAAGACCCATTTATCCCTTTTTAAGAATGAGAAACACATAACAAATCATTTAAATAAAAATAATTCAGTGCAAGTTAAAATGCGAAATAATTTTGCCGGTAAATAGCAATTTCCCTTTACATAACATCAATCTTAAAGAGATAGCAATAAAATTACAACAATTTCATAATGCAGATTATCAAACAGTTTAATCGAAGGGCAGGAGCATACAAATCTAAAAATGTGACAAATCCAGCCACAGCAAGACCATCTTTAATATTAGAGATGGCAAGACACCGAGACCATATGATATTTTCTGCCCCTAAAATACCCAGGGTATTGAATCTTCCTAGATAAAGATCCCTAGGACCTTTCAAAGCTGTACAATCTAGAAAGAGATGTCGAGTAGATTCAATTACCCCAGGAGTATGACAAAACCGACATAGAAGATCTGAATCACTAATCTCCTTCCTTCTATGAAGAACCTCCCTGGTAGGGAGGAGATTCCATCTAAGCTTGAGAAGAAGTGAGCGATAATAACGGTTAGGGAATTGAGTCAATATAAAGGACAAGCAACCTCTCTTCTTATGATCAGATTGTAAGTCATTAAGAGAAGGATAAACATGCAATTTTTCAAGCGTGTGACTCCAATCAGCACTAAAAAGGGATTCCTTGACTTTATTGGGATTTGTTAACAGGGTATCCCTATCTGTGGAAAGGTCTGATAACGTCCTGTCACAGAGATCACAGAAACTAGAAAGATATGGATTACGGTCTAAAGATCCCTTTGCAAAGAGGGTTTTACCCACATCAACATAGAGGATGTCCTGTGTGGAGAGAGCAAGGCAGAAAAAAGGGTTAAGACTCTCCAGAGAATTCTAACTTGCAGAAAGACCAAGCCCAATTCGTATCTTATAGCCACTATTGGGACACAATTAGGTAATTTCAAAATTTTCCTCCAATAAATACCCTCAAGGGTATCCTGAAAGGTCAAAAGGGCTAGATAGTGCAGTTCCATTCCATAGATTAATTTTGGGGTCACCTTACCCTTAAAGAAATCGACAATAGTCTTAAATGAGAACATACCATACTTGTTATCAAGCTTAATCAATTGGGAAATAAGCAGGAGCATTTTATGTCTGAGGGAACGCCTTAATTCAATGGCTGATGGCTAAGCCAGAATAAGGAATCCCAAATAGCCAATTTTATGTGCTCTGATTATTTTTTCCCCGCCAATTTTCCAGATTTTTTTGTTCCCCTTCTCTCCCCCTTGAGGAGACCATTGTACGAGTTTTACACGGGTTGATTTTTAACCCGTTAAGGGTGGCATATTCTTCAGATTTGCAAATAAGCCTCTGAAGGCCGACTTTAGTATGATCAAAAAGAAGAAAATCGTCTGCATATGCCAACCAAGAGAGCCTAAGATCCCCCAATTTAGCATTAATTATGCCTGAATTTCCAAGGAATTCCTCAACATCTGCAAGATAGAGGATAAAAAGGCATGGGGCTAAAGAACAGCCCTGTCTAACCCCGATACAAGTCCTAATCCTTCTGGAAAGAGTTCCTTCAAGATCAATACTAATATGGACCCCTGAATTCTCATACATTGTCATTATTAAGGATAGAAGACCTGGGGGAATCCCCCACTTTGACAACTTTCCCCAAAGTCTTGACCTGATTACCAAGTCAAAAGCATTTGAAAGATAAATTGAGGCAACATACAAGGAAGCACCATATTTACCCCAGGTTGAGCATTGGAGGGCAGATAGAATAAAACCATTGAGATTGGTAGAATGGCCAGCCCTGAACCCTGTTTGCTGCTTCGGGAGTATATGGTTATCCTTAATCCAGACAGTCAGATGGGAGAGAAGCATAGAGGTGAAGAGTTTACAGTCCGCATCAATAAGAGAGATTGGTCTATAATTTTTTACCAAAGTTCGTTAGCCTCTCTTAAAGATGGGGACAATATGTGCCGTCTGCCAACTGGTTGGAACTTTGCCAGAGACAACAATATCTTGGAATAACAAACATAAAGGTTTTGCCCAAGTTTACGGTTCCACTTTAAAAGTATTATTTGTTAAACCATTGGGCCCAGGGGCCCTTGAATTCTTAGCTCTGGCATTGAGACCAAGTATTATCTCACAGTCAATGAGGGGAACCCAAGGAACAGTTAATTCATTCTGCCCCATTGTACAAGGTTGTAGCCCCTGTCTCCCTGTGCCATAGACTTCAGTGTAGTGCTCGACCCATTGATCCTCAGGAATGGCATTCAACTGATCAGCCACCATCACATCATCTTGGCTAGAGAAAATGGCCCAAAAAGCCCTAAGATCTCTCTTAACAAGTACTCTAAGCATAGACTCTGCATCATTTTGTAGCAGGGTAGATTTCCTAGATTTGCAATAATTTTTATATTTTTGGCGGATTGTTTTAATTTTGACTTTTTTACTATCCCAGTCAATGTCGAGTACTTGAACCTCTCTAATAAGTTTCCGAGTATATGCCTTTTCATTGGCCAACTCCTGATCAAACCTATGAGAATGGGATTTTTTAGGGAAACCCTTCCTCAGAGAGCCTGAGATACTACCATGGAGAGCACCAAGAAAACTGTCAAAGTTTAAAGTGTTAAACACTGCCAATTTCCACGAGAGACAAGTATGGTTGAATGAGGAGATCAATTTACAATTAAGGAGATTAATATTGGCAGGTGACCAACGTATCCCTGTCCTTTGTCCCATTCATCTAAGATGACAGGAGCCCCCAGTGGGCAATAACTTCATGGGAAAGGGAGAGGGAAAAGTAACTACCAAAGACCCATGGTCACTCCCTGGGTTAAAAGAAACCTCAACCTCAGGCGAGAGAGAAGACAAGGAGTGGTCTTCAAAGACATAGTCTATAATAGACACTGAAAGACCTCTATGCCAAGTGGGACGTGATGGAAGAGTAGCATCATAGAAACCGTTGAGGCAAGTTAGCCCAACCGAGTCCAGGGCTAAATTCCAAAGTTTACCCCAATCAAATTTCTGTCTTTGCCGATTATCGTCCTCCCAAATCAAGGCCAGATCATCATATTTGGCCTCGGATGAAATTGAACAGTCAGAATTAAGATCTCCAGCCAAGATCAACTTCCCTCTAGGTTATAAAGATCTCCATGCAAGTACTATATCCGTTACACTTTCCAAAAACGAGTCAAGTACCGCAATGCCCTTATGCCAATATACGTTAATGAGAAGAATATTAACCAGGCCATCAAGGGAAGTGACCTCCAAAGCCAAAATACCAAAAGCTGTATCCGCAACAACCTTACTCCTAAAGCCAAAAGAGGCTCTAGTTCCAATATGAAGACCCCCGCAGAGGCCCTCCCTCCTAAACTGGATTTAGCACTTTGGGAATGGATAACAAATCCATCAACAACGGGTGGGGAGAGCAGCCAGGTTTCCTGTAAGAAAAAGCAATGTGAAGCCCTAATCATACGTACTGTATCAGTATTAGTAAAAAGATTAATAGTTCCCCGAGAATTCCAGGAGAGAAAAATAAATGTATTCAAGGCCGAAGCATGTATAGATGTAACAGGGCACTTAGAGGAAAGATCATTTCCACAGACCTGAGGTAACCTGAGCCCAACTTCTAACGTTTCCAGTGAATCTGGACGTAAATTGCCTCCGCTAATATTGTGGAACTCCTTCCAGATGGTGCACCTTTGTAAGGTTTCCCCTATACTCTTCACGCCCTCCATATTTACCAGGCGGAAGATTAGTTTGTAATGAATTTACTTCAAAGCCAAGCTGCATTAAACCATCCCTTTGGGCCATTATTGGTTCTAAGACCAGTCTAGATTTCAGAACAATATTGCTCAAGTCTACGCGTCCCTTGATGGGAAAGAAAATCCTCTCCATATCATAACAAGAAATGAATGAAAGAGAGGGAAGTTGATGGAAAATGTTTAATATATTTCCACGATTGAGACAGATAGGCATATCCTGACCCCAAAGGCTAGTAAGCTGCAAAATATCAAGGGAATCTTTAACCTCCACTGGATGAGGTAAAGAGTCAGTTATACATTTAGTAAACTGACTTAGCGAATCAGCTTCCAGATCAGTGCCCCTAGCACCCCTTAATATAGACCTATTTTGAGATGCATATGGTCCCAAATTGAAATCTTTCCGGCAAATGAGAACAATTCTTATCTTGAGAGAATTCGGGGCTGATGGAAGAGCTTTGATGACCATTAGTTAAACCTCCATTTGGCACCTTAGACTTAGTTAAATTAAGGGAGTTAGGAACATAAAGGCCCTCCACTGGTCTAAATCCCATAACACTCGCCCCCATTGTAGAGTTTCTATTGGTCAGATGACCGTCAGAGTGACAAGAAGGAAGGCTATCTATAGGAGCGGAAAAGGTATTCGGAGCCACATCCTGGGGCAAACACATAGCTGGATTAGGAACCCCCCCAGCAGATGTGTTCATAGTAAAAAAACTCCTGAAATAGTTGCTTTACCATGGTGAGGTTGACCAAATTCGCTGATAGCGGAGTGATAATAGGCTCGGGATGGGTGGGAACTGATGTAGATGAACCATTGCACGGAGTGGTTAAGGGCTTTGCATCAGAAACAGATTCTATCTGCTTCCATGCAATTTGGGGATCCAATATAACTGGAGCGGTATTGTTTATAGGCTCCAGTTGAGTTAAAACTATTTTTGAAAGACATGTAACAGAAGTTTCCTCGACCCGCCCAGTAGAGGCAACCTCCACCCCCGGAATATTATCCCCTAGTATAGGACTAAGTACCAAAGGATCAGGCTGACTAGGTATAGCCAGAATAGACGGTAATGAAATTAGTCCAGCAGAAGCAGTAGCTACAGTAGAAGTAGCAGTCACAGGTACTGCTAATTCCACCTGATTCGTAATCCCCTTAGAAGGGGAGGGAATTGTTGCACACACAGGGGCACTTGCCAAAAAAAGGTTTTTAAAGAATTGATTAGTATAAGAATTTATTTGTTTCATATTCTTCTAGTTTTTTGTTTTCTTTATTTGTTGGTTATGCTTTTTTTTAACTATATGAGCAAAGCCCTTTGACTGAGCTGAAGCCTTAGTGAGGTCGATAATATCAGCCTGTTTTTCAACGGTAAAGTCAGGTTTAGAATCTAATAATGGGGCAATATTATTTCCCTTAAGTGACTCAGCCATTAGTAGAATGGTAGGTCCTGAGGATAGACCCTTAGAAAGTGGGCTTAAAGATTTAGGAATCGACCCCTCTAGGGCTTTCTCTACTAGTAGTTTGGTAGTTACTTTTGTAGAAGTAATAACGGGATCTACATCAGGGATATGACCCACTTGTGTAGCCTCAGCTTTCATAGGGGAGATCAGGAGGAGTTGATTAGAAATTCCCCTGTCCATACCATGAGAGGAAGTCCCTGAGGCTCTATTAATGGGGTCCCCTGGGAGGGTAGCCGTTTGAACAATTAAGGCTATCTTGACCGAAGGTACTTCAGTAATCGGATGAGTAGTGAAAACAGAGTCTGAAGACTGTTTTGGTATTAAGGGATGTTCTTCCTTAATAATTTTAACCAATTCTTCAAATCTATCCAGACCTTCCAGCCTGTTATAGATTTCAGAGAGTAAGAGAGAGTGTTATCTGACCTCTGACCATATATTGTCATAAAGACTCACAAAATAACTAAGAACCATATTCAATGCAGATAAAGTGGGTTGAGTTAATTTTATTCTATCATCTGCCTCTTTAAGGGTGTGGTGCATAACAGACTGGCTAGCATGATCCTTTTGTGAGTCTAAAACTAAACCCCTTTCTCAAAGCCAATTTTGCTTCTTAGTATACTCATCAATAAAATCAGTGAGTTCCGAAGGAGAGCCCACATAAGAGGCATCACAGGTTTGCTGAGTGACATTATTTATATTAATGGAATTAGGACCCAAATGACTCTCAGCTATTGCCTTATCTGCACACTCTATGATACTAATATCATCAATATCATTATCTCCGGGGCCTTCAGTGTCCAACTTCTTTACTACATCCGCCAAATGCGTATGACCCAAAGTGGCCACTGATAGGACTGAAAGTGGAGGTTTGATAAGGGTACTAGTGGCTGTCCTTTTTCCAAAAAAATTAGAGATTTTCTTCCCTTGAATAGGTTTGCTCTGAGAACCTGTGTGAGATTTTATTTTAGGGGAATTAATCAAAGGTCTAGTAAGTGGAGTTTTAAACAATATGGGTTTCACTATGGGAATGTTGGAAATGCCAACAGGAGTAGCAGAGAGAGTAACATGAATGGAGGAAGTATGGTTAACCTCCTTACCAGAGGTAAGTGCCTCAGTTGATAAATTAATACCAGAAGTACCAAAATTCCTATCAGCCTCTGGTGGAGGCAATTGTTGCACAGTAGACTCTTTAGAAAGAGCAGAAGATTCATTAGCATTCATAACAGAATCATTCGACATTAAGGCAGGTAAAGGCAGCCTAGGTTGGAGTGGAACGGGGGTTGGGTGCACAGAGTTCACCGTGCTAACATTCAGGTGATCAGTGTGCATCTTTGCCCTAAGTAGGCTGCCCCCTTCCTCCAAATTAGCAGCTATAGTGGCCACCTGACGATCCTCCTGTGCATCTATTGAGATATCTTGATTTTCAATAAATATGCAGCTATTATTGACTAGAGTGCGTGGGATAATACCCATCAGGTTAAGTAAATCTGTCCTTTCTTGTGAATGAATTTGGGCATGAGCCATACATTTTTTGGAAACAGAATCTTCCAGAGTGTCTACTATTGTATGTTGTGATTTGCACAAAGAAGTAGAAATGGGTTTTCCTGATGGAATACTATCCATCGAGGAAGGAGAAAGAGCCAACGCTACGGGGAGAGTAGAATCCAGCGTGGCCTCCAAAGCTACCTGGCTCCTAAGTCCCTTATGTGTCATTCAAACCAATGTAGGTCACAGAGGGACAAAGGCAAAACACCATAGGGATGTACAGTAAAAGAAAAAATCTATTGATAATAAAGTAGAGGGACTCCTAAAAATAATATCTATGGCTAATAAAATAGTAAGCAGTGTATAAAATACACTGAATACAAGGATTAGCAAAAATACATGAAATAGCACGAAATATATGGTTTAAAACACTATAATAAAATACAATAAATGTGGATCTCCTTCAGAAATAGGGATACAAATCTGAACTGGGTATAGCAGCAAGTATATCAATTGTTTGATTTGTTTAAAGGGTCAATCAATAAAAGAGAACCATTAAACAGCGAAGATCTTGATGAGGTTCCAGTAATAGGGTAAGGAACGCCCGACAGCTCGAGGAGCGGCCAGTGTCCAACTCTCCCCCCTTACCCTAATTACAGTTTAGTATTAGACAGATGAAGGAGCATAAGAGCTTAGACTGGGGTACTCACGAGGCCGTTGCACAAGGACAAGTCACAACCAAACAGCGAAACAGCAGCTCCAGCCCTTACTGCCTCCAGGGCTTAATGCCGCAAGGGTGGTTGAGCCGGCACTAAATGCGGGCTAAGAGTCACGTGATTCGTCACGTGACCGCGACGAAGTCCGCCTCCTCCAGGAAGCCAAAGAATACCCAGCAAGAGCTCCGCTTACCTCGCAGTGCTGGTAACACGAGGAGTGCTGCAGGCAGGCAGGGTAAGTATGTAGACACAGATGCGCTCCTTCAGGAAAAATGAACCACGCCACAAGGGTGGTTGAGCCGGCACTAAATGCGGGCTAAGAGTCACGTGATTTGTCACGTGACCGCGACGAAGTCCGTCTCCTCCAGGAAGCCAAAGAATACCCAGCAAGAGCTCCGCTCAGTTCGCAGTGCTGGTAACACGAGGAGTGCTGCAGGCAGGCAGGGGAAGTATGTAGACACAGATGCGCTCCTTCAGGAAAAATCAACCACCCTCCAAATTGAACTGAACTCTTGAACTAGTCCCAACATAGTCTCTGGGCCTCAATACAAGTTTGGCGGTAAAACCGGCAGGCTGCCGCCAAACTTGCAAATTTGTCCTGCTCCCACGAATGGGCAATTACCGAGTCATTACGGGCCCGCCGGACCCGGTAATTTCCAATTTAGAGGCACGGAAAAAAATTCTCCCCATTCCCATTTGATCCCCATAGGGCTCAATGGGCATGGGGAGGTCAGATGCACCGGCACCATTCAAAATGGTGCTGGTGCATCAGACATGCTCTGCTCGTGGGTACCGGTACGCCCGCCAGGCCAGTCCCGGTGGGCGGGAAGGCATCTGCTAGCAGAACTCCTAGTTTGCCTGTCCGGTAACAAAGGTACCAGCAAGCTTACCGGTACCGTTGTAACCAGACCGGTAAACTTATAATGATGCCCTCTGTCTTTTCTGCTGCACTGTCCTGTGCTTCTTCCACATTAAACTGGCGGCTTTGCTCTCAAACAGCTCCTGTCACCAAACCTGGCTCAGCTGTTCTGATCTTCTCCTAATGAGAGGACATAAAATAGCATATTAGGGAAGCGGATACACACCCTATTCCGGGAGAAATTCATCTTAAGTACATGATTATGCATCAACATTAACTCTCCCATGTATCTAGGGCGGGAAAGTAATGCTCGCCTCAGTGTCTTTAATAGAATCAAGACTCCCTGCGCTATTAGCAGGGGTAATCTTCATTCTATGTCAAGACGTAGGTGAGCACTATGCTTGTTCAAAGCTTGTCATTACTGCCGCAGCCACTGATTGTACTTGTTTGAAGTAGAATGTTCTAAACGTAGTATCACTAGCCCAGTCGGCCGCACATAAAATATCTTGCAACATCGTGCCCTGTGCTAGCGCCTTCGAAGCCATTGTGCCCCTCACTGAATGCGCTCAAAACGTAGCCATGTCTTTTCCTGCTTCTTGCATCACTTCCCTCACCCATCTAGCTATGGTGGCCGTTGCCACTGCTTTGTGGGGTTTTCTACACGCTATAAGTAATTGAGTCATCCCTATCGATCTCATCTCTGCGGTCTTAAGCTCATATTCTTTTATGCAGGCTGCCACACACCACTTGGGGTGTTCCTGTAGGTAGGGGTACACTATCGTCACTGAGCCTGTCTTTGTTCTTCTAACTAGTTTGAAGGTTACGCCCTCTGGCCCATACACCTTCCTATTCACGTCTAGGGCTTTGACATCTGCCACTCTCCTACATGACACTAGGCACAACAGCATTGCCAGTTTCCCTGACAGCTGCTTCAGAGAGAGGTATCTGTTCCCTGGACAACTGGCTAAAAGTCTCTGGACAACTGAAACGACCCATAAAGGTGTCGTATTTCGGCTTTGGGGGCTTCCTAAATCTTATTCATTTGAGGAGTCGCACTACTGCTATGTTCTTCCCTACGGGCAATCCTTCTATGGGTAGGTGGCCTGCTGATATTGCGGATCTGTATTCTCCAATCGTTCTGTACACTTTCCCGTCTTGGAGTGGCTCTGCTAAGAAGTTTAAAATGTTTACTAGATGGGCTGAAACGGGATGAAGATTTCTCCCTTTGCACCACCGTGACCATCTACTCCAAGCTGCGTCGTAGCTCCTTCTAGTCGATGGGGCCCACAACTCTGCGATGAGACGAGCAGCCTGATCGGAAATTCCAGGGAGGTTCCAGCATCTGCTGCTATCTTGCATGCCATCAATGGGAGAGTCCCTCTCACTCTCAGAGGATTATATGACCCAACTGGGTCCGTGAGAAGGTTGTCTCCTGGGGGCAGTATTCTTGAGTGATCGGTCACCAATTCCATCAACGTTGGAAAACATACCTGCGACTTCCAGATCAGAGCTACCACTATAATTGTCGCTCTCTCACTGCAAACTTTCGTTAGCACCCTGTTCATCAACACAAATGTTGGGAAGGCATAGTGCATTTCTCCTCTCCAGCTCTGGAGAAAGGCATCCACTCCTGCTGCGTTCAGTCTGGACGCAAACAACTGGACCCCAAAGCTCCTCTATCTGCCGAAAGCTAGTCTTGTCTAGCATCCAATCGCTGGAGTCTGTTAGATATCTGGAGTTCCAGTCCGCTACTACATTGAGCAAACCCGGGAGATACTCTGCTACCACTGAGGTCCCTGACTATAGGCAAGAGTGCCAGAAGTCCTTGGCTAGTTCCGCTAATAATTTGGACCTCGTCCCTCCTAGATGATTGCTTTATCTCACTGCCGAAATGTTGTCCATTTTCAATAGGATACAAGAATTGACTTTGTCTTTCGTAAATGCCTTGATCGCAAATGACCCAGCTAGTAGTTCTAGACAATTGATGTGTAACTTGAGTTCTTCTGAACTCCACTTGCCCCCTGTCTCTAGCTCTCCTCAGCGAGCTCCCCAGCCTGCCCTGCTGGCGTCTGATTTTATCACCAGATCGGGCCGATCTCCAAATATGGCCTTCCCATTCCAGGCGTCCCTATTCTGTAGCCACCACTCTAGTTCCGTCCTTGAGCCTACATCTAGAGGCACTAGCTGATGATATCGCAGACCCTATTGTAAGTTATTTATCTTCAGTCATTGGAGGGCTCGATAGTGTAGAGGCTCCGGAAATATTGCTTGGATCGACGCTGCTAGCAGACCCACTACTCTCGCTATCGTCCGCAGAGAGATGCTGCTTTTGCTGAGGCAATTTCTTATTTCTCTCTTTATATCCCTTATTTTCCTGGCTGGCAATTCAAGTGTAGCCTTCCTGGTATCTATGACGAAACCTAGGAATTCTATTCTCCTCATTGGTATCACTTCTGATTTCTCTTTATTAACAAGGAACCCTAGGGACATAGGAGGTCTGCTACCTAGTTGGTCTGATATCCGAGTGTTTCTCTGCTGCCTGCCATCAGCAGAATGTCGTCCAGATATATTATCATTCTTATCCCTTTCTCTCTGATTGCCACTGCTATCAGCCTCATAAGTGTCGTGAATGCCCATGGTGCTGAGGCTAGCCCAAATGGCATTGTGGCAAATTGCCAATATTGCTCGCTCCACTCGAAGGCTAGAAATGGGCGATATTCCTCTTGGACTGGTATCGTAAGATATGCGAAATTCAGGTTGATTCTCGTAAACCAGTCACCTTGTCTGAGGGTATCTCTGAGCTGGTGGATGCCCTCCATCTTGAAATGATGGTAAATCACCCAGCTGTTCATGTCTCTCAAATTTATTACGGGTCTCACTTTGTCTTTCCTGTGTACCAGGAACATGTTGCTTATAAACTTCGGGGTTATGGTGCAAAGCTCTATCGCTCTGTTGCACGCTAAGCTCCGCAGCTCTGTGTTTAAGATCTCCTTCTCTAATTGCGCTGAGTGCAAGGGCCGCTGGGGGTGGGGTTGCGTGGTTATCTTTGAAAATTCTAGCTGCAGCCCTTTGTCTGCAATACCCGGATATCGCTGGAAAGCATGTGCCAGTTCTCCCAGAATAGCAATGTTCTCGTTCTCGAGTTCTGTCTCACCGGAGGGGAAGCTCTGGCCTCTTCCTTGTCCTCTGTTGCGCCTTCATCTCAGGAAGTGTCCTCTTTGGGGGAAAAAAAGCATCTTGCTGCCGGTTTTCCCACTATTGGACCCTGTTGTTCTGAGGCCTTCTTGTGACCTGGTAGCGACCGGTTGCTCAGCCTCAATACCGACCGGTCCCAGATAAAACCCTTTGGGGGAATATTTTATTTATTGAGGCTTGGGCTTTCTCCAAGGAGGTGTAGGTGCCCATGAACCTCACCATTTCCTTCCCGAAGGTATCTCCAAATAGCAGTCCTTGGCCAGCTTCGCCTGCTTCGTAAGAGGCCAGATCCCCTAACTTGGGATCTATTTTCGAGAGCAGTCCTCTTCTCTGTTCCAAAGAAATGGCGCAATTAGCGTTGCCCAGGAGGCATACCGCTCTTTGAGCCAGTTATGTAGGACCTCTGGGTCCACCTCTTCTCCAGTATCTCTTGCTCGTTCTGCTAAGTCCATTATCTTTGCGCGTGGACCTGCTAAATCAAGCACTCTTTCCTGTCTATCCCTTTCTGGGATCTCTGGTGGTCTTTGAAATGAAGGCCAGCATCTTTGGATCAAGCCCCGGTGCCTCTGCCACCTTTCCTGGAAGTTCTGGTTTTGGGCATTCTGCCTGCACTCTCTGTCTAGCTTCCTTCTCGAAGGATTTTATGCAATCTGTGGGTCATGTATTTTGTGACCCTCAGTGATTTACGGATGTCCTCTGGCTCGAACATGTCCGATATTCCCTCTTCTTCTTCCGTTTTGTTGAGTTTCCTCAACTTTTTGTTCAGTGGAGGTTGCACCTCCTCGTCATCCCCTTTATTGTCTTCCGCCTGGGAGGACTGTGGGGTTCCTGCTGGCTCCTCTTTGGAGTCTTGCCCTTCATTGCCCATATTTTCTTCCTCTGGGTAGGGGGTCATGAGGCTTGGCACTTCCAACTTCTGCATGAATGCATGTCGCAGTCTTTTGAATGCATCGTTAGCCTCACGGGCCTTCAGATCTGCCCCGTCTGGGTGACCCGGGGGGTCATAGGAGTTCTTTCTCTTCTGGGTCTTCTTACACCCCTGTGGGTCCTGTGGTGTGACCCTTGTGGACGTGCTTACTTTGGGTATGGTGCCTGCTTCTTTCTGGCTCAGGTATGTTTCAATTGTTTGTAGCCTTTTCTGAAATGGTTTTACCCCTTGAGCCACTGCCTCCATCAGTGTGTCTCCCAGCACTTCCTTGAAGCTATAGGCCAGATCCTTGGAATAGGCGGCCTCTTGCTCCTCCTCGCTCCATTCAAATTCTGCCATTTTGTAGTGCTGTAATGTGCCTTCAATACCTGGTATGGTGTAGTGGCACGTCCACTGTCTCACTGTATGCCTAAGGATTGAGACTGCACCCTTTGGCCTCCAGAGCAGGCTTCTAAAGAATGTTCTGTGTGAACTAGTACTCAGCCTATTTCTGGCAGTTCTTTCTTTGCTGGTAGGCATTGTGCTCTAAACTCGCTCCGCGGCGAGATGCACACTTTATAAGCATATATTGTAAAATTCTCTTCTCCTGTGCGAAGCCTGTGAATGTAATCTCGCACTACGCTCTCGCTGTGAGGAAGACCCTCCTTTCCAAGGGTGGGGGGCTCCTCTTGCTCCAAAGAGCTCTTCGCTCTGTCCTGAGCACGTCTAGCGCGCACCCGGCTCCGCCCTTCCAAAGGTGGGTGCACTATTGAAGGCTTGCGCTGACCGCGCGCGTATAATCCCTCCTCCCCTAGGGAGGGGGCCTAATCTCCATGTGTGTGAGGAGAACGGCGGGCCCCAAGTATGCTGTGAATGCGGCACAGGGCCCCCGTCTCCAATGCTAACTAATATTACCCGTAATGAAATTTCGTTGTGCGTTCATGCAAACTATTAATCTTGATCTGTTACGCGCTTCACATATGATAATTAGTAACCTAACATCTATTAATACGGCCAATACAAGCATGTGTTACGCAGATAGTAATAAATACTACTTATCTGCATGAGAGCAGGAAAAGAAGATGGAGCGTACAGGAAGTGGAAGGACTAAGACCACGTGGACAGGACACTGGAACTACAGTGGGGCCTGGAACAAAGGGAAATGTAGGTTTTTGTAAAAAAAAAAATGTTTTTCCTAAAAGGAAAGTTACAAAAAGTGTGTTTATTGTTAACACTGCTGGAGGCAGGAATAAAGGAAAGATGAAGCATAATGCTGGACTGGAGAGGAGAAAAGCACTACGCCTTCCCGCCATTTGTTATGATGAACAGGGTGCTAATGAAAGTTCGCAGAGAGAGAGCGACAATTATAGTGGTAGCTCCGATCTGGAAGTCGCAGGTATGGTTTACGACGTTGATGGAATTAGTGACCGATCACACAAGAATACTGCCACCAGGAGACAACCTTCTCACGGACCCAGTTGGGGCATATCATCCTCTGGGAGTGAGAGGGACTCTCCTGTTGATGGCGTGCAAGATAGCACAGAACGTACTGTACACTGGAACCTCCCTTGAATTTCGGCACAGGCTGCTCGTCTCATCGCAGAGTCGTGGGCACCATCGACTAGAAGGAGCTATGACACAGCTTGGAGTAGATGTCACTGTGGTGTAAAAGGAGAAATCTTCATCCCGTTTCAGCCCCTCTAGTAAAAATGTTAAACTTCTTAGCAGAGCTACTCCAAGACGGGAAAGTGTACAGAACGATTGGAGTATACAGATCCACAATATCAGCAGGCCACCTACCCATAGAAGGATTGCCCGTAGGGGAGAACATAGCAGTAGGGCGACCCCTCAAAGGAATAAGATTAAGGAAGCCTCCAAAGCTGAAATACAATACCTTATGGGATGTTTTGTTAGTCTTGAGACTGTTACCCGGTACGCCAGGGAACAGATACCGCTCTCTGAAGCAGCTGTCAGGGAAACTGGTGATGCTGTTGTGCCTAGTGTCATGCAGGACAGTGGCAGCTTTCAAAGCCCTAGACTGAATAGGAAGGTGTATGGGCCAGAGGGCGTAACCTTCACACTAGTTAGAAGAACAAACACAGACTCGTGACGATAGTATACCTCTACCTAAAGGAACAACCCAAGTGGTACGTGGCAGCCTGCATAAAAGAATATGAATTTAGGACCGCAGAGATGAGATCGATAGGGACGACTCAATTACTTATAGCGCTTAGAAAACCCTGCTGTCATGATCATGAAGCCAGGGGCACAGGCATGCAGGGGTCGCATGCACAGGAGACCTGGGTGGACACTGTCCTGGCGCCTTTGGCAGCAGGCTCATGAACAAAAGTAAACAAGAACATCCATTTAACACCAAAAAGCTTTTATTATGGACATAGCATTTCAGATGTATTAACCCTGAACATTTCATCCATTAAGCAGGATGCATTGACCTTGAACATTCCATCCATTAAGCAGCCCCAAGTGTATTCTTGGGTGTGGCTGCTAATGGATTGCCTTTGCACTGTCGCCTGAGGTTAGACTTACCTTTGAAGATCCTGCTTCCTGGGCATCCTGCTTCCTGCCAGCATACTTACAACTGGGGGAAGCTGTTCTTACCTGTACATCTCTTCGGCGAACCAAGTATTCATCTTTACACTTTCCGGAATGCCGAAATCTTCATCTTGGCACCGCAGCACAACACGCTCTATCGTCGACAGCAGCACCTGCAAGGAAAAACAGAAGACAAGGTTAGACATCGAAAAAACAGTCAGTTTATGGTTGCGCTTTGCCATACTTTGCACTTTCCTTAAACCATCACTTACCTGCTGTCGAACATTGCGGTAGCATCCATCTTCCATCCGGCTGGGTCTCGCATCTCACAGCTGCATTGAGGCCGCATTTCCATATAAGGGAAGAAAACAGAAGAGAGACATTATTGCGGGCATAAATTGGAGCAACATATAAAGACATTAAACAGAGCGAACAGCATCACAAGAGCTCAGACTTACCAATCATAAGGAGAAGCATAGTCGCAGCTGGACTGGACAAATCCTTATCAGGGATCAGTGAAGGAACTAGATCCCATTCGACGCGCCCCTGCCAGAAGTAGTAGGACGGAGAGCTTATCTTCCATAATTCATAGGTGAGCTTTATGGGCCGGCGTATGCTCACAGAAACCAAACTTTGGGGTGAAGGGTTCAAGAGGTACAACAATCACAGATTGGCACACTCACACACTCTTATCTCCACGCAGCAGCAGTATCACCACGTACCACCGCTCACAGCTTTTCTACTGAGGGAGAGGCCTGAAGGGGGCGATTCAAGTTCAGGGAGGGCTGCAACCGTGCCCCAACGTCTCTGCAGAGACCAGGTGAGCGTAACACCCACAAAGCAGTGGCAACGGCCACCATAGCTAGATGGGTGAGTGAAGTGATGCAAGAAGCAGGAATAGACATGGCTACGTTTGGAGCGCATTCAGTGAGGGGCACGATGGCTTCGAAGGCGGTAGCACACGGCACAATGTTGCAAGATATTCTACGTGTGGCCGACTGGGCCAGTGATACTATGTTTAGAACATTCCACTTTAAACCAGTACAATCAGTGGCTGCAACAGTAATGACAAGCTTTGAACAAGCATAATGCTCGCCTCCGTCTTGACATAGAATGAAGAATACCCCTGCTAATAGCGCCGGGAGTCTTGATTCTATTAAAGACAGGGAGCCGAGCATTACTTTCCTGCCCTAGATACACGGGAGAGTTAATGTTGATGCATAATGATGTACTTAAGATGAATTTTCTACCGGAATAGGGTGTGTATCCGCCTCCCTAATATGCTATTTTATGTCCTCCCATTAGGAGAAGATCAGAAGAACAGCTGAGCCAGGTTGAGTGACAGGAGCTGTTCGAGAGCAAAGCCGCCAGTTCAATGCAGAAAAAGGACAGGACGGTGCAGCAGAAAAGACAGAGACTATGTTGGGACTAGTTCAAGAGTTCAGTTCAAGTTGGAGTGCAGTTGAGAGCATTCAAGAAGAGGAAGAGTACAGAAAGTGGAAGGACTAAGACCACGTGGACAGGGCAGTGGGACTACATTGGGGCCTGGAACATAGGGAAATGTCATTTTTAATAGCATCAAGACTCCCTGCGCTATTAGCAGGGGTAATCTTCATTATACCGTGAATGATTTTTGCTCTTTTCCCCCTCAGCGAGTGCATCTGCATCAATACAATCCCTGCGCCGGTGCTACAATGATGTGAGCAGTACATTTGCTCTAGTCGCACAGCCCTCTTCTGCCATGATACATTCGTTCAATCCGTGTGTGCGGGAGATTGAAATGCGATAGATAATACGAGCAGGGCTGGGCAGGGTGGTTGCTTTCATCCCCCCCATACGTCATTCAGCCAGTCCATCCATGCTGGAGCTGCAAATGCCCTGACCCCGGCGTACCCACAGATATGAGCGTGTGATTCCTTCGGCATGCCTGAAGCTGATTTTGTATGGATGTTTTACAGCATTCCTACTGCGGGTGCAATCAGAACGTACTGTACAGGCTTCGCCTTAACAGATTTAAAACGTGCATATTTTATTCGTTGGAGAAAAATGTCTGGCAGGACCACTGTCGTCCTCTTCAAATGTAGCAATTAGATATGCTGCCTACGTTAAAGCAGGTGTTTGTGATGTTAGATGTGCCGCTGTCACTATGGATTTTTTTGTGCATTAGCACTTTACAGCCATTGTATGCGACTCGGAACACCTCATTGAAAAAACGCCCCTGTTATATAGCTAGCTACATGCATTCAAATAAGGCCAGTTCACGTTTGATTATTTTTCAATGTATGTGTGTGTATTGTGTCGTATGACCATGACGCATTGTTAAAAAGCCACTGAGCTACCCAGTAGGAAACGCTAAATGCAAAACACACACGTATACCTGTCTCGTTTTCCCTAGCATTACAACACGTGAATTGCATGGCATATCGGTGCTGGTGTATACTTGCATTTACTTCTCAAACGACTGCATTGTCAGCCGTATCATAGCACTAAAGATTAAAGTAAATGAGCGAAATTAATAGGATTGATATGATAGGTTATTTATAATGCGCTTAATACCCAGAGGTTTCTAAGCACAGACGCAGGGATCAAACCTATGCTGCTCAGTATCATCTTGCTTCCAAGGCGAGCACGTTGCTGCTGAGCTATCCTCCCGAGACCAGTTCTGATGAGGAATTATGTTACAATGCCACCTCACTCATCTCCCTTGTCAGATATTAGGAGGGGGCCCGGCATAGGGTCGCGGGAGACTTGCTCAGCTCTCTTGTATGGCTGGAAAATAGGAAGTGGGGCCAACACTTATCCGGTGGTGTCAGTGCTGTCGAGTAGACGAGAGAGTGAGAGCCCAGTGGTGGACTCGAGCCTGGGTATCGTTGGGCCAGTGGGCCAGTGGGCCACTGCAGGAGTCCAATGCAGGGCAGCCAGCCACCGGCACCAGGACCCATAAAGGACCCCAAGGCCAAGCCAAAGTAAATCAAGTGATGACGACGGTTCCTCTCTGTCCTATCGAAGAGAGGCTAGCTCTGCTGCTGAGGCTGAGAGGCCGAAGTGAGAAGGTGGCAGGCTGCGGTGCTGCTGCTGAGACTGCTGCCTTGTGTGTGCCCGAATTAAAATGTCTGGCAGCCAATCACCCACCCCCACACTGAGTCGAGACGTTATGATTGACCTGACCTCTCCTTCTCCAGGTGGAGTCCCTGACAAACTTTTAATTGGCTTGCTGATGGCAATTTCCCTGGCCCCAGGCACTCAGACAACAAAGATGCTTTCAACTTTACAAGTGCAACGCCAATTTGTTGTTGGCACTTGTAAAGTTGAAAGCAACTTGCAAATGGCCAGTGTCTGTGTGTCTGCAGCACGACTGACTCGAGCTTGAGGTGTTACAATTCCCATGAGCAGCATCAGCTTGGGTCCCCCTGCTCCTGACTGGTGCCAGGCCGCTAGCTACGCCTCACTGGTGAATGCCCAGCCAGGCCACTGAGGCAGCAGTCGGCCAGCGAGCAAAGCCCCTGTATGCATGATAATTCATCAAAGCAAGGTAACCAACACTTACTTTATGTAAGTGTGTGTGTGTGTGTTACCTTGCTTTGATGAATGCATCAGGAAAGTAACTTACGTTACTTAAAGTAATGTAAGTTACAAACACGAATACATTTGCAACTCACACCTCCAAAAACCGCCCAGGGTGGCTTGTCCATAAAACCAGCCCCCAGGTCCTCAAAGTCATACGGCCACGGGCCGAATGACCAATAGTCCAGTCCAACCCGAGCATATAAAGAATCCAGGACACCTGAAATGTGTGGGGGCGGTGTCAAAGAAATTGATTCCCAAGAAACGATTCAAACAAACTAAAGCCTGTTTGTTATTTTGCCTTGTTTTCCTAGTGTGCCTTGATACAATCAATCTTGATTTGCCAAATTCAACTCCCAGCTGAAAAAGAGCATTTTGAAAATGTAGAAACCAAGCATTGAACTCTTACATTTAAAGATACATATGTACAATTATAAATACAGCCTAATTTCTGTATGAAAAACCATTATCACATAATAAAAAGTACATGAAAAGATAGATGGATGACAATTGATCTTTTAAAATATCATATGTGTAGCACGGGTCCATGTATCTTTTTAATCTCAACTGCTTTAAGAGGACACCCCTGTTACATAACAAATTCAACAAAAATAGTTTATAGTTAAACTATTTGTTACAAACTTTGATCTCAAAAAGTACATCTTGAGAATTTTGTTTTTAGGATTGTCGACTTGACAACATCAGTTAAACATTGAACACAGAGACAGTAAATCGCAGGAAGTCATTTTTTTAGTGAAAGCTTACATTTTTTATAACATAAAGTCGAACACTGTGTAGATGTAATGTTGAAAAAAGATATTTGAAATTGCACCTGGTGAGCTTCCAAGATATCACAGGGAATTGGTGTGAGATCAACATTGTTGCTGCCAAAAGTATGTCGCGTTATAGTTGTTTTATTTACCTATTGAGCTTCACGTAGGCAGCGAGAGTTTATTAACACATGCATATACCATTCAGAGAGTGAAAGATTCCATGTAGCTCTTTCACACTCTAAGTTTCTGTGATGGATTACTGTCATTGTTGCATGTGTGTGGGCTGAATGCTTTGCAATTTGTCGAAACTATTATAAATTCAAAATAAATTATCTCTTTTGTAATGAATTTCTTTTAAAACTATTTGTATTAGCATTTTCAGAATGAAGACAACAGAAACATCAAATCTCACCACTCCACACACCCCTTCTCTCCTTTCCCCCATCCCCTCTCCCCCCACCACCTCGCACAACCAAGATGAGACCTTCCCGGGGGCCGCCATCCCATTTTTTCAGAGGAAGTCCACTGCCTTCAAGTTTTTGCGGGCACCATTGAAACTTAAAGTCGCTTTGCAAGTACACCAAGACCATACCCCAGTCCCGCCTGGAATCTGCTTGGGCCCCCTGGATCCTATATGTGATCCATTCCATGGCTAGGAACTTCCATATCTTCTGAATGCACCACTACCAGCAACGCAGCCACTAGGAGAACCATGAATGCATTCTTTTTGGCCTTTGACCCAAGCCCCTCTATTGAAACCCCAGACCCAGCAACCGATTCTTGGGTCCCTGGCCAGTGCCAATCCCAAATATCTCTTCCATTTGTCTGACAATTTCTACCCAGAAGGGTCAGATCCCCGGACACACCCACCATATATGTCTACATGTGCTCTCTTGTTTACATCACTGCCAGCAGCGAAACAAAGTATTTGGGAACATCCTATGTAGAGACTCTGCGGTATAAGGCCACTGAAGCATTACCATATACCAGGCTTCCCATACCTAAATCGAGCGCGTTAATTTGGGTATATTCTGCCAAATGCCCTCCCAACATTCTTCTGATTCTACTCCCCCCAGGGTTGTTTCCCACCTGACCATATACCGCCACTTGTGGTGCCACGGTGTCTCCTGTATCAGCTTGTACAGCAAAAATATCAACCCTTTGGTAGCAACTTGAGTTGTTATAAACTTCTCAAAGGGAGTGAGGGGTCTAACCACTGCCTACCGAACTGCCTTACTGGCCAGCCAGTGCCTACATTGATAATACCTGTGCCTGTCCTTTTCCATCACCCCAAATTCAGTTAGCATTGCTCGACTGTTCTTATATCAGAGCCGTCATACATGTCTCCTACTTTTGTACATGTGTAAAGTAGGGGCAAGGAAACCCTGTTTTTTTGATGGGGGCCTGACTCCAGAGGGTTAAGGCAAATATATATCAAAGGAAAATGGAGTCAAAGGCTACCCTTGCCAATAACGCTACGGTAGTGTGCTTTTGTAGGCAGTGGAGCTTCAGATAACCTATATCAGTATGCTCTTAAAGTTAATAGGAAAGGAAAGAGGAAAGTGAGGTGAAATCATTAAATCCTGCAGTTTATTAGTTTGCATGAGAAAATATGTTTAAAACAATGACATATGCCTTCCCGGGCACAAAGACAAATATTGCATATAAATCACAACAGATCGGTCTGGGATGTACGGACAACATTGGGAGCTAACGACACAGCTCGCTCAGAGAGTAATCACAGCATCCAGGCGACAACTACATAGAGTTTCCCACCTTTTCCGACCTGGATCCCAGACCGATCTTGCAAGAGTAACTACAGAGACCACCAGCCCACTTTGCGGACTTCAATATGATGCCAGAGATCCATTCGACTGGCAACTAAAAAGGGCGGTAGTGAACCCGACCGAGGGTCTCCAGGAGAAAACCTAAGGGAACTGAATCCCACACTGAGGAAAAGCTAAGTGGACAACATTGTGGTAACAAACGTGAACCCGACAGAGGGATGTCCACAGTGAGTGGTTGTTCTGAACCCGACTGAGGGAGGCTAATGTTGAGAGAAGGATCGGTGCTCAGCTGAGGGGGATCCCAGGGTGAAAAGTAATCACCCTATGTGAAGATAAATAGAAGGAACTTTTGTTTTGTTGTTTATGGCACATCAGGCCCTCTGAAGCAAGAGACTTTGCATGAAAGAGACTTGGACACACAAGGTCCTGATATTGAGAAAAGGAACTGTAACCTTGTGCTGGAGAAGTCCAGGAGTGTGCTGTGCTCAAGAGTCCCACCTTGTCCCTTGCTAAAAACGTGGGAAAGGGAGACCCTGGCCATAACATCCTGACTTATCATTTTGTGAACACTTCTTTCTTTAATTATGAACATTATCTCACACTCTTTTGTAGCATAGCTGTAAGGATTGGCAATAGGTTTTTTAGTATAGGCCTTGTTTATTTGACTAGACTCTACTAGAACTATTATTATTTGATTTGTCGTTGCTTGCTCCCATCTTAGATTTAGATTAGGCGTTTATCTCAACCATTTATACAGTATAGTAAACACCCTTGCCATACTTTCAGAAGTTTTATCAAGCGACCCATGTAAGGAAGGCAAGACAGACACAAATGATCACAGTTGTGATCATTTGTGTCTGTCTTGCCTTCCTTACATGGGTCGCTTGATAAAACTTCTGAAAGTATGGCACCCCCAAACCTCCCCCCTCCCTAGTGGTCATCATCTTTCTCACATCCACTCTTGGGTGCTTGCTACGCCATATAAACGCCATAACTGTTCTCCTGAGAGTTCTAAAGAAAGAGATCGGCAGAGCTATTGGAAATGCTTGCAAATCGTATAGGATCCGGGGAAGGGTCACTATCTTTACTGTAGCTATTCCCCCCATCCAATAAATATTCAGGGGATTCCATCATGTCATCTCCTCTTTTACTTTTGCAAAAGGGCCGGGTAGTTAGCACCATACAAGGGATCCAAGGACTTAGTGATGACCACCCTCAGGTATTTTTTGCCCCCTGTTGCCCATTTAAAGGGTAGCTCACCCACTATTCTCTCTTTTTCCTCCATCCCACTGAGAGATTCAGTATCCCAGTCTTCTCTATGTACACTTTCAGCCCAGCGACCAAAATACATTATTCTAACTTGGCCCCAGTACCTTTAGGGACAACTTTGGTTCCGTAAGGGTCAACAACATGTCATCAGGGTATGCCATAATCTTTGGTGTTTCTCTACCAAAACAAATACTGCAAATCCCTTCAGCCGTGCACATTTTCATCAGGAAGTGTTCTACGAACAGGGCATAAAGAAGGGGGGAGAGAGGGCACCCTTGTTTTGTTCTTCTCAATAGTATGGCAGACCTCTCTGATGTAATCAAAGGTCTGCCTCTCTGGGACAAATCCTGCTTGGTCGGTGGGGGCACTTATTTAGACAGCAACGGGGCTACACTCCCGGCCAATACCTTGGTGTAAATTTTGGCATCCAGGTTCATTAACGAAATGGGTCTGTATGCCCCACATCTAGTGTGGTCCATACCTGGCTTACGCAAAAGGCCAGTTTTTGCCTCTGCCATGGACCCCGTGATCACCTGTCTCCCTGAGTGAGTTAAATAACCGGGTTAACCACAACGCTAGCTTCCCCCTATGTTTTATATAAAATAGGGCTGCGTACCCATTCGGCCCTGGTGCCTTCTTAAGAAGGATAAACTTAAATCGCCTTTTCAACCTCCTCCTGCCGTATGTCCCCTTTCAAGTCGTCCCTTTCTCCAGTGGTTAGCTATTGTGCGGGGGCGAGGGACCAATGGGCCCCTCTCTATCGTCACTTCTCAGTACAGAACTTGGACCAAGTGGCTCTAGTGGTGGGTACGCCCCTTGCCCTTGCCCTTATGCGATACTAACTTTTAGTTATATTCGCGTAGATGGGACCATCGAGCAGGACACAGGGCATCCATTTTCTGTACCCCCTTTCGACTCCATCTTGGTAGCTAGGCCTCACTGCAATAGTACAAAATGCATCTCTCCCCTTTTGCCCGCCGCCACAGCTCGGAGCACATGGCCCACCCTCGTCCCCACACCAACTGGAAAACTCTGCGGCTCCATTCTCAAGTTGAGACCGGAGCTGCTTGCAACAAATAATGAATGTAACACATCCCTTTTCCTGTGAGATCACTGTCCTACATGTGAACCGACATGAGCCAAGCACAGAGCTCGTCCATCTCCACAAAAGTGTCCTTGCCCTCTTACCCTCGCCAGTCGAAACGTATTGCCATTCTAACCCTGTGTCCTTGCAAGGCATCCCTTTCGTGTGCCAGACTGCCAACCTAGCTATGAAGCCCACCCAACAAACCCCCCAGCTAACATTAGACCCTGGTGCAGTATATCGTGCCCAGTACTAACAAATGCCTTATACCCGAGATTCTTATGAGACTAACCCTACAGTTCAATGACAGTGGTCAAGGCCCTTAAACCTGTGACCTGTGTAACCCAAATGTGTAGATGGTGTAAGCCCTTGAGTGATTTGTATAACGACATGATACACTACTGAGAGTCTTTTGATCAACTGTTATCTAGTGCATGCATTATTCAGAATGTATTTTCTTAGCTTAGATAGTGACCACTGTGTTCACAGCGACCTGACCTTCACCCATCCGGAGCACAATGTCTGACGTCAATCCTCCCACCAACCCAGCAACCAACCCGGAGGAAGAGATGATGCCCACACCTAAGTCCCCACCACAGCTGACCAATCCTGGTTCAACGTAGCATCATATGTTAAAAATGTAGATGTACTATATAAATGTGTTGTAACTTTGATGTGGTCAGAGCTTCCTTGGAACTCTCGCAGCCTGCGCTTTTGTGCCTTATTCTCTGTCCAGGGAGTGTCTGTATTATTCATTTTTACATGTGTTAGTCAGAGTGGGCACAAACATTTGGCAACCCCCTGCGACGTGATCAGAGAGGTGCCTCGAGGCCTGCGCTGAGCGGCGAGTTCCGGGTGGCCCCCCCAACGAAACCATCGCCACTCTGGCCGACCAGCCTGTGCGCACTACGAAGAAGGGTCAAGGGTTCCCGGTTGACGAATACCCGACTGAAAAGCTGCTCGCCGAGGCGGGCCACGGCTTGGTTGGGGTGCGAGTCTGACTGGGGTCGGACTGCGAGCAGCGACCCTCGGGTCACCTGACTGAACACATGAGTGCCGGTTGCGAAGGTTGCGGAGGAAAGGTAAGGGAGAAATAGGGGGGACAGGTGGTAACGGGTAGTAGGGAAGAGTAGGGCCTGTGTTAGTGATGATGAGGCCTTTATATGGCCATTAGGTTTTGGTAAGAAGTGAAGAGAAAAAGTGAAGTGGTATCCTAGGCCGAACCTGGTAGAATGCGGCGCCACGTAGCATTGTCTCGTCCAGTGCAGAATAAATAAGTAAAGTTACAGAGAAAATAGTAGGAGTCTCAAATATTGAGTAGACTCTGAGTAGTTATTTAGAACATTCTTTTTCCAGGTACGAAAGGATTCTTGGAAAAGAGTAAGAGGGTGTAAGAGGTGGGGAGTGAATGAGAAGAGTAGGTGAAACGGGAAGGGGAGTGGGGAAGAAGGGAGCAACGGGGAAGAAAACGCGCGCAGGTAGTGCATGTGCATGATAAGTGTTATATGTGCTTTTATGTTCTGTCCATTTTTTGTCAAGGATACCCAAATACTGATATTAATTTGTGGTTAAAGTGGCAAACTATGCAAAAATGAACTGTTGAATTTGAACAGGGAATAACTAAAAGGTTAACGTTGAAAAATGGGGGGTGATATTTATATATATCTTGATACATATATATACATACAAATTACAAGTAATTGACAAAGTTTGTGGTATATCATCCAACTGGTGAAGAAGTGATTAAGTGGAAAGGGAGGTCAAAGGTAAGTACAGACAGAGGAAGGGAAGGAAACACATCATCATTGAAGGAATAACACCACTAGCACATATTTGTCAGCACCTTCCGTTATACAGTGAGAAAATACAAAAATATCATGATCAATGGTTGACGGAGATAAAAGGGGCAGTGTGACACCAATCTGGCCAGAAGTTGGGTCATTCGACAAAAGAGTATTAGATCTAGTATCTACACACTTGTTAGCAAGGTATAAGGGGAAACAATTGCAAAACAGAAGGGAAGTACTAGACCTATGGCGAATGTTTGAGGAAGTTGCACCTGCAGCAGAGGTAAGCAAGGAGAAGGTGAATGAAACACAGAAAACACAGGAAGAGGTAAGTGGAACACCAAAGGGCGAGTGCACAACCACTACAGCTGAAGGCGATACAACGAAAATATACCCTCTAATGTCCAGACCAGCAGTAGGATATAGTGAGCCCCTGGACGTACCAGCATGTCCAACTCCTACACCTACAACAGGAGCAGTTGCCACAGCACCACCCCCTTATCATAAAGGAGGTTTGTATGGCCCAACAAGCGCACCCCCCATGAATTTAGCACATATCACTGGAGAATTAGACCGCCAGCTAGCGCATGCACAGATGGAGATAACGCGGCTATGAGCATTGTGCTGTAGGAGCCAGATGCTGCCAGGAGGAGGAGAGGTGCCACCATTATCCATAGCGGATCTAACACCAACATTGAGCACAGCAGGAGAAGTGGCGCAAGCGATCTCAGAGCCAGCACGATCAGTATCTTCACAAGGAACACGCATACCACAAGGACAAGAGAAGGAATGGCGGTCAGGGGAGTTCCTATTCCATCTAAATGACAAACCCATGAGGATTATACGGCCACCTACCGCAGAAAGTGGGAGAGGAGAAGGATGTGAAGGGAACAATGAGCAAGAATCAGAAATAGAAGAAGTGTGGAGTGACTTAGATGAATATGAAGAGGCAGCTGCCGAGGCAGGGTCCCCACTGCCAAACCGCCGGTACCCAGACACACCATCGCCACCACTATGGCAGGGTAGGTTAAGACAGCGAGGGGGAATATGATGGTAAGTAAGACAAAGAAAGGTGCGGTAAGTAAGATAGGGAAGAAACACAAGTTTCAAATGCCATTGATACATAAAGGAGCCGTGGGCGCAAATGGATAAAAACAACTTGCTAAAGGTCCTCCCCCCACTGTCGGGAGGGGCTGGGAAATGGATACATGCCTTTGAGAAAAACACAGCAGGAGTGCCGCTAGTGATAGGGGATGTGAAGAGCTTATTAGTGTCAGCAATTGGTGATCAAGCAGACGTCGTGTGGGAAAGAGCCGGATTTCCCGAAGTGACGATGAGTTGTGACCGCCACGATGGATCGGCGTTCAATAATGTTCGAGCACAGGTATGGGATGCATTATGGCGCACGTTTCCAGATATTCCAGATTTACATTTAGTGATGCAGTGTACAATGGAAGAGAACGAAGATCCTAAGCAATTCATACTGCGGGTGCAGGATTTATGGAGAAGCGAAACTGGCACGGCGTGGAACCAGTCCACCCCCTTGTTTTATTTTATCATCAAGAAGGGGCTCCCGAAGGAGGTGCAGGAGGCCTTGGACAAAATAGCTGGGATAGAAGCCAAGGGCTGGCCTAAAATACAGAGTACAATTGTACACCACTGCAGGAGGATCAAAGAGAGAGAAAAGAAGATAGCACAAAAAAGGCTGGCAGACGAGGCAAAGCTGGTACAGAACAAATTAGTGAAGGTCGCCGCCGCCAACGCCAGCGCAACCACAGACCGAGAAAACAAGGGGGACGAAGGAGCAGGGAACAGACCAGCAACAATAGCAGCACTACGGGCTACAGGAGGGCCAGGACAGTGGAACGGAGAAGAGCAATACAGTGGACAACAGTGGCAAGACCGACAGGCAAGAGGAAGTGGTGGGTATCGTAGCCGGTGGGTGGTCATAATTTCGAAAAAAAAAAATGTCGACAGACAAAAATGTCGACAAAAAAATGTCGAAAAAAAAAATGTCGACTTTAGTTTTTTTTATTATATATTTATTTTAGGGGTTCGGGAGTTAAAAAAAGGGAAAAATTAAAAAAAAAATTAAAAAAGAGGGGTTGGGGGGAACCCCCCCATTTAAAAAAAATGCATTGAAAAAAAAAGTCGACATTTTTTTTTTTCGACATTTTTTTTTCGATATTTTGACTTTCGACATTTTTGTTGTCGAAATTATCACTGTAAACCATCGTAGCCAGAGAGGGGGATTGGAGGTATAGGAAATAGGGGATTTGGCGGCCAAGGAATGAGATGCGGACCACAAGGGTCATGCTGGAACTGTGGGAGATGGGCATACTAGTCTACAGATTTTACAATGCGGCCTTCAGGGTATTTCCAGGGGCAACAGCCCATGGAGAACGAACAAGGTTGGGGGTGTCCGCACCCAGGTAGCCCCTAAGGGCTACCAATGGGAAGTGGGAGACAACAAGACTACTGCTATAGCGAACCTCAGGTACAGCAAGGACAGCAACCACCACCACAACCAATGACAAGACAAAATGCAGTGGGAAGCGTGACCAGTAATTGGTATGCAACATCTGGGAATGGTGCACCTGCACCGTACCGCGGCGTGACAGTGATCGGAGATAATGTCTTCTCCGTGCCAGGGCAAGAAAGACATTCAGATTAGGACAGCCCACAGGGAACACTTGCCTGTCCAGTCCTATCAACCACCCTATGTGCAGAAGAGGAACCACTAGTGGGAGCAGAGATAGGAAATAAGCAGTTTATCTTCATGGTAGACTCTGGAGCAGAGAAATCATGTCTTATGGAAGGGCGGTTTCTGCTCTCAAGCAGGAATTTAGAGATGCAGGGGTTCTCTGGGGCTATTTTAAAAGTTCCTTGCACTAAAGATCTTGATATAATGGTGGGGGGAAAAACCGTGCACGCACCCTTACTGTACCACGAAGACGCGCCAATAAACCTTCTGGGTAGAGATTTGTTGAGCAAATTGAATATGATGATCTCTTTTACAGAGCTAGGAATAGTGTGCTCAACACCGGGAGTGTGCCCAGTATGGGCAATGTTGATGATCAGCACTGTGATGAATGAAGTTGTGGTGCGAGGGATACCCATTGATATAAGCATGTTCATATATGGTATCAAGGTGTTGGCACGGGTGGTGCCAGAGATAACGAGAAAAGAATGGAGAACACCATCAGATTTCATATTTCGCCCAATTGCACACACAGACATTGTACCAGGCACGATAATGTCCATAGACATTGAGGCAGTTCAAGTATCCAGTAAACGTATTGTGGTCATAGGACTGGAAGCGCAGGGGTGCGAGTGGAGGACTGTGTTATGCATAGACCCAAATGTAATGCTACGAGACATAACAGATGAGGAATTGTTCACTGATGGTGAGGATGATGGAGAAATAATAATGGAAATAAGCATACCATGTGATATTATGGTCCAATACAGAGAGGTACCTAACCCATTGATCACTAGCGTTAAAGCGCCACTGACTATATTTGAGGAAGACATGACAAAAGTAGCACCGGAAATTTGGACTACCGGGCCCCTCGATGTAGGGCTGCTGCATGAGGTGACACCAATAAAAATAAAACTCAAACCAGATGCAATGCTGCCGAGAGTAAAACAATATCCCATATCAAAGGAAGCAGAGGAGGGAATTAAAGAAACAATAAATGCACTCCTGAAACAAGGCATTATAGTGCCATCAACCTCCCCATGCAATACAGTGATTTTTCCGATCAAAAAAGCAAAGGGAGGGTCGTGGAGGATGACCCAGGATCTCCGCCCACTCAATGACATCATTCAAAAAGAGTTCCCTCTAGTCCCTAACCCGGCATCAATACTGTATAGCGTGCCAAAAGAATCAACATGTTTTACTGTAATTGATTTGAAAAACACTTTCTTCTCCATACCACTTGACCCAGGATCCCGATACCTGACAGCATTTACATTAGGGAACAACAGGTATGAACATTGCAGACTACCACAGGGATATTGCGAAAGCCCCAGCATTTTTAACAGGGTATTACGGGAAGACATTGGAAACATAGATGTAGAGAGCACCATCATTCAATATATAGACAATTTGCTCGTCTGTAGCCATACAGAAGAAAAGTGTCGAGAAGACTCGATAACACTACTGAATGTGCTAGCTGCCAAAGGATACAAGGTAGACAAAGGGAAATTGCAATATTGCCTTGCCGAGGTTGTATACCTCGGACAGTTGATATAAAAAAATGGGAAGCGAATACTCCCAGACCGAGCAGCTGCTATATGCAACATAATAATACCAAAAACTGAGAAAGACATGCAAAAATTTCTTGGCATTTGTAATTATTGCCAAGCTTGGATCCTTGATTATGCGGCATATACACGCCCCTTACTACAAGCATTAAAAGAAGCACAGAAGAATAGGGCGACAATAAAATGGACGCAGGAAATGATAACACAGTACTCGAAATTAAAAGACCTTATCGCAGACGCCCCCGTCCTCGCGAACCCAGATTATGAGAGGGAATTGTTCCTGTTTTCACACTGCAATGGGACACTGATGACAGCAGTACTGACACAGAAGACATCACTAGGTCACAAACCATTGGCTTACTACAGTGGGACACTAGATCCAGTAATGGAAGGTCATTTTGCGTGCGAACAGGCCCTCGCAGCTGCGGCCTTCGCGATTGAAAAAAGCGCCACCATTGTCATGAGATGTTCGGTAACGCTGTATGCGGAGCATTCCCTGTTCGCCATCCTTGAGCGAACAAAATCAACACGAACGACCCAAAGAGCAACAGCATATGAAGTAATAATCTCAAGCCCCAACGTACACATTGTGAGGTGCAAGACAGTAAACCCCGCAACATTTATTACAGAGCCATGCACGACAGAGGACCTACAAGAACACGATTGTGCCATGTATGAGGGGGAAGGTGACGACATCCCTAAAGCAAGTGAGAATGCCCTACATTAGGGAGAAATATACTTCATAGATGGGTCAGCATCAATAGACCCAGAGACAGGAGAAAAACACGTCGGAATGGCGGTAGTGCGCATGGAGGAAGATGAATATGAGACAATTGTGCAAAAGCGCCTTCCATCCCATTATTCGGCACAGGCGGCAGAAATAACAGCATTGATTGAAGCGCTACGCACTGCTAAAGGCTGTGCGGTGACAATATACTAAGACTCAGCCTATGCAACTACCACAGTGCACTCAGGGCTGTCACAGTGGCGTAGAAGAGGATTCAGGACGGCAGACGGTTCTCCAGTACAGCATGCAAAATTGTTGAATGAGCTGATAGATGCATTAGCAGTACCATCAGTAGTGGCAGTGGTAAAGTGCCAGGCCCATACCAACAACCCAGAAGCAATCTCATTGGGAAACGCGGCAGCCGACGCAGCAGCGAAGGAGGCATCGTATTTCAATATGACACCAACACTTGAGTGCATCACACAAGCAACTACGATAGACTCACGAGAGGAAGCATACAATAATACCCCAATAGCACAGATAATAGAGTTACAAAAAAGTGCATCCCAAGAGGAGCAAGAGCTGTGGAGCAAACAGGGATGTACACAATCAGCCACAGATTTCATTTGGAGACAAGAGACGACAGGGAAGGTTGTAATGCCCATAGAGTTACTGGAAATAGCATTCCAGCAGTTGCATTTCCCCGGCCATGTAGCGAAACAACACATTGCTGCAGACATCCAAGAACACTGGTTCGTCCCCAACTTACAAGAACACCTGTCAAAATTCATTGTAGAATGTATAACATGCCAAACATATAATTCTGGAATGACATTAAGAACACTGTGTGGCACCTTGCCCCGACCAACAGGACCATTTAGAGAGCTCCACATAGACTATGCTGATATGGGAGAGCGGTGTAACGGAGCAAGATATTTGATTGTGGTGGTGTGCCCCTTTTCAAGGTGGGTGGAAGCAGGCCCATGTCCCCTCCCAGACGCGAAATGTGCGGCCAAATTCCTTGTGCGGGAGGTGTTTTTGCGATGGGGGATATGCGACATCATTAGATCAGATAATGGCACGCACTTTGTGAATGACCTCTTTAAGGAAGTGACATCACTTTTGGGGGTGAAGCATAAATTATGCTCGATTTATCACCCAATGGCGAATGCGGTGGTAGAAAAGATCAACGGGTTACTGAAGAGTAAGTTGTCTAAATTGTGTAACACATTGAAGAAGAACTGGGTTTATTGCTTGCCCCTAGCACTGTTCCAACTCAGGACGCAGCCGTGTAAAGACCACCACCCAAGCCCCCACAAAATTGTGAGTGGGAGGCGAATACACACACCAGTATCCCCAATCAGAAGAGCCTCGGACGCGCACAGGGCTGCCACAGTGCTGGGGGAGGAGTTCAAGGAGTACCTAACCCAGTTAACACGCGCAGTACGTAGCATAGCACGACAAACAATGCATTGACTGACACTACTACACCGACCGCAGACAGTTAAAGCGGGCCACTAATGCCAGGGGCGCATGTGTATGTCCGCAGCTTTGTGAGAAGGTGGAATTCACCCAGGTTTCAGGGCCCCTACGAGGTCATTTACAGTACCCCCACCGCAGTGAAAGTGAAGGGATTGAAGTATTGGGTGCACTTATCCGATGTGAGGAGGGCACACAGTAGTACAATCCCCCCAAGGAGCAAGACAGCGCTACTGGGACCACAAACAAGGTTGTAGAAAAATAACAAAAGAGTTAGAACATGCAGAGATAAAAATGATGATGTGTATTTTGTCCTACACAACTTGCTTCCTCCTTCTTTCCTTTCTACCTCTTCCCCACTCTCTTCTTCAATTGGCCAAGCATATTATCTATACCTCACCTATCTCTCCCCCTCTGACTTCCACCTTAATTTTTTGATGGTTGTCTCTACAGCAAAAGAACATGAAAGATAGAGTAACAGAACAAGCCTGACTGAAAATAATGATTAACCGTGAAGTTGAACGAGAATGTAAACATTTGTATATATCGTGATGACTTAACGAATTTATATCGCCCCTCCAGGTGAACAATGGCCCAACGACCCACGATCGGAGAGAGCGAATTAATGTTAGATAGCGATAGGGTCACCATTAGGGCTAAAAGGTTCAGTGATGTTGAATGCATTTTGAAATGTGCTGCAATTTATATGTTGGTAATGGTGTTTTTTGCAGCATGGTACTATACCATCTCTTGTTGATGACATGCAAAGGGGGGGAAGCGGAGCTAACTTGATAAGAGAAGGATCACAAATTATATGGACTGGAGTAAAGACAATATGGCAGGAGTCACATGGACTTAATGTTAACCAAACAGATGGAATGCACCCCTCAGAGTACATCACTGTGGAATCAACAAGTGTGTCAATGATACGTTTTGATGTAAATATGAGTGATGCTTATGGATATAACGAATATGATGGAGATTAGTATTGGACAAATGATCTAATTAACACTAGTATTATTGCACAAACAACCATAAACTCTACCTCGAATAAAATAGCTGCTACTAATGATGATACATATACCATATTGAATAGTAATGATACAACATGGGATAGGATGTTTCCGATACATTACAAAAGGGTGAAAAACAATGATCAGGAAGGGAGGAGGAGGAGGAAAAGGGGGGCGGGAGGGAAAAGATTCAACATTTATCACGACCTGGGATTAGATGAAATATAGAATCCCCGCCACCCTGATCAATCAAATAAATGGTATTCCGACATGAGTGCCACGGCGAAGCAAGCAACAAATGAGAGCTGCTACGTCTGTTCACTCATCCCGCACGCATCAGGAACACCGAAAATGTTAGTAGTGCAGGAAGTGCCCTTGTCAGAGGCCCAATGTTTGATTCATCTGGTTCTATGCAGAATAAAGAGCACATTCCAGGCGCACACTGGCACATTAGAAAAGCTGGAGAACGAGAAAACATGCACAAGCCAACGCCAAGGAGTAGTTTGCCTTGAGGAACCATTTCTTGTCACCAAGGGGGCACGATTTGCAGACAATAAATGGCACGAAGAAACAATACAATGCAAAGCAGAAGCGCTTTGAGGCCCACCAAATGACACTTTCCAATGGATAAAAGGGGCATGTAACCACATCTGGTCGCAACACGTCGCAAAGATAACATGGGTCACAGCATTAGAAAAACCTATCAAAATACAAAAAGAAGTGCCACATGAACTGTGTTTCCGCGGGGAAGGAAAGGTGAACATGGGAGAAGCAAGGAAATGTAACAAGACAGTAATAATCCCCGACATGAAGAAAGGCACAGCTGCACTAATGGGCATGTATTGGGTTTATGGCAAACAAGCTTACCTGCACCTCCCCGCATCGTGGAAAGGAACTTGTGCTTTAGCGACCCTCCACACAGCCCTGATGGTAATACCAGAGAGCCACATCCAAGGGGCAGCAGAGCAATCGGCTGGCATATCGGCAGCAGAGCAATCGGCTGGCATATCGGCAGCAGGGCAATCGGCTGAACCATCGACAGCGCCCCAACTAACGCAAACAGAAGCTCCAGCATATGAACTACTGTCAGAATATGAACTAAAGAAAAGATTGACACAAAGTAAAAGATCCTCCAATTACATCTCATCCGAATCATCGAAACTATTTGCTGAGATCCCGCAGAAATACAAGCTCTTTTCATCAGCAGAGACATTCTTTGCCTCACTTCTCACCCCCGGACTACAAGCACGAGCAAACGCCAAATGGTTGCAGATCGTGTGCTGGGAGCTCATTCAATTGGCTAACGACACTGAAGAGGGGTTCAACGTGATAAAGATAGAACTCCCTGCGTTGTGCCTAATGACAATGCAAAATAGATATGTTTCCTCGATCTCCTCACGGCGATGGACGGTGGTGTTTGCCGAAAAATTGGGGTGTGCGTGTTGCACATTCGTGCCAACTGAAGACGCTGATAACGGGACACTCTCCCATGTGATAAACGCAGTACACAACCTAGGGGAAAGAATGAGAGCGGAAGGACGAACAGAGGAAAGTACGTGGTTCGACAATTTGTTCAGCTGGATACCATCATGGGTAAATGTGGCAATGAAAATACTGATCCCCATCATCGTTTTTGTGCTCTTGTTCTTTTGTGTGTGCCAACTGGGACTACAGTGTTGTGAGAAAAGCTTGCCAACCTCAGCTATGATCATGGTGGCAATGGGCCAACCGACAACGGTAACTACCATGATAGATGCACAAATGCAAACAGGGGAGTATACCACACCACAGTACAGAATGACAGCGATTTACAGGCAACATGGGGACATAGTGGATAATTTGCATTACACAACAATAAAGGAGCCAAGAGAGTTGTAGTGGTACCAAGAAGTGTGGGTAGATCTAGATGGGGATGGAGGTATTTACTTAATGAGTACCCCAGATGAATATGCCAGAAGAGGGAACAGCCTAAGAAGCGTCTGCAGAGCTTGGATGCCCATAAAAGGTACCCCTGCGTGGGACGAGGCGGTGGCAAAGGTTGAGTACTACCGAAGGGAAAATGAAAAGAATAAAAAGTAGAAGAATTTGTTACTTTAGATGTAACGAAAGGGGGGAATGTGCGGGGCGAGGGGCCAATGGGCCCCTCTCTACCGTCACTTCTCAGTACAGAACTTGGACCAAGTGCCTCTAGTGGTGGGTACGCCCCTTGCCCTTATGCGATACTAACTTTTAGTTATATTTGCGTAGATGGGACCACTGAGCAGGACACACGGCATCCATTTTCTGTACCCCCTTTCGACTCCATCTTGGCAGCTAGGCCTCACTGCGATAGTACAAAATGCATCTCTCCCCTTTTGCCCGCCGCCACAGCTCGGACCACATGGCCCACCCTCGTCCCCACACCAACTGGAAAACGCCGCGCCTCCATTCTCACGCTGAGGCCGGAGCTGCTTGCAACAAATAATGAATGTAACACATCCCTTTTACTGTGAGATCACTGTCCTGCATATGAACCGACATGAGCCAAGCACAGAGCTTGTCCATCTCCACAAAAGTGTCCTTGCCCTCTTACCCTCGCCAGTCAAAACATATTGCCATTCTAACCCTGTGTCCTTGCAAGGCATCCCTTTCATGTGCCAGACTGCCAACCTAGCTATGAAGCCCACCCAACAAACCCCCCAGCTAACATTAGACCCTGGTGCAGTATATCGTGCCCAGTACTAACAAATGCCACATACCTGAGATTCTTATGAGACTAACCCTATAGTTCAATGACAGTATTATAGTGTTCAAGGCCCTTAAACCTGTGACCTGTGTAACCCAAATGTGTAGATGGTGTAAGCCCTTGAGTGATTTGTATAACGACATGATACACTACTGAGAGTCTTTTGATCAAATGTTATCTAGTGCATGCATTATTCAGAATGTATTTTCTTAGCTTAGATAGTAACCACCGTGTTCACAGCGACCTGACCTTCACCCATCCGGAGCACAAATGTCTGACGTCAATCCTCCCACCAACCAAGCAACCAACCCGGAGGAAGAGATGATGCCCACACCTAAGTCCCCACCACGGCTGACCAATCCTGGTTCAACGTAGCATCATATGTTAAAAATGTAGATGTACTATATAAATGTGTTGTAACTTTGATGTGGTTAGAGCGCTCTCAGAGATCTAGATAAACCTTCCTTGGAACTCTCGCAGCCTGCGCTTTTGTGCCTTATTCCCTGTCCAGGTAGTGTCTGTCTTATTCATTTTTACACTTGTTAGTCAGGGTGGGCACAAACACTATGGTAACTGCACCCTGTCCAAGTAGCCCTCCTACCCCTTGCATCTGGATGGTCTGAGGACTACAGCTGCTCATAAAATGACACAACCGCTTCAATTAGCACCCCGTTTTCAGTGACCATATCTCCTGACTCCGACACAACCCTAATCACTGTCTGATCAGCCCTCTTCCCCTTAAGCTGTAGGGTCAGCAGTCAGACCGCCTTATTCGCCCCCACATAATATTTCTTCCTCGTGTATAAGAGGGCCTTCTCCACTTTACGGGTCCGGAGTAGGTCCAGCTGGCCCTAGATATGCTGATATTCCCTATACAACACTCTCAAGTGCTTCTCCACTAATGCTTGCCTAATCTAGCGCAAGCGGTCATCAAGCTCCTTTTCTAATTGGCCCCATTGCTTCTCCCACCTGGCCATTGTAGCCATAAATCCCCCCCTCAGCACTGCTTTAAAAGCATCCCACAAGGTTGCCTGGCTAACCTCTGGCGAGTCATAATCTCTGAAATACTGTTTTATCTTCCCCCCTATCGCTACTGCCAATACAGGGTCTTCCCAATATAATTGGGATATCCCCACACCCATATTTGCCGCCCTGCTCCCTGTACCTTTAACCAAATTCATAAAGGGGCATGGTCTGATAGTGACATCTGACCCATCTCCACCTCCACAGCCTTTCTTATGAGTCTGGGATTCACCCATATGCAATTGATATGTGACATTGTATTGTGTACATATGAGTAATATGTATATCCCTGCCCCCCCCTTTCAAGACCTGCCATGTATATCGAAGAAAGAGAATCACATCTTTCTCTCAGTGCTTTTGATGGGACATTGTTTGCCTAGCCTCACCCAAGCTTCTATCCAACTCAGGGAACCAAGCCACATAAAACTCGTACACCAGGATGATCTCCCCACTCGCAAATTTGCTCAGCTTAGTGATCATTTCTCTCAGAAAGCCATCCTGTACACTTTTGAGCGCGTACACGGAGGCCAGTGTATATAGCCGCCCTTCTGTGTGAGCTTTGATGAACAAACACCACCCCTCCTTGTCCGCTTGTGTATCCACCACCTGTATGGTCAGGGAGTCCCTGACTGCAACCATCACCCCACAGGTCTTCCCCTGTGCGTTTGCTTGAAACACGCAGGAAAAGTGCTGTAGCCTCTCCAACGGTCTGTCCCGTTTTCTAATGTGCATCTTTTGTAGCAGTAACACATCAATCATCTCCGCCTGGAGCTGTGATGAACAAATACCACCCCTCCTGGTCTCCTTGTGTATCCACCACCTGAACGGTCAGGGAGTCCCTAAATGCCACCATCACCCCACATGTCTTCCACTGTGAGTTTGCTTGAAACACGCAGGAAAAGTGATGTAGCCTCCCCACCGGTCTGTCCCATTTTCTAATGGGTGTCTCTTGTAGCATTAACACATCAGTCTTCTCCGCCTTTATATACCTCATTAGTTTCTTCCACTTGATCGGCAAGTTCATCCCCCTGATGTTCTATGTTATAACATTAAATGATCTTTCCATGTTGCCCCAGCTACACTCTTGGGCCCCTGATCTCTGTACCACCTATTCTCTGCATTCTCCTCCCTGCCTCCCCCTGGTTGTACAGCCCCTCTCCCCATTCCCCCAAAAACGTCACCACCTTCCCCCTGTAAGGGAGACATGGTATCAACAGTAAGACAGAAACAAGTGATGATAGTTGAAGGGTGTTTATTGAACTTCAAAAAGGGTTTGAAACGCTTTTCTAACCCTAAATCTAAAGATGGGAGCAAGCTACGACCATCAAATAATAATAATGTAGTCCTAGTGGTGTCTTGTCAAAATAAAAGGGCCAATACTAATAAACCTATAGCCAATTCAAATTAATTCAATTAAATACAAATAGTGCAGGAAACAATGTTATGTAAAAGAAAGCAGTGTTCAAAAAATGATATGTCAGGAAATTCAGCCCATTGACCTCCCTTCTCCACGTTTTCAGCGCGGGACAAGGCGGTACACTCGAGCTTAACACAGTCTCTGGCATCTCTAGCACAAGGGTACAGTTCAAACATTAGCATCAGAGCCTTTCGTGCCCAAGTCTATTTGGCTTTCAAAGTCTTTTTTATCAGAGGGCCTGATGCGACTAACAAATAATTAGTTCTGTTCCTTTCCTCTCAGGATTTCACACATACTCAATTTCTCATGTAATTCACTATTCACCTCGGATTCCCCTAAGCCAGGCTCAGATCCTTCTAAACACAATGCTCATGGAATTTCCATGTATCCAATTTCTCAGGTGATTCACGGTTCACCCCGCATCCCCATCAGCCGGGCTCAGATCCATTTCCACACAATGTTAACACAATGTTCAATCAGTCTCCCTCCACCGGGTTCGGACTAATCTTAATTCACTTTAACACAAACTTGCTTTATTCAAAAGCTCTCAGCTAATCTCCCTCGTTTGGTCTCAGACCAGCTTTATCTTCAACTTTATCGTCAACTTTCTTTACTTTCTTATCATTGTAGACTTTTCGATTGTGCACAGGATTTTGCTTTACCCGTTGCATGACCGCTTTGATCCACAATAACTTTCTTTACATTATTAACATCGAAGACTTTCAATTGTGCACAGGATTTTGCTTGACCCGTTGCAGGACCACATCGATTCACAATCCTTTGTCACTCTTTTGCTTTTGGCACCTCTCAATTGGATACCTTTACAGACCTTCAAATTATCATACAGATAGTGCCAGGTGCCAGACCACTCTGTCTAAGGTATTGTATCTTGGTTTCAAAGTTCAATCACTCATCTGTTGTCCAATTTTACTCACGTTGGTTATCACATGCGCTTCATAAACTGTTCGCTTCAGCGTTCACCATACAATGTTGCTGCTTGCAACCTTGGCTTCACCCCAGACCAGTCTCGTAGCGGCCTCCCCAAATCACCGGCTGTGTTGATTTCACTGGTGCTGCTTTCATGTAGGAGCCAAGGACAGTACCACGGCAGTAGGTGAAACTCCCTGCCTTGATTATCGATGCGGGAGAGCCCCGGTACCTCCGACACACAATGCAGGATTCTTGAGCCTGGTTTCCTGGTTTTATGCTTTCTATTTGCGAGGTTTCATCAAAGTAACGGTTCCTTGTCGAAAAAGGTCAAGGGTACTTCCCTCCTTGAGATCACTGTTACGCTCACCTGGCTCCCACAGGGGCGTCAATCGGACCCGTACTGTTGCGGCCTCCACTCACGTGATGCGTAGTGCAGCGATGACTGACTGGATCTGCCCTCCTAATCTTGTCAGCTTGACCCGTAGAAATATTCTCCTACAAGTGGAGAGATGGATTTAGCCACTTGTGGATTCAAGTGATAGCACCCCCACTGCCCTCCCCACTAATCACCTCTGAGCGCCCTCTCAGCAATCTAACCTTATATTCTTGAAGGATGAGCCCTCCATCCTGCGAAGCACGCAGGGGCGCGTTGATGACCATTTACTTCACTGGCCTGAGGATATTGGAAGAGTTGTAGATGAATCCTGGCTCCAAAAGGTCACGGCGAAGAGCCGTAAGTATATAGTTCGTAAGAGTTCAAAATGTCTGAAGTTCACTCCTGTCCAATTCCTCTTTTATCTTGCAGCTTTGACCCAATAAGAAGATTGACAGCTGAAAACGCTCCGGTAAAAGTCTGTGTTACCCAACACTGTCCTGTAAATAATGCCAAGGGTTAAACTTGATGCTTTCTCCTTATCTTACAGGTGCGGCATAAGAAGATGTGGCGTGCTGATGAATTATAACTCCGGCGGTAAAATCAGGTAAGCATATGGCGGCTAAAGAGATTGTCTCTGTCTGTTCTCTCTGCTCACCTTGTTGATTCTTGTCCCCCTTAGGTGCCGGGATTCGGCGATGTTAAGATGGAGACAGTGCCGGATCGAAGAGATGCTGCGTGGAACGGTGAGTATGGCGCGGCGCTGCTGCTGGCGATGCGACGCTTTTAAAACAAAGTCTTTCCTCTGGTTTGAAGAAGCGATGAATCCAGAATCAGGTAAGAAATCAGGCAATACTCTTGTTCTAACCTTTGCTTCTTTCCTTCTTTCTAGGTGCTCCAGGTTCGAGGCAGTGGCAGAAGGCTGGATGCTGCTGCTGGTACGGTGAACGTTACGCTGCTGGATGCAGAATAACGCAAAGCGTGTGCTGCTCTTCGGGCGTGGTTTCAATAGCCTTCAAAGTAGTCCCAAGTAGGTATTCCTCCCCGACCACACCCAAGTAAAAAAAATGTCCCTAAGGTAAAGTAGTCCCTTCCAGGCTCACATGGGCTTGGATCTTCTTGCAGCATGGTCTGCATCAGGTAACTGTGCACTTATGAGCCTGGCGCCTATGGCGCCAGGACTGATGTCCCATATGAGCCTGGTGCCATAGGCGCCAGGACTGAACCCAGACAGCCCCTAGCAGGGGTTGCTGGGTTTTCTCAAGGCAACATGATGCCTGCTCCCGGGGCTGATGGACATGGTCTGGATGCCCGGGGGTATGCATCATGACAATCACCTTCTTTTTTGCCGTCTTTTGCCTCATATTAAACTGCCATCTTGGAACTGCTGCTTCCTTGTGTGCTTTGCATTTGGATGGATTGTGTGAGAAACCTGAAGGTGTCTCCCTAGCTAGTCCCAGGGTATCCATCATCTAGGTGGCCAGGAGATGGCCATCGCTATTGGATTCAGTTCCTGGGGGTGGATCAGTGAGGGAGGATCACCTGGATGGGGGGGTCCTCAGGGAGTGGGACAAGGACAGTTGAGACGCGGTATCCCCTCCTTTCAACACCTTTTGCACATCCTACCACATAGGACATTCAAAACCACTGCCGCCCCCCTGACCCTCTTTCTCCGACACGAACATTTTTGGAAGAGACACACAAGAGAACGGACTAACCCCAGAGCCGTTTACCTGACATGTCTCAATACAACGGTCAGGCAAAGTCAGGCAATTGATCAGAACGCACACACCTGACCGCCCTTTCCCTTCCCCACAGGGATAAAAGGTGGAGCAACAGAGCACAGTACAAGCAAGGCAGACCGCACGACGAGACACCTATCCAGACCCGGCAGTTCAAGAGGCGGCGAAAGGCGGCAAATATCGAGAGGCTGACAAGTAGAGACACAACCTTGTTCTTTTTCAACGTACACCCGTGAAACCTCCCCAGAGGTAGACGTAAGACCAAGGACAATAGCCCAAGTGTGCTGCAACAGATGTCAACGTTACACAGAGCGTGTCAATGCTGATAAGCGGGAGCGAGGGAGACTCCTGCTTCTGTGGTACCAGCCTTGACTCCAGTTACGAGGAAAGCCAAGCAGTTCATCAGAGCCAGTGAGTCGAGAAGAGAACCGATAAGATCCGGGCTGTGGTGAATGACTGTCACAAAGTGGCAACTTAAACCAAGTTCAAAGAACTGTAAAAGTGTTAAAGGGGAGACCAGCTGCAGAGGGAACCAGCACCACTTGGGTGCTAACTCGAAAGACTCTGGTCGGATCCCGTCTGAGTGAAACTACAGATACCAGAAGGCCGTAGGAGAACCGTCAAGTTAGGTCAAAGTGGTCATACAGGAGGTCAAGCAAAATCCCTGTACAGTTGAAAGCCTTTAACCTAAGAATTGTAAAGAAAGCAAGGGAAGTGAATCCCGCCAACATTGAGAGCAAAAGTAAATGTGAAGTTGGCAAGAGTGAACCCGGACGAGGGATGCTGACAAAGAGGGGGCAAAGTCTAAAGACCCAAGAAACAGTGTGTTGACAAACGTGATCCCGGCTGAGGGATGTCCACTGGAAATCTTTAAAAAGACATTAAGATTGGTGAATAAAAGACAAACCATAGTGTACCCGGAGGAGGGAGGCTGAAAGTAAAGAGGGGTCAACGCTTGGAAGAGGGATACCCAGGGATGAGAAATCCTCACCCGAAGTAAAACCAGGAAACAAACTTTCATTTTTGTTGAAGGAACTTTTGTTTTGTTATAGAATACATCAGGCCATCGAAGGCAAGAGACTTTCAAGAGAAGCTAAACTTGGCAATCAACGGCCCTGATAGCTGCAAGTGGAACTGTTGTCTCGTGCTGGGGAAGCTCGAGAGTGTACTGTGTTTCAAGATTCCACTTTACCCCGTGACCCAAGCTACTGCATCCTGACATATTATTTGAATACACTTCTTTATTTGCTTGAAAACTATCCCACACACGTTTTGTATCAGTTGTAAGGTTTGGCAATAGGTTTCTTAGTATAGGCCCTTTGTATTTGACACAACGCCACTAGGACTGCCTTATTTTCATTTGATGGTAAACACTTGCTGCCATCTTAGATTTAGGTTTCCAACCTGCATACAGTTTAATAAATACCCTTGAACTGTGATCACTTGTGTCTGTTTTTACTGTTGCCACCATGAGTTCCTTACAATTAACAGTTAGGCTGACTTCTCTGAGGACTCTCAAAACAGTAAAGAGATGGAAAAGATGGTCATCCCAAGTTTTACTATAAATGACTATATTGTCAATATAAGCCCCATAGAAATCAGAGTTGGGTTGTAATATTTTGTCCCTAAGTCGTTGGATGGTGGCGGGGCCCTGTGTAAGCCAAAAGGGAGGACTTTGAACTGGAGTAGTCCCAGGGGCGTCAAGAAAGCTGTCATTTCCTTATCAGGTCCATGCACTGGGACCTGCCAGTACCCCCTTGGTTAAGTCTAGTGTTGATAGGAAGGTGGCATTTCTGAGTTTATTGATCAATTTGTCGATGCGCAGCATGGGATACGCATCGAAGTCGGAGATGCCGTTGACTTGGCGGAAGTCTATGCAAAATCTCCAGGAATGGTCAGGTATTGTGACCAATACTATAGGGGAGGACCATGGGCTTGAAGAGGGTTTGATGATATTCCCCCTTAGCATTTTGTTCACTTCTTCAACGACTATCTGTCTACAGGCTTCCAGGAGTCCATATGGTTTTATATGGGCCACATTTCACTGGGAAGTTCTAATATAGTGGTAAGTGCCTTTCACTCTTCCTGGTTTCTCAGAGAATACATCAGGGAATGTTGAAACTAAATCTGTTAAATCTTGTTGACTAGACAGCTCTTGGGGAATTCATTCAAAGTTATCTATTTCTTCGGGTACCAAGCAATAAAATATCATGGCATTGGCGGTGGAAGGATTTTCCTTCCACTCTTTTAAGAGATTTATGTTGTAGAGATTGGTCTTTTGTTTCCTATCAGGTTGGGCTACCTTATAGGTACAGGTTCCTGTTTGTTTTAATATTTCATACGGACCATGCCACTTGAAGACAAGTTTGTTTTCCGAGGTAGGTAAGAGGACTAGTACCTTTAGTCCTATTGAAAATGATCTTAAGTTGAGCTTTTTGTCATAGGGGGACTTTTGTTGAGCTAGGGCTTTTTCCATATGAGGACAGACTAGATTTCGAACAAGTTTCATATGGAATCTGGTGGCCATTTGCGAAAGGGGAATGGGTGCCTCTTCTCTTTCTTCCCAGTTCTCCTGGAGCATGTCCAAAAGGAGAGAATCCAGTGAACGCCTGAGAGGTTGATCTTACTGCAAATAGGGCCCAGGGGATCATGCGGTCCCAGTCCTTCCCGTCCTTATCTACCAACTTTATACACAGTTCAACTGATCCATGTTTTGAACTGCCTTTGTTTTGATAACCTGAGCCAGAGTGTGTCATCCTGTCTACGGGGGCCGCCTTACTCGATGCTGTCCAAAGTGGGGAGGAAAGCTGACTCAGCCACCTTGATATAACACTGACTTTCTGTTGCATACATACTCCCGTTTACACCATTGTTGTATAAGAGATAGGGCAGGCATTAGGTTTTTATTAGTAAAGGCCATTTTGATTTGACATAGACTGACTAGGACTGTGTTTTCTTTACCATTTGATGGTAGAGACTACTCCCATCATAGCTATAGGTCAGAGTTGGAGTTTTTGCAAACCCGAAGAATTTAATAAAGGTTTTGCAACATGTAGCTCTTGTGTCAGTGGCATTTGTGATCATAATTGTGATCCATGCCTCCCTCACAGTGCCTGCAGCTCTAAAACTTGAAGCAACCCTTTCTCTAAACCAATGTTCTTGGCTCCCACAACTGTTAGCATGTAGCTTATTGCAATGAGTGTAGTTTCCAGACTACCCCTTTAATTCATCTACCAATTTGCAAATGCTTGTTCTGATATACATGCAGGCCAATGTCTCTAGAGAGAGAGAGAAAGAAAGAAGGATTGACAGTGGAAATGTGAGATAATGAAATGGGACTGGTCTGCAAGAAACCAGTGGTAGGAGTGCAGGGTTGCAGTTAGATTTGCCATGAAGGGCCCACTCCCTCTCTTCCCCAGCATACTCCTCAACCTTTTGAGTCACCAGGGTGGGTGAAGATATCTTTTTGTTTTGGGTGATTTATAGCCCATTGATGTCTATGGATGGGTAAGAGGCCTGCTGGGTTGGTGAACTGGGTCCAACACGGGTGTCGCTCGCCAAAAGCATGCAAGTTGAGTGGTATGTGTGGGAAGAAATCCATTCATAGCGCCCACTTGTGGACACACACCAAGAGAATGTGATACCGGCCCAGCGCTGTTTGGCAGCCAAAGGTTTATTCATTCAGAATGCATTTAAACAGAGCAAAACGACAGCAAATGCTTCGTCCATACCTCTGCCTTCTGTCACAAAGTCTTCCTATTCATACGCATTGGCCAGCAGGATAACATGACACATGGTTACCATAAAAAGGAGCACAGTGAACATAATAGGCACAAGACATATTCTTAGCAGACGGTTAGCCAGCCACCTTCACGGTTTGGAATGTGCATTGGCAAGCTAGGCCAACAGTATTTGCCCACCAAGGGCATTCCTATTTCCCCACGACACGCTGAAAGAACTGCTTGTTCATTTAAGTAATTGCAGATATGCTTGAGCTAGATTCACAAACGGCCCTTTGAGCATCAGTTCTTTTAGCACCTTTTGGAACAAAGGAACCCTCATATGCACATAAGTGAGTGGCAAAACCGTAGAGTGAGTAATATCCCTGGCCATAATGTCCTTAATGGCATTTTCCTGCATCATGAAAGCATTTGTGATTGCAACAGAATTGGCTAATGGTTTGAGGCACACAGTTATTGTCTGATACATTGCGGGAAGGCAGTTGCTACACAGACCCACAAGAAATACTAACGGTAATACTACCATGAGAATGGATGGCAACTTCCAACCGAAAGAAGTGAGCATAGACCACAGGGAACCATCTATACCCAATGTGCCAGTAGGAACATGAGCTTGGTCAGCGATGCTCTGAACAAAAGTATTTTTCAATATGATATTTATGGATCGGAGACAGGGTGGCATTGGCGACACTGATTACTGTACCAAACAAGGATGGAGCTACATAATATTCCGGTAATAACCACCTAACACACAGACAAATCAATCTGAACAGTACTGTATATACAAACCCCTTGGAACAATTCTATCTTCCATGTTTGCCTTTGACAGAAGCATAAAGATGCACAGACCCTCTCTGGGGTGAAATAGCCATACACTCATGGTTTGGCATAGCTTGTGTATGAAGCAAAACAAAACAGCAAAAATAAATTGCTCCACTAAGTAGTTCATTAAAGTTGGCAGTCTTGACAGCCTGGCAGTTGTCCCTCACGGAAATGGATTCCTTATAGTTTCCTTGGTCGTAGATTATACCATGGCCTCTCTACTGTGTCAGCAATGTCTTTGGGGCTAGCAGCAACAATGCGAGTGTCAAATGTCTCAGCAGAAAGGGTGCTTTCAGCACCGGACATTGCAGGCAATGATGTGGGTAACAGAGAAGATGGTGCTCGTTTTATATGGGAGGCGTGGACCAAGGATTGCGGCCATGACATTTCACAGCCATCTGAGTGGCAAGCAATACCTGCACCGGCCCTTTACACCTGGGCTGCAGCTCTGATGCTCACTGAAAGTTCTTTGTGAAGACCCAATCACCTGTTTGGATGCTGTGCCCTGGTCCCTCCAATGGTGTTGATAGACAATCAGCAACTTGTTTGCGGAGAATGGACAGGTTTTTATTTAACTCCTTACAGTAGTCGATTAACCGTGGATATGGCACATTTTTAAGTATCCTTTGATCTGGCACGCCCCAGACATTTGCTGGGCGGCCAATGACTACTTCGTAAGGAGACAATCCAACACCTGAATGCATAACAGTTCTTATGTAGAATAATGCTAGTGGGAGTGCGCCTACCCATCCTATGGCACTGCTAGCACATATCTTGGAAGCTGATTCTTTAAAGTGGAGTTTGTTCTCTCTAGCAATCCTGCTGCTTGGGGATGATAAATTGCATGGAATGTGTGCCGTACACCTAATGCTTTACACACCAATTCCATTGTGGTATTAACAAAATGCACACCATTGTCGCTCCAGCCAGTGTGTGACAGTCCAAATCAGGGTAAATACTCCTTTATGAGTATTTTAGCAGTACTTAACGCAGTATTGTCTTTCAAGGGGAATACTTCTACCCATTTGCTAAACATGCATACTATCACTAACACATATTTCTTCCCTTGACAGGAAGGCAATTCAATAAAATCTTTTTTTTTTGTTTTTCACTTTATTGCCAGCATAACTGGAGTACATTGGATTACAATCAGTCAATTGTCATACAAGATTTTCCAAGCTTTATCTTTATTTTCAGACCATGATACGAGAAACATCAGGTGAACATAGAAGGTTGTTTACAGTTGTATATTGTATTCAACAACAGTTACATCAGACATTCAAACATTAGGGTTGAGGTTGGACAGTTAGGACCTATATGCTGGCCCATACATCTCTGGCGCAAGACGTGGGGGGCAACAAGGCAGTGTATAGCTCTTCAGTGTTTTGGGCCCATGTGAGTGTTACCAGCCATGCTTTGCTATTGGGCGGGGAGATATCCTTCCATCTCTGTAGTATACATCTCTTTGCTATCATACAGCTTATATTTACAAAGGACTGGAGTCTGTTGTTTGGTAGGTTCTCCCACATACCGAACAATGCTCCCAGAGGGGCGCGTTCCAGGGGAGTGTCTACAATTTCCAAAAGAGTGTTCAACACAGAGTCCCAGACCAGCTGCAGGTCCAGAACCTGTGCACGTGGTCAGCTTGGTCATAGCGGCATCTAGGACAATAGTGTTCAATAGTTTGGTACATTTTGCTAAGTTTCATAGGGGTGTAATACAGTATGTTCAGCAGTCTACATTGCATACATCTAAATCTAAAGTTTGGAGAAGATTTTTTTTGTATGAGTACACATTCGCTTCCACTGCACATCGGATAGTTCAATCCCCACATCTTCAGACCATCCGCTCCTCGCCCCGGAGGTCAGGGCTGGTTGTTTATTCAAAAGCATTTTGGATAATGTCGAGAGTAGCCGCCGACTACCACTAGAATTGGCAATGTATGTGTAAAGCACCGGAGGGGTGTATCTGCACTCCTGCTCTCTATATGGCAGAGTCAAAGCACAGAGCACCCCAGCCAAGGTTCTCTATATTGGTATTGTGGTCGAGCAACCAAGGCTTAGCTCTCAGAAGGTGATGCAGGCTGGCTCTTAAGTACAGTGTAGTCCCCGAGCACCCACAAAGGAATGTCCACACACTATGTTAGTGAAAACACAGTCTTTATATAAATAAGGTTCACGTTATATACACAACACACTTTGTACTCTGGCAATACTTTAATGGCAAATATATACAGGTCCATGTGGTACCACTCTTTCTATCGATTCCTTTAAAATGCGTCCACGGCTAACAGCCCCACAACAGCATACGAATCAAATTGTAAGATGAATCAACGATAGACGCAGAAAGAAAGCAAGTTAAATCAAGCAATGGAGGAATACTGACTCCCGTTACCGAGAGTCAGTTCTGTGCGAGGCTCTGCACACCTGGGCAACCAGTAAATAAGGTGTATTGACAAGCCCAGTCCAATTATGCTCAATATAGTATCGAGTCCTTCTAAAAGGTTCCACAAACCCAAAGTACCTGGTTTCGCTGAGTTCTTCGGTGAGTTGTCGACGGGCCCTTCTTGAGTGCACTCCCTTTCAGGCAGGAACTACAGGTCGTCGAGAGTCGGTGAAGAAAAGGGGTGAACACTGTTGTTACGGTAGCAGCTTCGGTTCTTGCGGTGCTCATTGATGATCAGTCAATAACGTCCTGCAAGCTGACGCATACGGTGCACCTCGACGACGAGTGTTTGTTGCCGCAAGGAGTCAATGAAGAACTTTGGCCCAGCAAGGGCGTTGAGTCGTCAGCGTCTCTGCGGTCTTTTGGTGGCGGGAATCCCACCGGCAGATTCTCCTAAATCGTCAGCGGCCTTGACTTTCTCTGGCAGGACGAAAGTGGTCAACGACGATGAGCAAGGGAGTCCTTGTTTCAATGTTCTTAAGCAAAGGAGGACTGCGGCTCCAGTCGGCAATGGCGGTTGTCGACGGTGGTGGACTTCAATGTCCAGGCGCTTCTCTTCGTGATTCTGCGGTGGTCCCTGTCTCCGATCGGCAGCCTTTCAAGGTTCTGGCGTCCAGGGAGCTTTGGCAAAGATCAGCTGGTGCACGATGGTCCCTCGTAGCTCGGGATGAGGTCTCCTAGCCATGTCCTCTCTTGGATCAGTTCCTTGACAGTCACTCAGCTTTCAGATTAATGAAGGACAGCAGCAGCAGTTCTTCTTCTTCTTCCAGTGGGCTTCAAGGTTAAGCATCAGTTTCGACTACAGCTTCTGAGCGATTTCCATCAGTGAGAGGCCCCCAGATATACTGTTGATCTCCCATTCACTCTGCTGGGTCACACTCAGACAACCAATCATTCAGAAGGGCATTCAGGCAGTAAGGCAACTAATCAGGCTCACTTTGCATTCAGGCCATTCTTATTCATCCAGACACTCACAACACAGAATGTGGATTCAGACAAGCACTCTGCCATTCAGCACTCTACACTGCATTCATACCAGTTTTGGGCAGGGCTGCCTCAGTCATCGTGTCAACCACCAGATACTAGAAACCCACTACATGGAATGCGTATTCGTCACACACTCCATTCACCAAGGTCCCACCCCATGGGCATACCCACAACATAGTCATTGAGAAGGTTCCAGCCGTTCTGGTCTGAACTTCCCCACACTACCATATATGGAACTTCCACCCAACAGCCAGTCAGGTGGAAGGGACAGAGTCAGGGTCTCCCGGGACTTCGGGAAAACAAGATAACAGGCAATAGAAAGCAAGAGGCCACCTTGTTTTCCCAAAGTCCTGGGAAGCCCTGACTTTGTCCTTTCCCCCGGACTGGCTGTTGGGTGGAAGTTCCATATATGGTAGTGTGGGGAAGTGCGACCAGACTGGCTGGACCCTTCCCACCGACTGTATGTTGTGGGCACACACTGTGGGTGGGACCTGGGTGAATGGAGTGTGTGACGAATACGCATTCCATGTTGTGGATCTCTAGTATCTGGTGTTTGACACAATGACTGAGACAGCCATGCCCGAAACTGGTATGAATGCAGTGTGGAGTGTTGAATGGCTGGGTACTTGTCCCAATACACATCATTTGTTGTGAGTGTCTGGAGAGAAGTGAATGGCCTGAGTGCACCATCCACCTGATTGGCTGCCCGCCTGCATGAATGCCCCTCTGACGATTGGTTGCCTGAGTGTGACCCAGCAGAATGAATGGGAGACCAACTAGTATATCAGGGGGCCTCTCACTGCTAGAATTCGTGTTCAGAAGCAGAAGAGTAACTGGAGTGAAACTGAAGCTTGACCGTGAAGCGCTGGTGGAAGATAAGAATTGCTGTTGCCCTTCTTCATCAATCCGAAAGCTGCGGTGTCTCCAAGGATTGACCCAGAGAGGACCTGGTAAGGCGTCCTCTTCCCGAGCTACGAGGGACCATCGTGCACCAGCTGATCTTTGCCAAAGCTCCCTGGTAGCCAGACCTACGACAGGCTGCCGACCGGAGACGGGGACTACCGCGGAATCCCAAGGAGAAGTGCCTGGACTGTTGTCCGCCACCGTCGACGACTGCCGTCGCCGACCAGAGCCGCCGTGCTCCCGTTGCCTAAGAACTCTTGATCCAAGGACGCTCTCGTCTGCATCAGCGCCCGTCTGATCCCGCTGGAGAAGGCCAGGCCGCCGATGCACCAACGAGCATCCGCCGGTGGGTTTCGCGCCACCCAAAGACCACAGAGACGCCGACGACGTGAGTTCTTCAAACTCTAGTCCAGAACTATCGACATCAAAGTGCCCCGCATGCCTCCTTCTTGCAGGACGTTTACGTTCCCTCGTCAATGAACACTGCTAAAAACGTAGCTGCCACCTCACCGCCGTTGTTCACCCTGTTCATCACCAGACGTTCGACGACCCGTGTCTCCTGCCTTAAAGTGAGGGCACTCAAGAAGGGCCGTCGATTCCCCGACGAGGAACGCTACAACGCCAGGTACTTTGGGGTTGCAGAACTATTGGAAAGTCTTATGTGAATAATATATGGACTGGGATTGTGGTATATCTTTATTCTACAGGTTGCCCAGGTGGGGGGATCTCCACACAGAACTGTGCCTAGGTATCGGGGCCAGCATTCTGCCAATTGTTCAAAGCAACTGCTTTTCTCTTACCTCTATTGTTGGTTTCCTTTACGAACTGATGTGTGTGCCATTTAACTGTACAGTTGATGCACTTTAAAGAGATCTAATAGTAATGGTAGTACCACGTAGAAATGTATATTTGCCATTATAGATAACCGATTACAAAGTGAGTTATCGTACATAACCTTGAATATTAATTATATAAAGACTGTGTTTTAACTAATACAGTGTGCAGACATTCCTTTGTGGGTGCTTGGGGACTACACCGTACTTAAGAACCAGCCTGCATAACCTCCTGAGAAGCGAGGCCTTGATTGCTCGTCCATTGCTACCTTAATAGAGAATCTTGGCTGGGGTCCTCTGTGCCTCTCCTCTACCATATAGAGAGCAGAAGTGCAGAACACCCTCCAGTCTTTACACTGGTGACAGCGGTGGGATGCTTACGGTTTTAAGAATCAGTGTATAACCGTGCCACTTACAAAATATCTGCACTTTGTTAAATTGAGGTTTAGTTGTGTACAAGATAACTGCATTACAAGCAATGGAATCTATTGCAAATGGTAAATTGACTCGGATGAGCTTAGAGGCTCCCCAGAGTGCTTGTGAAGCCAGGGAGTTAGTCTTTGTTGATAAGTCTAGGGCTGAGCTGATAGCTGCCCTGGTGGACTACCAGACTGATTGTGAAACTCTTGAAGGGGGGATGCAACGATTGAGGACTCTACCCCGAGGGTTGTCGCCGAATCTGATCCTGGGAATGCCGCCATTCCTGCTGCCTCTGTTCCAAACCCCAGCAATTCCTTGGAGCTTGAGTTATTGAGAATGAAATTGGCCTTTGAATACCGCAAGTTGGAAATAGATGCTGAGCTTAAGAAAGAGGAACAGCAAGTGGAGCTCAAGAATCGGGATCTTAAACTCAAAGATAGGGATCTTGAATTCAAAGATAAGGACCATGAACTCAAGAACCAGGACACTGAATGTCAGTGAACCCAGTTAGAGAAAGCTCAAGTGAAGACCAGCTAAACCAGTTGAGACTGTCAGGTCCCCAGCAACCAAGTTGATGAAAGATTTGGTCGGTGTGTTTGTGGAGGGTTCTGATATCCTCCAGTGGATTGAAGCGTTTGAAATGGCTTGTGTAATTCATGATGTTTATAAGAGAGATTGGGCTAAGTGTTTGTTAAGCAGAGTGCCTCAGACTGGATATGAATGTATTCTGAAACTGAGTGTGGAAGAAAGGGGTCACTATGAGTGCATGAAGGCTGCTTTGATTGCCAAGTTTGGCAAGACACCTACCCAATACCTTAAAAGGTTCAGGGATTTTAAGAAACGAGAGAATGAGCCTCATTACACGGAAGGCGGTAAGGTTTAAAGGTCACCGGTAAGGTTACCGGTGACCGTTAACCCTTACCGCCTTACTACGAGGTCCCTTTGCGGGACCCGACCTTAACGCCTGGTGTAGACCAGCCGTTAAAGTTGGGTCCCGCAAGGGGATCTTGGTGCTAATTACGGTACCGCAATTTGCGGTACCGTAATTACCTCCTTTCCCATTCCCATTATGCCATATGGGGCAAAAATGGGAATGGGGAAGGGCCATGGAGAAAGGGGGAATTACCGCCCCGCCAACCTTGGAATGGGGTGGTAATTCCCCTTTTCTCCATGGTGGTGCCGGTATGGTACCGGCGGCAACCATGGTGCTAGTAGCACCATGGTTTACCGCCTTCCGTGTAATAAGGCCCAATGTGTCTTGGGTTGACTGGGTGAGAGCTGCACACATGAACATGATGGGGTGGATTGATGGTTACAAAGTGAAAACGTTTGTTGAATCGTCCCACCTTTTGTTTTTTTAGCATTTTGCGGAAGCCTGTTCACCAGAGCTGCGTCAGTATATTGCTGACCAGAACATTTTGGACCCCTTTAAGCTGGCTAGGTTGGCTGACAAGTGGGTCTCCACCGGGTGGGAAGGACAAGGACAAACAAAAGGGGACCTCTCAGAAAGTTGAGGAGTCCCAGAAGCAATCACAGTCCGGTAAACCAAAACCTTCCTCTCCTAAAACCCAAAAACCTAGTGGGGATAAGTCTGTTGTGGGGGGAGTAAGAGTAGTGGTCTGCTTGCTGCAAAGGAGAGTCCCAGTGGTCTCAGTATCGTACCCCGCACTCCTGGCACTTGTTGGGATTGTGGGGCTCTGGATCATAGAAGGGGTGACCCCAAGTGTAAGGGTAAGGCACTTGGAGTCCAGGCTGTCAGCCTGACCTACCCCTACTCCGTGCCTGAGGTGGAGGCCACTGTGCTCCCCTCCTCTACTGGGATCACCTTCGGTGCTCCCATAGAGATTTCCTTAGTGTCCCTTGGGGCCTGGGACCAGTAAGCAGAAGTACTGGAGTCTATCCCACAGAACACTCATAGGTTTTTGAGAAGTGTCCTCTTGAATGGCCAGCCTTCTACTGGTTTGAGAGACACTGGGGCAGCATGACAGTGGTGGACAGGACCCTGCTCATGCCAGAGGACTATGTAGGTGCTCCTCTGAGAATCACCAGGTTAGCTGGTGGGCCTCCCAAATTATCGCCTGTAGCCTTAGTCAACCTTACGATTGGAGACAAGACAGCGAAGCTTCCGGTCCTGGTTCAGGACAACGTGCCTGCAAACATTTTGTTAGGAAATGATTTGGTCGAGTTGGGGATGATCACGGATGGTCTACCCATGGCTGCTGTGGCGGTCACCCGATCGCAGGTCACACAGGGTCCGGCTGCGAGCCCGGTACCCTCACCGACAGGGAAACCCAAAGCGCGAAGGAAACGGAAGAGTAAGAAGGCCATCTCCGTGGAGGGAGCCCCTGCTCTTCCTGCTGTTCCGACAGCACCCATTGGGATCCATGCTCCGGACGGGCTGGATCCAATGGTAAACCCTGTCTCAATTCCTGTGGGAGAACAGCCAGAAGACTTTCCCATGGGAGAGGTATTCAACCCGGAGGACCACCCCAAGCTTCAATGCTTGTTAGCTGAAGGGGGACCCTCCCGGGCGGACTTCTGTAAGGGACAGAGAGAGTGCCACTCTCTCGAGGGTCTGAGGAAACAGGCCGTTCCAGGCACAAGGAGAAGTGCCTAGGACATTCCGGATCTATTGGGAGGGTGAGCTCCTTGTTAGTGAGCCCACTAAGCCTGAACCTCGTGCCTTCGAGAGCTTGGTGGTACCCCAGGTTTACAGGCCCTTCCTGCTCCAGTTGGCGCATGAGGTGCCCTTAGCTGTTCATCTTGGTACCAAGAAGAGTAAGCAGAGGCTCTCTGTCCATTTCTACTGGCCTCGGATGGGAGTAGAAGTGGAGTCCCACTGCAGAACCTGTCCAACTTTTCAGTTGTCTGGTAAGACTGGAGGCAGTGTCATTGCCCCACTGCAGCCATTGCCAGTGGTTTGCACACCTTTTGAGAGGGTGGGCATTGACATTGTCGGTCCCCTTGACCCTCCCACTTGAGATGGACATCGGTACATCCTGGTCTTGGTCCATCGTGCCACCAGGTACCCTGAGGCTATACCCCTTCGGGCTATTACTGCCAAGGTGGTTGCCAGGGTTCTCCTGGGTATTTTCACCCGTGTTGGATTCCCTAAGGAGGTTGTGTCTGATAGAGCATCCAACTTCATGTCTAGTTACATGAAAACCTTGTGTAACCTACAAGTTCTCCACCTCTTACCATCCCCAGACCGATGGTCAGGTTGAGAGGTTTAATAAAACTCTCAAGGGCTTTCTAGGCGCTTTGGAAGAGCCGCTAAGGAGGAAATGGGATCTCCTCCTGCCATGCCTGCTGTTTGCTTACAGAGAGGTACCTCAAGAGGGTGTTGGTTTCAGCCCCTTTGAGTTACTCTTTGGACATCCCGTGAGGGTGCCCCTTCCCTTGATCAGAGAAGGTTGGGAGGCCACCCCTGCAGGACCTCCCAAGCAAGTGGGGGACTATGTGTTAGGCCTCAGACGGAGGATGACACAGATGATGGGTCAGGCAACAGCAAAATCTCAAGGCCAGCCAAGAATTGAATAAGTACTGGCATGACCTTAAAGCATCGCAAGTGGATTGGACTCCGGCACAGGAGGTCCTCGTGATGGAGCCTACCAAGCCTCGAGCTTTAGCAGATAAATGGACTGGACCCTTCAGGATAATCTCCAAGATGGGCGAGGTCAATTACCTGGTTGACATGGGAGTCTCTGGGGTAGCCCCTCAAGTATTCCATGTTAACAGGCTCAAGCCTTTCCACAGGCGAGCAGAAGTCTCATGTCTCTTGCTAGCTTCAGAGCAAGAAGAGGATGAGCGTGATTTGCTGCATAGCAACCCTCAGGATGGCTCAGTGGAAGGAGTGCATCTCTCTCCCGATCTGACGACAGAGCAGCAGAAGGCCTGCAGGACTTTGCTCTGGCAGTATGCCTCTCTGTTTTCACTGACACCAGCCCTTACGCCATGGTGTAGGCACAAAATTGACACTGGTGACAGTGTGCCTGTCAAAAGCAGGTGCTATCATATGTCAGATACAGTTAAGAGCCACATCAAGGCTGAGGTTGCCAAGATGTTGGATCTGGGTGTTATTGAACCCTCAACCAACCCCTGGTCCAGTCCAGTGGTCCTTGTCCCCAAGGCAAGTTCCCAGGCAGGTACCAAGGATTGGAGGTTCTGTGTGGACTACCGAGGAGTCAATGCCGTCACCAAAACTGACGCGCACCCATTGCCCAGGGCTGAGGAGCTCGTGGACACCATAGGTGCTGCCAAATTTGTGAGCACCTTTGACCTTACCGCAGGCTATTGGCAAATAGCTCTGATGGACCATGCCAAGGAAAAGACGGCGTTCTCAACACCAGAGGGACTCTACCAGTTTAGGGTCATGCCTTTTGGGTTGAAGAATGTACCTGCCACCTTCCAGAGATTGGTCAATCATGCACTCAGTGGGCTGGAGGCCTTTTGTGTGGCCTACTTAGACGACATTGCCGTCTACAGTTCCACCTGGGAAGAGCATTTGACACATCTGGATAAGGTGTTACAGGCCTTGAAAAGGGCTAACCTCACTATCAAGGCCACCAAGCGCCAGATAGCTCAGGGGAAAGTCACGTATTTTGGTCATGAGGTAGGAGGGGGTCAAATCCAACCTCTCCCCAGTAAAGTACAGGATGTACATGACTGGGAGACTCCCACTACTAAAACCCAGGTGAGAGCCCTTTTGGGCCTCACTGGGTATTATCGCAATTTCATGGCAGACTATGGAGCCATAGCTGCACCACTGACAGCTCTGACTTCACCCAAACAACCTAGGAAGGTTAATTGGACTGAAGACTGTCAGAGGGCCTTTGATGGCTTGAAAGAAAGTCTGTGTAGGGCACCTGTGTTGTGTGTGCCTGATTACAGGAAGCCCTTTATCATTCAAACTGACGCCTGCGACACCGGATTTGGAGCTGTCTTGTCCCAGTTAGATGACAAAGGGAGGGAACATCTGATCATGTTCATCAGTAGACAACTCAAGGGTAGAGAACTTAGGTGGGCTACTGTTGAAAAGGAATGTTTCAGCATAGTTTGGAGCCTTAGGCGTTTTAGGCCCTACCTTACAGGGTCTACCTTCAAGGTCCAAACAGATCATAAGTCCCTGAACTGGCTTATGCAGATGAAGGGTGAGAACCTGAAACTGCTCAGGTGGCCCATTAGCCTGCAAGGACTAGACTTCACCATAGAGCATAGACCAGGGAAGGGTCACGATAATGCAGATGGCCTTTCCAGAAGGTATGTTGACCGCCTGGATGAGGGTGTCTATCTCGTGGGAGATTAGGCACCCTAACCTCAGTCTGGAGGGGGAGACTGATGCTGGAAATGCATCCGAGGGATAGGGCCTCCGTATCCTTGTCCTTTACTGCCTTTTATCATGTGTTCTGTTGTGTTTTCCGCGCAGGAGTTCATGTGGGACTCCTGGCTGTGCAGCTCTCTCTTTTGGTTTTGTTGAACAGACCCATGGGATACCCTTATGGCACCCATTGGTGGGGGTACAGCCCTGTGCCCCTAGTGTATGTTTTTGGGCACCTGTGTGTGGCCCACAGATCCGGGAATGGGCTGGTGGCAGCTCCATGCTGAATTTGACAGGTGCTCTGAGTATCCTCAGTTGATAGGAAACAAGATGGCCCCTGTGGCCTCTTGCTTTCTACTGCCTGTTACCTTGTTTTCCCAAAGTCCTGGGAAGCCCTGACTCTGTCCCTTCCCCCAGACTGGCTGTTGGGTGGAAGTTCCATATATGGTAGTGTGGGGAAGTGCCGACCAAACTGGCTGGAGCCTTCCCAACAACTGTATGTTGTGGGTACACCTTGTGGGTGGGACCTGGGTGAATGAAGTGTGTGGCGAATAGGCATTCTGTGTTGTGGATGTCTAGTATCTGGTGTTTGACACAATGACTGAGACAGCCCTGCCCGAAACTGGTATGAATGCAGTGTGGAGTGTTGAATGGCTGGGTACTTGTCCCAATACACATAACTTGTTGTGAGTGTTTGGAGAGAAGTGAATGGCCTGAATGCACTATGCAACTGATTGGCTGGCTGCCTTCATGAATGCCCTTCTGACCGATTGGTTGCCTGAGTGTGACCCAGCAGAATGAATGGGAGACCAACTAGTATATCTGCGGGCCTCTCACTGCTAGAATTCGTGTTCAGAAGCTGAAGAGTAACTGGAGTGAAACTGAAGCTTGACCTTGAAGCCCTGCTGGAAGAGAAGAATTGCAGTTGCCCTTCTTCATCAATCCGAAAGCTGCTATGGCTCCAAGGACTGACCCAGAGAGGACATGGAAAGGCACCCTCTTCCCGAGCTACGAGGGACCATCGTGCACCAGCTGATCTTTGCCAAAGCTCCCTGGTAACCAGACCTACGACTACAGCGGAATCCCAAGGAGAAGCGCCCCGACTGTTGTCCGCCAATGTCGATGACCGCCATCGACAACCGGAGCCGCCGTGCTCCCGTTGCCTAAGAACTCTTGATACAAGGACGCTCTCGTCTGCATCAGCGCCCGTCTGATCCTGCTGGAGAAGGCCAGGCCGTTGACACACCGAGGAGCATCCACCGGTGGGTTTCCCGCCACCCAAAGACCACAGAGACGCTGACGACTCGATGCCCTTGTTGGGCCACAGTTGTTCAAACTCTTTGCGGTCCAAAACTATCGACATCGAGGTGCCCTGCACGCCTCCTCCTTGCAGGACGTTTACGTTCCCTCGTAAACGAGCACCACTAGGAACGAAGCTGCCACTTCACCGCCGTAGTTCACCCTGTTCATCACCAGACGTTCGTCGACCTATGTCTCCTGCCTTAAAGGGAGGGCACTCAAGAAGGGCCGTTGATTCCCCGACGAGGAACGCTACAACGCCAGGTACTTTGGGGTTGCAGACTATTGGAAAGTCTTGTGTGAACAATATATGGACTGGGCTTGTGATATATCTTTATTCTACAGGTTGCCCAGGTGGGGGGATCTCCACACAGAACTGTGCCTAGGTATCGGGGCCAGTATTTTGCCAATTGTTCTAACTAACTGCTTTTCTCTTACCTCTATTGTTGGTTTCCTTTACGAACTGATTTGTGTGCCATTTAACCGTACAGTTGATGCACTTTAAAGAGATCTAATAGTAATGGTGGTACCACGTAGAACTGTATATTTGTCATTATAGATAACCGAGTACAAAGTGAGTTATCGTGATACTGTACATAACCTTGAATATTAATTATACAGTTTGCAGACATTGCAGACATTCCTTTGTGGGTGCTTGGGGACTACACTGTACTTAAGAACCAGCCTGCATCACCTCCTGAGGTGCTAGGCCTTGATTGCTCGTCAATTGCTACCGTAATAGAGAATCTTGGCTGGGGCCCTCTGTGCCTCTCCTCTACCATATAGAGAGCAGAAGTGCAGACCCCCCCTCCAGTCTTTACAGCGTGATATTAAGACAAGTTACTAAACAACGAAATTACTAACAGTTTGTAAGCCTTCGGTTACATTTTTTCTGTCTTTTTCGTCTTCTAAGCAAACCTCATTTGTCAGCGTTAGAGGAAAGAACCTACTAATGTCACAAACGTGCTGTGCGCGTCGTGTCGTGTCGTTCCCTGAGGAAAAGAAAAGAATCAAATCTGCAGTCATTAGCAGTTCCAGAGTTGCAGCGAGTCAGCGGAAAGTGAAGATTGGAGTCCGGCAGAGTCCATGAAGCCCTGTGTGTGTGGGACCCAGCAAAGGGTTAACTTTTTCTGTCGGAGCTGGAGGCGGGGCCTTTCCACAAATGAACCCCCGGAAGCGCGGAGCACGCAGAGTCCGGCAGAGTCCTTGGTGTCCTTCGTGGCTGGAGTGCTGGAGCATGTGCTTATTTACTATCTGCGCTAACGCCCATTAGCTCCTGGAAACAAGAGATTGTTGGTCTGCCTGCCTGTACTGCACCGTGCTTGCGAAAGTGTTCCAGTTCACTGGCTCCTTTGATTCTCCTCACCAGCAAGGTACGGCTGTCCATCAGCTTTTCAGCAGTGTGTTCAGCTGGTTTTACCGCCATTTGATTTATCTTAAGGCCTGCTGGAAGGCGGGGGGGGAGAGACGGACTACGGCAGCTCCCTAAACTGTCGGGCGTTCCCCGCCCTCCAGCCTCTGTGACTTTCTGTGCACCTGGGCCTTTGGCTGGCTATGTGACCCGTGCTCATTGCTCCTTTATTGTTTCTTTTGCTGTCTATTATTGATCCTTGGACTTTTACGGACTTTGGTTATTGTAGAAATCATTGTCAAAAGACATTGCTAAAGGAAAAAAAGCTTTACTTGCCCATAAACTTGGGACCTTATCTGCCTAACAACATTCATGGACTAGGGGACAGTGAATTTTAATTTTAATATTAAGTTTGAATCAAATGGTCTTAACCTCGCACTATTTTGCATAATCTGTTTTTAAAGTTATTGTGCAATTTCATTGTGGTTTTAATAGGTGGCTATTTGTTTTTATTTTCTAAGTGTTTAAGTGCTTAGTGCTTAGTATTTTCTCTCAAGGAGGTTGTGAGGGGGCTGCAAGATTTCTTCTCTCCCCCCTCCACTCCCACCCACGGTTATACCCTTGGCTCTTATCGGCAAACTCAGTCATTAGCCCTTAAACAATAGCGGTTTAGTTGGAAGTTGGCTACGGGGTGTTACCCGGCCCTAACCCACATATCTATCACATGGGGAAGAGAAAAGCGGGGGAGGGTGGGGTAGTTGGTAAAAGGGCAAAAAATAACAAAAATGTTACCTCCACTCAAATGATCAAAGCCCCAAAAATAGCAAAACCTCCCTCGAAAACAGGCGTAAACTCATCCCAAATATCCCTGGATTTCTACATGGATTCTATGGCAAATAAAATAGTAAATTGTATGAATGCAGCTGAGTCTGCCCCTCGAGAGGCCGGTGCCAGGTGCAAGGGATTGGGCACTGAGGGTATTGAGGGAGCGGGGGACGTAGACATCGGTGACAGGTCTCTGATGATTGGGGGGGCTGAGAGTGTGCCCAGTCTGGAATTGGGGAAATCCCAGACGTTGCCACAACCTGTGCACCCCAGGGAGGGGGTGCCCATAACCAACGGTAGGATACCTGAGGACAGGGAATCGGGGTTATTAGATTGTTCCACAGCGAGTGAGGGTGACAAAGAATGGCTGGAGGCCTTATTGGATGATAAGCTTAAACCTTTACAGCTGTTGCTGAATTCCTTGAGGGGGCTAAAAGAGGGGGTTTTAAACACCTTGGTCATCATGGATGATTCCATCAGGGCAGTTTCTCTTAAACTGTCTGACCTGGCTGGCATTGTCGAGGAAAGGGGTTTAGGCGACAGGCGGTGCCAGTGTCCTTCAATTAGTCCCCTAACCGGTGATATTTCTCCCAGAGGTAATAGGGTTACAGATCCACTAGGGAGACACCCCGATGTTGTGGTCATAGAGGACCAGGAAGAAGTGCCAGTGGCCAATAGGAGGCTGAGCAGGCCCGCTAGGGACAAGGAGAGTGGCAAACGAGATGAAATCACAAATGTAAATAGGGCAGGGGAGGGGGCAGGGAAATGTTCTGACTTTGAACCCACCCCAGAAGCGGTCCCCTATGTGGGGATCATCACCAGACTGCCCGGGATCCCTATGGGGAGCTTTGAATCTACACTCTCCCCGATTAATAAGGCATCCCATTGGATTCATTTGAATCTAATGGGACCAAGATTGATCCCAAAATGATCCGCATGGCTAGGCGAGTGGGCTGGGTGGGGAACAGGCCCAAGAATTTGAGTGGGGACTGTGTGGTAATCATTTTTTTAGACACACAGATAACAGAATATCTTCTGAACACCAACTTAGCCCGGGGCCTCAAACCTAATGGTAACAAACTGTCCAGTAAACTTCTTCCCCTGGACTATTTTTATGTCCAGGGAGGGGGAATGAAGGTGCAGAACAAAATAATGGGAATTTGGGTCGGAGGAAGTTATGCAGAGCAAAACATTGTCACGGGTAGGCCGTTACCAATCAATACTCCATCGGGTGGCTGGAGCATAATTCTGTCCAAAAAGAGCCAGCGTAATGCTTCGGTAAGGAATGATTCAGCACCCTTTCCCCTGGAAAATCACTTTGAGATTTTAACGTCTTGTGAGGATGTAGATTGACAAGAGGCTGCTATAGAGGGCAGTGTAACCGTGCCAATCCCCTCTGCATCACATGGGAGTCTTGTAAATAAAAGTCTGCAGTTGCGCCTGCTCTCTTGGAATATTGCAGGCGCAATTAGGAAGTTGAAGTTGGGTCCGGTGATGGAGCTCCTACAAGCCAACTCAGTAGTTCTACTCCAAGAAACCTGGGCACTAGAACCTCCTCACCTCGATGGTTTTATCTCTTTTGATATCCCAGCTAATAAAAAACTGAGAGGCAGACACTATGGTGGTTTGTGTATTCTGATAAAGGCTGCCTTAGAATGTAGGATAGAGGTGATTCCAACAGGGTTGGACTTTTTGCAGGTGGTGTTATTATTAACTGGAAAGGGTGATGAAATCTGCATCATTCATTTTTATAACAGTCCCTATATCTCTGATCTAGATAGACTAACTAAGGTCAAAAAGTTCATTGAGAATCTGCTGTCTAAAGGCAGAAAGAAGACTACATCTTACATCTTTGGCGGGGATTTTAACATCAAAATGGGGTGGGGGGTAGATCTGGATGTTCTAGACCCCCTTGAGGATCAGGTAGAGAATATCCCACCCAGGTGTAGGAGAGATGGGGGAGTATGCCCAAAGGGCCTAAGGCTAAGTCTTTGGCTGTTGGAATGGGGCTTTCGTATAGTTAATGGCCGCCTGGCTCTGGATATACCAGGTGAGGGGACTTTTAAAAATCACCAAGGCTGCTCAACAATTGATTATTTCTGTATCTCAGTGAATCTAAGGGAATGTGCAGTTAGCTTTGAGGTGTTGGCGGATACTAACAGTGACCACCTGCCCATTTGTCTAATACTTAAGGGTCAGTTGGGGGAAGGGGCTTTGCAGGTTATAGCCCCTAGCCCACGGCTGGGAGTGCCCATTGGTTCACGAAGAATTAAATGGGGTACCATCCTAGAGGAGGAGTTACACTATATTTCAATTAGTGAGAACAAACCCCTTGTGATGGATATCTTGGGCAATCATCAATCTGCGAGGGTAACTGTAGAGAAATTTGTAGAATTGATGGCCGTCGTCACTTCTAAATTTACCATAGCTATAAAGGCCAAGGGCAACATAAAAAAGAGAGGATGGTTTGATGAGGCATGCAAAAGGGCGAAGAAATCGTTGTTGATAACCTTAAAGGACCCGACAAGTAGTAGATCTGAGATTGCCCATGACAGGAAAACCTACCAAAAGGAGCTAAAGAGAAGGAAACTTGAGATAGAACGGACAGCTTGGGAAAGCTTTTTGAATGTCGCCATGAAAGGGGATCAGAAGGCTTTTTGGGCATATGTAAAAAGTGGGCCGGAGGGGTGTTGGTCTAGTGTGGGAAGTGGTACTTATGTGGAAGAAGGGGCCTGGCTAACTCATTTTGGAAACCTGTTTGGGTCAGAACGTCAAGAGGCCATAATAGATCATGTAGGGCCATGCCTAAAGTTTGAGGTGGAGGAGACGGTAAAGACAATCAAGCTCCAAGCGCATAACCGAGCCCCTGGTCCGGATATGATCCCTTCGGACCTATTCCAGGATCCAGTAGATTTGTGGGCTCCACTTCTGACTGTGGTGTTTAATGCTTGCTTACAATCGGGGTCCTATCCGCCCTCGTGGAAGAAGGCGATAATTTTTCCAATTTTTAAAAAGGGGGATATATCTAGCCCTGGTGCATATAGGCCAATATTGTTGTTGGACTCCTCGTTCAAAATGTTTGGGAGAATACTGTTGGCCAGAATCGAAACATGGATCGAGGAACAGTCAATTCTCTCGGCTATTCAATTTGGGTTTCACCCAGGAGTGGGCACAATAGAACAGAGCCTTAATCTTTATTTGTTGGTGGCCAACTCAGTCTTTTGTCGGGGCGAGGCAGTTTATCTGGCTTTTATGGACCTAAGCACGGCCTTTGATAAAGTAGATAGAGCAAAGCTCTGGGTAGTGCTTGGGTCCTTAGGGTGCCCCGGGGATATATTGCGGGTACTGGTTGACCTCCACACAGATAACGAGGCCTGTGTACGCAGTGGCCCGGGGGGGCACTGTACGGCCTGTTTTCGAGTGGGGTGTGGTGTAAGACAGGGCTGCGTATTGGCCCCTATATGCTTCTGCCTCTACATCAATGGCCTTTCACAGGACCTGATTGGTATATTGGCTGATTTTCTGGTTTTGGGGGTAAGGGGATTCCCAGTATTGGCCTATGCGGAGGATACTGTTCTACTAGCAAGAACACCAAGGGCTCTACAGGTTTTGATTAATGCAATTCAACCTTTATGGACAATTTGGGCCTAAAAATAAATACCAAGAAATCAGCAGTAATGGCCTGCGTAGGTAGAAAACGTTTGGTGCCCATGAAACATATGCTCTGTGCAGGGGAAATCATACCCAGAGTTAAGGCCTTTGACTATCTTGGAATAAGCTTTTCAGAGGCCTTAAATGGCAGGGACCATGTGGCCAAACAATCTGTTAAAATGAGCCAACAGATAGGTGGAATCTTTAGATTTATGTCAAAGTGTGGGGGCCAGCCTTTGGATGTGATTTTAAAGATCTACGGCACTCAAACTGTGGGGCTTCCAGAATGTGGCGGAAATCCAGAGTAAAGAGAGCAAATTCTTCAAAAACCTGCTAGGGTTCCCGACCAGTGTCTCTGGAATAGCCATCCACAGAGAACTGGGCGTGGAGTTTTGGGAGGACCAGTGGGCGCTGGCCCCTCTTTTACTCTGGGTTCGGTTGTGGGCCAACAAGCAAGCTTTCCTTTGTCATTTTATTATACGCACTGTGCTGGGTAAAGTTGGCTGGAAAAAAATCCCCTGGCTTGCTTATGTCTCTTCAACTTTGGGTGAAATTAACTTAGGTGCCCTCTTTCCGCCTGCCTCACTCATAACTAAGAGCAAGGGGGCAGTATACAAAGCAATGCTGGGAGATATTGCAGTAAGGAAAAGAATCTTGTTAGAGTATGGCCCCAAATCTGGCCAATTTCACACAAGCATTAGCAGGCTAACTGGAATACAACATATCTGATATGGAGCCCGTTTAAAAAGGATAGGTGGTTGATTACAAGGCCACAGTATGATTGCCTTCGGTTGCAAGGAAACACTTACAAGTGGAAGGGTTTTCCTGATTCAGCGGGTTGCCCTGTTTGTGGCCACTATCGAAAGGACCTTCCTCATCTGCTGTTCTTCTGTATAGGGTATGTTGGCATACGCAAAATGACCTTGATTCCGGCCCTCAAGAAGACAGCGATTCGTTCACATAGGGCTGCACTTGTGTTTCTTCTGAGTGCCGAAACAGTTTTTACAGCTTGGGCTCTTTTGACGTTCCTGAAAAGAGTGATGTACTTCAGAAATAGTTTACTGAACTGCAAGGTGGTGAAAGCTAGTGTTACGAAGCTTAATACTATGGGCAACGGCACAAATGGTTGAGTATTGCTTTCTGCATGATCCTACTATCTAACTTTTAATGTAGCCACTGTTTAGGAACTCTTTTGCTAGCTAATTTTACTGGTATGCTGTCTTTTGAATTGTCTACTGATTTTTATCTTTTTATGAAATTGTAATTTGGATATGTGTTTTAACGTGTATTTCTGTCGTTTAATGGATTTTTTTACACATCCGAATAAACTTGTTGGTTTGACTGGAAAGCGAAGATTGCTCGAAAAGATTAAAAGCTGCGTCGCAGCGATGAAATGATAAAGTGAGGAATACGTTGCTACTTTTGCTAGCGTGGCCTCGCTGATCCATATCAGCGCGGAGTGAGCAGTGTCACCAGGTTAGTTTCAGCTTCAGCGTGTGCACAAGTGTTTGGGACAATTACTTTCAATTGAAGTCGTAGCGGAGCTTTAGCCACTCACGCAGCTGTGGCTTTTCATAGCAGTTAACAGAGGACATTTTTGTGAGGCAGCATGTATACAAGGTATACAAGTCAATCCACAGGACTCAAGGAAGAACGTCAGTACTTTTGAATTCCCATGAAGACAAAGACAAAAGACTTCCCAGTACTCAGCCAGCAGCAACTAAATAACAAGAGTCTATCAGCAAAAGAGCATATGCAGCAGGTATTGAGGGAAGTAGGTGGCAAAGTCAATTATAACTCTTAGAACTAAAGGCAGAGCAGATAGTAACCTATTGTCATTATTTTTTAGATCTTCACAGACACAGAGTCATCCAGTCCAGTCCAGTTCTAGAGGGCGTCAGAGAGTACCAGAGAAGATCTGCGTTTTTTATTTTCTCCACTTCCCCTTTATCCTTGGGTTTGCCAGCTTGGTAGTTTTCTGTACAGAGACTGTTGGGCAGGCAGACTTGGGGGGTCTGGTGGGCCAGCATCACTCCTGCAGTAAGTTTCAGACTGGACCTGACACCTAAATTAAAGACAAAACATCATGTTCGACATTCCTCGTATTTCTGTGCAGGGGCATGTTTAAAAGAGCTTTCACAGTGGTGGCTTTGTGAATCTTTATCGGTTGTGGAATGAAAACCCGTTAAAGTGAGCAAAATGACCAAAATGGAGTTCGGAAGGCGCAATTGCGTGATTCGATGTGTGTGTGCTTAGGCCAATACAACATAATACAAAATGGATGTATTTTTACAATTCCACCTGCACATCCTTTGACCAATTACATTCATGTACCCCGCTGCAAACTTGTTTTCACGTTTTACACCCCTCCACACCCAACATGCGCAACTGGAGCGTAAGCATTTGAGCAGCCCTGTTGCTGGCATAAAACCCAATCCCCCGTCCCCCACCCTCTCTGCCCTCCCCCAACCTGCAGTGTGAACCCACTCTTCCCCCTCCCCTTGCTGACCCCCCATATAGGTCCAAGGGACCAGCAATGGGTCAACATTAACTAAGCAAATGCTATGGGGCTTAATGTTGCCATTTCGGTACACACCACATAAGACCATCGGATTACGAAACAATGTAGTTAGGTGGTGGCGGACATTTACTATATTGGTACAAATTGCTCATCGGACAGAAGGAGGTAACTGATCTGCAGCCAGGCTGGTCCACTCAGCCCGGCTGTTGCCCAAGCACCTCAGGTCCGTCCTGATCGGGGATAGGTGTCTGAGCTTCAATAAATGCAACCGCCTCATTGGGGACCGTGAAGAAATACAGCCTGCCCTGGTATTGGAATTTCAGGTGAGTTGGGAACAACATTGCGTATTGACCCCAATAAATTGTTTTCACTCCCGTTGTACTGAAAGTAAAAGTTTGGGAAGTACTGGATAGTTTGAGAGCCTAAGCACAGTTCCTTCTCATCTCTGGCGAGGCAGAGTAGATGGTCTCTGTCTCTGTAACTAAGGAGCTTGGTCGAGGGAAGTGCCTGGTTTTGGCCTAGGAGTTAGGACTCGGTGTGCTCACTCGGCTGCGAACATGGGGGACAACACATGGTCACCCAGTAGTTCTTTAAGGAGGTTTTCCACCGCCTGTTCCATGGCACGCATGAGTGCGTGCTCGGGATCCCCTAATATTCGGATCCTTGAGTTGATTCCAGGTCTTCACACTTGTTTTTGACCATCTTCATCTCCTTCGCAAGGGACGCAACCATAACATGGAGCCCTTGCACCATGTCCTCCGTCGCCCTGCTCCTTGTTTCAGCCTCTATTATGCGCACCCCCTCCTTTGCCAGTTGTGACCGCATGGATGCCACGTTCGCAGTGATGTCATCCAGCTTTTCATGCACCGCAGCGAAGCCCTTGGCCATGGCTTCCATCATGTGTGTGAGGTCTGTGGTGGGTGCCATGATTGGTTGAGCCAATTCCAGTTGGAGGAAGGGCCGGGATTCTCTCGGGGGGTCGTCTTGGCAAATGTATCCATTGCTCCGGACTTCTTCCTGCCGCCAGCACCCCGGGTCATGTTGGGTGAATGTGGCAGTTTTGCACAAGGGTGGGCACAGGGCTGGTCAAACAGCAGAATCCCCCAGTTGGCCACACTCCCGCAGCCACTCCAGAGTGACAGCAAGGTCCCAAGCTCGCATCCCCCACCTACGGGGTACAATAAAGGGTTAGGAACACTTCTGATGTCCCCAGGTAGGTGGCCCCCACACTAATGTCTCCTCTTCAGATCACGTGTGCGCTCAGCTGCATAATGTAAAGTCCCCAATCAGGCCGCAGTTCACAGTGGCCAGTAATGTTCCACAGTACCCCAGATATGGGCCACCTTCCCTGCAACAGTGCGCCTGTGTATATTGGGCGTATCATGCGCTGCCCATTATGGATCGGGCATGTGTAGAGGTTGGAGTGCCCCGCAGCTTGGGAGCAAATTGGAGCAGCCACCCCGGGGCCCCCTGTGTGGGCCTGATAATCTAAGGGGTGTAGATAGCCGCAGCGTGGCCCACCCGGCCAGGGAAGCGCAAGCAGGCTAACTCACCCATGGGGTCAAACGCTCACACCTTGCCATCACGGGGGCCCTCTCACTCCGCTCTGCGACAGTCCATGTGTGTGTCCGCTGACACAGTCCGGGATCAGTGTTCCAGTCACTGTCGAGCCGTGGCTTGGCAGCCCAGCCACAGCATAATGTCCGCCTTGCTCGATGAAGGTAGCGCGGGAGCCAGGTACCACCAGTCAATTGGTGCTCCCACAGCAGCACCCACTCACCTCGCTCTCCCACTTTCAGGGTGGGACAGTAGAGGCACGGTTCCAGCTCCAATGTCCAGACTTGCATCAACCGTTCCCAACCCTTCAGGAGAGAGGTTCACAGAGTTACAGATCTCTGTGTCAAGAAGAACTGCCACCCTTAAGCGGATCGTGTGGGCCGAAATGCAGAGATATTAGACTAAGCAGCCATCTTGTCGGCTGCTCAACAGTGCCCCCGGCAAGTCAATAAAATCTATTTGTAACGCTTCAAAGGGAAATTCATGTTGCCGGAAATGTTCTTTTGGGGCTCCCTCACTCTTCCTAATGTTATAGGACGCAAATACTAAACAGTTTTTACAAAAAACAACTGTGGCTGGTCTTAGCTTAGTGTGATTCCACACTGTAGTGAGCAACTTGTACATTCCCTCTGCACCTACATGAGGCGGGCCATGGGTATAGGACAACATTAAAGGCAAATACATATGTGGCCATTTCCATTTTCCCTCAGCTTGCGTGTCTAGCCAACAAGCATCTACATATTTCCCAGTCTGTTTCCATTCCTCGAATTCTTGGGTAGTAGCCTCAGACTGATTGAGTTTTACCATCTCTATAGTGTTGTCAAATGCCACAGTATCTTATTTTTGTGCGTGGCAGACATGCAGAAGCGGTACAGAAGACTGAGCAATTGCCTTTTGCTGTATCATCTACAATTATTTTGTGTTCACTGCATTTAATGATTGCTAATTTCTTTGGTAATCTCAGGGCTTTCAGTAATTTCAAGATCAAAAAATCCTGTTGTATTTTTGTGCCATGTGAAGTCCGCACATAGGTGACCAAAACTGTGTGCTACGCCAAAACATACTGGCTATCTGTGTAAATGTTTACCGTAAGTCCTGCAGTGAGTTCACATGCTCTTGTAAGGGCAATCATTTTGGCTGCCGGTGATGAATGCTATGGAATCCTACAGGTTTCAACTATTGTTTTTAAGGTTGTAATAGAGTATGCTGCTGTAGAGGTGCCATCTAGTAATTTAAAACAAGACCCATCTACATACAAAGTACTGTCCGTCTGTTCGACAGGGACATCCACCAGATCCACCCGTCCCTTCGTCTCTTCATCAGTGGTTAGTACACAATCATGCATTTCAACAGCACCATCAGAAGGGAGGGGAAGCAGGGTGGCTGGATTCAGGGTATTACAACGCTGAATCGTAATGTGAGGTGCCAATAATGTCAGTTCATACCTAGTGCCCTGGCATTGGTTAGATGTTGGGTCTTGGTTTCTCATCAATAGGTCTATTGCATGAGGGACTGAAAGAGTGAAAGGGTGTCGTAACAATATGGCACCTGCTTGTTTCATGGATAATGCTGCAGCAGCAACACCTCGCAAACAGTTTGGTAATGGCTTTGCTACTGGATCCAAAGTGGAGGGAAAAATATGCACACAGCCTATTTTTACCCCTTTGCAGTTGCATTAGTACAGACAATGCACAGCCTTAGCTTTCATGCACAAACAGGGTAAAGGGTTTTGTATAGTCTGGAGTTCCGAAAGCAGATGAATTACAAAGTGCTGATGTTAATGTGTTAAAGCTTTCCTGGTGAGCAATAGTCCATGGCAAAGGAATAGGAGTGTTGCTCGAGGTTAGTTCTAGCAATCGTTTTGTCAGGAGGGAAAAATTAGGGCATGCATATGTTTGCGCTACCTCTTTCAGGAAAAGCCTGCTGCATTAGTGCTGTGGTCTTTAAGTCTCTCACTTTCTTTTCCTTTTCCCCCTTATCTTTGGCATCGTGATTTGCATAATACCTAACAATGGTCAATATTTGAGCAGCACTTTGATTTGGCTAGGTGGACTCATATGTCTGAATATCATTTTTTAAGTGAGGGAACAACCCTTAAACAAAATGGGAATAGAACACCTTTTGCCCCTACGGGGTAGACGTATCCATCCCACTAAATGAGGTAAAAGCTTCTTCCTTTCGTGCAAAATATTTTTCAACTGACTACCCTTCTTTCGGCCTGCAAGCAGTCAATTTATCCCAATTCATTTGCTTGCGGGGAACCACTTGCTGGATACCTGTATCAGCAGTGCTGGAAGAGCAATTATTTCTTTAGACAATTCACCAGTCTTCCCCCTCTCACTGTCAAGGTCAGCTCATCCCACTTCATGACAGGATTTAAACTGTCTTACATTCTGCATTGGCACCATATGTCTGCAGGGAATATACATGAGAACAGTTTATCTATATCACCAAGCGTTAGCGGCCCTGTCTTCAATGCGCGGTCAGTCTGGGTATGCCACTGCTCAGGATTTTGCATGATATCTTGGTAATCCTTAGTAAACAACAGTAACTCCATTCTGTACCAGGGTATGTGGACCTGGTGTGTGTGGTTATCAATATCAAACCCAGGCACTTCTCTCATGGGAAACATTTCAGTTACCATAGACTTCATTGAGGCATTTATTATCCAAAATAGAAATTTCAACACACCTTTTGGACAGTAGTCTGAATCAAGCTTACACTCCTGGAGGGCTTGCTATATGTCCTTATAATTACTCATTGACCCTTTTATGTACAGCCACATTCGCCTAGTTAGTTCTACCACTAATGCGAATATAAGCGTATCTCGTTTGCTAGGGCATGTACAGTTTGGCTTGTTCTACTACTTCTACCCCTTTTTTGATCCATGCCAGCACTACCCTTTGTGTGGTTTCTGTGTCGTGGGTTGTAATCCTGTGGGCACGAGGTGGCGAGGAGAGCACCTTATCACTAGGTACTCGATAGCGGGTGGACGAGGCCTTTTAACCATTAAACATTCTAACAACGGGTCTGTCTCATCCTCTAAGGTCCTCTAAGGGCACTCCTGATTCAGGTGTCTTGCTGAGGGGCAGGCCTTGGCTACATACACACCCTACATTCTCATTATATCTTCACAGTGTCCCTCACTGTCTGCTTCTTCCCATTCCCTTTTCATCTTTTTTTGATCATATGCGCACGCTTTGTCTTTATCGGATTGCGGTTTACATTTCTTAATCTGTGCTTCTCTCATAGATTGTTGTCTAGCATAATCTTCCCAGAGGGACTGAAATCATGCGGGGGTGGAGGGAGGATACTTACCCCAGTCGTCGGTCTTGAACACAGTCCTCCTGTATTTTCAGGCAGAACCTTCCCCGCAGACCACATCAGGGCAAAGCTGAGAAGCATACCAGCGAGTAACCCAGCTGGCTGGTGTCCCTGTGGATACCAGGTGAGCGTAACAACCTCATCCACAATCAAAGTATACGACCAACTGCTATCTGCACTCATTGAACAACAATACAACCTAACCTCACTGGCCCGCCCCTTCGCCCAGAGGAACAACAGACTGAGAGACAGGCCCAAAAACCACATGATGCTTCACAGCCTCAAACCAGCAACCCACTTTATGAACAACCCAAACCCAACTAGCCCCAATACTATTAATCCAACTAATGAAACTTCAAACACCTCTGGGCCCCAAATCCAAAGAAATGACCTACCCAAGCATGGCCATAAATGTGTCTCTAGCACAATTAGGTCTAAACTTACGAACAACAAAATTGCCTACCCACTGTCACAAATCAAAGGTGCCTTAATTAACGCCATAGCCATCCCAACACATGCCCTAAACATTTCCGACCTCATCACAAAGAATGACCTTGACTTTATTGCCATAACAGAAACGTGGCTGCACCCTGCAGCAGCCCCTCGCTAGCTCTAGCCCTACCAGAGAGATATGCAATCATTAGAAAGGACAGAACCGGCTCAAAGGGAGGAGGATTGCCTTCATTTCCAAATCTAATATCAACATCAGAGAAATCCCAAACATCTCCTTCACATCTGGAGAACTGGCGAGGCAGAGTAGATGGTCTCTGTCTCTGTAACTAAGGAGCTTGGTCGAGGGAAGTGCCTGGTTTTGGCCTAGGAGTTAGGACTCGGTGTGCTCACTCGGCTGCGAACATGGGGGACAACACATGGTCACCCAGTAGTTCTTTAAGGAGGTTTTCCACCGCCTGTTCCATGGCACACATGAGTGCGTGCTCTGGATCCCCTAATATTCGGATCCTTGAGTTGATTCCAGGTCTTCACACTTGTTTTTGACCATCTTCATCTCCTTCGCAAGGGACGCAACCATAACATGGAGCCCCCGCACCATGTCCTCCGTCGCCCTGCTCCTTGTTTCAGCCTCTATTATGCGCACCCCCTCCTTTGCCAGTTGTGACCGCATGGATGCCACGTTCGCAGTGATGTCGTCCAGCTTTTCATGCACCGCAGCGAAGCCCTTGGCCATGGCTTCCATCATGTGTGTGAGGTCTGTGGTGGGTGCCATGATTAGTTGAGCCAATTCCAGTTGGAGGAAGGGCCGGGATTCTCTCGGGGGGTCGTCTTGGCAAATGTATCCATTGCTCCGGACTTCTTCCTGCCGCCAGCACCCCGGGTCATGTTGGGTGAATGTGGCAGTTTTGCACAAGGGTGGGCACAGGGCTGGTCAAACAGCAGAATCCCCCAGTTGGCCACACTCCCGCAGCCACTCCAGAGTGACAGCAAGGTCCCAAGCTCGCATCCCCCACCTACGGGGTACAGTAAAGGGTTAGGAACACTTCTGATGTCCCCAGGTAGGTGGCCCCCACACTAATGTCTCCTCTTCAGATCACGTGTGCGCTCAGCTGCATAATGTAAAGTCCCCAATCAGGCCGCAGTTCACAGTGGCCAGTAATGTTCCACAGTACCCCAGATATGGGCCACCTTCCCTGCAACAGTGCGCCCGTGTATATTGGGCGTATCATGCGCTGCCCATTATGGATCGGGCATGTGTAGAGGTTGGAGTGCCCCCCAGCTTGGGAGCAAATTGGAGCAGCCACCCCGGGGCCCCCTGTGTGGGCCTGATAATCTAAGGGGTGTAGATAGCCACAGCGTGGCCCACCCGGCCAGGGAAGCGCAAGCAGGCTAACTCACCCATGGGGTCAAACGCTCACACCTTGCCATCACGGGGGCCCTCTCACTCCGCTCTGCGACAGTCCATGTGTGTGTCCGCTGACACAGTCCGGGATCAGTGTTCCAGTCCCTGTCGAGCCGTGGCTTGGCAGCCCAGCCACAGCATAATGTCCGCCTTGCTCGATGAAGGTAGCGCGGGAGCCAGGTACCACCAGTCAATTGGTGCTCCCACAGCAGCACCCACTCACCTCGCTCTCCCACTTTCAGGGTGGGACAGTAGAGGCACGGTTCCAGCTCCAATGTCCAGACTTGCATCGACCGTTCCCAACCCTTCAGGAGAGAGGTTCACAGAGTTACAGATCTCTGTGTCAAGAAGAACTGCCACCCTTAAGCGGATCGTGTGGGCCGAAATGCAGAGATATTAGACTAAGCAGCCATCTTGTCGGCTGCTCAACAGTGCCCCCGGCAAGTCAATAAAATCTATTTGTAACGCTTCAAAGGGAAATTCATGTTGCCGGAAATGTTCTTTTGGGGCTCCCTCACTCTTCCTAATGTTATAGGACGCAAATACTAAACAGTTTTTACAAAAAACAACTGTGGCTGGTCTTAGCTTAGTGTGATTCCACACTGTAGTGAGCAACTTGTACATTCCCTCTGCACCTACATGAGGCGGGCCATGGGTATAGGACAACATTAAAGGCAAATACATATGTGGCCATTTCCATTTTCCCTCAGCTTGCGTGTCTAGCCAACAACCATCTACATATTTCCCAGTCTGTTTCCATTCCTCGAATTCTTGGGTAGTAGCCTCAGACTGATTGAGTTTTAACATCTCTATAGTGTTGTCAAATGCCACAGTATCTTATTTTTGTGCGTGGCAGACATGCAGAAGCGGTACAGAAGACTGAGCAATTGCCTTTTGCTGTATCATCTACAATTATTTTGTGTTCACTGCATTTAATGATTGCTAATTTCTTTGGTAATCTCAGGGCTTTCAGTAATTTCAAGATCAAAAAATCCTGTTGTATTTTTGTGCCATGTGAAGTCCGCACATAGGTGACCAAAACTGTGTGCTACGCCAAAACATACTGGCTATCTGTGTAAATGTTTACCGTAAGTACTGCAGTGAGTTCACATGCTCTTGTAAGGGCAATCATTTTGGCTGCCGGTGATGAATGCTATGGAATCCTACAGGTTTCAACTATTGTTTTTAAGGTTGTAATAGAGTATGCTGCTGTAGAGGTGCCATCTAGTAATTTAAAACAAGACCCATCTACATACAAAGTACTGTCCGTCTGTTCCACAGGGACATCCACCAGATCCACCCGTCCCTTCGTCTCTTCATCAGTGGTTAGTACACAATCATGCATTTCAACAGCACCATCAGAAGGGAGGGGAAGCAGGGTGGCTGGATTCAGGTTATTACAACGCTGAATCGTAATGTGAGGTGCCAATAATGTCAGTTCATACCTAGTGCCCTGGCATTGGTTAGATGTTGGGTCTTGGTTTCTCATCAATAGGTCTATTGCATGAGGGACTGAAAGAGTGAAAGGGTGTCGTAACAATATGGCACCTGCTTGTTTCATGGATAATGCTGCAGCAGCAACACCTCGCAAACAGTTTGGTAATGGCTTTGCTACTGGATCCAAAGTGGAGGGAAAAATATGCACACAGCCTATTTTTACCCCTTTGCAGTTGCATTAGTACAGACAATGCACAGCCTTAGCTTTCATGCACAAACAGGGTAAAGGGTTTTGTATAGTCTGGAGTTACAAAAGCAGATGAATTACAAAGTGCTGATGTTAATGTGTTAAAGCTTAAAGCTTTCCTGGTGAGCAATAGTCCATGGCAAAGGAATAGGAGTGTTGCTCGAGGTTAGTTCTAGCAATGGTTTTGTCAGCAGGGAAAAATTAGGGCATGCATATGTTTGCCCTACCTCTTTCAGGAAAAGCCTGCTGCATTAGTGCTGTGGTCTTTAAGTCTCTCGCTTTCTTTTCCTTTTCCCCCTTATCTTTGGCATCGTGATTTGCATAATACCTAACAATGGTCAATATTTGAGCAGCACTTTGATTTGGCTAGGTGGACTCATATGTCTGAATATCATTTTTAAGTGAGGGAACAACCCTTAAACAAAATGGGAACAGAACACCTTTTGCCCCTACGGGGTAGACGTATTCATCCCACTAAATGAGGTAAAAGCTTCTTCCTTTCGTGCAAAATATTTTTCAACTGACTACCCTTCTTTCGGCCTGCAAGCAGTCAACTTATCCCAATTCATTTGCTTGCGGGGAACCACTTGCTGGATACCTGTATCAGCAGTGCTGGAAGAGCAATTATTTCTTTAGACAATTCACCAGTCTTCCCCCTCTCACTGTCAAGGTCAGCTTATCCCACTTCATGACAGGATTTAAACTGTCTTACATTCTGCATTGGCACCATATGTCTGCAGGGAATATACATGAGAACAGTTTATCTATATCACCAAGCGTTAGCGGCCCTGTCTTCAATGCGCGGTCAGTCTGGGTATGCCACTGCTCAGGATTTTGCATGATATCTTGGTAATCCTTAGTAAACAACAGTAACTCCATTCTGTACCAGGGTATGTGGACCTGGTGTGTGTGGTTATCAATATCAAACCCAGGCACTTCTCTCATGGGAAACATTTCAGTTACCATAGACTTCATTGAGGCATTTATTATCCAAAATAGAAATTTCAACACACCTTTTGGACAGTAGTCTGAATCAAGCTTACACTCCTGGAGGGCTTGCTATATGTCCTTATAATTACTCATTGACCCTTTTATGTACAGCCACATTCGCCTAGTTAGTTCTACCACTAATGCGAATATAAGCGTATCTCGTTTGCTAGGGCATGTACAGTTTGGCTTGTTCTACTCCTTCTACCCCTTTTTTGATCCATGCCAGCACTACCCTTTGTGTGGTTTCTGTGTCGTGGGTTGTAATCCTGTGGGCACGAGGTGGCGAGGAGAGCACCTTATCACTAGGTACTCGATAGCGGGTGGACGAGGCCTTTTAACCATTAAACATTCTAACAACGGGTCTGTCTCATCCTCTAAGGTCCTCTAAGGGCACTCCTGATTCAGGTGTCTTGCTGAGGGGCAGGCCTTGGCTACATACACACCCTACATTCTCATTATATCTTCACAGTGTCCCTCACTGTCTGCTTCTTCCCATTCCCTTTTCATCTTTTTTTGATCATATGCGCACGCTTTGTCTTTATCGGATTGCGGTTTACATTTCTTAATCTGTGCTTCTCTCATAGATTGTTGTCTAGCATAATCTTCCCAGAGGGACTGAAATCATGCGGGGGTGGAGGGAGGATACTTACCCCAGTCGTCGGTCTTGAACACAGTCCTCCTGTATTTTCAGGCAGAACCTTCCCCGCAGACCACATCAGGGCAAAGCTGAGAAGCATACCAGCGAGTAACCCAGCTGGCTGGTGTCCCTTTGGATACCAGGTGAGCGTAACAACCTCATCCACAATCAAAGTATACGACCAACTGCTATCTGCACTCATTGAACAACAATACAACCTAACCTCACTGGCCCGCCCCTTCGCCCAGAGGAACAACAGACTGAGAGACAGGCCCAAAAACCACATGATGCTTCACAGCCTCAAACCAGCAACCCACTTTATGAACAACCCAAACCCAACTAGCCCCAATACTATTAATCCAACTAATGAAACTTCAAACACCTCTGGGCCCCAAATCCAAAGAAATGACCTACCCAAGCATGGCCATAAATGTGTCTCTAGCACAATTAGGTCTAAACTTACGAACAACAAAATTGCCTACCCACTGTCACAAATCAAAGGTGCCTTAATTAACGCCATAGCCATCCCAACACATGCCCTAAACATTTCCGACCTCATCACAAAGAATGACCTTGACTTTATTGCCTTAACAGAAACGTGGCTGCACCCTGCAGCAGCCCCTCGCTAGCTCTAGCCCTACCAGAGAGATATGCAATCATTAGAAAGGACAGAACCGGCTCAAAGGGAGGAGGATTGCCTTCATTTCCAAATCTAATATCAACATCAGAGAAATCCCAAACATCTCCTTCCCATCTGGAGAACTGGCGAGGCAGAGTAGATGGTCTCTGTCTCTGTAACTAAGGAGCTTGGTCGAGGGAAGTGCCTGGTTTTGGCCTAGGAGTTAGGACTCGGTGTGCTCACTCGGCTGCGAACATGGGGGACAACACATGGTCACCCAGTAGTTCTTTAAGGAGGTTTTCCACCGCCTGTTCCATGGCACGCATGAGTGCGTGCTCTGGATCCCCTAATATTCGGATCCTTGAGTTGATTCCAGGTCTTCACACTTGTTTTTGACCATCTTCATCTCCTTCGCAAGGGACGCAACCATAACATGGAGCCCCCGCACCATGTCCTCCGTCGCCCTGCTCCTTGTTTCAGCCTCTATTATGCGCACCCCCTCCTTTGCCAGTTGTGACCGCATGGATGCCACGTTCGCAGTGATGTCGTCCAGCTTTTCATGCACCGCAGCGAAGCCCTTGGCCATGGCTTCCATCATGTGTGTGAGGTCTGTGGTGGGTGCCATGATTAGTTGAGCCAATTCCAGTTGGAGGAAGGGCCGGGATTCTCTCGGGGGGTCGTCTTGGCAAATGTATCCATTGCTCCGGACTTCTTCCTGCCGCCAGCACCCCGGGTCATGTTGGGTGAATGTGGCAGTTTTGCACAAGGGTGGGCACAGGGCTGGTCAAAAAGCAGAATCCCCCAGTTGGCCACACTCCCGCAGCCACTCCAGAGTGACAGCAAGGTCCCAAGCTCGCATCCCCCACCTACGGGGTACAGTAAAGGGTTAGGAACACTTCTGATGTCCCCAGGTAGGTGGCCCCCACACTAATGTCTCCTCTTCAGATCACGTGTGCGCTCAGCTGCATAATGTAAAGTCCCCAATCAGGCCGCAGTTCACAGTGGCCAGTAATGTTCCACAGTACCCCAGATATGGGCCACCTTCCCTGCAACAGTGCGCCCGTGTATATTGGGCATATCATGCGCTGCCCATTATGGATCGGGCATGTGTAGAGGTTGGAGTGCCCCCCAGCTTGGGAGCAAATTGGAGCAGCCACCCCAGGGCCCCCTGTGTGGGCCTGATAATCTAAGGGGTGTAGATAGCCACAGCGTGGCCCACCCGGCCAGGGAAGCGCAAGCAGGCTAACTCACCCATGGGGTCAAACGCTCACACCTTGCCATCACGGGGGCCCTCTCACTCCGCTCTGCGACAGTCCATGTGTGTGTCCGCTGACACAGTCCGGGATCAGTGTTCCAGTCCCTGTCGAGCCGTGGCTTGGCAGCCCAGCCACAGCATAATGTCCGCCTTGCTCGATGAAGGTAGCGCGGGAGCCAGGTACCACCAGTCAATTGGTGCTCCCACAGCAGCACCCACTCACCTCGCTCTCCCACTTTCAGGGTGGGACAGTAGAGGCACGGTTCCAGCTCCAATGTCCAGACTTGCATCGACCGTTCCCAACCCTTCAGGAGAGAGGTTCACAGAGTTACAGATCTCTGTGTCAAGAAGAACTGCCACCCTTAAGCGGATCGTGTGGGCCGAAATGGAGAGATATTAGACTAAGCAGCCATCTTGTCGGCTGCTCAACAGTGCCCCCAGCAAGTCAATAAAATCTATTTGTAACGCTTCAAAGGGAAATTCATGTTGCCGGAAATGTTCTTTTGGGGCTCCCTCACTCTTCCTAATGTTATAGGACGCAAATACTAAACAGTTTTTACAAAAAACAACTGTGGCTGGTCTTAGCTTAGTGTGATTCCACACTGTAGTGAGCAACTTGTACATTCCCTCTGCACCTACATGAGGCGGGCCATGGGTATAGGACAACATTAAAGGCAAATACATATGTGGCCATTTCCATTTTCCCTCAGCTTGCGTGTCTAGCCAACAACCATCTACATATTTCCCAGTCTGTTTCCATTCCTCGAATTCTTGGGTAGTAGCCTCAGACTGATTGAGTTTTAACATCTCTATAGTGTTGTCAAATGCCACAGTATCTTATTTTTGTGCGTGGCAGACATGCAGAAGCGGTACAGAAGACTGAGCAATTGCCTTTTGCTGTATCATCTACAATTATTTTGTGTTCACTGCATTTAATGATTGCTAATTTCTTTGGTAATCTCAGGGCTTTCAGTAATTTCAAGATCAAAAAATCCTGTTGTATTTTTGTGCCATGTGAAGTCCGCACATAGGTGACCAAAACTGTGTGCTACGCCAAAACATACTGGCTATCTGTGTAAATGTTTACCGTAAGTACTGCAGTGAGTTCACATGCTCTTGTAAGGGCAATCATTTTGGCTGCCGGTGATGAATGCTATGGAATCCTACAGGTTTCAACTATTGTTTTTAAGGTTGTAATAGAGTATGCTGCTGTAGAGGTGCCATCTAGTAATTTAAAACAAGACCCATCTACATACAAAGTACTGTCCGTCTGTTCCACAGGGACATCCACCAGATCCACCCGTCCCTTCGTCTCTTCATCAGTGGTTAGTACACAATCATGCATTTCAACAGCACCATCAGAAGGGAGGGGAAGCAGGGTGGCTGGATTCAGGGTATTACAACGCTGAATCGTAATGTGAGGTGCCAATAATGTCAGTTCATACCTAGTGCCCTGGCATTGGTTAGATGTTGGGTCTTGGTTTCTCATCAATAGGTCTATTGCATGAGGGACTGAAAGAGTGAAAGGGTGTCGTAACAATATGGCACCTGCTTGTTTCATGGATAATGCTGCAGCAGCAACACCTCGCAAACAGTTTGGTAATGGCTTTGCTACTGGATCCAAAGTGGAGGGAAAAATATGCACACAGCCTATTTTTACCCCTTTGCAGTTGCATTAGTACAGACAATGCACAGCCTTAGCTTTCATGCACAAACAGGGTAAAGGGTTTTGTATAGTCTGGAGTTCCGAAAGCAGATGAATTACAAAGTGCTGATGTTAATGTGTTAAAGCTTAAAGCTTTCCTGGTGAGCAATAGTCCATGGCAAAGGAATAGGAGTGTTGCTCGAGGTTAGTTCTAGCAATGGTTTTGTCAGGAGGGAAAAATTAGGGCATGCATATGTTTGCCCTAGCTCTTTCAGGAAAAGCCTGCTGCATTAGTGCTGTGGTCTTTAAGTCTCTCGCTTTCTTTTCCTTTTCCCCCTTATCTTTGGCATCGTGATTTGCATAATACCTAACAATGGTCAATATTTGAGCAGCACTTTGATTTGGCTAGGTGGACTCATATGTCTGAATATCATTTTTTAAGTGAGGGAACAACCCTTAAACAAAATGGGAACAGAACACCTTTTGCCCCTACGGGGTAGACGTATTCATCCCACTAAATGAGGTAAAAGCTTCTTCCTTTCGTGCAAAATATTTTTCAACTGACTACCCTTCTTTCGGCCTGCAAGCAGTCAACTTATCCCAATTCATTTGCTTGCGGGGAACCACTTGCTGGATACCTGTATCAGCAGTGCTGGAAGAGCAATTATTTCTTTAGACAATTCACCAGTCTTCCCCCTCTCACTGTCAAGGTCAGCTCATCCCACTTCATGACAGGATTTAAACTGTCTTACATTCTGCATTGGCACCATATGTCTGCAGGGAATATACATGAGAACAGTTTATCTATATCACCAAGCGTTAGCGGCCCTGTCTTTAATGCGCGGTCAGTCTGGGTATGCCACTGCTCAGGATTTTGCATGATATCTTGGTTATCCTTAGTAAACAACAGTAACTCCATTCTGTACCAGGGTATGTGGACCTGGTGTGTGTGGTTATCAATATCAAACCCAGGCACTTCTCTCATGGGAAACATTTCAGTTACCATATACTTCATTGAGGCATTTATTATCCAAAATAGAAATTTCAACACACCTTTTGGACAGTAGTCTGAATCAAGCTTACACTCCTGGAGGGCTTGCTATATGTCCTTATAATTACTCATTGACCCTTTTATGTACAGCCACATTCGCCTAGTTAGTTCTACCACTAATGCGAATATAAGCGTATCTCGTTTGCTAGGGCATGTACAGTTTGGCTTGTTCTACTCCTTCTACCCCTTTTTTGATCCATGCCAGCACTACCCTTTGTGTGGTTTCTGTGTCGTGGGTTGTAATCCTGTGGGCACGAGGCGGCGAGGAGAGCACCTTATCACTAGGTACTCGATAGCGGGTGGACGAGGCCTTTTAACCATTAAACATTCTAACAACGGGTCTGTCTCATCCTCTAAGGTCCTCTAAGGGCACTCCTGATTCAGGTGTCTTGCTGAGGGGCAGGCCTTGGCTACATACACACCCTACATTCTCATTATATCTTCACAGTGTCCCTCACTGTCTGCTTCTTCCCATTCCCTTTTCATCTTTTTTTGATCATATGCGCACGCTTTGTCTTTATCGGATTGCGGTTTACATTTTTTAATCTGTGCTTCTCTCATAGATTTTTGTCTAGCATAATCTTCCCATTGTCTATATGTTTTTTCATTGCATGGGTCTAATTGCCTTATCACCTTTAGCGGTTAATGCTTCTGTTAGGTACCCTATTTTCTCCAGGTCAAAAGATCCACGAACAGGAAACTGTAAATCGGGAACTCCACCACCCATCCCTTTTTAATCCTCAATTCCCATCCCCATGTACCTTCCAGGGAAGTTGGAAGATGCTTCTCCAGAACACTGGAAAAAGCCTTACAACATTTCAGCTCACAACACATCATTTTAGCGCATGAACTACCCATAGTTACAACTCATGTACACAAGCTGTATTTCTCTATTGACTCATTTAACACAATGCTCCCACAGAAAATACAACACCACACCCTCATTTCATGATTGGACATCCGATGGTTTCAACTTGTGTACACAAGGTGTATTTCTCTATGGCTCATTTAACACAATGCTCCCATAGAAAATACATTACACCCTAATTTCACGATACATCCTTAATACATCATAGCATGCTCATCATCACATCATACACATACTGCACCCAGAACGGTCTCACCCAATTCCGTTATCTGTGCCGGCTTCCCTCTGTCCAACAAGCGGGGACCTCGGTCAAGGAGGATCAGTGTGTCGAGCAAATCATCTGGTGGGTGAAAGCTGTGGCTGCAGGAAACCTCTGTCCACCACATGCAGTGTGCCCCATGTCCTTTGCAGTCCACTGCCTGTCCTCCGACCGTGGCCCACTGCCCAACTAGAGCCTATCCGAGACAAGGCCCCATCTAGGGGTGCCATTTTGTGGAAAATAATCCATTCATAATGCCCGCTTGTGGACAAACACCAAGAGAATGAGATACTGGCACAGCGCTGTTTAGCAGTCAAAGTTTTATTAATTCAGAATAGGTTTAAAAAGAGAGCAAAATGACAGAAAATTCTTTGTCCATACCTCTGCCTTCTGTCACAAAAGTCTTCATATTTATACACATTATACACATTGACCAGCAGGATTAAATGACACATGGTAACCATAAAAAGGATCACAGTGAACATAATGCGCACAAGACATATTCTTAGCACACAGTTGTCAGTAAGCCACATGGTTTGTCACTTCACAGTTAGGAATATGCATTGGCAAGCTAGGCCAACAGAATTAGCCCACCAAGTGTATTCCTGTTTCCCTGCGACACGCAGAAAGAACTGCTTGTTCATTTAAGTAATCAGACATTTGCTTGAGATAGATTCACATATGCCCCTGTCTGACTCCCCTCTAAGATCGTTTAACACACAAACCCCCACTGACGGCCTCCACAGGCACAGATGTCAAAGCACACTTATACTAAAGGAGCAATGACTAAGCTCCTCTCTTTAATCTTATCACACTATTCCACATCAGTGGCTAATGAGACACAAAGTCCTGTAGTTTATAAGATCTTTGGCTTTCCCTTATGGATAACATGCTCCCAAGTGTCTCACAAATACATAGCAAGCAGATCAGCAAACAGGAACCGGACACTTCAGAGCTGCACCCATCAACACCACAGATTTGGCATCTGCCTTTCCTACTAATGACCCCCCTTCTTATGGGGTCATGCACGGAAAGGCCACCAAAGGTGGCTGAAGGACAATATACAAGACCACTTACATTACACTTAACGTCTGATGGGTGAAAATATTATACATTGGAACATCTAGTTCTATTTTACTTGGTATTATTATTTATTTTGTTGCTTAGAGATCAGCAAAGCGCTTAACAACGGTAGGGTACCAGCATTGGGCCTGGCATTATTTACAGCAACGCGGTACTGTTGGTAAAAGGAGGGGGATTGTTATCTGTTCAGGAGGTATTGTTTTGCAGAATTGGATGGTGCTGCGCATTTCAAGCCTTTGCCAGCATTGTGTTCCAGATAGTCGAGGAGTGGCAGGTGAAGGTCTGCTTGAGAGTCTTTTGAAAGTTTAGCTATGTGAGGCACCAGGGCCTCTATCAATGAGGTTTTGATTCAAGTATGTTAGTGTTCCATTCTAGACTTCTTTGTAGGTTACATATGCACCACCAGGCCTGCTGCACCCATACCAGTCCCACAGCAAACGGATCCACTATCCTATACCCTGTAGCGCCAATAACTAGCAAACACATTAACTTACTCATAGGCCACCCTCCTTCTACTGCGCCAAAGGCGCCTCGCCTGGCTTCGGCAGACCTCAAAGGGCGTCCCAACGCACATATGGACCCGACCTTTACTCGACCTCTGATGCTTAGCCTGCCACACTAATAATCAAGCAGACCCTCCACCAACTCTCCAACGAAACACCCACTGGATAGCAAATGTATACCACATCACCTCACTTAAGTCCTAGGCCATACACTCATATATCACTTCCTAGCACTAGTACTCAACATAGTTGGGTCATGCCAGAGCCCATTCAAAAACGAGTACTTCCTGTATTGATTAGCACCCTCCTAGCCATGGCTCTAGGCCCCCTTACTCACACAGCCACTCAGTTGACTGAACCTCTGTCACAACCCTCGCCCAAAACCCCCTCTGGCAAACCCATTGGCCAGGTGGAGTCAGGACTCGGGCCTCTAGAGCCTGCCTCTTCAAAAGCCCTCATGGGGCTAGTCCTGGCGACTATGGCGCCAGGCTCATACACCATGAAAAACAATGTGCTTGGGAACTACTTTATTGTATTGTCAGCCGACATGGAGGCATCCACATAGCTTGGTTACTAATAACCAAGCTATGCGGTCTAGTGTTTTGGGTGTGCAGCCTAGGGACTACTTTACCTGGACTATTTTGTTGGGGCTATTTAAACCACACCCTAGCAAGACAACACGTTTCGCGTTACTTTGCAGCTTGCAACGGGACGCTCACCGTGTCCAGCTATTCCCTCGAACCTCGGAGAAGCAGAACCTTCAAGGAGACAAAAGGAACATCACTAGCAGCAGCATTTTACCTGCAGTCTTCATCTTTAAACACTTGCAGCTACTGAGAACAGCTTCCTCGAATCTGCATACCTCCCGGACAGAGCGACCTGAAAGAGGAAGATAGAGGCAACATTAAAGAAAGCAGTAGAGACATTTACAAATTACAAACTGCTCAAAAGGCTTACCTGGCTGGTCGCCTCTCGGCTGGCAACATCCCAGACATTCCACTCTTGCTGAAGAACACTGCAACCTACAAGGAAGGAAAACATAGGTTAGCAAAGGCAAGACTTTGCAGCGCTGCGCATAGCGCTTACTTACCGGATCATAGCGCTCTTAATGCGCCATCATTTACCAGCGGGGCTCAACCAAGCCAGTTCGCCGCGCTGAAGCTCTGCATACCTAAGGGCGAAAACAGAGACATTTTAAACAAAGAAAGGCTTGCAGGATAGCAACAAAACTAAAGAACAGCAATAAGACCTTCCTGAACAATATCAAACGGGCCGGCGTCAGTGAAGTAACTGGACCACGCTCACCCTTGAAAGACAACGTGCCCCTGCGGAGAAGGCAGGACGGAGAGCACTCCTAATTCTACCACAAGGTGAGGAGAGGGTGCCAGAGGGACTGAAATCATGCGGGGGTGGAGGGAGGATACTTACCCCAGTCGGTCGGTCTTGAACACAGTCCTCCTGTATTTTCAGGCAGAACCTTCCCCGCAGACCACATCAGGGCAAAGCTGAGAAGCATACCAGCGAGTAACCCAGCTGGCTGGTGTCCCTGTGGATACCAGGTGAGCGTAACAACCTCATCCACAATCAAAGTATACGGCCAACTGCTATCTGCACTCATTGAACAACAATACAACCTAACCTCACTGGCCCGCCCCTTCGCCCAGAGGAACAACAGACTGAGAGACAGGCCCAAAAACCACATGATGCTTCACAGCCTCAAACCAGCAACCCACTTTATGAACAACCCAAACCCAACTAGCCCCAATACTATTAATCCAACTAATGAAACTTCAAACACCTCTGGGCCCCAAATCCAAAGAAATGACCTACCCAAGCATGGCCATAAATGTGTCTCTAGCACAATTAGGTCTAAACTTACGAACAACAAAATTGCCTACCCACTGTCACAAATCAAAGGTGCCTTAATTAACGCCATAGCCATCCCAACACATGCCCTAAACATTTCCGACCTCATCACAAAGAATGACCTTGACTTTATTGCCATAACAGAAACGTGGCTGCACCCTGCAGCAGCCCCTCGCTAGCTCTAGCCCTACCAGAGAGATATGCAATCATTAGAAAGGACAGAACCGGCTCAAAGGGAGGAGGATTGCCTTCATTTCCAAATCTAATATCAACATCAGAGAAATCCCAAACATCTCCTTCACATCTGGAGAACTACTATCCACTAAAATCGAGATCTCCCATACAACCTCGCTAAACTTACACCTTATCTATAAGCCCCCAGACCCCACCTCATCATTTGCGGGGGACATTGCCACCCTATTAACCACAGATGTAAAACTCGCCTCCAAAGTGATCTTCTTTGGTGACTTCAACCTAGGCCTGCATGACAGCTCTGACATGCAAGCCTCCTCACTAGCCAATACTATCGAAACACAAGGCTTCACTATTAGATCATCGGGCCCTACCCATGCCAAAGGTTGCATGCTAGACTGGCTCGCTGACCACAACTGCACTACCTACATCTCAAACAATGATCCCTGCCCGTGGTCAGACCACAACATCTTACTATTCCAAATTAACACCAATACTCACACCAACCTAACAACCCCAATGGCACGGCCACTCAAGCATGAAACATGCGTAACATTATGCCTGACAACATACTCCCGCTGATCTCTCAGCTCACGACAAATCTCAAAGAGCCCACAGACCCCACTTCCATGGTTTCCACATACAATCAAGTTGTGGAAATAGCTCTAAATGAAGTGGCCCCCCTAGGCAATTGCAAAGCCAAACCCAAAGCTCGTCTCAACCAGTGGTTCACCCCTGAACTTATAGATCTACGCAGCAAAAACAAAGAAATGCTGAAAATTACACGATGCCAGGGTGACATTTGTCCAGCCACCCTAATCAAAGACTGCACATACAACCTGGCACCCTTCATCATGTCCCTTATAAAGAACTCTTTTGTCGCCAATAAAGTACCAGACAACCTCAAGGAAACATGGGTGATGCCCTTATTGAGAAAACCTATCCTAGACCCTAATGTGCCTACGAACTACCGACCCATTACGACAGTACCATTCTTGCTAAAAATTCTGGATAGGGTAGCATACGTCCAGATCCAAAAATATCTGGAAACACATTTGCTGGGCCTCTGCCAATCAGACTTCTGCCCGTCCATGGCACGGAAACGACCTTAGTAGACCTGAAAGCGCAAATGGACCAGATCAGGGACAGAAGCAACTTGGCCATCCTCCTGCTTCTTGATCTCTCAGCGGCATTTGATCCTGTTAACCACAACATCCTATGCCGTCACTAGCTAGCGATGCCCGCTTCTCAGAGAATGTCATAGCTTGGATCAGGTAATTCCTCTCAAATCGCACAATGAGAGTCTTCTCTACTACTGCAGCAGCTAACCCTGCCCCAGTCACCTGCAGAGTGCCACAGGGCTCATGCGTGTCACCCACCATGTATAATGCATTTACTAAACCCCTCTTCAATAAACTGGACAATTTGGGCGTTACATACACAAACTATGCTGACGACACCCAAATACGAATCCCCATCACGGGTGACTACACCACTGACACAAATGCACTAAACGCAATCTACCACACGATCCAAGTGTGGATGGCACAAAATGAGTTATGCTTCAACAACGACATGACCGAGATTCTTATGGGTAGCCAAGCTAAACTCAAAAACCTGTCACCGTTATACCAATCCTTCTACATTGAAGGCAACCTTATCACAACAGCTAAAGAGGCCAAGACCCTTGGAGTATACCTCGACTCTTCACGTACCTTATCACGGCAAGTCAATGCCATCACCTCAGCGTCCGCCTACACAGCCAAACTTATCACGGCCTACAGACCTTTCCTCACAGTAGAGAATCACATCACCTTAGCAAGACCTCTAATCCTTGCTAGGATCAACGATTGTAATGCCATCTTTGCAGGATCCGCAAAACAAAACATCACAAAAGTTCAAATCATGCAGAACAATGCCTTTAGAGCAGCATTAAATATTCCCAAATCAGACCACATCTACACCTTCAGAAGAAACATCCACTGGCTACCAGTGAAGGACTGGATCAAATTCAAAGTACTTACACTTACACATAAATGCCTATCCAACAATGCCCTGCGTTACTTCTCCAAATTGATCACTAAAAACCAGCCGGCCAGGCCTAGCCGGATTGCTTATCTAGGCCACTTGAGCAAGACTAGATTCCAAAGACAAAGAGCAGGCGGTTCTAGCTTCCCTGTCATGACAGCCAACTACTGGAATGCCATGCCACTGGCCGTTAGGTTGGACCCTACACTTTTAACATTCTGGAAAAAACAAAAAACTTGGCTCTTCACTCAGGACTCCTATCTCCACACTAACTCACCTGCTAGCCCCACACTAACTCACCTACTAGTACCCCAACACGACCTCCTTCCAACTATGTAAGACATCACTAACTGTGTCCTAGATCTCCTGTAACCGCTCACTTAAATATGCACCAAACATGATCTGCATAACCTGTAACCATTTTCTTAAGCTTGTATTCATGCAACCACTATCTGAAGCCTCCTATCTATGTAACCATATTCATATGCTCTGTATTCATGTAACCATAAACATAAGCTATGCGCCCAGATGCCTAAGGGTTAGGTGCGCAATACAAATGTAATAATAAATAAATAAATATGCATGCAGTTTTAAATATGATCCTGGTGGGAGGGCGAGTCAGTGAAAATTGTGCAAAGGAGCGATACAGTCAAATTTGCGTGCGCCTGTAATGAGGCAGGCTACGGTGGGCTGCCTTGAGGGGTGGGGATGTTGGGCAGGTGAATGGCTGGAAGCTGACTAAGGACAGCTGCAGGGTGAATACTTCCAGACGCAAAGTCGGCCAGCCCTTGTTGCACAAGCTGTTAGGTGTGAGGACCAATGGGGACAAATTTGGACTTGGTGGATGAAATAAAGTGGAATAAAGTCACTGAGGCCAAGATGATTTTATATATGTCACCATTTATTCACATCAATATAGGTAACAGCAGTCCACAGCACGGCTAGCTCAGCCTCTGTCCTCAGCAAACTGCTAAATTGTGGAACATACAATCTAATAGCATTTTTTCTAAACACTCCACATTCCATCACCGCCTTCTAAACCCAACCTCATCCATCCAGATACATAGGTAGGCTTGGACATTGGTTTCTTGTTGGTAAAAATGCACTTTCTGGAGGGTCTAGAGCAGTGGTATTCAAACCTTTCCATATTGTGCCCCTCTTGAATAAAAATATTGTTTCTGTGCCCCCCAACCAGGCTCTTCAAAAAAGGATTAAGTTGACTGCTTTTTTTGTTTAGTAAGTTTTTATTGGCATTTCTGGTAACAAATACAATGTTAACTTCCAGTCCCAAACCCCCACCCCTCCCTTCTCTCCCCCATCCCAACATTTGCTCCCCTCTCACACTAGTCCGTATTCCCTGCCTCCTTTCCCCACTTCCTTTTCTTCCCAGCCTCCCCTTCCATTGTCCAATCGGGACCCGTTCCGACTGGCCACTCCTTCCAATGGTCATCGATTGACCCCCTCCAACCCCATTGCTTCGCTTCACCAAAAAATGGCTTGTCCCTATCTCTACAGTTCCGAAGTCGGGCAGGTTTACTCGGCTACTTGCGATTACACCAGCCCCAGTAGCCTCATCTTCCTCGGTCATCAAGCTCCTCTTGAAACCTGTTGCAGGTATTTTAAAACAATGGGCCTCATTATGAGTGTGGCGGTCCGGAAACAAGGGTGCTGGTAAGCTCACCGGCACCCGGTAAAATGTTACGAGTCCGGCAACAACCTCCTGGTAGCACCGGCAGAGTTACCGCCGGACTTGTAATGAGGCCCAATGTACCACGCTATGAGGAATTTTTGGTGGTCCCCCTGAATTGTATAAGTCACCCATTCTAGTGCCACAAAGTTCCAAATCTTCTCCACCCGCTCTTGTTCCGTACAGGGTTCCTTCTGTTTCCACTTCTGGGCCACTACTAATGCTGCCGCCACCATCAATATTACATAGTCTTTTATTCGTTTTTTTGAGGGTAGATTCTCCAGCACCCTGCCCCCACGACCCCCCAGTCCCAAGATGACCAGCCCTGTGCAGCCGGGCAGTTTCCCAAAGGTTTTGGGTATTGCTGACTGTATCATGTCCCAATAAAGCTGTACATACGGGCTGCCCCACCAAACATGATCCCACTTGCCCCGTTCCCCACACTCCCTCCAGCATGACTCTGGGACCACCGGGTAAAACTTGTGTAGCCTCTCCAGGGTGAGATGCCATTGAACCATCAGCTTAACCCAGATCTCCTGGATCTGGACAGACCTTGTTAGTTTGGGATACTGTATCCATAGCTGAGACCACGGATCATTCCCGATAGGGTGACCCACTGATGCCTCCCATTACTGCGTGTATCTCCATTTACGCGGCTCCTCTCCATCCTAAGTAGTCCCATAGATGGCTCCCACTAAATGTTTATATACCATATCAGTGGTTACATATTTTTCGAAGGGGGTTATGTTCTCTTGTGGCAGGCTCTCTAATCCCTGGGATCATCAGTCAGTGCCTCAACTGAAAGTAGCGAAACCTCTCCCCTTCCTCTAGTCCAAATTCTTACTTACACTGACAAAGGTCTTCAAATCTGGGCCTCTGAACATATCCCTTAACTTACAGCACCCTCCCTCCTCCCACCTTATGAAGTCTCCCCTATTTCTGCCTGATGTAAACTGTGGGTTCCCAAACAGTGTGGTGAGCGGGGAGGGGAAGCTGGTCAGACCGGCTCTCCCCACCAACTTGTCCCACGAGTCTCCTACCAGTGTCCCAATCTCACTACAATACATATTCATCTGCATATCTCCCCTTGACCTCCAAAGCACTTCTTCCAGTCGGGCTCTCACTACTGCCTTATCCATTTGCCTCCACACTTCGCCCGGTCGCCTTTAAGCCAGTCTCGAACCACCCTTATCTGTGCCGCCAGGTAGTATGCCCTGAAGTCTGGCGCTCCCATCCCCCCTCTATGCCTAGGTGCTCTCAATGTTTGCATTGTCACCCTCAGTGTCTTGGGGTTCCATATGAACGTCCCTACATATTTCTGCAGGGAGCGAAAAAAGGTTTTGGGCAATAGTATTGGCAGGGCCATAAAGTGATATAGTAACCATTTCTAGGACATTGATCCTCCCTAACTAGGATATTGATAAGGGACCCCAACTGTGCAGCAATTTGCGAATTTTCCCAATGGGGGCGGGTAGTTAGCCTGAAACGATGTGTCAATAGTTTTAGTGATCTGCACTCCAAGATATTTAATGGCTTTATCAGCCTACCTTTACGGGAGGGTGGCCTTCAGTTTTTGCACCTTGTCTGGAGGCGACATCAGGTTCAACACCTGTGTCAGGGTCTGTAATCATTAATAGCAAATCGTCAGCAAAATCCATGACTCTGTGCTCCTCTCCCCCGAAAAGGATTCCCTTTATTGTCTGGGAGGTCTGAATGCTAACTAGCAGCGGTTCCAAATTAATGGCATACAATAACAGGCAGAGAGGGCACCCCCGTTTCATGCATCTTGATACCGGGATCCCTTCGGAGAGTTGCCCATTAATTGCCAAGAGCAATGAGGGCGTACGATAATTGGCTCTCACCAATTGAGAGGAAATTGGGTCCGAATCCCATCCTTTCCATAGTGCAGAAAGGAACGTCCATTTTACCCTGTCGAAAGCTTTTTCAGCATCCAAAGCTAGCACGAGTGCCAGAAACCTGACTTTGTTGACCTTTTCAATAAGGTGACAGACCCTTTGAGTATTTTCGGAGGTATGCCTATGTTTGATAATACCAGTCTGGTCTGGATCTATAAGCTTTGGGAGGAACCTCTCCAGGTGACTCACTAGGACTTTCGTGTATATCTTTGTGACAATATTTATACGGGCAATCAGTCTATAGGACCTGCACTCAGTAGCATTTTCCCTGACTTCAGCAGCAACACCACCTTAGCCTCCTCCTTCGATGGGGTTACAACCCCCTTCTCCATAGTTGGACCAATTGGGGGACAAGAGTTTCCCTGAAGGGTTTGTAAAAACTTGCTGTGTATCCGTCAGGGCCTAAAGCTTTCCCCACAGGTGGAGCGGCTATTGCTGCCCTTACCTCCTCGGGCGTAATGCCACCTTCCAGGTCCTCACAGTCCTGTAAGGTGAGCTTAGGCAATGGGCATCTATTCAGATACTCCCTTTGGGCCTTCTCCGTTGGAGAGTCTGTCCTGTATAGGGAGGAGAAGATTTCCATGAATGTCTGTATAATATCAGGCAGCGCTGAACCCCCATCCCTGTCTGAATTTTCATTATAGTTCTAGTCGTTTCTCTTTCCCTAAGCAGTCTTGCCAGAAGGTGGTCTGCTTTATTTGCTTTCATGTAGAATTTCTGTTTAAGGTAGATCAGCGAGCGCTCAGCCTCCCTCGTTTGCAAGACATCCAACTTGTCCCTAATCAATCGACATTCCCTCCTAACCTTCCCCACAGCGCTGCCATCTGCGCCAGTACTTGTTTTAACTTCTCCTCTTCAATTGTCCCATTTGTTTTTCCCGCCAAGATTTTAGTGCAATATGTGTCCCCCTCAATGTAGCCTTAAACGTGTCCCACTCCATTTGCTGGCTTATCTATGCTGAGTTGTTGTTCTGCAAATATTCCTGGATTTTATCCCTCAATTCCTCACAGAGGGCCCCATCTTTAAGTATATGACCTTGGTACGTCCATCTCCACAGGCCCAGCGCATAGTGCCACAATTCTAAGGTTATAGTTATAGCAGCATGGTCGGCCAAGGCGATCCCGTCACCCTACCCAGTAAGGGCCTTGATACCCACACATAGTCTATCCTCGAGAATGTTCTATGTATGTGGGAATAGAAGGTATATCCCTTTGCCTCCCCCTCAGTTTCCTCACCCATACACCAGTGCTATCTGTGCCATTCTATCTTTCAACGCTGCCGAGTGTTTACTCTGTTTATGAAAGACCCTCGCACTCCTATCCACACAAGGGTCCCAAACCAGATTGAAGTCCCAAACCAGTTTGAATTCAACCTCTGGCAAAGACCTCTAACCTGGATAATGTTGATCTACGAAACCTATCCTGCCCCACATTGGGTGAGTAAATGACCGTCACCGTATAAGTCTCCCTTACACCTTGAAAGGATATTGCTATGTACCTGCCCTCAAAGTCTCTGTCTATGGCCATAACTTGAAAGCCCAAGGTGTCTCAGAGAGCTAATAACACCCCCCCACCCGCCAGTTTTCCCAGGTGTGTTAGATTGATACATTTGATTGCAGCCCTGATTTTTACTTATGTTTGTCCTGCCGTCGCATGTGTGCCTCCTGAAGGGCTAAAATTCCCGGCCTCTCCCTCCTCAGGAACTGCTCCACCTTCTTTCTTTTCAGTTCATGTTTAGGGAGGTAACCTTAAGCGTATCTCCTTGCCCCATAGACATTTTGTGCCCCCGGGGTCCATCTTGTGCCTAGCCTCCTTTGGTTGGGTATCCCCCTTCCCTCCTTTTGCCACCCTTCCCCATCAACTCATTGCTGGGCAGTTCAACCAGCCTCTAGCTCCCTCAACCCGGGAGTTGAGCCCTTGCAAAAGCCCAGCGTACATGTGTGCGGGTCCCCCCAGACCCATGTGAACTTTCCAAAACAGCCTATACCCCAAAACCCTACCCCGGTACCTTCTTCAAAAACCTCCTCCTCCAGGTGGGCTACTCCCTGTGCCCAGTGTCCCCCTTGATCTTCAATGTGATGGGCCCTAGTCGGCGGCAGGAAGGTCACCCTCCCATTCTGCTCCCCCTCGCAGAGGGCTTGGCTGGACCGCTCAAGCCTGCTTTTTCTTGGACCCTTTTGTCATATACTTCGTCCATTCCCACATCTTCCTCTTGGTTGGCTCTTGTCGGTCTCTTGCTCTGCCCAGGAGCCTCCCCCTTGTCAATCTGCAAGATCTACATCCCTTGCTCACAGGTGGTAATTAGTCTCGGTTGACCCTCCCACTCAAACAAGAGGCCAAAAGGAAAGGTCCATCTGTACCGTACGTCATTTTCCCTCAGCACACAGACCACCGGGTCCATCATCTGTCGCTTCGTCAAGGTGACTTGTGCCAGGTTTTGGAAAAGTTGCTGTTCGGATCCCTTGTATGTAATCGCCCTTGACTTTCGTACCACTGCTAAAACTTTCTCCTTCTGTTTGTAGTAGTGCAAGACAATCAACACATCTCTGGGTCTTACTACCGGCTCCCCGCTCTTTGGGCCAACTCTGTATATGCGATCCAGTTTTATCTCAGAACCATCCTCCAGATCCAACAGGTCCGCAAAGGCCTGTTTGGCCATCGAGCACAGCTGTCGCCCAATGCCTCTGCCAGACCTTCCATCCTTACATTCAACATCCTTGATTGGTTTTCCAGGTCCTTGCTCTGGATCTCGAGGTTATGTGTGACCCTAGAGAGATGCTCCACCAACTCTTTAATTTGTTGTGTGTCTGCTACAACTTCTTGTAGTGCATTCTTAGTACTGTCTGCTCTTTCCTCCAACTTTGATATAACCCCCTTTACCACCTGTAGCACCAGCAAAAAGTCCTCTCTCATCTTGCTCATTTGCGTTTGGGTGGTGTTTGTAATTGTATTGCCAGAGCACTAGCGAAGAATCTCCTTGGTGACCACCTGATTAATTACTGTTCACTCGTGGTTCCCTTTCTCTGCTGGGTCCCCCATTTCCGTGTCCATTCGGGGGTCCCCTTCCTTACGCCATAACCTGTTACGCTCACCTGGTATCCACAGGGACACCACCCAGCCAGGTTACGAGCTGGTATGCTTCTCAGCTTTGCCCTGATGTGGTCTGCGGGGAAGGTTCTGCCTTGTGGTAGAATTAGGCGTGCTCTCCGTCCTGCCTTCTCTGCAGGGGCGCGTTGTCTTTCATGGGTGAGTGCGGTTCAGTTACTTCACTGACGCTGGCCCGTTTGATATTGTTCAGGTAGGTCTTATTTCTGTTCTTTAGTTTTGTTGCTATCCTGCATGACTTTCTTTGCTTAAAATGTCTCCTTTTTCTCCCTTAGGTATGCAGAGCTTCAGCGCGGCGAACTGGCTTGGTTGAGCCCCGCTGGTAAATGATGGTGCATTAAGAGCGCTATGATGCGGTAAGTAAGCGCTATGCGCAGCGCTGCAAAGTCTTGCCTTTGCTAACCTGTGTTTTCCTTCCTTGTAGGTCGCGGTGTTCTTCAGCGCGAGTGGAATGTCCGGAGTGGTGCCAGCCGAGAGGCGACCAGCCAGGTAAGCCTTTTGCGCAGTTCGTATTTTGTAAATGTCTCTACAGCTTTCTTTAATGTTGCCTCTATCTTCCTCTTTCAGGTCGTTCTGTCCGGGAGGCGTGCAGATTCGAGGTAGCTGTTCTCAGTAGCTGCAAGTGTTTAAAGATGAAGACTGCAGGTAAGATGCTGCTGCTAATGATATTCCTTTTGTCTCCTTACAGGTTCTGCTTCTCCGAGGTTCGAGGGAATAGCTGGACACGGTGAGCGTCACGTTGCAAGCTGCAACGTAACACAAAGCATGTTCTGCAGTCAGGGTGTGGTTTATATAGCCCAGGTAAAGTAGTACCAGGGAAAGTAGTTCCAGGCCTGCCACACCCAAAACACTAGACCGCATAGCTTGTTTCTTAGGGAACCAAGCTATGTGGATGCCTCCATGTTGGCTGACAATACAATAAAGTAATTCCCAAGCACATTGCTGTTCATGGTGTATGAGCCTGGCGCCATAGGCGCCAGGACTGGCCCCATGAGGGCTTTTGAAGAGGATGCCAGGCTCTAGAGGACCGAGTCCTGACTCCACCTGGCCAATGGGTTAGCCAGAGGGGGTTTTGGGCGAGGGTTGTGACATAACCCCTGTAGATTGCTCTCTTGGGATATCTTAGCCCCCTTCGTCAGGTTGTGCACGTCTTTTCCCTTGCTTTTAGACATTTTGTGCCTCAGCAGCTGCAGCCAGGAGTTATTTGCGACTGTTATTACATATAAAATCCCTGCAAGGTCACGGAAGACCGATTCCGGCTGATCCCCGTACCCCTATTGCTCCTGGTCGGGTGGTCCCCTCTCCCCTGCAGTCTTGTGCAAATCCACTCACTCCTCAACTCCCCTACTCCTCTCACCAGTCGAGGTTCAGCTTTTGCCCGTCTCCTTGGCCTGTCTATTTGTGTCTCCAAGGAGTGGTCCTGCCCTGCAGGGCCCTTTCTTTTCTTACGAGTGGTTTTCCCTCTGTGTACTTGATCCTTGTCAAGGCTGTCTATAGTGTTGCTCCTGACCCCATCCTCGGTTGGGGGGGTCGCCGTCCTCAGCCTCCACTTCGGCAACCTTGCTGTGTCGTTGTGGGTGCAATCCCACAGAGGCCGGGCATTGCTTTGGGCCAAGGCCCCTCTCTGTCCCTCACTCACACCACTCTTTCGCCATCAGTGCCAAACTTTCCAGCGGGTGACCAGCGGTTCCTCGACTTGGCTTTGGGTTGCAGGATTCTTTGCTCCTATCCTTTGTTCGGTGTGAACTCAAGAGATCGACATGGTAGTGGTGTTTTCAGCCTCCTCTTATCCAAAGTTCCCTTCGGGCCAAAACGGAGAGGACCCAATGGGGGATCTGCTCACAAACACACACTCTATACGTGGACCAATCACGGACCATGGTGGTCCCAGGCATTCAGGGCATTCCAGACTCTCTGGCACCCAGGATGTGTATTGGGATCAGACATCCCAATGGAGTCACACACACAAGGCATGCAGAATCCTGCAAAGCCACTGGGATTCGCGGGAAAGTACATGACCAAATAAGGACTCACCCGGGTCGACTCGACCTGGGGTAGGTGAAGGGGCAAGATGGCCAAAGGACAGGACAAAGAACCTCATGGCATGGCCATTTTGGAGCCAGGCCACCTATTCGTGCCAAACGCGGTTAACATGGAAGGAAAGGGTTAAAAATTATGCGAAAGGATAGCTGCCACCAGTCCTGTCCATGACACATCTGCACAGTTCATAAAAAGTCCAGCGAGAGTTTCTAGGGCCTTTGGAAATGACTAGAGACCCAAGTGTGCTGTATGGTAAGATACATTGCACACTTGTTACATGTTGCACAAAAGCTGCAACATGAGGAAAGGACTAAGGGAAACAAAGTCTCCCAGTACTGAAGGCTGTGCTTCTCTGGCAAAGTCAGTCAATGGTGTTTAAACAGCAGCAAAAAGTTTGGGGGTTGACACATGGAGGGAAAATTACATACAATTATGAAATCTTTCCTAACACCGGGTTACCAGCTGCATTTTTAACGGAGACAATCAATTGTGCGGCCTGTCTTTATTTTAATACCAGTGCCATCATGTGTATCGGTCTATCGCTGTATAGGTAGTATGTTTGTGACCAGCTTGTGAAAGATTTTTGTGACCTGGCGGCAGTGATTTGCTTGTTCTCCGTTTTTTGAGTATGGGTTGTAGTCGTCTCTCTCTGGTCGATTTATGTTGTCTTTTTCATTTTTTTTCCATCAGTTGGGCTTCAGTCTCTCCCCAGGATTTACGTTTGTACGACCAGCATGAAATACATTGGCCTCTCAAAAATGTCTTGAAGGCGTCCCACCATCTGTAGGGAAAGTGCCCCGAGATACGGTTTGATTCCCAGAAACTGTCTATGTCATCTTGTAGATGTGCTAGGAGATCTGGGTATTGTAGAATGCCTAGGTCTAGACGCAGAGTCGGGGGCGTATTGTGTCTGGGAGTGTAATTCAAAGGAGTACTGGGGCGTGATCCGAGAGGGTGGTCGGCAGAATTGTACAGTCTGTGACTATGTTTAGTGTGTTGGCTGGGGTCATCCAGTAGTCCAAGCGGGAATTGCTATTGTGTCATTGAGAGTAGAATGTGAAATCTTGGTGATTTCTATGAATATGTCTTCAAATGTCTTTTAGGCGTAGGTCTGTCATCAGTGTTAGAAGGGTTGCCCGCTTCTTTGGGTTTGTGGGGTTGCCGGTAGCAGTGCTCTGGCGGTCTATATCAGGTCAAAGATTACATTCAAATCTCCACCCAGGATGGTTAGATTCCCCATGTATTGCACGCATGATGAGAATGTGCGTGTGAAGAAAGACGGGGTGTCCGTCGTGGGGGTATATATATTCAACAGTGTGATAGGGTGCTGATGGACCTGACTCTGGACAAGAACATATCTTCCCGTCCCTGCAGATGTTCTGTATTTGAAATGAGACCCATTTGTAGATCAACATGGATACCCCCAGTTTTCCCTGATATGGTGAGTGGGCAGTTGTTCCTACCCAGCCACACTTTAATTTTTCAGATTCTGCTTTGTTAATGTGGGTTTCTTGTAGAAATACAATATCTCCCTGTAGGTCCCTCATGTAGTTCAGTATTCGCCTGCATTTATAGGGTGTTCCACCCCCTGAATGTTAAGAGTTACTAAGGTGATTTGGTGTCAAGACTCGAAGATCGCGAGGAACAAGAATACCTCTGTCCCTAAGCAACCAACAGCAAGACAGTAAACACTTGCTGTTCGAGAATTAGGGCCACAGGTGGCAGGAACAGGATACCCAGGTCGTCCGGTTGGCTGCTGAAAGGGAATGATCAGGTTAAATGAACAGGTAATGAAATGCAAGGCACTTTCTCTATAAAAGGAATGTCACCTACCATAAGCCACTAGATGGAATGCAGGAAGTGATGGGGTTAAAACCGCTTTCCTTAGTGGGTAGATAGCAAAGGAGCCAAGGGAGAGGAGAGATGAGGTAGAACTACCACACTGGAAGCACCTGAAGACTAGATGGCAGGTCGGGATGGTAGCGGAATGCTAGAATACAAGGCAAGAGAGTTCCGGTTTCAACTGAGAAAAGGGGAGTTCCAGAAACAGTCCGTGAGCAGTCCGAAGTCTGAATACCAGGTAATCGAAAAGTCCAGACACGGTACCAAGGTAGAGGCAAAAGGAGTCCTTACAACAAGAACCGGAGGTCGAAGACAGAGTAGAGTAACTTGACTAGGAACAAACGCCAGACGCTGTAAGAGAACAGCTGAGAAGAGCTGTTTGATTGATTGGCATTCGTTTTATGATGCGGAGCAAGTCACGTGATCCCATAGTTTGCGTGACGCGTCACGTGTGTCTTGAGAATTCGGGGCGCAACGGTTACCGTTGAACACTGTGGCCAATTGGAGCTGATGCTGCCGTTGGGGGTGTGGCAGTTGCCTGAGCGCCATGCAACACTGTGTCCCGGGGAACAGAGGGCCGCTTCTAACGTTGCGTACCAATTGGAGCCAGTGCTGCTGTTGGGGGCGTGGTGGTTGCCTGAGCGCCACGCAACGTTGCCTCCTGGGGGACAGATGGCTGTTTTCGACGCTGCATACCAGAAGTGTCCCTATTCCACAGTACATGCATGTGCCACGGGAGTCGCCACTTATGATAAACACGGTGGCTTCTCCCATGACGTCCTCTCCAATGACTCCCCCAACCGCGGGAACAGAGACCCTATGATGGTAAGTGCGGTGTGTGCGTGATCGTGAACGGATATGTGTCCTTGGGTGAGTTTGGGACTTAACAAGCGACTGTGTGCATGACAGAATTCCCCCCCCCAAAAGGCCCACAACCACGTGGGCAGGAAGGGTAATCACAATGAAACCAGGATACCAGTCGAGGAGCATGGACATCAGAAGCAAGCTCACAGGACCTTTCCTCTGGGCCAAAACCCAACCAGTCCACCAAGTAATACAGACGGCCCCTGGAGAAGCGTGAACCCAAGATGGCACTAACCTCGTATTCATCAGCACCGTTGTGCACAACAGGGGACGGAGGCGTGGTTAGCCTTGAGGCAGCGGGACAGGTTTTTAACAGGGAGGTGTGAAAAACGGGATGAATGCGCCAAGAGGAGGGATGGGACAAACGAAAAGCCACTGGATTCACAACATGTGTCACCTTGTATGGACCCACAAAATGAGGCAGAAGTTTGAGCGAACCAGGTAAGTGTAGATGTCTAGTGGAGAGCCATACTCTATCCCCTGGGGCATGTGACAGAGCTGGGGTGCGTTTCTTATTGGCCGCAACCCTCATGCTTTCCTGTGCTTCGAGAAGGTAAGTGTTTGTGAGTGAATCAGGGACAAGTTCCGAGCACAAGCAATAGCAGCGGGGGCAGTAAGGCCAGAAAGATCAGGGATCGGCAATGTGCGAGGATGTTGACCATACATGAAAAAGAAAGGGGAATTACCTATGGAAGAATGCGGGGCATTGTTATAGGCAAACTCGGCCAGATGTATCAATTGATACCAGGATTGCTGATTCTGGAGGGAGAGGCAACGTAAATATTGTTCCATGACCTGGTTCACTCTCTCAGTCTCTACGTCTGTCCGTTTCAGGGTGATAAGAAGAGGAGAAACAGACGTCGATGCCCAGTAAGTTGGTGAGTGCTTTCCAGAATTTAGATGTGAATTGTGTGCCACGGTCCGATATGAGGACTGCAGGCAACCCAAAAAAACAGAAGACCTCCCGAAAGAACATTTCAGCTAGTTTGGGGGCCGTGGGGAGACCAGAGCATGGGACAAAACGTGCCATTTTGGTGAAGGATTCAACAACAACCCACACTGCATCTGTAACGCTCACCTGAAACTCTGCGGGAACCTTCTGGAACTCCAACTGACTTCTACCTTCCTGGGAACTAGACACTGAATTTCTGTGAAGAAAATAACAATTTTCCCTTCCTTAGTTTTCTCTTGTAAAACAGAAGGTCAAAACTGGTAATATGGGAGCCAGCAAATATCTCACCTTGGTATTTAATTAGTTGAGCTCTCCATCCTGTTCTATACAGGGGCGCAAGTTCTGAAGATGGGACACTAGATAACAGTTTCTTTTGAAAGGGACTAAATGGCACTAAAACAATGACATAAACCCAATGCTATTTGAACCTACAAGGGGCCAATAAGCTGAGGTGTAATGCAAATGTAGAATTACAGAAAAAACTACCTAACTACACTACGGGACGGAAATAGGAAAACACCTCATCACTGAGCGTAATATGAATCTTAGCGTGACCAAAAAATATCTGACTAGAAAATCAGCTTCCAAGACAAAACTCCACAGGAAAGGGCGCGAACCCGCTAAAAACAACGTAATATCCTGACAATGCGTGAGGAATTCAAAAACATTCATACACAACTTCAATGTATCTGATAAGGCAACAAAAACAGAGCAAATGTATTTGCATATATTAGGTGTACTTGCGTGAGAGAAAACTGCTACGAACTGAGAGATGAGGAGACCGCTATGACAGGACTTCAACTATGGACTGTGACTGAGCCGGGAACGGCAGCAACTGGAAAACACAGGAAGGGAGCTGATAACTAATTAAAGTTACTCAAGGAATGAATGGAATTATCTGTGGACAAGGTATATTGAGCGGTGACAGGGAACGGAGGTACGCGGCGAGCGTTCAGTCTGAACTCAGACAAACGACGCGAAGCGTGAGCCTCCTGAGGGGCGGGGCTTAAATAGCTGGCACATGAAAACAACTAGACCCGCTAACTATCTGACCAGAGGCGCCACCTAGCGGCCATTAAAGAAACTCAACCAACCATTAATATGGGGAGTTAGAATCAATAACTAGCTAGGGCAAATAAATTCCCTATGAACCTGCAACTCTTAGGACAAGTATGGGAAAATAAACTAACCTGTGGTCATGACAGTACCCCTCCTCAAAGACTCTCCTCCCGGTTTATTGGGGTGATTCTGATGAAACCTTTTTAACAATCTAGTGGCATGTATGTTTTCTTTAGGTTCCCAGGATCTATCTAAGGGACCGTAACCCTTCCAGTCAATCAGATACAAAACCTTGTGCCTGACAATCTTGGAGTCTAAAATATCCTTCACTTCATATTCAGATTGATTGTTGATTGTCTTCAAACTCAACGGGAGCAGGAGCTGGTTCTAAACGAGTATCTGGCGTTGCTGGTTTCAGTAAAGACACATGAAAGACTGGATGAATTCGCATCTTCCGAGGAAGGGTCAATTTCATTGCCACTGGGTTGATGATGGCTTCGATGGAGAACGGACCCAAAAATCGAGGAAGAAATTTCTTTGAACCTTTCAACATCAAATTTCTGGAGGATAGCCACACAGAGTCTCCGACTTGAAACCTAGGAGCTACACTTCGATGGCGGTCAGCAAACTTCTTCTGACTTTCCTTGGTTGCGGACAAGCTAGCTTGAGCCCTAGTGTGGGCCGTTGAGATGAATTCATGGAGAGTTTTCACAGCAGGCATCTCTAAAGGTTCTGGAGGGTCAAAGGCTGAAGTTCGAGGATGTTTGCCATGTAATGTATAGAATGGAGTAAGCCCAGTAGAGGAATGAGTTGAATTGTTGTAAGCATATTCTGCCACCCACAATATATCCAACCAAGAGTCTTCTGTTTGGTGAAGCATGCATCGTAAATACTGTTCTAAGGTCTGGTTGGTGCGCTCCGTCTGACCATCGGTTTGGGGATGATGGCTGGTGGATAGTCGAACATCAACCTTGGCCAGAGCACAACATTGCCTCCAAAATTTAGAAACAAATTGACTACCTCGGTCTGAGATTACAATGGAGGGAAAACCATGCGCCTTAACAATATTCTCCAGAAATATCTTGGCCAATCCAGAAGCTGTCGGAAGTCCTTGGACTGCGATAAAATGTGCCATCTTGGAGAATAAGTCAACCACCACTAGAATGGTGTCAAAACCCCTACATGGAGGCAGATCGGTAATAAAATCCATTGACACGGTATGCCAAGGACTCGGTGGTACATCCAAAGGTTGAAGAAGACCGGCCGGTCTTTTCTTAGTATTCTTATTTTGTGCACAGGTTCCACAGGTTTGAATAAATTGAATGACATCTTTGCGCCATGTAGGCCACCAGTAGTGTCTCTTGATTTTTTCCAAAGACTTTGTGACCCTGGATGTCCCTCAATCAAGGAGCTATGGTAGTTAGCAATTACTTGTCTTCTCAATTCTTCAGTAGGTAGGTACAAGCGATTTTGATAATGCGGGATATCCTCCTGCAGGGTGAATTGATCGCCTCGATTTGTCCAGGTAAGCAGCTCTTCAGGAACCACATTCCTCTTGACTTCCTTCAGCAGTTCTTCATGAAAAGGGTCTGAAATGTTTAGCAATCCTAAAACCCTGTCTCCAGCAATGATGTTGTTTGGAACTTGGGGAACAAAGGTCTCATCTTCATTGCCAATCCCGGACAAGGCGTCGGCCTTCCCATTTCGAACTCCTGGCCGAAAAGTGATGACAAAGTCGTACTCTGCGAAGAATAAAGCCCATCGCAGTTGTCTAGCCGATTGGGCCTTGACTGAGCGGAGATACTGCAAGTTTCGGTGGTCAGTAAGGATGGTGACTGTGTGTTGGGCACCTAGCAAATAATGTCTCCATTCCTTTAAAGCGCACTTGATTGCCAACAGTTCCCTGTCTGTAATGGTATAATTTCGTTCTGCAACTGAAAATGTTTTTGACCAAAACGCCACTGGATGCAAAACTTGAGTCTGTGGATCTCGTTGAGACAAAACAGCCCCCATGGCAGCAATCGAGGCATCTGTCTCTACAATAAAAGGTAAGTCAGGACGAGGATGTCTCAAAATAGGAGCCTCAGTAAACTTGGACTTGAGAGTCTGAAAAGCAATGGTGGCCTCTGGTGTCCAGGCAAACTTCTGGTTCTTTTTAAGCAAAGACGTGATTGGATGAACCAACTGTGAGAAATTTTCCACAAATCTTCTATAGAAATTTGCAAAACCTAAAACACTTTGGACTCCTTTCACCGAAGTTGGAACTGGCTATGAAAGAATTGCCTCTACCTTACGAACATCCATCTTCTCTCCTTGAGAGGACAGCACAAACCCTAGAAACTCTACTTCAGGAACATGAAATGAACACTTTTCCATCTTCACAAAAAGGGAATGCTCTCGCAATCTTTTCAAAACTGCTGAAACGTGATTCACATGCTCCAAGGGGGTTGCTGAAAAGATCAAGATATCGTCAATATATACTACTGCGCAGACATCGAGCAAATCTTTCAAAACGTCATTCATAAAGCACCGAAATGCTGCTGGAGCGTTGCATAACCCGAATGGCATGACTTGGTATTCAAAGAGGCCATACTTTGTGCGAAAAGCAGTCTTCCACTCGTCGCCTTCCTTCACTCGGATCAGGTGATACGCCCCTCTAAGATCCAGCTTGGTGAATATCTGAGATCCTTTAATTTGGTCCAACAAATTTGAAATGAGGGGAATAGGATATCGATTCTTGACAGTAATCTGGTTGAGTGCTCGGTAATCGATGCAAGTACTGAGATCGCCTTCCTTTTTTGCATCAAAAAAAAGAGGTGAAGCAGCAGGAGACTTAGAGGGTCGGATGAAACCATTGGCTAAGTATTGGTCTAAGTATTTCTTTAGGTGAGCATCTTCTTTCTCCGTTAGTGAATAAATCCGACTACACAGAATTTCACTTCCAGGAAGAAGATCAATCTGACAATCATAGGGCCGATGTGGAGGAAGCTCCTCGGCCAATTTCTCTTCAAAGACGTCTCGAAATTCTGCATACTCGTGAGGTAGTAAGCCGATGATTCCTAACGTTGATACAGAGACCTTCTCCATTAAACGGGAATCATCCTCGGTGTTTGTTTTACAGCAAGATTCTCTACACTCAGCAGCAAAGGTCAAAGACCGAGTTCGCCAATCAATCCTTGGGTTATGTTTCTCCAACCAGGGTAAGCCAAGTATAATTTGGAGTTGGGGAGCGCTAATAAGGTCGAACATGATTCTCTCTTCATGTTTTCCCTGACAACACATAATAAGGTTCTCCGTGCATTGAGTAACAGGACCTGAAGCCAAGGGCGTACCATCGACTGCCGATACATTTTCAGCTTCGTGCTTGTTCGTACGAGGAAAACCCATCCTAGTTGCCAAATCGATATCCATATAATTCCCAACTGCTCCACAATCAATGTAGGCTTGCAAAGTCTGCATTCTGGTGGGCTGTTTCGTACTGGATAAGGTAATGGGAAAAACAAAATGTGAGGTCACAAAACCTTTTTCCATGCTCGACAAGTTGACCTCTACACTTGTCGGGCACTGGAGTTTTCCGAACCCGAGTCCTTCTTGTCTGGGTTAACACCTCCTATAGGCTTCCTGGAAGGTTTAATAGGACACTCCTTGAGAAAATGACCAGCCTTACCACAGTAAAGACACAACTGTTGTTGGCGTCTCTTGTCTCTTTCAGCTTGTGATATCGGTCCTCTGACAGCTCCCAACTGCATGGGTTCAACGGAACTCTCTGAACTGGTTCTCAACTGATTTTCCTTGGGGCGCACAAAATAAGTTCTGTTTTCTGAACGAGAGCGATCCATTCTTCTGTCTTGCAATCTTTGGTCAAGTTGTACCATTAAATCAATGAATTCTGCAATTGCTTCTGGAGGATTCACCACCTGATCCAGGACGTCCTTCAATTCATTACGTAATCCTCTCTGAAATAAGGTGGTTCTTTTCTCTGTGGGCCAATTTGTTTCTGCCACCAATCTGTTAAAAGTTGCTACATATGCCAACAATTCCTGGTTACCTTGGCGAAGTGAAAGCAACTCATTATCCCGAGCCTGACCCTGAGCATGACGTGCAAACAATTTCTCCATCTCCTTCTGAAAATCTGCAAGATTTCTCAAAATCGGATCATCCCTATTTACTAACGGAATTGACCAATCAGCTGCATAACCACCCAAATAACAAGCGACTGTGTGTGCATGACAGAATTCCCCCCCCAGGAAGGGTAATCACAATGAAACCAGGATACCAGTCGAGGAGCATGGACATCAGAAGCAAGCTCACAGGACCTTTCCTCTGGGCCAAAACCCAACCAGTCCACCAAGTAATACAGACGGCCCCTGGAGAAGCGTGAACCCAAGATGGCACTAACCTCGTATTCATCAGCACCGTTGTGCACAACAGGGGACGGAGGCGTGGTTAGCCTTGAGGCAGTGGGACAGGTTTTTAACAGGGAGGTGTGAAAAACGGGATGAATGCGCCAAGAGGAGGGATGGGACAAACGAAAAGCCACTGGATTCACAACATGTGTCACCTTGTATGGACCCACAAAATGAGGCAGAAGTTTGAGCGAACCAGGTAAGTGTAGATGTCTAGTGGAGAGCCATACTCTATCCCCTGGGGCATGTGACGGAGCTGGGGTGCGTTTCTTATTGGCCGCAACCCTCATGCTTTCCTGTGCTTCGAGAAGGTAAGTGTTTGTGAGTGAATCAGGGACAAGTTCCGAGCACAAGCAATAGCAGCGGGGGCAGTAAGGCCAGAAAGATCAGGGATCGGCAATGTGCGAGGATGTTGACCATACATGAAAAAGAAAGGGGAATTACCTATGGAAGAATGCGGGGCATTGTTATAGGCAAACTCGGCCAGATGTATCAATTGATACCAGGATTGCTGATTCTGGAGGGAGAGGCAACGTAAATATTGTTCCATGACCTGGTTCACTCTCTCAGTCTGTACGTCTGTCCGTTTCAGGGTGATAAGAAGTGGAGAAACAGACGTTGATGCCCAGTAAGTTGGTGAGTGCTTTCCAGAATTTAGATGTGAATTGTGTGCCACGGTCCGATATGAGGACTGCAGGCAACCCAAAAAAACAGAACACCTCCCGAAAGAACATTTCAGCTAGTTTGGGGGCCGTGGGGAGACCAGAGCATGGGACAAAACGGGCCATTTTGGTGAAAGATTCAACAACAACCCACACTGCATCTGTAACGCTCACCTGAAACTCTGCGGGAACCTTCTGGAACTCCAACTGACTTCTACCTTCCTGGGAACTAGACACTGAATTTCTGTGAAGAAAATAACAATTTTCCCTTCCTTAGTTTTCTCTTGTAAAACAGAAGGTCAAAACTGGTAATATGGGAGCCAGCAAATATCTCACCTTGGTATTTAATTAGTTGAGCTCTCCATCCTGTTCTATACAGGGGCGCAAGTTCTGAAGATGGGACACTAGATAACAGTTTCTTTTGAAAGGGACTAAATGGCACTAAAACAATGACATAAACCCTATGCTATTTGAACCTACAAGGGGCCAATAAGCTGAGGTGTAATGCAAATGTAGAATTACAGAAAAAACTACCTCACTACACTACGGGACGGAAATAGGAAAACACCTCATCACTGTGCGTAATATGAATCTTAGCGTGACCAAAAAATATCTGACTAGAAAATCAGCTTCCAAGACAAAACTCCACAGGAAAGGGCGTGAACCCGCTAAAAACAACGTAATATCCTGACAATGCGTGAGGAATTCAAAAACATTCATACACAACTTCAATGTATCTGATAAGGCAACAAAAACAGAGCAAATGTATTTGCATATATTAGGTGTACTTGCGTGAGAGAAAACTGCTACGAACTGAGAGATGAGGAGACCGCTATGACAGGACTTCAACTATGGACTGTGACTGAGCCGGGAACGGCAGCAACTGGAAAACACAGGAAGGGAGCTGATAACTAATTAAAGTTACTCAAGGAATGAATGGAATTATCTGTGGACAAGGTATATTGAGCGGTGACAGGGAACGGAGGTACGCGGCGAGCGTTCAATCTGAACTCAGACAAACGACGCGAAGCGTGAGCCTCCTGAGGGGCGGGGCTTAAATAGCTGGCACATGAAAACAACTAGACCCGCTAACTAACTGACCAGAGGCGCCACCTAGCGGCCATTAAAGAAACTCAACCAACCATTAATATGAAGAGTTAGAATCTATAACTAGCTAGGGCAAATAAATTCCCTATGAACCTGCAACTCTTAGGACAAGTATGGGAAAATAAAGTAACCTGTGGTCATGACAGCATCATACCCCTTGACTTTGGGCAGATCGGTGACAAAGTCCATGGTGAGGGTGTGCCATGGTCTAGGCGGTATAGGTAGCGGTTGGAGTAATCCAAGTGTTCGCCCTTTTCTGTTTTTGCACTGAGCACATATAGAACAGGTGTTGACGTAGTAATCAACTTCTTTCCTCATAGTAGGCCACCAACACCATCTCTGTAGTAAACCAAGAGTGCGCCTTTGTCCCGGGTGGCCGTTAATAGGGGCGTCATGGGACCATTCAAGAGCCAGGTTGCGCGACTCCAGAGATGGTAAAAAAAAAAAAAAAGCTTATCCAGGTAATATGGAAGACCGTCATGAAGAATCAACCCCCAGTCAGATAGTTGGTCAGGCCGTGTTCTAACACACTGCCAGACAGTGTGCAGGAGGTCGTGAGATGGGGTGAAAAGGCATACTACGTGTTTCTTGTCCAGTATTGTGTCTGGGAATATCAGAAGGGGAACACCCCCAGGAGATCGGGACAGGGCATTGGCTTTCCGATGCGTAACACCAGATCTGTGCTTGATGGAAAAATCGTATGCAGCAAAAAACAGGTGCCAGCGAACTTGTCTGCTGTTCACGCACTTCATGGTAGCGAGATCTTGTAGATTTCTGTGGTCAGAATATACAATGATTTGATGAGTAGCCCCTAAGAGATAGTGTCTCCAGATACTAAAAGCTTATTTGATGCCTAGGAGCTCTTTTTCAGTGACTGTGTAATGAATCTTGGACGAGGTGAATTTAAGGGAATGAAAAGCAACGGGATGCAAACAACCCGTGGTGGGGCATGTTTCTGACAGAACAGCCCCCACGGCAAAGGAGGAAGCGTCAGCTTCTATCACAAACGGTAGATCAGGATTTGGAAGTTTAAGGATTGGTGCTGAAGTGAAAGCAGCCTTCAGTCTGTCGAAGGTTTCCTGGTGTGTATTGGTCCATAGAAATGGTACATGAGGATTGGTGAGGGCAGTGAGAGGAGCCGTGATGTTGGAGAATCCGGATATGAAACACCCATAAAAATTGGCAAAACCAAGAAACGACTAATGCCTTGATGGACTTCGGTATGGACCAGTCCAACACAGCACGGACCTTGGATTCGTTCATGGATAGACCCCGTGGAGAAATGTGAAAACCCAAAAAATCCACACTGTCTACATGGAACAGACATTTCTCTGGTTTAGCATAAAGGGAGTGTCAACAAAGGCGTGAAAGCACTTCACATACATGTCCCACGTGTTCTTGCATGGTAGAGGAATATATCAAAATATCGTCCAAGTAGACGATCACGAAGATGTCAAGGATGTCATTGAAAATATCGTTCATGAACCGTTGGAAAGTTGCAGGTGCATTACATAAGCCAAACGGCATGACCAAAAACTCAAACAACCCATTCCAGGTACAAAAGGCAGTTTTCCACTCATCTCCCTGGCGTACTCTAACCAGATCGTATGCACCCCTGAGGTCCAACTTGGTGTACACTGATGCATGGGTTAAGCGATCCAGTAGGGGGCCGATGAGAGGAAGGGGGTACCGATTCTTGATCGTTATGGCATTCAAACGCTGGTAATCGATACAGGGACGTAGGTCCCCCTCGTGTTTTGGTACAAAGAATGTGGGGCTAGCGGCTGGTGAAATGGAATGTTGTATGTGACCTAGACTCGGTTTGTATGTAGTCCTCGAGTGCCTATTCTTCCGTGGTTGTCAACGAGCATATCCTCCCCTTGGGTATTTCTGCATTTGGCACTAGATCGATCGGGCAATCGTAGGGTCTGTGAGTGGGTAATGTCGCTGCGCAGCCCTTATCAAAGACGTCCTGGAATTCATGATATTCTTTAGGAATCCCAGAAACCGAGGTACTCACTATGTGTTGAGGCGGGTCAATGTCCATGGAAGGGGAATCATCCAGTGCAAGCCGGGCCACTGCCCCTAACAGCTGGGAAGGGGTCTCCGTATCCCTTGTGTGAGAGAGACATGTGGTCTGACAGAATGTTGACTCGAAATACAATCGGCCGGAAGCCCAGTCTATCACAGGGTTGTGAAGACGTAACCAAGGTATCCCAAGGATGAGGCCGAATTGTAGTGTTGCAATCAGATCAAACGTGATTGTTTCCTATGGGTTTCCAGGAGTATCAAGGACAAGGGAGCAGTCTGCTCTCAGATAGGGCCCGAGATTAAGGCTGTGCTGTCTACTGCATGCACTGGCTCAGGTCGTGTCTTTGATTGCAAAGGCAGGTTCAGGGAAAGGGCCAGGGTGTTGTCAATGTAGTTCCCCGTGGCACCAGAATCTATAACAATATGTACCACGTGAGTCGTATCAGGAGAGAAGAAAAGGTCAGCCTGAACTACTATGGGCTTTGTTTCTGGGTGTTCAGACATGGTCAGTCTAGGGGTCTGATCACAGCTCGCCCGTGCCCCCATGGTTAAGGACGAGCTTTCTGAAAACCCGGGGTCTTGAGCCGAGGACGTCGAGGACATTCCTTGATGTAATTACCTTTAAGGCCACAGTAAAAGCAGGCATTTGCCGTCCTCCTACGTTCTCTCTCTGTGGGGGTAATCGGGCTGCAAACCCCCCCTATTTGAATGGGTTCACCCTGAGATGCAGACACGACCGACTGGCCCGAGGAAAAGCCTGCTTCTGATTTCTTTTCAGCCCGTCTAGCATCTACTTGGAGGGCCAGATCAACAAGTTTGTGATAGTGGAACGGTAGTGAGGGTACTACCGCTAGAGCGTCTTTCATTGCATCACTCAATCCTTTGTAAAAGACAACAGCCTTTTTGTTTTCGGGCCATGCGGTCTCTACGGCCAATTGGTTATACCGAGAGATGTAATCAATGAGAGACGTTTTCCCTTGGGCTAGATTTAGTAATTCGAGGTCCCGGGATTGTGCCTTGTGTCTTATGTCGAATACTTTAGTCATCTCTGTTACCAACAGATCAAAGTTATACAAAGCCGGACTGTTACTCTCTAACAAAGGATTGGCACAGGTGGTGGCAATACCGCCCAAATGAGAGAGTAAAAGCCGCTTTGGTAGTTGAATCAGGGAAGGCCTGGGGTTTGCACAAGAAGTGCAGTTTGCACTGATTGAGAAAGGTACGGAATTTATGGGGATCCACCTGGAACTTCTCGGGAGCAGCCAAAGGGAAAGGCGTGGGTATAACAACCTGGGTCGTAATGGTAGGGGGAGACTGAGGACACCTGGGTGCTGGTGCAGGGTCCCCGAATTCAGGGTCAGCAGGTAGAGCATGGCGTTCACTTTGGATTGTGTCAAGACGTTGGTGGATTGCCACGGTGGTGGCACAACACAGAGATGGCTTGGACTAAAGCAGCCACCGGGTCCCCGGCGGAGGGATCCATGCTCCGAGCGATAAAGGCTTCTCAGTCTGTCAAGACTCGAGGAACAAGAATACCTCCGTCTCTAAGTAACCAACAGCAAGACAGTAAACACTTGCTGTTCGAGGATTAGGGCCACAGGTGGCAGGAACAGGATACCCAGGTCATCCGGATGGCTGCTGAATGGGAATGATCAGGTTAAATGAACAGGTAATGAAATGCAAGGCACTTTCTCTATAGAAGGAATGTCACCTACCATAAGCCACTATATGGAATGCAGGAAGTGATGGGGTTAATACCTGTTCCTTCAGTGGGTAGATAGCAGAGGAGCCAAGGGAGAGGAGAGATGAGGTAGAACTACCACACTGGAAGCACCTGAAGACTAGATGGCAGGTCGGGATGGTTGAGGAATGGTAGAATACAAAGCAAAAGAGTTTCGGTTTCTACTGAGCAAAGGGGAGTTCCAGAAACAGTCCGTGAGCAGTCCGAAGTCTAAATACCAGGTAATCCAAAAGTCCAGACACGGTACCAAGGTAGAGGCAAAACGAGTCCTTAAAACAAGATCTGAGGGTCGAAGACAGAGTAGAGCAACTTGAACTATGAACAAACGCCAGACGCTGTAAGAGAACAACTGAGAAGCGCTGTTTGATTGATTGGTGTTCGTTTTATGATGCGAAGCAAGTCATGTGATCCCATAGTTTGCGTGACGCGTCACGTGAATCTTAAGGTTGCGGGGTGCAACGTTAACCGTTGAACACTGTGGCCAATTGGAGCTGATGCTGCCGTTGGGGTCGTGGTGGTTGCCTGAGCGCCACGCAACACTGTGTCCCGGGGAACAAATGGCCGCTTCCGACGTTGCATGCCGATTGGAGCCGGTGCCGCTGTTGGGGGCATGGTGGTTGCCTGAGCGCCGCTCAACATTGTCTCCCGGGGGACAGACGGCTGTTTCCGGCGCTGCATACCAGAAGTGCCCCTATTCTACAGTACATGCATACGCCACAGGAGTTGCCACTTATGATAAACATGGTGGCTTCTCCCGTGAGGTCCTCTCCAATGACTCCCCCAACCTCCCCCAACTGCGGGAACAGAGACCCTATGATGGTAAGTGGGGTGTGTGTGATCGTGACATGATGTGTCCTTGGGCGAGTTTGTGACTTAACAAGCGACCATGTGTGCATGACATTTGGGCCATTGTGTAATTATGCGGGCGAGCCTGTCGGTCTTATAGGGTGACCCAGCCCCTGAATGTTAAAAGTTACTAAGGTGATTTGTGCCATCATGTAATTATGTTGGCGAGCCTGTCGCCGAGCCATGTTGTGTCTACCCAGGATAGTTCCATCATTGGGTTGGCAAAAATTGAGCACCCCATTTGTCGTATTCCCCAAAATTCAATTTGGATCAACTTCTATAACCAAACATAGCATAGGCTTAAACATAAGCCTATAAATAACCATGAACAATAACACTGGGTATGCCAACCAACCAGCACTATCCCAATACTTGGCTGAAGAGCCCATATATGGGGTTTGTGGGTGTGAACCCGAGGGTAGCTACTTTTTCCCACATATTGTAGTAAATCTATGGTTCCTTCCACGGACAGATGTACCTGTCAGGGCACAAGCCAGCCGCAGGTGACGGAGAGTGCAATGATGTGGTACCCTTCTTTTGTCTCTGCGATGTTTGTATGGACAATGTTTTCTCAAGGTTTACGTGGATTGACGACTTGCGATATGCTGCCCACTTCTTGGGGCAGTGGGGTGTTTCTGCTCCATTCCGCTGGGCGAAGTTGACTCTAGAGTCATCCAGTATGCTTTCTTCGATCGGGTTCCCATTGCTGGGGCCTTCTGCCTGCTTTTTGACATTTCTCTTTCGCATGTTGCCGCTCCAGGAGAGACGAGGAGGGGTGTTACATTCTTGTAGCCTCTGCGCCATCGTCCGTTCGTAGTTGTCACTAGATTTTGTTGTTGTAAGAATAGCCACGCCATCTCGGGGTCGTCAAAGGAGTGCCATTGTATGTCCAGATGGATGCACCATATCGCCGGGAATTTGAGGTAATGTCTGATCTGTGGATTTGAGTGCCTCAGTATTGGATTGAAGCTCTTTTGCCGCCTGGACACCTCCATCGAGTAATCATTGTAGATCCTGATGTCGTTTTCTCCAATACGAATTGGAGCCGCGGCTCTATAGGCTTTCAGGATGGCCATCTTGTGCTGAAAGTTTAGGAGTCGCATGGTTATTATGTGAGGGAGATCATTTGGTGCAGGTTTAGGAATCAGTGCTCGTGTACTCTCTCTATGGTATGATCTTGTGTATTGTCCAAGTGCAAGGTGTCTCGAAAGAGGTCAAATACATAGGATTCTAGATCTGATCCTTCTGAGTTTTCGGGAAGGCCGACCAGACGGAGGTTGTTGCATGGAGATCTATTTTCCTGGTCCTCAATCTTTTCTCCTAGCCTCTGCACTTCTCGGATGACCCCATCCAGGACAGTTGCTGCCGTTGTTTGATTGTCCTTGATTGTACTGATGCGTTGTTCGTTGTCAGTCATTCTTTCTGCTTGTGCAGTGAGGAGAGTCTGGACGTCTTGGAGGTCTCTTTTTATATCCTGTACTGTTTTCATTTCCTGGCCTATTATTCTCATCTCGGCCAGTGTGGTTTGGAGTTGCGTCTGGACATCCATTTCTTGCTTATTTCTGTTGCAGCGTCTTGGTAGGCTGCTGGGTTGTGTGGCGCCAGGAGTGTTTGCCAGGCCTTGGGTGTAATGCCGACTACCTGTCACCACCGAACTTGGAACCTCTTCAGCCGTGTATCCCTATGGAAACGCTGGAAAGAGAATTCCCATACTAAAATGGACGCCCATTTGCGCACGGAACGCAGCAATGTCACTTCGCAGGCGTCAAGGTTCCAGAAACCTCGAACTGGAAATAAATGCACTCAGTGACAGGTAAGCTGTGCGTTGCAACTGTCTTCGTGGTCGTGGAACGCTCAGTTCGCTTTTCTCCTTTCCTTGCATTCAGCCTTGTTTGCTCTCCTCTGCCTTGCTCGCTATTTCCAGTACCCCCCTTCTTTCCATTCTGCCTGCAGTCCGGTGCTTCTCTCAGTCCCCAATTCTGTTTCCGTGCCATCATACCCTGCCTCCTGGAGCTCCTTATTTTGGTCCTTACCTGCCTCCCTTGCCCTGCTTTTCATTCTGCTTACTTCACGTGGGCCTTATGTACCTCCGCTCTGGATATTAGTTTGGCTGCTACATTGGTGTCTATCATCGCAGCAAATTCAACTCAACGGCATTGGACTGCACCAGCTTCTAAGGTTTTTTCCCCATGAGGGGATTTTCCTTGAGACCCAGCACTCCGGGTGGCCCCTGCACCCACCCCCCCCCCCCGATTACTCTCACTTGGGTTGCACAGTGGTGGCTTGGAGGGACACGCCTTACCTCCTCTCTCCAAAGTACTCCAAACCCAGTAAGGTAAGGCCTGCCACTGACATTGGGTTTGGTCGCTCTGTTGCATGCCCCCCTCTGCTGTCGCTCTGATGCAGTTTGTTCCTCACGTGCACTGTGGGGGAGGTTTTAGTTAGTGTTTAAGTGTAAGCAATGCGTCCTTGCCAGCCTTTACTGCGTGGAAAAGGTTATTCTTCCAAACTTTGCCTGCTCTATAGATTGAGGAGTCTGGTGTTCATTTGTGACTTTACGCTATTGCTCCTGGAGAAGTTGCATTGACTGGACTGTTTGTGGTGTGCATAGGAGTGTCAGCTTCTCCTTCACATCTACAGCTTGCCCCTGAATACATCTTCGCCGTTGGTGTGCCTGGGGAGGAGGGCCCATCTGCACCGTCCTGAGGGTGTCAGGCTAGGGGGGTATAGCCCCTGGTATTTTGGTTCTAGCCTCGGATATAACCTCAGGAGCTACAACCAAAAGGCTAGTCTAGCCCCCAGTCCCAACAATTCCGACATTAGCATAGCCCCGGGTCTTTTCCAGACCTAGCAACACCCCTGGTGGGCTGGGCCCTTTCCATGTCCTAGGAATCGCGGTAGTGTGCCCGCCCAGATGTGGGGCCGTTCGCGCTCCGCTGTTGACTTACTTGGTATTGAGCCGGGCGAGGGCCATCCTACTGGGTTGTTTTGCCGACCGCAATTATCATGAGCGGATCGGCTCAGGCATTGGAGTCAGCGTGGACGCAGATCTCTCACCCTCCCTGCCTCACACGGGAGACATAGGGCCTCATTACACGGTAGGCGGTAGGGACATACCGTTACCGGTAAGGGATTACCGGTATCGGTAAATCCCCTCCCCAATCACGAACCGGACATACCGCTATTAGCGGCACCGCAAAGTACGGTGGCACTATTAGCGGCAAGCCCGTTAGCGCGCGGCCCCTCAGACCGGAAATAGCGGCATAGCGCTAATATCACGGCATCACGAGCCATGCGTACATGGCAATACCGGCATGTAGTAGACCCAAAGAACCCTTACCGGCAAGGCGCTAATACCGGCATCGCGAACCACACGTTAAAAGAGCACAGCAGAGTTCCCACCTGCCACAGGTGGACAAAATCAGCACAGGTGGAGGCAATGGAGACTGGCAGCACAAAAGAGCACACCACACCCCTCCCCACACCCATTCCCACACCAAGATGGATGCAATACTAGCAGCATTACATGGGCTAGAGGACATGATTGCTGTGCAGCAGCTACAACAACAGGCAGCACAGAGGAGACGCAGGAGGAGGAGGAGGAGGGCAAGACAGGCGCAGCAGGCACCACCAGTGCACCTAGTGATACCACAGAGGCAGCCACCAATTCCCAGGATCAGAGCCAGTCCAGTCAACCTAACCCCTGAGCAGATACCCACCCTGTACCGTCTGGACTGGGATACCATCACCACCATAGTAGACATGATATACAACGACATTGTGAGTCTCATTGACATCCGTACTGCCATCCCCCCTCTACTGAAGGTAGTAACAGTGCTCCACTTCTTGGCCACAGGCACCTACCAGCATACGGTAGGTCAGATGCATGGCATATCACAACCAGTATTCTCACGCACACTGAACCAGGTGCTCGATGCCCTCCTGCAGCACACAAGTCAACACATATACATGCCACGGACTGCCCAGGAGATCTCCAACACCAAAGTTGGCTTCCATTCACTGGCAGGCATCCCAAGTTGCATCGGGGCCATCGACTGTACCCATGTAGAACTGGTGGTCCCACATGCCAATGAGGTAGTGTACCGTAACAGAAAGCAATACCACTCCATCAACGTCCAAATGGTATGTGACTCCAATAAGATCATCACACATTGCTGTGTCCGATATCCCGGTTCAACCCATGATGCAATGGTCCTGCGGAACTCGACAATACCACGATACATGGAGCGACATGCTGGACAACGTTCGTGGCTACTTGGTGAGTAGCAGGCCGACCACATGTCAGTGTGATGTGGATTGTGAGTGGGGGGGAGATGCATACTCCAACTGGGCGTGAATGGGGGGGGGATGCATACTCCAACTGGGCGTGAATGGGGGGGAGGGGGGGAGATGCATACTCGAACTGGGCGTGAATGGGGGGGGAGATGCATACTCCAACTGGCCGTGAATGGGGGGGGGAGATGCATACTCCAACTGGGCGTGAACTGGTGTCATGAGAAGAATGGACATACATATTTGCATCACTGTACAGTGAGGCAGCCCACAATGGACCAGAAACAAAACCACATGCTGGAAGTGAGTGCCACGGCAAACATATCAATCCATTACGCCAAACAGGCCATTCCAAACAACATGCACACCGCACAACACACCATTTCCCCATTACACAAATCAGCAACATGCATATCAAAATCACAACTGAAATGTACGCTGAACAACATCAGAAATGGTCCGCGCACATGAGTGCATACAAATGGATCCCCTGTAGCCATTGTGGTGAGGCACACCCGTACCCCACCACAGAATTGCCATCAAACAGCATGGGGACATCAACTAAGGAATGGCAGTGTACTAGCAGTGTGGCACTAACGTTGCCAGGGCCAGGAAACACAAATCACTTAAACTCTGGCGGGACATGGCAATCCCTGCTGTATGCATGCATGGTGCATGTCCACTTGCAAGGACCACCTCACCTTCCCACATTGCAGTTACCCTGATTGCCATACGTGCTTGGATCAGTGGATGTCGTTGAATATGCAATGTTTGTTTGTATGATATGTGCACGCTCCACATTATGTAGACACTTACACATACCCATTGTTGCACCCATGCAGGTGATGCAGGTTATCCCCTGAATAGGTGGCTCCTTACCCCTGTGCGGAACCCACAGAACAGGCACGAAGAGGACTACAATCATGCACACACCCGTACCGGCGTGGTGATCGAGCAGACATTCGGCCTATTGAAGGAACGCTTCCGGTGCCTCAGCAGGTCGGGCGGGGCACTCCTGTACGGGCATGAGAAGGTGGGCAAGATCACCATGGCATGTGTCATGCTTCACAATATGTGTATCAGACGGAATGTGCCAATGCCCCCTGACATAGAACTGCGACCACCGTCTGAGGATGATGACGGGGATGAGGATGGAGGAGAGGGGGCTGCAGGTCATGCAGGTGGCGATGCCCATGAGGGACGTGCTGTGCGGCAGCACCTGATAGACCATTGTTTCTGATGCACATGGATTAGGAGGGTGCAATTGGTGTTCAGCTCAGGGCACAGGGTGTATGGAGGACATAAACACAGTGCACCCTTCAACAATAAAGCACACATACACAATGATCAATGTCAAGTCATGTGATTATCCATGCCATTACGTGTGTATTGAGCATTATGACATTCAAACGTGCATGTACCCACCACCCCAACAACCCTCACCCCCCTCCCCCCACAACTCCCCCAAACGCCCTCACCCCCCTCCCCCCACAACTCCCCCAAACACCCTCACCCCCCTCCCCCCACAACTCCACCGAACACCCTCACCCCCCTCCCCCCACAACTCCACCGAACACCCTCACCCCCCACAACTCCACCGAACACCCTCACCCCCCTCCCCCCACAACTCCACCGAACACCCTCACCCCCCTCCCCCCACAACTCCACCGAACATGGTGTGCACATCAGTGCTGCATTAGTTCCCAAGTGTCAACAGGGACAGGCTGGCCCTACTTCCCTCCTCCACTACCACCATTGGGGGGTTGTGAGTCTGACCGCCGCAAGGACCGGCTGGACCTGCGCAGGATGGTTGTCTGGTCGGAGCTAGTAGACGAGGGGGTGGCTGGTAGATCTGCTCCCTGTGAGTGACGCATGCTCTCCATCGCCTCAGCAATGCGCGTTAGGACCTGCCTCACAGCGGCCATCTCGTCACATAGGCGCGTCGTGTTGCTGTCCATGGCAGCTTTCATGTCCCTTGACAACACCCGGATCTCCTCCCTGGTCGAGGCAGCCTCGCTCACTTGCCGGGCAACCAGGGCATTGAGCTCCTCCTGGCGCTGGCGTATCAGGCTCATGGTGTCGTCTGCGGCCCTGCCCCTGTTACTCCTCGGCGCAGCTTGCTGCATGTGGCCGGCATCAGGTGAGCTCACCACGGGACTGAATGACCCATCCATTGCATCTCCGGCATGCACCTCATGGATGCTGCCATTGGATGTGTTGCATGGGCTGTGGAGTGGGGACAGCTGGGTGCTGGGTGTACGCTGCCCTTCCGGTGTCGGACATGGGTCGTCCACATCACTCATAGGTGCCGTGGCTGCTGCTTCCCCGACGGAGCTATTGGCTGCGGACGGCGTGCCTTCTGGCACTGGCTCCTGAGTGGTGGGGGTGGGTGGTGGGGGTGCTGCCACAGTGTCGGATGGCATTTCGACCCTTGGTGTGGTCGTTGCGTGGGTGGCTTTTGAACGCTGGGTCACTCCAGATATCCCAGTGCCCCTCGATGTACTGGGCCTGGTGCCTGCATCCTTTCCCTTGGCCTGCTTTTTGGGTGGTGGGGCCTGCGTTGCAGAGTCCAGCTCCTCACTGTCAGATTGTGACCCTGTGGGGGAGCAAGACAGGGATAACATCAGTGATGGGTCAACGTGCATCATGCATATGTTGTTGTTGCTGCAGTTCTTTGGATTTGGACATCTAGTTTGGGCCTGCAGGTTGTTGGCCAGATGGGTGGGTCATCCGGACATGTATCAGGGTGACACGTGTGTGAGGTGCTGCATGCATGTGGTTGTGTGGGGATGTGCAGGGCATATATGCAGGGTTGTGTACATGTGTGTGTGATGACCCCATCCATTAGCTGATTCCCAATTCACATTTGGGGGAGGGACTCATGCTTGGCATTGCTGTGTTTTGCGTGGTCACTCACCTCCGTCTGACGTTGTTGCCACACCACACTCCATTCGGCCCACTCCCTCGATGGATTCTATGCCAATGGTGCTGGCACATGTCTCCTCCCACTCCTGCATCTTCATCGGGGATCCACCTCCGCCTCCTGTGCCCATGGCCAGATTCCTGTTGGCCGATAAAATGCTGCGTACACGGAGGCGCAGATCATCCCACCGATTGCGCACGTCCTTTACGGTGCGGGGGGTGGAGCCCACCGCACTGACTTTCTGCGCCACCTCAGCCCAGATTTCCTTTTTTCTCAGGAGTGCCGGGCGCCGCATGTCGCTAGCGAACACTACGTCTGCATTTGCAGCCAGGGTGTCTGCCAGCATTTTCAATTCCTCGTTTGAGAAGCGTTCTTTGCGCTGGCGCGCATCGGCTTTCTTTAGGGCCTTGGGCATTGTTTGTTCTTGTGGGATGTGGTTTTGCCAGTCGTGGTGTTGCTGCAGGTCCTGAGTGCAGGGGATGGCAATGGATTGTGTTTTTAAAGATGGCCGCCGGGCTCTTTCCCGTTCCGGTGCGATGATGCTATTTCCGGTTCCGATGTTTTACGGTGACCGCTAATAGCAGTGACCGCTAACAGCGGTGACCGCTAATAGCGTGCAGCATGAGGGCGGAGGTGCTATCAGCACTTTGGTCGGAGCCGGTAAGGTGCTTTTGCGCCATGGCGGTAGGGTCATTTACCGGCATGGCCCTATGCGCGTGTCCGCTAACTCATAATGGAACGCTATTAGCGGTCTCCTACGATGGCGGACACGCTAATAGCGCCATGACGGTAAATCACATTTTTTAGCGCCTACCGTGTAATGAGGCCCATAGTCTGTGGGCCAGTTTGCATGTCAGTTGCGGGGATCGGTGGGGGTAGGGGAGGTCGGGGTTACCATCTGTTGCATGCGTTTCGGGGTCGGGTCTTGCCCGCTGATGTCCGTCTGTGTTCCCTGCTGGTGCGCGGGTGTCTCCAGCGCTATACTGCGTGGCTTCGCTTCAGCATTGCCTGGTGGAGCTCAGGTGCAGGCCGCTACCCGTGGGACACTTCTTCGCCCCTCTACCATGGGCTGTCCGGCTCAGGCGTTTGTGTCAGTGGGAATCTCGCCCTCCTCGCCTCGTATATGAGGTGCACTGCAGGCCGGTTCACATAATTGTCAGTTGTGAGAGACTATCGGGCCACCACCTGCATGACGTGTTCTGGGGTCGGGTGATCAGGTCCTTTCCCCCTGATGGTTGCTTTCATCCGCCACTGGGGCGCAAGGGTCTCCTGCGCGTTACTGCGTATCCTTGTTGTCGGGAGGCAGGGTTTGCCATGGTATTGCCTGGGGCAACTGAGGCGTAGGCCGCCATCCGCGATAGGTTTCCTCGTGTACGGTGGTTCTTCTTTTTTTGCCATTGTAATCTCTGTTTAGGCGATTGGAGCGTTCCGAATGGGTGTAACGTGACGGTTTATGCCGCCTCTGCAGGAGCGCCGTCAGCACGCTGTCATCTTGCTCGGGCTCTCGAGCGCCGCCCATCATAATCCCTTTTTAATGAGTCTGAGCACCCCTGGACACCCTTGCCCTCTCAGAGCGCCAGCCCCCCAGTTTCACGACCACTGGTCTATGTGTCTGGCTCAGGGGCACCCAGGGCAGGCACACAGTTGCTGGGGATACCCAGCAATGATAGTTCATGCCACTGTCACGCGGGCCTCCAAGGCAGGGGGCACCCTGCTGCATTCAAGATCACCTAGTATGATAGGGGAGCTGGGATCACCCAGAAGACAGTTGCTTGCTCCGTGGGCACACAGGCCAGTGGAATACACAGGCCGTGTGCACACGGCAACAACCCCCACAATCAATGATATTGATATGAGTTTGTCACTCTTGGAGTCTGCCGCAGTTCTGGCAAACATGCCAGCGAGGCTCCTTTTATTAACAGCGGGTCATGATGTAACCATGAACCACACTTTTAAAAGGGCCACACCATACTCCTCCTTTTCCATTAAAAAACCACAAGGATAAACGCCAAACATGTGAATCAACAGTACAGCCTTGGGTGCATTCTAGTCCATGCACCCATTCTGTCACAGGAAGCAAGTGGCCCTCTCATTACCTGGCAATCCTAAATCCCAGGGTCAAACGCCTCCCCACGTGGAATCTTGATCCAGTCCTTCCCCGCCTGCTGGTGATGACCCGGATCACCTTCGTGGGCACAAAATAGGAAGAACACATCCTCGTCCTCATCTTCATCCCATGCTGGGTCTCTTTCTTCTGGTGACACCAGCTGAGCCACCGATGGTCTAAGCGGTCTCCTTCCCTCCGCTTGTAGAGGATCCTCCCTTGAGTAGGTGGCTGGTACTGGTGAGACTGGTGTGGCCGGTGATGGGGCAGGACAAACTCTCACAAAAGGGTCCTCCTTTCTGCATCTGTGTCCTTTGGTCACTCACACTGTGGGCATAGCACTGTGTCTCCCACACCTCCATCTTTCAGCACCACTCCCCTTTCTTGAAGGTCTTGCTTCCCTGCCATTTTCCATTTTCCTATGGCACATACATCCTTCAGCTTCACTTGCTGCACGGAGTCCTCCAGTTTCACCCGCTGCATGGATACATCCATGGCGGACAATCTTCTGTCAACTCATGGGTACAGCCCAACTCTAGGATCCTGGCCAATGTTGTACCAGGCTCTCTAAGGACATGCTTCCTCAGTTTAACCGAGCTGCAGGCTAGATGATTTGTTGCCTATTCTCATCAACCTCATTGTTGCCCAATGCACAGGATAGTGCAATGTGCGGCAGCCTTCCATGGAATGCGTCCAGGCTTTCTCTGTCTTCCTGCCTTGCTAATCTCAATCTGAACCACTCATAGTCGTGGTTGATAATGGCCATGAAATACTCATTCAGCATCTCAATGGCAGCGGCATACGATAATTCTCTAGGCCGCAGTGTTTTGAACAGAGGGGCCCCCTGAATATAGCAAGGCCATCCTTTTCGCCCGCTCACCGATTTCAAAAACCTCAAAATAGAGCTCAAGATTTTCAACCCATGCGGTCCATCGAGGTACAAGGGTAGCTGGTGCTTCCACTATGTCGAATCCACTCAGAGGCGCTAGTTGTCCTTGTTGACTTTGCGCACCACTAGCTGTCTGTGCTCCATCTCCAGCTGTCTGTGCTCCATCTCCATTGTCTCCCATGTCGTCTTAACCAATGATATGATACGATAGTTTATAGCACCTATACACAATGTGTTTCAAAGCGCTTCACGGCAAGGGACGGTACAAGGGGAAATACAATGACATTCTTATAAGCCATGAACAACAAGAATGTGAAATTAACTGTCGTACTCGGCCTGACGACATTTCAGATAGTGCAAGAGCTAAAACACAGATAGGAAGGAAATGGGAAACAGACATGCGACTACCGTACTAGTCCTGATGACATGTCTAGTAGAGCCGGAGATTAACGAGAGGTGAGGGGGGTGGGAGAAAGGAGGTAGAGGAATAAAACAAGCAACTATCGTACTAGGCCTGGCGACATTTCAGATAGTGCTGGGGGGGGGACCAGTAAAGGGAGGGGGGAGGAGACAAACATTTGTTGCTATCATACTAGGTCCAGGGACAACTCTGATAGAGTATGTGCATAGAAAATAGTAAAGGAGGTCAGGAAGAGAGAGGAGAAAACAGAATAAAACAGTAAGAAAAGAAAACAATATATATATGTATATACATATAAATAAAACGCAGGTGGCAACGCTCCTATGCCCTGTGCACGTACCCAAACCAGCGTGCCACAGTGTTACCGTGGGTGTCTCAATGGCTCGTCACCCCACTCCCTTCCACAGATGATGTAGGCTGGCTTGAAGCGTTGTGATGAATCCTGCAGACTCCTCACAAAGATCCTACCTAATCTCCTCCCAGTTGGCCAGGGAAAGGCAGACACTTTCTGATCCTGACCTGGGGCAGGGGTGTTTTGCAGGAGGAGCACTTGGGAGGAGGGCCCCAAGGAAACAGGAGGACTCTGTTGGGTAAGACGTGCTATTATTTGTCTTCCTCTAGGGAAGAAAGATCAGTGATGTCAAAATATGTAATGGCTTGCTGTCAGAGAGAGCTTTTAACCTCCCAAGTGGAATATCCTAATGTAGGTGAAAACATTCATAACCACTTATGCATTGGGAGAAATGAAACCCCTTTCAAAAACATGGAGGTTCATCGAGCTGGAAGCTCCCCTGGCTCCCAAAGGAATACTAAAGATGAGTCTGTAAATAATACCAATTTAGACCCTAAAAATCTTTATTTCTCTGTAAAGCCTAATCTGCCAATTAAACATTATGATATTCCTTTAGTGAATATAATTAAAGAAAGAAATGATAAGGATATTAAAATTCCCATGAGAAAAGCAGATTCTTACATTATGGACTCCAAACCCCATAATCCCCAAAGTGCTGGGAGGAAGAGGACTGAAGAGGCACGAAACTGCAAAGTGCAGCTTATTAGTGAAAATGACCCACACCTGAGGGAGACTAGGAGGCTTAAAAGGCCCCCTCAGGTGCAGGCCATTAGTAAGAAGGAGCAGAGCAGTAGTCGTAGGTGGAGGAGTTGTGAACTCTCCACGTTGCAGCAGAAGCAGAATCTGCATGAGGAAGACGACACTGGGACCACTGGCGGGTGGTGAGCATTTGCCGGTCCTGAGAGGGTCTTTACCTGCAGAAGCCTTCATTGTAGAGGTCGAACAGTGGGAAGCATTGGCGTTGAAAGCTTTCCCCCTGGAGACCTGAATTACAGAGGCTGCGCAGCGGGGAGTAAGGATTTTAAAAACGTTGCACACAGCAAGGTTCTCTCCGCTGGTAGGCAAGCACCAGTGAGCCTGGGGATTAGAGAAAGCTCTGTGTGCGAGTAGTGCGGGCCACAGGAGACTGAAAGCAGCCGGTTCGCGAGAAGCAGCTGAGACAGAGGACCTGGGAGCAGAGAGGGGAACGGGCGCACGCCAGACGCAGTGAGTTCACTAAGCTATTGTGTCACAACCGAGAACTCTGTAACCGCTCGCTTGCTCAGACGAGGCACTTTAACCCAATTAACAACACATGGAGAAAGAAATACAAGAAGCAAAGTAATTTTGAATACAGAACTGACATACATTGATATTTGTATCATATATATATATATATATATATATATATATATATATGTTGATATTTTACTCCGCTATTTTAAATAATTACTTTGCATTTTTTATTGTGACATATTTTATCTTAATAATTGTACTGTGCTATTGTTGCACTTTTTATCCTTGCAGCAGCACGTTTTGGTTAGCCTTGTAGTAGCTGCTTTAGTGCGATTTGAATCAGGAAGAGAAGCTTTTTGCATGCATGGCTCTCGGGAAAAACTACATTTCCCAGTAGCGTTTGTATTTCTTTTTGGCGCATTTCTTGCCTAACCCGGTGCGAACACACTGGCGCGAAGGGGGCAAGCCGGTCTGTGCCGGTCTGGCCAGACTATATGGTCCTCAACAGCCTCTTGATTCTTCGGGTTTGTTTGTCAATGAGGATTGACTGTTGATATTTTACTCTGCTATTTTAAATCGTTACTTTGCATTTTTTACTGTGACATATTTTATCTTAATAATTGTACTGTTATTGTTGAACTTTTTATCCTTTCAGCAGCATGTTTTGGTTAGCCTTGTAGTAGCTGCCTTAGTGCGATTTGAATCAGGAAGAGAAGCTTCCTGCATGCATGGCTCTTGGGAAAAATTACATTTCCCAGTAGTGTTTGTATTTCTTATTGGTGCATTTCTTGCCTAACCCGGCGCAAACGCGGCAAACTGGTCTGTGCCGGTCCGTGGCTGAACGTGGTTGCGTGGTATCTCTCTTCAGCAAGATGGGCTTCAGGAGGTTCTGGAGGCAATTACTGCAGCAAGACATATCTTCAGTAATCTACCGGGAAACACGCCCCTGCCTGCGATTCTACGTACCTCCACCTTAACTAAGAATGTGGAGCCTAACCCCCTGTACACACAGGACGTTCCTTTCACACCGCTAAAACAGCCCTTACCACTGCATACCCAGACTGAAAAAGCTACGCCTAATCCAATAATGACCAAAATCATATTGGATTATCAAGCATAAACGACAGTGTGTTAATAACGCTATCAAGGCAGTACATAACACGCTAGATAAAAAAAGTCCAGTACTCATGAAAGAAGAGGGTCTTGCCACCAAATGACATCTAAAAAAAGGTCGGTGGACAGAGATACAGTCCTGTAAACCAGCATGCAAAATACTATTTCAGAGCTTAAAATATGTATACTCAATACTGGGTCATTGAATAAGCATGCCCTATGCATTCATGACAGGATCATTGAGGAGGAAATTGACATATTCTGTACCACAGAAATGTGGCTAAAAGAACCCATAGGCCCTACATGTGACACAGCAGTCCCAGAAGGATATGCAATATATTTCACTCATAGAGAATCTGGCCAAGGAGGAGAAGTGGCAGTCATTGCAAGGAGTTTGATTTCGCTTGCAGGGAAATCTATATGTAAGGGCAGTGAAATGTTAGACCTTAAATACTTGTTGACTGGAAACAGCTGTCTTAACCTGATAGTTGTAAATAGACCGCCCTCTATCACTCCCGACTTTAATGGGGAGTTCTCCCACCTTCTCAACCTTCTCAAATGCCCAAATTGTGCCAAGTTGGTAGTGGGAGACCTCAACAGATGGTATGGTGACCCAGCAGATAAAGACGACATCAATCTAGAGAAATTATTGAATAATCTTGACTTCCATGTTACCAACAATGAACCTATAATGAAAAACTGACATCAATTAGACTGGGTAGTGACAAACAACTTAAAAACACACGACTACAAGACAGAACCATGCATTTGGTCAGATCACGTCAGCGTCACTTTTCAAATCATCCCTCCTTCTCCCGGAGATAAAATTCAAAATCCACTATTGAAAATAGCCCAAAGGAATTTTAAAAATATCAATAGGGAAGACTCTTGTGAAGTCACGATGGTCAACTTACTTGAACATCTCAAACAATTGGCAGAACAGAATGCCCCTCTTCAGTCTAAAACATGCAGATCAATTGCTAAACCTCACACCTGGTTTTCTAAAGATCTGTCAGAGCTAAAGGGGAAAAAAGAAATCCAGAAAATGTATGGAAAAAAAATCCTACAGTAAAGAACAAGTAAAATGGAAGAACATAGAGCTAAGATACAAGAAAGAGATAATAGAGGCAAAAAAAACCTACTATGACAATCAACTCACATCTGCGGGTAATGCTACAGGTGAAATATTTAGCATCCTGAAGTCTATTGAAAAACCTAAGGCCATTTCACCTCCCTTCATCCCGTCTCAACAGGATTGTGAGAACACACAACAAGCCTTTTTTTTTTAATTGAAACAGCTAGAAATTTAATTACCAAATCACAACTAGACAAACCAAAAAACTTAAAACTACCCATGGAAGAGGCCATTGGCAATGTCAAAACTTTCAACTTCTCCAACATTACGCCAGAGGAGAAGGAAAAAACACTTGCCTCTATGAAGCCAACATCTTGCGCTGAAAATATCCTACCAGCAAAAATCATCCTATATAATTCCAAGCTTTTTTCACCCATACTATCCAAAATCGTTAATTCGTCTTTTAGGGACCAATAGTCCCTCCAGACATAAAAAGGGTTACCATTACTCCAATGGTCAATAAACCAGGCCTGGATCCCAGAAATCCCAGTAATCTCAGGCCTATTACTAACTGTACCGTCCTTCTGAAAATGATGGATAGGATAGCTACATCACAACTACAGGTGCATGTTGAAGCGTCTGAATCTCTTCATCTCCAACAGTCGGGCTTTATACCGGCTCACAGTACTGAGACAGCGATGTTAGACCTTCAGACTAAGATGCTCAGCATTATGGACAATGGGAAAGCAGGCCTTCACGTCCTATTGGATCTTAGTGCTGCTTTCAACCTTCTTGACCATGTTCTCCTCGAAGTTGCTCTGAGCAAAACTGCCAATTGCTCATCGGCAGCCAAGGGATGGATAATGTCATTCCTTAAAAACAGGGCATGAGGAGTTCACTGGGGGTAAAAATTCTCATCGGAAAGAGAAATCCTCTGTGGGGTTCCTCAGGGAGCCAGTATGCCCCCCTTGCTGTTCAATTTGTATCTCAGATTCCTCTGTCACATACTGGATCAGTTAAACGTCTATTTTACGAACTACCCAGATGATACTCAGTTAGTGATTGAACTCTGCGGAGATCATAAGAAAGACAATGATAATTTACTTAACATCTATACCAGTATTGAGCAGTGGATGGATTTGAATTGGATGTGCTTAAACAGAAAGAAAACAGAGTTGATGGTCTTTGGCTCTCAGCAGGTCAGAAATTCTCTCTCCCCAGAATACAACACGTTCCAGATCGATAACACACGATTATGGTCCTTGATAAAGTTAAAACATTGGGTATAATGATGGAAGCATCATTAGGAGCTGAAGCACAGTCGCCATACATTAAAAAAACTTGCAGCTATTATCTTAGACTCCTTAAAATCATCAGACCTTACTTATCGGAGGACAATTGTGCCACAGTGGCTAGGTTAACCATTTTATCTCGGCTGGATTATGATAATGCCCTGATGGTAGGAGCAAACATCAAATGCATTAAAGCCTACCAGATCATACAGAATAATGCAGTTAGGATCATTAAGCGCATACCCAAACGCGACCACATTAGCAACTCTAGGAAACAGTTGCACTGGCTTAACGTAGAGAATAGAATTCAATTCAAGGCCCTCACCATTGCACATCGTTGTATTTTTGGAAAAGCTCCGTGGTACTTGAAATCAAAAATTCATAAAAATGTTCCCACCCCTCTCTTAGATCTGCTGACCAAAACAAAGTTGTGGTAGCAAAGCAAAATCGTAAGCTAGGTCTAGGGAAATCCTTCCCGACAGTTACTGCTGGTTTATGGAATAATTTACCTATTAATTTAAGAAAAGAAGTGAACTACTTAAGCTCTCGGAAGCTTGTGAAGACTCATATCTTTAGTAAACTGTCTCATAATCATCCATCCAGTCACACAATCTACACCTGTCCCGTGATTTATGTTTGTATCCGTGTGTCCATGTATTTGTGCCCCGAGACTCGCGAGTTACCGGCGCATTATAAATGAAATAGAAATAGAAAGCAGACAAATCAGTATTTTATAAATAAAACTGACTTTGAAAGGAACAAGTGGAATAATAAGAGCTTGACTATCAGGGGTGTGATTATATGCATGTGGGTCAAAGCGAAACCTAGCAACAAGATGAGACAATAAGAACCCAATACAAACTACAATTGCCAAAGCCAAAAGAGAGTTATAACAAGGCAATGTAAAAATAAAAATCATTGCCAAAGCCAAGAGAGGGCAAATGAGAATCCAAATGTTTGTAAAATCCATTGCTGATGGTTGAAGTTCATAAAAAGGAACTGGTTTAAACCCACATTGCCAAAGCCAAAGAAGAGTCGGAGCGAGAAATAATTATTCTCAGCATTTGGTTAATGAAGAAGTGGGGAAACAAGAGGGCAAGAAGGCTGCCCTTCTGGTAGAAGATATTCAGAAGGAGTAGAGCATATCTTGCAGAGTGTGTGGAAATCACAAGTCTAATAAATAGCACCAATGAAGACATCCTTAAATGTGATGTTGTGAAGCAAGAGGCATTGCTAAGCTGTTGGAAGCTGATCTTTACTACAGAAGTACTTGAAATGAGTAGTTTGTTCTGGCCTGGCAGGAGACTACACCAGAACAGACAACTTTGAATTAGTAGGCCTGGCATTGGAGTAGACCAGGTGGAAGTTGAAAAAGTACTGTAAAGTGGTGCTGACAAGTCGCGAAGAAGTAGTAGAACCACTGATATGTTTTGGTAAAATATTACAGAAACATCCTGACATACGTTCATTGCTGAAGCAAGTGTTGTGTAAACTGCTGCAGAAGTGTTAACATTTTCAGAACAAATACGTTGTTGCAGAATAATCCTGAGGAAGACAATGTAAGTTAATCTTGATGGAAGTGTTCTTGGTTTATGGGAAGAAGGTTGCTCGAGTTCCTAATATCACAAGTGGAAGTGAAAGAAAGTTTGTTGAACAATTCTGAAGTGTTGGAATTTTGTTGTTAAGTTGGAATCAAAAGAAACTGCATTGGAACTTTGTTACAAGACAGGATTTCCTCATTCTTTTTAAACTGTTGAACAGAAACCTGCTTGAATCTGGGGAAGGGGAATTCACTCAGATTATAAGGAGAAACAATTATCATTCTGTGAACTTACTGTTATATTTGTTACTTTTGAACTGCCATATGCTACCTTGCTGAGTTGTTGTATGTACAAGTGTGAGGGACATAAACCTTTTTTTTTAGAGTTTCATTTAGTTTATTTTAGGCAGGGAAATCCTTGTCAGGGTAGGGATAGTGAGGCGTTTAGCCAACCTTTTGAGTTAATAAAATGGCATCTTTTGAAAAACCATCACAAAGTTGTCTGCCTCACATTTCTGACCCCTCAGAGGCGGTCTCCGGTGTTTTACTTCCTTATGCCCTCTGCACAAATGCTGGCCAACAGGGGCGCACAAGGGCTCACGAGAAGCTGCAACCAAACCCCCAAGTGTTCCTTCACTAGGCCTGTGCTTGCTCTGCCATAAATGGGGCTATCAACCCAGTTGGTCAATCACCACGCGTCTGCACTAAGCCTAGAGCGTGTTGCTGAGCAACCCTCAACCTAGGAACTGTGTACTGTCTTGAAACTCCGGGCCGGAGTACACACCCCGCCAAATATTCTCTGAACCCCCTTTTTGACAGACACTCTGTCTGTCAAACCTTTAAGCGCCACTGTCTTTGATCCACTCTTTGAGAAAGCAACACTACAGAAGTATTGTAAATGTTCTATTTCCTTGCCTCTTTGTTTTAACACAGCTCTGTGCAGGGAGCCCAAGGAGAGTTGCTTCTCTCCCCATTTTATATACAAATATTTTTAAAGCTCTGCTCTGGAGCAGAGCAAGCCTCTTGCCTTCCTCCTCGCCAACACTGCAGAGTGTAGGCAGGCAAGCCGGCCTTAGTTGACAAAACGCAGATGGCAGCGCAAAACCCTGTGCCCTGCCATGAAGCTCTGATCGCGAAGCAGATAATATAATTACAGCCTGCCGGCCCGCAGCAAAAAAACGCTCACCCCCTGAGGCCCGGGTCAGTTTCCATGCGCAGCGGAGCCTCCTGGCTCCAGCACCGACAACGGAGCTCTCAAACAGCCGCACCTGCGTGGTGACACCACCAGCTGATGGAGGTGTGGGCGGCCTCTAGCCTACAGAGCAGATCTCTGCCACCCTCGGGACACGGGTCAAGGGAATACACAGGCCGTGGTCACACAGCAACAACCCCCACAATCAATGGACATGGACACCATTTGCCACTCTTGGAGTCTGCTGCCATTCTGGCACACATGCCAGTGAGGCTCCTTTTTATTAACGGGTCATAGCCATGACCCACATGTCATGTTGACAGTTCAGTTCCGGGGCAGTTGGGAGGCGGAAGGCAGGGAGGAAAGTGACGCAGGAGGGCGAGGTCAGCTAGTTGGAAGAAGAGTAAGAATAAAGCAGGACATTTGCTTGATACGCTCCATGCCCATCTCTTTTTTACTGCACAGCGAAGTGCGTGCACAAGATTCTCACATGACTTCCAGGCCACTACACTGGCGATGGGGGGGGGGATCGCACTGGCAGTGCGTGGACCCATGTCTGAGCAGGGTGAGGAGTGGATGCTAGGAGGCACAACCGCAATACCCAGCAGCAACATTACAGCAAGATCGTATCATCTCGACCTGGGCTGCACGGGTGAAAACGGTGCCTGCCCACATTCGAATGCTCGAGGAGAGCTGTTGAGGTTCCCGGACCGTGGCATTGATACAGATAACAACGCTGAGTGGGAGAGAGGAGGGCCATGTGTTGGTGCTCGTGCCGTGACGGGGCCAGCACAGGAGCTGCACACTCCTTTAGAACCCCACGGGGACAGACATTGACACAGTGCTTGTGCCCCTCAGACGGCCGTGTGGGCCACCAGAGGCCAAAGCTGATAGTGGCGGTCCACACATCAGCAGGGGGAAATGGCTGCTCAAGAAGCAGGCCAGGGTGCCCAGGACCAAGGGCCAGCTGCTCAACAAGAGCAACTCCCATACAGACTGCCAGACTCCTTGGCAGCTCAGATGGCAGGTGCCTTTAATGTCACAGATACAAGCAATATGGGGCCGAGGTGGGCCCGATGGATAAGGGACTTTGAGCTGTACATGGGGGCCACAGGGCCATTGATGAAGATAGACAAAAGTGTCTTCTCAAGCTGGCGGTAGGATCGGCCACACGTGATATAATAGATGAGATGCCTGCGGCAACTATTGACTCCATACAAGATTTAAAAGGGGCTCTGTCAGCTTTTTCACCCCACACACCAACGTGGACTATGAGCGCCACTTCTTCACCAAAAAGGCAAAGTCTGAAACTGTGGATGCCTACGTCATGAGACTAAGAATTAAAATGAAGCATTGCGACTTCAGAAACTACTCCAACACAGAAGCACTACGGTCTGAAATTATCGCAGGATGCGAGTCCCAGTACTTCAGGAGGAAATTGCTACAGAAAGCCGCCTGCATGTTGGACGAAATACGGACACTTGCGAGAGCAGAAAGGGCAGTGGACTCGCAAGTGGAAAGCTTCAACACCACAGCACAAGCGGACGCAGTGCATCGACTACAAGAGGAAAGCAGACAAGAGCCATTCTGTTTCAAATGTGGTTTTGAATATCCACATGAAGGAACATGCCCTGCTATCGGCCAGCGATGCGCCACGTGTGGCGAAGAGGGACACTTCAAGGCGGTATGTTGACTGACCAGAGAGAAGGGGAGAGAGAGAGGCAGAAGAGTAATTTCCCAGATACAAATCCAGACCTGTTCCCTCAACGTCGCAACCATCGGGGGGAACATCACATCCCCCGCCGAGGCCAAATGAGACAGAACTGAAAGAGCTGGAATTCAGTGATGAGAGACAAGAAAGAAGGTACGTCACTCGTGTGAGACCAGAGCGAAGGTCCAGACGCCACATGCGCTACCTGGTGGGACAGTCACTGTCTGAATCTGAAATCAGCTTGTCTGGGAGCGAACAAAGGAATGCCTACGTATATGCCTTGGGCAACTCAGTGGCCACCGAACACAGTCCAACGCTGATCATAAAATTGAACAAAAGACCCACTGAATTTCTCATAGACACTGGGGCGACAGTGAAGGTGGTCAGTGAAAAGGTGTTCAAAGAACTCCCACAAAGGCCAAAACTAAACCCAGAAATCGTAGATATATATGCATACAGAGCCACAACACCTCTGAAGTGTATAGGGCAAATCGAAGGATTGCGCCGCTACAAGGGGCAAGAAAAGAAAAAGTGCTAATACATGTGCTGGCGACATGGAAGCAAAAGCGGCTGCATACTCAGCTTTAAGACGGCCATTGAAATGGGTGAAATACATGTACACTACAAGATCATGGTACATAAGTACATAGACCCAGTACTCATGATAAAAGACCTGTACCCCGATCTATTCACAGGCATCGGAACATTGCAAAATAGACAAGTAAAGCTGCACATCAACGAAAAGGTGCGCCCCATAGCCCAACACTACAGGGGCATACCGGTGTCGTGACTGGTAGAATCCGAGGTACTTTCCCAAGACCCCTCCTGACCTGAATCTTCCGGGGAACTGTTCTTTGCTTTGGAATTTCCCTTCCTCGTTTTCCTTTCCACATGATCCTTCTTGATCTTGGCCCTCCTGTCATGTAGGTAAGGACGGGCTCCACCCGAGGCCACCTTGGCAGGATATAGCTTCCTGACCCAAAGGGACCCCCAGGAAGCCCACCTCAATATACAGGGAAAAAGATTCTTAGCACCAAAAAACCCTATGGTGGCTAGATGACTGACAGCTGTCTTGGTGTTTCCAATGTTGCCACGAGGATCCACAAAAGGATAATAAGAGGCCGGGAGTGTGTCCAGGAAAGCCGCAAGGGCAGCAGGAAGAATGAGGGAAAGAATAGACAAAGAAAGTTAAGCCAGATATGTGAACGCCAGAGTGGTTGCAGTGTGTGCAGGGGCACAGAAAAGGAGGAGAAACCCGGGGATAGACATCCGCAAAGGGAACGTTGGAAACGGAACGGGAAGCCGGACCATACCGCAGAGGTAACGAACAAAGCCGGAAAGCCCGACAAGAAGAGGAGAAAAAAGAGAAAGGCAGAATACTGCAGCCGAATGCTCCACACCAATGAAGAACTCCAGGTAAGAACATCCGACAGGTAAGCAAAAAAACAATAGTCCGCAGAAACGCCAAGCGGGTACCAGCGTGAAAGATACAACGCACCGAAGTGAAGGCTGGGAGCATTGATATGGAAACGCTGTCGCCGTCGGCCATGTGGGAGAAGTCTAGACCGCTGCCGACTCTTCTATGCCCCTAGTAATGCAGCTACCTTCGATGCGCTGAGTTCCACCAATGCCATAACTTCCAAGTTCGCTGCATGACAGTATGCACCCCTTCTCTCCGGGCACCCCCCAGTTTGCTGGGGTTTTTGCTGTGAAAACTGTTGTAAGAGCCGGGGAGCATGCAGATGATGTCTGGGTTCCCAGGTACGTTCCGATACGGAATAACCCTTCCAATGTACTAGGTATTGTAATGTACCTCGGTAATACCTGGAATCTACAATATGAGAGACCTCATATTTCTTCTGGTTCCTTGGCTGTCCGGATCCGAATCCGACATCTCTTCCTGAGATAAGGATCTGGACAAGATTGTTTCAATAAGGAGGAGTGAAATACTGGGTGTATTCTTCTCATCTTCAACGGGAGTTTGAGCTTGTAAGCAACTGGCTTAATCCTTTCCAGGACTAAGAAAGGACCAATGTATCGGGGGGCAAATTTGCCCAGATGTAACCAAAGAGGTAAATATTTGGTTGAGAGCCACACTAAGGTTCCAGGAGACCAATTAGGGTTGGCTCTTCTGCCGCGATCGGCGCCATCCTTATACCTCCTTCTGCTTTCTTCCAACGCCTTAGCAGCTTCCTTCTGGGAATTGCGTATATAGTCTAGGAGGCAGTCCACTGTTGGAGAGTTAGAAGGGGCGAAATTCCTCCAGGGTAAATGTGACGGGTGGTAGCCATATGTACAGAGGAAGGGACTAATTCTTATGGCGGTATGGTAGGAGTTATTGTAGGAGAATTCTGCCAGGGGTAACAAGGAAGACCAGTTATCTTGTTGACTGTTGCAAAAACATCTTAAGTACTGTTCGAGGGTTGCATTTAGTCTCTCCGTTTGCCCATTACTTTGTGGATGGAATCCAGAGGAAAGTGCTCTCTGAATGACCAATTGTTTGCACATGGTAGACCAAAACTTTGAAGTAAATTGCGACCCCCTATCAGGGAGGATGGTCTTGGGTAATCCGTGTAGCCGTACTATGTTCTTGAGGAAGACTGAAGCCATCTGAGGGGCAGTGGGAAGACCGTGAAGAGCAGTAAAGTGAGCCAGCTTGCTGAAAGTGTTGACAGTTACAATTATGGCTCTATTTCCCTCAGATTCTGGAAGGTCTATTATAAAATCTGTAGAGACATGTTTCCAAGGTTGAGAGGGCAGAGGTGGTTGTTGTAATAGCCCCAATGGTTTACCAGACAATGTCTTCCCCGTAGCACAGATGGGACAAGTGGACACATATCGTTGCAAACCTGGGACAAAGTTGGCCACCAGAAATGTCTTTTGACCAGTTCCAGGGTGTTCTTCAAACCCTTGTGGCCTGCCAGAGGGGTATCATGAAACAAAGATAAGACTTGTGTTTGCAGATCCTGGGTGGGAATAAACAAGGCTGTCTGGTGATACAACAACCCTCCCTTGAGCATCAAGTCAGGATTCTTCCTATCCTCCAGTCTGATACCTTCTTGGACTGCCTGTAAAAATCCTGAAATGACTGCTATGAACCTCTTGTCTGCCAGGAGCGGTTCCCTTCTCTCATGTATGTCATCTTCCGTCTCCCAGCTCCTGGAAAGAGCATCCGCCACAATATTCTGTGAGCCTGGGATGTATGTGATCAGGAAATCGAACTGAGAAAAGTAATATGCCCACCTGGCGTGACAGGAATTGGAACACTCCACCTGTTTGAGTACCCGTAGATTGCGATGCTCCGTTCCGACTATGAAAGGCTCTACCGACCCCTGAAGTAGATGCCTCCATTCTTCACATGCCTTTTTAATGGCAAACAGTTCCTTTTCCAGAACTGAATAGTTCCTCTCACTGGGAGTCAGGAACCTTGAATAGTAAGCAACAGGATGTTCCAACTCGTCTGCCGACTTCTGGAGGAGGGTGGCTCCTATAGCCCCATCAGAAGGATCAGTCTCCAGAATAAAGCGTTTTGACTGGTCAGGTTGAATGAGAATTGGCACTGAGGTAAACAATTCTTTAAGCTTCTGGAAGGCTTGGATGGCTGCTGAATCCAAATGAAATTTGATTCCTTCTTTAGTAAGGCTGTGATGGGAAGAACTATGTTCAAAAACTGGGGTATAAAGCGGCGATAAAAATTGGCCAATCCCAAAAATCATTGGATCTCCTTAACACCTCTTGGCTCCGACCATCGTAGAATGGCTTCGACCTTGTTGGGGTCCATACGTATGCCTTCCTTGGAGATTATAAACCCTAGGTAAGTAACTGACTCTGCATGGAAATTACACTTTTCAGGTTTCACATTTAGTTGGTGTTCCCGAAGACGTCTGAGTACTTCCTTCACTTGGTGAATGTGTGTCTTGAGATCTGGAGAAAATATCAAGATGTCATCCAGATACACTACCGTAGACAAATAAAGCAGGTCGGAGAATATCTTGTCCATGTATCTCTGGAATATAGCAGGAGCATTCACTAGGCTGAAGGGCATCACCCAATACTCATAGAGGCCCAAAGGAGTGCGGAACGCGGTCTTCCACTCACCCCCTCCTTAATTCTGAGTAGGTGATAAGCCCCCCCAAGGTCCAACTTTGTAAAGACTGTAGCACCATGGACAGCTTCTAAAATATCTCTGATTAATGGCATAGGGTAACGATCCCGTACAGTGATACTATTGAGACCCCGATAATCTATGCAAGGACATAACTCTGAGATGTCTTTCTTGGTAATAAAGAATAAGGAAGCACCTCCTGGGGATCGGGATTCACGTATGAGTCCATTTTGCATGTTTTCTTCCAGGTATAGTTTAAGAGCCTTCTTCTCTGGAAGGGAGAGCAGAAACATTCTTCCGAAAGGCACCACTTCCCCTGGCTGCAGCTATATTGCACAATCTCTGTGTCTGTGTGGAGGCAATAAGTGTGGTACTTTGTCCTCAAATACCTCTGCAAAGACTTGGTAATCCACCGAAATGCTAGATATCACTGTGGAAGGAAGTGTAATGTTAAGACCCAACTGCTCTTCCTGTGCCGGTGGGTGAAGGCAATTTTCTTGACAATAGGTGGAATCAAAACTCAGAGTATTTAGCACCCAGTCTATTCAACGGTTATGTCTCCTTAGCCAAGGGATCCCTAGGATTACCGGGAAATGGGTGGCTCGGATCACATCAAATATAACTGCCTCTTGATGTGTACCCATCACGATGGTTATGGGTTCAGTTTCCAAGACAATGGGTCCTGATTTAAGAGGAGAATCGTCCACTCCCTCTACAGGTATTGCTCTATGCTTGTTCAGGACTGGAATGCCCTGTTCTTTCACCCAGGCGACATCAACAAAGTTTCCGGCAGCTCCACTTTCCAGCATAGCCAAAACCTCCACTCTTCTCCTAGGAGCGATCTGTAACTGGAGTGAAAACACCATTAGTCGGGAGTCTTCGATGGTCCTCATTGCGTGAGTATGGTTTCAGGGTTGTCTTCTGCCTCCCCCGAAGTCACCTCTGCACTGACCCGGGGGGAAGCGTTTCCCTTTCTCCTAGGAGGCACATCAGGACAATTGCGGAGTAAATGCCCTGTAGATCCACAGAACATACATAGACCTAATTCCTGCCTTCTCTTTCTTTCTTCTGCTGTGAGGGGTCCCGCGCGGAGCCACTTTGCATCGGTTCTTCCAAGGTGCCTTCGGTCTTCGTTGATTCCTTTGAGGGGTGAGGAAGGTCAGGTAAGGGAGAGTACCCTCTGTGTTGTCTTCTTTCTTGTCGCCTCTCATTAATACTATACTCAATCTGAAGGGCTAATGTCACTAGTTCCCGAAAAGATCCCGGTCTGGGAACCCGGGCCAACTCGTCCTTGATCTCTTCGTGGAGGCCCCTTCTAAAAATGGTCTAATGGGCGGTGTCAGGCCAGCTGGAATCTGCAGCGAGCTTCCGGAACCTAGTCACATAGGATTGGATGTCTGAACTTCCTTGTTTAACGTCCAGGACTGCTTCGTAGGCAACAAATTGAACTTCAGGACGGTCGAATCTGGTCTGAAAAAGTTGAGAGAATTGATCAAAATTCTGCAAAGCCGGGTTGTTGTTGGTCACCAGTGGGATGGCCCATGCCAGCGCATTCCCTACCATATTTGAGATGAGGAACCCCACCCGGGCCTTGTCTGCCTCGAATGACCTAGCCGAAATGTGAAATACTCGGCAGGCGTCCATAAATTCTTTCCAAGTTCTAGGATTGCCATCATATTTACCAAACGACAGCGGCATGGGAGGTAGTTCTCCCCTTTCTTCTCCTCAAGCAGCCACTTGCTGTCCGAGTGCTGTATTTTCAGCCTGAATGTTATGCATCTGAGCAGTCAATCCCTGTATGGCTGCTACTAATTCCTGATACTGCTCTAATGACGCCATTGAAGGTTGTGGGCGTTGTATACTGTAGTGACTGGTAGAATCCAAGGTACTTTCCCAAAACCCCTCCTCACCTGAATCTTCCAGGGAACTGTTCTTTGCTTCGGAATTTCCCTTCCTCCTGGTTTTCCTTTCCACAGGATCCTTCTTGATCTTGGCCCTCTTGTCATGTAGGTAAGGACAGGCTCTGCCGGAAGCCACCTTGGCAGTATATACCTTCCTGACCCAAAGGGACCCCCAGGAAGCCCGCCTCAATTTACAGGGAAAAAGATTCTTAGCACCAAAAAACCCTGCTGTGGCTAGATAACTGACAGCTGTCTTGGTGTTTCCAATGTTGCCACCAGGATCCACAAAAGGATAATAAGAGGCCGGGAGTGTGTCCACGAAAGCTGCAAGGGCAGCGGGAAGAATGAGGGAACGAATAGACAAAGAAAGTTAAGCCAGATATGTGAATGCCAGAGTGGCTGCAGTGTGTGCAGGGGCATAGAAAAGGAGGAGAAACTGTGGAAACAGAAAAATTGATATGAGGCCGGGAAGCCCAAAGGAAACACACCAACACAGGTTACAAAGAACATACAAAGCGCTTTATTCAAAGATACAACAATTACCAAAAGTCAATTGACAAACGGATAGCTATTCGGCCCTCAGAGTAACAGAACGAACTATCAACGGAAATTCGCCGTGTTAGTGTGAGAGAGCGTACATTGGGATACTCAGGTTTTTATACTTTTTATCCAGCTCTGGCCAACCCCCTCGCGGGTTAACCATTCTCAGAACCAGGCCTAGGGTTTGTTGCCAGGTCAATCCCATAATGTATGCATTTGATCAGTTCCGCTGATACAGTTGTTCATTTACACAAAGGTCAGGGATAGGACAAGGTCTCAGTTCGCGACCCCAACAAGTGGCCAGCAGGCATATTACTTATTCATGTGTGCAGAGGTCACAACGGCCAGAATCCCACTCGAAATGTCATTCGGCCTCCATTTTGTTGTTCGGGGTGACTTCCACACTACAAGAGAACCTAAAATGGCGGCTAAATCCAAGATGGCGATTTACACAATACATCAAGGTCAAGACCTTGCCTCGGAATCTATTTACACAATGTTCTTAGACAACTTGGCGTAGGCCAACATACATTCAAACAATGCGATAGGAGGAATAATATTATTTCGATTTCCACAGACCCTCCTTTTGGCCTATGCCAAGTGCTAAACATCATTCCTAATACTTTTGAAAATAACTCCATGTGTTATCATCCATAGATTCCGCGTCATTGTCTGTAATATCTATAGCCATAAGGTCGTTCATAAAAACCTCTTGTAACATGAATTCTTTAGATGCTGTATCTGGGGTATATATTTTATGCCCTATTGCGCTCACTGCTTGAGCACAACACCCCCCTATCATTCCAAACATACTTGGGAGGCATTGAAAACAGCAACAAAGGAATAACAGAATCCCTACAAATAACCATAATAACGGAAAGCACCTTCCAATCCCACGATCGCAAAGAATCCCAGAACCAAGTACTAAGATTCCAGTCTCCTACAGGGATATGGACTTCAGAACTGAGAGTGTGCAAGTTCTGAATTGCTTTAAAAATTGTTGGCGAGGAGTCTGGTACGAAAACACAACAAGCGGACCCCACTAATTTGCATACTCCACCTCGTTCTGCCAAGATGACATCTAATGCCATCCGATTTTGAAGTGCTACCAATCTTATTGCCTTTTGCTCTAAGGTCATATTGTAGAGTATGTCCGTGGTCCGGTTGATCGTTCTCTCCAGTACCCTTGCTAATCCCCTAATGTTCTCTGAGTTTGCTATTTGTCCCCAAAAGGGCACAACTGATTTCGCTATGTCCCCCAATACTTGCCCAGGGGTATCTCCGTTGTCGTCTCGCCGCGGGCGAGCCTTAGAAATCTCTAATGTACTTGCTACAAATACCCCGGGTAACACTATTCCTAAATAACAGGTTCCCTGCCAATCCTTGGGCAACCAGGGAAATGCTAAACTGCCACAAACAAAATAGACAGGCCCCACTACATACAGAGGCCTGTTTTCCCCAGTCAAATTTACAATGTTTTTACAAGCTTCGAAATCTCCCACTGGCCTAGTGCCATTTCTCTGTACACAGAAGGGAGCCGAGTCAGGACTATGATTTATAGATTAAGAAGGAGGTACAGCGTCCTTAATGCCTATCGGAGCCATTGTAAAGGGAATCAGAGTTTGAAAAGGAAGAGATAGTTTGTCAGACGGCCTAATAGAAGCGAAGTTAGGTTTACTTCTATTTGCGAAAAGCGAGCATCCCAGGGGAGTCAATTCACATTTCTCGAAATCATTTAAATTAGTTCCATCAAAGTTCCCTGAGATGCTATCATTCCAACGGCCAAAGAATAGTGCTCTAAGAGAGGCATAGCAAGCAGTCGTTAAAGGTAGAGGATGTATATACCATCCCAGTCCCTTGTTCCCATGTTGCGGTAAATGAGTACAAATCCAACAATTACTCTTATTAAAAATGGCATGAGTAGCATTCATTACTATCATCAGAGTGTTATTATGATACTTTTGTCTATGTTGGGAGTCTCTAGGGGACAGAGTGTGAAGGTGTACAGAGGGAGTCAAAACAGTTGGTACAATCTCGGTCGGTAATAAAGGTTTCAAAGGATAGATTTCTTCGAAATACCAAAGTCCTACAGCAGCAGTTGCAAAAATAACAATAGTCATTATCAACACACAACAGTACGTTTTCGGGGCCCAGGCACATTGTTCATTGTTCGATTTGGTCACCCCCTTATCTAAAAGTCCAGTGCGGGGAGCAGCGGTGAAGGTGGCAGGCATCGTAGTTTCTCAATGGACGCCCCCAATGTTTGTTGCTGGCGACACTACGGTCGCGTGACTTCTTAGTCCTTCCCAACCCTAGCCAGCAGAATCCCTTTTTTGTTCAACAAAACTTTATAACAAGACAATTTTTTCCAATCACTTCCTTTTTTCCAGATGCACGAAACTCGTGCCGTAGTTCTATTTCCTTGGTCGAAGGTTGTACCTGATGCTACCCAAAATTGTCTGGTCCGGAAACAAGGTATCATCACTTCCTGAGGGAAGCGACGTGTCGGTGGCGACGGAAGTCGCAGAGCTCAAAACAGTGTTTTCCGGAAGTGATTTTTCAAGAGAGTGCGGAGACAAAATGGACTGTTCCCCAAGCTCCAAAGGCTCAGAGAACTTCTCTGACGCACTTACAGCGCTGTTTGCTACTCCAAGATCAGAAACTGTAGCGTCAGCGAGGGGTTCTGCTTCTTCTGTAGCGTGTGGTGTCGGGTGAGGAAGTTTCTTGATGTGCGTCGCGTGGATCCAGTTCTTCTTTCCAGCCACCCGCACTGCTGTCCTGGTGACCAATAACACCTGATGGGGTCCCCGCCAGCGAGGCGCGAGACAGGTAGACCTCTCTTAGGCCTTCACGAGGGCCCAACTTCCAGGCTGTATATCGTGTCCTGGGCCCGTGAACCGTACAGGTAAAGCAGAATACACCTGGTGATAAATGAAATACAGGTTTTTAGTTAACTGGTTACAGTAGTCTACAAGCAATACATTTTCCACCTCTCTCAGGGCTTTAGGTTTCGGGAGACCCCAAATGTTAGCAGGTCTCCCCATCACTACTTCAAATGGAGAAAGCCCAGTTCTAGTCTGAGGAGTGGTACGCATAGCTAACAACACAATAGGCAAAGCATCTGGCCATTTTAGTTTGGTATCAGCACATGTTTTTGCAAGTTTATTCTTTAGAATACCATTGTGCCTTTCCACCAACCCAGCGCTTTGAGGATGTCTAGCTGAATGAAATCGTTTCTCAATACATAGGGCTGCACATATTTGCAAAATTACTGCTGCGATAAAGTGAGGACCATTATCCGACCAAATTATCCTCGGGAGCCCAAATCGAGGAAAGAATTCTTTTACCATAATCTTTGCAGTGGTCATGGCGGTAGCATCTTTGACGTGGAAAGCCTCGACCCATTTACTGAAGGCACAAATAATTACAAGAACATAGTTTAGATTATTGCATCGCTTCATTTCAATAAAATCAAAGTGTATAACCTCAAAGGGGACAGAAGGGGGCCCAAAACTTCCCCTTGGAGTCACTGTCCCCTTACCCACATTGTGCTGCAGACAGATCATACAGTTCTGGACATGCCTCTTTGCAGTGTCCAGAATCTTGTCATTCACCCAAACCTGTTCTAACATTCTTGTGATCTGCTGGGCACACACATGCGTAGGACCGTGTGCCATCGTAACCATTGCCAATACATAAGAATCAGGAAGCAACCATTTCCCTTCGGACGTTTCCACCCAACACCCTTCGTCATCCAGTTTCCCCATTCCTTCAGCCCACTTTTTAGATTCTTCCATTGTGGCATCAGTTTGAATATCTCGCACAGACCCAATACCTTCATCCATTATGCAAGCATCTCTCATTTCCCTCGAGGCATACATGTCCGTGCTAAGGTCGGTGGCCGTTTGTCTGGCTATCAGATCCGCAAAAGCGTTCCCTTTGCCCACATCATCTATGACCTTGCGATGTGCTGCACATTTCATGATCGCTAACTGTTTAGGGAGTGAGAGTTCCGAAAGTAATTGCACTATCAAGGGGCCATGCTGGATCTTGGTCCCATGTGAGGTCAGGAACCCTCTTTCCGACCAAAGCTTTCCAAAGTTGTGAGCCACCCCAAATGCGTACTGACTATCAGTATATATATTGACTCTATGCCCTTGGGAACGTTCACAAGCTCGGGTCAACGCTATAATCTCTGCGGCCTGCGCGGAGTTATGCGAAATTCTCTTAGTTTCGACAACTTTGCTCAATGTAGTAACTGCATAAGCAGCTGTAGATGTACCATTCGAAAGTTTGAAACAGGAGCCATCGCAAAACAGCTCCCCTTCTGCATTATCCAAAGGAGTATCTATGAGATCTATCCTGCCCTTCATTTCTTGTTCAGTGGTATACAGGCAGTCATGTAATTCTTCGTCACCGCAAACAGTATTTTGCGGGAAAGGTAAGAGTTCAGCCGGATTAAGAACACAACACCTCTTAATTTGAATATGAGGGGCAAACAGAATTAGTTCATACCTTGTTGACCGTGCTGAGGTGAGGTGTTGCGTTTGAGTTTTGTTCAATAGAATATCAACAGAGTGAGGTACCATCAAAATTAAATCATGGCCTAGGACCATTCCTTCACTCTGTTTTACAGACGCGGCAGCAGCAGCGACAGCGCGCAAACATCTTGGCAAAGCGCATGCGACAGGATCAAGGGCGGAGGAGTAGTAGCCGCACGGCCTATTCTTCCCTCCGTGTTCCTGTGTTAACACAGCCAAAGCACATCCATCACATTCATGCACAAACAACACAAAGGCCTTGTCATAATTTGGAGTACCCAGAACCGGTGCCGAACATAGCGTGGTTTTGAGAAGCTCAAATGATCGTTGATGTTCCGATTCCCATGGCAGTGGCAGAGAAATGCCCTTCTTCGTCAAAGCCAACATCGGTTTTATCACTAGTGCGAAATTCGGGATCCACAACCTACAGTAAGAAGCCATACCTATCAGGGCTCTGACTTCCTTCTGTGTATTTGGAACAGACATGCCAGAAATGTGTTTTATTCTTTCAGGTGTCAATCTTCTCCCCTCCTTTGACAGGAGGTAGCCTAGGTAGGCAACCTCCTGACAACAATATTGAAATTTTTTAAGCGAAGCTTTGTGACCATTTTTAGCTAGATGAACAAGCAACAGTATAGTGCCTTCTTTACAGGCACTCTCAGAGTCTGCAGCCAAAAGTAAATCGTCAACATATTGAAGCAGCGTGCAAGTAGGTGGCAATTCAAGGGTGTCGAGCTGCTCTTTCAAGGCTCTACTATAAATACTAGGACTTTCAGTATACCCTTGAGGTGCCCTTGTAAATGTAAATGAGCGTCCCCCCAAGGTGAACGCAAACAGATATCTGCTTTCTTTATGTATAGGGATACTAAAGAAGGCGTTTTTCAGATCCACAACGCTGAAGTGCGTAGCCGGGATCATTGTTAATATCGTCGTCACATCAGGCACAATTGGAAATTGTGGGGCGACCACTCTGTTAATAGCACGAAGATCGATTATAAACCGGTATGGAATTGCATTGTCGCCTTTCTTATATACGGGTAAGATCGGACTGTTACACAAACTACCTGTAATCTCCTCGATCACCTCACGATGTACAAAATCGGAGACAATGCATTTCAAAGCACGCTCGCCTTCGACTGATATTTTATACTGCGGAATGCGTGGCAGTTTCACCCCATGTTTCAGAACTATTTTAACGGGCTCAATCTGTAACACTCCAACATCATTGTCGTCCACCGCCCACAAACATTCCGGGACAATGCTGAACTCAGGAGGTAAAGGTTGAATCAAGAACTGAGAATTAGGAAGTTGCTGTGGTGAAACCGTTAGCCGTACTCCATCCGAAGAACAATGAATTACTGCGTTCAATTTCTTTAACAAATTCAACCCCAGCAAATTCTCTCCACAGTTCGAAGTGAGAAGAAAAGGACAATGGTCCGTGAAAGGACCCAAAGAAACGGATACCGGCGCAGAATGCGGACAGACAGTTGGTACCCCAGAAAACCCTATGGAAACATTTGTTTGCCCTGACAGTGGGATGTTTGGAACCTGAGAATGATCAATGGAGCACTTCTGTGCTCCAGTATCAATCAAAAACTGGTGTTTCCTATTCCCTACTAATAATTCGACATAGGGGCCTTTCTGATTAACGGGAATAGGCGAAGGTTCCAAACCCTGCTTCGGGCAATCCTAATGGAACAGAGTCTCGTCAGAAGGAAGCTCTTCAGAAAGGTAGGCAGCAGAAGGGTGATCAAATATGTTTCTCGAGTCCATACTCGAGATCCGATTTTCCCGTGAAAAAGGTTGCTGAGAATCTTGTAAAAGCTGACCCCTGTCAGGGCCCCCTGCTCCAGGGCGGCCCCTAGGTCGTCTACCTAAACCCCCAAAAGTACTGTTTGACCTCTGGCGAAGGACGGGGCACTGTGCTCGCCAATGACCTTCCTGGCGCCAATAAGCACATTGATTAATATTCACAGGACTCAAAGGAGTATTTCCTTTTGGGACGTACTGACCTCTAGTCTGTGTTGTACCCCCTCTGGGGTTTCTAATAATTTGCTGTAATAATACTTTGGTTTTCAAATCTCCCTTTCTCTTTTCAATTTTCTCCTTCTCATTATTAACACGGTTCTCATAATACTGAGCCATGTGCAAAACCTCAGATTGAGATTTTGCCTGCCAAGCGCTCTCAGAGGACATAATTTGTGACTGGATGTCAGGTAACAATCCACGTACAAATTTGTCCACGAACAACCTCTTCCCCGACTCTGTACCTAAATCCTGTCCACTGAAGTCAGAAAATACCTGCTCGAATCTATTAAAAAATTTGGTGGCGCCTTCAGTTTTCCCTTGGACACAGGCCGTAAGCTTGTCCCAAATAATCCTTTTCTCTGGAATTATAGTTTTTAGCTTCGTAACAATCCTATCAGGTAAAGTAAGTATTACCTGCGGTGGTTTCTCGCCGGCTGGTCTTTCTCCATCGATTCTAATCATATTTGCCCACGTATCTCCCAGCCCCGGCACATCATCTATTGTCCGAACCTGTTTCCATACATCTACGGGTAGGAGTACAGGGAATAACAAGTCAATGTCACTCAAGGTGAACACAGAGGACTGTAAAACGGACTCTATTTCTTTGTAAAACCCAGTCGGGTTTTTCCTGATATCGGGAACTGATTGTGTTCACTTCCTGTCGTGAAAACGGGACGTGAACAAATTGCGATACATAATGTGCAGGGATATCCACAGCGGGGGCACCAGTCCCAGCGTTGGCGGGGATCTCAACTTTTAGGACAAAGGTCGGAGGAACCTCTCTCATAGGCAACTGAGATATAGGTACCTCCGGCCGCTTACTAAGTAATAGAGCCAGGTCGAGCGCTAAGGCAGCTGTAGAAGTATCGGGCAAAAAAGCCCTTTTACAAATCCCCAATAATTCTATGGGGCAACTTACCCTCTTCCTTACACATTCCTCCTGCAGGTGCTGTACCATCACCTGAATTACCTTTCTTTGCATTTCTACTGTATACCGACTATACGTGTCATACACTTCATCTGGCGGTATCGATGAATCCGAGATCCATCGAACCGCATCTTTGGTACAAATTCGTACTTCCTCAGGTGCCGCTCTACGGCACGGAAGGAACCGTTTCTGTACATAAATTATATTGTCTTCATCATCCTCATCTCGTGCTATTTCAAAGTCTTTCCTGAATTCAAACAATCTTTCAACATGTCCATATACTTTCTGCTCTGTCTCCCTCGAAAGTGCCAAAGCATTCAGATCTCTCACCCCTTGTGGAAGATCCGAATTTTGTAATCTACCCCACATCACACACAAGTGAGTCCCCAAACCTTCGATAAAAACATTTTTCTCGGGAAAACTATTCAAATTAGATAATGTGGAAAAAACATTAGCTTGATCACCTTTCTCCATGCAATGCTTAGCCCATGCAAACAATTCCTGTTTCTTATCTGCAGAAACAGTACTACGAGTCACAATCTTTGACCCTGCACCTGGATCAACTTCAATCAATACGGGGCCACTCGGGAGCGGAGGTATAGGTAAATTTAACAAAGGTGCAACTATCGGTGCAGGGGGAAGGGGCGGTGCGATAGGCGGAGGAACAACAACCAAAGGACTAGCAACAATAGGTTGTATAGGGGGAACAGGAATAACAACAGGAATAGGCAGAGCGCCCAAAATAGGAGCATACGGAGGTGGCGCTGAGGCATCGGGCCTGCGTACATTTAATAACTTTTCAATAAATTCCTCAGAAACATGGAAATCTTTAGAGGGGTAAATTTTCTGGATCCTGAGTGAAAAGGCTCTATCTATATTTTTAACTGATTCTGACCGTTTTTCTTTATCATATAATAATGCTTTTTCAGCGTTTGTTTTATGACAACGTGCATGTTTATCCCTACTTTTAAGCTTCTGCACTGCTTCTTTCTTCCAATTCTGTAACACATCGAAGGCTGCTGGTCTAGCCTTTTTCTTTAACAAGATCGATTCTAAGTATTCAATACGGGGGATCTCAAAACTACCGTTGATTGGCCACTGAAATTCGGAGGCATGTCTGGTCTGTCTGTGCCAAATATCATTAAATACTATACTTCCAATGCCATACTTACAGTACATAGTACACGCCGGCGACCCCTCCTGTGGTGCCGGGCGGCTAAATTCCAAGGATTGTCGATCGCTGCGGAACAGAGCCCTAAAGCAGCTAGACAATTTCCCAGGCATTTCACAAATAATTGGTGTTACCTGGTTCAATAATTGTGTCTGCAGATACAATATGCCAAATTCAAATTGTCAGGGTTAAATTAAGAGCCGGGTCACGACTGCACCTGACCAAACCTAAGGAGGACCGTACGGTTTACCAAAGAACTTACCTAACGAATTTTACCTTGTGTTTGGTGGTTTCGGCAAATCTGCCCGCCTCAAAATTGGACCCTCGTCAAGATGCCGTGTCAGACCACACGACTATCGTCCAAGGATCGGATCGTGCAGCGCTGCCGAGATATCGCGTCTCGATCGGTCGGGCCCACAGAATCACACTGTCCGATCCCGGTTTCGATAGTCTGCGTCAACCTTCAATGATCCGGCATCAATCTTGAGGGTCCCTATTCGGGCGCCAACTGTGGAAACAGAAAAACTGATATGAGGCCGGGAAGCCCAAAGGAAACACACCAACACAGGTTACAAAGAACATACAAAGCGCTTTATTCAAAGATACAACAATTACCAAAAGTCAATTGACAAACGGATAGCTATTCGGCCCTCAGAGTAACAGAACGAACTATCAACGGAAGTTCGCCTTGTTAGTGTGAGAGAGCGTACATTGGGATACTTGGGTTTTTATACTTTTTATCCAGCTCTGGCCAACCCCCTCGCGGGTTAACCATTCTCAGAACCAGGCCTAGGGTTTGTTGCCAGGTCAATCCCATAATGTATGCATTTGATCAGTTCCGCTGATACAGTTGTTCATTTACACAAAGGTCAGGGATAGGACAAGGTCTCAGTTCGCGACCCCAACAAGTGGCCTGCAGGCATATTACTTATTCATGTGTGCAGAGGTCACAACGGCCAGAATCCCACTCGAAATGTCATTCAGCCTCCATTTTGTTGTTCGGGGTGACTTCCACACTACAAAAGAACCTAAAATGGCGGCTAAATCCAAGATGGCGATTTACACAATACATTAAGGTCAAGACCTTGACGCGGAATCTATTTACACGATGTTCTTAGACAACTTGGCGTAGGCCAACATACATTCAAACAATGCGATAGGAGGAATAATATTATTTCGATTTCCACAAAACCCGGGGATAGACGTCCGCAGAGGTAACGTTGGAAACGGAACGGGAAGCCGAACCGTACCGCAGAGGTAACGAATACGGCCAGAAAGCCTGACAAGAAGAGGAGAAAAGAAAGGCAGAATACTGCAGCCGAATGCTCCACAGAGCATGAAAGGGGCTGACGAACTCCGGGTAAGAACTGCGACAGGTAAGCAAAAAAACAATAGACGGCAGAAACGCCAAGCGGGTACCAGCGTGAAAGATACAACGCACCGAAGTGAAGGCTGGGAGCGTTGATATGGAAACGCTGTCGCCGTCGGCCATGTTGGGAGAAGTCTAGACCGCTGCTGACTATTCTATGCCCCTAGTAATGCGGCTACCTTCGATGCACTGAGTTCCACCGATGCCATAACTTCCAAGTTTGCGGCATGACATCCGGGGAATATCCACAAGAAAGTAGAGGATGAACAATATAAGCTCCTAGAGCAGGACATCATAGAGCCGGCCACGGGCCCCACCACGTGGGTTTCACCCATTGTTATGGTGCCCAAGAAAGGCTCTCAGGCAATCAGACTGCGTGTGGATATGAGGAGGCCCAACCAAGCGAGTCGAAGGAAAGACACATGGCACCACGTATCATTGATATGATTTGTTTACTAAATCGGGCCAGGGTCTTCTCAAAACTGGACTTGAAGAAGGGCTACCACCAGTTGGTATTAAGTCCCGAGAGCCCGAACTTCACAACCTTCGTCACACACCTGGGACTGTACAGGTACAAAAGATTGAGCTTTGGGGTCTTTTCAGAAGCAGAGCTATTTCAGGCGGAAGTTCACAACGTAATTAAGCACATCCCGAACTGTATAAACTATAGCAACGACATCCTGGTGTTCGGGACAGATGTGGGAAAACACAATGAGAATCGAGCCAAGGTGTATGGCTCTCGAGGCTGCCAATCTTACCCTCAACCAGGCAAAATGTGAGTTCAGAAAAGGCACGCTGCGTTCCTTTGGCCACTGTTACGCTCACCTGGTATCCACGGGACGCCACCCAGCCAGCTGGACGCTAATGCCCTTCCTGATGGTTCCCTTGTGGTCTCGGTGTCAAGGGAATTCTGCCTGGAAAATGAAGACTATGTCAGGACTGGGCGACCAAGGTAAGCAGTTTAATCCCCCACCTCATTATATTTCCAGCCCCTCCAGGTTCTCTTCTCATCTGGTTGCCGGAATCGGTGGGTTCTCTGTCCTGCTCTCTGGGCAGGGGCGCGTTGGCTTTTGTGGGCGCTGGCAGTTCAGTTACTTCACCGACTGCGGCCCTTGTAGTGTCTTTCAGGTAAGTCTTATTGCAATTAATGGCGCTGTATTTCTTGCATGCCTTTTGTCTGTTCTAATTCCCTTTTTCTCCTCTAGGGGCGTGGAGTGTCCACTCGGAGAACGGGGTGTGCTGGTTCTCACCGGGAGATGATGGCGCGCTATAATGCGGTAAGGAGGCGCTTTGCGTAGCGCAGCGATGCCTTGTCCTCACTGACCTGTGTTTTTCCCTTTTCGTAGGTCACGGAGAGTACCCAGCGCAGATGGGGTTTCCGGAGCAGTGCCGGTCGAGATGTAACCAGCCAGGTAAGTCTTTAAGCGCTTTTATGGTTGTAATGTCTCTAGTACCTCTGTTAATAATGTCTTTCTCCTTTTCTCAGGTCCCTCGATCCGGGCGGCAAACTCTTCCAACAGAGAAGCCCAGGAGCTGTGAGCAGAGATGGATGAAGATTGCAGGTAAGATTCTGCTGCTAACGATGTTTCTTTGTTTTTTCTGCAGGTCCGGAATTCATCGGCTTCGCAAGAAGCTGGACACGGTGAGCGTCACGTTGCTAGAAGCAAAGTAACGTGAAGCGTGTGTTCTTGTTCGGGTGTGGTTTAAATAGCCACTGTAAAGTAGTCCAGGTAAAGTAGTCCCTAGGCCACCACACCCAAAGCACTACACCGCATAGCTTGGTTCTAGGAACCCAGCTATGTGGATGCCTCCATGTTGGCTGAAAGCCTTAATAAAGTAGTCCCTTAAGCAGATGCCTCTCCCAAATGATGAGCCTGGCCCCAAGAGGGCTTGAAAAGTGGAAGTCTGGCCTTATTAAAGATCTGAGCCCTGATCCCACCTGGCTTGTGGGCTTAACAGTGGGGGTCAGGGCTGAGGGTCGTGACATCCACGTGTTCTCAGAAAACGGTCTGACACCTGATCCTGAAAGTTGGCGCACTCAATGAGACTCCACCTTCAACCAACGTCTCAGAACTCAGATCTTTCTTGGGACTCACAAGGTACATAAAGGATTTTACCACAGTCAGTGAACCCCACAGAGCGTTGACCAAGCAGAATGCAGTCTTCGACTGGTCGGAGGAGTGTCAACGTGCTTTTGAGATCATTCGAGAAAGGGTGGCGGGAGCTGAAAACATGTCCTACTACGATTCGGACAAGAAAACTGAACTAACAGTGGACGCAAGTCCAGTGGGTCTAGGCGGCATTCTGGCCCAAATTGACTCGAAAGACCCGACGCAAACACACATTGTTGCATATGCTAGCAGAAGCTTTTCAGCCACCGAGCAGGCATACTCTCAGGCGGAGAAGGAAAGTCTTGCAGTGGTGAGGGCGTGTGAGCATTTTCACCTGTTTCTTTACGGCAAGCCATTTCAAGTAGTGACTGACCATCAAGCACTCCTGTTTCTCTATGGCAACTGACAAGCCAAAATGCCTCCCTGCATCGCGAGATGGGGGCTGTGGCTGCAGGATTATTCATTTGAAATTTTACACAGACCAGGAAAGGAGGAAAACCCTGCCGATTTCCTATCCAGACATCCAAGAACAGGTTGTACCCCTGAACCATCGGTGGCGGACCGATATCTCAGATACCTGATCCAGCAGGCCATTCCCGAGGGCATCGAACCAACCCGCTTAGCCCATGAAGTGGAATCGGATCAGGCATGCCAGATAATGTACAAGGGGCTCAAGTCCGGTCAATGGAGGAGAGCCAAAGAACGGGGTGGCCTAGCGTCAGAGGTACGGCAGGAGGTTGACAGGCTACTGTAGGTGAAAGAGGAGCTAGCGCTCTCAGAGGACAACCTCTTATTGAAGGGACACAAGGTGGTGATTCCAACATCTCTAAAAAGGAAGGTCATAGAGCTGGCTCACGAGGGACATCGAGGAGTGGTTTCCACGAAACGCATGTTGCGCCAGAAGGTGTGGTTCCCACAACTAAACACCCTGGTGGAGGAGCTCCTGAAACAGTGCCCCACGTTGCTTTCTCACACCGAATCGGCATCCATAGCCGTTAAGAATGTCCGAACTGCCGGGGGGCATATGGGAGGCCACGACGGCTGACTTCATCGGTCCTATCGAAGGGGGAGATATGTATTGCTGTCATGGATGAATATTCTAGGTATCCGGAAGCTCAAATCATATTTTTGAAGGCAGCCCACCACGTCATTCCGGTGTTGGACCGCATCTTCATGGCCTACAGTGTTCCTCAGAATGTGAAAACTGACAATGGGCCTCCCTTCAATGGACATAGCTTCGCGAAGTTCAGTGAATACATGGGGTTCAACCATCGCAAGGTCACACCACTATGGCCACAGGCCAATGGTATGATAGAACGGTTCATGGGCAATCTGAAGAGAGCATTACAGGTGGCTCGACTCATGGGACAACACTATGAACAAGTGCTCCATCAACTGTTGGGGGACTAATGAAGCACGCCACACAGCTCCACTGGGAAAACCCCAGCGGAGATAATGTTTGGTAGAGACATCAGGACCCGGCTGCCCCAGGCCCATCTCCAGGAGGACTGAACACCCCTGGACACCAAAATAAGGAAACGGGAATCAGGCAGCGAAGGATCGCATGAAGGAGTATGCGGATGGTCGTCGGAAGGCTGAGATCCCCAACTTGAAGTAGGGGACGTAGTTGCTGTAAGACAGCCCCAGACTCACAAGCATACAGCTGCTTTTAAAGAGGAACCTTTGATCATACTGGAAAAGAAGGGCTCCATGATCACGGCCCAAGGAGAAGGGACTGACCACTCGAAATTCCTTGCATTTCAATAAAGTTCCCCTTTCAGGGTCATGGCGACTAAGTGGAAGAGTGGCGATAACCATTGACTATGTTTCCGATGATTGTTATCACAGAGATCAGGAGGACTCAGAAGCATCTGGCCGGGAGGACCAAGGAGAGAGAACTGGAGCCAGCGGCTCTGTTGAACGTTTCAGCTATCTACCTCAGAGATCCAGGAATAAGCCTTGCCGCCTCATTGAGGAAATGGCTTAGCGAACAGTGTTCCTGTTTGTTCATCGCCCCTGTTGGGTAACTGTTTAAATTGGGGGGATGTTGACAGTTCAGTTGCAGGGCAGTTCAGTTGCAGGGCAGTTGGGAGGCAGGGAGGGAAGTGACGCAGGAGTTAGTTGGAAGAGGAGTAAGAATAAAGGACGTTTGCTTGATAGGCTACGTGTCCATCTCTTCTTTACTGCGCAGCGAGGTGTGCATGCGAGATTCTCACAACTTCCAGGCCACTATACCACACTCTTAAAAGGGGACCACCATAGTCTAAAGGCATACTAATCTCATCAGAGAATGCTGATTGCAGGCGTTTTTTCATGTTTCCAAACGATCTATACCTACGTTTCTATTTTCTTTACTGCTGGGGAGATAAAGAAGAATTAACGCAAGAGGTCTGTGGAGGGCAAAGTGCGGGTCTCAAAATGCGTGGGCTAAAAGCTCTGAAAGGGAGGGCATTCAGGAGACGGGGGTCTATCGGTGCGCCGTCTCCGGCTTTATCTGGGTGTGGGCCTTGTCTCTCTGGGTGTTAAGGTCTAGCATCTCATCTGGTGGATTGTCAGGGTCTGCTATATGGGAGCCCAACAGTAGAAACTGAAGGCATTACCTCAGTGGACCCCAGGGGAAAGGGGTGTGGTGCGTCGGGCGGGTCAATGTGACGTACCTTTAATTCGTCAGCCAATTATTTGATAAACGTCAATAGCCGAAGGAAGTTTTAGAAAATGTTAAGTTGAAAAAAAGGACACAAATACAGACCACGTCCCTGTCCTAAGCAGGGAAAAGGCCGGTGTGGCGTGCGGGAACTGGAGACCACTGTGACGCAGATGCGGTTGCTGAGGTGTATAGTGGACGTCGGGTCCAAGTCAAGTGTGCTTGGATTGCGAGAGCCCGGGGCAACTCGTCGGGGAGAAGCCCTGGCCAACTCCCCCCGGTAGTAAAGTAGTCCTACGTCGGGGCGGCGCAGGGATCGCACTGGCAGAGAGAACGTTGTGCTTAACCGCGTCATCGCGGAAGGATCGCAGAGGAGGGGGAGGGTTTAAAGGAGGAAGAGGAAGGCGGCCATTTCGGGATATAAAAAAAAGAATAATAAAATACGGAAACACGAAGAGGAATGGAAGCGGAGCCCCCAAAACGGTGAGGGAGGATGTGGCGCAAGGGTCTGACTAATATGGAAGGATTGAAAAAGGGGGGATCGTGGCCGACACAGCTGGGAGAGGGGTTAGGAAAAGGGGGCTGGGGTTTGCCAAAAGATGTGGGGCTCGACACCGACCTGGGGCGGGGGGGGCTTGGTAATGCATGGCAAGGCTGTTATTGGCGTTGTCATAGGGTTTTTCTTCGCTACGCTGTGGCCCGAGGCGCCGCGTTTGTCCACTGGTGTGAGGCTGCCATAAGGGCTATTTATGCATCCCTTCTGTGGCAATGACTGAAGGCAGTCCCCTGGTCTGTCATTGGGTTTGTTTGGCTTCCTTCTTGGGAACCGGGCTGTTTTGTCCCTCACACGGAATCTGTGACTGGTGTTTCTTTCCCCATCTGCCTCCCCCTTCATCGCACTTCAGAGGTGCTCATCTTATGTGAGGTGGAGGGGGGGATACAGCCCCTAATAGAAAATGTGTACCGCCCCCCAATCCTCCGTCTGTCGGTGGCTATATGGATCTTATACCTTCTCCTCAGATTGTGTTGCTACCTACAGGTGTTTTGCCCCCAGACACTTTTTCTGAGGCAACGACAACGGGGATTCCCCATCAGAGGTTAGGGGTGGGGATGTTTATTTTCCCACTCTCCTTTTCGGTGTGCCAAGGGATTATTTGTTTCCCCCTAATCCCACAGCACTCTTGACAAGGCAGAGTTGCGTTTTCTTTCCCTGTCAAAGCTTCTGATGGGACTGGGTTTTGCCCCACCACAATTTGCTGTCCACCACCGCCTGCTTTAACGGGGTGGGAGACATTGTCTTACCCCCACACTTAATACAGCCTTTGACTGCGGTTGTGGCTTCTTGTACTTAACACGGCCTAAACACCCATGTGTAGCCGTATTGGGTGGGTGATGAGGTTCTGAACACCCCTTCAGATTTGTATTGTGACAGGACTTCATTATTACTGTAACATTGCAAGGTTTTTTCTCTTCCCCCGCCTGCCCCCCATTGATAAGGGAGTTGATGAGCTTCCACACACAATCTGGTGTTTGCCCCTCTTCTGAGCTGTAGTAATAGAGGTGTATGTGTGTGTAGAGAAGCAGCCACCTCATATCTCATACTTGTGGGATTCACAGCTATAGGTTCACTCCACTTACCTGTCTGGCCCCCAATTCATCCATACACTTCAATGGGCTCACACCTGTCAAACATAATTCTAATTTTCACCCGCTTTATGTATCCAAGCAATTGAGGGATGCATTGGTATTGGCATGTTAAGGGTCATTTGGTGCTCATTGCCCACCTGTTCACTTGAGAGGTAATCTGTTGTAGAATCAACCCCAAAGCCATGCTGTGAGTGGTGGTTGATCGTCGTATGTAATGAACAATAGCACAAGTTGACTCTGTATGGATCAAGATAAATATCTGTTGAGCAGGGGAGAATAGGTGCTCCTGCATGTGAGGCTTCACCAAGTAAAATGAATGTTACCCTAGGAATAAGGCTCAAGACTGCTCAGTGCTCCATAAGGTACAGGTTGTCCAGTAAATTGAGCTCTTTCCAAAAGCTATCTGGACTCACCCTACTGCCACCTGGTCACATCTGCAAATGCTGTGGTTGTAAATGAGTTTGTTTATATGTAGCTTATTGAGAGAGAGGCCCAGTCTCCACAACTCGCTAGGAGTCCTTAAAAGTTTACTGGCAGGGCCTAATGCTTGCTCGGGCAGCAGCTGCAGTGCTACCGATGAGCAGCGAACCTGCATTCTGAGAGCCACTGTAGGTTCGGTGCCAAAGCACTTGGAATACTTCATTAAATGGATTACTGGGGGTGGGAAATGTGGGCATAGTTGAATTTTGGGGAAAGGAAATGTGATGCACTAAAATTGATTTTGGCGCTTTGATGCGTGTAGCACTTAGATGGATGGTTGGGGTGGCAAATATGTCGAACTCGGTGCGAGGGTTTGGGGGTTGAAAACATGACGCACATGATAGATTTTTGGGGTTAAGAAATGTGACGCACAAGAGTTGGGTTTTGGGGTTAAGAAATGTGACGCACTGAGTTCGGTTTTGGTGGTAAGAAAGGTGGTTTACTGGGAGGGACCCCATTTAGGACAGACTGCTAATTGCACTAGTAAGATGCATGATGGTATGTACTCGGAAAATCTGTTGTCTGGAAAAGGTAGCTAATGATTGTCTCATATTTTGGGTGTATTAGTAAGAATGTTCTGACAAAACTACATTTTGACCCTAAGATCCTGATTGAGAATCCTGAAAAAGTACTCTTTGACCAGGATTGGATTAAGACTGTAGAAAGTTTCCATGGTTACATCTTGATGCATAATCTAGTTCATGACCACTAAAAACATAGGGATGTCTTGACCTTCCTTGTACAGTTTCCAAATAACTACTGTAGGATTTTCTTGAGATTTAGATGGAATCTGTTACCACCTAAAGAGGTGCTATTGAGGGGAAAGATTGACCAAGCTGAGACGAGATGTAGGTACTGTAACAATGAGAAAACCGTAGAAACTCTTAAGCGTCTTGTATTCTGCCCTTCTCATAAATTCCCTAAGACTTATTTTGGGGAAACTTGTTACCTCATTTGGATTAATACTGATGGTTTATGGCATTGCTGCTTATTTAGTGAATGTTGGGGACATCTTCGCTGTGGCGGCTTTCTTGAAATCCATTCTGTTAAATAATCTACTGTAAATTATATGTTGGATATATGCAAAGAGTAGCCTGAAGAGCGAGAACATGTCTTAATCATCATTTATTTCCCTCCTTTTTTTTCCCAGTGATTCAAATGTGTTTTAATGTCTCACTGACCATGTATAACATCTTTACCAAACCACTCTTCGACCAATTGGATAGTCTGGGTGTTACCTACACTAATTATGCAGACCATACCCAGATCCTCATACTCCTTTCGGGCAATTTTGTCGAAGACCCGACTTTGGTAAACAAGACATACCTCCTCATTCAGGCATGGATGGCATCACATGGCCTCTGCCTGAATGACGACAAAACTGAGATCCTGATATTGGGCTCTGGCGCTAACCTAAAAAAATGTAGCCCCAGATATGCTTCATTCAATATTGACAGCAACGTAATTAAAGCAGTAACCGAGGTAAAAACATCAGGAATTTACCTTGATTCTACCCTACCACTAAAAAAAGTCTGCGCCATGGCATCAACTGCCTATACCTGCAAACTGATTAGGGCTTGCAGACCCTTCCTCTCCAAAGCTAGCTGCATCACGCTCGCCAATGCACTGATAATGTCCAAATTAGACTACTGCAATGCCTATACATAGGAGCAAACAAATACAACCTAGATAAAATGCAAAGATTACAAAATAATGCCCCCATAGCAGCTCTGAACATACCCAGCAGAGAGCACATATTCAACATTAGAAGAGAGCAGCGACAGGATCCTCCTCAAAACTGTTTTTCTCTCACCTTCAAATGCCTATACAGTGCTGCATCCCCATATCTCTGACAGAATGATTAAAAGAACTTCGACCCGCCCTACCAGATCATCCAACTCCCATTGTTTAGAAATTCCCAGATTTAAACTTTCCAAATCCGGCAGAGCCAGTTTCCCAGTCAAGGCGGCTCTATCCTGGAATGTACTCCCCCCCCCCCCCCCCCCCCCCTTAGCCAATCTGGCTTTGAGCCAACGACAACTAATACCTGCTTGTGTTGCTTTACCCAATTGTGCATTTGACTTCTCGACAAATCTTTTTTCTAAATGTACTACTCGGTTGAATTTCCCACTGCACTTGTTTTGTATGTTTCTCCCTACCTATTGCACTCCCAACTCCTACTACTGTACCTATTTACATGTTGTGACTAAGCTTTAAGTATACCTGTGTCTGCTGCGCCAGGCTTTCCGAGGGTTTGGTGTGCATTACCAAATAAACAAACAAAACAAACAAGTGTATGATATTTTACTATTTTTGATGAATTTGTTTGAGTTTATCTTCAAATGTAATTTTCTTTGATATGTTGGTTTTTCAACCATATACAAATAAAATAAAGATGTATGAATATTGGCCCCGCTTTGCTTAAAAAACCTGTCAGGATAGCTTACCACTGCTCCACAGCCTTGGTAATGGACCTCTCTTGATGCCAGCTTATAACACCCGATGCCAGCTTATAACACAAGGACAGTCATGGGGTTGTACCTAGATATGCGGGTAACCGGGCATTGCAACTGAAAGAAAACAAATGCAGGTTAACATATATCCCACTTGGAGAATCTATGCCTTATGTTTAGCACGGCTACGAGGCTAAAAGATGACATGTAGGTAAGGCTCCATTGCACTTATAACTGCTTAGGTTAGCCATTGTAGCGCACATTGGTGCAAAGTTCTACAACTGGGGCGAAAGGAGTCTACTCGCACCTAGTAGACTCCTTTCACCTCAGTTGTAGAACTTTGAAGATGTGTAGTAAGCCTATAAAGGTAACCTGTCGATTGTGCGCAGACTCCCATTATTCTAGTTTCTAGGGCAGCCTTTCTGTCCCTCCTTGAAGAAGCTCTAGGACATCCGACCCATTTCACTTGGCACACTTAAGGGTTGCCTGCTCATAGTGCATAGGAACAAATCTACAATGGTAGCTGACTACTTCTTCCCACAGAAGATCGGATGACACAGCAACGTCAAAGATAACTCAGTTCTGTTCATGTTTATTTGGATAAAAACATCAATCAAACACAAACAAAATGCATCTTAAAATTCATCATAATACAAGATAGAAAATGAAACGAATTACAATGCCATACAAAAACCTCAACCTCGAAACTATTAAAGATAATAAAACTTGATCTTGTCCCTTTTTAAAATCCCCTTTCTGATATACATAGCACTTTTTAAGTAAGATAACTGGGCCCATGCAATCAATACTGATTCTGCAGACAGAAGCAACAATAGGGCAGGTCCATAGCAGCGTGTGTCAGTTTGCTTCAAACTCTGCAGGATTGTACGTTTTCTTATGTGTCTGTAACTGGGGCAAAATAGTAGCAAATCTTTTAAATCCTCTTGGGGGGGGGGGGGTGTGCTCACACTGGACAGCAGTGGATATTGGGTATCCAGGCCACTTTGCAGTGTTACCCATCAACAATACAGTCAAATCTTGCCCTCATAATGAGCCAGCGCTGTTGCTTTTTGGTGGCCCAAACTAAGTACAGCTGTAGATCGGGGACCCTGCTGATCAACCTATGTTAACTATCCTGGTGCGTTGCCTGTTCTGTTCTAACCTTAAGGTATGTATAAACGGACCTTCGGTGGACTTCGGCCACAGGCAACGGCCAGCCATCCATGCACATTTTAGATTGCAACTAAAACTATTACATATTTGGTCTAACTGGTCACATAAGTTTCACACTGACATACCATACCTACCTCAACACCTCTGCCTTTTAGAGTACAGCGACAACCTTTGACAAATTAGATCTAGCTGGGTACATATTGAGCTGGGTTGCTTATTGTAGCCTAGCCAGCCCGCCCAATTCATAATATTGGCCTAATGCACACATGGATCATAACCATGCTCTTAGATCTTTCCCATACCCGGACTTGTGTCCCCGAGGGTGTTCCTACTACAAAATGCTTTGAGGCCATACAAAAGGGGGCGGGGGGCTCTATATAAATGACTACAACAGTGCAATACACATTTTGCCCTATTTTAGAACTTGTCACTTTGGGGTCTGAGGGCGCTGTGTATCTTTGGCCCATTGGTGTTTATGTTGGCTTAGTGGAAATTGTGCCATAAAGCGATGTACAAACAACCATCACTTCATTGCCTTGTAGTAAGTATTTTAACATGCAGCCCCCTGTGTGATATATATTGGAATATTGTATGCTACTCCCCATTTCTTTGCAGCATATCCCGAATGTATCCACAGATCAAAAGCAGCAGTTCCTACCATTTTTTCCAATTAAATTCATCATTCATACAGTATTGTGGACCAGGTCACTTCTGGCTTGAAGTCAGAAATTATTTGCGTGGTTGCACTGTGGAAAAAATAAAGTAATAACTAGTCAAAAATAATCCACCATTTAACTTGCAGGAGGGGGCACACCCATTACATATCCATGCAGTGCTTGTTATTAACTACCAGTTGGCCTCCTAAATGTCTTAACGTAGACCATCCTTCTGATGCCACATGTTAAGAACATGGCTTCCTTTCTGAAATCTTGAACTATGGTCCACCTCAATGTCCCCAAGCTATCACAGCAGTCCTCGTCCCCTCCATTGACCAATGCCTGTCTGTTACATTTCACCCACTTCTCCCTCCATTAAGGTATGAATACCTTGGGTGGCTTGCACAGTACTACAACCTCAGACAAGCTTGTGTGGTCTGAGACCACTGTCATGGTGACTTGGTGTTGTAGAAAGGCTCCAAGGTGGGATGCAAACAACATTTTTGTCCTTCCTCTTCTGTGGAGGTTGGTGTTGCACCATAACTATCCAGACCATAATCTACATAGGAACAGGGATGGTAGTGTAATGGAAAGATGAAACCGGAATTCAAGCATAGGAGACCCATGATAAAGGACTGTGTGCGCTTGTTGATCCAGCCAACCTGGGTACGGAGTACAGGAAATGTAAAAGGGTGCATTCAAAGGTTCCTTTAGAGGCAGTAGAAGTCAGTTTTAAGAAGTACAAGCTTTAATGATTCTAGAGTATGTCTGTTATGGAGATGATCCCAAGTGAACCCCTTAAAGCATAGAAGCTTTTTGTTGCTAGGGAATGTATGATTCCTTTGCATAAACAAACTTCAGAATAGTAAAACTGGGCCTCTCAAACCTGCATGCCAGGAGTAGCCATCTCGATTAGTATACTGCTCAGTGAATGTGAAGGGAAATCTAGAGGGAAGTGGTGGATAGTACTGGTCGGTCTTCTGGTATGTATTGAAACCCTGGCACCCTATTGTGCAAAAGGTTTTAAACTGGAAAAGTACGTTGGATAAAATGGGGTGCTACTCACTTGATATTATAAATCTGAATTCGGAATAACAGGAATATTGGTTGGCCGTCTCAGGTTTAGTGTTACTAAGTGGTGTATGGCAAGAAGGGCCTGGCAATTCAAATTGCCTGGCAAATTAGCACAGTTGAAGCTGTTTATGAAACAGTAGGGCTCTCCTAATGCTTATAGTCTGGGTGGGGGTGGGGGAGCTCTACAAAACGCCAGCAAGGCTAAACATGTCGGCTTGAAAGCTACTAGTAAGACATAATGCTACCTACCACCGAAATTACATGTGTACAGCAGACCATGTATTACTCGCATAGAGTAAACTTTCTCTAGCCAATGGCTAGTGGAAAGTAGACATTTTGTGCCCTAAACACCAATATGACAAAAAGATCCTATTCTAGAGAACCCACCAGACCCTGAACGGTTGTTTCCTTGGGAGTAAGGGAGTGACCCTTCTATGTATGGGTTGTCTTCAGTATGTATGAGTCGTTATGTTTCAATGTGTACTAATGCTCCTTCCCATACATTGCCAAATATAAAGCAAATGTCAGATATTGGGGTGGCTTCTGTTGGCCTAATGGGTCAAAACTAGCTCCTGGTAGCTGTTGTGAAAGTTCTCCTCTAAGCTACTAGGAGGGGATAAGTGGCTCCCAGCACTTTAAATCCCAGCATAGGATGTGGCGTGGCAGTGTGATACTGAACAAGCAGTTTTTGTATTGCCAGTTTCAGGGTTGCTATATGAATTTTGGGTGGGCCAATAATAGGTTAGCAATGGCATGTCGAGGCACCCTAAAGGAATAATTGGCCTGGTTTAGTTAAGACGTTCTCACCCTTAACAGTGGTGGCTGGGTTGGGCCTGGAGGCACGGGTTCCAATGTGACGGGCCTATTGGCTTGGTTGTTGGTACAACAAAGTTGTTGCTTGGTGCAAGTAAAGGTTTTCTGTTTCGGATAACAAACTTTTTTCATAACTTGTCATAGGCACTGAATGCAATGATTTTGTTCAATGTTTTAGTAGGTGTCAAGGTCCCAATAGCACCAGTGTGAGCAACTCTTTATTAGTAGCACAATGTGCTGTGTGTAATATGCCTGCAGTGCATGCTCTATCTACAATGTGGAACTAGCACTGTGCTTACAATCACATGTTGAAAAATGCTAGCATGTATTAATCTCATTTTGCTTTACTGTCCTCTGGAGATTATGCCTTCAATTAACGACGTAATTACTCGGATCCTGGGCCTGTTGAACCAGCCTGATCAACTATTCTTCTGGGTGATCTAAATCGAGACATCACAGATGGGGAGACATCACAGATGGGGAAGTCTTGGTTTCAGAATCTAATCTGACTAACATTGAATTTTGTGTCCACAATATGGAAGCCACCCATTCCAAAGTTAAGATATTGGACTGGGTTGCATCTTTTAATTTGGACATTACAGATACCGGACCATGTGTATGGTCTGACCACCTATTTTTGGGATTAGCTTTTCAGCCACTTTCAACAAAAGGATCCTTGCTAGGAATTTTAAAAGAATTCAAACTAGGATTCAGACTCCCCTAGATATTTTAGCTTCCATTTCCCGAGCCATCATGACTGACCAATGGGATCAATTAGCTCCCTTGAGAAGGCAGACTGAGGGGGACGGCCTTGACCATAAGAGCTGGTTTACACTGGATCTAGGAGTTCTTAAAAAGGCAAAGCAGGCTGAAAGGTCATGGCAAAAATCTAAGAGCGAGACTAATAAGCTACTGTGGAAATGGCTCACAAAATGTACTAAAGGGCCCCTCTTAAAGCGAAAGAAACCATGCCCAAATCATGAATGTGGAGAAAAATTCAAAGAAACTCTTTGATATTATGAGATAATTGGAGAAGCCCAAATCACAGGTTTGATCACTTATTCCATTTGTTGTGGATTGCACTAGAGCTCAACAAGCCTTTACGAACAAAGTAAACAACGCTCTAGATAAAAAAGATCAATCCTTTAGCTCTGTTCCACATAGGGAAATGATATGGCATTTATAACGCCCATATACAAGTGTTTCAAAGCACGACGAGGCAAGGGAGGGGGGAACAGAGGGAGAACAGACAACAATCTTACTAGGCTCGGTGATGAGATCGTGTAAGTGCAGGGGAGGGGGAAAGGGAAAGTGCGGGTAGGGGGGTGGGGGCAGTGCAATACATAGGATGAACAGTAAAAAAATAGAATAAATAAAACAGTAGGTTAAAGTGCAGACATGGTGTCAAGAGCTGGTGGGGACTGTTAGGATAAAGAAACGCCATCCTATCTCTGCACTGGCTCCCAGTGACAAAGGATTACGTTCAAAACCCTCTGCATTGTCCAAGGCCTTCTGGGGCCTCAATACCTCCAACTCTCTCTTCCCAAATATCTTCCTTCTTGAGTTCTTCACTCAGATCTGACAACTTCGGTCAAAGCTCCCCAGGTGCTAAACAATCAACCTCGTGTCACATTTTCATTCCACTCAGTTACAGTGCTTGAGATGGAAGAGGTTGAGACATTCATCCTACCTCATGTTTTGGGGATGTTTTTCTGTTTAAAATAGTTCTGGGCAACATCAAAATATTCTTCCCCAGTCTTCACAAAATGTGGTAATCATTCTTACATACCAGTGTGTCTGACAGCATAAAGGAAGTTAGTGACCCCTTTGGTTAAGAAACCAGGACTTGGGCGTGTTACTAACTCACACATTCTACTGAAGGTAATCAATAAGATTGCCTGTATACAACTTCAAAAACATCTAGAGCATTGATCTTTAAACTACTTTTTGGCCTGGGCCCCCTGAGCAAAATGTGTGCAGGCCGAACCCCTCCCACCCCCAAAGTGCCAAATGGACAGTGCACATGGCTAAGAAATATTGCGTGCCACTGCGGCTCCTTTTATAGTCCCTGGGCTCCCCCACCTGGTCCCATCAGTCTCTGGACTACCTCACCCCAGTCCTTGGGCTCTCCCCACCCTGTTCCCACCACTATCCCTGTGCCACTCACGCAATCCAGCTCCCAGCACAGTACCTGGGCTCCCCACCCTGCTCCCAGCACTGTCCCAGGGCCAGTTGCGGCTGGTGGAGGGGCATACATATTTTCCCCAGTTACGTCATAGCGACGGGGTAGCAGGGATGCCCAAACCAATCTGGGAGTGGGGGTCTTCACCCACGCAATTTTTAGTAAATGATGGGTTAAAATACTGCATTTTAGAGCATTTTAAAAAATTAGGTAACTAGCCAACATCTGTAAAAATAAAAATTGCACAAATATTTCTGAAAGAATTTAGAGATCACATGTCTACATGATAGTACTGCTGGCCCGATTCATTGCTGTTTTGTCTCCGAATACGTGTTATAACAAATTGCATATTCTCCTGCATCAACGGTACAAAATGAAAATTATCTTCTAATAGAAGAAGGCAGCTGTGAGTGAGTTCACTTGGATGGCATGCAATGCTGATTAGCTTTTGGCAGTCTACGTCACTGCTTGAAGACGGAGGGAAAAGCAGGGCTAGTTAAACAATAGGGTAATAAGGAGGCCACTTTCTGGCACTCTAGTAAGCAGAATGCTCTGATTAACTAGCACCTGCCATTACATGGAATAAAGCTATTCCATATATTGGAATATGCTGGTTAGTAATGTTTTGAGGTTGGATAGCCGGGTTATCAGAGTTCAGACTTTAGACTCTGAAAAAAGAAAACAAATATTTGTTTAGGTTTATACAAACCTTTACAAATGAACTGAGTAATATAATACATATTTACAAATTCAATAATTACAGAATACATTAAAATCACATTTTAAATTGATTAATCTTAGAGATCCTTTAAATCTTAAAACGACTTTTTAAAAAAGCTTGACATATTTTTTTTAAAGAAACATATTACTGCTCTTTAAGGGCACAATTGCCATGTAAAATGTTCAACCATAGTAAGTGAATTGCAACCCATTCAGTATGGGAGACAAATCTACTAAAATATTCAATTCTTGGTTGCCACTTCAATTTCTCTCATTCTTGGTGCCTGCATTTCACCATGGCTGCATTATCTTAAATAGATTGAAATTCATTTGTTAGCAATACATTGACTCATTAGTTATTCCTCAAATTTAAATGGAAAACGTTTCAAGTAAAATTCTGCTATCCCTGGTTCTTTTTGGGGAGATACTTGTTCATATAAACAAACTCATTGTTAAGCCCTAGTCTTGACATTGAATCGTTTTCACCTTTAGTGGATTAGTTATATCAATGGGCATTCCCAAGTCGTCATTCCTTTATAAACTTTTTTTTTTTTTTTTTTACTACTTTGCCCAGCAAATAGTAAAAATGATGGCCTCTACGTAACATTTTCTCAGAAGATTCAGTCTTTTCCATATTATGATACTTTTTAACGATTGAAGTCCCAATTCATATGCCTTCGACTGGGACATATTTCGGTCAATGGAATTAAATTGGTCCCCAAATCATGTATTCATAATACTTTTTTAATTCTAATTCTGAAAATATCCATGAAGGAAAGAACTCGAGCCCACAACACAATCTTGGGATCACCTTAATTATGTAAAGTTTACCATATTGCTTATCCACAAGCTTAATTTGTGTGACCAGTTTAGACAACTTTTTTGTCAGATTTCTGTAGGAGCCTTTAGTGGGGCTAGCAATTATGGGGAAACCAAGATACAATATGTTCGTTTTTTCTTGTAGTTTGGTATTCTCCAATAGCCAAGTACAATTCTTTTTCCTAATTCCTCCCTTAGTCAGTTTTACTATAACTGTTTTTACAGGATTATTTGTGTAAAAGCATAAAATGCCTAATGGCATCCATTAATATTTGCAAGCCTATTGGTGTATGGTCAAAAAGGATGAAATAGTCTGCAGAAGCTGCCCAAACAACTTTTAAGCTACCAATTTTTGGAGCAATAAAAGAAGCTTCCAATAAGGCATTACCCACATCGGCCATCATATACAAATTAAATATGGTGGGAGCTTGGATGCATCCTGGTCTCAAACCATTTTTAGTAGTAATGGGTCTAGTTAATAGGCTTTGAGTGGAGTCTTGCCTGTATATGTGAGTCTCTGTGCATATGAATAACAATGTAGACTCCTTGTCATGCCAAGCTTCCAGAGTTTCCTCCACAATGTCTTGGCAACCAGATCAAATGCCACGGTTAAAGACATCACTGCAACATACACAGGAACAGATTGTTCGTCCCATACTTGTCTCCGCAAACAGCTTAACAGAAGGCCCCCACAGTCGGTTCCCATTTGTTGCCTAAACCCTATTTGTCTGTAGTCCAGAATCTTGTTTTCTGTACACCATCAGCCCATATGATCAAATGATGGCTGTGAATATCTTTGGGTCTATGATTTAGTGGTAATGTTCTTGGTGTCCTTTTTTAATATTGGGTATTGCATATGAGGTTTTCAAAGATGAGGGAGTGGTTTTAGTCACCAGACTATCTGCAAATATATGTACATTTTTTGCCCAAAGAGCAGAATTCTGTTTTAATTGATTTAATTGATTGGGGTCCCTGGCTCTGTTGGAACTTGCTTTATTAATTCGCCTCTCAATATTTTCAAATGAAATATCTTATTCCCACTTTACTTTGATGTTTTCTCCCCTTGCTCCTTTGTGTGTGTGTATATATATATATATATATATATATATATATATATATTTGGACAAAACACACCGGACACATGCAAACATTAAAGACACAGTAGTGTCTTTAATGTTTGCAAAAATTTTGTAAAAAAATGCATCATGCAAATACAATGCACAGCACATAGAAACAAAACAGCAGGACGCCAAGGTGTAGCAGCCTGCAGACAACGCGTTTCGCGCTACACTGAGCGCTTGATCACGGGGTATATATATATATATATATATATATATATATATATATATATATATATATATATATATATATATATATATATATATATATATTCTATCCAGCTCAATTCAGAAATTGGATTAGTGTGTAGGATCTGTTGCTTGTCCTCTGTCGTGTGTTCCCAGGGACGTATATAATTATTAGCATTGAGGCAATCATTCTTTCACCATCCCTTTGATATAGAATATGCCTCTGATACTAGTTTCCCACATTTTGCTTAATAATTGTGCTCTCATTTGCAATCACCCGATAACAGTAGAATTCTTATTTATTCTCATCAATGTACGGGCCTGTATCTTTTCTCGAGTATCATAATCTCACATTTCTGTATCTTATTAAAAACCTTCATGACAAAAATATAATCAATGAATGAGTTGGCTCCTTGTGCTGACCAAGTGGGTGTGTCAACATGTACCCTAAACAAGCCCCACCCTTCCAAAAAATTAAGCTATTTAGCACCCTGCAGCCTCTTCTGTTATGAGGTAAGATTTTATCCTCGTTCAATAGGTGGTAAATGTTTAATCCGTGTTAGTGTCCTGCAATTATAATTTCTCCCTCTGGACACTGTTAGCCATATCTGTTTTAGAGTTACAACTGTTTTATATTTTCCAGAGGGTTCCAATACACATTCATCAGAAGTACATTCTGTATATTACATTTTGAGCTCCGTGGCAACTAAAATTGCCAGTATAGCCTTAAAGATCTTGGAAAAACCGTTACCATTTCTTAAGGCTATAGCCAATACTCCCTTTGGGCGGCCCTTACTCCCCTGAGTAGCACTTTGGTAACAATTGGTGCAATCACACTGTGAGACTACACAAGACTTGGTATTCGGTAACCCACCTTTTGGTATAGATCTGTACTACACAAGTTGGTAGTGTGAGTGAGCAGCCAGGCCTTATCTCAAGAGGGTAATGTGTGCTGTAGAGCTGCACAGATGAAATCGGTCAATACAAGTGACCAAGTAACACTTGGACTCAAGGTTTGTTTTAAATAATTGGTATCCGGCGAGGGTGCAATCAGAATGAAAGCCATTCTGATTGGCCCTTGCAGAGTCGTTACAGGCCGGGAATCCCTCCGTCGGGATTCCACAGCCTCTGTCCCCAGCCCTAGGCGTGGCAGCCCCTCAGCCAATGATGAGGCTCGAAGCGGGGCCATCCCAGCTGAGAGGCTACCTTCGCCCCCCGCCGGGAACAGATGTAAGGCTTTTTCCCGATGGCCGCCATGTAAAAAGGAAAACGGACTGTTTTCCTTTTCCATTGCGGCCATTTTCTTTGACTTTTTTTTCCCGAAACGCTCCGTCGTTTCAGGAAAAAAATAAAGCTTAGTGCTCCGGTCACAGTTTTTGCATGCCGGGGTACTAATAGCTATAAGCCTCTCGCGGCGTGGGCATTACCGACTCTGGTAATGCCCCGGGGCCTTCATTAAGGCCCTCGCTTCGCTCGGGGCCTTTAACTATAGTCCCCGGGTCATTACCTGAGTCAGTAATGCCCCCGCCGCTCGGGGGCATAATCAGTTTTAAATGAGCATTTGTTAAAAAAGGCTCAAGTACACTTTGGAAATACTTTACAGAATCAACTGGTGACTACTCTTTGGATAGGCTCAATACACTTCTCCTACACCCCAAAGTGACTTCAATTACAAGGATAGCATTTGCATTTATATATCATGCGAATATACTTTGTAGACTCTGGTTTGCAGAAACAGAGTTGAGGAAAAAGGGTTCTTAAAAGGTGAGGGCAACTGAATCCTCCTATGAGATCTAGGAAAGCTTTCCCAGCAGTAACAGTATTCAACAAGCTACAACCTATGGAGGGACAAGCAATGCCAAAGTCGATGGATTTAGAAGAATGCCTTTAGGGAGTTGGGACAGCTAAAGTAATTTGGACAGAATCTATAGTTCTGATGCACTTCTTGGATAAAATCTTTCACAAAGTCTGTTCATAGAAAATCAGTGAAGACACACAAGCTGTTAGGCCTGTGCAAAGGGGAGTTGGAATGAACTCAAAGTTAAGGAAGTTGAAATCTCAAGTGAGACAGCACGACTTAAGGCAAGAAGGTGAGTGCCCCCAACCCCCCAAACAGTACCTCTGATTAGTAGGGTGGTCCAGCTGGATTCCGTCTTGCTATAGCTATGCAGATCCTGGTTGCAGTTATATGCTGCTCTGGTCCAAGGGGCGAAGGCTTACGCCTTTCCTTTCAATTCGTATCGAAATCTGCAAATAAAGAACATGTATAGCTGTGAACAGTGCCCCTGTATATACTAAGTCTCCTTCAGTTGCTTAAAGTTCTTAGTGTATTTTTCTTCCTGTTTGGCAGCAACATAGCCAGGTACCTCCTGCTGGTGGACGAGGGCTAAGGGAGAGTCTCCAACGCAGTCAACGGCACTCTGGCAAACAAATAGTTTTTTTAATTTTTCAGACTGTGGGTGCGCAACCCCTGGACATGAGGCCATGGCCCCCTAGGGGGTCACTACCCACAGTTTGAATACTGCTGATCTAGAGGAAGCTATTTGTGCGTCCTAAGCAAGTCAGGTTTCCCCCCTGCATGATGGGACAGAGTGCACGGTTAGACCCACAATCCAACATGCTTAACATTATGGATAGAGGGAAGGCAGGATTGTTGGTCTTAGTGATCCTCTCTGCAGCTTTTGTCATCCTGGATCATGACCGCCTTTTAACAACCTTATCGTCTGTGGGTCATTGCTCGGAGAATGCCATCTGCTGAGTTAAGTAGTTAGTGAGGATGGTAACTATGCCCGGTCTCCTTTAGTCTGACGTTCCTCAGGGTGCAAGTTTGTCACTTCCGCTGTTTAATAGCTATATCGAACCACTTTTTGGCACATTGGTCGAAATGGGCATACTCTTTACGAACTATGCGGACGTCACTAAACTATTGTTTGTGCTGGAGGGGACATAGAAAATGGACATGGAAAATCTATAGTCCAGTTACAGCATTTGACTACTAATTGGATGTGCCTCAATAGCAACAAAACCGAGTTGTTAATATTTGTATCTCATCAGTATAGATCAAAACTCTGTTAATCCAGTTTTATGATCGATGACTGTGCAATTCCGGTCCTCGATAGAGTAAAAACCATTTGCCTACAAGCATTATTGTTTCTGATACTCAAGTGAATTACATCTGTAAAACCTCCCGGTACCACCAAGTTGCTGAGACAAATAAGGCAACTCCTCTCAAAAACAAATTGCATTTCTCTTGCTCGAGCCATTGTTCTAACCAGAATTAATCACTGTAATGCTTTGTTGGGAGGCACGAGGAGCTTTCGTTAACTGCAAGTCCTAACCTTCAATGGTATCCGTTTCACAAAAAACATGCCTTGCAACACTCCTTCCTTGGAAATGAGGAAGGAAATGCACTGGCTACCCGTGGCACCCTTTGCAGTTGGATACTTATCTTGGCCCATAAATGCATCCATGATATTGCACCCACCTACCTTTTTGACAGATTAGTCAAATACAAACCAAGTAGAACTTTTAGATCTTCAGGTACCTGGCTTCTTGTTTGTCCTAAAGATGTGCCTTGGGCAAAGGCAATTGCTTTGTCACTTTGGCCCTCAAAGCATGGAACTCTGCCTTTTGAATCTGCGGCAACTCATGCCAATTTTGAAAAAGTTAGAACTTTTTTGTTCACATAAACATTATTGCTCTGTCACCTTGCCTCTGCTTGTCCTGTGCTTTTTGTCTTTGTGTGCGCCCTGATGCCTGCAGGCTTCGGCGCGTTATCAATAAAATAAAAAATACCAGAGGGAGCTCCATTACAGTGAGTACACCACATTCTGTGGTAGGGATTTGTATGGCGCTCACACATGGTCATTCTTTTACAGTTCTAGTTGGTTGACTTAAATTATAACGACTGGTCCCATGCGTGGCCTCATATTTAACATACCCATACTAAGATTCACAAAAATCTTATATTTTATTTTCAATGCCACCAACTCTGGTGAATGGCATCAAGCAATCAATTAGAACTCTAACTGAACAAGTAACCCATGAGCAAAGAGATTTCGTGAATCTACAGGTCAGTGAACTCATTGTTATTGGTCAGTCTGGTTGGAAAATTATTCGAATGAAGAAACATATTTGCGATACTATTTTATTGATTACAGAATATCAGAAATGTTCAATACCTGATGATGAAGGGCATGTGTGCCGAAAACGCGTTGTATTGACATTGAAAGACGCACTGAGTGCCGTCAACCTAGCCTGACTGCTTTCTTTCTCCTTTAAACAAAGATTTGTATCGCTATCTTCACAAATCTTATACATTCTGCTTTGATGAATGCATTTTATTTTTCATTTCTTTACCTTGTTGAATTGTAAGACACAAGTTTGTATGTTAAATGTGAAGAAAACATTACTTGTATGCTAAAAATGGATAACATATATTTTATATTTGAAATGTGTGAATTCATTTATTTTTAAACTTTAATACTGGCATGTTGACATTACGGGAAGATCGTATTTCACTTAAAACAATACATTATCAAGCATTTCATAAGTAAACAGTGTGACAGCATATGCAACATTGGGGTGTATTGGGGAAGGGGAGAGAGGAGGAAGATGGGGAAGAGGTGGAGCTTAATAGGTCATTTGGGGGGGGGGCCGTTTCCAGTCCTCGTGTCCCTTGTCTTCCTCTGACATTAAGTATGATCTGAGGGGGGCCCATATGTCTTTGGGTCTCGAGGTGGGCTGGACCCCTCTAACATAAGTTTCTTCACATTCTTGTGTGCTGATCAAGTCTTGCATCCAGCACTGGTGTGTTGGGGGGGGGGTAGGCGGGGGGGTTGTCTTTTGCTTTCCAATTTCTGAGAATGTTCTGTTTGGCTACTGCACCCCCCCCACAGCAAACGGTTTGCGGGTCCTTAACGAAGCCTTCCCTATGTCACCCAGTAGGTACTTCAACGGGGTAGCAGTAATGTTTGTGTTTAAGATCAAGTTCATTGTCTTTGCCACTTCGTTCCAGTAGTGTTTAATTGGTGGACATCCCAATATATGTGCAGGGGTGTGGCATCGAGTGTGCTTCATTTAGGGCATGTCTGTGGTTTGGCAGGGTCAAACATGGAGATTTGCTTGGGGGTGATGTGTAGATGGTTCAAGATTTTGAATTGTATGAGTCTAAAGTTTGCGCAGAGGGATGGTTTTAGTGTATCTGCAATAGTTTGTCCATTGTTGCTCTCCAATCTGGAAGTCTTTTTCCCATTTCGTTTTTATCATCGTTCTTGGATAGTGTGTTGGCCTGTATTGCGTGGAAACGCTGCCCGTGAAGCCTTCTTCAGTGAGCATTTCCGTAAGAAACTTGTGGGTTGGAGGTGCCTCTGGGAAGGTCGGCCATTTCTTCTTGCAGGCAGCTTTTAGTCGTTGGTAATGCAGAGTTGTGGATAGGCCCTGTCTTGTTTTGGATTTCTGACAACTTGAGGAATCTACCTTCCAGGAAAAGGTCTCCAAGTTTGGCTTGCTTTTCAGTGTCCCAAGATGTTTGTATGGTGCAGTCCATTGTAGGTTCCAGCCCTGGGTAGTGCCATAGGGATGAATGTGGCCAGTATGCCGTTTTGCATCCTACTCTAAGGATCTGCGCCCACATTCGGACAGTCGATTCCATCGGGTCGGTGAGTTTTTTCTCTAGGTACCTTGGCAAACATCATGCTGCAGAGTTCTAGGGGAAATGCAGCAAATTTTTCTGCATGTATGTGTGCAAACTGTTCTACAGTAATGGACCAGTATTTTGCAGTGTGCCTGCGCCGAGTAGTAGTATAGTTGAAAATCTGGGGCTGCCAGCATCGTAATATTTGCATAGTTTGGACCAGCTCATTCTGGGACTCTGTCCTCCCCAGACGAAGTGTGTGGCAAGTTTTTGTAGTGTCGTACTTCCTGCCCGGCCAGATAGGGATTCCGTTGAATAGGTGTATAGTAGTTTTGGTACTACCAACAGTTTCAGTAGGGCTATGTGACCGTAGAGGGACAGCGGCAGCCTGGTCCATGCATTGAGTTTGTTTTCCAACTGCGATGGAGTATAGTTATTGGCAAACAAGGTTCGTAAGTCCGATGCTATTATGATGCCCAGGTATCTTGCAGTGGTAGGAGACCAGCGTAGGCCATTAATGGCTGCGGTCTGGATAGTGGAGTCGGTCAATGGGATAATTTTGGACTTGGCTTGGTTGACTTTATATCCGGAATGTTTGAATTCAGCTATATCTCGCAGCATGGGGGCGAGATGGGTATCTGGGTTCCTGGTGTATAGCTTTGTATCGTCCGCGTAGAGGGAGATGAACTGCGGGGGTCCCATTATGCGAATACCTCTCCAGGCATGTTTATGTTGCATATGTGCCGCCATTCCCTCTTATTGTCAGTGCAAATATCAGCAGGGAGAGTGGACATCCCTGCCTGGTTCCTCTTTGTAGTGTGAAGCTGGGGAACAGTGTTTTGTTGGTTCGTACTCTGACCATGGGGTTGTTGTAGAGTATCTTTATGAAGCAGAGGAAGCCGGCGCCGAACCCCATCTTCAGGATTACAAACATGAACCTCCCACCCAACAGTAGAATGCTTTTTCTGCGACTAGTGAGTCCGTCTGTGCCCGGTGGTCTATTTGGGAGGTGATGGCGAAGAAGCGCCTGCGGTTCAGGGCAGTGAGGCGCCCAGGAATGAACCCTGATTGGTCCGGGTGCACCAGTTTGGTCATGTATGGATTCAGCTTGTTGGTTAGGGCCTTAGCGAAGATTTTTGCATCAACGTTGATGAGGGATAATGGTCTGTATGATGACTTAGAGTGCGCAGGCTTATTAGGTTTTAACAGGACTGCAATAATGGCTTCTCTCATTGTAGGAGGGAGCGTTCCGGATTCAAGGCATTTCTCCCATACTTCCAGGAGTCGTGGGGCTAGTTCATCCCTGAGGATTTTGTAGAGGTCTGCCAGCAGGCCATCTGACCACGGTGATGGTACTTTCTTCTCCAGTGAGTCTAGGAAGCGGAAAGGAGTTCAGGTACTCTTGCAATTCTTCTGCTGTTACTTGGTCTGCATTTGTGTAGAGCTGGGTGTAGAATTCTCAGAACACTTCGTTCACCTCCCGGTGGTCTACATGGGTTCTACTTAGATCGTCCGTGATGCTGCTAATTTGTCTGTCCCAGTTCAGTTTGGATGAGTTTAGCCAGTAGTTTGCTGGATTTATTGCACTCTCCATACCGCCTAGCTTTGATTGCTTGTGCTGTATACCACACCTCTTGCTCTGCTAGTGTTGTGAATTTAGTAAGGGCTTCCTGCATCCTGGCTAATGTAGCTTGTTCTGGATTTCTTGTATACGTATATTCTGTTTCAGACCCTTTAATGCGTCCTTCTGTTGGGGTTAGTTGGGTGCATATTTCATTCAGCGTGCCATGCACCTTGGAGATTAGGTGCCCTCTTAGCCAGTCCTTAAAGGATTCCCAGACTATTTGGTGTGATTTCAGAGTTTTGGTTCTGTCGAAGTAGTCCTGCACCTCAATTCGTAGAGTTTCATGTACTGAGACATCTCGCAGAAGGTCTGGAGGCATTCGCCATAGTTGGTGCTCTGGTGAGTGATCCGAGAGTTTCTGGGCAGTATGATGCATTCCTTTAGTCCTGGGGTGTAGCTCGTGGAGCAGAGCCAGTAGTCAATTCTGGAGCTCGATCCCTGGATGTATGAGTGAAACATATAGTCTCTGGTGTCAGGGTGCATTTCTCTCCCGGCATCAGCAATTGGTAAAGATGACATGGCTTGCTTTATGGTGAGTGCTGCTTTGGAATTTGGCTGCAGCGTTGTGGATGACCTGTCGAGCAAGGGATCCAGAATAGTATTGATGTCTCCTCCGCATATTATTCTCGTTTCTTCAGTCGGAGATATTAGGGACACTATCTGTTGGTAAAATTCTGGTGTATCGACATTGGGGCCAGAAGTGTTCACAATGACCAGTTCTTGCCCGTGTAGGGAGCCCAATATTACAAATCATCAGCGTTTATTTTAGTTTTTTGTGCTAGGAATCCGTCTTCGGTGAATCAATGTTGGGACTCCCCGTGATTGTGACGAGTAGTTTGTTGTGAAGACCTGTGGACCCCACGCGCGGCCAAATGAATTGGTCATCCATATCATGTGCGTTTCTTGTAACGGAAGGATGTCGATTCTGTGTCTATTGGCGTATGCGATTAGTTTCCTGACTTTGATTGGATTCAGTAGACCCCTCACGTTCCACGTTAGTAGTCTGGTGCTACTAGTCATCTGTTGGTATGCCATTTGTGGGGTATTTGTATTATGATTGCTGTTTCATCCGGTTTATGGTGTCTTCTTCCCGTTGCACCCGTGCCAGGGTTTTTCTTTTTTTGTAACATTTACTAACTCTATGAACATTTGGACGACATTACTTCATCCTGTACTGGCAACTGGCCATTGACTTTCCCATCCCCCAACCCTCACCCTCCCCCAAACCTCCTCCTCCTCCCCCCCCCCCACACACACAAATAAGGCGGTGTCCCTCAAACCATATGCTACTTGCAAGCAAAAACTTTTGATTGTGGTGGAGGCAGGGGGCCTGTGTGGTCCATCCTGTTACTGCGCCACGGCTTCAATTGTCTTGTAGATCGACATGCTGCTGTTTAAGGTGTTCTGGGCTTTATGGGTATTTCCCTCCTTGTTTCTGAGTAGGGGTACTTGCATCGGGTCCTGTTGGGTGCCTCTAGAATGTGGCGTTTGATAAATGCCATAGCGTCCTCTGGTGATTCAACATTTTTTTACCTGCATACTGGATGCGTAGCTTGGCGGGGAACATCATCGCATATATTACTTTCCATTCTCCAAGTGTTCTTGTCACAGGGTCCAAGGATCTTCGGACAGTTTGGACTCCCATTGAAAAATCTGGGTAGATGTGGACCCGGTTAGACTCGAATGTCAGTGGACCTTGTTCTCTTGCCAGGCGAAGATAAGATCACGGTCTCTATAGCGGAGTAGTCTGGCTATAATAGTTCTTGGTGGTGCTCCAGGCTTGAGCAGAGGAACTGGTGTGCCCTTTCTATCAGGATTTGTTTGAGAATTGTGTTTCTGGGAATAGTGAGTGGAGTAGATCTTCCAGGAATTGTTGCATGGGCACATTGGACTTGCGCTCTGCCACCCCAACCACTCTTCATCTAGATTCTAAATCTACGCATTTGTTTTGGAGGGTCTTAACATCTTTCTGAATCTTGCCATGGTTTTGCTTTGGGAGCTTGTCTTTCAATGTGGAGACCCCTGTCCTCCGCCTCCGAGACCCTTGTGTTTAGTGTTTTTATATCTGTGCGGATGGAGACGATGTCACCCATGTCGTCTAGTTTGCCGTTAATGGATGCAAATCCTTTTTCCATAGCAGCCATGTATGGGGCCATAATGTGTGTTAGGTCAGAGTGAGGATTGTCAGGTGTTTCAGTAGGTTCAGAGGCGTGTTCTTGATTGGGGGAGTTTGTGAATGCATCCATGGGCCCCTTTTTTCTTTTCCTTGTTTTTGGTGACACCTGCCATGTTCATGCTTTGGTTTGTCGATGAGACCTACAGGTCGAAGGCTGAGCGCGAAGGCGAGTTGGTGGCCTGACTTCGGTGGACAGAGTTTGCATCTGGTGCCGGGAGGTCAGACTAGGTACTCACCCCCTGGTGTTGCAGTGGGTGCAGTTGGAGGATTTATGGGGGTTCACATATTGTCATTTGCTTCAAGCTTTGGACTGGATTCTATGGGGCTCTGGACAGGAGATACAGGCTGTTGTACTCCTTTGCTGGTGGTGTTGTGCATGGAGCTCTAGTTGCTCGTGGTGATGCTGTGGATAGACTAGCCGCACATGTATTGCAGCCGGATTGTCCTCTGATTTCCTGAGTGAGTCCGGTGTGGAGGATGCCCCTCGGACCTGCCTTGGTGGTTCAGCTGTGTGTGCGGGGCTGGGTGGCGGTTCGTATGAGTGGCCTCAGTTATTCCCCCCTGCTTGCCGATCCAGATCATAAGTTGGAGGGGCGGGGGGGACTGCGGTCCGTATTCCCCTGGGAGCCCGCGGTGTTGTCCTCCCCCACCCACGTACCTTAATGGCTGTGTCTGAGCCAGGAGATGACCTCAGCGGCGTGTTATTCCTCCTCTCCTCCGGGGAGCGGATCGACCTGAGTGCAAGTAATACGCCTGGTCTTGCGCTAAAGGCCTGGTGCGACCCGGGGCGGCGATTATGAAGGTTGTGGCCAGGATAGTCTTTGCAACCCGCCGGCGTCTATCCCCTGGTGGCCGGGTCCCCGCAGCGGCAGGCCGCAGTGGAGCTTGGTCCCGGCAGTGTCAGGAGTGTGTGCAAGGGGTGCTGCAACGGATGGTGGAGCCTGCCGCCCGCGGTCGTCGGGCCCCTCACGGGCTGCGGCCCCGGGAGAATATTTGGCGCAAAGACAGGAAGGCACGCGGCAGCCAGGCGAGATGCCTTGGTTTGCGGGCAGTGTTTTCAGGCAGCGAAGCTGCAGGCAGCTCTGTAATTAGCCCTAGTTCTGGGGGTATTGATGCTCCTGCCGGGTCTCGTAGAGATGCCAGCAACCACATCAATCTGCAGAATTTTCTTATCAGGATTTATATAGCCGCGGAGCTCAAAGGTTGGGCGGCCATCTTGTTTGGCGCGTCACAGCGCCCCCTTGTGAATTACTGTAGATTGTATTTGGCCATTATTTTGGCATAGAGTGCCCTGATTTGTCCCACTAATACTGAGGGATCCTCCATGTTCATGTCAATCTTGTAGCCAAGATTCAAATTTGGAGCAGCATTGTATCCTTACATCAGAAACTCTTATTCGTTGAATTCACAGGAGTGCACCTTTACATCTACTTTTTCTCACCTTTGGCAATTTGGCCCTGAAAGCATTGAACTCCGCCTTTGAATCTGCAGCAACAGAACGTATTTGTTCACATAAACGTTATTGCTCTGTCACATTGCCTCTGTTTGTCCTGTGCTTTTTGTCTTTGTATGCGCCCTGATGCCTGCGGACCCTCCATCCTAACCCTGGGCCGTACCACATTAATTGGAAAAAAGAAAGGGTTGTCTGTCTAATTTATGATGGCATGTCCCCTCCCCCCCCATCTGTGTATTTAAATAGGTATTGCATTGATCGTCTTGAGCTGAAGCAAACTGTTATATATATCAATATGTTGGAGGTGAGACCACTGCATACGCTTTTTTTGTTTTTTTGACAACCTTGCAGGCAGGGTTGATTTCTCACAGGCTGCATTACAAGACTTATCCGATCTCAAATATTGATATTTTTCTGTTTACTCTCCTACCTGCATCCAAAGAATTGTGCGTCAGAATTACTCTCAATTTACTTTCTGTAAAACACCTCCTTCGCAACTTGTAACTCTTGTCAATGGGTGCATGTGATGAAACTGAGCAGTGTGCAATATACCATGGCTAGCCCTGGTGGGCATACACTTCTGTACCCTTTGCATGCATAGCACCACATATTGCCTATTTTTGGTTTGCAGGTGGATCATTCCTCCCAAGCCCCCCACCTCCAAATGCTATGGAGTCTGTTACCTTTTTCCAAAAAGGTGCTCTACCCCTTACAGGTGGCTGAGGAATGTTTTATCATGTCTGCAAACATCCTAGCCGGGTGCATAATCTGCACTCTCCACTGGCTTGTGATATTTGACTCTTTGCGAGTAGGAAATGGCATGCTGCATGTATAGAATTGAGGAGGTGAGAACTTTTTTTAATGTCTGGCTAGTAGCTTGCAATTAGCCCCCTGCTGCTAGCATACAGATTACTACTTAACCCTCTGTGAATACCTAAATGCACTTCCCCATCACCTTGGCTGAATAGCCCTCGCACAACTGCCATTTGTAGCCACTCCATTAGCCCAAAATGTTGCTCCCTTTTTCCTGCACTGTAGACTTGTCAATGCTGCTTAGATAAATTATGTTCTCAAAGTCTGGGAGGACTAGAACAGGCCATTGTTGGGCTGATGCAACCTCTTCTGGCCACGTCCTGGTTTGAAAGAAAACCCCCTCCATTCTCAATAAAGGTAGTCATCCTTCACTGCCACGAATGAACCGAGTGGGGAACTTATTTCTTTTTTGCTTCTGTTTGAGACTTCAAAGCTAGATAAATGCTGCATTGTGAGCGGCAGATCTAACAGAAAAGCTTCACTCTTTACTCAATGTTAACTGTGGCAAAATTTCACTTGGCTCGCTTGTGTGGTATTATTGTATTAAAGATCTTTGAAACCTTTAGGTTTGAGATGCCATACCATAGCCTTGCTTTCCCGAATGTGGCATGATCTAGGGCAGGCATTTTGTTCTGAGGGACTTTTGAAGTTGCTGGTGTTGGACAGTCTATTGTCCTGGTTTTGTATACTTGTGATAAATGTGTAGTTTTGATAAGCTGCCATACATAGTGTTCATGCCTTCAATGCAATAGGAAATCACTGCACCTGATCAAGTAGAGAGAAACTGCAGTGGTGATCCACACGGGTCCAATGGATTGCTATTTCAGTTGATTTGTAATTTAAGTCTATATTATAATGGATGCATGTTTACACTCTCCCAGAACCCTCTTGCGCTCATAAAAAAAATGACTTGGTCATTCTAGGGAATTTGCTGAGTCATTAGTTTCCTACAGAAAAGCCATTCTATAGTGGGCATCAAGTCTCCGGTAATATTGTATTACAAATTTTTTTTTTTTTTTTTTTTTTTTTTTTTTTTTTTAAGCCTGCTCCGCTTTCATTTGCAGGGTCTTCAGGAGCTTTGAAAGAGTGGAATGGGATTGGTTTAACCCATTCACTGTTAACAGCGTCTATGTTCGTCATGAATCACTGTAGGCTCTGACGACACCAGCGTGAGCAAAAATGATGGCTTGGTCAAACAACCTGGATGTGTATTAGTAGGGTTGTTTCAATTGAAGTATTTTTGGCCAAACTAGCAATGTCCATTATGTATGAGCAATTTCTTTCTTTCTTTCAGATTGAAACGAACTTGGATATAAATCTTGTTGGGAGGCTTATTTTTTTTTTTTTAAAGAAAAAAAGAAAACTTGTTGGACTGTTGGAGCAAGCTGCTTAGCTGTGCATAAACTTAAAATCAAGCTTGCCTACATTGCAATAAAAGGACTCCTATATATTGAGCGAGACTTTATTTATCTCTTCATTTTGAAGAGCCTAATAAACTGTTATTACAGTTTTTCTATTGACTTTCAACATTTGGACTTGGGAAACTTTCTGAAGACGCTATACAGAAAATGAGTACCGCCAGAACTGAGAACCCTGTTATAATGGGTCTGAACAGTCAAAATGGACAGCTGCGGGGGCAAATGAAACCCACTTTGGGTCCGGGAGTTGGGGGAATGCACACACCTCAAATGAACCATCTGAAAAATGCCAGCACAATCAACAACGGCACTCAGCAGCAAGCACAGAGCATGAGCACCGCCATCAAGTAAGTATTTGGATACAGAAAATGGCAACCTAGTTTGTGGTAATCTGTTCGGGAGTTGTATGTCTAGGTAATGGTGGAAACATGATCTTCATTGGGTTAATGTTTGAGTTCTGAGAATGTTTTAAAATGATTCTTCAGACAAATTACCTTCAGCAGAAAATGTACATTTCATGTGTTGGGTCTGTAAACAATACATATTGAAATCTGATAAATGTCAGGGGTCGAAATTAAGATTAGATGAGCAGGAGCTAAAAGCAACTCCTGGGTTTCCGGCATTAACCAGTGAGCAGGATCTACCACGGGGAACCAGGAGCTGGTACACTGCGACGTAAGATTCAAATTAACATTTTGCTTATGAACCCTGATGCTTTAACTTTCATAATACATGTGTCCTAATGCTTATTGTTTGCAATAAAGCCTTTATCAGTTAATCAAAACTTTAATCTCATTAAAGAAGCATTTTACAAAATTGAAATGAAGCTTAAGATCATAAAAATGCAAAGTACATTTCGCAAAGCATAATAAATGAAGCATAATTTGTACAGTCACTTAATATTTAATTCAATGCCAAACTCTCAATAAAACCCACAACTGACAATGGAAGTAGTTCTTCTAGCTAACCAATCACACCAAAAATCTACTACCCCCCCCCCCATTATGACATCTGTCCTGACATTTTTTATTTTTAATACACTGGCTGTTTCCCTGATAACTGCACAAGACATAACCAAATGCTCAAGATCTTCTATTAAGTCCTCCTAACCACAGAATCTGCAGTTGGCAGTGCTAATGGAGCATAGGCCATATCGTAGCATAAATTGTTGGTACGGATCTGGTGCCATCTAAACACCAGAAAGTATCGGCTTATTGATCACATAGGGTAGGTTGACATATATGGTGCTAGCGACCCTTGCTTTTATCCTTATTCCTTCCATTATGTCCATCCAGTCTTGTTAATATAAAATAGTTTCACCTTTGATTCCTATTAAGGTCATTTTTTAGTAAGATTCAACTGAGTTAACATTTGTATGCACAAGTCAATTTAATTTAAAACTGGAACCTTTCTAATTAACATGTTTTCTAAATCGCAATACAAAGTTGGCTAAAGGATAGATCATTTTTCCCAAAGAACACAACGTCTCCATTGCGCTCTACTAATCAGTTGACACCCAGCTCGTACTGTATTTCAACCAAAATAACAGATTTCTGTACTTTTGAAACTTAATGCCAAAATATACTTTCAATATGTGGTAAAATCTTGAAAACACCATCAAAAATGGACTTCCAATTGCATAAAGAATTTTCAGCAGGATTTTAGCCCTCATATAATCTCAATGTACGTATAAGGGAAAACGTACCAAAACTGGCATCCACCCGAACCAATTGGTTGACCAGCGGTGTAAGGCACAAGCTTTTAGCCATTATTTGTTTGTTTCTTCTGTATTGTAACATTATCAGAAAACAAAACACTTGGCTGTCGGCTTAAGATTTGTCTAGTCGTAAACAATACTGTAAAAAATAGCTGTTATAGGCATTACCACAACATACAGCCCAGTGCAAATTCCGCTTCCCATCTCTGTCAGTCAGCCACCCCAGCTCAACCGTCCCACACCTTTTGCAATTTCCATGGACATCCTCTGGCCTGGTAAATGCGCCGTTCAAGGGACATAACATCTGTCATCTCGGCTGTCCATTGGCTAAATTGTTGACGGTCTACTGAACCGCCCCCCCCCCCCACATCATTGCAATTACTTTTAAAACATTTTTTTTAATTTTTTTATATAAAGTCCCAGTGCAACAACCAGAAATCTTTTCATTGTTTACCCCGCATCCCCCCCAGATTCCAAATACAGACAGTTTAGGAACACAGGGGATTGCGGACCCTATATGGGACAGTTTCCGGGTAAACCTCCCCCCAAAAACTTGCACACATTCCCATAAGATGTGGAAAAAGGTACCCCCAGGTCCACCACATCTGTTATCTTGGTCCGTATTAAATATTTTGTATTGGATCAGGCGTAGGCCTAACTTGGCCGCCATCCCAATTTCTCTCAGGAACATAAGTGCTTCGACCCACGTCTCTGGTTCCAGTACCCCCCCACACCCCCTTCCCACTTCCTTTTTAAGTTGGGATAGTTCAGGGGACCCAGAGGCTGTCAGTACCTGGTATAAAGTTGAGGTGACCTTCCTGCCCATGTGCTCGGGAAAGACCGCCTCTAGGGGAGACCATGCGGGTACCTCTCCTAGAACCAGGAACTGCGATCTCATCGCATAGGTTAGCTCTACATACTTATAGCGGTCACTCCCTGGCACCCCAAATGTGTCCTGCAAGGTCGTGAAGCGAATCAGGACCCCCAACCCAGACCACATCTGCGAGATTCCTTATCCCACTTTTTGAAATGCCCCATTTTCCTGAGTTCTGGGAGAAACCTATTGTTCCAAAGGTTGCTCCAAGTGGGCTTCTCACCCCCCGCCCCCACACCCCATGTCATGGTGTGCTTAATGCCATACTTGCCTAGCGTGTTTGATTAGTTGGGAGTGCCGCGTCTGTGGTTTTCTCCCCATATAGTATCTGTTTGGACGCTCCCCCTCACCCCTTCATCGCCACGTGTGGGTGCCATGTTTCCCAATGTAACTAGTTGTCTATCATGCCCATTTGTGGTGCCCTGAAACACCGTTGGAGGCAGGGGATCCCCAGACCACCCTCCCACACCGAGCCTTGGAGTGTCCTAAGCGCAATGTTGTCCCCCCCACCCCCCCCCCCCCCCCCCCCCCCCAAGCAGTCCCTGGAACAGAACTTGCTGAGATTGCCCCAGGCCTGGATCCCTGGTGCTAGTCTGTGGGTCCACATACATGCACTAAAGTCCCCTTTCTTTAAGTGCTGACCTCCTTTGTGTCACCCCAACCATCCCTCACCAAAGGGGGGTGGGCCTGGGTCTCTTTACATGGTCTGTATCACAGATATTTTGCTGCCTGGTGATCCTGCCTCATAGCCGTTGTATTATCCCTGCTGGGTCGGATCCAGCCCCAGCAAGGGTGGGGGAGGTGGGAGAGATGGGCCGTACCGCCTCTCCCATGGGTGTGCTGTAACCTTTGTGGCTGGGCTGGTGGGCAGGAGGACCCTTCCCCCGCTGTTGGTACTGCAGGGTCGGGTCCAGCCCCAGAAGGGTTTTCGTTGATGGCGAGGTGTTTGCAGATGGGCCCCCTCCGCCTGTTCCCCTTCCTCGCTACCATATGGTCGGATCTGGATGCAGCCCCAGCAGAGGGACAGGCTGTACAGCCTCTCCCGCAAGTGTGCTGTGATCTGTGTGTGGCTGGGCTGCAGGCGGGAGGGTTCTTCTCTGTTGGCTGCCGGGTTGGGTCCGGCTTCTGGAGGAAGCGGACCGAGTCTGCACACCCCCAAACTCCGAGGGATTAATGTGGTGCTTGGACAGCGAGGCAGCGGGCGGACTCGCCTTACCACTCCAGTCTTCAATCTCCTCCTCGAAGCCCCTCAGAGCTGTTTTCCTGGTTCGATTTCGGTCAGGATTGCAGCAGCAGGGAGCTGGGGTCCTCTGGAGTCCAGCACAACCAGAGATGTTCCTTGCCTGTACCAGGGACCAGGACCTGTGCCCAGGATGTCGACTTGCCGGACAGAGCTCATTGTGGTCACGTCCACATTCGTCCACGAACAGCGCCCCCATTCTCTTGTGTTGAATTAATAGGAAAACCAAAGTAAATAACTGTTCACATGCCCTGATACTCGACCTCGAAATGCAGAAGATCTTATCTTCCATGTGAAATGTGTGATTTTTTTAAAAATGTTTTTTCTTTTTTTAAATCCAATTTATCTTGAAGGGTCTGTCAAAAAATTACTAAAGGCATTTTGAAGACCTATTTGGTGGTGGTGAAAATTAAAATAATCAGCATAACTTGGCCAAATCACTCTCCACAACTCATTCTAGGTGGAGCCAGTGCCACAACCCCACACAAGGAGTCTTAGATTTTATTTTCCTCATCCTTGGCGGAAGAGCAACCTAACTTGATTTAGGTCACCCACTACCATAGGATGCGCCCCTTTCACTTACTACACGAGTCATTTACATAGGAAGACTGACTTTTGGAAGTCACTAACCCCTTCAGTCCAATAAACATTAATGATTAACAAATGTATTACCTGCCCTCCATATTTCAACTGAATGTGTAGCTAGAGTACCTCTACAACCTCCAAACCAACACTGGATTTGATCACAACCCGGAGTCCACCCAATATACCCATGCAGGCTTACTGAAGGTGGGATCTACATTCATCAAAGGATGGTTTTCCTTCAACCACGTCTCTTGTGTAAAGACCAAATTCTATTTCAAAATTCTACCCAGAATCAAATTGATTCAGATGGCCTCTGGTGTTCCATGATGATACGGAGCACTCTTGGAAAACCTGTTCCCCCCCTCCCCCCAATTTAATCCTAATCCTGGGGGTGGACAAATGAGGGAGGATTACCTAAGTAGGGGGTCCTTTGGTGTGGAAGGAAAAAAGTCTTCTGACAAGACGCGGTATGACTCATTCTCCTCACAGGAAATATCCAACATCCTTGGCAGATTTATCGTATATTGCTACTCTTGTCCTGTTAACCTTCAAAGCGCTCCGAAATATTCCCAATTTAAAGGGAAAAGGAGAGCCCAAAAGAAAAAATGTAAAATCGGTTATCCCTATCCTTGAATAGTGACTCACCCCATTCCCCCGAAGTCTTCAAAGAAGACTACAATTAATTGTCCTCAACAGACCCGAAAGCCCAGTTAATTGCCAGAAAAGGGAAAACGCTACCATAAGAAAACAGTGAACCATCCTTTTAACAGAACTCCTAAATACTATTGTAGGAAGGGAATAAAGAAAGAGTTGGACATATTTTAGATCAATTACGCAACGTGAACCCAGTCTTGTGGTAATGCTACAACTCCCAGAATTCCCCTCCTTTCTTTTTTTCAACCCAACTGCGATGAGCAAGAGGACTGAGACTAGGAAGGTTACCACTAGTGATCTGCAATGGCTCTGTCCCACGCCAAGCAGGGTCAGCCCTCGGTCACTGCCACACACACCTGAAACACATTGACAATCTGAGTATAAAAGGTGGCGCCCAGGAGCACACAAGGAACGAGACGTACGAGAAGGAACAGCTGAGCAAAGGCGGATGGAAACCAGGCTGTGGAGAAAAGATGCGGAATGACTGCGATTGAGAGCAAGCAAGGCGAATTTGCCTCTAAGAAGCAGAAGAGGTTGAGGGGAATGCCAAGAAGCTAGAGGAATGCTTTCTTTGATGTTCTGAAGGTTGCTAGTTTTCCTGGAGCGGCAAGAGCATCCAGGAAGGTCTGAGAGGTGAAAGGGAGACTCTAACCTCGGACTTGATAACCGTGAATGCCGTTGAACAGTCACAGCCGCAGAGTTCTTGAATGGAGAGCTCGGTTTGTGAAAAAGTGAGTGATAATGTTGCGAGCAAGGCTACATGTGTGAGGGCAGACGTGTGGCGAGAGACTCGGAGCGAAAGATTCAATTGTTCAGAAGTAAAAAGTAGCAGAGTGGTCCTGCGGAAAAGGAAAGGCGCAATATTGAAGTCTCTGAACTGTAAAACACTCCCAGCCCAAAGGAGCTGAAAGTTGTTTTGGGAAACCTTTTTGAAAAGCAAGTCTGACAGGGAGGCCGATGAGGCATAAGCTGTGATCCTGAAAGAGCTTGTTAATGAATAAAGAGAACATTTAACAAAACCTACGTGCTAAGAAAGCCTCTATGAAACCAAGGTGCTAGGGCACGACTAACTGTGATTAATGGAAAGTACAATAACCGACACAATTCACCTTGAAGTGTTCATGCATGGGCCTCAGTAAATCCATACAGTTTTGAAGGTCTTCGATGTGAAAGTGAAACGACAACCAAGAAGGTTGGGGAAGGGAATCCTAAAGTTGGAAAACAAATTGAAAGTTGAGGCCCATACTCTGGTGAGTGAAGCCCGAGGGACCTATGGTGAAAGATTCACCCTGAAACCCTGTATTACCTGTACTTTTTAAAAATGCTTTATTTAATACTTATCTAATACTAATACTCATAAGTTCACGTAATTGACACAACCCAACTACCTCATATCTTAATCACAATGGGCAACAGTGGTTTAAGTATTTCTACATTCCTTTGTTCATACCTTCTTAGTCCAGTGAGTCATTACATTTATGTGAGTGTATGTAAGTCCTTGTGCTCAGGGGGGTTTATTATCGGGGGAACTGAACAATTTGTGCATCAAGGCCTTCAAAGTCTCCACACACCATGTTTTCACCTTTTCCCATCTGTATAGCCTCATACCAGACTCCAGTTTCGGCCATCGCTTTGAGTCTGCCCACCATTTCTTTAAGCAAGGGCCTTTGTTGGACTTTCACGCCATCGCTATACTACTTTTCCCCAGTACCCAGGCCAAATCCATCATATTTTCGGGGTTTTGCCTTTTTCGAATGTGTGAAGATCCCCAGCAAACGGGCTTCCGGGGTCCGTGCATACCTTCAGGCCATCTCTGCGTCTGCATCCCTCTCCAGAACCCTTCAACCACGTGACATTTCCAAAACCGGTCTATCATGTCTGCATCCTGACCCCCTGCATCTCGGACAGTTTGCCCCTTTCAAACCTGGGAACTTTGATATAGTCCTATATGCTATATGTAATACATAAAGCTTTCTCAATTTCAGCCTTGCGTTTGTCGAAACTGGATACCCCAAAGCCTGCATCCATTCTGCCTCTGAATTCCATTCCTACATCATCTTCCCATTTGGGTTTGCCTTTCGATTTGTCCTTGCATGTAGATCCTTGATACAATCTAGACGCCCCCATGTCCACCTTCAGATGTAGCATACAGGAGCTCTAGCACTTTATCCTCTTCCACGGTGTCGATGGCTGCCCCCACCTACTATATATTTCATGCCTCAATCTAGAGTACATTAGAAATTGACCCCATACTCTTCTATTACCCCTTGGAACTCTAGGTAAATCGTGCAGAAGCACATCTCCTACTGTTACCTGACCTCTATTTTCCCAATGTGTCCTATACTGTATTAGATCAATTGCTTGTGTGCCATATATCGCTGCCAAGGGTATATATGGGGCTTACGTTTCTTCTAGATTCAAGATAGTCTTGGTTGTATTCCAGATTCTCTTGCCCAAGACCAACAATCGCAGGGTATTTCTGATCCTATTACTCTAACCAGAGGACTTCTTTCAGCAGGTAAGAAGTTATCTCGGCACTTAAGTCTGCCTTACTTGTCTCACTGTCTGTCAACCACACAAACACGTGTTGCAGTTTCCCTGCCAGGTAGTAAAAGCTCGAAGTGAGGGAGCTGTACTCCTCCTGACTCGTATTCTTTATACAAAACGTTAAGGGCTTTCCTGGTGGCTTCCTGATCCCCATATAAAGCTCCCGATCAACTGAAGGACCTAGGGATAAAGAATGGGACAATTAAATAAAAATCGAGCAGGCGGGGGAGAGCTAGCTATCATCTTTAGTAATGCTATTCTACCAATCGGAGGGGTTGGTTTTCCCAAAACCTGATCGGGTTCTGCAGCCCACTGCTGGCTTTCAGTGTATTATCCTGGTTGGTTTCTCTTGCATCATGATGTACATTAATCCCCAAATATCGGAAGGTATTTATTTTCCACTGGCGTCCAAAGGTTGGTAGTGGGGGACTCCGTCTCCCACTTCCAACCCGCTATTGGAAGAGGCAAGATTTACAGTTATCCTTGATATTTTGCTAGGTTATCCAGTACCTCCAGGTACAGGTGCAAGTTGTCGTCTGGGGTGCGCCTGTACAGCAACATGTCGTCTGCATATAGCGGGACAACACGGTGCACCCCACCCACCTCGAGTCCTGCTCCACTGAACTCCTTCCTCTGAAACACTGCCAGCAGTTCCAGGGCTAGGATATAGGGCACCCCTGTTTAGTTCCTCTTTGGATGGGAAACTGCTCATATTTACCAGTTTGCACCCTCGCACTTGGTCTGTGATACAGCAATTAATTCACCTCATAAACCCATTCCCCAGCTCAAAACTTTCCAGGGAGGCAAGTGGCAATTCCCACTTCAGCGCCGAATGCCTTGATGGCGTCTAGGGTCACCAAAACCTATCCCTCTTGCCATATCTTGCGTTGCATCTATAATGGTGTGTTACCTTCTCGGATGTCGCCTTCCCTGGGCTTGCCCTGTCTGATCTGGGTGAATTGCCACTGTAAGGATATTGCAGTCCTGATATTGGCCGATATGACTGTCCCCTTTCCCTGATTTTAGGATCGGAATTACAATGTATGATGCCTCGTAATGCTGCCTTATCATATGCATCTTCAAATGTTTGACGCAGTTTTTGGGCTATCTCATCCATATATTCTTTATAAAATTCGGCAGGTAATCAGTTGGCACCTGGTGTTTTCCGTGTTGGTAGTGTGGTGATCAATTCTTCTATCTGTAACAGTTTCCCAAGTTCCTCCGCCTGTGCTGCATTTAGAGTGGGCAAGTTTATTTTCAATAGTCTCCTCAACCTCTCCTATCCTGCTCTCTTCTGGTTCACTATATATAGTTCCCGATGCATTGTCCCAAAGGTCAAAGTCATTTCTGTGACCTCAAACTCTTCACAATAGTATTTAATTTCAGTGATCCCTGCCTGGCTGTGGTCCTTTGCTCAACCACGTCAACAGCCTACCCGGCTTGTCCCCTTGCGCATGCACTTTTTCTGCGAATCTTGTTTAGCCATGCCTCCCAATCTCTCCCAGTGTTCTATGCATTTTTGTCTGAGTGCCATAGGAGTGCTCTCTCTCTTGCCCTCCAGTACATTCTTGGTCTTCCCTCTTTCTCAGTTTGTCAGCCAGACCCCTCTCCAGTGCCCTAGGGATGGATCCCTCCTGGTTTTGCGATGGCTGCCCCATGAATCACTACTTTAAATGCATCCTATAGGGTCCCCCATTAGGCACACTTGCTTCATTAAATTTAAAATGGTCTTCTGTCTGGTGCTTCATAGCATCCTGGAAAGGCCCGTTCCTGAGAGCCTCGGCTCTTAATCTCCACTTGGGGATCGGTGCTGGTTCATTTAGCACCCACTCGACAGTTGGGGGCGAGTGGTCACGGTCCTGCCCTCCTATTCCCCCACCTGATCCATCCTGGAGAAAAAAACGAATCTATACAGGTGTAGACATGGTGTACCGCAGAATAATAATTCTCTGCAGGGCCCCATCAACCATCTCCATATTCTGGTAATTCCAGTTCCTCCAGCATAGTCTTAAGAACACTTGCCGGCTGAGACGGGGCTCCATGCTTAGTATCCGACCTGTCCAATACTAGATTTAGGGTACAATTAAACTCTCCTGCCCACAGCCTGGTTATTCCCACATAGAGGGCCAATGATTGATATGTGCGGAAGAAGGCTGATGCGTTAGGATTAGGGGAATAGTTGCTGATCAAACATATCTTTTATCCACAAAGCCATGTACCAACCTTCCGTCTGTTTCCCTGACCACTTTTATTTTGCGGAAGGGCACCGTTGGGGCTATCCAAATTAGTAGTCCTTGCATAGTTGGAATATGATAACCCAAATCCTGCCACCTTCCGTAATCTTTGTTTGCAGTCGAGTGGGTTTCCTGCAACATCACTATTTTAAAACCCTTACTTTGTATGTATTCCATCACTCTAAGCCGTTTCAGTTTTTCGTTCCGGAATGTCGGGGACTGAATTCTTTTTCCCAAATCCGCCATTTGGGCCATAGAGCTTTCACCCTTGTCCACTTCACCCTCCACCTTCTGCCCATGATGATCCCCTCCTTTCTCCTTACTGTCAGTGAATCTTCTGATCGTAAATTCTGTTCAATAAACTGTGCTAACTTATTCAAACAACTTAAGAAAAAAACAACCACTCATCGGAACATTCCTGTTGAGGTGATTACACCGTTAGGCCCGTCCTAGTCAAAGACCTGGTGGACAAATACCCACAGGTATCAGTCTCCCAAATGGGGGAAAGTTGGGCCTGGGAGGGGGGCCCCTACCCCTGGCCAGCGCTCTGAACTTGCTAATCTCCTATGCTTGTGTTACCGGTGACCAGGATTCTGATCCAGTTTGCTTTCCCGAAGGATGTCTTTGCAGCGTTTGTACTGTAATAGTACAACATTGTTACCAATGGTAAATCAATTGTCCCTTGTTTTCATCGGCGCCATCCATGCATTCATGTCTTCTGGACTATTGAAAAAACAGGGATTTCCCTTTATGGAGGACTTTTAGTTTTGCAGGTTAGAGAAGCCTACATTGCTTTGTCTCAGTTTAATTGAGCAGGCTTTCTCCCAACTTGCCGGGGTATAATCCAGGTACATTGCTAACGTGGCTGCTCCCCTCATTATCACTCCCCATTACCTGGAGAAAGCCAGTATTTTTTCTGTGTCACTGAAGTTCAATATTTTTGCTATGATCGGCCTAGGTGAAGCTCCTGGGGGAGGTGGTCTTGTCAATGCTCAGTGAGCTCTCTCCACAGTAAACCCTTGTGATGGTTTCCAGATCCAATTTCCTGGAGAATCATATTTTCGACAAACATGGTTGTTTTACCTTCATCCCCCCCTTTCCAGCAGACCCAGAATGTGTATGTTACTCCTGCACGCTCTTCCCTCTGCATCCTCAGCAGGTTCCTGCAACATTCTCACTGTTTTGACCAGTTACTGGACCTTTCTATGCATGTCATTCAAGGCAGACAATGGTTCCACCACGGTTGCCTCTCGCCCACCCTGCTCACCAGGTTTCTTTTTTTTATTAGTGGTCCAGAAAAACACAAAACACAGTTAGAGCTTCATCATACAGATCGCAATCATCATGGTACGGTAATGCAGAGGAACCACAGTACATATAATATGCATTTTCCTAAAGCGGCGAGTCTAAACATCACCTTCACCATCAGATATCATATCACAAAGAAACATTCTAAGGGTCCCCAAATATCCTTAGGTCTGTACGCCGAAGGGCGTGTGAGAACAAACTGCTCTTCATCCTCATTCACATAGACCAGTTCCCGGAGGAACTGCTGCACAGTGGGTGGCGCCGGACTTTTCCATTGTAGCAGAATAAATTTTTTGGCCACTGCACATGTGACATTAAACAGTTTTCTTGTCTTTTCGGAACGCGTTCCGATGTCCCCGAATAAATATTTCTGTGGAGTCAGCACCGGGGGGGATTTGTGTGATTTCATCTAGTAGATCTGCCACCACCGGGCAGCTCCAGTACATGTGGAACGAGCCAGCGTAGTCTGCTTTGCACTTTGGGCATTGACTCGGAGCGTTTGAAACAAACTTGGCTATCTTGGCCGGGGTGTAGTGCAATCTGTTAAGAATTTTAAATTGGATCACTCGTAGCCCAGCATTCAGGGAAACCTTCTTGGTAAGTGAACAATACCTGTCCCAAGTCTTATCATCAATAGGGATCTGGAGATCTTTTTCCCATTTATCCATGTTAAAATCAGACGTGGGTGAGTGTGCTTGTACCATGGCATATAGGCTGGACACACTCAAGCGGCTTCCGGAAGTGATCATCTGAACGCAAGGGTGTGTAGGGGGTTCATCAGGGAAAGATGCAGTGTTTCTGGAAGGCCGACCTCATACGATAGTATTGCAGAACCCTAAGTGGGCCCCTGCCAAAAGCTCCAGTTATCTGCTGAAGGGTCACGAACTTTGCATCGATAAACATATCACCCAGGCACATCTCGTCATCTGGGTCCTAGGCTGACCGCAGGCAGACATCATGTGTTGGAGGGATACCAGGGTATCTCCAGAGGGAGACCTCCGGATTATACAGGGTCGACGTCCCAGTTTCTTGAATATTGCCCGCCAGGCAGCGACCGTACTACTAACCGGGTTGAAATCGCATGTATCCCCATAACGATCATCAAAAATTACGGACTGTATCTTCGTGGGTACAGTGGTAAGCTCTTCTACATCCACATGCGGGGGGCCCCCATCCCTGGAATACCAATATTTAGAGAATTGGGCCTGGGACACATGATAATAAAGTTCAAAGTCAGGAGCCGCTAGACCACCTGAAGAGTATGGTTCAGTTATCTTTCCCCACCCTATTCTTGGAGTCTGTCCATGCCAAAGGAAGGCCGTAGCCATAGACCTAAGTTTAGTAAAAGTCTTCCCGGCCAAATCGGTATGTTCACAAACAGCTACAGTAATTTGGGGTGGATTACCATTTTAAGGACTGCTATCCTGCCATGCAGTGATAACGGGAGGCGGTTCCACAATAGCAGTTTAGTCTTCAAGGCCTGTAACGTGGCATCGTGATTGTCAGTGTATAACCTATTTTTCCCGTGCGAGACAAGTATTCCCAAATATCTGATGGACTCGTTGGACCACTTCAGCCCGCCCAGAGAGACAGGGCAGTCAGTTGCCGGTGTAAGAGGAAAAACCTCTGACTTATCCTTGTTTATGGTGTAGCCAGAGTATGCAGTAAATTCTTGAATCGCTGCCATTGTGGGAGGTAGGTTATTTTCCGGTTCACGAATATGAGTGTCATCAGCGTACAGGGATATTAGCTGTGTGGCCCCCTTCAGGTTAATGCCCCTATTGGAATGTCGAAGCCTGACCGCAATTGCCATTGGTTCTATTGTCAAGGCAAATAGTATAGGCGAAAATGGGCAGCCCTGCCTAGTTCCTCGCCCCAACAGAAACATATCTGAAATTGATTGGTTTGTCAGCACCCGGGCTCCGGGTTTCGTGTAAAGCAATTGCACGTACCTAATAAAGTTCGGGCCTATCCCAAATGACTCCAACACTGCCAGCAAGTAGGCCCAGGAAACAGAGTCGAAGGCCTTCTCAGCATCTAATGATACAGCCACAGCGTTCCTGCCCGGGTCAATTTGGGCAAGTATGTCAAAGAGCCTACGTAGGTTAAGTGCCGTAGATCTAGCAGGGATAAACCCATTCTGGTCAGGGTGGACCAATGTAGGGACCGCCGCCAAAAGCCTGTTGGCCAGTACTTTGGCAAATATTTTGGCATCTGTATTAATGAGAGACAGCGGCCTGTAGGACGACATATCCTGGGGAGGGCGGCGTGGTTTAGGGAGAACAGTTAACACCTCTCTCATGGATGGAGGTAATATGTTACTTTGAAGGGATTCTTCCCAGACCCGCAATAACAATGGAACAAGCTCCGCACTGAACTCTTTGTAGAGCTCTCCACCCAGGCCATCCAACCCTGGAGCTTTATTGGGCGTTCAATCCTTAATCGCCTCAGCAATCTCATCTGTAGTGAGAGGTTGGTCCAGTGCAAGGCGGGCCTCCTCATGGAGTTTCGGCAGCGTCAGTGCCGCAAGGTATGTCCCTATCTCGGTGGCCGATTTAGTACCTCTATTTCTATACAATCGTTCATAGAACCCCGCAAACTCAGCATTTATTTCTTCTTCATTCAATACAAGCGTACCTCCAGGCGTCTGTATGCTGGTAATTCGATTTGGGTGCCTGTCTTGTTTGAGTAAGTTAGAAAGTGACCTGCCCACCTTATTGCCTTCGCCATATCTACGGGCTCGGATCGGGGATGCCATGTACTGTACTTCTCTAGAGGCCAATTTACTGAATTCCTGAAGCTGTTTCTGTATGTCCGCTAATAAGTTGTCATGGGTGCGAGCATAAGTGTCCTCCAGTAATTTCAGTTTACCTTCAGTCAGGGTTAGTTCAGTCCTGACTCCTTTAAAAAGACCAACAGATTAAGACAATAGCGCACCTCTGACCCAGACCTTAAAGGATTCCCACACTGTGGAGCATTTATCGACTGAGTATGTTGATTTCAAGGAATTCAGCGATCTCAGTGTGCAACCCCTCCACCACCCCGGGGTCCCTCAGCAAACCCTCGGGCATCCTCCACCTCCTAGGGGGCCTAGGGCAATTGTGAAACGTGACCTCAAGTGTTATAGTGGCATGGTCAGATAGTGTGCAGGCCAGTATTTCACATGCCTTCGTTCCAGCAATCAAAGAGGGGGAGACAAACCAGTTATCGATTCCTGACTCGGAATCATGTACCGATGAATAGTACGTGTAACTCCTCGTAGTCGGATGCAGAACTCGCCAGGCATCCTCAAGGAAAAGCTGAGAGAACATTTTGTATAGTAAGAGGCCCTGCTCGGTGCTCTTACAATTGTGCTGGATCTATCAAGCACCGGGTCCATAGCAATATTGAAATCTCCTCCCCAAATTATGGTAGGGATATCGACAGCAGCGATCAATTGGTATACATCAGCATAAAAGGCGGGATCATCAATGTTAGGCCCATAAGTGTTGACCAACAATATCCGCTGACGTGAAATCGAGCCCCAGACAAGAACGGATCTACCCCTAGGGTCCAGTTTATGGCCATCGAGCCGGAGCAACCCCCCTGGACTGGGATGAATAGTTGGTACAGAACCTGGACTTGCCCCAACCGGGCATGATGACCTCATTATCAGTTCCCACAGTATGGGTTTCCTGTAGCATAACAATTTGGGCACCATGTCCGACAATGTAATTTCCCACCTTCTTGGCTTTCCAGCTTGTTCAGTCCCCTCACATTCCATGAAACAAGTGTAACCCTCAGAGCATGAACAGAGCTTTACAGGAAATAAAATACACGGATAGTAACCAAAGCGTGAGGAGAGCTTTACAAAAGAATTGTGTGGATAGTAACGCAAAACTGCCAGATGTGGTATCATGCATCTTAGACTGTGTCAGTGAACTCCAGACCACTAGTATCAACAGTAACCCATAATCACTTCCCAAAAAAACCTTCTTAGGGCAGATACCCATGCAGAGGGGGAGCCTTCCCACTCTACAACATGGGCTTCGAAAAAAACAGTCCCAAACTTCCCACCCGCCACCCTCACCGTCTCCCCCAACTCGACAGTGTCCGACCCCAAACTTGTGGAATATTCCCGGGGTAGCCATGTTGCCTCACACGACCGCCATCCCAGGCCTCCAACGCCACCACTCACAGAAGATGGCTGTCTGTAATCTCAGAACAAAAGGACCCATGACATGGGGCCAACAATCACTCACTGCCAAAACATGAAAGATATGCACTTCCTAGTCCGCTGGTCGAGGTCTATTGTTCGGGGCTGGTCGCTCCCCTCTTGGAGGGAGGGGTATAGAAGATTCAATATATGACAGGGCTTCGGATGGGTTCTCAAAGTGCGACCTTCCAGCGTGCTAGATTCTCATTTTGGCCGGAAACATTAAGGCGTATGTGATCTGCCGTTCTCTGAGGAGCTTCTTGACTGGTTCATACGAGCGTCTGCTCGCCTGGACAGAGGCGGATAAATCAGGATAGATATGTATACGATTGCCCTCATTGTGCAGTGTGCCTGTCTCTCTGGCCAAACGAAGGATTGTGTCTCTGTTCGTGTAGTTTAGTAGACGAGCAATTATGGTTTGCGGTGGTGCCCCAGGTTTGGGAACCGGCGCTAGGGTGCGGTGTGCCCTCTCAACAAGGAAGTGTTCGGACAATGCATTGGGCCCAAATAAGGATTTAAAAAGTTCTTCCATATGTTTCTCCATTTGGCACTTGCCGGGATTCGGCTACACCAACCACGTGGACGTTGTTTCTTCTGGACCTAGATTCAAGGTCCTCGCACTTACTCTGCAGCTTGCTCATAGTGTCTTTGATATGAGATATATCTCGACTTTGGTGCCCAATAGTATCCTCGGTAGCACTTTGCCCTCTGCCTCAGTGACATGCGCACTCTCCTTATCGATTCTGGCCTTCAAGGAGCCTGTGGTGGCAACTATCTCATCCAGTTTGGTATTTACAGCCAGGAATCTGTTCTGAACTAGCGTGGCCAATTTATCCTCTGTCCAACACATCCCGCTCGCCCTCATCCTGCTGGTTGTCAATTGGCACAGAGTGACTAACCGTATTGGTAAATGTGTCCACAGGGCCCTTCTTCCTGCCACCAAGGGTCTTCGAGGCTCTGTTTGATTTGCTGGGCTCCCCCATGATTGTAACAAATCTATTTGTATATTAGATCTAACACAGGATCTCTGCAGGGTCGAGGCCCCTACTTCAGGGAGCGGACACGAGGGGACCTCAACTAAATGCGAGATAAGGATGAATTGTATCCTCCCACGTAAATGATGTCCAGCGGGATAACCAGTATAATGGCCCCCAGGGGTCCCCACCAGCTGGCAGAACGGCCGCGTATCAAATGCAACGAAGTACTAGTAGTCACAACGAGCAGGGATCAGCCACAGCAAAACGCAGGATGCATTTCAGCCCAATCCACAAATAAACTGTGGGTCTAGAGAGGCAGGTAGAAAGCGGGAGGCCCGCAGCTCTAAATCAGGAGTTCTCGAGAGAAACTCCGACCCCCAGCATCGGACGCCACCTCACCCGAGCGAGATAATCCAGATGTCCCTGGTGCACAACCCAGTTGGAAGCGGCCGTACGTGGGGCATCAGCATTCAGCAGCACGGCAGCCAAGAAGCATCCGAGGCACACCAATTCAAGAAGTAGGAGTGTGGGACCAGCGGTCCATATAGCCCGCCCCCGGCAGCAAGCCAAGCGGAGGGGCCCAGAGGGGGGCAGGCAGCACAGCAGGGGGTCCACGTCCGCCAGAGGGACTCAGACTCACGAGGGAGCGGCACCCGCGGTACCACCGGCAGCCTACCCGGCTCGGAGGGCTATGCGGCAACAGGATCGTGAACCGGCAGAAGCTACGAAGTATCAGGGCGAGGGTAGGTGGTCCAAAAAGCAGCGACGGGTCCAGGAATGGGCCGGAACACAGTCCGACCATCCAGCGTAGCAACGGGTCTTCACAGGTCCTCTCCGTCTGATGTCAGGATCTGGCGCCAAGGAGGGAAGCTCCGCCCAGCAGCGGCCCTCAACACACAGCAGCCACGGTAAACGGGTAGATTCCTCCAGAGCCGGGAGCCGGCCCGGGAGCGCCGCTCGTGTCGGCGGAACTTCACGAGGGCAAATCTCGGAGATGCAGTACTATTCAGGACTCAAACTTTCACCGACCGTGAAGGAGCCTGGCCGCAATAGGCCCACCAAATTGCAGCAAACCAGTCAGCCAGAATACGGATCTATAAGCTCAGGATGTAAAGGCAGCGCGGGAGCCTCGGGTTTAAGCAGCCATTTTCGCAAAGCGCAACAGCGCCCCTGCTCACCAAGTTTCTAAGATCCTGGTGCAGGAGACACAGCACACTTGTCTATTCTTGATCCCATTGCAGGGCTATGGCTTCCAATAGTCTGGCATCTGGGCCCACGGGTGACGTGACTGGACTTAATCTTGTTTTGCGTCCCCTTTCGTGGCAAATGTCTCCATTTTAGTCTGACTGGGCGTCTCATGTGTTTTTTCCTGATTCCCTCAGGCATATCTTACCTATGCAAATGGTTATCTCCCCCTGCCCCACCCTTTTCCTCCTTGCTGCAGGTGCCGCCCAAAATGCAGTCGGACATGCCAGCAGGGCAATGCCTCTGCTGTTGGCTGGTAGTCCACTTTCATATGTTGAAATGTGTTTTGGGGGTTTCTTAGATATCAATGTGTGCCCCGTGACCAATATCATTTTGACTTTGATAAGTGTGTTGCGCATGTGAGCTATTCGGAGGCAAAGACCCCACTTCAGGTATATTGAGTAAAGGTTGACTCAAAGAAACTGCGCCACAAACTCAATAGTTTTTGGATTTATTGGTAACGTAGTTCCACTACTGTGGCACAGCCCTTACAATGACATGTTTCGGCACGTCCCGTGCCTTTTTTAAAAAAATATCTGGACATTATTCGTTGTTGGAATAACATACATTACTTGAAATCAAATAAGTGCATTGGTATATACATTTCAAGCATGACAGATGAGGGAGTGGTTGGGCGATTAGGGTCAGATAGAAAACATTTGACGGACCACAAAATTAAGAAAAATACCATGAATAAGTCATATACGTATCGATTATCACATACCTGAAACATCATGTCTTATTTGAAGAATTACATTCAAATTATTCATTTCCTTCCCCACTTCTTTCTTTGACACACCCCTTCTTTATAATTATATCACAACTATACAGGCTGCAACCCCCATTATTGGTCAGTGTGAAGTCCTTATGCTTCCATTAACATATTACTTGGATCACACAATGTTTACACTAAAATGTTAATGCTCATCTTCTATTAGTCATGAATTAAAATGTATTATTTCATCTTGCCATCTAGGCAAGTATTTCTCTTTCAGTCTTGGTCCGAAAATTTCACGGGTTTAATCCCACCTGTAAAATAGTTTTACTTCCTTATTTAAAGATCCCGGTAATCGGTTGTTGGCATTATCTGGCACCTTCGCTCGGTTGCCTCACTCATAACATTTTTACATTTCTCTTCGTTTCAGACTCCTATCACTATTCGTTCAAAATAATTTCTCTTTCCCAAGTCCCCAGAGGGTGCGTGCAAAAAATACTTATGGCTTTATGCCAGGGCATACCCCCTCATTTGTTTGGACTCTTAGTTTATCCAAATATAATCGCTGTATCACTGTCATTGCCTTTAAATTTATACAGGCAACAGCAACTGGTCGTGCAGAAGACCCGAAATACCATGAAACAAATCAGCATTTCTTTCAAAAATGCATTCGCAGTCATGTTAGCATTTGCATTCAGTAAAATGTAATCGCTATAATCTCCGTTATTGCTATTAAACACCTTGTCGTAAGAGGACATGAAATGCCGACAAACGAACGTCCGTTTCAAAAATGCATTTGCAGTCATGTTGGTATTCTCGTTCATTTATATAAGCACTTGGAATATATCTAGTTAATGCAGAAGTACATGCAGAACTACATCCTGCTGTCCGTGCACAAAAAAAGGCAAGAAACGTACCAAGAGAACGAATACCAATACAAAGACAGGTCCAGAACACAACATCAGGAGAAATTGAGCTTTGTAACTACATTTTGTATAAACCACTATGAAATACAGAAAACCTTATGTAAGAACCTGGCATCTTTTGAAATTGGACCCGCATGTATCCAAATTTGTGGAAGACAGCCTGAGAATCATATACAAAAGGGCTAAGAATTTGAAAAACAGTTCGCTGATGAGCACTGCATACCAATTGAACATGGTTGAGATTGGATACTCAAGGCTTTAGGAAATGTGGTACTTGTTTGGTAGGATATATGTGTAACATGATAGTAACATTTGTATTTTCAATGTATTGAAGTGTGTGTGTGGAGTGTATTACAATACAGAATTGAAGGAAAGTGTTGGCTTCACTTACCAGAAAACTGGTACTGCATCTACGAAATGCAAGAAGCAATTGCAAACAAATAGGATTAGCCTTAATACATGTCACTGTAATAGGAAGGATATGTGGAGATGATTACGCTTATACAGAATATTAAACGTTTTTAGTGAATATGAAAATGCACTTTACACGAATGCAAGGCAATGAATTTGTTCACAATTTCACTTAAAATGTATTAGTTTGCGGGACCATAACCTTTGTACACACGATACTCATTTGAGAATAGAATGGTTTATTTTATTTCATATCGCATCCTCTTGTGACCTATTTATATCAAGATTTAACACACTATGATGTTCCATGCCGTCCAGGGCTTAATCTCTGCCAAATGTTATAGGCAATGACCTAGGAACACATACCAGCCTATATACATTTTAGGTCATTAATCAAGGAAGGGGAAAAACTTCTTTCAAACATGTTACAGAACACAAATTGTATAGTGCAATTAAGCTGATCGTATAACGCAATGCAATAATGGGAATACCATGTTTTATGAGGGGGAAAAGTTCAAGGGCGGTTTATATATACAGAATACATTTTTTTTCAATAGATTTTTATTAACGTTTATAAGTGACCATTACAAAAGAGAACATAAACACAAAGTAAGTTGGTTGTGAAACAGATAAGGCCCCCTCCCTTCCCTTCTTGCCCCCCAATCCCCCTGGGTCCGGAGCAGTTCCTAAATTCTCGTGGCAGTTCGGTGGGTTTGTGCCCTTTGTGTGCCACCTCTGAGCTGTGCGGCGGGCTCAGACACCATCTTTCGCTATGGATTATCCCCAGGAGGGTCATGGCCTTTGGGCACCACTCAGCGAGCGCTCTCCTTCGGATTGTTCAGTAGGGCTGACCATTCTGTATTAAACTTTAGGTGGTGTCCTTGTAATGAGTAAGTCGGCCATTCCATTGCTAGGAGCGACCAAATGTTTGTGGTCAGCGGGAGGGTGTGCAGATTTTCCATTTTCATGCAATGACTAGGGCCGCCGCCACCATCATGATGTAGAGCTTTCGGTGGGATTTGTTGTTTATTTCCTCTAGTTCCCCGTTCAACCCCATCATGGCCAGACCCCAATTCCCCTCAGTTTTTATACCCAGGACTTGTTCGATAGCTGAATGGATCATTTCCCAGTATTGTGCTATTTTCTGGCATGACAACCAAATGTGGCTCCATGTACCCGTCTGACCACATTTTCCAGCATTCCTGCGATGCCCTTGGGTAAATCTTGTGCAGCCTCGCCGGGGTGTGGTGCAATTGTGTTAGAGGTTTCCTCCACATGTCCCGGATTTGGATTGATCTTGTGAGTTTTGGTATTTGGTTCCAAAGTTTCACCCATGCTGCCGAATCTATTGCGATACCCGTTTCAGCGTCCCACTTTGCTGTATATGGCATGGTTGGTCTTGGCGCCCCTTCTTTTTATGAGCCTATAAATGTTGGCGACCAATTTCTTGTAGCCTGTATTCGTTTTAAGTTATTACTCAAATGGTGTGAGCTCTTGGGTTGCTGCAGCTCTCATTGCGGGCTGGGATAGCCACTGTCTTAGTTGAGGATAGGCGCATCGTTGGTTTTCCCCCAATTTGAAATCTGCTTTGCATTGTTCATATGTTTTGATCTGGGGTCCCACAAACATGTCCCTCACTCTGTGGCAGCCTCCCCTTTTCCTGAAAGCAGCTGAGCCGAGCCCTGGGGTGAAAGGGGGGGGGGGGTTCCTGAATAGTGGCATATAGGGGGGGGGAGGAAATGTGGTACAGGCTTTGATCGCTGCTAGGTCCCAGGCCCTGCCCACTGTCCCCGTGATGTGGCTTGCATACATTTGTGGGGGTCTGTCCACCTTAGGTTTCCACGACGCTTCCTCTAACTCCGTACCCACCACGGCCCTGTCCATCTGTCTCCAAACCTTGCTCCTGTCCCTTTGACAGTCTGACTTTTATTTGGGCGGCTATATAGTGTGCTTTGAAGTCTGGCACTCCCATTCCCCCACTTCCCACTGGCATTCTCATCACCCTCCCCGCCACTCTCTGTGGTTTATGGTTCCAGAGGAAGCTGTCTGTTAACTTATGGAGGGTTTTGAAGAAACTGGGAGGCACATGTATTGGGAGGGAAGTGAAGTGGTAGAGTAGACTGGGCAGGACCACCATTTTCAGAAAGCTGATGCGGCCCAGCCATGAGATGGCCAGTGGTCCCCAGTCTATTACTTTTGTTTTCAGCTTCTCTAGCAGGGGTGGTAAATTTGCTTGGTACAGCCCATCCACTGTGCTAGTCAGTGTTCTCCCCAGGTACTTGATGGAATTTCCTGTCCATGTAAATTGTAAGTTGTGTTTAAGGGTTTGCGTCTCCTGCTGCGTTAATGTGGGGTTGAGGATTTCTGATTTGGTTATGTTCACTTTCAGGCCTGCCACTGCCCCAAATCAGTCGAGCTCTTTCTGGGCCGCTTTCAGGGATGTCTCTGGCCTGATTAAACCGAGGATCAGATCATCCGCAAAGGCTATTTTATGTGGTCCCCCCCCCCAAAAGCCATCCCAGCTATCTCCTCAGTTGCCCTGATTGCCGCCAAGAAGGATTCTAGGGGTAGGGTGTAGAGAATGGGCGATAATGGGCAACCTTGTTTTGTTTCTACTTTCTACTAGGATTGGTTCCAAGATGTGCCCGTTGATGGCTAGCTGTAGAAGTGGGCGCTGATAATTGGCCTCAACTCTTCGTAAAAAAAAAAAAACTCATCCCGGACCGCATCTTCCTCATGGTTGCGAAGAGGAATCCCCACTCCACAATATCGAAGGCTTTTTCAGCGTCTATGGTTAGTAGGAGAGCGGGGGGTGGCCTTCTGAGCTTTTTCAATTAGGTGGGCTATGCGTCTGATATTGTTGCTAGTCTGCCTGCCCCCGACTGATCGGCCTGAACTAATTTCGGGAGGATAAGTGCTTGCCTGTTGGCCAATATTTTAGTGTGGATTTTGGCGTCTACATTAATTAGCGGGATGGGGCAGTAAGATCCGCACTCGCCATACTTTCCTTTTTTGTGGATTAGTATAACTTTTGCCTCTTCCATTGTTTTCGGTAATGATGCCTCTATGGTTATGAGGTGAGGGATCAGATCTTCCTTGTGGAGTTTATAAAACTCTGATCCGTATCAGTCGGGGCCCGGGGATTTGTTGAGTGGGAGCGAGTTAATGGCTGCCCTTCATCTCTTGTGATCTCCCCTTCTAGTATATCCCTCTCTTTCCTGGTTAGTTGGTTTAGATTAACTTCCCTCTGGTATTCTTCCTGATTTTCTAGGGTCTGGTATTCGGTGATGTATAAGTTGGTGTAGAATTTAACAAATTCCTGTTGTATGTCCTGCATGCGAGTGCTTTTCTGGCCCCCCCTGCTGCTTTATCTTTACTATAGTATGTCCCCCTCTTCCTTCCTGAGCATTCTAGCCCGTAGATGGTCTGATATGTTGGCTTTGACATACAACCTCTGCTTAAGGCGAAGCAGATTATGCTCCGCTGCTCTGGTCTGCAATGTGTCTAGTTGTCCCCTGATCGCCCTTTTGATGGCAGGGCTTAGTTTGGGGCCCATTTTGGGTATCTGCTCTTTTAGTTTGGCTTCTTCGAGCCTCTGCTCCCTCGTGCACCTAGCTTTGATCGCTATTATCTTGCCTCACTTTAAGCGAATCCCACCAGTTTTGCCAGCTGGTGTCCCCCACTTTGTTGGCATCTACGTATCTATCTCTTCCGAGACCTCCCTAGCTAAGGTTATGTCTCTGAACAGGTGCCCCGGATATCTCCACTGCCAGAGTGCCCCTTTTCCTAGCTAGCTCTAGGGTCATGGGTGCAGGGTCGGAGAGGGCGATAGCCCCCATGTCAGCGACTTTGCCCATCAGAGGGGTGGACAGCCAGATGTAATCGATCTGCGATCTGTGGGCATGGGAGTAAAAGGTGTACCCCTCCCTCTCCCCCTGATGGGGAATTGTGCGTAGTTCTCTAAGTGTTTGAGTGCGCGTTGTATGTACGGGTCCTGGCCCGTGTTGGGGGCGTATAATGTTGCGATCGTGTATGCCTCCCCCCTTCATTCCACTTGGTTGTCTTTATCTGAACTTGTCACAGTTGGGTCCGGCCTGTCTGTGAACTGAGAACCTCTCCCCCGCCCCCCTTTTTTGCTAGGTTGTGTGGCCTGTAGGATTACCCTGTATCCCCAGAATCTGTTCCCGTGGGTGTCCCGTGTTGGTATGTTTTTCTTGAAGGGCGGCAATGTGCAGGTTTTCTCTCCTGAGATATCAACTTTTTTTTCTTTATTTTTTTTTTTTGCTTGAGCGGGGATTTGAGGCCATTGATGAGCGATAAGATCTTTAGTTGGTTAGTTAGTGTCATGTTTGGTTTTCCGAGTCCCGGTTGTCAGTAAGGGGAGGCCTGTGCCTCTTCGGTGTGCGCTGACCATCCCCCACTTCTCCTTTGGGTGGTCCCGCTCGTTTAATCTCCTTCATGCTGAAAGTCCTGCTCCTTCCCATTTCCCTCCCCTCGTACGGTCCCAAGAGCCTGACCCCATTTTCTGCCCAGCGTGTCCCCATGCAGGAATTCCCATTCCTTTCGCCCCCCCCCCCCCCTCCTCAACCCCTGAGTCTCCCGCACCCTAGCCTGGGACTTCTGAGGTCTCAGTTGTCTTGTGTTCCTGCTTGCCCTGGTTTGACGTGGTTAGCGTGAGGGAGGCCCCCCTTTGTTTCTTGGGCTCTATCGTTATCCATTCCCAGGTTTTCCGAGCAGTTTTTTGGCTGAGCTGTGAGGGGTGTGGAATATGGATATCCTCTATTCCAAGGATGGCGCCCCTTCCCCGCACGTTGTTACTCTGTGATTTATTTATTTTTGCTATCTCTGCTCCGTTGTACGTAATTTGGTTGGTGGACCTTGCCTGGAAAGGTGATTAGGATGTCCCGGGGTCTTGCCTGTGGTTCTTGGCGTTTCGGGCCCACCCTGTGGATCCTGTTAAAGCCGATTTCCGTGCTTTGGCCTTCGTCTAACGGGTCACTGAAGATAGCCTGGGCCAACTGTGGGTCTGGAATAGCTTCTGGTAGAGATTTTACTCATATGTTGAGCACCTGGAGCGGTTTTCTAGGTCTTCGCCTTGTAGCTCCAAGTTGTGGGTGGCCACGGCCAGGGTTTCAAACAAGGAGTCTGCTTTGCATGCTTATTCAGTTATCTCCTGCATGGCCCTCATTAATGTCCACTCTTTCCTCCTATTTTTTTAATGTGCCTTTTTATTTCTTGAATCCCCTCGGCCAGGTCCTCTCTCAAGGTCTCCATTTGTTTTTGTCCCGCATTGGTGATTTTTTTTTTTTTTTTTCAACTAAATCCCCTAGCAGGTCCTTGAGAGCGGAGTAAGTTACCGTTCTCTCTTGGTGATCCTCAGTGTTGTCTGTGGAGGCGTCTGCTCCCCAAGCAGTGTTCGATTGGGCGCCCGGTGTCTGTCATATCTGCACTAGGCTGCCCTCCTGAAGCTTCTGTTTTGGGTGGGGCCGGGGTGTCATTCTTCCTGTTCCTAGAAATCTCTAGGTGGATGGCCCCTGCATGAGGGGGTGCAGCGAAGAAAGCGCAATGCTCCCTATGACTGCTGGGATAGGGCTGCTTGTCGAGTCTAGTGGCTGCTGGCCTCCACACTGCAAACACCCTGAAGTGTTTGCGGGGAGTGGGTGCCTTTAGCAGCGGGGTTCCCTCAGTGGCGGCCGCCTGGGATGGTTGTCCTTCGCCTCTATTCCCAATTTGTTGGGATGGGCTTCTGGTAGTACCTTTGTTTCGGTGCTGTCTGGCGGATGTAAGGGTGAATTGGGGGGGGGTGTGGGGGGGGGTTGACGGAGGCGCTCCTTGGATCCCTTCCAGTTCGTGGGGCGGATGAGTTCTCAGTTCTTCCCCCTATGGTGCTTTCTGCAAGGCCAAGAGCAATGGCCGGGTCCTGGGGTGTGTGGCGGGCCCTCGTTGGCACGAGGGGTGGGGGTCCCGCCTCTGCTGGGGGCGCGGAGAAGTCTCTGATGTTTGGATCCAGGTGCTGTGAGGTCCAGGTGTGGTCCTATGAGTGGGCCCCTCGGCTCTGGTTCCGGTTGGGGGGGGGGGGGGGGCTGGAGGTGGGGCAGGCCTGTGGCGCCGTTGGGGGACACTGTGGTGATCACTCCCTGCATGGTTGTGCCTGCTCTCCTAAACACCCCCCCCCCCCCGCGGCAGCTGACCCCGTCTCCACTTACTGGAGTCCTGCTAGGTGGTCAAGTGGGGGAACTGCTTTCCACCGCAGTGTTGCTCTCCCACTCCGGCAGGGCATGAGGGGCAGCGGGACTTCACCACCTCGTTACCAGTGGAGGGTATTCCGGAGTGGAAGGGACCGCTGGGTCTGTGTTCCTGGCCGCCTTGGCGTTGGTTGTGGACGTTCTGTGGCTCTGAGTGGAGGCGGCTGGGTACCAGGAAGTCCGTCGGTGTCTCTGTGGTCTCCTTACAGCGAATCTTCCTCTGAGCATCCTACTGCAGCACTGCAGTGACGGCATTGCCTGGGGAGGCGCTGCAGTGATTGTGGCGGCAGGGGATCCTGGTGGAGGCAGACCGGTCTCGGAGCCCCGTGGTGGCGGGCTCTGCGCTTCACAGGTGAACAGCGATCCGGTTTGTTGGAGAGTGAGTGGAAGGTCTGGGGCTGGCAGTTCTCCGCCAGCACTCCGGCCTTGTATCTTTGGGTGGCTGTTCACTCCGACCAGGGCGAGTCCATGGGGTCACAGGCCGGCAGTGGCGTATCGTGGGAGTACCTCGGCCGCCATGGGCTCACAATGGCAAAGCGGTCTCAACTGCTTGCACCCCCTTTCTGGGCTGATTGTCTCCGGGGCACGGCGCTGAAGTCTGTGCTGCTTGCCCGCTGTTTCCCCCATGAGTGGGGCCTCGGATTAGAGCATAAGCCGCGGCATCCCACTGAGTCTGTCTGCTGCAGAGTTCCCGTGTCCTAGGCTCTGGATCCGCTTCCCTTTGCTCTGCCTGGGCTTTGCGCTGGTTGGCCTGTGCTGCGGTACCTGGGGAGGGTTTGTCCGCTAAGCTTCTCGCTGAATGTCAGCCTTTTGGTCCGGGAGCTCGGACGTGCTGGTTACGCTACGGCGTCCATCTTGGAATTCCCCTATATGTACAGAATTTTCCGTTAAAATGGAGACCGCAATAATGTAAAATGTAGGCATTATCCATAGAACGCATCCATAATGTTTTAAATATTCCCCAGCTTTGTAAACTTATACGGAATCAGAGGGACATTAATGTTAGTCTCAAAATATGGCGACTGCATGAAAGCCAATGAAATCGATGGCGGCCTCAAACGTTAACCATGGTGACCGTTGGTACACTAACTTTGCAAGTCAGCGTCTCGTTCAATCGGAGAGCCAACACGCAGGGACAGAGAATAAAGTTTCAGGTAAGGGGCATCGAAGGAAAGATGTGCAGGGATAGCCGGATGTAGTTCTGCATTAACTAGATATATTCTGAGTGCTTAGGGCTGTGCATGTGAATGCCAACATGAATGCATTTTTTAAACAAACATCGGTTTGTTTCATGGTATTTCTTGTGTTCTTTACGATCAGTTGTTGTTGCCTGTATAAATGTAATGGCAATGACGGAGATGCAGCGATTATATTCGGATAAACTAAGTCAAAAGACTGGGTATGTCCTGGCATAAAGCCACAAGTATTTTTGGCATGCACCCTCAAGGGACTTCGATAATGGATAATGGATAATGGGGAAAGAGAAAAGTATTTATATAACGAATGGTGACCGGAGTCTGTAACAGAGAAATGTTAACAACGTTGAGAGTGGCAACTGAGCGAATGGTTCCAGATAATGCCAAGAACTGATTAGCGGGATCTTTAAATAAGGAGGTAAAAATATTTTGCAGGTGGGATTAATCTGTGAGTTTCGGCCTAAGACCGAAAGAGAAATATATGCATACATGGTAAGATGAAATAATACATTTTAATTCATGACTAATAAACCAGCATTAACATTTTAGTGTAAACATCGTTTGATCTCAGTAATATTATCTAGAAGCATAAGGACTTACTTTGTGACCAATAATGGGGATTGCAGCCTATATTGTTTTTTTTAGAATTATAAAGGTGTGTCAGAAAGAGGTGAGGAAGGAAATGGTGAGTAATTTGAATGTAATTCCTCGAATAAGACATGAGGTTCCTTTATGTGATAATCGATACGTATACGACTTATTCATTTACTCTTTGTTTTTTTTTCTTTCTTTTTTTGTGGTCATCTGTTTTCTATCTGACCCTAATAATCCTCCACTCAACCCCTCCCTCATCTGTCATGTTTGAAATGTATGTACCAAGGCACTTTTATTTGATTTCAAGAAACAAACATGTTGGGATAGTGGTTTCAAGACACTTGTTGAGGATTTTTTTTACTCGTTTTGGTCATGGTTGTATGTTAGAATATTTTCTATGTGATGCACTTATGATTAACACAGGTAATTTCCTTCTACTGTATGAGTTTCAAGGGTCATTGTATGGGAGGAGTGTATTGTAAAAATCATTTTTAAAAGTGTAAAACATCTTTTGAGGAAGATTACATTATTTTCAGAATAGTCAAACATACAGCTTTATCAATTTATATCCATTATTAAAAAATATATAATTTCATCACAGTATCATAGCAATCTTATAAAATTAATTACATTTTTACAATTCCCTTTCGAGAAACAATATCAAACATTTGCTTTACACATCATATCTACATCTTATAAAAGGATTTCCATCTAGCTTAGAACCTTACATTTCTTAGTATATTTCTTAACAATTTCTTAGTTGTTTTATAACACAGCCTACACGGTTCTTTGGGAGTAACAAGTGCAAAAAAAGTCCCATAACTGACGAAACCATGCAAGGTAGCATGCCATATGGGGAAGACTATGGCCTGTCTAGCCCTCAAGAACACCCTAGCCCTAACGGGGGTGCCTATCCATAGATGGCGAGTGATGCACCGCTTATCTAAAAGGATAGATAAAGGAGAATGTCCCTAGGTCTTACCAATTGTGTGGGCAGGACTCGCAACATATAGTGTAGTCAAAGAGAAACTGCATTGTCCAGTCTAACGCCACAATTTGCGCTGCCACTTATCCAGATTTTGTTGGTTTATGTGTAAGACAAAACAGTGAAATGACAAGATAAAATAAAGTAAAAAAATCGTAAAAAACTGATCCCAACTCTACGTGGGATACCCTTAAAAAGGCTCTCTTCATGAGAAGAATGTACTGAACACAAGGAGTATCCCCTCCAACTCATAGGGATATCTCATAGGGTTATGTAAGCAACCACAACCCTAAAAAGGTCGACCGGTTTCGATGGTGCCAGTAATTTCGAACAACCAATACAGGTTCCAGCAGGTCTCAGTAAGAGGCTGCCTGGGCGTGCTGCTCCGTTCCCCAGAGCTCTCAGCCCCAGCTCATGGCTGCAGCGGTGGACTGGGTGGATGCTGTCCACCAGTTATTGAACCATAAAATGCAGCCTTAATGTCTTGATGCAAGTTTGAAAGTGTTTTGTGACTGATGCAACCGATCTTGGCACAGAGGATGGGGCTACATTTTTCCTGTTGTGCTTGGTTTGTCAGGCTCCTGTTATGACATTTTTGAAACAGGCCGTTTCAATCCAGTTTTTTTATTATGAAGCATTTTGTGCTCCTTTTTTGTAGCTTTTTTGAATTTCCTGTATGTTTACTTGATTCAGCCATACATTTTGTATCATGTTGCATCTAAACTGAAGGGTCCTTTTAGTCAGGCACTTGTCATGGTAGGCGTTGGTCTATATTTTTATTGGACACACCATTTTACATATTTTTTTACCACTTTCTTTATTGGTACACTTGATAAGACATGGTACAAGTTCAAAGAAATTCAATTTTTTGTGGGAAATCGGTTCAGTTAACAATTGCATTCAGGTGGTATCAGACAGTTATTGAGGATGTAGGGGTAAACCATAATAATGGGCTTTGAACTGGGCTAGTTCCACTGTGTAGTCTAGGGGGCAGGTAATGTGGGGGTGTAGCTCATGTGGGCGGTGGGTAGCAAGTCCGGCACGCAAGAGAAATTACTTGAGACCATATATCGATGGGACGGGATTGAGGATGTTGCATAAACGCCCACTGGTCCTCCATGTCGTTGGCCCACACCACATCCCTTAACCAATGGTCCTTATTAGGGGGGGGTATGGGGTAGTCCATCGTAGTAGGATACATCTTTTGGCCAAAAGAAGACGGTCATACATATTTACATAGTTACTGCTGGGGGTTGGTAATATGGGACAGACACGTTAAAGGGTCAACTGCTTTACATACCATGTCAGACGATCCGCACATATCTTTCCAAAAGGTTGTGAGCCCGGGGCAATCCCATATCATATGAAAATATTTGGTGTTGGGCGCTAAGCTGCATGGGCATGCCAGTACCTTCCCCAGAGAACAACCGAAGCCGTCCTGGGGCGTAGTGATACTGATGCAACACCTTTAGCTTGTATCAGTCTGAATCGGCAGTTTTATGATACTTTGTGCTCACATCAGCCCAAAGGTAGTCGCCTATATCTAATTGGAGGTCTGCGGCCCATTTGGTTCCTGCGTTGTAGTGTAATGTGGTGGATTGAGTTTGGATCAGGCGGTACAATGATACATGTCTACTATTGCCCCCAGGAGCGTTTATATATCCCAGCAAGGGGGGGTCGTTCTCTGGTTCGACCGGGATGCTATCCCATAATTGCTTGGAAACCTTGCGAAGGCCGGCATATTGCAGCCATTGAGAGGATTGCCCATGCATTAATTCAGGCATGTCGGAGGAATGGATGAAGCTACCCTCTATGAACATTGATCCTAGTGTAGAGAATCTGTCGCCTCCAGATGGTGCTGGTCCTGGAGTCAACATGCAGCAGGGAGGGTTGCAATTCCAAAGGGGAAAGTCTTCATGAAATGGAGCTGCCACGCTTAATTCCCTCCAGATTTTACACAAGGCCAATGCTGTGACGCTGTCGGGGGTCAAAGCCGCAATCCTCTGCAACAGCAGGGGGAGTACCAGCGATCGGAGATCCCAGTCTCCCGCCGAGAGTGTCTCGAGTTGTACATGTGGAAGGGGAAGGGTATCTGTGAACCAGTGGATCACGAACTGTGCCTGGGCTGCCATCCAATAGTCTGAAATTGGGTGCTGCAAACCCTCCCCTGTCAAACGGTTGAGTCATCGTTTCCCATTTCAATCTGACTGTGCCATAGTACCAGACAAATTCACTTACTTCGCCGTCTAGTTCTTGAAACGGCACCCTGCCAGGCCATAAAGGCACATTTAGAAACCAGTATAGGAGCTTAGGAAGTATTGTTTTCAAAAGCGCTATTGTAATGGGTAGGTGGGACCAACTGGCGAATTTAGGACGCAGCTGCGCCATGTAGGTCCTGTAGTTATGGTTTTACAGAGAGATGGTTCCACGCAATCGTCACCCCGAGGTATCGAATAGTTTCCGAGGACCATTTGAAACCCTGAAGGAGGTTTAGTAGCATCTGTAAGGGGGGGAAAAAGTTCAGATTCGCGGCAGTTTACTCGAAGCCCCGACATCTCTCCGAAGGTTATGTCTTGCATAACGTGTCAGATGCACCTCCGTATCTCGGATAAATAGCCCCCCCCCCCCCCGTGGCTTTGTATAAGGCATATCGTTTGTATTGACCCTAGCCACTGGGACGCATAAAGGAGGGAGATGCCATCCACAAACCCAAAACCCACCAATACAGTGTACATGAACTTCCAGGACACAGAATCAAATGCCTTCTGGATATCTAAGGTGGCAGCCACAGCTAGGCCTCGGCAGGGGGGGGGGCTACTTGTTCTAAAATGTTGAAAAGGCATTGCAGATTCAAGGCCATGAATCTGCCTGGGATGAACCCTGATTGGTCAGGGTGAATAATGTGCGGCATTACTGGCATAAGACGGGTAGCAAGTATTTTAGCAAACACTTTAACGTCCGTGTTAGGAGAGGGGGCGGTAGGATCCGCATTGGTCATCGGGCTTCCCAGGCTTGAGCAAAACCATAACTGCCTCCCGCATGGGGGGGGAACGGGTGAGCAGGACTCGAGCGACTCCTGCCACACCTGCACAAGGGGGGGTGGGGGAAGAGTTTCTTTGTAGCGTTTGTATCATTCAGCCGAGAGGTAGTCGGTGCATGGGGCTTTCCCAGTGGACAAGAGGTCAATAGCGTGGGTAATGTCAGCAAAGGTGGTCCGGAGATCGTGCAGGATTTGTGTCCTGGGAAAGTTGGCTGAGCAGTAAAGTGTTGAGGAACTGATCAATCTGCTCAGTCGTGCGTGTCTTTGTTGGTGTAAAAGTCTGTATAGAACTGTGTGAACACCTCGATGGCATTGGGTGTATGCATTGGAGCACCAGCAGCATTGGTCAGCCGAGATGTATCTGCCACTTTCTTGACATGCCATGCGAGCAAGTAGTTTGCCTGGCCTGTCCCCTTCTCCTTATCTTCTTGCCGCTGGGGTGTCAAAGAACTTCACCTCTCATTCAGCGTGTACTCTGAAGGCATCAATGGCCACCTTAATTTGTGTCAGTGTGGCTGAAGAGGGGCGGGGAGTTCAGAAGTTTGGCCATGCTCCAGCTCTGAGTTTTCTCGCATTATGTTCCGACGGATTGCTTTATGGACTCTAAACTCTGAGGCAGACCTTGAACTTTTCCCAGAGCGTACCCAGCGGAGTCACTGAGCCTACATTTTCCTCGAATCTCTCATGCTCATCGATGGTAGATGCAAATGCGGTGTCTTGTAGTGCAAGAGGCTTAAACCTCCAAGGATTGTGAGGTCTAGTTGGTGCTGGGAGTGTTAGGGTGATGGTGATTGGAGCATGGTCGGAATAGGTGCGGGTCGCATACGTTTCTAGATCTACCCAGGGGGTCTGTTTTGGAGTATTTACACTGGAATGGGAGGGACTTGTGGATCAGGGACATGGCACCCCTGGATTGTGAGGAATAGGTTGTATAGAAGTGGGGTGCGCCCCAGTTTTTAGTGAACCCTTTGCAAGTAGCACGTGGGTTTCCTGCAGAATTATTATTTTTGCTTACAACCTCAAGGGTTTTAACAAAAGGTTGCTGGTTTCCGTTTAGATCCTTTGCCTGCTACGTAGCGACACCACTGATAGAGGAGAAGAATTTAGAGTGTTGGTGTGTTTTGGTGACTTTGTGGAGAGCTTGGCGTTTCGCTTTGGACGAGTGACTTTAAGTGTCACTTCAAGAAATTTGGCCTCGACCATCTGGCCGAGTCTCCTGCTATCATTCTACACCAACAAGTTTCTTCGTCGAGGCTTGCAGACTGGTCGCTCAGTGGTGTCAGAATTATTTTGGCATGGTCTTTCCACATAATTTGCATTTGATGCAGTTTGACCTGGTTGCCCAGTCCTCTAACATTCCAACTAAGGAAAGTTATGTCTCCCATTGCAGTACACGTTGCGCAATAGTTCTGTGTTCAGTGACTTGAACCAACCTGCGTCTCTTCTGTATTTCTAGTACCCAGATCTTACTTTCCCTTGTGTATGGCGTGTGCCAAGTGCTTTTAAGTTTTATAGGACCCCCCCCCCCCGCATCACCCTCAGAAATGGAGCGATGATACCCCACAAGCAATTGGCACACGGGCTCACCTGGGCCATCTTCGGACTGGAGTACAGAAGCAAGGAAATATACAATCGTAATTCGTACAACAAGAGTCGTATTGCGAGCACCCCACCACGACTATGTAGGAGTAGACCATCGGCTAAAATTCTTTTGTGGCGGCGTTAAGCAAAGTTTGAATGCAGTACCCTCTGGGAATATGACTACAGGTATTGGCAACCCAGCTTTTGGTATTAGCTTGTACTACAGTTTTGGGAGCGTGTTGAGCATCCCTGCTTATCTCAAGAGGGAAAATGTGAGCTGTAGTAGAGTTAAAGATTCAGTTACAGGTATTCAGTTACAGGTATTCAAATAAACTTGCACTCAAGGTTTCTTGCATAAACAATTAAACATTTAGAAGTCAGTTATAAAGCCTTCTTTAGAAGGGAGCAATAGAATAGTATCACACAAATATACTTCAATAATGTACAATTTGAGTTTGACTCAGACGAGGCCCTTTTTTGGGATGGCCCACAGACGCAACCTACACCCACAGGTGACTTTAGTAACAAGGGTGCTGGGGACATTGATGCCTTACTGTTGGCATTTCGGAATACTCTTTAAAGGGGGTAAAAGGCAAAGGTTATTAGAACACAAGAGATCACAAATATTCTTAAGCAGTGCAGATACTTTCAGAATTCACTAGAGTCATTCAATTCAATAGGCTAAGCCAAAGTCAATGGGCATAAGCCTTGGATAGGATAAAGCACTTCTGGTAATGGAAAAGTCTTTGTACAAGTTCTTGGGAGACTTTGACGAAAAGAAGAATCAAATGTAGGTCCACAATCTGACTAGACTTGTGGAAGTTACAAGCACTTCTACAGTAAGAGGTAAGTTATCTTAGACTTGTTTTACAGTACCTTGGTAAAGAAGAAAAGATGCAGCTAGAGACGTATGTTCCTGTGCAGCTCTGAAGGTCTCACTGTTCCTGGGTTTCAGTCATGGGGGCAAGAGGGAGGATGTAGGGACTCCTGCACTGTCAAACTGGCAACCGGCAAGTGGCTGTTTTTCGCGTTTCAGCTCCTTGCGTTACAGCAAATCGCAAGAAGTGCAGTTGCTGGTGGTCAAGGTGGACTGTCCTCAATTCTGGGGTCCCGCACTCTGCTGAGGGGGCACAGGCTTGGTCAGTCCTGCTTCGTGGGAGTCCGGAGGATCTTCCAAAAGCTTTAGGCCAGCTTAAAAGTAACACACACAATCTGGTGTCCATCTCCCTGGCTATTCGGTTTCTGGAAGCAACTCTGAGGCAATTCAACCAGCTCCGAGATGGTGTCCAGGTGTTTACTTTGGAGGGAGAAGTCGTCCTTGCAGGGGCTTCTCTGTCGATGCGAACTTGGCAAGTAGTCACTGGAGCAGGGATTCGCCGGGCACACCAACAGTCCAAGAGTTGCAGCAGGCATCCTCTTCAAGCTCTTCTTCGGTTCCTTCGTCCAGTGGTAGACTCTGCCTTCCAAGCCAAAAGACTCTCCTTTTATTCAGTTCTCTCCCATTCATTCCAGCCTAGCTGTCACTTGCCCAGCAGGGTGGCTGCACTTGCTGGACAGTCAGCCAGCCAATCACCACAGAATGCATTTGGGTCTCCTCTGAGTAAGCACAGGGAGTTTCGGGCACCTCCCCTCACTTCCTCCCCCAGACACTCTGGAGCCAGAGGAGGGTTTCTCTCAGAAACCCTGCCAAAGGTGAAATGAACAAAGCGACCAAATTTGGTTTGGCGCGCTTTCTACAAAGACCTGGCCAAAATACAGGGCACAATTTTAGGAAAGATTGCTGGATGCCATTTTGAAAAAGATGGCCCCCGCTGTTACTTTACCAGAGCCGTGAACGGTCGCGTTAAATGCAAACCAAGGTAATTCAAAATGAAACCACTGCCACCAGCAAGTCAATTGAGGAAAGGGGAACATAACATTTTTTACATGAGCATTTAGACACAGGGGATACTAGGTAACCCATCCAGCACTCTATTGTAAGATAGGGTGTGCTGGGTCTAGCAAGTACAATGGGAAGTAAAGTCAATTTCACTTTACTGCTCTGGGAAACAGTAGTTGATCCCAGAGAAGGTATTTAAACATTGGGAAGTCTGGAAGACTTCCCTGTGGTACTGCACTGAAGGTGCTTTGTGACACTTGTAAAAGATAATGCCTATGGAGTTGATTAGACTCCATAACCAAAAGGAAACTGTGTATAAAAATGACATTAAAATACGAGGGTGGGGGGGGGTGTAAGGGTCTCCCTCTCCAGGTTAAAAAAAAACGTCCTCAAAATCTCCCTAACAGCAGTAGATCAGGCCAACCAGATCACCTCCTTAGCAGAGTCTGGGGGTGCAACTTTGGATGCAATTAGTCAATTGGGACAGGCACTGCAACTGAGTGAAGTAGCCAGGAGTTGGGGTGGTGGCAATGTTTGGTCTAGAAATGTCATAGCTTTGCCATTCAGTTAAGAAGAAAGTCTTATTGTTCCATTCAACCCGCAGTTTGGCAGGATATAGCAAAGCATACAGAGTTTTGTCTCGCAGATGCTTCTTCACCGCCAGGAAGGACTTTCTCTCCTGTTGGACAGCCACCGAGACGTCCGGCTATATATATATGTATTAGTTCATGGAGCGCTGGTTCTTTGTTCATCCCTTGGTCATCCTGTGTAGCAAAGCAGGTACAGGGGGGCAAGCGTGGCGAGCCCTGCAGTTGTTGGGCACCCCCGCTAGGCCTGTGCTGAAATCAAATGTATGTCAAGGAGTGGTATCTTGTGCCCAACAGCAAGGCGAACAAGGTGGAGGAGGGCGGGGTCCAAGGTAATTGGGCAATGGGACAGTATGTGGCAAGTACAGCAAAGGACTAACAATTTGTAGTAGGGGGCAGATGATGTAGAGGGGTCTGTCCCCACTAACCCACTGTGCTGGCTCAAATTAATGTGGATGGAGCCGTCGGAGTCCAGAAAGGGGTGCAACGGGCAACAGGAGAGGAGGGCAATTTTGAGTGGGTGGCCCAGATGTCCTCCACACCAGGGCGGGACGGCGTGGTGGATGTTACTAGAGGGTCTCATCTCCAGTATTGCGAGCCACTTCACAGCACGCCTCAGGGTGGCTGTCCCAGACCCGGGTGGATGGCGTTGCAATATCAGCTGGATCTTTTGGCCCGCGTGGCCCTCGGTACACAGGCCGGTTGGAGGGGCACCTGGGGGGTGGGGGGGGGTGTCACGGGGTACCCCAGGTGATGCAGGGTCTCACACGGAAGTGGGCGGCAGAGAGCGCTCCTCGCTCGTGCCTGGCTCAAAGTACTGCTCACCGTTCAGGGCGACTGCGAGCTGCTGCAAGGACAGTAGACAAATCTCCTAGCTGATGCATAGAGTCCAGCAGTAAACTCCTCTTCTCCTGAAAACCGGTGGGAAGGTGTGTCGGCCCTAGATTAGTGCCATGTGCAGGAGGTCTAGGAGGGAGCTACCATCTTGGCCACGGTGCAACAACGCCCCCCTCCTTTTACATATTTTGTGCATTTACTGTTTCACCTGGTGGTGACTGATAAAACCGTAATGTTAGCTAATCCTTGAGCTCGAAAGTTGAGACCTGGTGTTCTGTAGGAAAGATACTGTAATAGGATCCCAACATGATTTGAAATGCAATTTTCCTTGTCACATTTTTTTCTTTATGTATGGTATGAATTGCATTGTATGGTGGCAAGCATAGCTGCATCTTTTAGTAGTTTTGTGCTTAGGCTGTTCTGCGGGGATGTTTTCATGATTTTGGTATTAAATTGAATGGTAAGTGAACACGGGTCTGCAGTTTCCGTCTAGTGTGCTACAAAGCGTTCGCTCCGTTTTGCAAACCGCATGAAGTCCCTGGCAATGGGCACAATGGGATAGGATGTTTGGTATCCCTCTATAGTTTTTGTTAAACCAGATTAACATGCTGGCATGGATGCTACAAGTTCTTTCCTGGATGGTCTGCGTGAGTTCCCTTCTGCTATTGCTTTCCTGTGTAGGCATCAATTTTGGAGCCCTGTTAAATTTACCTGCTGATGCTTCTGCGTGTCCACGCAGATCTATACATACACATTTACTTTTTTGGCAAAAGTTGCATGTATGAAATTATTGTGACTGTGACCCTCCTTCCCATGTTAAATTTCAGAATGGATTGTTTAACTAGCCTTCGCGGCGATTTTCATGTAATCCTGAAGAACCAGAGCATCATGTTGCTTCTGTTTCTGGGGAAACGACCTAAACTTTCTAGTGCAACACATTGTTGTTGGCCTCGCTCATCTTCTGTAAACATTTTTACGTGAAATTTTAGGTTTGCTTGTTGTGGAATCCATTTCATTTTTCTGATCAGCGATGGGCAGACTTTTGCAGGGAAACCATGAAGGCTCCTCATTTTTAAAACTATAGATGTCATTTTTGTCGTTTGCTGAAGCTGCTCCAAAACATGAAAATGGCATGGGTGACTTATATTTTGCTTTTCTTTGCAGGCCGGGTGATGATTGGAAGAGGACTTTAAAACTGCCTCCAAAGGATCTGAGAATCAAAACGTCTGTAAGTGTTCTGTGCACCAAAAATGACTTTTGTCGTAAAGTGCTTGAAGGTTAATATTTCAAATTCTTTGTGGATACAGTGATTGGCATCATCAAACTTGCCTTTATGACTTGTGAAAATAACGCGTAGCTTTTGGTGACGTTTATCATTTTGGCCTTCTGCTTTGCATGTGGTTTCCTAGGAAGGTTTGTTTTCCTTTTGCATTACGGGTTTCCCCATGCCCTCATTCCCGCCTCCCCTCCAATGATGCTTTTCCTGCCCACTTATATATTCTTGGGCATACTTTTGTAATCCTGTGAAATCGGGGATGTATGTTCCTTTGGAAACTTGTTGAACTCTGTTCACAGGCCATGGAACACTCGAGACAGTTCTGGCCCCTAAAACGTATACAAAAGGGCCACGTTTAGACGGATTCGTAGCTGGTGCATGTTAGAAGCTAGAACCAAGTATTTTTTTTATTTTATTATTTTGCAAAGCTGGTGCCTCTTTTGGAAGTTGTCGGTGTGAATTCTCATTTCTGTGCGCATTCCCTTCAACCTTAGAGACCCCCAGCTCTTTTGCAGGACTGAGGACTTTTTAATGTTTAACTCTGGAGTGAGATCTTTTCCTCACGCATGTGTTGTGACCTGATTTGTATTTTGTGTTTTCACTGTTCCGACAAACTCCATAGGCATCTGCTTTTTGTATGGTGGCACCCAGCACCTTCAGTGCAATGTCACTGAGAAATCCTTTAGATTTCTCTAAAGGTGTAAATGCGGTTTCTTGTGTGAACTACAGTTCCCAAGATTAGTAAAGTGCAATTGACTTTACTTAACTTTTCTCTTTGTAGGTCCAGGACAAACCATTTTATGTGGAGTGCTGGGGGGGGGGGTTACCTAGTAGCTTTCTATCCTACTTTCTCATGTAATATTTGTTACCCTCACTACTTTAAATGGCTGCTGGTAGTGGTTTACTTTTTTCTACCATTGTGCTTTTCTATCACAGGCTGAACCATCAGCATTTTGTCAAAATGGCCCCTGTCCACCACCCCCTTCCCCCAATTTTCCGTTTGTGAGGTCTTTCTTGGGTTTTACTCTGTGCATTGAGGCAGATTTGAGCCTTTTGTTTTTCTTGCCTTTGGCAGGCTTCAGCCCTGAAGGCCATCCCTGGCTCCAGTGTCTGGAAGGACAGGATGTGAAGGAGGGTGCCAAAACTCCCCTGTCCTTTGTCTCTAGGAATTCCTGAATGCAACTAGTCCCGACTGGCTGTTCTGAGCCACCCTGCTGTGTGATTGACAGCCTAGGCTGTGCATGAATGGGAGCAACGTGCTTAAAAGGAGAGGGTTTTGGGACTACAGGCAGTCGACCACTGGGAGAAACACCTGACTAAAACTGTGAACAAAGCTTGCTGCAACCTCCTGGAACTCTGAATTACCCAGTGAAGCCTTGCTGATGTGCTGAAATCCCCTTTCACCTCAACAGAGAAGCTCCGGATGGAACAACTTCTCCCCTTGGGTTAGTGGGACCGACTAACGCCACAGGACCACTACACCCGACTTGCTGTGCCTCCCCATTGCTTTGAAAGCCCAATTCCAGGCGTAGAGTGAAACGTCTGCAGGACCTCGAGTGGAGTGAAAGAAGGCCAACTGCTATACGTGTTCTGCATCAGTCCTGTTTGTTAATTGCTGAAACCGCGAAGTGCCGCTGAACCAAAAAGAGTCGGTAGCTGCCGACTTCCCAAATACCACGGCAGAAGCCCTCTAGACCTCCTCACTCTTGTCCCCATGACTGAGGCTCAGGAACAAGGGTATGCACTGCTGTAGGAAGACTGAATCCAGCTGGACCACTCTTCTAACCAGAGTTACTGTTTAGGCTTGGGGTACTTACCTCACTACCTGTACCTTTGCTTTTTTCACTTGGGAATTGCATTGGTATACCTTCTTTTCAAGTTGATTCCAACTCCCTTCTCACAGGGTTTACAGCTTGTGACCCTAAAGTGATTTTTCTTTTTCTCTGAACCTATATAACTTTGTGTAAAACTTGGATCTAAGAAATGCATCTAGATCCATAGACTGTGTGGCTGTCCTGGTTCACTGGAGACTCTAGACACTGTTGTCCCTCATAGGCGGTAACTTGCTTCATGGGTGCTTCTGGTAAAGGCTTATCTAGACTTTTGGAATATTTGGTTGTCCTCACATTTGTTGAGAAACTATTCTAACCTTTTTATTTACCTTAATCTTTGTTCTACAACCTCAGAATCTGCAAAGTTTTCTAATGTGATATATAAATGCTATTACTGTCCTTGTGATTGAAGTCACCTCAGGGTGTAGGAATTGTAAGATGCATATCCAAAGATTATCCACTAACTTGTTTTGATTCTTTACATTGTTACAGCAAATTGCCTTTTTAAAAAATGCTCATTTAAAAATTAATATGATCTTTCATTTGCATCGCGCTCGTACACAAGTGTTTCAGAGCACGACTAGGGAGGGGAACAGGGGAGAATACAACACAACCACGATCTTACTAGGCCCAGTGACCTTGAACGTGCAAGTGCATGGGGGGAAAAGGGGGGGGGGAGTGCATGGAAGAGGGAAGAGTGGAAAGTGCAGAGCAGAGGAGAGCAGATTAATAATAAAAATAGAAAATGGAGGCAATAAACTGTGGTAGTGCTGCCAACAAGTGCTGTTTTTAAAGCAGCAGACTGGGTAAGGCTTAAGTGCAGAAAAAGAAGAAAAATGGGGGCCTGTATGGGTACAGATACAGTGCCCAGTGCAAGGAGTGGCCAGGAGGCAGTGCAGGAAGGTGGCAGGGTGAGGGGGTACCTGGGCCCAGAGGGTGACCTAGTGCAAAGTGCCAAGAGCAGATCAGCAGGGGGAGCGAAGGCAGAACCAAAGAGGAAGGTCTCGAGGTTCTTCCGGAATCGGAGGTGGTTCTCCTCAAGCTTTACATTGGCAGGGAGGCTGTTCCAGAGGAAGGCCCCAGCTGAAGATGGAGATCTACCCCCAGCTTGTTTCTTTGAAAAACGATTGACCCGGAGGGAGTTGGACGAGCGAAGAGCTCGAGAGGGCAGGTATTTGCGGAGGGATAGCTGAAGGTATTTTGGACCCAGGCCCCAGGAAGCCTTGTGGGCAAAGCAGAGGGTTTTGAATGTAATCCTTGCATGCACTGGGAGCCAATGGAGAGATTTCAGGGCTGGAGAGATACGATCCCAGGGCTTGAGGCCAAGGACAAGTCTCGCAGCCCTGTTCTGGATAAGTTGCAGAGGGGGGAGAGTAGAGGCAGGTAGATTTAGAAAGAGGCTGTTACAATAGTCCAACCTATAGAGAACCAGAGCTTGGGAGACAGTGAGCTGAGTGAAGGAGAGGAACGGCACTGTACCTCTGAGGAGGTGCAGTAGGAAGTTTGACTTTTTAGAGACCTCAGAGATATGGGCAGAGAAAGTGTGGAGTCAAAGATGACCCAGAGGATCTTAGCCTCACAGGTAGGGGTAGGAGGAGTTTTTGTAACTAAAACCTTGAATGTTCCTTGGTTACTTGTATTTACGGATTTCAATTGTACAGCTCACATTTACTTCTTGAGATCGGCCTGGCTGCTCATTCACAATACCAACTTGTGTAGTACAGACCTATACCAAAAGGTGGGTTATCCAACACCAAGCATATAAGTGTTGTGGTGTTTCACAGTGTGACTGCACCAACTGTTAATTAACAAATACCATGTCGCTTCTGATGAGTTACCACAGCTCCCTAACAGCCAAATCCTCCCATGTGATCCACCCTCATAATACCACCCCCACGGTTGGGATCCGGTAGCTACTGACGTCCTCTGGCTACGTGGATGATCTTTGGCTGGGGAATCGGTGATGACTCCACAGGATTCATCACAGTAGCTAGTCTATGACACTGTCAGAATCCTATATCCTTGATCTCATGGTAGCTTGCCTGTCCTGCCTCAGTCTACGAAGGTAGCTGGCTTTTTGTCCCCACAGAAGAGATGATACAGCAACATCAAAGATGAGCTCAATCGGAGCTTCAGGTATGTATACATGCACCATTTTTCTGGATATCTGCCGCAGGCTAGGCTTTCCATCCATTAGAATGCAGCGACAACCTATGACAAAATTCAGTCTAGCTGGAGCCTTAACGTTTTAGAGCTTACTCGCACTGGACAACACCGATGCCATTGGTATAAAGCGACAACCTACGACAATTCCGGTTAAGCGGGACACAAGTCTCTTGCACTAACAATCGTGACCACCCTCAGCCCCCACATGCTTGATCTTTTGGGTTGCTTAGCAGAGCCCAGCCAGCCCATCCAATCTCTAATCTTTGCCAAATGCACACGTTCTAAACCTCTGAGAATTTCCCATACTCTGGACTGCGGTCCCTGAGTTTTCCCACAACAAGTGTGTTGATACTATAGTAATGGTAAAATGCGCTATATAAATGACAATTACGACAAGGTGGACAACTTTGCTGTCTAAATCCTCCTGCTTGTATCTTCAAATGGCTCCACCCGCAATGGGTATAACCTTTTTTGTGGTTTATAACGTAGCAAATAGAATTGTATATTGTGAACTGCCCACCTTGACGTCCAATTCATGTCCTAGTCTGTCATTTGCGAAAGTTGGAAAATCAAATGACAACCAAAAATCTACATTTTTTTTCTTTCCATAACAAAGAGCTAGAGTGGCAGTCTAGGAGCAGTTTTTGGACATGCAAGCCTTCAGTTTCAGCATGTTCATAATTAAAGGTCTGGAAACGTAAATGGACCTTGGATTTGGAAGAAATTTTTAAGGCTGTTCCCATAGGTCTTTAATCAGAGATACAGATGTAATGCATTAACCATATTGTTGTAAACCCTGTGCCACACAGCAGCATGGTCATTACTTTTTATTTCAATGCAGCTGGATTTTCTTTTCCTATAAAAGGGCACTGGGTACTTGGGACGTAAGGATTCCGTTCTGGGAATTTGGTTTATTTGTAGGAGTGTGATTAGATTGTATACATATAGATTTTGTCTTGCCATTAGGCATCAGGCAGCTATGAAAGGGCGTTTGGTAGCTGTGAAATTTGGAAATATCTAAACCTCCCTTATCCCCCACACCTCTGCACTTGTCTAGTTTCTGAAGGATAACTTTAATGTACGAGAAATATGGGATGAATTCATTAAGGAAAGGGCCCTTCCGATTATCTGACATGGTATAATTGAGTGAGTCGCTTGAGGGATTGTTTTGTCCAATGAGGATGAGATGTTGGCTTTTTCTCTTTTTGGTGGTGTTGAAGGTCTGGCTTTTTTTTTTCCCTGAACATTCTCACTGGAGCAAGAGAACATGGCATTTTAGGCGGGGCCTCTGTAAACCAGAGTTGATGACTGGTTCTCTATTGCAGTTGGGTTTAGTGTTTGACTTGGGGTGAAAAATGTGTAGTTCAAAGTGTTGGTTGCCTTTGGCATGAATGAGAAGTCTATACCTAGTACACAATTTTTTGTAATCCACAGAATTTCAACCGCCAATGGCCAGTACATATTTTGTGGCCTGGTTTGACTTGTTTTGGGTAGACTGACCTATGAACATGCTAAAGTATCAAGTTGATTTACGGTGAATGTGATAATGCGGGATAAGATTAAAAGATGTTATGCATACTTTATTTTTAATGTGTGGCCTCAATCATCAGTGCTCAAACTGCTTGTGATTAAAATACGCAGGCGGTAGATGCTAAAGAACTGTTTTCTCATTTTTAGGTTGAGTTATTAAAAATGTGATACATTTTCATTTGACCGTTGGGTTTCAAAGAAAGAACATGACACTTTGTGCTGTACACTTTCTTTACCCAGAGCTATGATCTTGGATATAGGTGCTTGTTTGGCTTAGTGTATGAAGAGGTCTAATTGAATAGTATCTCAACTGGATCTGCACACTTTTGTCTTGTTACTCCTGTTTTGAAGAGTTGATGTAAGAGAAGTGTCAATCAAATTTTGTTTTATGTAAAATTTCTAGACTGCATTTGATTTGCATTGTGACATGTTTTTTCTAATGCGTGTTTAGTTTGTAGTTGATTCAAACCTAGTCTGATACAAACTGAGGGGTGGGGGAGAAGTATGGTAGATTAGTGGGTCAATATTTAGTACTCCAATAGGTGTACCATACGGTACCTCCCTGCAAACCCCCATGCAACAGTCTGTCCTTTTCTCTGCATCAGGCTGGTAAAGAGCCGTCGGTGGCAGTTGCCCATTTCACAGTAACAGGTTTAACAGGTTGCCCAAAGAGCTATTCCTTCGGACTGCACACCTTTTGCATATTCTGTTTAGGGAGGTTGCATGTCCCACGCAAGCCACTACCGCCCCCCCTGTTCACTACTGCAGACGTGAGCACAAGAAAAACCCAATGTGAATTGCGGGAGCCAGAAGAGGGTCTTCACGGAAGAGTCTAAAAAAAGGTCAACCCGCAAAAGATGTCTTTCGCTTTGGTAAACCCCCCAGAGGAGTCTACCAAGGTGCAAGTCCCACATGGCTTGCAGGCATAGGTGAGTTAAAGTGTGCTGGAGGCACAGACAAAGGGCTGCTCGAGACCAAGCAGGCAAAGGGCCATGTCACAATCTCCGAAAAGACACACCAGGCCCTTTGAGCTGCCTGACTGTCATGTTACGTAAGCTACATCTGGGACGGGACAACCATGGCAGGTGGGTTCACACATGGCCTTTGAGGAGTTGCATGACTCTGGCTCTCCTTTGACAATCTGATCACTCCACCAAGGCTGGCCGAATACTTAATGAATACCGTTCAATAATGTTCTACAAGGCTCAGGACCTGGGTACCCCATTTCACTGTTCCTTTAGAGCAGGCCCACGGTGGCTCAGACATCACATCTGCTCAGGAATCTATAGGACACTCACCCAGGCGCTGCTCCGTAAGTCACAAAAGGGTGAAGAGGAAGATCAGGAGGCAACATAATTCATCTGGATCTACCAAGACGCAGGGTGTGGGACATAGTGCACCCCTCACCCATCTTCCATCCTTTGGAGTCATGGTACTTTCTGAAATGTTAAGCAGGCAGGCCGAAAGAGTTAGTATCCCGAAGCAGCAGCCTGAAACATCTGGGAAAAGTCACATAACGTGCCAAGTATTAAATGGGACTCCTTCTACAATCAGGAACCAACAGAAGAACTTTGACAGACCCCTCAGCCCAGTCCACGCTGGTGTCGGCAGCATTAGAACAGGGAAAGGCACCAACTGGGGTCTCGGCTAAAGCAAGAACACCCCCAGGAAGAGAGGAAAGGGTACAAGATGTGCTTGGAAAGGTTTATTTGAACAGTGTGCTGCATCATTCGACAGGCAGACTGATCCTTGCTGTATGCAACAACAAACCGGCGTGAGATGCGAGTCGTTGATGGAAGACATGACACTTGATGAATTTTTGGGGTGGGCTTTGGAACGCCAAGACCTAGCAAGCAAATGCTTGAGGTTGAAGCCACGCTCATAGACTCTGCTGCCAGAGGCATGTGCTTGGGCATTGTTTTGCATAGAGGGGCCTGGCTGAAGAGCCTACAACTTGTGATTTCCACAAAAAGGTCCAGGCTTTGCCCTTCTATGGGATAAACCTTTTCCATCCAACCAATGAGTTTGTGAAGGAAAAAGCTCAGTCTCACACAAATCTAGTCTTATTTCCAGACCTGCACAGAAGAGTGGTACTCGTGTAGCAGCAAAAACCACTGGAGTAGAGGTTTTAGAGGGTTCCTCGCTCACAACCAGGGCAGTGACCGAAGGGGCCAAGCCTCAGGGCAGCCCCCAAGAAAACCCTTTTTTGCAAACCACGCTGACACAGGCTGACAAACCTAAAGTTTGGCACTCCTGTGGCTCAGCAACATACAACTGTAGGTGGAATGATTGCCCTAGTTACCAGCTCAGAGTTCGATGACCTGAAACCCATGGACTTTGCCAATAATGCATTCAGACTTTCGGCTTCCAATTACTTCACCCGAGGTCGAGCAACCAGCAGAGGGAGTCCTCGCAGAAGTCCTCACGTGACGCCCCTCTGCTAAAATGGGAATTCCACCGCAGACCGATGTAGTCACCCGGGCCAAGAAGGATTTGCTCAAGCACCACTTTGTCCAGCCGGTCAATCGACGCTTGGATGCAAGTACAGGCAGATGGAGGGGGGGTACTTCTTGCTATCGGCCCATCCTCAGCCACACTCCTCAGTGATCGCTGCAGCATCACTATACTCCAAGCCTCAGTCGTCCTCCGCGATGCTGCTAGGCAAGGAGAAGATCTTGGAGGCGTACGGGAAGAAACGCTATTCCAAAGCGTCCTTGCATCTTCGTCAGGTCCACGCCGATGCCATGCTGGCTGCCGCTAACCAGAGATTGTGGCGGAAATTGCGGATTTCCTCCCATTGTTTCCTATGCAGAGACAATCGCGTTTTAAGGCGGGACTGGCTGAGGCCATGCTGGTGGCATAGGACATCATGGAGTCCACAGTGGCTTACATTGACGACACCTCTGGCTGGGCCATCTGCATCGCCACAGACATAAGAACAGCCTGGCTCCGTGCAACAAAATGTAACCCGGATGTTCAGGAACGCATATTAGACCTGCCGTTCTAGGGGAGTGACCTCTTCTCATCCACCACGGATGAGGAGTTGGACAAAAAAAAAGGCTCACAAACAGCCAAGTCTTTATCCATCCTGACAAAGACCATGCCCAAATTGTACACCCAGTCACAGCAGCGCTCCGATGAGGAGCATACATACGGAGGGTCCCGCGGCTTCCAAGAATGGAGGTCCAGGCAGCCGGACTGCTTGCCGACTCCACATTGGCGCAAGCAACAAAGGGGGTGGGCGGGGAGCAAGGGCTTTTCCCAGGACCCCCCCCTCCGCAACAGCCTCGGAGGGAAAGGGGGCATGACAGGCACCTCTGGGTCAGAGTGCCTCCAGTGGGTGGCAGGCTTGCTCTCCACGCACATTTCTGGTGCCAATATTTCACGGACCCCTGGATCCTCTCCATAGTATAAACGGGGTACCGTCTACCCATCCCAGCCTCTCCTCAAGTTGGGACAGCAACTCTTCTGGCGGAGATTCGATCGCTCCGAGAGCCAGGCTGTGGAGGAAGTCCCATCCTCCCAGCGAGGATTGAGCTTTTACTCCAGGATTTTCACCATGCAGAAAGAACCAGGCGGGCCTGAGCTGTGCTGGACCTTTCCACCCTCAACCTCTCCTAACCTCTACAAAAATTCAATATGGTTACGCCAGATTTTATAGCAGAGACATTGTGCAGGGGAGACTGGATGTGCTCCCTGGATCTGAAGGACGCGTATCTAAATGTCGCGATATGGCAGCACCATTGTTCTTTCCTACGGTTCAGGGTATGGGCTACCATTTTCAATACAAGGTCCTTCCTTTTGGCCTCGGCCCCCAGGGTCATTACCAGACTCATAAATACTGTGGCTGCCCTCCTCGGGGCCTCCATCTATCCATACCTCGACGACTGGCTCGTCAGGGCCTCATCGCCGGAAGCAGTTCATCACACTTCCTAGGCTCTTATGAACCCACTGCACGATCTGGGCTTTTTGCTCAGTCTCAAGAAGTCGCAGCTGCAACCCATGCAGAATCTGACATTCTTGGGCCTCATCTGGGACCTGTGCTCCGAGAGGGTGTTCCCTTCGGAAGGCAAGATCAGCCATCAAGAGGGCCAGTACTCGCTGTCTCAGCAGAGAGGTGACCTCGGCCTGGTGGTAACAGCACCTCCTGGGTCTCTTGGCAGCGGTTCTATTAGCGGTCCACACACAAGACTCAGGATGAGAGGATACAGCTGCACTTTGCGGCATCCTGGAATGAGGAGCGGGGCTCTTAATCCCAGATGAACGTTCCTCCATCTCTCCAACAGGACCTCACATGGTGGTCCATGGACTGCAACCTACGGACGGGCAAGCCCTTCCGTTCTCCCACCCTGCAGATCACCATCACCACGGACTCCTCACTCGAGGGATGGGGAGCCACTCTGGACTATCTTTCGGTCCACAGCACCTGGACCTGACACAAGCAGGAGTACCACATAAATTGGTTGTAGCTGAACGCCATCTGGATAGCACTCTGAGCATTCCTCCCACTTATCAGGGGAAAAGTTGTCCTCCTCCAGACAGACCCCAGATCCCCTCCACTGTGCAGACTGGCAATCTGCATGTTTGAGTGGGCCCTGGAAAACATCTTCCTCACAGTCCACCTTCCGGGGGAAGCCAACGTGGAGGTAGACAGGCTCAGCAGGTTGGTGGCAGAAAAATACGAGTGGCAGTTACACAACCTTGTTACTCGGGATCTTCAGCCGATGGGGTTGCCCCAAGATGATCTCTTTGCCACCTGGCACAACAAGAAGGGCCCTCAGTTTCCCTCCTGGAAGGGACAGGGCCCCGGCTCCCTGGGCAACGCATTTCAGAATAACTGGAACGGCATGACTGCTTACGCCTTCCCGCCCACTCCGCTGATTCAGAGTGCTTTGCAAGATCAAGGAGTCTCACCAGCTCAACATCATTCTAATGGCTCCATGGTGGCCAGCCAGGCTATGGTTCTCGGAGCTGCTCTGCCTCGGAGAAGCCTCTGATTCACCTCCAGAAGGGCCCAGCACATCATCTGGCGAAGAAGGGGGGCAGGGTCATCCACCCCGCGCCACAGAAGCTAGCCCTCACTGCATGGTTCCTGAGCAGGTGACGCTAAGGCATCTCAGCCTCTTGCAGGCTAATCTGGAAATATACGGCGCAAGGCTACCAGTGCCCAGTAGAAGAGTAAATTGACCACGTTCTACCACTGGGCAGCCTCCAAGGAAATCAACCCTCTAGCATGTACTCTGGATAACGTGCTCTCCTGCTCGGCGCACCTCGGCCACTCAGGCGTGCAGGTGGACACCTGCTGCAGCCATCGGGGGATACAGAAACTCTGAGTAGGAGTTTTTCCTCTTCGAACCCAATTGTCGAGACATTTGATGGGTCTCGCCAGGCTCTACCCACCCACCCATCAAGAGACCGCACCCCGTGTGGGACCTTAATATAGTCTTGGGTGCCCTGGCGTACTAACCTATGGCGTAGGCCGACATCCGGCTTGTCACCATTAAGACTGCCTCGTTAGTCTGCCTCACCTCGCAGAATCTGTGCAATCCAGGCGCTGGTCGCCTCTGAGCCATACACTACGTTTCACAAGGACAAGGTAGTCCTACAGACGCACCCAGAATTCCTACCAAAGGTGCCATCCGCGTTCCATGAGAACGAAGAAATCATGTTGCCCACGTTTTTTGCTGAGCCCAAAGACGAGGCAGACTTCTGCATTGCCTTGATGTCGGGCGTGCCCTGAAATTTTACCTGGACCGGACCAAGGACTTCCGCAAGTCAAACGCTCTTTTTATCATCTTTGGAGGATCAGTCAAAGCCGGGGTATCAGCCTTCCATAGCCTGTTTGATGGTCTTGGCCATCAAAGAAGCCTACGAGGGACCGCATAAGCCACTGCCGGCCAACATGCATGTCCACGCGGTCAGAGCCAAGGCAACAGCCATCGCTTTCTAGCAGCATGTCCCCTAGCAAGTCATAAGTAGGGCGGCTACATGGGCCACTCCTTCGGCTTTCTGTAAACACTACTGTTTGGATGCCAGTTCTAGAGCGGACGCGCCTTTCGGACAGGCGGTTCTTAGAAACCTTTTTGCTTAAGGAGGGTCTCCTCTCCACCCTGGGGCTAAACTCGGGTGTACATCGCCCATGCAGTATGGAGGAAGGGGGACGGGGCGTAAGAGTAATTGGAAGTTACTCTCTGTAGTGACTAACCTACTCTTAGTCCCCTTTCCTCCATACGTCCCAACAAACTCCCCCCTAATAAAACTGGTGTCATTAGGCAATGTTAAAACTATTGTCGCCGCATCTATGGGGACTGTGGTATGGCGCCGGAGGGCGGAGTCAGGGCAGCGCTTGCTCCCAGGGCCAAACACCTGCGTGCCTCTAAATTTAAAGGGGAAGGTATTTTTCTGGTGAAAAAGGTTGTCTCCTGTCCCTTGGAAGGGACGCCCATGCAGTATGGAGGGACTAAGTCACTACGGTGAGTAACATAATATCTTGCTTAACAGTCACCATCTTCGCCTTGCTTTCATTACTTTCCTTTCGAATGGCATAGGTCTGCCGGCAAACCTTTTCCTTTCCCTGGCCTTACTGTTTTCATTTGGTGCTGCTTTGCAGTTGTCTACTTTGCTGTATTGGCTCAGTGTGCGCCTGGTCAAGTGCAGGCTTGCTACTGGTCCTGTTTCTTCGGGGTGCGGTTCCTGTAGCATTTCACATCCTCACAGCAAACCAATGGCACCTCCTTCTCTTCTCTCTGAAGTCGGTTTGGCCATTCTGCTGTCTGCGACCACACGTCTTCCTTCCGCTTGGATTTCAGTTGCGTTGCTGACCTTTGGGCAGACCCGCGTCTGCAGCTTTCTCTGTACTTTTCCTCTCGACTCTCTCCTCCGCTTCACCACTGTCAGCTCGGTTCAATTTCCTGTGCCAATTACCTCCTTCTCCAGCATTGGATCTTTCATGGATTCACATGCTGTGAATATTTCCTGTTGTCGGGCTGGGAAAACCTTGGTAACCTTAACATAGTGTTTTCCTATGGAAAACTTCGACACGGAGTGTCCTATTGATGGCTTTTTTTTTTGTGCCTTAGGCTGCACCAATAGGACGTTTAGTATAAATAGCCCTGCCCCCGCGGCTTCCCTTTGTCTCCAAACTGTTAGGATCACCTTGTGTTTTTTCTCGAGGAAAATTGCTCTTCTACACGTGCTTTCGCTGGTTTTCTTTCCAGGCCCACTGTCCTCATTGGGCCCGAAGAAATCATTTTGACCGTGTGCGGCCTAAGAACGTCTCCGACAGGGATGGGCATGCAGACTGTCTTTATTGCCTATATCCAATCATTCCGCGGACAACTGTGGTGTGTCCAAGCTTCTCCCAGAAGACGTTTAAGGACCACAATCGGTGGTTGATTTGCTGGCTAAACAAGGGGACTTGCCTGGGTTCGGAGGTTGGATCTGCCCATGGGGGCAAGTCCTCTACCACGGCGGAGAAGGTGTCTTAACTCCAGAGGGCGCGAACGGCGGAACCCCGCTCTAAGAAGCAGTGCTGGGCTGGTGTTGGAGGTGGAGGAAAGGTGGGCGGGGAGAAGTCTGGCACCAGGTCGATGCATCAGAGTAGTGGGTCGGGCGGTCTCTCTCAGGACAAGGCTCCCAGGGTTGGAAAGTCGAAGGGCGTGACTTCCAGGCCAGAGACGTCGGCGACGCTGTCACACATGCCCGCAGCGTCTGATAAGGAGAAGGCGAAGTCTCGAGCGTTCTCAACAAAGCGCTTATGTCTAAGGACCAGCACCGTTCCTCTTGAGGCCGCGAGTCTTCCACGTATCGATCGAGCTCCACGTCCAAACGGTCCACTTCCACGGCCAGGCCGGTGGTTGCCTTGGTTCTGTCGCCAGGGGCTTGTCTACAGAAGTCCCTCCAATGGTGGTGGTGGTGCCCTCTCTTCCTTTGTCAACCGTGGTGACTGCGCTGTCGTCGACTGCATTGGATTCGTTGACCACGGCAGCAGGTGCATAGTTTATTTCAGAGGTGCCATGGCATTCTGGGTCTGGTCTTGGGCTGTTGCTCCCGTTGGAGATTCTGCAGCAAGACCCCATGATGTACGACTCGGACTAAGTCCGGAAGAGAAAAGTCATCTGTTTTTCGATCCATCGACATTGGGTCTGCAGCTGGCAGGGCTGTCCACGTCGGTAGGCCCGAGTGCTGTTCCACCGCAGTACCCATTGCTGAATCAGCACTCGTTGCTGTCCATGCAGGTGCTGACCACGCTGCAGTCACTGTTGGGGCAGTTGGATGCATGGCTCCCAGTCCCGCTGAGCCCAGTGGGTCCCGTGGAGAAGGAGGTGCGGGTTGTGCTGCGACGGGATGAGCGTGTGGGTGCCCCTCACCCATGCTTCCCTGCTTACATCGCCTATGGTTTGGCTGCCGGTGCAGTCTCTGGTTGGTTTCACCCCTCCCCAGACACATCCTGAAGAAGGGAGCTGGTGGATTCTGATGGTGTTCCATGTGACACTGTCGGTGGTGTCGTCACCCAGGCATGCGTATACCTTGGGTTACCAAGCAGCCCAGCTCAGCCGTCTCCACCGTATGATCTCAGCGCTTTTAATGTAATGATGGCCAAGGCTTGTCAAGAGTTTGGCCTTACTCCAGCGGAGTAGCCAAAGGACTGTTTTTATTTTTGTTTGATCACACGGGGAAGAGGCGGAAGGCTGTTTTCTGTCCCATTTTAGACCACGTGTGGCAAGAGGGGCTGCGCATGATGCACCATCTGTTCTCGGAGCCTGTGCTCTAGGGCCGCTTGGAGATGTTTAAAGCGCCAGTCTTCATCCAAGTGCCTCGCGTCACAACCTACACGAGTTGGTGGTGTCGGAGGCGGCTGGTCGTAAGGCGCGTAGTCAGCACAAGTATGCGACGCAGGATGAGTTTGGCAAGAAGGTGCTTATGGTGGGGGCTACGGCAGTCAAGGTGGCCAACTCTTTGGCCATTATGGCTCGATATGACAGTGAGATGTGGCACCAGTAGTCTCCACTCTTGGATCATCTGCCTGAGCAACAAAGGAAGGAGGCAATGCCGCTGGAAGCCTACTACCACAGCATTAACATTGCGGTGGACCTGGCAGTCCGGATTGAAATAGTACAATGGTGTGGTTCTCAGCGGCCGGCCTGGCTGCGCTGTACTGATTTCCGGCCTGATGTGCAACACAAAGTGGTAGACATGCCATGTGAAGGGGAGCAGCTTTTTGGTGCAAAAATTGATGAGGCGTTGAAAGGGATGAAGGAAGACTCGGATACAGTGAGGTCACTGGGCACGCTGCAGATTGGATGCTCTTTTCACCCCTTTTGTGCATTTCGAGGAGCATCTGGGAATGCCAGATTTCCAGGCTCCCGTGACGGGGCTACGGTTGCCCCAGTTATTCCTTCCAAGGGTTCAGACCTTCTTTCCAGTCCGCTAAGAAGAGGAAGGACTTTCAAGCACAGCAGAAGTGGTCTGGTGGCCTCGGCTAGTAGAGGCTGGCAATCCAAGCCTCAGCAATGACTGCCATATAGGCAGTCAACTAGGGGGCAGGGTGGTGCACTATGTTGACGAGTCACATTTAATTACGATGGACAGATGAACGCTGGATGCAGTACACTAACACTCGGAGTTTTCGCACTCGCAACTCCCTATTCCACCAGTGAAGGTGTTGCAGCAGCATCTATCAGTCTTGCGGCAGGAGGTGCGTCTGATGTTGGAAAAAGGGGCGATCGAACCGGTCCTGTTGTCGGAACCTGGACAGGGGGGGGTCTACTCCTGGTATTTTGTAATCCAAAAAATAAATGAAAGTGGCACCCTATTCTGGACCATTTGGCTGTAGCTGCAGCGCCTGAAGTTCAAGATGCTGATGGTCCAGCCAGGAGAATTATTGGTGTCGTTGGACCTAGAGGACACCTACTTCCACATCATGATGCTTCCCATACATTGCATGTTCCTAAGGTTCGTGGTCGGCGACTGTCATTACCAGTTTCGTGTTCTCCCATTTGGCCTCAAGTCGGCTCCCAGAACCTTCACCAAGTGTCTGGCTCCGGTGGCTGCCTTCCTTTGCAGGGAAGGGCATCATGTTTACCCATACCTGGACGATTGGTTGTTCAGGGCCGCGTCTCCTCAAAGGACGTCAGTCTCTCCAGGTAGCAATGCTCCAGTTACGGTGTCTCGGCTTTGCAGTCAACTTCGACAAGATTTTGCGGACGCCATCCAGGGGACTTTCCCTAGGGGCCCAGTTTCACACGGAAGCTCAATTTGGTGAAGCCATTGGTCGACCGAATACAAAAGCTGATCTCCAGAGCAGCCTTGTGGGGGCCAGGAACGTCTGTCGCGGTCCGATGGTTAATGTCTCTTTTCGGATCCATGGCATCCTGCATTCCTCATCCCAAATACCAGTGCGGAGTTTCTTGCCTCCAGGTGGTCGCAGAGCCTCGACTATGGTCCGACAAGGTGGTTGTCTCCTGGGCTCTGGCAGAGGCCCTCCGGTGGTGGACTCCAACATTGTGAGGGGCATGCCGCTGGTGGAGCTGCAATTTCGAAACACAATCGTGATGGCCGTGTCCCAGGTGGGTTGGGGTGCGCACCTCGACCAGTATCCGGTTCGGGGCTTGTGGACTGTGAAGGACACCAAGTACACTGTGCTCTTGTCTTTTCTGCCTCTCGGTCAGGGTACAGTGGTTCGCGTTCTGACAGACCACACCACCACAATGTTTTACTTGCGCAAGCAGGGTGGTACGCACTCACGCTCCTGTTTCGGGAGGCTCAGGCGTTCTGGCATTGGGCCATTGCTCATGGGATTCACATCACTGCTTAACATTTGCCAGGAGTGCAGAATGTTCAGGCGGATGCTCTTCGCAGGGACATGGGTAAGCTGCACGAATGGCAACTGAAGGATGCCCAGGTGGCGAGAATGTTCAGGAAATGGAGGAGGGAGTGTCTCCCCCTGCAGGACTTGTTTGCCAACCCTGACAAGCAGTGCCTGCTTTCTGCCAGCAGGGTGGCTCATCCACTCTAGGGGGGGGACACATTCTCATTCCCATGGACAGGCCTGCAGGGTGATCCTGGTGGCCCCATTTTGGCCCTGGCAAACTTGGTTCTCGGATCTACTTCACCTTGCGATGTACAACCCGCTTCATCTGGGATCGGAGCTGGATCTGCTATCCAAGACGACGGAAAGGTGTGGCATCACCCGATTTCTGTCTTGCAGCGTGGCTCCTGACCATTCTGAATTTGGACATCTAGAAATCCTGCAGGATTGCTGTCTGATCTTGGCTGCAGCAAGGGCACCAGCTACCAACGTGTCAGAGTTGAAAATGGACTCTGTTCTGTGCCTGGTGCGCAGAGCAACGACTTGCAGCCATTAGAGGTGTCACCAGCTCAGCTTCTGCCGTTTCTTCTACTGCTGGTGAAGGGTGGGTTGTCATCTTTGATAAAGGTCCATCTGGCAGTCATCTTCAGGTTCACGAGACGGCACAACTCCTATGCCTCTGTTCAGTGACAGATTGGTCAGCCACTTCCTCAAGGGCCTTTTCAGGACATTTTCCCCTAAAGTGCCATCTGAGTTTCACAAGAACTCTACAATTGCCTTGCCTACTTTTTTCACTAAGGCTACCACTCCTGCAGAGAGGGCTGCATTCCTTGGACATTATGAGGGCGTTGAAGTTTTAGCTCAACGGGACTAAAGTCTTCAGGCAGTCGAGGCACCTGTTTGTGGCGTTTGGCCCATCCAACAGAGGGCAGTCTAATTTCTAAGCAAGGACTTTCCCATTCTAATGGTTTGTTTCTCATGCCTATTTTCATGTTTCTTACTGTGACCTGGGGTTCTCCAGCATGGGGTCTGGCATGGATTCACATGCTCATGAAAATTCCCCGTCAGGCTGGGAATCCTCGGTAAAGAAAAAATCAGTTTGGTTTCTGATTGGTCTTTCTTAGTAGTAACCAATCACTGGTCTCTGGGTCATTCTGCCCCAGCCAATGATTGCCCTCTCCCTAAGCCACGCCCCTGGCAGCCATCCTCTGATTTTTCCCACACGTTCAAGTATTGGGAGTCCTTGTGCTTTAGCTCTCAATTTTAATGAGTTTTGCGAATTTTTTTCTCTAGTTTAATCACTTTTTTCAGTCAATCGAGCCTCAAGCTCCACTGTTTCTACTTCCGATTAACGGGGACCTGTTTCGGAACTGTCTACGCCCCTCACGGGTGAAGTTTCGTCGAGCTACGCTTCTTGGAGGATTCCAGAAGATCTGAGGCCTACCTCGTGGACATGGCCCAGGACAAGGGAAGCTCGACAACCGGATCCAAGCTGATGAACTGCCCTGGATGCGGATTACAGAATGTTTTCAAGGAGGAAGAGCATTCGAGATGTCTCTACTGCCTTCATGAAGACAAAATGCACATGGAGGAGGACTGCGTTTTGCAGGAACATGTCAGAGCGGACCATGAAGGATCGGCGTATCCGCCTCACCAACTGGCTGGAAGGAAAGAGCACAGCAGGTGAGCAGAGGGCCGAGCGGTCTTCCAAGTCCTTTGAGGGCGCTCCGGCGACGGGGGCCCAACAGAAGGCAAAGCACCGGAAGCGCCGAAGGGTCGGGCTCCTTGGCTGCAAGGCAGGGCGTGCTTTCACCAACGCCATCAACCACGTGCCAAAGCTCTGGCTCGGAAGAGAAAATCTGAGAACCCGGGTAAGCTTCTGGAGGAGCCCCGGTCGATCTCAGACAGCCGAGCGGGAGGGAGGCGGTGACCCTCCCCCCAAGGTGAAGGCCTCAAGCGCACCCAAGGTGGTGAAGGCACTGATTCACCCGGCAAAGGCCTCTATCGAGGGAGTTGTGGCGGCCCTGGCAAAGCCAGTGGAGGCGACCTCGGGGGCCCAGCGTTTCCTGCCACCACGGAGGGAATCCTCTTTTCAACCCATCGATAAGACCCCCATGAAGACCCAGGTGGAAAAAGAGGGGGGGGGGGCCGGTGGCCATAACGGACACTGACACGGATGCAACCTCTGAGCAGGAGCTGGTTGAAGTCGTGAAAGGCCTCAAAAGGTTCGAGGAGGTCGATCCCACGGGAGGAAACCCGAGGAGGCGGACCAAGAGCAACGGTGGCACTGATGAGGCTCCCGTAGAGGAACAACCAGTGCCCGAGCCTCAGGACAGCTCAGCGGCTATTTTGATGGCAATCCAAACCTTATGCACAGAGATGAGGACAAGATTGCCCTTCACCCCAACGGACGACCCAGCAGAACCGGGCCCGTCGGGAAGCCCTCCAAACAAGCGGAGGAGAGTTCACCCCCCCCGCCCGCCTTTCAGCCCTCGCAGCCTGCTCAGCCTTCTGCTTCCCCTAATCCTCGGGATGACACGAACGCGGATACGGCCACAATGGGGACGGATGACGGTGGTGACCGGATGGGCCTTCCATCACCACCCTCATAGGCCTCCCCGCCCGACGAAATGGGCTCCTTCCATGCAATGCCATGATTGCCAGGGCATCCAAGCTCTTTCAGCTCTGCCCTGAGGAACCGAAGAAGGAAGGTTTCCTCTATCAGCGCAAGAGGAAGACTGTCCTAGCAGTACCATTGATTGAAGATATCTCGGAGGAGGGACTGGCTCTCCTGAAGAACCCGCCCACTACACCTGCCAAGAAGAATCGTTACAAGAAGAAATACCGGGTCCCCGATTCCGCCCCTTTGTGCCTTAGGGCACAGCTGACCCCGGATTCGGTCGGCGGGGGCATCATCCTCAAGTTCGACTTCCCTACCGGATGGTGAGGGAAAGAAGCTGGATGCCATGGAACGACGAGTCGTCTCGTCTGCGACGACAATGCGGTCAACGCTCTAGCGATTGTGGCCCGCTACGACGGGGAGCTGTGGTACAAGATCGCTCCCCTACTGGACTTCCTACCGGACGACAAGAGGTCAGAGGCCCTGGAGATCCTAGAGGAAGGTGAGGTGGAGTCGGACCACGCCATAACGCTGGCCACGGATATCGCTGACACCGGATTCGGCCAGTTGGGCAACCGGCGGCGGCTCCTCGACATACCGCCCAGTGGCCCGCACCTCATCACAGGAGGCTTACAGAGGACACGGCAAGTCGGGAGTACCTCGTCGCCAAGGCCGCCTCCAAGCAGTACTGAACCGGCCGTAGCGTCGGGCCCCCACCAGAGCACCCTGGTGGGAGGCCGGCTGGCGAAGTTCGTGAGCGTGTGGGAGTCCATCTCCACCGACGATGGGTGCTGGATCCCTGGCCCACGGGCACACTGTAATTTCAAAGAAAGTGCTCCCGCCTTCCTCCCGTGGCCAGGAAGGAAAATCACGTCCCTCAACTGCTGTTGGAAGTAATGGCGATGCTCAAGAAGGGTGCCATCGAGCTCGTCCCGAAGAGGCTCCGGAGTATACTCGAGGTACTTCCTCGTCAGAAAGAAGACAGGCGATTGGCGACCCATTCTGGACCTGCGGCGGCTGAACAAATACATCAAGGCACAAAAGTTTAGGATGGTCGCCTTCCAGCACATGCTGGGACAGCTGGAGGAGGGTGACTTCCTATCGTAGCTGGACTTGGAGGATGCTTACTTCCACATCCCCATTCTAAAAGGAAGTTTCTCCGATTCGTAGTCCAAGGGCGGCACTACCAATTCAAGGCCCTGCCATTTGGGCTGATTCCGGCACGCGGGGTGTTTACCAAGTGACCTGCGGGGATGCACGTCTACCCCTACCTGGACGATTGGCTCATCCGTGCAAGGACAAGCGAACTCGCCGTCAAACACACGGCAGAGACCGTCCAACTTCTCACGGATCTGGGCTTCTCCATCAACTACTCGAAATCCCACCTGGTCCCGTCGCAGGTCGCACTGTTTCTGGGTGCCAAGCTCGATACAGTGGCGTGATTGGCCTCTCCGGAGGAGAGGACGAAGACCATCTTGGGCAAGGTGCAGCGCCTGCTGGCCGCAGGCGTGGCCCGAGTGAGATCCATGAAGTCCCTGTTCGGAATGATGTCCTCCTGCATCTACCTGGTGTGCCTGTGCAGATTACGGATGCGCCCTCTACAAGAGTTCCTCGACACCCGTTGGATACAAGCGACGGGCAGCTTCGAAGACAGGATCCCGCTGAAGGTTTTCTGCCAAGCGATCTGATGGTGGGGCAACCACGCGCATCTCGGGGCGGGCAAGGACTTTCAGACCCCGGTACATCAGGAGATGGTGACGATGGACGCCTCCCTGGAGGGATGGGGAGCGCACACCGGAGATTGCATGCGAGAGGCCTTTGGCTCCTGGAAGAGAGGTCACTCCACATCAACATCCTGGAACTCAGAGCAGTGTTCTGCACCCTCAGGTCTTTTCTCCCATCCCTCAAGGACAAGGTGGTGAGGATCTTCACCGACAACACCACCACGATGTTCTACATCCGGAAGCAGGGAGGAATTAGATCCCCCAACCCAGTCCAAGGAGGCCCAGGATCTGTGGCGCTCTGGGCCGTCCCCCAGGGAATGTTTCTGGTGCCCTTCCATCTAGCAGGAACAAAGAACGTCATCGCTGACTCACTCAGCAGGGAGCTGCGCTCTTGCCACGAGTGGGAGCTGCGTCAGGATCAGGTGGATCGACTTTTCTAACGATGGGGCAAACCACAGATCAATCTGTTTGCGACAGCGACGAACTCCAAGTGCCAGAGGTTCGCCAGCAGGTTTCCCCAGCCGAAGAGCATGGGCGATGCATTCATTCCCCTGGGACGGCCTGTTCCTATAGGCGTTCCCTCCGTTGCCGTTGCTGCTCCGACTCATCAACCAACTGAACAGGTCCCGGTGCAGGATGATCCTCGTCACACCGGCGTGGCCAAGACAGATCTGGTTCCCAGACCTTCTGGACTTGTCAGCGTCCCCCCCCCCCCCCCAGGCAGACTGTCGACGGACGCAGATCTTCTCTCCAGAGAAGGTGACATCCTCCATCACGACCTGGAGTCTCTGAACTTGCAGGCCTGGCTCCTGCAGCACTAGAGTTTGGAGGATACAATATCCCGGCAGACTGCAAGGAGGTGCTTGCAAAGGCCAGGGCGGCCTCGACTCTAGTGCTACGGACACAAGTGGAAGAGGTTCTGTCTGGTGCACCGATTGACCCTCTGCAAATTACGGCCCCACAAGTGCTGCTGTACCTACTGTCGCTGGCCAAGGCGGGGCTAGCTCACGCTTCCATCAAGATCCATCTTGCATCAATTTCGTGTTACACCAGAACTACGGGACGGCCATCCATGTTTTCTCATCGCCTGGTGAAGGAATTTATGAAGGGACTGTTCCGATCGTTCCCGCCGGTGAAGGCTCCGGCCCCGGCATGGGAGCTCCACATGGTGCTGACCAGGCTCATGGGGCCGCCATTCAAGCCTCTGCATTCGGCACCATTGAAATTTCTGTCGTGGAAAACGGCGTTCCTTGTGGTCATCACGTCCGCACGACAAGTGGGAGAGATTCAGGCCCCGTCTTCCAAGCCTCATACTTGACTTTCCACGAGACGAGGGTGGTGCTGAGGACGCACCCCCTTCATGCCCAAGGTGCCATCGGACTTCCACCTCAACAAGCCCTTGGTGTTGCCAGTTTTCCTCCTGTCGCCTTTGTCGCCGGCCGAGAGGACTTTGCACTCGCTGGATGTAGCTAGAGCGCTGAAGTTCTACGTGGACCACATGAAGAGTTTTCAGAAGACATTACAGCTTTTTGTGATCTTTGGACCTGTGAATCGAGGGAAGGCCCGCTCGGAGGCTTCCATTTCCAGATGGGTCTCCAGCTGCATCATGCACTGTCATCGGTTGGCAAACCGACTGTTGCCCGGCCGTCCGAGAGCCCATTCGACCAGAGCAATCGCTGCTACGGCGGTCTTGTCTGGTGTGCCCCTGCTGGACATCTGCAGGGCTGCTATGTGGCGGTCGACGCACACCTAAATTAAATTCGTCTGCGTCGACCGGGATTCCAGGGAGGAGTCCAAGGTCAGCCAAGCAGTCTGCGCAACCTGTTTGCCTGAAGGTGGGCCTGGTGAGGAGGTAAGAGTTGCTTAATGTTGAGTTTGTGTAATGCTCAATGTTGAGCCTTGCCACCTTCTGTGGTTGTGCATGTGTATACTGCTATGGATTCTTATATTCATGAGCATGTGAATCCATGCCAGACCCCATGCTGGATAAGGAGCAAGTTACTTACCTGTAACAGTTCTCCAGCATGGATTCACATGCGAACCCTCCCTCCTACCCCTCTGCGGCTCTTCACTTGGTCACACTGTCAATTTATGTGCTACCAAATCTGAGGATGGCTGCCAGGGGCGGGGCTTAGGGAGAGGGCAGTCATTGGCTGGGGGCAGTATGACCCAGAGACCAGTGATTGGTTACTAAGAAAGCCGGATCAGAAACAAAACTGATTTTTTTCTTTACCGAGGATTCCCAGCCTGACGGGGAATATTCATGAGCATGTGAATCCATGCCAGACCCATGCTGGAGAACAGTTACAGGTAAGTAACGTGTTCCTTTTGGTTGCCTGTCGTGCACCACCATTGTCCTGCTGCTATGTAATCTATTCACAGCATGTGAATCCATGAAGGATCCAATGCTGGAGATGGGAGTAGTTTCTTACCTGTAACTCCCTTTCTCCAGCGTAGATTTCTTTCATGGATTCACATGTGCCCGCCGACCATCCCTGCAGGCAACCCTTGGTTGGGTTTGCCTCTACTTTAGGAGGTTAAAATCTGAAGGAAAGCCGCAGGGGTGGGGCTATTTATTGGTGCAGCCTAAAGTCGATGGGGCACTCAGTGTCGTAGATTTCCATAGGAAAACAGTAAGGTTTTCCCAGCCTGACTGGAAATATTCACAGCATGTAAATCCATGAAAGATACCAAAGCTGGAGATATGGAGTTACAGGTAAGTAACTACTCCCTTCCCAATTACTGAACCCTTGCGTTTGACACTGTCTTAGAAATCCACATTACTCCTGTTCTTCCTCTTGTCAGTGGCCATAGTTCTGCCTTTTGAATGGCATTGAGGGAGTAACTGCTGAACGTCATTAGGAGTAGTCTTTATTACTCCTGGTCTCTTCCCTGTGTCAGTGGCTGTAGACTTTCCTCTCAAATGATATTGAGGAAGTGAACAATGAGCTACATTGGGGGTGGTCATCTTTACTACTCCTGGTCTCTTCCTCATCTCAATAGTTTGTAAGTGGTTCTTATTGGTATTCTAGGGGCACTGGTGGGGACTAAAGACCTACTAAAATGTTGGGGAAGGATATGACACTATGCCATAATAGTCTGGGCAATCGAGGGGACATCTCTGAAAGGGAAGGGGGAAGTGGGCGGGGGGGAGAGGAGGGGATTGTGGGTATGTGGTTTCTTCTTTCCTTTAACCATGTCTTAATTTTCCAACATATACTCCCACCCCACCGGTGGTCTTCCCTCATAGACTCCCCCAGCCATTGTCGAGAAGCGGCTGCTGTCCCCTGGCCACGTAGGATGAAGTGGCCTCAGGGAAAGTATTGAGGGCATTGCTAGGTTTATCACACTAGCCTGGATTAGTAGTGGGTTGCTTTTACAGTTTCAGCCCAGTTTTGGGCGGCCATATGATGCTGTACATGTGACTCCTGTAGTGGAAGTTATTTGCGGACTTCCCACCATTTCCCCCTAGGTCTGACATGAAGGATCAGTTTCTTGTGTTCCGGTGCCTTCATCCTGGTTACACTGGTTGTCGGGAGTGCAAAACACAGGCAACCCCTGAAATACTAAAGAACACTTACCTTATTAAATTTGTTGAAATATTTGGAACCCTCGCCAACGTAAATATACTTGCCTGCAAACTCATTCTGGTGAGAAGCATTATGGCTCCTGTGGGGATTGTACTCCTGAACTTGGAGGAATTGACTTGTGACTTGTTTTTATTACTGCACTTTTAATGCATTTATGAACTATGGTGAATGTGTACTTGTTTCTGATGCTTGTTGTTCTGCTTAGAATCACATGCTGTATATATAGTCCGACATCCAGTGGTAACCGCGAGTATTGCATCTTGTCTTTCGGCGACCGAAAGGGGAAGTCGGCATAGGCGTGTCGGTAACACTATCCCTATCGTGACATGTAGTGTTCCCAAAATCCCTCACGTGCCGAGGTCGCTCAGATTGTTTTTTTCCTGGTCACCTTATTGCGCAGCTCTTTTATAAGAGGAAATTGTTATATCCTTGTCTATTGACTTTGTCGATTTTCCCCCTGATAGTAATTTTGACGATGCTTCCTGTGCTACGCCGAAGACAACATGGGATTTTCAACACACAAGACTACACAATAGGGAGAGTGAGGATGCGGTGGTCATATCCTTTCAGCTATGTCGCTCCTTTTTCCCCCCTTTGCCCTCTAGGTCTAGTCACTGCTTTGATTACCTTTCGCCACCACTTTGATGCTATGGAAAGGACACCATTTAGGTTTTGTCCCTTTTGCAGGGCCGGATATCCTTGGAAGGACCAGCACAATAAGTGCAATAATTGTCTACCCATTGACCATGACAAAGCGCGGTGCGCGGCCTGTTAACTCCTGCACCCTAAAACTCTTAAGGAGCGCCGCGGTGGGCCGCCTACGGCATGTCGCAGGCTGGATCTTCTCCCCTCCCGCCCCCCCACCGCCGCACCTGCTGAAAGTGCAGGGGTACTAGTGATGACTAGGCATCCATGCCGGATGCCATCTACCTCACCACTGACTCCTCTAGGTCTGCCACGCCTGCCCCTGACCCCACTAGGCCTGACGCAAGTCACGCTAAGGGGAAAACACCCGGCGACATCAGTGTTCAAGATCGCCACACGAACTCACAACCCCAACACTGGTTTTGACATTTCTGCCGAAATGGGTGAAGGCGCCAACAGGACCGCCTAAAATTTCGACGGAATCCTCTGATCTTCAAGATCAACAGCCTTCCTTGCATCCACAGCAGCGTCTTGCGACTGGGCCTTCAAAAAACAAGAGCGCTACCTCCAAACCACATTCGGCCGTCGAAGCGCGCTTGGCTGACTCTCCGATGCCCTCTAAGGCCCCGGTAGGGGAAAAATCTACTGCTAGGCCTACTAGTCATACGGCATGCCCCACTTCGCCGAACATCGCTGATAGCATCGCTAGGATTGCTTCGGCAGTGGGCTGGTAGCTAAAGACACTACGAAGCGTAAAGAGCAGGCCGCGGACATGTCGAAAGACACGTCACAACACCCCGATGCTCAAGGGGACTACAAGGAGAGTCTGGGGCCTTTGGCTAGCTCTATAGGCAACAATTTCGACGGCATAGGGAGGAAAATGAAAATTTTCCACCCTTGGACCCTTCTGGTTCATCTAAATGGACCAAAGAAAAATTTGAAGGGTGCATGGACCGTTTGGAAAGGTTTCTCATTTTCAGAGCAACCTACCCCCAAGAGACCTCCGGAGGACCCTCCATTTGTGCCAGTTTCTAAATTTCCTAGACATTTTGGACCTTCTCGAGCATTTCACTTCTATCCACCCAGAAGATGAAATCCAGATGGACACTTATCAGGACCTTTATGAGGAAGAAGATGCTACCTTCCTACATGACTACACTGTGGATGACCAGACAGATCCCACGGAAGGCTGGGAAGACACTCGCCAGGTTGAGACGGCCTACCAGGACACGGATGTCCTATGTTTGGATTCCCCTCTCTCCCTCACCTCTGGCCCGCCAGGCTTCCCCGGTGGACGATCAGATGGCATTCAATGCCATTTTAAGGAAGGCCGCAGATTATTTTAAAATCGCCACCCAGGAGGCCCTTCCTGAACAAGATGGATATTCTTAAAGGAAAACCCCGCGCCCACCCCTGCCCCCCACTTCTCCAGCGAAGCCATACCGCTCCTGAATTCCATTAAAAGGGAACTGGCTCATTCCCTGGTCACACCAGACCAGACTAGGGCAGTAAATCCAAGGGTGGAGAAATTATTTTGTCCATCGCCTACTGATATATATATTAAATGCCATGCCATCCCCAACTCCCTAGTGGTTACCACCACCAGGAAACGGCGGGAGTACCCCTTGCTACGGGAGAGGCACCTCCCGATAAGTAATTGTAAAGATTGCATGCCTTGGGTAAGAGAATTACCACTGCGGCTGCTTTTACTACGCGCATAACAAACACTACGTTGCTTGCCAGTTATGCCGATATACAGTGGAACCTTATACAAGTGTTCTCCAGGAGGTTCCTGAACCCGCAAGGATCAAATTACTTGCCACTGTGGCCGAGGGCAGGCAGGTCAACCAAAATGTACTAAAAACACTCTGGATACTGCAGAGACAGCAGGAAGATCCCTAGCTCAGGGCTCCCTGCTCAAACGGCATGCTTGATTCCGAAATTCGGGCTTCAAGCCGTAGACTCAAGAAGCTCTTATTAATAAACTTATCAAGTCGAATCTCTTTGGTAGAGCAGTCAACTATGCTCTAGAGACTGCCAAAAAAGAGCATGAGTCTCTTAAATACCTTCAGGATTTACCCCGCCACCCCCACGCCCACCCCCCTTGAGGGGATGTGGTTCCCGTCAGTCCTTACGATGTCAAACCTGTTGCGCACAGAAAATGTTCAATACTAGAAACACCTGGAACTCAGGACAAGCATCCAGCACCCTAAACTATCCACCTAGGGGTCAGCAGCATGGGAAAGGAAGAGGCAGAGGCCCCAACTCCAGGGGAGCACTGTCTTGCTGAGAACCTGGTGTCTGCAGAAGCTGCTGAACCCCCGACAATCCACCCAAAATGTGGCACTCTGAGCTGACATATATATAACTGCTCAGTTTACCTCACTTTCAGGGGAAAGGGGGAAGGGACAAAGAAACAAACACCAGGCTGGAAGCTATCAACTCGCTGGTTCATCACCTGTAGTTAAAACATAAACATGCAATACACCTCATTACTCAATGGGTTACTATACTAACCTTAAACTCTATATCCTTTACCAAAATAGTAAAAAAACATACCTGGTACTTCTCTTCAGTATGCCCAGAGAAGTGATAAGCAGACAAGACTTCCTTACGGACCAGAATCTTATAGATCATTCAGCCTTCTTAGTAGGTCTATGAATGTAATTTTTAACTTTGTAGTTCGTCTGCTCAACCCTAAAATTCTTGAACAAGATCTAAAGTTCTTCAAATAAGTTTAAGGAAGTTCTTTTAAGTTCTTGTATTTGTTTTAAATTTTCTTTGTAGCGTGTCTTTTACTCCGGAACAAATTTTAAACTTGCGATGAAATCTTCACGTGGAAAGCCAGCACACGCGCTAAAATCCAAACCGCGGGTAAAACGCAAACGCGCTGAAAATCCAAACCGCGGGAATAAACACACGCACTTTACTCCAAGTCGCGGGAAATACGCACACGCGCTGAAAATCCAAATCGCGGGTAAAACGCACACGCGCTAAAGTCCAAGACGCGATTAAAAACTCACTTGCTTCTAAAGTCCAACCCACGAAAAAATACGCATAAAAACCAAATCGTGGGGAAAAAGCACACGCTTTTATTTTATCACGTAGAAAAAACCCTTGCGTATATGAACAGTAAACGCGAGTCCAAAGTTCACCCTCGCGCTTCACTCTCACGCGCAGAGACACACGCGCGGGCTCAAAGTAACGGGAAAAAACTCACGCGCTAGTTTGAAATGACACGAAGAGATGAAAACAAACGTACGCGCTTCAATTCTTTAGATACAGATTATTAAATTAATATAACCTTTTTACAAATTTCATCAAAAATGGAAAGTCACTTATCTTGTGATTGAGACTTAAACTTCTTTTCTCAGAAAATTGGAAATTTCTAACTCCTGTCCTGTGTCTCCACCAAACTCCATACACGACTCCTGTTATACTTTCAGATATTCTGCTCAACTGCTTGAAACTTGTCACCCTTGAACAAGTTAAGCAGGAGCTGCAAGGCACACGACCTCTCAGCTGGGCAAGGACGATGAAAGGCAGTTTAGAATGTTCATTGTGCTCCCTATAAACAATCTCCAGCCAATTAGAATTTAGACTGAGAACCTCCATCTTTGCTTGGGGCATTTTCCATAGACTGCAATGAAGGTTAAGGGCAAAATTGTCTGTTTAAAAAAATATAACCCATAATAACTTCCCAAAACCTTTCTATACTATGTGTCTCCCCTGACCCAATGTAAATCAGTATATGATACTGTATGTAAAGAATATGTCGCTCCAACCTGACAGTACCGGACAAGCAACAGCCTCTGGTCAGAAATGACCTACGGATCCAGGTCCTCTTCTATGGCACCCCGGCCGGGAGGCGCTTAACATCTTTCCTTTCGGCATGGGAGGGGATTACATCAGACCAGTGAGGTCTAAAAATGGTCACCCACGGGTACTGTGTGGAATTCGCCCGCCCCCCTCACCCTGCGCCCCAATTCAGACCGCCCAGAGCACGACGCCTGACGCCAGACCATCTGCAAATTCTAATACAAGTAGTAGAGGCACTTCTGGGAAAGGACACCATAGAAGCCGTCTCTATTCTTCAGGTAAACGAGGGTATTTATTCAGTGTACTTCCTTGTGCCCAAAAAGGACCTCACCATGCGCCCTGTGCTAGACTTGCGCCCAGTGAACAAATTTGTCAAACCTCAAAGGTTTTGTATGGTAACCCTGAAGGAAGTAAACGGGGGGGGGGGGGGGATTACATGGCAACATTGGACATGAAAGATGCATACCTTCATATTTCAATGTTGCCAGCGCACAGACAATATCTAAGGTTCATGACCGAGGACAGGCACTATCAATTCAAATTACTCCCCTTCGGGACAAAGGGTGTTTACAAAGGTCTTGGCAGTAGCGGCACCACACCTGTGCAGACTATCCGTCCCTGTTTACCCTTACCTCGACGACTGGCTCATAACAGGTGACTCTTACGAAACATGCCTAGTTGAATACTCCAGACCCCAGTCAAGTCATGCAATTTCTAGGGGCTCTGATTAGAACAAAGGACGGCCTCGTCTTCCCCTCCAACGAGAGTTCAGAACATGCTTTCTCAGATCCCTCCAATATGTAGCCAGTTGTAAAGTGACAGTACGCAAGGCCATGCGTTTGCTAGGTATGATAGTGTCGTGCATTTACTTAGTTCCCCACGTGCGGCTGCACATGCGTCCCATGCAAGAGTGGCTCAACAGCCAGTGGTGTCAGGCCAGCGGACAATGGGAAGATCTGGTAGTTGTCTCGCCAGCCCTCGTTCGCTCTGCAGTGGTGGTCGAGGGAAGGGGAAGACCTTCACCACTCCTGCAGTAGAAGCCACTCTCGCAACACATCTCTCATGGGGTGGAGGGCTGCCCTGCTTCAGCAGACAGCGCATAGAGTGTGGTCAGACAGCGCATGGAGTGTGGTCACCACAAGTAGCATCCAACCGTATAGATCTGTTAGAGCTGCTAGCGGTGTTCAAAGCACTGAAGGCCTTTCAGACACAGCTACAAGGGAAGACTCTCCTGGTCCTGCACCACAGCCATGTATTACCTAAACAAACAAGGGGGGCACACACACCCTCCAGGGCTATCCAAGCTGTCCCCGAACATTTGGATATGGGCTCTCAAACACAAGATGTTCCTACTATCCCAACACGTTCCAGGAGAACTCAATCTTTGCGGTCGTGCTCAGCAGAGATTTCCCACTGCCCGTAGAATACGAATGGTGTCTGCACGAAGACAGTCTCCGTCTTCGCAGAATGGGGCTTCCTAGAGATCGACCTGTTCTCAACTCAGAATGCCTAATGCCAAGACTACGCCTCCGGGTACCCCCAGAACTGCTCCAAGGGGAACGGATCTGGATAACCTGGTCAGGGAAACGCTTTGTCATTTGGTGTAAAACCAAGGGCATCAATCCCATGACTGCTCGCCTACCCACATTGTGTTGTACGTAACATTTGTTAGACTCGGGTTTGGTTTTTCATTCCCTGTAGGTTCATTTATCAACCTACATTACGCCACAGCAGTGTCGGGGTGGAAAACACCTGTTAAGGCTTTTATGGAAGGGGTTAAGAGAATGCACCCCCTCATTTCTAAGCCAGCTCCCGGATGGGATCTAAATGTGGTTTTGACCAGACTCATGGGGGTCTCCTCTTGAACCAATGCATAAAGCAGGTCTTAAAGACATTCCTTATAAAAAGACCTTCCTAGTGCCTATCACTTCTATTAGAAGGGTTAGTGAACTACAGGCCCTTTCAGTTCTAGACTCTTTTGTTAGTCCACAGGGATAAGGTGGTTCTGTGCACTCATCCCAGATTTGTGCCTAAATTCATCTCGAAGTTCCATGTGAACCAATCAATCGAATTACCCACTTTCTTCCAGAATCCCTTTACCATGGCCAAAAGAAGCCTACACACACTAGATGTGCGCAGGGCAGTCATGTTTTACCTGGAAAGAACGAAACTACTGAGGAAGACCAACTAGTTTTTTGTTTGTGGCAGCTGGTAGAGAAGGTGATCCTGTCTCTAAATCAGCTATCTCCAGGTGGATTGTCAAATGCATCACTGTTATGCTCTTGCTAACAGAACTGCCCTTCAAGCCTAGAGCACACACTACTCTGGGCACTGGGGCGTCCATAGCATTCATTGCAAATCTTCTCCTAGAGTCCATTTGCAAAGCGGAAACCTGGAGTTCTGTGTACACCTTTACAAAACACTATTGCCTAGACACTCATGCTAGATCTGATTCTCACGTGGGACAAGCAGTATCAAGACATCTTTTCACTACTGTTCCTTCTCACAACCCACCTCCAAATCTGGGTACTGCTTGCTAGTCTACGCACAGCATGTGACTTTAAGCAGGTTAACAAGCATCAGAAGACATGCATTACTCACCGTAATAGCGTTTCTGATGATTGTATCTGCTTAGAGTCCCATGCGCCCACCCTGCCTCCCCGCTCGGGTGGAAGCAACATAGACTTCTTACTACTTTCTCTCTTTATGTAGCACTCTCAATAGCCTTGGGCTCCCTCATGGCAGAACAAATGCAATAGGAGGGACCTCGGCACGTGAGGGATTTTGGGTACACTACACGTCATGATGGGGTTTGTGTTAGACATGCCTATGCCGACGTCCCCTTTCGGTCCCCCAAAAGACGAGCTGCAATACTCTGCGGTTACCACTGGATGTCGGACCATATGCACAGCACGTGGATCTAAGCAGATACAATAATCGGAAACAGAAATGTTATTACGGTGAGTAATGTATGTCTTGTCCAATAGCACCGGTTTCTCGTTTCAATGTGTGCAAAGGGTCTAGAATAAATCTGTATTTTTTTTTATACTTGTCTAAATTATTGTATATTCTATTCTGTGAACTCATTGAGTGCGCCTGACCACTCTCTCCTGAGAATAGCCCTGGCTGCTCTTCATGTTTTTCCTTGATTGGGTTTTGGCTAACCTCAGTTACCTGGTCACTAGAACTAGGGTGGCCTACTAGAATCCGTCACCAGGCCATATTCTAGCAATCCATCTTAACAAAGGCTGGATTTTTACAGTGGTACGTGGGCATTATTGGAGACTTCAAACAATGGTTGTTTTGTAATTGTGGTTTAACCTTTGGTGGCCCTTGCAACCTTTTTTAATGTTCTCGCTCTGTACTATTCACTATATGCCAGTACACAAAATGTGCGCTTTCCAAAAACCATTGCGTATTGATATTTGACTCTTGGTTTTTAGCCTTGCAGGTGGGAGCAGGAAGAGGGCCAAGTGAGGCCGGCCGGAGAGCTGCAGGAAAGGAGGGAGTGGGTGTGTCGATGAGAATCTGTCTTACTGGCATTAAGGCATAGGTCATTGGCGACACACCACTAGTGGATAGCAGACAGGTCAGAGATGAGGGAAGGAAGAGGCCGAGGGCAGCCTGAAAATGAGCTGAGGCATCCTCCTAGCACTGAAAGTTGGGGCAGAGTGGCAATGTGGTGGGCAAGGAGTGCCAGGTATTGGCTGAAAAGCCAGGGAGAGAGGTTAGACCCCTGGGGGACACCACAGGCAGAAAAAAAGATAGCGGAGAGGAAGGACCCAAGTTGGACCTGGGAGGGTTGGTCAGAGGAAAGAAGTCAGCCACGCCAAAGCCTGACCAGTGATACCCAGGCTATCAGACGGTTGAGCAGGATGGCATGGTTAACTGTGTCAAAGGCAGAAGAGCGATCAAGCAGGATGAGGACGCAATGGGGGTGTTAACGTCAAGGTTGGAGAGCAGGTCTTCACGGATGTTCAGGAGAGCAGTTTCCGGGCTGAAGCCAGATTGATGGTCATGAAGAAAACCAACAGATTCAGTGTGGAGATTAAGCTGGAAGATGGGCAGTTTCTAAAGGAGCTTGCCCAGGAAGGGAGTGATGGAGATTGGGCGATAGTTCGCTGGGCAGGAGGGGTTGGCAGAGGGTTTCTTAAGAGGGTGCACAAGGGAGTGCTTCAGGGGGATGGGTAGACTCCAGTGGCGAAGGAGTGATTGCAGAAATCAGCCAGGGCAGAGGCCAGGGAGCCGATGTGGTCCTTGATGGTTTTGGAGAAACAGGGGTGAACCTGTTTTGACAAGACTTGCATAGATCGGACTTGTGTAGAAACCTCGTCTGCGGAGAACAGGGGAAAGGCCGAGAAGGAGGGATGAGAGGTGGCTGCAGAAGGTTGAGAGGAAGAGCAGGGAACAGAGGGAGGGGATAAAGGAGAGTGAGCACAGGATGTCTTTGTTTTAGAGATGAAATAAGCTCATGTGATTTGCATCCACAAAACCATGTCTCTTGAATTAATGACCTGGGGTAAATCTGTACTTTGGTACTACTTTTTTGTGTGTACACATAGTGGTGCTAATTTCAAGTTGTGAGCTTTTAGCCGTGCAATGCCATGCCTCCTTAGCTTTCCATATGCATAGCATATTTCCTACCGGCCAAGAGTCTCATTTGCCAGGGGATAGTGTACTTTTTGAGGCAGTGTGCATTTAGATGTGCATGTGCGGACATGTAAACATTTAAAGTTTAAAGCTACTTGCCAGTCACTCTACAAATACACACAACACATTTATTTCACACGAGGCTACAGGTACTAGTAATGTCTAGTGATAGTGCACATTTTGACTCCTGTACATTTATGAACGTGTTACAGGGCAGCAGTACATTTATGAACGTGTTACAGGGCAGCAGTTGTCGGTAAGATGACACCAGCTTGAATTGACTTTCAAAATTCTCTTGTTATTTTTGACTTGTTGGGTGGGTTTGGATGAATTCCCCCCCCCCCCCCCCCCAAAAAATACCTGCCTCGGGCGTCTCAATTGGAGATTTTGCTGAAAATTCATTAAACTGTTTAAAGGTTATGAAAATCTGAGGTTTTCGGCATCATTTTCCAATAGAGAAAAATGTGCTTCTGATTGAATACCCATAGAATAACCACTGGCCATTTTCTAACCGGATGAGAAACCACTTGGGCATAAAGCGATAAAGTTTTTTTGGCTTGGAGCGTAAACCTGTTCTAGTTTTAAAAAATGTGGGTAAGGGTACCAAAAAACTCATATGGTGCGTTGCATTAGAGCTTTTCAGACTAATCCCAAGGCAACCGAAAAATGTGCAAAAAAAGTGTAGGAGGGAAAGGCCTGGTTAATCCATGTTGAGGTGGGGAAAGGTGACCTCTTGGGAAATGGTGGTGGTTAAGGTGGTTTTCACGTTTGTACCGGTTTTTGTTTTCTGACGGGGAATCCTGTGGAAATGTTGCAAGAATCGGTTTTGTTGCGATAAATTTGATTCTTGGCTCAGTCCTACCTATGTTTAACTACATACAATATCCTATACCAGTTCTCTCTTGTGTAGGTCTGTCCTTCACACTTGTTTGAAATAATGTTTAAAGCTAGGATGGGCTTGCACACGTGGCTTGGTCGTTTAGTTGAGAAAGTTCTGTAAAGGAGCGAAGTAGCATCCTTGCTGGAATAGTTTGGTCAGCCATTGAGTAATGGTTCTCCATTGTAAACTTGTGGCCGAGGAAGATGAGCAGATTACATGCTCTGAAGCGATTGTTCTGCTGGCAATCTCAAAAGAAACCTTGCCTTCTACTTGTGAAGTATGTCCCACAACCAAATATTAAGTGGTTTATGGCTTTCACTGCTACCTCATCGGATTATGTGCACTAGCAGTAAGGTATAGCAAGGGGGCACAGAGCCGTATGTATACCCCACCCAGCCTCGCCACCTTTTCGGTGACCTATTCAACGGTACCGCCTGTTAAATTTCATGGTCTTGAAACTATTGCACAGTTGTTGTGCCTTATCTATTGGTATTGGTACTGCTCCTTTAGACTCACCCATGTTTGTTAGAACGTCTAGTAGATTATGTGGAATATGCTGCATCTTCATCCACGGACCAGCGACTGATATTTAACATTGGCTAAGCGTCCCATCAGGCTGCTACAAATACAGGCCTTATTAACAGACTTCTAAGAAAACCGCTGTTATTATTAATGTAGCGCTTAAATCAAGCATGTAGGCATCGGAACACTAACAAGATGAAAAACCTATAACATTAACCAAGCAAGACGTGGCAAAGAAACATTTTTATTTTCATCTGCCTTTTTTATTTAGAGTTCAAGGCACACTTAAAACGGTGCTGGGAGACCCAGCACCTCAAATCGTGAGATGGAGCATTCCAACTTTTTAGTGCTGACTCACCAATGCCATGTTAGATCTTTGCACAAACAGGAGGTGGGTATTGTTTGATCTCAGCATTCTGTGAGAGGGCAACCAAGTCAGCCCATCTGAAAGATAGCTGGGCTTTGACCACAGACATTTGTGTGTCTGAGAACACGAAAGACTATCCTCTTGTGGCAACCAATGCAGCTCTTCTGGCCTTGGAGATGTGTTCTTTCCCATGCCTTCAACAGCATGCACGGTGCCGTTTTCTGCAGTTTTGGTATTTCTATTTTCCCTATAACCTGAAGCAAGCTACCACAATAGTCTATCTTAGCACTGATGATGGCTCTGACCATGGAAGCATAGTTTTTGTGCGTCACGAAAGATCTCAACTGACTACTTAATGTAGTAGGAGGATGTGGATATCAACCTAGTCACATGGGCCTTCATATTACTCCTGGTCGAAGTCAACACTGAGCATTTTGACTTTGGGTAAAGTAGTGATGGTACATCCGGTGATCACAAATTCCCTGTGATTTTTGTCAAGCTTCCTTAACCGTGCAGCTGTTCCTACTATCAACTCAGTTTTTGCAAGCCGTGATAAGCCCTCCATTGTTGAATTGGGAATAGATCTCATTAGTGGTCTCTGTATCTTGATCATAGTTGCCGAGTGTGGAATTAGTTTGAGTATAGGTGGTGTACATGATGCTCCTGGCGTGAAGCAGTTCAAATAGTTAGCTTTGTAAAGATATTATACAATGTAGACCAGCATGACCCCTGTGGGACCCCGCACGTCACGTTAAACTCATCAGCAATGGCTTCACAGCTAAACACTCTGGCTGATCGATTGGTCAAAAATGATTGGACCCAGTTGGCTGCAGCAACGGAAAGAGGCAGAATATACTATCCTGTTGACCAGTATGCTGTGATCGACAAGGTCAAAAGCTGCAGATAAATCTAGAAGCAGGAGTAGTGCAGTACCTCCTCCATTCTCTATTATCTGTAAGATGTTGACTTTCAAATCAAGTAGTGCTGTTTCCATGCCATAAGCAGATCAAAACCCAGAGTGCCTCTGACACAAGGTTTCCAATCAAAAAGTCCTGAACTTGAAGGTAAGCAACACAATCCAGGATATTAAGCAGAAAGGGAGCATTGATCATTTTCTATTATTTGTAGGAACATTGGGGTCCAAAGTTGGCTTCTTTAACAGTGGAGAAATTCAGGCCTGCTTAATACTACATGGCATGGTACTCTCCAAACGATGTATTGATACATTTGGGGATAATGGGAATTGGTGACGTTGCACATGCCTTTACCACCATAGCAGGACAGGCATCACCTTTACAGAAGGTAGGTTTAGTTGGTTTATGATATTAATCACTTCAAATTCTGTAACTGACCTGAATATAAAGTGTGTTTTAGTATTGGCCTCAAGCGTTGCTCTAGTACATTTACTAGCGATATTCTCCATGATAGTCTAGCTTTTTAACCATAGCGTCTTTATTATATTGGGCATTTGTAAGGCATTGTTGCCCAGAATTTAAATTTCTGTGCCAATTCCCGTTAACCTTAGACCTCCAGCTCTTTTGCTGGGCTCAGGCTTTTTAATCATGACTTCTGAGTGGGACTTTATTCTCACTCGCTCATGTTTTTTTTATTTTGTTTCTTTTTATTTTTTTTATTTTTCTGGCAAAATTGAGTCTGGTAAATTCCTTCGGCGTCTGCTTTTTGCATTGTGACACACAGCACCTTCTTGTGCCATGCCACTGAGGCCCCTTGTTCATCTCAATGTTTATCTACATTTTCCTGGTGAACTACTGTCCCCTAGAATAGTAAGAAGACACTGGTCTTACTTTTCTATTGTGGGTCCAGCACACACCGCCCTATGGAGTGCTGGGGGTGTTGGGTAGTAACTCCTTTATCCCACTTCTCATGTAACATTCTATTACACTAACTTGAATGGCTGGTGGCAGTGGTTTATTTTTACTACCTTTTGTGATGTGTAGCTGCAGGCTGATTTCTCCGCCCCCCATTTCCCAAAATGGCCTCGGTCTTCTTTTTTCACCATTTGTCAGTTAGTTCCTTCTGGGCTTTTACACTGTTTGAATCGGGTTAAGTCCTTTGTACATTTTTCCTTTGGTGGGTTTCAGCCCTGGAGCCTGTCCAGGCTCCAGTGTGTCTCGAAAGGCAGGAAGTGAGGGAGGTGAGGGAGGGTCCCGGAACTTCCCTGTCCTTTGTCTTTACGTTCGCCTCGGTGAAACCAGTTCTGATAGGCCAGCTGAGTGTCCGGGAGGACAGCCAACCTGCTGGGTGCTTGACCTGAATTGGCTAGGTTTTTGGGACTGGAGGACAACATCCGACGAAGACTGGGAAGAGACGACAGCAGCACCCTCCTGGCTAGGTTTTTGGGACTGGAGGACAACATCCGACGAAGACTGGGAAGAGACGACAGCAGCACCCTCCTGGACTAAGTACCCAGTGAAGCTGTGCTGACCCAGTTTTCGTTTCGACTGGGAAGACCGTACAGGACTACTTCGTCCCTTGGACTAGTGGAACCAACTAGCCTTGAGACGAGCTTCATCTCGGTGCAACCCCCGACTTGCTGTGGCTTTGCAAGGCTGACCGATTCCAATGCTTGGGGACCCCTGACATCATTGAGTGCATTGTCTTTGGAAGTGCGAATCCGGGCAACACTTTTTGGGCATCCAGAGGACCCTACAGAAGGAGGAAACTGTCACCCAGAGCCCCAGACCGAGGGATCAAGTAATTTCTAACCAGAGCTGTTTGTTCTTTGGCGCTGAGAAAAAGGTGCCAAAACTACAAAAGGCTGCCGATTTGCTATAGAGCCCATCTCTCGCGAGTGCTGATGCAGAAGCCTGCCAGAGGTCCTCCCTTTTGTCACCACGACCAAGGACAAGGGTCTGCTACACTACAACAGGACGGCACCCAGCTGGAGCAAATTCTTCATTTCACAGGTACTGTGGGTCTTGGGCTAGATCTAACTTTTGCCAATTGTGGCACTTCCTAGCTTGGGGAACTATTCAACTCTTTTGAGTTGACCTCAACTCACTTGCACTCTTCTTCCAGCTTGTGCTTCTTCAAGGTGGCTCCTCTTGAGCTTCTGTGGTTTTTCTATTTGAACTATTGACTTTAAAAAACCTTATCTAAGAGGGCGTCAGAACTTTAAGTAGCCTGTTGACTTTGCCTGTCTTACCTCCCTAAAGGCCCCCTTCTGAACCTATTGGCTTTGGCAGTGCTTGTTCCCTTACAGCCTCTTGAATACTATTATTGCTGGGATAAGACTGCCTACATCCATCTGGGAGAATCCAACTGTTTTTCAAAGTACAAAGTATGTTCTTTTCCCTCCTTATAAATCAATATTGCAATGGTGATCACAAGTAAGTGTTATTACTGACCTCAAATGACTAATATACATATTTCTGAGGCTTGTGGAATCTGCTTAGATCACATGCTGTGCATAGGCCGACATCTAGTGGAAGCTGCGGAGTATTACAGTTCGAAAATGGGCGTCGACACAGGGCGTGCCAGTAATACTATCCCTACTGTGACGTCCACTGTACCCAAGATCCCTCACGTGTCTAGGATCCTCAGATTGTTTTTTTCCGCCATACTGGTCGGAAGCATTTTGCGGAGTCCCCTGGCCTTAGCCATACTTTTGCTAAAATATTAATTTATTTACATCCTTCCCCATCCCAATGTCGAACTTCGACAATCGACGCCGGCTGGAGAAGAAATCGACTGTCGGCTGATGCACGACGGATTTGGGCCTCGGAAGGCCTCTGGCCTCGGCCCGTGCCTCGGAAGGCCTCTGGCCTCGGCCCTGCAAGTAGGGAGAGTGGGGGGTTGTACATACTCTACACTCTTGGTATATAGGTACACCTTATACATTTCCTACACTTAACAGCCCGCTGCCTCAAGGTGCGTATGGAGGGTACCCCTTTTCAATTCTGCCCCAAGTGCAATCGCAAATACCCTTGGGTCGACAGGCACGCCACGTGCAATCTCTGCTTGCCGAGGGACCACCCCGAATCGAACTGCAGAGTGTGTAGTAGGTTTAAACCTAAGACACTTAAGGACTGTTCGAAGCGTTGGGCCCACCAAGGCAGGCGGCCATGGCAGCGGAGGGCGCCTTCAGCGACGCCATACTTTCGGACGGCGAGGTCCCCGACCTCAGAAGGTCGTCCGGCAGGGCGGCTATGGGGAAGACCCCCGGCGACACAAGCGCTTCACACACCACACACACACTAAACACACGAAGTCCAACCGAGACTCGACGACGTTGAGTTCTCGGAAAGAGGCACAAACAGAACGGTCTGATTCAGTGTCCTCTGGGCGTTCTCGATCGAGATTGCCGCATGATTCCAGGCAATCATCCACTCTTGCCAAGAGTGCCTCGCTCCCTAGGCTAACAGAAGTTCGATCGTCGGAGGACGAGACGACTTCCACCCCCAGGCCGCGCTCCAGTCAGAGCCCGCAGACAAAATCAGCGAGGCCCCACGCTCGAAGGACAGGGACTCTACCCTCGATCCTCAACGCCAGGCGTCGAAAACCTCCGGAGCCACAAAAGGACAGGGAAAACATTTTTCCACTCACGGGGAGGGGGAAAACCGCAGAAGAAGCAGCCTTTGCACTCTTCCACACCTGTTAAACACACCACTCCCCCTAAAACAGACAGACAAGACCAGGTCTGCTGATATGTCTAAAACAAGCAAATCTACTCAAGATAAATCCCCCGAGACTTGCTGAGAGTCATTCCCAGTTCCAAAAAATGGTCCAGTGAAGACATAGATAGGGTCATGTCAAGGATGTCTTCTTTGGCTGATTTTTTACAATAAAAATCCAGACCATTTCCTTTCGTCTGATCCACAAGGGGCGACACCCTCAGGCTCTAATGATCCTATCCCCCCAGTAAGAAGCCCCGGTTTGAAACACCGATGAGGTCTACAGACCCCTTTGAGGTACAACCATACTCGAGACCATACTCACTGTATCAAAGAGAGGCTTCCTTTGGTGAGGACCAAGAATTTGGCATGGTAGAAGAGCAAACCGGGACGGGCTACTATGGGGATGAGGACCAGGAAGAGGAAGACCCTGAAACCTACAGAGTAGATTCCCCGGTAGAAAACAAAGCCCCGGTTACCGACTCCCCTGTCGATAACCAACCCCTCCTAAACGAGGTTCTCGCACGTGCAGCAGAACATTTCCATATTGACACCCACGGTGTCCAGGAGGAGAGGGACTTCGCAGAGGAGTTAGTGGGAGAAAGGAGGCCTGTTGCCCAGACCATCCCTATCCTTAAGTCCATTAAGCGAAGAATAGACCCGTCCCTGGTGAACCCGAACCTCACCAGAGCAGTCAATCCCAGGGTTGAGAAACTTTTCAGGGCAGCCCAGTCTGACCCTCTCTATATAAGAGGACATCTGAAGCCAGACTCCCTAGTTGTCACTAACACTCGTAAGAGGGCTGGAACACCCTTGTCATCGTCCGAAGCTCCTCCCGACAAGGAGAGCAAAAAATTATATGGTTTCCGAAGGAAAGTAGCCTCAACGTCCGCCTATCAAGCAAGGATTGCAAACTCCACCACCTTGTTGGCCAGCTACAACTGCCATCAGTGGGAAGAAGTCGCGGCACTCATAGCCTCTGCTCCTGAACCTTTAAAGGGCCAGTTAGCTCGGATTTCCGCAGAGGGTAGAGCCGTGTCTGGTTGCATTTTGAAAGCAACCTTTGATGCCGCGGACAACGCAGGCAGATTGATAGCAGAAGGCACTGTTATCAAGAGACATGCGTGGTTACGGCAGTCTGGTTTTAAGGCAGAAACCCAGGCATCATTGTTGGACAAACCGGTGGAAGCCGATCTGTTTGGTAAGGCGGTCGAAGACGCACTGAAGAATGCTAAGGACGAATACGAGACACTCGTCCCTTGGCCAGTTAACCAATAAACCCCCTAACCAGAGAGGGAATAGTAATTTTCGTCGCCCACACGGCCAAAATTCCCAGAGGATCTAACTATTCCCAGGGGCAGGGTACACAGTGGAACAGTCTACCCAGGGTTACGGCAGGGGTAATAGAGGTTGTGGTAAAGGCAGAGGCAGCCCCAGCAAGGGAGGCGGCACGCCTCCACCAAAGCAGTGACACTTAGTTCAGGGTCCCTTCTCACGCAACCCCAGTAGGGGGACGCATTTCCAACTTCACCCAGGCTTGGGAAGGGATCACATCAGACAGATGGGTGCTGTCAACAGTATCCACAGGGTACTGTATAGAACTACTGCAGCGTCCCTGGAACCATCCTCCACGACAAAGAGTACACTCGTTAGAACATCAGAAGATTCTCCTCGAGGAGATCGCCATTCTGCTAGAAAAGGACGTGATAGAACTCGTCCCGGGACACCAGGTAAACAAGGGTATTTATTCAACTTACTTCCTTGTGCCAAAGAAAGATTTGACAATGCGCCCAGTATTGGATTTACGGCCTGCCAACAAGTATGTCAAGCCCCAAAAGTTTCGTATGACTACGCTACAAGAGGTAATCCCCCTCCTAAAAAAGGGATTACATGGCAACCTTGGATATGAAAGATGCTTATTTTCATATTTCCATGTTCCCAGCGCAGAGAAAGTACTTGCGCTTCAAGGTGGACAGTCGACACTACCAATTCAAGGTACTGCCCTTCGGGATAGCTTCAGCACCAAGGGTATTCACCAAGGTACTGGCGGTGGCGGCTGCACACCTATGCAGGGAGGCAATCCCGGTGTACCCTTATCTGGACGACTGGCTCATAACTGGGGAAACCCCAGTAATTTGCAGGACAAACATTCAAAGGACTATCGACGACCTCCACGAGTTGGGCTTCTCAATCAACGAGAAAACGTCAAGCCTGGTGCCAAGCACCTTCAAACAGTTCCTAGGAGCAATCCTAGATACTCAAGAGGGGTTGACCTTTCCTTCAGAGGAAAGAATTGGGAATATACTACTGCAAATTCCGCATTATCAGTCCGGTCGCCAAATAACGGTACGCAAAACAATGCGTTTACTGGGCATGATGGTGTCATGTATTTACCTGCTCCCCTACTCGCGCCTGCGTCCCATGCAGGAATGGTTGGCGAAACAGTGGTCTCAGGCAAGTGGTCAGTGGGACGATCTAGTGGTAGTTTCGCCAACACTAGTACAAAGCCTTCACTGGTGGACAAGAGCGAATCTCGCAAAGGGGGAAACCCTTTTACGATCCCGAAGTACAGGCAGTAGTCACTACCGATGCATGTCTGACGGGGTGGGGAGCTCACCATCTCCACCACACAGCTCAGGGTCTCTGGTCTCCCTCAGTGGCCAAGAACCACATCAACCTGCTAGAGCTTCTGGCAGTATTCAGAGCGCTTCAAGCGTTCGAGCCCCACCTACTAAACCTGTCAGTGCAAATCCGGACGGACAGCACAACAGCCATGTTCTACCTGAACAAGCAAGGAGGGACTCGACCGCCAAATCTGTCCAAGCTTGCCCAGAAAATCTGGATATGAGCACTCAGACGGAACATCTTCCTGTCATCACAACATGTTCCAGGGGAGCTCAATTCCCTAGCGGATGCTCTGAGCAGTGACTCCCTCCCAGAAGGAACACGAATGGGTTCTACACAGAGGTCGTAGAAGATATCTTCTCTCAGTGGGGTTTATCCACTATAGACTTATTCGCCACAAGTGAAAACAGACCATGCCCAGGATTTGCATCCAGGTTCCCCCAACCAGACTCCCAGGGGAACGCCCTGTGGATGAACTGGCCAGGGATGTTTTTCCACCAACTCCTCATCAGGAAAGTGGTGAACAAGATGAACAGAGTCGATGACGCTCGTCCTAGTTGCTCTCATGTGGGCAAGACAACCGTGGTTCCCACACCTACGCAGGATGGCGGTGTGCGAGCCCATCAAACTTCCAGCCTGGTACAACCTACTGTCCCAGCACCAAGGTCAAACAGTGCACCAGCAACCCAACTCAATGAACCTGGCCGCATGGCTCCTGAGGTCATAGAGTTTGGACATCTCAATTTACCACAGAGGTGTATGGACATCCTAAAGGAATCTAGGAAACCAAACACAAGGCACTGTTACTTTGACAAGTGGAAGAGGTTCGTTATCTGGTGCCAGAGTAGACAAATCAACCCTGTTGATTGCACTCCTTCCACTATTGTTACATACATGTTCCACCTGCTAGATGCAGGATTGGTTTTTAACTCACTGAAAGTACACCTGGCAGCCCTGTCGGCATACACCACTTCCCATAGCAAGGTTTCGTGGTGGAAAGTACCAGTAGTTAAAGCCTTCATGGAAGGAGTAAAGAGACTTCACCCTCCTATTTCAAACCCACCACCTGGGTTGGACCTTAATGTGGTGCTAGCCAAGCTCATGGGACCCCCTTTCGAGCCCATGCATAAAAGCAGTCTCAAACACCTGACTTATAAAACGTCCTTCTTAGTAGCTATTACTTCTATAAGAAGGTTCAGTGAAATTCAGGCTCTGTCAGTGCAGGATCCCTTCTTTACTGTCCATAAGGACAAACTGGTTTTACTCACACACCCTAGGTTCTCACCTAAGTCTATATCAAAATTCCATGTAAACCAGTCCATCGAGCTTCCGGCTTTCTTCCAGGACCCTCAAAGCTCGGCTGAGGTGAAACTACACACCCTAGATGTGCGTAAGGCGGTCCTCTACTATGTAAATAAGACCAGACCGCTAAGAAAAACAGATCAACTGTTTCTCCGTAGCTACAGGCAGAGAGGGGATCGCGTCTCTAAAGGTGCCATCTCGAAGTGGATTATTAACTGTATCCAGCTGTGTTACTCACTCTCTGAAAGAACTCTGCCTTTCACGCCAAGAGCCCACTCTACTAGAGGCATTGGGGCCACTCTGGCTTTCATTGCAAATGTACCCCTTGACACCATTTGCAAAGCAGCTACTTGGAGCTCTATTCACACTTTTACTCAGCATTACTGCATTGACACCCATTCCAAGGCAGATACACAAGTGGGACAAGCGGTTCTAAGACACTTTTTTGCTCATGACCCTTCTCACATCCCACCTCCTTCAGGTACTGCGTGCTAATCTATGCACAGCATGTGATCTAAGCAGATTCCACAAGCCTCAGAAGGGATACATTACTCACTGTAATCGTATTTCTGATGCTTGTATCTGCTTAGATTCACATGCGACCCACCCTTCCTCCCCTCTGAGAGAAGGCGCATGGTTGCTTGTAGTCCCACCTTTCTATCTGCTTGGATTATTTGTACTCTAAGATCCTCAGATTGTATTTTTTCTGACATGAGGAGTAGACGCGTGAGGGATCTTGGGTACAGTGGACGTCACACTAGGGATAGTATTACTGGCACGCCCTGTGTCGACGCCCATTTTCGAGTTTCGAAAAACAAACTGTAATACTCGGCAGCTTCCACTAGATGTCGGCCTATGCACAGCATGTGAATCTAAGCAGATACAAGCATCAGAAATACGATTACGGTGAGTAATGTATTATATATATATATATATATATATATATATATATATATATATATATATATATATATATATATATATATATATATATATATATATATATATATATATATATATATATATATATATATATATATATATATATATATAAATATATATATATATATAAATATATATAATATATATATATCACCTGCTTTATTGCTCTTGTTTAAATTGAATCTTTTTGGGATTAATGTTACTAATAGTTGTTTTTTAAAGATTGTCTATTATTGTGTGTGTATATATAAATAAATATTTAAACTAACTTTAATTGGAACCTTGAGCTGGTGAATTCCCCTTTCCTATTGGTCAATTTGCGATCTATAAGAAATTGTATAGCTCGCAGTTTCATTCTAGCCCGCCAACTTGCCCTTTGCTTTCTTGTAGCTCGGAAAGTAGAGCACTAACAGTACTTCGCCACCCTCTAGTGGCCTTCTTTAAATTAACATTTGCCTACAAATACCTTGCTTTTTTCATTTTGTTTAAATGCATGACAGCTGGGAGTTGGTGTCGGAGAGGGACCCCTTTACTTCTCCCTCACACCCCCATTCCGTGAGCCTGAGCACTCGCCTCAGGCTGTGCCCTCTGCCTCACTGTGCACTCACCTCCCTCAACTATCATTTCTCTGCTATCCCTCTTACGTGGTCCGCTCTTGCCTTCCCTGTACTCCCTCTGTGCTCTGTCGCACACTCGCACCTGCAAACTCCTCCCTCTGAGGGCATGTTTCCACCCCCCCTACTGTGCCCTTTTACTGATCCTGTGTGCCCAATCGCTCACAGTATCCACTCATCACCTGACTTGCTTCTTCGCTAACTTGCTACTCTGTGCCCACCCACTTCCCACTCTCCCACCACCTCACTCACCTCTGTGCTCCCCGCGCCCTCTCACCTCTCGAGCTCAGGATAAATTATACGAATAATTTACTATATAAATCCCCAAAAAACAATGTAAAAAGTTAACATTTTTTTTTTAAATTAATCTTTTCTCTTTAGCCATGGGTTCTAATAGCTTTGTCATGTTAGTTTATAAAAAAACTTAAATATTCCACATGGAATATTTAAGCTGCCCGAACAAGCAGGTCTATAAAGCTATAGTGTTTAATTGGATACCTGTATTTATTGATGTCTTTGTATAGCTCTACAGATCACATTACCCCTCTTAAGATGGGCCTGGTTGCTCAGTCACACTAACATGTGTAGTACAGGCCTATACTACAAGGTGGGTTACCCAATACCAAGAGGTCTTGTAAAGTCCCACACCAGTTGGACACAACAAATTCTTACCTAACAGGCGCTTATACCAATTACCAGGACTTGTGGGGGTTTAGCAAGGGAGGGGGAGAGGGAAGGAGGAGAAGACCGCATTGAGGTGCTTTCAGAACTTGTATCTGGTTCAAGACGGAGAGAAAGTGGAAGGCTGTTCCAGAGGGGGATCCAACCAAGGAAAGGGAGCGGCCACCCACTCTGCTTACATTGCCACAAACGTATTGTCGATTTTTAAGGAGCTCTCTGGTGACCAGCTAGCAGTCTCAATCATATCATATACTGACTTTTTGGCCTGGATAATGGCAGGCTTGTAAGTCTTTGCCGATTTTCCATATATTTCTCTTCTCTGCAGAATCTGATTAAGCCAGTATCCTAGGCTTTGCGCTCATTCAATTCATGAACTTCAGGTGAGCACCAGGGTTTATAATTTAGACATGCTGTCTTTTTGGGGAGTGACCTAGTCCACAACTCGTCTCTCTATAGACCTCGCTCATCAGTTGTCTAATAAACATTTTGTGAAAGAGATGCCACAAGAGGGAAAGTGGCCTCAGGAGTTAGCTTCTGCATGTTTCTGGATGTAATCGTAATTCTTTAGTTTCGTCTTATTTAGCTGCATGGTAGATGCAATGTTCCGATGTATAAAACTGATCGGACCATGGGCACGTTTATCTACTTTATCAGTGGTGCACATTGACCGGTAAGCCAGTCCAGTGCCCTCCTTTTAATGTGTTGTATCCAACACATGATTCATAAACCCCAAGCCAGCATTCAACCAGAATTGCAATGTTATCTCTGCCATCCAACAACCCTACGTTGAAATCTGAGGACCACACATTTAGATGTAGGCTTAAGCATTGCAATTATCAGATCAGTAAATTGAGCATGGAAATCAGGCATTGCAGAGGGTGGATGATAGAAAAAATACAAGATTGATTGTTTTATGTTAATATTTTAACTTTAAGATGTCGCAAACTGGTTGACTTTGGATATCAGCCTTATGAATACTAAAGGATGACTTGTAAATCAATGCCCCACAGCCCCCTCTGGCCAACTTCTATCAATGTTAACAACATTAAAGCCTAAAAGGATTGCTAAGGACAGACTGGCCAGCAGCATCCTGCAACCAGGACCCTTTAAACATACAAATGTTAATTTGTTAGTGACAATATAATTTAAATATCTGCAGCGTGTTTTATTAGTGAGCAAGTTAAGTATCGCACATTTCAAAATTGTAGTCCTTCCCAGAGTAACCATACTAATAGAGGATGCGTAATGGGCATTTATCTTTCAACCACTGACTCTCGGGTGGCGCTACTCCATTTTTTCAGTCAACTGGAATTGATTACTGACACCTTCACAAACACTTAGATGTACATCGAGCACGGAGGTAAGCAACCTAGATAATGTGAGGAAGAAAGAGTAATTATTATAGCCAAGTCGATCAATTAAATTAGTTAGGCGTTGTAGTGAGGCTGCAACGTCATTAGCAGGGTCCTTCACTTGCACATGGTTAATGTACACCGTATCATGATTTGTGTTCTTAGTTCTGAACTGAGAGAATGTACTATGTGCATCTGCTGGTAAAGATCTCTCATATCAGCCTGTCCCAGTAGAATCTTCAATATGGGATCCTTCTGACAGGATCCAATTACGTTGTAAATTTTTATGTGCAGTGGATTGAAAGGCCATAGTGCACTAGCGCTGCAAATTATCAGCTGCCTATTGGTATTTAGGCCGGAACTGATTATTGAAGCCTGATACTTTTACAGGCAACATGGTATCCCTCAGAATCTCAAAATGTAATATTAAATTGTACAAGAAAATGTTGAACTTTACAACTGAGCACTAGCTCAAAGAAACTCCGCAGCAAAGCTATGCAAACCAAGCACTAACCAGTGCCAACCGACTGCCACACGCCTTCAATGGGGCTCTGGGTACTGCCTGCACTTCGTTCGAGCAAGATCAAATAATCAAAGTCCCTTTAACACAAGTGTGCTTTCAGTTTTAGCAAGTGAGTCGGCATTATTTCAATCCCTCTATATATTTCAAATGTCGCATATCCTTTCTCGGCATTAAGAGCAATGTCAAACGCACAGCAATTGCAAGCAATAGTGCCACGTGCCCATCGAACTGAGATATGCACCTGCTCTCCCTCAGCTCCCTCTGGTGCACTCATTGGCACCCAGGGTTTTAATGCATGGCTGCTGAAGACTATCATTTTCTTTTTTTAAACTTGCTGTTAGATTTTGCAACTTTTGCTGCCGTCGGTTCTGTAACGTGCGCACAAGAAAGCCTAAAACCAGATTACAGCAAAGAGAAGCAGCGCCACAGAGGAATTAACTGCTTTAAAAATCACTTAACACCAGTGTCTTCAAATCGCCAGTACTGTTTGCAAATACTGGTGGTGTGGGCCTTCTAGCTGGGTTATCTCATTCAAGAAGCTGCATGGTTTTGTGGTGTTCAAAACTGTTGCGCATGTTACCATTTCCAACAGGTCCTGACATCCCATTGTTTGTTGTGTTGACCCACTATATCCCTATATCCTGTAATTAATATCTTTTAATTTAACGTACATGTCCACTACTGAATTCGTGGATGTCACGGTCCCTTTTGTCTTAACTCAAATTGGTTGTAGATATGATCTTGGTGTCTTAACCTGCATAACAGAAAGTGGTTGATCGTACAAGTTCTGGACTATAGAAGATTTGAGCAATCGCGCCCATCGAATTGGGTGGTAATGGCCTGGGGCACAAGGTATATCTCTCGGGCCTTACCGATGGGCCCCGTTTCCACCTGATCCAGCACGCCAGATGTTGCTGTTAGAGATCACTTGTTCATCGGTCGTAGGGCCTGATGGGTGCTTTGTGCTGTAGTCGTTTGTTTCTGGCTTTTTCACTTTCCCTACCCAGCCCTTTAACAATTGGCTGAGGCAGTCAAGTGTCCCTTTGCTTCTGTCCTGGCAGCTATCTTTCCCTGCTCCCCTCTCCTTTCCTGAATGGAATGTGCAGCCTTCCTGCACAGAGACCACTTCGTCGTCAGTCCTAGGCCCTGATGGGTGCCTTGTGAGGTCTTTCCTTTTATTCCAGTACAATTTTGACTGGAATATGAGTGCCATTTTTGGAGAGATTTGTGAGTATATTGCAATCGTTTTTTGGGCCAGTTGCTGATTTTTAGAGGAATTTATTTGTGGTTTCCCTTTGACTCCTAACAGTTTTCTGTGCTGGTCTGCCTGTAGTGTTCTGGTACTGTATTTCTGTGGCAATTTTGTACATTCTTCACCCAGCCCTTTAGCAATTGGCTGAGGCAGTTTGGGTCTCCCTTTGTGCACTAGCCCGTCCAGGAGGCATCCTGACCTGCTTCTTGTTCCCGTAGCCACCTGCCCGGAGCAGCCGAGAACTACCCCCACGGCAGCTCCTGCTCTGGCAGCCCGTCTGCTAAGGACCATAAGGCAAAGAGCAGCTCCTGAAGCAGCAGCGCCAGTCCTGTCGGCTGTGTTCGCTTGGGAAGCCTGCTGCCTTCAACCAGGCGCAAGTGGAAAGATGAGTGGCCTCAGTGGGTAATACAGTAATCACTATAGTCTGGAAATCCCTACCACCCCTCATCTACATACCATAGCTTACCAAGGCTTGCTAGCTAATGAGTAGTAATTCCATCACTGCTGGACCCCAACCGTTCATCATTTCATTAACTCTTGTTCCCCGATCTTGGGCATTGCTCCCTTTAGCCAGGTTTACCAAATCTAGGTGTTTACTGTTGTGCCCCCATTTTAGGTGCTTTCTCAAACATAGGTGTTTCTATTGCTGCTGTGCCCCAATTTTGGCTGTTTCTCCCTCCATCTGGGTGTTCCCACATTTGCCCAGACCCACCCCCACTCCACACGACCCCAGCTGCACCATCCATCCATCCATACCTGAAGGATCTCCCAATTAAGGTTGCGTCTTACTCCAAGATGTCCACCATGCCACCCCCCAATCCAAGCTGCATGCCAGTATGCCCAACGGTATCCATCACACCCTACCCCAACCCGCACAGCACAGTCCATCTCGACTCAAAGCCTTCAGGTTCTCAATCTAGGGAGACCACAGCTGGTGAAACCAGCAAATCACTTTGGACTTAAACATCGAAGATGAACTCATCTGAGTTTAAGGTATGTATGACTTGTGCCACATCGGTGGACACTGGTCGCAGGCGCAGTAACCCAGGCCACCCATCCATACTCTATAGTGTAGCAATGGTCTAGCAGCTTGCATAGCTGTTCACAGCGACACCTGACATGCCTAGACACCTCTGCCATTGGCATGCAGTGACGGCCTGCAAGGAATGTTGGTCTTACTGGGCAGTCTTTGGCATGGGCGCACTATCCTGAGCCACCAAGAGTGTCCACCCACGTGCCTAGCCTCCGGGCTGCTTGCTGGAGCCTAGCCAGACCACCTCGTCCTAAACTGATGAATATGCATGCACACATCTTACACACATGGACCTCGGTCCCGGGGGGGGGGCGATCCAACCACGTGGGGCATTGAGGCCATATGAATGGGGGCGCTATGACAAATGCAATACAATGAGACCAAGAGATACATTTGTCTCCAATTATCTGGACTGACTGTACTAAACTCATAACCCTAGCACTTATGTACCAATACAACGGCTGAGCTTGATCTTTATCCCTCCAGATATGCACTACACTATCACTCCAGGAGACTCCCTTTGCAGATCTTACTCATCTGGACATTTTGGAGTGGAACTTCATACCGAGTGCCTGATGGCACTCAAATCTTTGCTTATCCTACCTAATGGGGAATGTATCGAGCAAAACTACCTACCGATTGTAAGGCAGAATTGCATGCAGTACCCTCTGGGACCACCACATACAATAAGGACTACATGTGTAAGCAAAACCAACCTTTGGTATAAGTCTGTACTACAGTTTGTGGTAGCGAGCTGAGCAGCCAGGCTTATCTCAAGAGGGAATGTAAGTAGTAAATTAAGTTACACAGAGGTCTTACAATCGCAGTGGTTCAAGTAGATATTTACACTCAAGGTTTCTTGGTGAAACACTTAATTTTTAGTCATTTAGAAATCCTTCACTAGAAGGAGGCAACTTAATATTATACACAAATACACTTCAACACAAAACCAATAAGTTTTTAGAGTCCCCTGAAATAGGAGCAACATGGCATTTCAGTCACTTAAATAGGAGTATAAAGCCACAAGTTAATAGAGTAGATCACAAATACTTTCTTAGGTAGTGCAAATAGTTTTAGTTCACTAGAGGACTCGATTCAGTTAAATAGGCATAGGCTAAAGTCGATGGGCTAGTGTCTTGGATAGGAAAGAGCAGTTCTTGTAGTAAACGGTAAAGTCTTTGCCAAAGTTCTCAGAAGTAGTTTGTACGAAAAAGAATCATATGTTGGGTCACAAGCTGATTAGACCTGCAAGTTGGGAAAGCTCCACAAACTTTCACAGCGAAACATAAGTTCTCAGTCGGGTTTCCACAGTACTTTAATATGAAGAAAAAATGCAGCTGAAGACGTTGGTTCCTGGCTGTTCCTGCAGAGCTCACTGTTCCTGAGCCTCAGTCGTGGGGACGAGAGGGAGGATGTCAGGAGCGGTGAGGGGAGACTTCCTTCAGTTCCATTAGCTGTAATTCAAGCACACAAGCTGGTGTCCTTCTCCCTGGTTAATCCTAACCAGCTTCGAGAATGGTTTCCAGGTGGCTTATTGGTCCCACCAACTCGAAGGAAGAAGTTGTCCTTGAAGGGGCTTCTCTGTCGAGATAAACTTGGCAATTCGGACCTGCAGCAGGGCTTCACCGGGCAAACTAACGGTCCAGGAGTAGCGGCAGCCGTCCTCTTCAGCTCGTTTTTGGTTCTTTTGTTCCAGTGTTCGACTTTGCCTTCCAAGTCCAGAGACCCGCCTTTAAAACTGTTTCTCCCTTTCATTCCAGCCTAGCTGCCACTCGCACCACAGGTTGGCTGTCCTTGCGACAGTCAGCCAGCCAATCACACCAGAGTGCATTTGTGTCTCCTAGAAGACGAAGCACAGGGAGTTTTGGGCACCTCCCTCACTTCCTGCCCACCCTAGACATTCAGACGCCAGGGGCGGTCTTCAGTCCTGAAGCCCACCAAAGGCATACGAACAAAGGGACCAAACCTAGTTTGGCGCGCAGAGAGAAACACTAGGACCTTATGGCAAAAAAAGACCGGGACCTGTTTAAACAAAGGGGCTTAAGGCGCCATCTTGAAAAACATGACTCCCGCGATTTTTTGCTACCGGTGTTCGTGGTCAGGAAAAACCATGGCAGTTCATTGTAAAACCACTGCCACCAGCCATTTGGATAGGAAAGGGTAGCATTTAACTGCTACATGAACCCCTCCAGCACTCTGTTGGAAGATAGGGTGTGCTGAGTCTATGAATTAAAAGACTAAAGTCAATTTAACCTTACATTCGCTGGGAAACAGTAGTTTATCCCAGAGAAGGTGTTACTGCACTGAAGGTGCTGTGTAAAACACATGAAAAGATGATGCCTATGGAGTTATCTAAAACGCCATAATCGAAGAAAACGAGAATAAAACGCACATCAAAATACATGATGGGAAGAAAGGCTCACGCTCTGGGGGGTCTCTAAGGTGAAAGGAATTGGCACATTTATGAGAATTCTCCCTACACCGACAGAGGGGTTTCTCCAGCGCCTATATTGTAGATATGATTTGGGCCAGGTCTGGCTATCATCCAACAGACTATGCTAATGGACAATTGCAGATCCAACAAGACTGTGGACCTAGCCTAGTAGCCGAAGGGAAATCATATCCCCTTGAGGCACTGCAAACTAGTCTGGAACAGAGTCCACATCAAATCCACACAAACAAAACAATATGCTAACTCCCTCTGCACCAACAAACGATAAAATGCAGCTATACCCTTCAATTAATTTGGTCCAGCTGCACACATACCTGCACACCTCCATGATCACCAACAACCTTTAGAGCGCGGCTATACCTCAAAAACCGGCCTAGCTGCACACAATCCCATTCACAAACTCTACCGCCAGTATGCAGCTAGTGAAGTCCAACTGGCCTTTTTGCACACATTCAACTGATCTCAAACCACCACGCCTAGCACTAGAATGCAACTCCACACCACTTCATCCGCCGTGGCTGCACACATACAGAGCGCACCCAAGCACTTTACTACACTACTCTCTCCACTGACCTGGACAGAACATTAACACACTGAATTAAATCTGGAAACCCAGGGTGCTAAGAGCAATGAGCAAGGAAATCTCCTACCTCGTTGCATATCCCTTGCAACCCCCAAATCCTACCATCCACCCCTGCCCAGAACTGCACACATACCTCTTTCAACTCTGATACCAGGACCACTCTCTGGCATTCCAAGAGACATCCCTTTCCTGCCCCCCACATCCTCGCACCCACCACTTTTAGTCTATGCCCTATTCCAACCCCCTCCTGCACCCCCCCCCACCAGCATGACCAGACAAGGCTTCACTTACTCCCCTTTGCTCTCATATCTCCCTCAATACAATGCCCCACCCTTGAACTCATTGAAACTCTTAAGCCTCCTCTTCACCAGTGATTAACCGCTCATCCCTGTGGCCACCCCTCCAGACCTCCGTTGACTACATTTTTCTCATCCCTCAACATGGCACGTCTCGCCCTTTCCGGAACCATTGTTTCAACCCCTTCTTTGCTGAACCTTCCACTCTGCACACGCCCACTGGCTCACAAATTGTAGGTAGGAACTGCCCTCTTCATCCAGCCCCTATGGCCTAAATCAGTCCTACAACCACACCTTTCCTACTCCCTCTACCACACAAGCCAACATTTATCAAATCCCTTTTTGAACACTGCCAAGATTCCACCCCTTTGCCCCACCAGCACCGATCCCCACCCTCACACTGAACTCCAGGCCACCCACCGCTAGCTCCCATCACCCAACCACATAATACCCCATCGCCCACTCGCGACACCCACTTTCGCTTCCGAGCTGATTCCACCTCCCCCACCCAAACCTCAACATTGTTCACTGCTCCCTCTTCCCAGCCTCTGCACACCACCCCTGGTGCCCCCAAACACAAGCAACCTCCAACCAGCCAACCCAAACCCGCCAAACCCTGGACTCTGAGAAGCATCAACCCCATCCCACCGCACTCTCCTGCCTTCTAATCCATGCCGCTCTGTGGCAAGGAACAGACATAGCATCTTTGATCTCCTCCGAAAACCCTGATCTCCATTAAAACATGGTTCTCGGATGACTTCAAACCACTTGTACACAAAGCTTTCCCCAATACTCACTCCTGTCCTACAACAGCCGTCTAAACGAGGCACAGTAGCCTTCCTACACACACCACCCTCACACTTGGAAACGCAGCCTTGCACAGCTAACTGTATCCCTACTAGTAAAACTCTCCTCCTCTCCCACAGCTCCCTACTTATGCACAGATACAACCGAGCCTTTGCAAACACCCTATGCGACTCGCTAGTAGCCAAAATGGTCACCCACCCAGATTCACTGTACTGGAGATTTCAACATCTGGTTGACGCCCCTAACAATCCAATGACTGAAACCTTGCTTAAGTCCTGCCGGTCACACACTTGAGTGTATATGTATGTATGTATGTATGTATGTATGTATGTGTCACATGCTGTGCATAGGCCGACATCTAATGGAAGCTGCAAAGTATTAGTTTGTTTTTTCGAAACTCGAAAATGGGCGTCAACACAGGTCGTGCCAGCAATACTATCCCTAGTGTGACGTCCACTGTACCCATGATCCCTCACACGTCTAGTACCCTCAGATTGTTTTTTTCCGCCATACTGGTCGGAAGCATTCCACGGAGTTCCCTTGCTATAGCCATACTTTTGCTAAAATATTGTGTTATTTCCCCATTTCTCCACCCCAACATCGAGTCACCGAGCATCCACTCGATGCCGGCACAGAGAAGGAATCGACCGTCGTGAGCTGCACGACGGATTTGGGCCTCGGAAGGCCTCTGGCCTCGGCCCTGCAAGTAGGGAGAGTGGGGGGTGGACATACTCTACACTCTTTTGGTATATAGGTACATTCTTATATATTCCTACCCTTTTTAGCCTGCTGCCACAAGGTGCGTATGGAGGGTACCCCTTTACAATTTTGCCCCAAGTTCAACTGCAAGTACCCTTGGGTTGACAGGTACGCCACGTGCAATCTCTGCTTACCGAGGGACCACCCGAGGCTAACTGCAGAGCGTGTAGTAGGTTCAAACCGAAAACGCTCAAGGACTGTTCGATCAAGCGTTGGGCCCACCACGGCAGGCGTCAAGAGGCCATGGCAGCGGAGGGCGCCTTCAGCGATGGCAGCGACGCCATGCTTTCCGACGGCGAGGGCAAGGTGGCGTCAATTGACAGCCAAGTGCAAGTCCCCGAAAGGGCGTCCGGCAGGGTGGCTATGGGGAAGACCCCCGGCGACACAAGCGCTACCCACAGCACTTCCACAAAACACATGAAGTCCAACCGAGACTTGACGCGCACGCCGAGTACTCAGAAGGAGGCACATACAGAACGGTCCGAATCGGTGTCCTCTGGGCGTTCTCGATCTAGATCGCCGCATGACTCCAGGCAACCATCCACTGTTGCCAGAAGTGACTCTCTCCCCAAGGTAACGGAGGTTCGATTGTCAGAAGACGAAACCGACCTCTATCCTCAGTCCGCACTCCAGGAGTCGGCTTCAACAGGCCGTGCAACGGCTACTCCCGAGTCCCAACCTCCACTATCCAGAGATGGGGACACTACCCCCGAACCTTGGCGCAAGGCGTCGATCGACTCCGGAGGGGCGAAAAAACAGGGTTAACACTCTTCCACACACTGGGAAGGGGAAAAACAAAGGAAGCAGTTTCAGCCTACTTCCACACCTCAAACTTTCTACCCCACAAACAGATGGACAAGTCTCGGTCTTCTGTTATCCCAAAGACCCCTGTTCAAACCAGTAGGTCTAGATAAGACCGGGGAAGGCCTTCAAGAAAGAATCATTCCCAGTTCAAACAAGTGGTCTACTGATGACATAGACAGTCATGTCAAGGATGTCATCATTGGCAGATTTCTACGCCAAAAACCCTGAACACTTTCTCTCCTTTAACTCCGACGGGTCAACTCCCTCAGACTCTAAGGATCCTATAGCCCCAAGTAAGAAGTCCCGCGTTGAAGCTCCTACTTCAGACCCCTTCAGTATACAGCCCTATTCTCAATATCGGGGAGATCATCCCTTTATGAGGATCCAGATTTGGGCATGTTGGAAGAACAATCTGGGACAGGCTACTATGGGGATGACAAGGACCAAGAGGACGACAACCCAGAAACCTACAGGCTAGATTCCCCGGTAGATAAAGAACCCCCGGTTACCGACTCCCCTGTCGATAACCAGCCTCTTTTGAATGAAGTGCTGTCCAGAGCGGCAGAACACTTCCACATTGACACCCAGGGTGCTCAGGAAGAGAGGGATTTTGCCGAGGAGTTAGTGGGAGAAAGGAGGCCTGTTGCCCAGGCTATCCCTATCCTTAAGCCTATACAAAGGAGGATAGACCCTTCCCTTGTTAATCCCTATCTCACTATGGCGGTAAACCCCAGAGTGCTTTTCACGTTAGCCCAAACAGACCCACTGTACATAAGAGGGCATCTGAAACCCCACTCCCTGGTAGTTACTAAATCCCGTAAGAGGGCGGGAACACCCTTGTCCTTGTCAGAAGCTCCTCCCGACAAGGAGAGCAAGAAGATTTATGGCTTGGGCAGGAAAGTAGCCTCCACTTCCGCCTACCAGGCAAGGATTGCCAACTCCACCACCCTGCTGGCGAGTTACAACTGCCACCAGTGGGAAGAAGTCGCGGCACTCATAGATTCCGCCCCAGAACCCTTAAAAAGCCAATTGGCACGAGTTTCGGCGGAAGGAAGAGCTGTGTCCGGTTGCATATTAAAAGCAACCTTTGATGCCGCAATTAACGCCGGCAGATTGATAGCAGAAGGTACTTTTATCAAAAGGCATGCTTGATTGCGACAGTCTGGGTTCAAAGCCGAAACCCAGGCTTCATTGATAGACAAACCGGTGGAGCTGGATCTATTGTTTGGAAAAGCGGTCGAGGACGCGCTGAAAAATGCCAAGGACGAGTATGAGACACTCAAATCCCTAGGCCAACTAACCAATAAACCCCCTAACCAGAGAGGGAATGGCAATTTTCGTCACCCACGCGGACAAAATTCCCAGAGAGGGTCTAACTATTCCCAGGGGCAGGGTACACAATGGAACAGCCAGCAGCCTACCTAGGGTTATGGCAGGGGTAATAAGAGAGGACGTGGTAAGGGTAGAGGCAGCCCCAGTAGAGGAAGCGGCACGCCTCCACCAAAACAATGAAGTTCCGTTCAGGGTCCCTTCGCACACATCCCCAGTAGGGGGACGCATTTCCAACTTCACCCAAGCTTGGGAAGGGATCACTTCAGACAGATCTGTCCGCAGGATACTGCATAGAACTGTTGGAGCGTCCCCAAAACCACCCTCAATGACAAAATACATTCTTTGGACCATCAGAAGATCCTCCTCGAGGAGATTGCCATTCTTCTACAAAAGGATGCAATAGAACTCGTCCCGGGACACCAGGTAAACAAGGGTATTTATTCAACTTACTTCCTTGATCCAAAAAAAAGAATGCGCCCAGTATTAGACTTACGGCCAAGTATGTCAAGCCCCAAAAATTTCACATGACTACTTTCCAGGAGGTAATCCACCCTCCTAAAAAAAGGATGACATGGCAAAATTGGACATGAAAGATGCCCATTTTCATATTTCCATGTTCCCAGCGCACAGAAAGCACTTGCGCTTCAAGGTGGACAGTCAGCACTACCAGTTCAAGGTACTGCCCTTCGGGATAGCCTCGGCTCCAAGGGTATTCACCAAGGTACTGGCGGTGGCGGCAGCACACCTACGCAGGGAGGCAATCCCGGTGTACCTTTACATGGACGACTGGCTCATCACGGGGGAGACCCCAGTAATTTGCAGAACAAACATTCAAAGGACGATCAACCTCTTAGAATTAGGCTTCTCAATAAACGAGAAGAAGTCCACTCTGGTGCCAAGCACCTCAAAACAGTTCCTAGGAGCGATCCTAGACATGCAAGAGGGGTTGACCTTTCCATCAGGGGAAAGAATTCGGAATATACTGCTGCAAATTCCGCAATATCAGGCCGGTCGCCAGATAACGGTACGCAAAGCAATGCGTTTGCTAGGCATGATGGCGTCATGTATTTACCTGGTCCTCCACGCGCGCCTGCGCCCCATGCAGGAATGGTTGGTGAAACAGTGGTCTCAGGCAAGTGGTCAGTGGGACAATCTAGTGGTCGTTTCACCAACACTGGTACAAAGCCTTCACTGGTGGACAAGAGAATCTGTCCAAGGGGAAACCCTTTTACGATCCCGAGATACAGGCGGTAGTCCCAACCGATGCTTGCCTGACAGGGTGGGGAGCTCACCACCTCCACCACACAGCTCATGGTCTCTGGTCTCACTCGGTGGCCAAGAATCACATCAACCTGCTAGAGCTTCTGGCAGTATTCAGAGCGCTTCAAGCGTTCGAGCCCTACCTGCTGAATCTGTCAGTACAGATCCAGACGGACAGCACTACAGCCATGTTTTACCTAAACAAGCAGGGAGGGACTCGTTCGCCAAATCGGTCCAAGCTTGCCCAGAAAATGTGGAAATGGGCACTCAGACGGAAGATCTTCCTGTCATCTCAACATGTTCCAGGGATCTCAATTCTCTGGTGGATGCTTTGAGCAGAGATCCCCTCCCAGAGGAACACGAATGGTGTCTACACAGAGGAATCGTAGATCTCTTCTCTCAGTGGGGTTTCCCCACTATAGACCTATTCGCCCCACAAGCAAACACAATGCCCAGGATTTGCATCCAGGTTCCCCCAGCCAGACTCCCAGGGGATCGCCCTGTGGATGAACTGCTCAGGGATGTTTGTGTACGCTTTTCCACCAACACCTCATCAGGAAGGTGGTCAACAAGATGAACAGTCAATGGCGCTCGTCCTAGTTGCTCCCATGTGGGCGAGACAGCTGTGGTTCCCACACCTATGCAGACTAGCGGTGTGTGAACCCATCAAACTCCCCGGCTGGTACAACCTACTGTCCAGCACCAAGGTCAAACCGTGCATCCTCAACCCAACTCAATGAACCTAGCAGCATGGCTCCTGAGGTCATGGAGTTCGGGCATCTCAAATTATATCGGAGGTGTATGGACCTCCTAAAGGAATCTAGGAAGCCAAACACGAGGCCCTCCTACTTTGACAAATGGAAACGATTCGTTATCTGGTGCCAGAATAAGCAAGTCAACCCAGTTGATTGCACTCCTTCCACAATTGTCACATACATGCCCCACCTGCTGGATGCAGGACTGGTATCAAACTCACTGAAGGTACACTTGGCAGCGCTGTCAGCATACACCACAAACCATAACAAGGTGTTGTGGTGGAAGATACCAGTGGATAAAACTTTCATGGAAGGAGTAAAGAGACTTCACCCTCCTATTTCAAACCCACGACCAGGATGGGACTGTAACGTGGTGCTATCTAAACTCATGGGCCCCCCATTCGAACACATGCACGAAAGCAGTCTCAAACACCTGACTTATAAGACAGCCTTCTTAGTAGCAATAACATCTAGAAGGGTCAGTGAAATTCAGGCTCTGTCAGTGCAGGATCCATTCTTTACAGTTCATGAAGATAAACTGGTTTTACGTACACACCCTAGGTTCTCACCTAAGTTTATTTCTAAATTCCACGTGAACCAGTCCATTGAGCTTCTGGCTTTCTTCCAAGACCCACAAAGCTCGGCTGAGATGAACCTACACACCCTAGATGTGCATAGGGTGGTCCTCTACTATGTAAACAAGACCAGACCGCTAAGGAAAACAGATCAGCTGTTTGTCTCTGTAGCTACAGGCAGAGAGGAAGATCGCGTCTCTAAAGGTGCCATCTCTAAGTGGATTGTCAACTGTATCCAGCTGTGTTACTCTTTCTGAAAAAACTCTGCCTTTCACGCCAAGAGCCCACTCTACTAGAGGCATTGGGGCCACTCCGGCTTTCACTGCAAATGTACCCCTTGACACCATTTGCAAAGCAGCTACTTGGAGCTCTAATCACACTTTTACTCAGCACTACTGCATTGACGCCCATTCCAAGACAGATACTCAAGTGGGACAAGCGGTTTTAAGACATTTGCTCATGACCCTTCTCACATCCCACCTCCTAACACTGCTCGCTAATCTATGTACAGCATGTGATCTAAGCAGATTCAACAAGCCTCAGAAGAGATACATTACTCACCGTAATCGTATTTCTGATGCTTGTATCTGCTTAGATTCACATGCGACCCACCCTTCCTCCCCTCTGAGAGAAGGCGCATGGATGCTTGTAGTCTTATCTGCTTGGATTAACTGTACTCGCGCTACTCCTCATACTACCTCATGTCAGAAAAAATACAATCTGAGGGTACTAGACGCGTGAGGGATCATGGGTACAGTGGACGTCACACTAGGGATAGTTTTACTGCCACGCCCTGTGTTGACGCCCATTTTCGAGTTTCGGAAAAACAAACTAATACTCAGCAGCTTCCACTAGATGTCGGCCTATGCACAGCATGTGAATCTAAGCAGATACAAGCATCAGAAATATATATATATATTTCTGAGGCTTGTGGAATCTGCTTAGATCACATGCTGCATAGGCCGACATCTAGTGGAAGCTGCTGAGTATTAGTTTGTTTTTCCGAAACTCGAAAATGGGCGTCGACACAGGGCGTGCCAGTAATACTAGCCCTAGTGTGACGTCCAATGTACCCAAGATCCCTCACGCGTCTAGGATCCTCAGATTGTTTTTTTCCGCCATACTGGTCGGAAGCATTTTGCGGAGTCCCCTGGCCTTAGGCATACTTTTGCTAGAATTTAAAATAATAATCTATTGACATCCTTTCCCACCCCAACGTCTAACTTCGACACTCGACGCCGGCTGGAGAAGAAATCGACCGTCGGCTGCTGCACAACGGATTTGGGCCTCGGAAGGCCGCTGGCCTCGGCTCGGGCCTGGTAGGCCGCTGGCCTCGGCCCTGCAAGTAGGGTGAGTGGGGGGTGGTACATACTCTATACTCTTGGTATATAGGTACACCTTATATATTTCCTACACTTAACAGCCCGCTGCCTCAAGGTGCGTATGGAGGGTACCCCTTTTCAATTCTGCCCCAAGTGCAATCGCAAATACCTTTGGGTCGACAGGCACGCCATGTGCAATCTCTGCTTGCCGAGGGACCACCCCGAAGCTAACTGCAGAGCGTGTAGTAGGTTTAAACCTAAGACACTTGAGGACCATTCGACGAAGCGTTGGGCCCACCACGCCAGGCAGGCGGCCATGGCAACAGAGGGCGCCTTCAGCGATGGCAGCGACGCCGTACTTTCGGTTGGCGAGGGCATTACGGTGTCGAAAGACAGCTGAGCGCAGGTCCCCGACCTCGGAAGGTCATCCGGCAGGGCGGCTATGGGGAAGACCCCCGGCGACACAAGCGCTTCACATACTACACACACTAAACCCACTAAGTCCAACCGAGACTCGACGACGTCGAGTTCTCGGAAAGAGGCATAGACAGAACGGTCCGATTTGGTGTCCTCTGGGCGCTCTCGATCAAGATCGCCGCATGACTCCAGGCAATCATCCACTCTTGCCAAGAGTGCCTCGCTCCCTAGGCTAACAGAAGTTCGATCGTCGGAAGACAAAGACAACTTCCACCCCCAGGCCGCGCTCCAGGAGTCGGAGCCCGCAATTAAAGCCAGCGAGGCCCCAAGTTCGAAGGACAGGGACACCTCTCCCGATCCTAGACGCCAGGCGTCGAAACTCCGGAGCCACTAAGGGACAGGGAAAACATTTTTCTACGCACGGGGAGGGGGGAAAACAGCAGAAGAAACTACCTGTACATTCTTCCACACCTGTGAAACACTCCACCCCCCCCCCCGCCCCCTAAACAGACAGACAAACCCAGGTCTGCTGATAGGTCCACAACCAGCAAAGCTACTCAAGATAAATCCCATAGACTTGCTGAGAGAGTCATTCCCAGTTCCAAAAAATGGTCCAGTGAAGACATAGATAGGGTCATGTCAAGAATGTCTTCTTTGGCTGATTTTTATGATAGAAATCCAGAACATTTCCTCTTGTATGATCCACAAGGGGCCACACCCTCAGGCTCTACTGATCCTATCCGCCGAGTAAGAAGGCCCGGTTTGAAACTCCAATGAGGTCCGAACCCTTCGAGGTACAACCTTACGCAAGACCATACTCACGGTATCAAGGAGAGGATTCCTTTTGTGAAGACCATGATTTTGGGTTGATAGAAGAGCAAACCGGGACGGCCTACTATGGGGATGATGAGGACCAGGAGGAAGAAGAGGATGACCCGGAAACATACAGAGTAGATTCCCTGCTAGCGAACGAAGCCCCGGTTACCGACTCCCCGGTCGATAACCAACCCCTTCTAAATGAGGTTCTCGCTCGCGCAGCAGAACATTTCCACATTGACACCCACAGTGTACAGGAGGAAAGGGACTTCGCAGAAGAGTTAGTGGGAGAAAGGAGGCCTGTTTCCCAGACCATCCCTATCCTTAAATTCATTCAGCAGAGAATAGATCCGTCCCTGGTGAACCCAAACCTCACCAGAGCAGTCAATCCCAGGGTTGAAAAACTTTTCAGGGCAGCTCAGTCTGACCCTCTCTATATAAGAGGACATCTGAAGCCAGACTCCCTAGTTGTCACCAACACTCGTAAGAGGGCTGGGACACCCTTGTCTTCGTCAGAAGCTCCTCCCGACAAGGAGAGCAAAAAACTATACGGTTTCGGCAGGAAGGTAGCCTCAACGTCCGCCTATCAAGCAAGGATTGCTAACTCCACCACCCTGTTGGCCAGCTACAACTGCCATCAGTGGGAAGAAGTCGCGGCTCTCATAGCCTCTGCTCCTGAACCGTTAAAGGGCCAATTAGCTCGGATTTCCGCAGAGGGTAGAGCCGTGTCTGGTTGCATTTTGAAAGCAACCTTCGACGCCGCGGACAACGCAGGCAGATTGCTAGCAGAAGGTACTGTTATCAAGAGACATGCGTGGTTACGGCAGTCTGGTTTTAGGGCAGAAACACAGGCATCATTGTTAGACAAACCGGTGGAAGCCGATCTGTTTGGTAAGGCGGTCGAAGACGCACTGAAAAATGCCAAGGACGAATACGAGACACTCAAATCCCTTGGTCAGTTAACCAATAAACCGCCTAACCAGAGAGGGAATAGTAATTTTCGTCGCCCACGCGGCCAAAATTCCCAGAGAGGATCTAACTATTCCCAGGGGCAGGGTACACAGTGGAACAACCAACAGTCTACCCAGGGTTACTGCAGAGGTAATAGGAGAGGTTGTGGTAAAGGCAGAGGCAGCCCTAGCAAGGGAGGCGGCACGCCTCCACCAAAGCAGTGACGCTCAGTTCAGGGTCCCTTCTCACGCAACCCCAGTAGGGGGACGCATTTCAAACTTCACCCAGGCTTAGGAAGGGATCACATCAGACAGATGGGTGCTGTCAACAGTATCGACGGGATATTGTATAGAGCTACTGCAGCGTCCCCGGAACCATCCTCCACGACAAAGAGTACACTCCTTAGAACATCAGAAGATTCTCCTCGAGGAGATTGCCATTCTTCTACAAAAGGATGCAATAGAACTCGTCCCGGGACACCAGGTAAACAAGGGTATTTATTCAACTTACTTCCTTGTGCCAAAGAAAGACTTGACAATGCGCCCAGTATTGGACTTACGGCCTGCCAACAAGTATGTCAAGCCCCAAACATTTCGTATGACCACGCTACAAGAGGTAATCCCCCCCCCCCCCTCCTAAAAAAGGGGATTACATGGCAACCTTGGATATGAAAGATGCTTATTTTCATATTTCCATGTTCCCAGCGCACAGAGTACTTGCGCTTCAAGGTAGACAGTCGGCACTACCAATTCAAGGTACTGCCCTTCGGGATAGCTTCAGCACCAAGGGTATTCACCAAGGTACTGGCGGTGGCGGCTGCACACCTACGCAGGGAGGCAATCCCAGTGTACCCTTATCTGGACGACTGGCTCATAACGGGGGAAACCCCAGGAATTTGCAGGACAAACATTCAAAGGACTATCGACCTCCTCCACGAGTTAGGCTTCTCAATCAACGAGAAGAAGTCAAGCCTGGTGCCAAGCACCTCAAAACAATTCCTAGGAGCAATCCTGGATACCCAGGAGGGGTTGACCTTTCCTTCAGAAGAAAGAATTCGGAATATACTACTGCAAATTCCGCATTATCAGTCCGGTCAACAAATAACGGTACGCAAAGCAATGCGTTTACTGGGCATGAAGGTTTCATGCATTTACCTGGTCCCCCACGCGCGCCTGCGTCCCATGCAGGAATGGTTGGCGAAACAGTGGTCTCAGGCAAGTGGTCAGTGGGGCGATTTAGTGGTCGTTTCGCCAACACTGGTACAAAGCCTTCACTGGTGGACAAGAGAAAATATCGCACAGGGGAAACCCTTTTACGATCCCGAAGTACAGGCTGTAGTCGCTACAGATGCATGTCTGACGGGGTGGGGAGCTCACCATCTCCACCACACAGCTCAGGGTCTCTGGTCTCACTCATTGGCCAAGAACCACATCAACCTGCTAGAGCTTCTGGCAGTATTCAGAGCGCTTCAGGCGTTCGAGCCCCACCTACTAAACCTGTCAGTGCAAATCCGGACGGACAGCACTACAGCCATGTTCTACCTGAACAAGCAAGGAGGGACTCGCTCGCCAAATCTGTCCAAGCTTGCCCAAAAAAATCTGGATATGGGCACTCAGACGGAACATCTTCCTGTCATCACAACATGTTCCAGGGGAGCTCAATTCCCTAGCGGATGCTCTGAGCAGAGACTCCCTCCCAGAGGAACACGAATGGGTTCTTCACAGAGGGGTCGTAGAAGATCTCTTCTCTCAGTGGGGTTTCCCCACTATAGACTTATTCGCCACAAGCGAAAACAGACAATGCCCAGGATTTGCATCCAGGTTCCCCCAACCAGACTCCCAGGGGAACGCCCTGTGGATGAACTGGTCAGGGATGTTTGCGTACGCTTTTCCACCAACTCCTCATCAGCAAAGTGGTAAACAAGATGAACAGGGAGTCGATGACGCTCGTCCTAGTTGCTCCCATGTGGGCAAGACAACCGTGGTTCCCACACCTACGCAGGATGGCGGTGTGCGAGCCCATCAAACTTCCAGCCTGGTACAACCTACTGTCCCAGCACCAAGGTCCAACAGTGCACCAGCAACCCAACTCAATGAACCTGGCAGCATGGCTCCTGAGGTCATAGAGTTTGGACACCTCAATTTACCACAGAGGTGTATGGACATCCTAAAGGAATCTAGGAAACCAAACACAAGGCACTGTTACTTTGACAAGTGGAAGAGGTTCGTTATCTGGTGCCAGAGTAGACAAATCAACCCAGTTGATTGCACTCCTTCCACTATTGTTACATACATGCTCCACCTGCTAGATGCAGTATTGGTTTTTAACTCACTGAAAGTACACCTGGCAGCCCTCTCGGCTTACACCACTTCCCATAGCAAGGTTTCGTGGTGGAAAGTACCAGTAGTTAAAGCCTTCATGGAAGGAGTAAAGAGACTTCACCCTCCTATTTCAAACCCACCACCAGGGTGGGACCTTAATGTGGTGCTAGCCAAGCTCATGGGCCCCCCTTTCGAACCCATGTGAATCTAAGCAGATACAAGCATCAGAAATACGATTACGGTGAGTAATGTATCCCATATTTCTGAGGCTTGTGGAATCTGCTTAGATCACATGCTGTGCATAGGCCGACATCTAGTGGAAGCTGCGGAGTATTACAGTTTGTTTTTCGAAAGTCGAAAATGGGCGTCGACACAGGCGTGCCAGTAATACTATCCCTAGTGTGACGTCCACTGTACCCAAGATCCCTCACGCGTGTAGGATCCTCAGATTGTTTTTTTCCGCCATACTGGTCGGAAGCATCTTGCGGAGTTCCCTGGCCTTAGCCATACTTTTGCTGTTATTATAATTATAATTCTTATTCATTCCCTTCCCCACCCCAACGTCGACCCTCAACCTCGACGACGGCTGGAGAAGTCATCGACCGTCGACTGCTGCACGACGGATCTGGGCCTCGGAAGGCCGCTGGCCTCGGCCCGGGCCTAGTAGGCCGCTGGCCTCGGCCCTTGCAAGTAGGGAGAGTGGGGGGGTGGTACATACTCTTCACTCTTGATATAGTTACATTTTATATACTCCTACACTTAGCAGCCCGCTGCCTTAAGGTGCGTATGGAGGGTACCCCTTTTCAATTCTGCCCCAAGTGCAATCGCAAATACCCTTTGGTCGACAGGCACGCCACGTGCAATCTCTGCTTGCCGAGGGATCACCCCGAAGCGAACTGCAGAGCGTGTAGTAGGTTTAAACCTAAGACACTTAAGGACCGTTCGACAAAGCGTTGGGCCCACCACGCCAGGCAGGAGGCCATGGCAGCGGAGGGCGCCTTCAGCGATGGCAGCAACGCCGTACTTTCGGACGGCGAGGGCATTATGGCGTCGAAAGACAGCCAACGAGCGCAGGTCCCCGACCTCGGAAGGTCGTCCGGCAGGGCGGCTATGGGGAAGACCCCCGGCGACGCAAGCGCTACACACCTAACACACACTAAACACACTAAGACCAACCGGACCTCGACGACGTCGACTTCCCGGAAAGAGGCACAAAAAGAACGGTCCGACTCGGTGTCCTCTGGGCGCTCTCGATCGAGATCACCTCACGACGCAAGGCAATCATCCACTCTTGCCAAGAGTGCCTCGCTACACACATTAACGGAAGTTCGATCGTCGGGAGACGAAGACGACTTCCACCCCCAGGCCGCGCTCCAAGATACCGAGACCGCGGTTAACACCAGTGAGGCCCCACGCCCGAAGCACACAGATACCTCTCCAGACCCTCGGCGCCAGGCGTCGAAAGTCTCTGGGGCCTCCAAGGGACAGGGAAAACATTTTTCCACGCACGGGGAGGGGGGGGAAACAGCGGAAAGCACAGCCTTCCACCCCTGTAAAGCCATCCTCTCACCCTAGGCAGACAAGCAAACACATGTCTACCCTTGAAAAGTCCCATAAATCACCACCTGCTAAAATAATACCCTGTTCCAGGGAATGGTCCAGTGAAGACATAGACAGGGTTATGTCTAGGATGTCTTCCTTGGCTGATTTTTATGATAAGAACCCAGAACACTTTCTTTCATATAACCCTCAAGGGGCCACACCCTCAGGCTCCTCCGATCCTATCCCGCTAAATAAAAAGCCCCGGTTCGAAAGACCTGAACCCTTCGAGGTTCAGCCTTACTCCACTCCATATTCTACTCCACTCCCCAGTTACCAGGGACAAGTTTTCCCTGAAGAGGACCAGGAGTTTGAAATTATGGAAGAACAAACCGGGACAGATTACTATGCAGAGGATGAGGACCTGGAGGAGGGAGAAGATGAGCAGGAAAATTACAGAGTAGATTCCCCAGTACAAAGCGAAGCCCCAGTTACTGACTCTCCAGTTGATAACCAGCCCCTCCTTAACGAGGTTCTCGCTCGAGCAGCGGAACACTTCCACATCGACACCCACGGTGTACAGGAGGAAAGGGACTTCGCGGAGGAGTTTGTAGGAGAGAGAAGACCGGTCGCTCAGACCATCCCTATCCTTAAATCCATCCAACGAAGAATAGATCCTTCCCTGGTGAATCCGAACCTCACCAGAGCTGTCAACCCCAGAATTGAAAAGATTTTCCGGGCAGCCCAGTCTGACCCTCTGTATATAAGGGGACATCTTAAACCAGATTCCCTAGTGGTTACCAACACTAGAAAAAGGGCTGGCACGCCCTTATCTTCATCAGAAGCTCCTCCCGACAAGGAGAGCAAAAAACTTTACGGGTTTGGCAGGAAGGTAGCCTCAACGTCCGCCTACCAGGCAAGGATTGCGAATTCCACCACCCTGTTGGCTAGTTACAATTGCCATCAATGGGAAGAAGTCGCGGCGCTCATTGCCTCTGCTCCAGAACCGTTAAAGGGCCAGCTGGCTCGGATCTCGGCAGAGGGGAGAACCGTGTCTGGTTGCATTTTAAAAGCAACTTTCGACGCCGCTGACAACGCAGGGAGATTGATAGCAGAAGGTACTGTTATCAAAAGACATGCGTGGTTACGGCAGTCGGGATTCAAGACAGAAACCCAGGCTTCTTTAATAGACAAGCCAGTGGAACCCGACCTATTGTTTGGGAAAGCGGTCGAAGACGCACTTAAAAATGCCAAAGATGAATATGAGACTCTCAAATCCCTTGGCCAGCTTACCAACAAACCCCCTAACCAGAGGGGGAACAGTAATTTTCGTCGCCCACGCGGCCAAAATTCACAAAGAGGCAACTATGCCCAGGGACAGGGTACACAATGGAATAACAACCAGCAGTCTACCCAGAGTTACGGCAGGGGTAACAAGAGAGGTCGTGGAAGAGGCAGAGGCAGCCCCAACAAGGGAGGTGGCACGCCTCCACCAAAACAGTGACGCTCAGTTCAGGGTCCCTTGCCACGCAACCCCAGTAGGGGGGACGCATTTCCACCTTCACCCAGGCTTGGGAAGGGATCACCTCACAGATGGGTGCTGTCAACAGTATCCGCAGGATATTGTATAGAACTACTGCAGCGTCCCCGGAACCATCCTCCACGACAAAGAGTGCACTCCCTAGAGCATCAAAGGATCCTTCTCGAGGAGATCGCCATTCTGCTAGAAAAGGACGCGATAGAACTCGTCCCAGGACACCAGGTAAACAAGGGTATCTATTCAACTTACTTCCTTGTGCCAAAGAAAGATTTGACAATGCGCCCAGTATTGGACTTACGGCCTGCCAACAAGTATGTCAAGCCCCAAAAATTCCGTATGACCATGCTACAAGAGGTAATCCCCCTCCTAAAAAAGGGGGATTACATGGCAACCTTGGATATGAAAGATGCTTATTTTCATATTTCCATGCTCCCAGCGCACAGAAAGTACTTGCGCTTCAAGGTAGACAGTCGCCACTACCAATTCAAGGTACTGCCCTTCGGGATAGCTTCAGCACCAAGGGTATTCACCAAGGTACTGGCGGTGGCGGCTGCACACCTACGCAGGGAAGCAATCCCGGTGTACCCTTATCTGTACGACTGGCTCATAACGGGGGAAACCCCAGGAATTTGCAGGTCAAACATTCAGAGGACTATCGACCTCCTCCACGAATTAGGCTTCTCCATCAACGAGAAAAAGTCAAGTCTGGTGCCAAGCACCTCAAAACAGTTTCTAGGAGCTATCCTAGATACTCAGAAAGGATTGACCTTCCCTTCGGAAGAGAGAATTCGGAATATACTTCTGCAAATTCCGCATTATCAGTCAGGTCAACAGATAACAGTACGCAAAGCTATGCGGTTACTGGGCATGATGGCGTCATGCATTTACCTGGTCCCCCACGCGCGTCTGCGCATGCGTCCCATGCAGGAATGGTTGGCGAAACAGTGGTCTCAGGCAAGTGGTCATTGGGACGATCTAGTGGTCGTTTCGCCAACACTTGTACAGAGCTTACACTGGTGGACAAGAGAGAATCTCGCAAAGGGGAAACCCTTTTACGATCCCGAAGTACAAGCCGTGGTGACTACAGATGCATGCCTGACTGGGTGGGGAGCTCACCATCTCCACCACACAGCTCAGGGTCACTGGTCTCACTCAGTAGCCAAGAACCACATCAATCTGCTAGAGCTTCTGGCAGTATTCCGAGCGCTAAAGGCGTTCGAGCCCCATCTACTGAACTTGTCGGTGCAGATCAGGACGGACAGCACGACAGCCATGTTCTATCTGAACAAGCAAGGGGGGGACTCGTTCGCCAAATCTGTCCAAGCTTGCCCAGAAAATATGGATATGGGCACTCAAACGGAACATCTTCCTGTCATCGCAACATGTTCCAGGGGAGCTCAATTCCCTAGCGGATACTCTAAGCAGAGACTCCCTCCCAGAAGAACACGAATGGGTCCTTCACAGAGACGTAGTAGAAGATCTCTTCTCTCAGTGGGGTTTCCCCACTATAGACCTATTCGCCACAAGCGAAAACAAACAATGCCCAGGATTTGCATCCAGGTTCCCCCAGCCGGACTCCCAAGGGAATGCCCTGTGGATGAACTGGTCAGGGATGTTTGCGTACGCTTTTCCACCAACTCCTCTCATCAGGAAGGTGGTGTACAAGATGAACAAGGAATCGATGACGCTCATCCTAGTTGCTCCCATGTGGGCGAGACAACCATGGTTTCCACACCTACGCAGGATGGCGGTGTGCGAACCCATCAGACTCCCAGCCTGGTACAATCTACTGTCCCAGCAACAGGGTCAAACAGTGCATCAGGAACCCAACTCTATGAACCTAGCAGCATGGCTCCTGAAGTCATAGAGTTTGGACATCTCAAATTACCACAAAGGTGTATGGACATTCTAAAGGAGTCCAGGAAACCAAATACAAGGCACTGTTACTTTGATAAGTGGAAAAGATTCGTTATCTGGTGCCAGAATAAACAAATCAACCCGGTTGATTGCACTCCTTCCAACGTTGTGACATACATGCTCCACCTGCTGGATGCAGGGTTGGTTTTTAACTCGCTGAAAGTACACCTGGCAGCCCTCTCGGCTTACACCACATCCCAGAACAAGGTCTCGTGGTGGAAAGTACCAGTGGTTAAAGCCTTCATGGAAGGAGTAAAGAGACTTCACCCTCCTATTTCGAACCCACCGCCAGGATGGGACCTCAACGTGGTGCTAGCTAAGCTCATGGGACCCCCATTCGAACCCATGCATAAAAGTAGTCTCAAACACCTGACTTATAAAACGGCCTTCTTAGTAGCCATTACCTCCATAAGAAGGGTCAGTGAAATTCAGGCTCTGTCAGTGCAGGATCCTTTCTTTACTATCCACAAGGACAAACTGGTTTTACGCACACACCCTAGGTTCTCACCTAAATTCATATCCAAGTTCCATGTAAACCAGTCCATCGAGCTTCCGGCTTTCTTCCAGAACCCGCAAAGCTCAGCTGAGGTGAAACTACACACCCTAGATGTGCGTAGGGCGGTCCTATACTATGTAAATAAAACCAGACCGCTAAGGAAAACAGATCAACTGTTTGTCTCCGTAGCTACAGGCAGAGAGGGGGATCGCGTCTCTAAGGGCGCTATCTCGAAGTGGATTATCAACTGTATACAGCTGTGTTACTCTCTTTCTGAAAAGACTCTGCCTTTTACGCCAAGGGCCCACTCTACTAGAGGCATTGGTGCCACTCTGGCTTTCATTGCAAATGTTCCCCTCGACACCATTTGCAAAGCGGCTACTTGGAGCTCTATTCACACTTTTACTCAGCATTACTGCATTGACACTCATTCCAAGACAGATACGCAAGTGGGACAAGCGGTTCTAAGACACCTGTTTGCTCATGACCCTTCTCACATCCCACCTCCTTCTTCTGGTACTGCTCGCTAATCTATGCACAGCATGTGATCTAAGCAGATTCCACAAGCCTCAGAAGGGATACATTACTCACCGTAATCGTATTTCTGATGCTTGTATCTGCTTAGATTCACATGCGACCCACCCTTCCTCCCCTCCGAGAGAAGGCGCATGATTGCTTGTGGTCTTACCTTTCTGTCTATCTGCTTGGATTATCTGTACTCGCGCTACTCCTCATGCTTCCTCATGTCAGAAAAAATACAATCTGAGGATCCTACACGCGTGAGGGATCTTGGGTACAGTGGACGTCACACTAGGGATAGTATTACTGGCACGCCTGTGTCGACGCCCATTTTCGACTTTCGAAAAACAAACTGTAATACTCCGCAGCTTCCACTAGATGTCGGCCTATGCACAGCATGTGAATCTAAGCAGATACAAGCATCAGAAATACGATTACGGTGAGTAATGTATCCCATATCACACTACTCGGCTATGCCCTTCTTTCTCTGTACACCCCCACCGCCTCAAGACTTGCACCATTGCTCCCTCAGTTAAAGAGCTGGAACAAGGTAAAGGTAATCCAAGACCTGGCAGAAGCCCTGTTTCACTCCCTCCCCCAGAAGGACATCCACCAATAGACCTTTTCGACTCTTGGCTTCAATGTGCTTCTTCGTCTCCCCTCCTGCTCTGCCCCCCCTCCCACGCCAACTCCCCCAAGTGGTTCACCTCCCACCTCGAGGCGATCAAACCCCAAAACCATGCTCTGGATGGCGACCCACCCCCACAAAACAAATCGGCCCCTGCCCACCATCTCTAACTACAAAATTGAGATCCGCAAGGCCAAAAAAGCCTATTACAATAACAGAATATTTAACTGCCACAACAATAGCAAAAGCCTTCCCAGGATAATCTCTGAATTCCCGAACCCTCCATGCACGGCCACCCCAACACCATCTCAATCGCTGCAATTCCCTCTCTGAACACTTCCACAGGACACCCACCATCGATGCTGAACTGACCAACCCCCCCCCGCTGTCCAAGATCCAACCCATGTGCCCTTATCTCGAGTCTGGAGTTTATCAAGGTGCTGTCTGACAGCTGACATCCGGCTCCTCCGTCCCACCTCACTCCTTAAAATCTTCAACTTGTGCAGGGGAACTAGCCAGGTCCACCCTAAATAACTCGCTCACCTCCAGCATTTTTCCAGAACCCTTCAAAGTCTCACACGTCAAACCATCCGTTGACGCACTACAGACCATCTCCAACACCCGATTCTTGGCAAATCTCAACGACCGTACTGGATACTCCCACCTCAACTCCTTTGTAGAAACCAACCACCTCCTGGACCCCGTGCAATCATGTTTCCATTATCTTCACGGAACAGCATCCACACTAGTTTCCATCTGAGATGACCTTGAAGTCCCTGCAGATGCAGAAGGCTGTGCTGCCATTATTATTCTTGACCTCTCAGCAGCCTTTGACACTAAACCACACCATCCTCCTTGACGGAATACATTCCCCTGGAATCGGACTTTCAACTGGATCGCATTTTTCCTCACAAATGGACACCAAATCACTTCTCCCCCCCCTTTCTCCTCCAGTGCACGCCCAGTGATCCCCAAGGAGCCTACCAATCACCCCTCCTTTTAAACCTGTACATGGCAGCGCTGCCTCTGCGCACCCACTCCCAGAACCTCACATGCTAGAACTATGTCAATGACACAAATCATCCTGAGAATTCCCAAATCAACCTCTGCCCCTCGTGGAAAATGCCCCATTTCCTCAACTGTCTCCCTGGCCACCCTCCCTTGCACTGCACCCCCGCCCCCCACCACCTCCTCCGCCAAAAACCTTGGCTGCACTATGGGACTATGGGCTCTAAACTAACCCTGTCCCATCAAATTAACCATGTGTTGTATTCGGTTATTTATATAGCACACTTTCCCCATTTGTATGGACTCCATACGCTTTGTGATTGAAACGCCCGCAGTGACAGCAGTCAAGGTGGTGGTAGGTTCTAAGAGCTTAGATTAAGAGACGCTTGTGTGCATTTTTCGCCTGCTTAGGACTTAAGTGGCTGGTTAGCCAGCCCAAAGGTCCAGCACGTGGGTGGGCGCTGTTGGGGTTTTGGATAGTGCTATTACTGAAGATTCGATGTGTGCCCAGCTGTACTGAAGTTCTTTCATTGGTAGTCACTGTATGCTAGTGGCAGTTGAGGTACGTCAGGTTTGTGTGGATGGCTGTGCGCTGCTAGACCGGAATGGCACAGCAATAGCTGGGTTCTATGGTGCATGGACGTATGGCAATGCTTGCGGCCTGTGTCAATTTGTGGTGTAAGGTGTACGTACTGTATGCTTTAATGTAGTTCAGCTGGAGCATTTTCTTTGTCCAATGTGGACGGCATGGTCTTTGTTCGTGGTCTCTGGAGCGAAAAGTCTGAGCGGCGAGGGAGTTTATTGCGGTGTGCCTCAGCTAATGCTGCTGGTTTCCCTGCGTGATTTATTGGGTTGGAGTGTTGTCCAAGGGGTCGATAGTCTGTCAAGGTGATTCGCTGTGAATGCTGCCTGCATCTGTGCTGTGATTGGTGTATAGGAATGTTGGGTTCAGCAATGTAGTTTAGAGAGGTTTAGCGGTTCAAAAGGATGTTGGGGGGGGGGGGGGGCGGGAGCTAGGCTTTTAGGGCCTTTCTGAATTTCAGGTGATTTTCAGTATTGCGAATGTGTAGATGCTTTGATGGAAAATTATCTGCCCAGCCTGGAGGAGTTGTGAAGTGGGGTCACTAGGTGATGTGCTCTGTGGGGCCACTAGGTGATCTGTGCGATCAGTCTCCTTGAGGGGGCTGGTAGTGCAGTATTATGTCTTGAAGGAATTCCAGGCCGGTTTTGTGGATGGCGCGGTGGGTGATGCACATGGATGCAAAGGTAGTGCGTCGGCCAATCGGGAGCCACTGGAGGACTTTTAGTGTAGGGCTGATGTGTTCTCTGGGAGGTAGGTTGATGAGAAGGTGCGCGGCTGCGTTTTGGATTCTTTATCGATTCCTTATTTGAAATGCTGTAGCGCCTAGGTAGAGGCAGTTTGCTTTGTCTAGGGGCAGGACAGGATGATGGAATTGATTGCTGAGAAGCAGTGAGGATAGGTGAGGGAAAATATGCCAAAGAATCTATAGATGGAAGAAACGGGTTTTTACATACCGACATGTTGGGTGAGGTAGTGTCTATGTCCAATGTTCATCCAAGGTGTTTTTTACCACGTTTGAAGTTGCTGGTCCTAGGAATTGAGGCCACAGAATCGGTTGGGGTGGAGGGACGGGGGGCTGGGTGGGGGGGGATTAGGGGGTGGGGGTGGAAGTACTGTTTGCCTGCAAACTAAGATTTCAGTTTTCCCACGGTTGAGGATGAGGTGATTGATGCTCAATTTCCGAGAGGCGTGACTGGCTGGAGTCTTGATTTTGGGATTTTAAGGGGCAAGTATGATTGTGTGAGCGGATGATTGCGGGCAGGGGATTTAGGTAGAGCCAGTGGTGTTCTCTTCTGCTTTTAGATATGTGATCAGTTTCTTATTCCGAGGGCAGCCCTGAGGGCTTTGTTCTGAATCAACTGCAGTTTGAGGTTAGTGGCCGAGGTGCCTAGAAATAGTGCATTGCAGTAGTCTAGATAAGATCAAAGCCCTGGCTAGCGTGATGCAATTGGATGGTGTCAGGAATTGGCAGCTGAGTGAGATGAGTTTCAAGGTGTAGGATGTGGAGGATGAATGCACTGATGTGTTTGGTCAGGGTGAGGTTAGTCTAGATATACTCCTAGTGTTTTTACATGTTTGAGTACTGGGATGATGGTGCCGTCTATGTTGATGGTGGCGTAGTCTGGCTGGAGGGTGTTTATTTTGGCTTGTGAGCCCACAATGAGGATTTGTCTTTTCGTCATTGAGACAAAGGCTGTTACGAGCCATCCTGTTTTGGATTATGGAGTAGATTTTGTTTATGTTGGATATGTCTTGTGGGTAGTTCCCTGTGAGTGTGATGAGGATATGGGTGTCATCTGCAAAATTTGTGTAGATGACACCCATACCGTCCAGTGCTGAGAAGAGGAGCTTTGTGGAAGTGTTGTAGAGCGGGGGGAGATGGGCAGGAACCTTGTGACACCTATGGGGACTGGAATAGGGTCTGCCGCTTCTTTGCTTACAGACACTCTGAATGTTCGATCTGCCAGAAAGGATTTTATCCATGTGGTCCACTAGGTTGAATGCTGCAGATCGGTCCAGTAAGAGGAGGATACCGCGCTTTCCTGACTCTCTGGAGTCATTTGGATTTTAAGGTCCAATAGAGCGGTTTCCGTGCTATGGTTGGGGCGGAAACTGGATTGTCTGGTGCCAAGGAGTTGGTTCTGTTCCAAATGTGCTTGGACTTCATTGTAGGCTATTTTATCAAGGATGTTTAATGAGAAAGGGACCGTTGGTCTGTAGTTTGTGGGCACACTGGGTTCAAAGTTAGGTTTTTTTAGCAATTGGATAACCCAGGCTTCCTTAATGCTAGCTGGCACCATATTTTTGTCGAAGGATGCATTTATGAATCTTGTTATGGGTGTCAGTGCATGGGCGCATGATTTGACTACTTTAGCCTGGACGGAGTCTCCCTTACAATTGGAGGCTTTAAGCTTGGTGATGTTGAACACTAGTTCTTGTGAGACTGGTGTGAATTGGAAGGTAGGTTTGATGTTGCCATTAGTGGTAGGAGGGTGAGTGTCGGAGGCATATTTATCAGCTAGGAGTTGTAGCTGTCTCAGTGTGAGTCTGACCGGAGTGGGAGGAATGAAAGGGACACTTAATCTGTCGAATGGTGGAAAAGGAGCCTGGCCGTGCAGGCAGAGGCTTAGCCGGGGGACCCAAGAGATCAAGGTAAGAGGACAGTAGAGCATTGTCAGACCAGGAGAGAAGTGTAGTTGAGGGTTGGAGATGGGGATGTCTGCTGAGATGAGAGCATCTAAGGTGTGTCTGGCTGAGTGTGTCGGACCAGAGGGAAGAATGGTGAGGGATAGTTGGAGGTTGCAGGAGAGTCCAGGTGAATATTGAAGTCTGAGGAGAACCTTGGAGGTGGAGGCCAGAAGAGGTGAGGTCAGACCACTCCAAGAGGGAGATCGCACCTGCAGTCCTGTAGATGGTGGCAAGCGTCAGAGGATTGGAGGCACACTAACCCTACCAATGAGGTATTTGGAGGAAGAGTAGGTCTGATGGGGGAATGATGGCAGCAGGGACCCATTCAGGCAAGATCAGGGCCACTCCGTCTCCAGACCTGTTGGGCCTGGGCTTAGAGAGGATCGTGTAGCCCTCGGGAGTGTCAAAAGTAGGGACAGAGCTGAGGGTGAACAATGTCTCAGTGAGAGCAAGAATGTCAACTTTTTCCAGGAGATGGCTGTCAGAGGAGTGTTTAACAGGTGAGCAATTTGAGTGGTAGCTAGGTGAAGCTGGTTGCCACCTTTTGAAGGTCCAAGGAGGGTTACACAAAATGACCAAGGGACCAAACCTGGTTCGGTGCACAGAGTAAAACCCAAGAAGGACCTCCCAAACAAGAAATAGTGCAAAAAGAATACCAGGGCAGTTTTAACAAAATGGGCACCCATGGGTGCAATACTACAGCTGAGGATTCAGCCTGCTGTAAAAACGCACAATGGATGGAAAATTAAACCACTGCCACCAGCCATTAATTGTAGTGAGGCTAACCTGTATTTTTTATACACGAGAAGGTAGACAAAGGGGATACCAAGTAACCCCCCGCACTCCATGTGTGCTGGGTCTACAAAGAGAAAAAGGTAAGTAGTCCATTTCGCTTTACTACTCTTGGAAAGAGTAGTTTATCCAAGAGAAGGTATTTAAACAGAAATCCAAAGGACTGCTCTGACACTGCACTGAAGGTGCTGTGTCACAATACAAAAAGATGCCTATGGAGTTTGTCAGACTCCAAAACCGAAAGAAACTGAGTCCAAATCGGATACACGAGCGAGTGGGGAAAAAGGTCTCACTCTACAGGATTCAAAAAAGCTGGCGTCTCTAAGATAGAAGGGAATTAGCACAGAAATGATTCTCCCTAACACGTGAGAGCTGTGATCTAGGGCATCATTTCTCCGACCAGCTTCACTTATCTGGGCTACCCTGAGGGCATTCAACCTACAGTGCTTTGAGACCATACCAGTGATGAAAGGTGCTATAGAAGTGCCCATTACATAACCGTGCACCGGATGCCTCGCAGCGTACGGAAATGGAAGAGGGGAACCAGTGTCCCATTTCCATTCCCATGCTGACCCAGGAGGCTGGATCAGAGGCGGTTGTGCAGCAGCTGCTGAAAAATCTGGTGTGGACTGGTGGGGGCAGAAGATGAGTGGCACAGGGGGGAAGCAGCCATTGGCTTGCTTGGAACACAGGCCTGGATCGTGGATTCAGACAGACATCCGAGTAACCTGATTGGTTGGTTCCACCGCCCGGGTGCTAATAAAGAATAGTAATGAACATACAATGTGATGCCATAGGCAATACCTTTACTGAACCATACTTTAAAAACCAAATGCAATGATAAATTAGGACCACATGGCCACTTTTTCTCTGCTCATTTGACAAACTCTCCCCGCCTACCCACCCCATGTGGATTTTATGTATTGTTCAACTGCAGTGCTTATCCCCTTTCTGCTGCCCCAAGCTGTAGTGGGGAGAAGGGTGAGACCAGACCAGGTAAAGGGGGAGCGGGGGGGCGCACAAGGGAAGTGACGGGAGATTGTTCAGATTTTGGTACCTTCAAATCAGCCAACATGCAGGAATGGAGAGGACTGGGGGCAGGGGGGGGGGAATAGTGAAGTCCTTTAGAGTCAGTGCATCGATATTGGAACCTGACAGTGTAAGAATAAGAACATAAAACGGAGGGAGGAGTTTACAGGCTGTGGAGGCAGTAAGAAGCCATGAACTGCAAAGATACCAAAGTATGGATTTCAATCAGTCTGAAATCTTACAACTGGTGCTATGGTGGAGCAAACTGCAGCCCAGAGTAACAGCAAAGTTATTTTTTATTTTCTTTCCTTCACAAGACTAGAGGCTGTTTGTGTGGGTGTGGTGAGAGGGAGTTCTCGTGACTGGCTCCACCAGAGCTGATGGAGCATTTCCTGAGATGCTTGTTCCTTGGAGGTTGACCATACATATTGGGCAGTTCAGGATCTTAAAGTTCTTGTGGAAGGATATCGTCTTCAGAGGGTGGCAACGTATTCTGGAGCTTTGACGTTGAGAATTGTAGATGAGGCGTACAGGTGTATAGGTTTGACATCTCCATCCACTTGCCTTCCAAATCTAACTGCTTGGATATTGGTGAAGTCTGTCAATAGACACACGTCATTAAGAAAGACTAAGTGTTGGCAACGTGGACTTGGGCACATAAATATCTTTCAAGGATTGAGTCTTAAACTGGTGGCAGTAACCTAAACTGGTGGCAGTAACCACCAAGAGATGTTAATGCTCAAACTAAATTTGAGAAGACTCCTCTTGCCAGTAGTGCCCTGGTCTCTGCTTCTTAGCTGCAAATTGGCAGGTACCCAAACATGCAAAAGTAAAGATCACTGCTGGTGAATAATTGCCAACAAGTTGGGGCATGATTTGTTTAGCTTTTACTCCTTACAAAGGACAATATGCCATGGCACCATCCCAACACCATTGCATGTCTGTTATTTTTCTGTCCCGTATCTACCCGGTAAACCTTGAACACTTTGCAAACAATATGGTTTTAGAAAATCGGGACAAACAAAATTCTAACCATCTACAGCCTTTAACCTTGCACCATTGATGTCAGATTTACATAATTGCACATAACATTAGTGTTTTAACTACTGATGAATATTGCAGTAGGGCTTAATCTGTCTATAATGAGCTTATTGCAGCCATAAGTAAAAAGGTGCACATCCTCGGCTTACTGCTGCCATGTAATAAAGGCAAACCGTACTTACCTGTTTAGGATTTACTTCCAACAAATTAGGGGGTATTACCCCAACACCTTATGTGTGAGCAGATATTAAGTCTAATCATTGCTGCACCTAGGAATTATGCAGATAATGTAACCAATACCCAGACACCGCCTCTCCAGCTTCGAGGGGACTTCCATTGTGTTTTAGTAATGTGCAATAAAAGATTCTTGCTGCAACATAGAAAGGATCGTTACTCTGTAGTCATTGCTGCCAAACCCTGTCCACATTTAACCAATTTCTTTGATCCATGCAGGACGTCACCTCCACCAAAGGCAATGAGTTTGAAGATTACTGTTTGAAGCGGGAGTTGCTAATGGGAATTTTTGAAATGGGCTGGGAGAAGCCATCTCCGATTCAGGTTGGTGTGGAGCAGTGGGATGGATGGTCTTCTGTTTATTTTAAATGTAATATTTGACCTGATTATAACAAACGTTGGGCAATGTTCACGTCTAGCAAATAGCCTAATTATATTCTTGGAAGTCATGCTCTATCTGGATAATTAGTGCGATTTCTAGCATTGGATTTACTTTGCACTTTTATGTTGGACCCCTAATTGTAGATTAACCATTGTGCATATTAACTTCCTTTTTTATGCCCATTTCCTACTGGTCTCATCTGGTCATTTGTCCAATTTTCTTTTCCACCACGGTCTGTTACACCCTTGCTGGGGCGCAAAACGCCACATTTTGCTCAAGTATCTGCACCGTGAGAACCTTAGTTTTAAAATCTTTTATACTGTGCCTTTCAACGCAAGACTGCATGTCTCATATATAAAAATAGAATGCCTCTGTTACCTTTATTTTCAAGACATCCGTTCACTGGTGGTACTCCGCTTCTGTGGAAAATACACACTTTCTCCAGCATGGGGTCTGGCATGGATTCACATGCTCATGAATATTCCCCGTCGTCAGGCTGGGAATCCTCGGTAAAGAGAAAAATCAGTATCAGTTTCGTTTCTGATCTGTCTTTCTTAGTAGTAACCAATCACTGATCTCTGCGTCATACTGCCCCCAGCCAATGACTGCCCTCTCCTTAAGCCCCGCGTCTGGCAGCCATCCTTAAATTTTTACCGCACGCTCAAGTGTTGGGAGTCCTCGTGTTTAGCTCTCGCATTTTTACTGCGTTTTCAGGAGATTCTTATTTTTTCATTTTAATTGAGCCTCAAGCTCCACCGTTTCTACTTCCGATAACGGGGACCCGTTTTGGAATTCTTCCACGCCCCTCAAGGGTGAAGTTTTCGTCGAGTTTACACTTCTTGAAGGATTCCGGAAGATCTGCGGCCTACCTCAAGGGACATGGCCCAGGACAAAGGGAGCTCGACGCCCGGATCCAAGCTGTTCAGGAATCCACCCGGCTAAAGCCTCTACCGAAGTGGTCTCTGCGAACCTGACGGAGCCGGATGAGACTACGCCAATGGAAACGGCCTCTGGGCCCAGAGTATCCCTGCCGCCGTGGAGGAATCCTTTCCAGCCCACTGCTAAGACCCCCGTGAAGCCCCTGACTGAAAAAGAGGGAGGGGGCGCGGTGGCCGTTACAGACTCGGAATCGGCCTCTGAGGAGGAACTGGTGGAGACCGAGAGGGGCCTCAATGAAAGGTCCATAGGCCTCAACAAGAGGTTCATAAACCTCATCGAGAAGTTCGATCCCAGGGGACGGTCCCTGCTGACGTGATCGAAGACAGCGACGAGGACGACGAACAGGGCCCAGTGGAATGGCCATCCCGTCCGTCGCTGCCATTGCCCGAGCCCCAGGATAGCTCGCTGGCCATTTTGTTGGCAATCCAATCCTTATGTACCGAGATAAGGACGATTACCACGGACCCCGACGGAGGAACCAGACCCGTCGGGGAATCTCTCCGAACAAGCGGATGAGAGTCCACCCCTCTCCGCCCTTCGTGCCCACGAAGCCGGTGGACCCCTCATCCCCCTCGCCGGGAGAGGATACGGCGACGGCAGCGATGATGGCAGACATCCTGTCGTCAACCCCCCCCCCCCGCGGGCGTCCCCAGCCAACGAGGTTGGCTCTTTCCACGCCATGATAACCAGGGCATCCGAGCTCTTCCAGCTCTGCCCAGAAGAACAGAAAAAGGAGGGGTTTCTGTACCAACGACGAGAGGCTAAGAGGAAGACGGTCCTCGCGGTGCCTTTACTCGACATCTGGGACGAGGGGCTTGCTGTCACGACACCCCCCAAGAGGGACAGGTACGAGAAGAAGTACCGAGTCCCCGATGCCGCCCCCTTGTGCCTCAGGGCCCAGCCCACGCCGGACTCGGTCATCTCGGCAGCGGCTAAGAAGAAGGCTTCGGGCACGGTGGCTTCAACTTCCACTTCGCCAATGCCTTAGCGATCGTGGCCCGCTCCGACAGGGAGCTCTGGTTCAAGATGGCTCCCCTGCTAGATTTCCTGCCTGGACAAAAGGGCGGAGGCCCTAGAAATTCTGCAGGAGGGCGAGGTGGCGTCGGATCACGCCATTACAGTGGCAACGGACATTGCCGATACCGGATTTCGCCAACTGGGCAACAGAGTTTGCCTCCGAAGACGATGGCTCAAGGCGACAGACTTTCGCCAGGACGTCCAGACCAGCGTGTTGGACATGCCGTTCGACGGCAACAACCTCTTTGGTAAGGCGGTGCATGAGTCTCTACAGACCATCAAGACCGACTCGGAGACGGCCCGTGCCCTTGGGGTGCTTCAGCAGCGACGGCCCTTTCGGAGCTCTGGAGGCAGACAGGGTGCCTCCAAAGGATCCAGCGGTGGCTCCTCCACATACCGCCAGGCGGCACGCTCCTCTTCCCAGGAGGCCTACAGAGGTCGCGGCAAGCAAGGGGGTCGTTGCCAAGGCGGCAAGGCTGCTTCCAAGCAAGACTGACCCGGCCGAGTGGTCAGGCCCCCACCGAAGCACCCCAGTGGGAGGCCGACTGATGAAGTTCATCAGGGTGTGGGAGTCCATCTCCACCGATCGTTGGGTGTTGGACACCCTGGCCAATGGGCACTCGCTGGAATTCCTAAAGTGCCCTCGCATTCCTCCCGTAGCCAGGAAGGAGAATCACATCCCTCAACTGCTGTTGGAGGTAAAGGCGATGCTCAAAGGTGCCATCCAGCTCGTCCCCAGGAGGCTCCGGGGCTCTGGAGTATACTCAAGGTACTTCCTTGTCAGGAAGAAGACAGGCGGTTGGCGCCCCATCCTAGACCTGCGTCGGTTAAACAAATACATCAAGGCACAGAAATTCAGGATGGTCACCCTCCAGCACGTACTGGGACAGCTGGAGGAAGGCGACTTCCTATCCTTGCTGGACCTGGAGGATGCTTACTTCCACATCCCCATTCTAGAAAGGCACAGGAAGTTCCTCAAGTTTGTGGTTCAAGGCCGCCACTACCAATTCCGAGCCCTACCGTTCGGATTAAAGTCGGCACCCAGGGTTTTCACCAAGTGCCTGGTACCAGTGGCGGCGCGGCTGCGCCTGCAGGGGATCCACATCTACCCCTACCTGGACGACTGGCTAATCCGGGCAAGGTCAAGGGGAACTCGCTGTCGATCATACGGCGAGGACCGTCCGGTTGCTCACGGAGCTGGGTTTCTCCAACTACCCCAAATCCCACGTGGTTCCGTCGCAAGTAGCACTGTTTGGAGGCGAAGCTCGATACCGTGGAGCAATTGGCCTCCCCTTCAGAGGAGAGGACCAAAACCATCCTGGGCAAGGTAAGGCGACTGTTAGCCACGGACGTGGCCAGGGTGAGGTCCATCAAGTCCCTTCTCGGGATGATGTCCTCATGCAGCTACCTTGTACCCCTTTGCAGACTTCGGATGCATCCGCTACAGGAGTTCCCCGACGCCCGCTGGTTTCAGGCGGGGGGCTGCTTCGAGGACAGGATCCCCCTCGACGAGGAGTTCCGTCGGGCGATCCTATGGTGGGGCACCTGGGCTCACCTCACGACGGGCACGGACTTTCAAACCCCGGCGTTTCAGGAGACGGTGACTACGGACGCCTCTCTGGAGGGTTGGGGGGCCCACACCGGAGAACTCCACGCAAGAGGCCTTTGGCTCCGGAGGAGAAGACTCTTCACATCAACATCTTGGAGCTCCGTGCAGTGTTCTGGGCGCTCAAGTCGTTCCTCCCGTCCCCCAAGGACAAGGTGGTGAGTATCTTCACTGACAACACCACCACGATTTTCTACATACGGAAGCAAGGAGGCCCAGGATCTGTGGCACTAGGCCGTCGCCCAGGGGATGTTTCTGGTTCCCTTCCACCTGGCAGGAAAAAAAAACACCATCGCTGACTCACTCAGAAGGGATCTGCGCTCGTGCCACGAGTGGGAACTGCTCCAGGATCAAGTGGATCGACTCTTCCAACGATGGGGCAAACCCCAGATCGACCTGTTCGCAACGGCAATGAACTAGTGCCAGAGGTACGCCTGCAGGTTCCCACAGCCGAGGAGCATGGCTGATGCTTTCTCGTTCCCTTTTGACGGCCTGTTTCTATACGCGTTCCCTCCGTTGCCGTTGCTGCTCCGCCTCATCAGCCAGCTCAAGAAGTCCAGGTGCAGGATGATCCTCGTTGCACCGGCGTGGCCGAGGTAGATCTGGTTCTCGGACCTTCTGGACTTGTCAACATCCCCGCCAGTCAGGCTGCCGGCGGACGTGGATCTGCTCTCCAGAGAAGGAGGTGCCATTCTACACCACGACCCACAGTTGCTGAACTTGCAGGCCTGGCTCCTGCAGCGCTACAGTTTGGAGGGTACGATATCCCGGCTGATTGCAGAGAGGTTCTTGCAAAGGCCAGGGCATCCTCAACTCTCAAGTGTTAGTCATAAATGGAAGAGGTTCTCTGTCTGGTGCCGTGCACAGAAGATTAACCCTCTGCGGATTACGGCCCCTCAAGTGCTGCTGTACTTACTGTCGCTGGCCAAAGCTGGACTGGCTCACGCCTCCATAAAAATACATCTGGCTGCCATCTCCCGATATACCAGGACTACAGGACTGGTGTCCTTGTTGTCTCATCGCCTGGTAAAGGTATTTATGAAGGGACTATAATGTTCATTCCCGCCAGTGAAGGCTCCTGCCCCGGCGTGGGAACTTAATGTGGTGCTGACCAGGGAGCCCCATTCGAGCCTATGCATTCGGCGCCCTTGAAGTTCCTGTCATGGAAGATGGCGTTCATCGTGGCCATCACCTCTGCACGAGTGGGACACAAGGGTAGTGCTTAGGACGCACCCCTCCTTCATGCCCAAGGTGCGGCGGACTTCCGCCTCAACGAGCCCTTGGTGTTACCAGTTTTCTTCCCGTCGCCTTAGACGCCGGCCGAGAGGACTTTGCACTCGCTGGATGTAGCTACAGCGCTGAAGTTCTACGTGGACCGCACAAAGAGTTTTCGGAAGACGTCACAGCTATTCGTGAACTTTGGGTCTATGAATCAAGGGTAGGCTCTCTCAAAGACTTCCATTTCCAGATGGCTCTCCAGCTGCATCATCACCGGTTGGCAAACCGACCTCTGCCCGGCCGTCCGAGCCCATTCGACCAGAGCGATCGCTGCTACCACGGCGTTCCTGTCTGGTGTACCCCTGCTGGACAGCTGCAGGGCTGCTACGTGGAGGTCGACGCACACCTTCACAAGATTCTACTGCGTCGATCGGGACTCCAGGGAGGAGTCCCGGGTCGGCCAAGCAGTGCTGTGCAACCTGTTCGCTTAAGGTGAGCCTGGTGAGGTAAGAGATGCTTAATGTTGAGCCTGTTGCCACCTCCCGTGGTTGTGCATGTGTATACTGCCATGTATTCTTTTATTCATGAGCATGTGAATCCATGCCAGACCCCATGCTGGAGAAGGAACAAGTTACTTACCTGTAACTGTTGTTCTCCAGCATGGGTCTGGCATGGATTCACATGCGAACCCTCCCACCTACCCCTCTGCGGCTCTTCACTTGGTCATACTGCCACTTGGCGTGCTACCAATCTGAAGATGGCTGCCAGAGGCGGGGCTTAGGGAGAGGGCAGTAATTGGCTGGGGGCAGAATGACCCAGAGATCAGTGATTGGTTACTACTAAGAAAGACAGATCAGAAACTAAACTGATACTGATTTTTTCTTTACTGAGGATTTCCCAGCCTGACTGGGAATATTCATGAGCATGTGAATCCATGCCAGACCCATGCTGGAGAACAACAGTTACAGGTAAGTAACTTGTTCCTTATATGCCCAAGCTGTAATTCTAAATACACTTGGATAACACAGCTTGTGCAACGGTTTCCTTCCTAACAGGCGGTGTCGAGTAGGCTCAGCTGGTTAAGCTGAAAACCTTGGGAGCGCTGAACGGAGCACTGGGACGCATTCACCATGCCGGACAAAAAATCCAAAGGTGTGAAACCACTGTTACTGTGGAAAAGTTCAAGGCCCAAGAGTTTAGCCTCTGGCTCGAGAGCTAAACCAAAGAGCTTACTATTGAGAAAATATGGTGTTTCTTTGCAAGTGGCCCCCAGCTCTTTATGGCACACCTTAGGTTGTGCTGCTGAGTACTCTGGGCATCCACAAGACTGCAGCAATAAAAATCAGGCGTAAAACAACGTCGACCGAAGTAGAGCGTAACATTGATTCCCGAAGAAACTAAAATAGTTGCTGTCCATTTGGCCCATGCTGAAACACAAAATGAATAACACGCACTCCAAACGGTGCTCCAAGTGGAATCTTTTTTCTTTTTCTTCCCCTCACCTAGCCTTTTGCTCTTTTTGAGTGACCTTTTAATGTGTCTCCCATAGTATATGGCTGAAGTTGGTTTCCTACAACTTTTGGGCTTAGGCTGGGTTGCCCTGTTGGGCTTCCCTGTTAATTTCTTTCATATACTTGTGTGAACTACTGTTCCCAAGTAGTGAACAGGGATTTGCATTCCCTTTATATTTTAAGTGAGACAGACCTTATGTGGAGTCCTGTGAGGATACAATGTAGCCCCTCCTGGCAAACTGTTACAATTGCTAGTTTACACGAATGGCTGGTGGTAGTGGTTTTACCTTTTGACTTTCAGTCTTTATTACTCACAGGCTGATTCAGCCTCTGTAATGCACAGAATGGCCACCATTTTGCTTCTTGTGTGCTTTTTTCTTGTTTCTGAGGTCTTCACTTGCCAGTCTAGGTGGGAACAACCTCAGTGAAGTTTTGTCTTCAGTGAGACTCCTTTGAATTCCCCGCCCAGGCTCTAGAGTGTGACAAGGCAGGAAGCTAGGAAGGAGTCCACTCTGCTGCCCTTTTGGCCACTTGCTGAAAATTGCAGGGAGAAGTTATGCTGTAGAGCCTGATAAAAACTCTGAACCTGGAAGCTGCTAAGAAGTTGACCACTGAAACCGAAAGGAAGAGAGGACGGCTGTAGAAATTGCTAGCGACCAGAGAGCATGCTGTGTAACTGGAGCCTGCTGTAATCATTCCTACCAATGGACCTGTGGGTCCCGAAAATGATGACCCTGATCCAGAGCCTGGTGATATCCACTAGTCTCAAAACCTGCATTTTGGGCCATCCCATGTTGTGCTGCAACCCTGCGAGCTGCTATACACTGGTATATAGAGCCATTAGTGCATGGTCTTCCAAAGTCTGAATCCGTCCAACTTTGGTGGCCTCCTCATGGCTCTCCAGAGACCATATTTGAGTCCTTGAAATCCCCTCACCAGAGTTCTGGACCAGATGAGCAACATGAATCCGACTGGCGATATACAGTCTTCTCCTGGCTCCTGAAAAGGGTGCCAAAACCACAGATCTGCATCCAGCTGTGAAGAAACCCTTGCCTGCAGTCTTCCCAGGTGATGCCGGCTGCAAATTCCCTTCTAGTGAACTGTCTACAGTTTTCATGACAAGCAATTAATTGAACTGGTTTTTGGCTGCAGACCCTGATGGTATCCTGTTGCAAACTATTTTGTGCGGAGGTACTTTTGACTGGCTTATTTACCTTAAGCCTGTTGTGAATTCTGTGAAGCTTTGGGGGGGATTTATGTAATTGCGAGTCCTCCCATCCAGTTTGCCCAGGCCCTCTGCTGGAATCCCACGAGGAGGTCTACTCTGAAGTCCCTGGACACTTTCCAACTCTAGTGAACGTACTTGTTTTGAAGAGACTTCCTCAGGAACTGACTTTTCCTGCAACTGAAACCTATCTCAACCTGCCTACAGCTGGCACCTAGACCAATGGGGTACCTCTTGAACTTGTGCAATAGACTAGGGAAGGATTGGAAAAGTATTCTGCCTTAAAGTATAACCAGTGTTAAAAGGTGACTGACTTGTGAAAGAGTTGGTTGGTAACTGTTCCTCTGAAATATGAACAGTTAGAAAAGTTCTTATTGTCCTTTCAATGTGTTCTGCTATTGTGAAAACATGTAAGGTTATTTTACTCACCTGTCAATTAGATCCGCCACCCAAAAGTAATGCTGTTGGCTTCACCTAACTATTTCTTTCAGAAAATAAGTCCAGCTTCCCATGACCTGCTGTATAGCCTGTCCAAAATAAGTCTGTTAAGGAGAATTCTCATAAATGTGCCAATTCCCTCTACCTTAGAGACCCCCTAGCTCTTTTGCTGACCGTTGGAACTTTCATCTTTTTAATTCTGTTTGTTTTTTGTTCATTTCTTTTGGTTATGGAATTTTAGTTAACTCCATAGGCATCATTGTTTCATGTTACACTGCACCTTCAGTGCAGTGACACAGGGATGCCTTTTTAGACTTCCCAAAGGTTTAAAGACCTTCTCTGGGATAAACTACGGTTTCCCAGAGAATGTAAGGTTAAATTGACTTTACTAGTAGTTTTAAATTCCTAGACCCAGCACACACTATCTTACAATAGAGTGCTGGAGGGTTTACCTAGTATCCCCTGTGTCTTTAAAAACTCATGTAGCAGTCAAATGCTAGCCTTTCATATCGAAATGGCTGCTGGCAGTGGTTTTACAACAAACTATCTTGATTTTTCTCGACTGCGAACACTGGTAGCTAAAAATCGCAGGAGCCATGTTTTTCAAGATGGCGCCTTAAGCCGCTTTGTTTAAACAGGTCCCGGTCTTCTTTTTTCGCCATTTCTTTTTGGAAAGGTTCTTCTAGTGTTTGTCTCTGCGCGCCAAACTAAGTTTGGTGCCTTTGTTCGTATGCATTTGGCAGGCTTCAGGACTGAAGACGGCCTCTGGCACTAGGGTGGGCAGGAAGTGAAGGGAGGTGCCCGAAACTCCCTGTGCTTAAGGACAGCCACCCTGCTGGATGAGTGGCAGCTAGGCTAGAATAAAAGGAGAAAACTGTTTAAAAGTCGACCACTGGAACGAAAGAACCGAAGACAAGATGGAAGAGGACAGCTGCTGCAACCCCTGGACAGTTTGTTTGCCCGGTGAAGCCCTGCTGCAGGTCCGAATTGCCAAGTTCATCTTGACAGAGAAGCCCCTTCAAGGACGACTTCTTCCTTTGAGTTGGTGGGACCAATCAACTCGTAAGCCACCTGGATACCATTCTCGAAGCTGGTTAGGATTAACCAGGGAGAGGGACGCTAGCTTGTGTGCTTGAATTAGTTACTGGAACTGAAGTGACTCCTTTTTGTACGCGTTTTCCGACTATCCCCTGCAGTGCAGGTGACCCCCTCCCCCCCCCCCCCCCAACATCCATCTTGTCCCCACGACTGAGGCTCAGGAACCGTGAGATCTGCAGGAACTGCCAGGAACCAACGTCTTCAGCTGCATCTTGTTAATATTAAGGTACTGTGCTAACCCGAATGAGAACTTACCTCTTGCGGTGTAAGTTTGCGTAACTTGCCCAACTTGGAGGCCTAATCAGCTTGTGACCCAACAAATTATTCTTTTTCGTACAAACTACTTCTGAGAACATTTGCACAGATTTTACCCTTTACTTCAAGAACTGCTCTTTCCTATCCAAGACACTAGCCCATTGCCTAGGCCTATTGAACTAAATGGAATCCTCTAGTGAAATGAAACTATTTGCACTGCCTAAGAAAGTATTTGATTTATTCTATTAACTTGTGCCTTTGTATTCCCATTTAAAGTGACTGAAATGCCGTTTTGCTACCATTTCAGGGGAGCCTAATTTGTTCAGAAACATATTGGTTTTGTGCTGAATTATATTTGTGTATAAGTTGCCTCCTTCGAAGGGATTGTGTCCTCCGACGTATTCCTCATCTTAGATATCGCCTTCCAGCTCTGCTGGCCTCGGAACATTTTTTCTGTAGAGGGCGCTGCGCGTCGACGTCCTCCGAGTCGATGTCTCTCGACAGCCGCCGTATCGACGTCATCCTGCCTATAAAGGCCGCGCGCAGCGTCCGTTGCTCAGTTCTGTTTTTCCGCGCTTACTCAGTGCCTCGGAATACCGTTGCTCAGTTCTTAGTCAGATTAATCCTATTTACCTCAAGTCATTCGATCTGTACTCGATGGCTTCCTCGTCGGAACCGACGACTCCTCGATCCGGCTTCAAGAAATGTCGAGATTGTGGGAAAAAGATGTTGTTGACTGACCCTCAAAGAGTTTGTCTGTGGTGTTTGGGAGCTGAACACCATTGTTCGGAATGCGAGGACTGTATGTCCATGACCGCTAAGGCCCTGAAGGAGCGTAGGGGGAAGCTGGAGAAAGGTAAGACTTTTAAAGCTTCTTCTTCGTCGACGAAGTCGAGACATTCGTCTCCTCGTCACCATTCGCGCTCCAGGTCTCGGAGTGGGTCTCATCACTCCTCGAGATCGAAGCACTCGAAGAGGAGACGGCGAAGATCCCCTTCTCCGTCTTCCTCTTCCTCTGTTTCGCCAAAAAGAATCCCTTGCCCCACGAAATATAGTTCCCGGGCTGAATGGGAGGAATTCCGCAAAAATATGATCGTCTTCGAGAAAGCGGCCTCGACCCCCTCGAAGACTGCCGAGAGCGATGTTCTGGTCGAAAGAACCGAAGGTCAAAAACGCCGCGAGTCGCAGTACCCGGCGAAGGAAACCTCTCGAGCGCGTCTCGAACCCTTCCTCAAAGGTTCCGTCGACGAGGGTTCCGTCGAGGTCGATGTCTTCGACGCCGTTGACGAAGGGACCTTCGTCACACGGGTCTGTCGACTCGACGCCAGCTTCGACACCGGCGTCGACGCCAAGAAAAGTCACGGTTACGACACACCCAGTGACTATCCCCAGGTCCTCGACGTCGATGGCTTCGAGATTGTCGAGTAGAATTCCAATTCTGTCGAGGTCTTCGAGGCCTCCGCCTTCGTTTTTCGACGCCATGCTCGAAGCCGTCGACGACATCGACGTTTTTGAGGCCGATAATGACAAGTTCGGCACCCTCTGCCTTGGAAATGGGATTTACTCCCTTTATGAGTTCAGAACAATTGAGAACTATGTCCTCAATTTTGGAAAAGAGTGAATTGTCTGAACAGGAATACACATTTGAGTTGCAGGGACCTGTAACTCCAATTAGAGAGGAATTTTCCTCTGAAGAGCGCAGGTTAAAGGATCTTCATGATTCCTTACATGAGGCAAGTGGGTTAGACACTTCCCCTGGGGTGGAGTTTGCTAAGACAGACCCGGGGGAGCATGCTGAAACCCCCTATAGAGCCTTAATGGCCAGGATCAGAGTTCTTGGGGTGGTCTGCACCTTCACGATCTTTCCAACAAGATGACCTCACGGATATTCTTGACAAAGGCCCACAGGAGGATCCTGTGGTGCCTTTTCATAAAGCTCTTCAGAGAAAGATCATGACAAACTGGGAAACCCCAGATGTAGTACCAGCAGTAAATAAAAAACTGTCTACAAAGTACAGGGTATCTTCTACAGACCCAGAGTTTTTGTCTAAACACCCATCCCCAGAAAGTCTGGTGGTACAGACAGCATCCTCTACCGATGTCAAGACGGCTTATCCTACCGTCCCACAGGACAGGGACGATAAAAAATATGATGCTATGGCAAAGAAAGTCTTTTCAGCATGTAGCATGGCGTTAAAATCTGTTAATGCTATTTGCACCCTTGCTAGGTTCAGCCATACACTTTGGGAGTGTGCTTCTACAGCGGCTGACTGCATCCCGGAGGGAGAAGAAAGGGATGCGTTTCTGAATATTATACAGGACGGTAAAGACGCTATGTGCGAATCCCTCCAGACGGGCATTGATTCGGCTGACAGTATCAGCAGAGCAATGGCGGCAAGCACATCAACCAGGAGATTCGCTTGGGTGAGAGTCTGGTTTTGCCCCAGATGTGCAAGCCAGGCTCTTGAACATGCCATTCGATGGCTCTTCTTTGTTCGGGAAAAAGGCGGATGACAGTTTAGAGAAACTGCAAACTTCAAAAGCAGCAGCAAAATCCCTAGGAGCTGCAATCCGTCAGACTCCTTTTCGTCCCACAGGAACCTCTGCGAGGGGCAAGTCCTTTCGCTTCTACTCCGCATTCGGAAGAGGTGGAGGACGACCGGCTCAGAGGGGACAAAGAAGAACTACCCGAGGTGGACGGGGTAGATATTCAAAAGCCGCAGCAACAGCAGGTACCTCTTTACCATCGGCATCTGCATCAGCCGCCCCAAAACCACTCTGAGGACTTCCCTCACAGGACACCTGTAGGAGGCAGGTTGACTCAACATCTGGCGGTATGGCAGGCTATCACGTCAGATGCTTGGGCATTGGAAACAGTTGCCCAAGGTTACTGCCTGCCTTTCCTACGTTTACCTCAGTCATCCACCGGGGATCAGCTCTCAAAGCTCCAGATCCGCTCCTCTTGCAGGAAATCTGGGACCTGCTAGAGAAAGGTGCCATAGAACCGGTACCTGTAGCGGAGAGGAACAAGGGCTGGTACTCCCCTTACTTTCTCATTCCAAAGAAAGACGGAGGACTGAGACCCATCTTGGACTTGCGAGAATTGAACAAATTCCTCAGAAAAGACAAATTCAAGATGGTCACTCTTTCTCAGATCCTCCAGGCCCTTCAGTTCCAGGACTGGTTGGTATCTCTGGACCTCCAGGACGCTTATTTCCATGTGCCTATCCATCTCAAACACAGGAAATACCTGAGGTTCGCAATTGGCAACTCTCACTATCAATTTCGAGTGCTGCCATTTGGGCGGACCTCCGCCCCGAGGGTCTTCACCAAGTTAATGTCGATAGTGGCTGCAAGTCTAAGGAGGGAAGGGATTCACGTCTACCCCTACCTGGACGATTGGTTGATCAGGGCTGTTTCTCCGGAACAAGCTCAGATCCAGCTAAATCATGTGTGCCACTTCCTTCAAAGACTGGGCTTCTCCCTCAAAAGAAGTCACAAATGATACCATCGCAGAGACTCCAGTTCATAGGAGCGATCCTGGACACTTCCCTGGGAAAAGCCTCGCCACCAGAGGTGAGGGCTCAAGATATTCTACAGATGGTTACCAAGTTCCAACATGCCCAACGTCTCCCAGCCTTCGACTTTTTGAGGTTGCTAGGCCTCATGGCATCCTGCATTTTCCTAGTGCCAGAGGCTCGCCTGAGAATGAGATCCCTCCAGTGGGCACTGAGGACTCAGTGGTCACAATTCTCAGGGAGAATGACAGATCTTCTTCAGGTTCCCGGCAGGGTGGCTCGAGACCTTCAGTGGTGGGCCTGTCAGGAGAACATTCTGAAAGGAGAACAGTTTTGGCAATCCTGGCCGGAGATAACAGTAGTCACGGATGTCTCACTCACGGGGTGGGGAGCCCACGCCAACGACTTGACCATCAGCGGTCGTTGGTCTCCATCGGAGTCCAGACTACATATCAACTTGTTAGATCTGAGAGCCATCAGACTTGCACTGAAGGCGTTCCTGCCAGCTGTACAAGGGAAGAACGTCCTGATAATGACGGACAACACGGTGGCCATGCATTTCCTCAACAAAAGAGGAGGCGTAGGATCACTACCCCTGTGCAGAGAGGCGATGCAGCTCTGGTTTTGGGCAATCCAAGAAGGAATCTCTCGGCAGTTCACCTAGCCGGAGAGAAGAACTTGACAGCGGACGCTCTGAGCAGGCAGAACAGTCTCCCACGAGTGGGAGCTAGCTCAGGAAGTCCTTCAAGAGATCTTTGCCCTTTGGGGAACCCCTCAGGTAGATCTGTTCGCCACCAGCCTAAACAGGAAATGCGACCTGTTCTGCTCAAGGGAATTTCCCCCCGAGAGGAGCTCTGGGAGACGCGTTCATAGTGGACTGGGAGTTTCCGCTTCTGTACACGTTCCCACCGGTCCCTGTCATTCCTCAAATGATCAGGAGGTTGAGAAGATTCCGGAGAACCATGATCCTAATTGCCCCGGATTGGGCCAGGAGAACGTGGTACCCGGACCTTCTAGACTTGTCCACCTGCCCTCCAATTCGACTTCCACTCAGAGAGCACCTACTCTCTCAGAAGGGAGGTCAGGTTCTCCATCCAGACATCAAAACCCTCAACCTTCACGCTTGGCTTCTGAAAGGCTGAGGTACAAGGATTGGGACCTCCCTGATGTTATGGAGGTGTTGCTTTCGGCAAGGAGGCCAGCAACAAAGTCTTTATACCGCTGCCGTTGGAACAGATTTTGCAGCTGGTGTAGAGATCAGAATATCGACCCTTTTTCATGTGGTACACCAATGGTTTTGTCCTTCCTACTACATTTGGCAAATTCAGGCCTTCAAGTTGGCACCATTAAGGGCTATCTCGCAGCGCTATCCATCTTTAAGCGTACTGCGGAAGAACCATCCTATTTCAAATTACCCTTGGTAATAGTTTCTAAAGGGGTTAACCAATGTTTATCCCCAAGACCATTCCAAATTCCCCTATGGGATTTAAACTTAGTACTAACTTTCCTGATGGGTACACCTTTCGAACCTCTCCATTCTTGTTCGTTAAGATTCCTTACCCTTAAAACTGTTTTATTAATAGCACTTACATCTGCTAGAAGGGTGAGCGAATTACAAGCTCTTTCTTGTAAACCCCCTCACACAATATTTCACAAAGACAAAGTTGTCCTGCAAGTGAAGCCTAATTTCCTCCCAAAGGTGGTTTCTGAATTCCATATCACTCAGAAGATTACCCTACCATCTTTCTATCCTCCTCCTCACCCGGGGAAAGAGGAAGAGAGGTTACACAGGCTAGACCCTAGGAGGGCTTTAAGTTTTTACATCAGTAGACTAGCCAGGATAAGACAGGCAGACCAGCTGTTTGTAGGTTACGCAGGTCACAAGCTGGGGTTACCAATAACTAAGCAGACCATTTCCAGATGGATCATTCTAGCCATTTTGGAATGTTATAAACTGGCAGGGAAAGAGCCCCCTCAAAACCTTAGGGCTCATTCGACCAGAGGTATTGCAGCTTCATCGGCCCTCAAAAGAGGAGTGCCGGTTAAAGACATATGTGCGGCTGCTACATGGTCGTCTGTCCATACCTTTACACGTTTTTACAATTTGGATTCCTCCACCAGTCAGGAAACTAGGTTTGGAAGGGCTGTACTGCATTCTATTCATCAATAGAAGACAGCGTGAAGTCAGTACTCCCTCCTCCGATAACAGAATACTGCTATCGGAGCCTATCTAAGATGAGGAATACGTCGGAGGACATAATCCCTTCGAAGAACAAGTTACTTCTTACCTTGTAACGTTCTTTCGATGGGATGTTCCTCCGACGTATTCCTCATCGACCCTCCCATCCATCCCCGCAGTTCTACTTCCCTTGTTGCAGTTTACGCTCCTTCAGGGTGATTAGTTAGTCCAGAAAGTATTATTGTGGGCTACAAAACGGAACTGAGCAACGGACGTTGCGCGCGGCCTTTATAGGCAGGATGATGTCGACACGGCGGCTGTCGAGGGACATCGACTCGGAGGACGTCGACGCGCAGCGCCCTCTAGAGAAAAAAATTTCCAAGGCCAGCAGAGCTGGAATGAGATATCTAAGATGAGGAATACGTCGGAGGAACATCCCATCGAAGGAACGTTACAAGGTAAGAAGTAACTTGTTCATTGAGTTTAAACAGCACAACTTTAAGGAACAAACATGGATGAGACATGAATCATCGGTATACATAGGATGAAGTCAGCATGGCAATAATAACTAGCATGGGCCCCCTGGGTCAAGGGCCGCGGGACATCAATAGGCCGAGGCCGGCAAACAGTGCTAACAGTACTACCAATGTACCCCCACCCGCAGGTCTCAGTGAAGATCTAGCCACTTACCCCATATTTTTTCAAATTTATGGGGGCAGCCCGTGCGTTATAAATCCGGCGCTCTGTGGCTGCGCACCTGTCCAGTTCGTTGCTCCAGCGGTTTAGGCTCAGTGGGTCGGCAGATCCCCAATTGGCTGCAATAAGTCTTTTGCTTGCCCCCAACGCAATTGCCAGAAACAATTTCTCATATTTAGACAGGTCTACTTCCCCCCCCCCGATACCCAGGAGTATCATCTTGGGATCCCTAGGGATTGGTGTCGCCAGAGCGGCTGAGATTGTGTTAACACAGTCCACCCAGAAGGCCTGTATCAACCGGCAGTCCCATATCATATGGTAGAAGGTGGCAAGTTCGTTTTTGCATCGAATGCATGTCCCGTCTTCTATTCCACCCCATCTGGCCATTACGGCGCATGAGTGGTATGAGCGATGGAGGATCCTCAACTGTATTAGTCTGAGCTTGGATTCTATGCCAATTTCACTGGGGAACATTAATGCTTCCACCCAATCTTCAGGTTTGAGGGGTCCTACGTCCATTTCCCACTTTACTTTGAGCCCGTCAAGCTGTGCCGCCCCGAATGAATTAAGGGCCTTATAGAGAGTGGAGGTGACCTTAGAGGAGATGCGCTGCGGGAGAACATTGGTCTCAATGGGAGAGCAGGGGGGGTATGATCGTCATGTCAGGGAATTGGGTGCGGATGGCGTGGGTCAGTTGCGCATGCCGAAACCGGTCCATGGGTGCAAGGTCGAATTGTTCTTGCATAGTTTCAAAACCCAGGATGTGCCCCCCTTGTATCACATGTGCTAGTGTGTATTCCCTTTGCTTGCCAGTGATCAAAGGAGCCCATTTTCATTATTTCCGGGAGGAGCGCGTTGTGCCATATGGGTTGTGTCAATGTTGGCTGTCCTTTCCAGCCGATTGGTTTGTGCGCGTCCCGCCAGGCACGCCGGTTTTTGTGGGTCATTTTGGGCAGCGCTGGGAGTTGATCGTGGGTGGCATAGAGGATTTTCAGCAGTGTTAATGGGGCCATGGTCTCCAGTTCGATGCGGGTGTGCGGTAGTGTGTGGTCTGCGTGCATCCAGTCATTCACCACCCCTATCTGTGTGGCCAGGTAATAAGTGTGTATGCAGGGTAACCCAATGCCTCCCTCCCATACTGATCTCTGGAGCGTATCAAGGGCGATCCTGGATTGTTTCCCACCCCATAGCAGTGTGCGCAGGTTCTTGTCAATGAGTGCGAAGGTTTCTCGAGGGATGGGGAATGGGGCATTCTGGAGGACATATAACAGTCTGGGGAGAGTCATCATTTTGAATAGTGTGGCGCGGCCCATTAGCGACAGGGGGAGTGATTGCCAGTGGGGGGTGTCTCTATTGAACCGCTCAATTACTGGTTGAAGGTTCAGTTGAAGGAACCTTTCGAGTGTCGGATCAAGCCGTATACCCAGGTATTTAAATTCCCCTAATAGAGACATGGTATGGGCAGGTCTCCGGGATCGCAGACTCACCACCCTGAATCGGGAAGAAGATGGCATCATTGACCTTTAGGCCCGCAAAGCACTATTCTCTGAGGATGAGGGAGACAGCCGGGCACGAGATGCTCGGGTTACTGAGGTATATGAGCAGGTCATCCGCATAGAGCGAAAGGCGGTCTTCTCCCCCTCATCGCCAAGCAAAACCGGTCCAGTTGGTGCTAGCTCTAAGTTCAATTGCCAGCGGTTCGATGGCCAGGAGGAAGAGGAGTGGAGATAGCAGGCATCCCTATCTCGTGCCCCGACCCAAGGGGAACGATTTTGAGGATCTGCCGTTCACCCTCACCGTGGCCTCCGGGGATGCCTATAGAAGTTTAACCCATGATATAAATGTCTGGCCCAGGTTCATCCTAGCCATGATCTCCCACAGGGCATCCCATCCCACAGAGTCAAACGCCTTCTCGAAGTCCACCGCCAGGAGGGCGACTGGGGCTGGTATTTCCTTTGCCCTGGACAGTGCCAACTGGACTCTGCGCAAGTTCATTCGAGTTGATTTATTGGGCATGAAGCCGCATTGGTCTGGGTGGACGAGGGTCTCAATAACCTGCAGTAGTCTGTTAGCGAGTGTTCTGGCGAGGACCTTTGCTTCGCCGTTAATCAGGGATATTGGGCGGTAGGAGGCGCATTCCTCCGGGGGCTTCCCAGGCTTGTGTATAACTACTATGCATGCCTTCCTGAGGTCTGGGGGAGTGCTCCTAGTTCTCTGCTGCGTAGGAACATGCGGTGCATTTGGGTAGTTAGCATGCCACCGAGGTATTTCCATGTCTGTCGGGAACCCATTGGGGCCCGGGGTTTTCCCGGGTTGGAGCTGTGCCAGCGCCTCTTGCACCTCGGTGTCAGTGATGTCCGCATTCAGGAGATCTGATTGGTGCTGCGGGAGTATCGGGATCTCGATTCGGTCGAGGTATTGTGAGGGTTCAACTGACAGGTTCCCGGTGGGTGGGGTATAGAGATGTTTGTAGTAGGCGGCGAATGCCTCCACTATGTCAGTCCTCTCATCAGTGTTCCATCCTGAGATCTGATGGCCCATACGTGTCCCCTGCTTTGTTCGCGTCTCTCCAACCTGGCAAGAGTCTTGTTAGCTTTGTCGTCCCGTTCATATATTTGGCTCCGGACTAATTGGTGCGCAGTCCGTGCGTTATCTAGTGATAGATTACTAAGGGCGTCTTGCGCCGTGAGCATCGCCTCCTTTGCTTCTTGGGTGCTTTGAATTAGGATTTGTCGTTCACACTCCAAGACGCGTGCTTCTGCTTCTCTGACCTCCCGGACTTGACGTTGTTGGTAGGTGGAGACCGCTGAAATAGCCTCCCCCCCGAAGGACTGTCTTGTACGCCTCCCAGATCGAGATCGGGCAGTCCACGGAGCCCTCGTTGAGTTAAAAGTATCCCGCAGTCTTTTTTTCCAGCTCCTCAGCAATTTCAGGGAGACGCAGGTGATGTGTTTAGGCGCCAATTACGATCTGGGCGGCGGCAGGAGTTTTTGATAGTTAGAAGGAGCTGAGAGTGATCTGAAAATCCCCTCGCGAGGAATTCAGCATCGAGAACCCTGTGGTCTATGTTGCGGGGTACAAAGGCATAATCAATCCTGGAGAACGATTTATGGACACCCGAATAGAAGGAAAAACCTGTCTCGTCTCCATGAAGTGAGCGCCATGTGTCCGTCAGTCCCACGGCCTCGGCGAATGCGGCGAGCGGTGTGGAGGTGGGCCGTGTTCCAGATCTCCTATGGGTTCTATCGGCTGAGATGTCCATAACTTCATTAAAGTCCCCTCCAATCACCCACGTATCGGCTTCTTCTGCCAGGAGCAAACCCTGTAGTTCGGAGAGCAGTTCTTTCGTCAGCGTGGGGTGGGGGGGGGGCATAGATTGCTGCCAGGCCCCATTTTTCACCCCAGATGTCCGCTAGCAACACTACATAGCGGCCCCGGGGGTCTGTCCTGATCTTCCTAACCTGGAGAGGGATACGCTTGTGAATGAGAATCATCGTGCCCCTAGCACCTTTTGTGAATCCGGCATGGTAAGTGTGCAAGTAGTTGGATCTTTTGAAGAAGTTGGTGTTTGTGCCTATCAAGTGTGTTTCATTTAAGAGGGAGGGCAATGTCTGGCGAATGTCGGTTTAGGTACTGGAGCACCAGTCTGCGCTTTATGCTGGAGCCGAGGACGTTGACGTTCCAGGACAGTATGGTTACCTTGTTGGGGTGCATCTTATCTGCATGAGGCCTTCTGGTGGGGCGTCTGGAAGGATGAGTGGCATTTGCACTTTTTCGGGGGCATGTGTCGGTATCTTCTCAGGGGAGACGTCCAGGGGCCTCTGTGCTGAAATGCCTGATGACCGCCAACCATCACGTTCACGGTCCCGACCAAGGAGAGTGCATGTTTACCTTGCCTGCATTTGTCTGCTTCCAGCCTTCTTGTCTCGTGATTCCGCTTCCTTGGGTCCCCAAAACTCCCCAACCCTGTACCCCCCCCCCAGCTGGGAGCACCTGTCGCCCAAACATTAAACTTATAACTTGGTGAACTGCAACTTCCTCGGGATGATCCAAACTCTGGTGGTAACCACTGCGGGATCACCCGGACTAAGCTTGGGACTGCGGTGGCGGCCGCAATAGTGTAGTTGCGGTGGTATACCGCGGCGAGTTCAGTCCTGTTGTGCCCAGACCTCATCCGTTCCCTGTGGTATTTTTGGTGGCGCGCTGTGGCGATTCGGTTTCCGAGACTGTCTGTGTGGGATGGCGAGTTCTGTCCGGGTTTGCGAACAGACGGTCCAGAGGGCGAGCATCGGGCCGCGGGCCCATTGAGGATCTGCGTTTCAAGCCAGGCCCATGCTTCTTTGGGGTTGTGAAATAGGTGGGTTGTGCCCTCGTGGTGGACCTTGAGCATCGCCGGGAAGAAGAGGGCAAACTTGATTGATAAGGAGTGGAGTTTCTTCTTGACAGAATCAAACGATTGGCGGGCCTTTTGGACCTCTTTAGTATAGTCCGGCTAGAACCCCACTTTATAGTCGTTGTATGTGATTGGACTGGAGGCCCGTGCCATCTGCAGGATAGCGTCTCGGTCCCGATAGTTGAGGAGACGTGCAATTATTGTTCTTGGCGGGGCTCCTGGGGCAGGTCGCCCAGTGGGTACCCTGTGTGCTCTTTCGATAGAGAAGAATTTCGACAGTTTCCTGGGGGCGAAGATGTGGGTCAGCCAGTCTTCTAGGAAAAGTTCGACACTGGGGCCTTCCTCTTTTTCCGGGATCCCGAGAATCCTGAGGTTATTGCAACGTGCCCTGCCCTCACTGTCTTCGGCTCGGTATTCAAGTTGGTTGACTTTTTGGGCAATTATGGCAAGTTGTTGCTCCAACTGACGGACGTCATCTTCTGTGTCCGACACTTTGTTCCGCTTCTCCGACCCTGGACGATAAGTTGCGGAGATCTTGGCGTAGGAGAGATACTTCCGTGAAGATTCCGCCTATTTTCAGTTCCAGCGATGTTCTCGAGTCCCCAATTGCCTTCATTACGTCATTCAAGGAGAGTTAGGGGTCCTGAGTTTCTTCCCTGTTGCCTGGTTCCACCAGGCTTTGTGTCTCCTGGCGTGAGGGGGCCTCCACTGTGTAGAGGTCCATTTTACTCTGCAGGGTCTACCGCTTGGCCTTGTCTTTGCCCATGTCCGGGGCAGCAATTTGTTTGAGGATTTAGGCCCGGGTGGATCGTGTGGATGCCCCTCAGGGATTGCCGTGGAGGCCAAGTTGGGGTGGGCTTGTCAGGCGCCTATCTTTTGCCCCTCTGTCCTTGATCCTGAGCCCCGGTGATGCTAAGTAGGTTGCTGGGAGCCAGTCCCCTGTTCCGGCTGGTCCGGTGTGCTCGATGGAGGGTCCGGAGTTTACTGGGGGGGAGGGGGTGTCTGTAGTTCACAGTGCGTGATCCCTCCTGGAGTTATTTCCCCTTTGTGGGGTGTACGTCCAGTGGTTTATGCCTGTGGGGCGGTATGGGCCTTTGCTCCCTCAGGAATCATGCCCCGAGGACGGTCAGTCTGCCAGGCTTTTGGGCAGTAGGTGCTTATTGGGGAGGGGGGGGTGCCTACAGTCCACGCCGCTCCCCACTGTTGTCTTGGAGTGTGCCGCCTCCCTCATGCGGGTCTCTGTCCCGCAATTTGCCGGGTTGGGGGGGGGGGCGAGGTTGCCCATATCCTGCTGCCTGTTCTGGTACCTCCGAGAGGCCGCCCCGTGCTGCCAGCTCCTAGCCGCCAGGGGATCAAATCAGCCGCGGTTGTGCCGTGATTTGGTGCCGCTTCTGGTCGCCACCTCTGGATTCCAACTGGGGGGGGGGGGAGGATTTCCCCCTCCCTCCCCCCCACGGTAGTCCGCAGGCGTGTTCTCCCCGGGGGGGCCAAGGCCGCGGCCGCTCGAGGGGGGAGGGGCGGAGCAGCCGCTCATGTCTGTCCGGCAATGGCGGCAAGATTCGCGCCGACGGACTCCGGGGCGTTTCTCGTGATCCCGGGTCCGATTGTGCCCCAGATTGCAGGGTTCGCTGCCTGGATGGGTGCGCTGCCTGTGTTGCCCGAGGTCGGGCGTTTTCGAGCAATTGCAGGCTTTTTTCCAGGATATGTTGTTGCGGCCACCGGGAGCTGTTGCCTTTAGCGCCTCATGTGCGGCTCGCACATGCGCAGTCCCAAGAACAGATTATTAGTTGAGACTTCCTAACAGACTGATCCTTTGTCTTGTTTTCTAGGTAGGGAAATTCCTCTTTAGAATAGGGCTAGAAAGGCATTTCCCAAACCTACTTTTCATTTAACAAATGCATTTGTTTGAAAACATGAACACCTTGTGTATGTGTCACGGCTCGCTCTCTTCGCTCCCGTTCTCGCTCCCTTCGTTCCCGTCCCCGCCACTTGGGGGCATGTTCTGGGGTTTAATCCTTACTGGACATTTCCTTAGAACCCTATGCTACAGTGTTCTGATGAATTGGGAGCGTTAAAACCTTATTTTCCCAGTTACTTCCCTTCCGGATCCATTCCTGGTTTTTGGCAGCCAGCATGCTATTTAAATGAAATGACTATGTTTCCCAGAATGCCTTGGCTCACTGCTTCACCTCCTGCTTCCCAGAATGCCTGGCCCACTGCTTCATCTCCTCCCTGGCAGCCAGCATGCTACTCAAATCAAATGACTATGCTTCCCAGAATGCCTTGGCTCACTGCTTCACCTCTTGCTTCCCAGAATGCCTGGCTCATTGCTTCACCTCTTGCTTCCCAGAATGCCTGGCTCACTGCATCATCTCCTCCCTTGCAGCACAAGGCTGGGAGGAGGATAGGCAACACCTGTGGCTGCAGGTGCAGCAGGCAGCACGCCTGGGGGTGTGCTCGTTAAGCAGCTTTAAAAGCCTCAGTTTGCTTCAGTCCGGCGCTGGTCATTGTAGCAGTGTTCCTGTTGTGACTAGTCCCTGTTTCCTGTACTTGTTCTGTGCCTTGTACCTAGTTCCAGTTCCCTGTTCATAGATTTTGAGCCAAGTATCTATATCCAGTTCCTTGTTCCTAGTTTCTGTGCTTTGTACCTAGTTCCAGTTCCTTGTTCATAGATATTGTGCCAAGTATCTAGTTCCATTTCCTTGTTCCTAGTTCCATGCCTTGTACCTAGTTCCTGTTCCTAGCTTTGTGCCCAGTTACTAGTTCCTGTGTCCTGTTCCTCTGTCCTGGATTTCGGATTTATGCGCTTATTTGATTTATGCTTTCTGAATTTCCCTTTCTGTCTTCCTCTGTCTGCAGACAGCCTTTCTCTGTACTTTACTATTTGATGCAGCCCAGTTTGCCGGTGTTTTCTGTCCCTTTATGCTGTCCTGGTTACTGAAAAGCATGATGTATTACTATTTACTTTCGTAGAATTAGTTACTGCCTTTTCTCCTTGGATTGGGTGGGAAAGGTTTCCTTTTGTGATATCATTTTCCCTGCTCCTAATCCAACTTTATTGAGATTCCACTCCATGTTTTCCATTGCACTTCTGCATTCATTTTCCATTGATTATTAGGTGTGGGTTTGTTGTTACAAGTTCCAGAGTGTTCCCCTTTTAGTTTTCCTCACGATTTATTATTCCACTCCATGTTTTCCATTGCACTTTCGCATTCATTTTCCATTGATTATTAGGTGTGGGTTTTGTTACAAGTTCCAGAGTGTTCCCCTTTTAGTTTTCCTCACGATTTATTATCACAATTCAGACTTGCCTTTTACTAGGGTTTATGTATTTTGTTATCTTTAACCCTTTGCTTTTACAGCCTTCTGGGTCCCTGTTTGATCTACAGGGTTCGTGAAATTACTGACATTCAAGTGGTCTTTCCGGTCCTCGTGAGTACTGTTTATAATTGCCTTATTCAGTATTCTACAGATTGTCAGTTCACAGAATCTGTCCTTGCTTGCCCGCTACGTGGGTTTAGCGCTGTCAGTATCTGTAAGAGCATAGTGGGTAAAGAGTTTGCCGACTTTCCTTTCAGTCATAAGGAGGTCCTAAGTGTTTACCCCACATCCCTTTTCCTATATTGGTAATACTGTTTTATCTTATTGACGTTCCTGGGTTTTACATATATACACAAGACTTGGGTATTATATACACGTTGTTAGATTCAGAGTTGTTCACAGTGCAACTGTGTGCACTTTCCCTTTTGCCATAGTATGCCTTCTTCCTTTCTTAACAGTATGCCTCTCATTGCAGACTCCTCACAACCCCCAACCTTTTTGCTTTTGTTTCTGTACTCTGTCTTGACATTTTCTGGTGAAGTGAATGAAGCCTTTAGCTTCACTCCACTTTTGCTCATTGTTATGGGGAAACTGACCAGTCCTTAAGGCCGTCGGTACTAGGAGACTAGGTTTCCCTTTTCTTTGTACATGGCATCTATATTTTTGGGTATCATTTTATCATAAACACATGCATTGGACAGTGTAGAGTCTCGCACCTGAAGGTTTTCCCTATTCATCAATGTCGCACTTAAAACTCAGGTAATTAATTATTGTATTATTTACCAGAGGTCTGTATCCTGTCTAGCTTGCCCTCCTACCGCAGGAGGGCAAGCTAGACCAGATACAGACATCTGGTAAATATGTAAATGAAGAATTAATTGCCTGAGTTTTAAGTGTGACATAACATTTTATCATTGTACAATGCATCTTGAAATGCAGTGCAATAGGGTTTCTTTTGTATGACCCTAGACAACACTCAGGGATTTTTTGGTTACTCTATATGTGCTTAAAAACAAGCCGGTGGCAGCAGTTGCATTTTTACTAATTTTGCAATACTTTTCATTAGCCTTACTTCATTTGGTTATGAACTGTGGCTAGTGGCCCAATATGGCCATGCTTTTTCTTGTTCCTTTGGCCATCTTGTTCTGTGGTTGCTTTGCCAGGTAAGGAAGCTCCTTTTATTTATGGTCATGCATTGCCCGGAAAGACTTCATTTTTGCGGGCTAGTGCAGGGCCATGTGTTCCCAGGAAGTGGGCTGGGACTGCCTGGTCTCGATCCACATACTGGTTTCTGTAGGTCTAGGAAGTATGCATGAGTTTTACTGTTGGGTAAGAACTGGTGTAGTAACACTGAAACTGCACATCTGCTTGGTATTGGGTAACCCACCTTTTGTTCTAAGTCTGTAACACACAAGTTAGTAGTGTGACTGAGAAGCTCACTGCGCATAATGTGAGCTGTAGCAATGAAATTCGTATTTACAAGTAACTTATATTTCTGTTATGAATAGTTTTTTAAAAATGTATGTTAAATAATCATTCTTTAAAAAGGGCAATGTATGTAGCAGTCAATTATACTTTTCAGCATCTGCACAAGTCAGTGGTTGCTCTTTGGATATCCTCTTTACACAATTCCTACACCCGGAGGGGACTTCATTCACAGGGGCAGCATCATTAGTTATACTTTGTAGATTCTGAGGTTGCAGAAAGGAAAGGTTAAAGGGAGGAGAAAGGTTAAACAGGTGCTCAGTATAGGTGAGGACAATTAAATCTTCCAATGAGATCTAGACAAGCCTTTCCCAGCAATAACAATCTTAAACAAGTTACCACCTATGAAGGTCAGAAATATCAGTCAATGGGCTAGAGTCTGCAGGGAGCCAGGACAGCCAAAGTCAATTGGAGCACAGTCTATGAAGCCGAGTAACTTTTTAGATAAGTCTTGCACAAAGTTATATAGAGTTTGTAGAAATCACTTGTAGGGTCACAAGCTCTAAAGTCTGTGAAAGGAGAGCTGGCAGAGTCTCTCGAAAGCAGCCAATGCAAATATCAACTGAGAAGAGCACAGCCAAAACAAACAATGAGGCAAGTACTGAAAGTCACAGTACCTGTGGTTTGAAGAAGAGTGGTCCAGCTGGATTCTGTCCTGTTGCAGCGATGCAGACCCTGGGTTCCTGAGCCTCTGTGGTGGGGACAAGACTGAGAAGGTCTGGAGGGCTCGTGCGGCAGCAATTATTTTTTTGTATTTGGTTTAATCAAACCTTTACAAAACTTACATCAATTTGGAGGTCCTCTGCAGCTACAGGCTCTTTTCGGTTCAGAGGCGGTTCAGTGGTTTTAGCGCTTGGTAAACGGCTCCACCACAGATCTTGGATACCGGTTGGGCTTCCTTCACTCCTTGGGTCCTGCACTCTGGTGGGACTCGCGCTCGGGCTGTCCTGCTTCTGGAGGGTCCTTAGACTCCTGGAGCTTCCGGACAGATTTCAGACGTTGCACTCGACTACAGATTTCTCGAACCCCCCCCCTTCCCGGCACTTTGTTCCTGTCGCAGTAAAGATGGGGAAGATTGTCCAGTGGAGTCTCTGGGTTAGTTGGTCCCATTAACCCAAGGGAAGAAGTTGTCCCTTCCGGAGCTTCTCTTGTCAAACAGAAAAAGAATTTCAGCACAGCAGCAGGCTTCACTGGACAATTCAAAGGTCCAGGAGGATGCAGGACGATTAGTTCAGTTTCTTCGTCTGGTGTTTCTCCCAGTGGTCGACTCTGCCTCTAGTCCCAAAACCCTAGCCTTTTAAGCAGGTTTCTCCTATTCATGCACAGCCTAGGCTGTCGGTCACACGGCTGGCTGGCTGTCCTGAAAGGAGATCCTGAAAGGACAGACAGCCAGCCAGCCAAGCGGGACGGGTTGCATTCATGCACTCCTAGAGACAAAGGACAGGGGCGTTTCAGGAACCTGCATCACATCCCGCCTTTTCAGACACTGGAGCCAGAGGCGGGCGGGCTTCAGGTCTGAAGCCTGCCAAAGGGTAACAAAGTGTAAAACTAAGAAAGACCTCCCGAACAGAAAATGGTGTAAAAAAGATTGGGGGGGAGGGGGGTGAGGGCATTTTGACAAAATGGTCACCCAAGGGTGCTATACTGCAGCTGAGGATTCAGCCTGCGGTAGAAAAGCACAATGGTAGAAAATTAAACCACTGCTACCAGTCACTTAAAGTACGGAGGGGTAACATACAACATGTTACAGGAGAATGTAGGATAAGGGGCTACTGGGTAACCCCCAGCACTCCACATAAGATGGTGTGTGCCTAACCTACAAAGAGAAGGTAAGTAAAGTCAATTTCACTTTACTATTCTTGGGAACAGTTCTCACAAGAAAAGGTATGAAATCTAAAGGATTCTCTTGACACTGCACTGAAGGTGCTGGTGTCGCCATACAAAAAGTAGATGCCTATGGCATTTGTCAGCCTCCAAAAACAGAGGAACCACATAATCCAAATCGGGTCAAAACGCATGTGGGTGAAAAGTCTACACGGTTAAAATATAAAGCTCGAAAGTTCAGCAAAAGAGCTGGGGGTCTCGAAGGTTGGATGGAATTTGCACAGACATTCACCATCAGTGTATTTTGTATTGTATTTGTCATTTATATAACGCTTTCTCATTTGTGGTAGGAACACCCTGAGGGACTGAAGTTTAGGTACGGGAAAGTTTCCAAAGGCTTACAGTGCGTGTATGCGTTCGGCCAAGATTAGGTATTAAGTGGGTTGGCTCTTTGGAAAGATTTCTCTTTATAGCACCTGTCCTTCCATTTCTATGGACTGTTAGGGAGACTTATGATTTCGTGCTTCATCTCCTCTCCTAGTGAGACCCGCAGATTTTTCCTTTCCATCCTGAATGAGTGGAGTCTTGTCCCACTCATTCTTATTTGCTCTGACATTTGAACTCTGTTCTGTGTTTTACCTTTACTGTGGAATCTACTTACCTGCATCTGTTTGCCCATAAGGAGCTGTGTGCTGCAAACATTGGTGTTGCTGGGAAGCCTTTGGGTTCTCCTTTTGATATTCTTTATTGTTGGGAAGAATTCTTATTAATGTGCTAATTCCTCTCTACCTTGGGGACCCCCAGCTATTTTGCTCCACTTTGGGACTTTGTACTTTTAATTCGGTTTTTCTGTTTGTGTTCTTTGAATATGGGGTTTTAGATAACTCCCTAAGCATCATCTTTTCATGTGTCACAGAGCACCCTTAGTGCAGTGACACAGAGAAGCCTTTTAGGCTGTCCCAAGGTTTAAATACCTTCTCTGGGATAAACTGTTTCCCGGAGAATGTAAAGATAAATTCACTTTACTAGTCTTTTTAAATTCCTAGGCCCAGCACACACCATCTTCCTATAGAGTACTGGAAGGGTTACCTAGTATCTCCTGTGTCTAGAAACTCATGTAGCAGTCAAAGGCTACCCTTTTCTATCGAAATGGCTGGTGGCAGTGGTTTTACAACGAACTACCATGAATTTTTTTTCCATCCCCGAACACCGGTAGCTAAAAATCGCGGGAGCCATGTTTTTCAAGATGGTGCCTTAAGCCCCTTTGTTTAAACGGGTCCCGGTCTTTTTTTCACCATTTCTTTGTGGAAAGGTCCTGCTAGTGTTTTCCTCTGCGCGCCAAAATAGGTCTGGTCCCTTTTTTCTATGCCTTTGGCAGCCTTCAGGACTGAAGATCGCCTCTGGCGCCTAAGGGTTTGGGGTGGGCAGGAAGTTAGGAAGGTGCCCAAAAGTCCCTGTGCTTAGGAGACCCAAATGCACTCTGGCGGGATTGGCTGGCTGATTGTCCGGCAAGGATCGCCACCCTGCTGGGTGAGTGGCAGCTAGGCTGGATTGAAAGGGAGAAAACTGTAAGTCTCTTGGTCTGGAAAGCAGAGTCGACCACTGGAACAAAAGAACCGAAGACAAGTTGGAAGAGGACGGCTGCTGCAACTCCTGGACTGTTGGTTTGCCCGGTGAAGCTCTGCTGCAGGTCTGAATTGCCAAGTTCTACTCAACCAAAGCTCCTTCAAGGCCGCTCTTTGAGTTGGTGGGACCAATCAACTCATAAGCTACCTGGACACCATTCTCGGAGCTGGTTAGGATTAACCAGGTAGAGGGACGCCAGCTTGTGTGCTTGAATTACAGCTACTGGAACTGAAGGAACTCCATTTCTGTCTGCTTTTTCTGACGATCGTGTGCAGTGCAGGTGTCCCCTGACGCCCTCCCTCTTGTCCCCACGGCTGAGTCTCAGGAACAGCGAGATCTGCAGGAACTACCAGAAACAGTCTTCAGCTGCACCCTTTTCTTCATATTGTACTGTGACAACCCAATTGAGAGAACTTCTCTAAGAAACCCTAACAAAGGTGAAATGAACAGACCAAACCTGGTTTGCCGTGCAGAGAAACTCTCTAGAAGGACCTTTTTACAAAGACCTGGTGAAAAAAGACCGGGCACCATTTTAGCAAAGATGGCTGGATGCCATTTTGAAAAACCGCTCCCATGGTTACTTTACTGGAGTTGCGAACGGTCGCAGTAAATGCAAACCATGGTAGTTCAAAACGAAACTACTGCCGCCAGCCAGACAATTGAGGAAAGGGTAACCTAAAAAATGTTACATGAGCATTTAGACACAGGGGATACTAGACACTAGAACCCCTACAACACTCTATTGTAAGATGGGGTGTGCTGGGTCTAGCAAGTAGTACAGTCAGTTTCACTTTACTGCCCGCTCTGGGAAACAGTTGATCTCAGAGAAGATATTTAAACCTTGGGAAATCTGGAAGACTTCCCTGTGCCACTGCACTGAAGGTGCTTTGTGACACATTTGTAAAAGATGCCTATGGAGTGTTTAGACTCTTAACCAAAAAGAAACTGTGTATAAAATCACATTAAAATACATAAGAGTGGGGGGAAAAAAGGGTCACTCTCCAGGTAAACAAATCAAGTCCTCAAAATCCAGCAAAGTTGCTGGGGGTCCCTAAGGTGGAGGGGAATTGGCGCATTTTTGAGAATTCTCCCTAACACACCCGACTGGAAGAATCCTCAAACTTGCAACTCCTCATTACTCACTGGAACCAGCGGTGGAAGATCGAGCCCCTATGCGATCTATGACAAGATCCTGGAAAATCGCAGTTTTGGGTGGGGGGGGGGGGCGGAGGACGGGGGGGGGGGGGAGTTGGGAGTAAATAAACTTTCCACCATAGGATTACGTTGGGAACAAGTAACTTTGTCTCCTGCATTGATATGTTATGGCATTTATAATGTGCCCTATACACAAGTGTTTCAAGGCGCAACGAGGCAAGGGAGGGTAATGGAGGGAAGACAGAGATGATGCTCTTACTAGGCCAGGTGACAGAGATCGTGCAGGGGAGTTGGGGAAGGGGGGGGCAAGGGGAGGGAAGGGCAGTACATGGGACCGTAAATGGAAGCAATAAATGGGAACAATAAATAAGTGCGGCTAGCTGGTGGCAGCTGCAAGGGTAAGTGTAATCAACAGGTGTCCAGTGCTGGTAGGGGGATACAGAAATAGCCACAGGATACAAGGGTTGCTGGGAGGGGCTGGGGAGGGGGGGGTTCGAGTGCAGGTCTGCAACTGGCTGGGGGGGGCACCTGGGCCTGAGAACAGAGGGTTGCCAGGTGACCCCTGCTGAACTCCCTGCTGAAACTGCAGTGGAGTGGAGGAGAGAAAGCAGAAGTAAAGAGCAAGGTCTTGAGGTGCTTCCAGAACTGGTTTTCAATTTTCAAAGACAGGGAGGCTGTTCCATAGGGAGGTCCAGCCGAGGAGCGAGATCTACGACCAACTCGTTGCTTGGAGAAGCGACGGACCCTGAAGGAGTTGGATGAGCGAACCTTTTTTGTTTGTCGAACTGTGGTAGAGTAACCTGAACTAGGCATTTACTTAAAGTAGTTGTTAAAATTATCACCAACACAAGTAAATTGCCACTTAACCTGCAGAGACCCCCTTCAGGGAAGAAACATTGTGGCTCCTGTGACCCTTGGGAACAAGGCACCATTCTTCTTAAGGTTTGAATTGCTTAAGTTAGGGAATTAACCTGTGACCTGGTTCCATCACTTAGCTCATTTTATCTGGTTACCCGCATTGCTGAATGAGATTTTAATGCATATCTGAGCTGTGGCGAGGGTACATGTGTAACAAAGTATTGTGTGATAATGCTACCTGTTGGTTTCATTTTACAGTATCCAAAAGTCATGGAACTGTTTTATTCTTGCCGTCTAAATTTAATTGTATGCCATAATGTGTGGACTCACTGAGAATATAAGCCTTGGCTGCTCATCCACGTACCTTGATTGGGTTTTGGCATACCCGAGTTTCCTGTTCATTATATGTAGGGTGGCCTTCTAGAATATGTCCACTAGGCGAGATTCAAAAAATCCATCCACAGATTCAAACCAAGCAAAGTAGATCTTTCCCCACCATAATGATGCAATTGAGCAGAGCAAATTCATTTTTTTTTAAACCTTTAACCTCCTGTCCCCCTTTGCCTTCCTGTCTGTTACAGGAGGAGAGTATTCCGATTGCGTTGTCAGGAAGAGACATCTTGGCTAGAGCAAAAAATGGAACGGGCAAAAGTGGCGCCTACCTCATTCCCTTACTTGAAAGGATAGATCTGAAGAAGGACCGCATACAAGGTAAGATGCTACTCTGTGGGAGCAGTTCCATTCCTTTGGTTTATGTTAACATATTTACCAGTGTTCAAGGTTCTAATGTGTTTTTTCCACACAGAAACCACTGTTAATTTGTTTTATTTTTTCCTGCACACAACCCTCTGTATTATCACCTTCACTTTTTAAATTGATGTCGTGATTCTCTGCACATGAATTTTCTGCAACAAGACCACATGTTTTGGCTTGTTCTCTGGTGTGATGGGGTTTGTGAAATGTAGGTTTTAGTTGGTGGCCATTTTAGGGTAGGCCCACATATTTCACTTTTGTTTTTAGAAGGGCTGTTTCCTCTAGATTTTCCATAGGTCGAAAATGACTCCAAGCATTGTCTGGATCTGGAATATGACCCAGATGGCTGGCTGTGCAGGTCTGCCCTATCGAATAGGGCAGACCTCGCCAAAATTGGTAAATGCTAGCCATACATATACTGCTCAGTCACCTAGCATTACAAGCTTTTTATTCTCCCACATGCTCAGTCTGGTTCAAGGGAGCCCGCTATGGGAAATCCTAGAGCCAAGTAAAATAACCATGTCGGCACAGAGGCCACTACTTTGCACGCAGTGACCCAGATTCTCACTGTAAATCTGGCTTAAAATATTTCAGGCGTGTTCAATCAGTTTGATCCATGGTCTACAGTATTCCTGTCTTCCCCGGCAAGGCATTTCTTTTCCCATAAAGGCAGTCCCTCACATTCTTTGCTGCTATGAAGCGGCTGCTTGTTCCCCACTACTAGTCTGTCATTCCCTTAGACTTGGGCAGCACTGAACAACCACAGGAGTAGTGTAAGATGGTTTTCTACAATCTGGCATGGTGGACAGATTATAGAAGGCCACCCTAGTTCTGGAGAACAGGGGTTAGCCAAAACCCAGTGAAGGTAGCAATGGAGAGCAATTAAGGCTATTCTTGGGAGAAAGTGAGAAGTGTCAGGGGGTACACAATGAATCCAGGCAGTGAAGTGCACCAATTCAGTTTAGACTGGCAAGTACAAATATACTCTATAGGCCCAAAAACGCACACTAAGAAATGAAATCAGTAGGTAGCACCATCACAAAACACACAATTATGAAATATATACACAGTTACCTTTAGGTTTGTAGGAATGTGTACAATTAAAATACTAAATAAGGTAAGTAATGATACAGTAGAAAGAAACCAGTTTACAAGAATATTACCCTACGTTTTCCAATCCCTCTGATATGAGGCTTTAAGCCCAAAAGTCACAATGTTTCTTCTTAGGAGAGAGGATAGATGTAGGAAGAGTTTTTGTGATAGTGAAAAATGTGCCAGAAGATACTTCAACAATGTTGCAGGCTAGTAAAATTATTTTCCTATCTTCAGGTACATCTTTTTAGATAAAACGATGAAAAAGCAATGGAATAAACTAAGGTTTATTCTATAGGTGAGACTGGGGCAACTGAATGCTTTGAGTATTCCACTCCCTGATTCTCGTTTTGCCAGTTGATGGGTTGGCTGGGATCACTGGTTTTCAGTTTTACTACTGTTTGGTCCGGTGCAGACTGTCTAAAAGTTGTGCGTCCATGGATTTCTTTGGTTGGCTGCTGGATTCAACCTGTGGCGAAGGCCAGAAGGATTCAACGATGCAGACTCTTCTAGACACCTCGTAGGAAAGCTACTTCCCCTGGATTTCAATGCACAGCGACTGTTCAGGCAGTTTATTTCTTAAGTCCATCTAAGGGCTTCATAAAATCGTACATCTGAGGCAGTGCAAAATCCACTCTTGGTATGAGGCTGTACCAAAGGAGTACATTTGCTAGCCCAGACAGAGCAGCCAGGCTCATCTTTGGAGGGAGAGGGGGTTCTAGGTTGGTGCAAAGAAATTGTAGCATAAATATGGTCCAAAGAAACTGATACTGTGTTGTAAAAATAAAGGATTTATTTAAATAGTAGGCCAAGATAGTTCTAGCGTAAGTACTAGAACATCATACAAACACAATCCTAAAAACCAATTTAATACCTATGGTGTGCGAACCAAGGTATAACCTTAGAGCATGAAGCAAGTCAAAATGAGTCAAACTGAAGGTTATACATTTGTGATAGTAATATACAATTTATGGGGAGTAAGACCAAACTAGACATTCTTTTAGAATACAATCAGTAATTCAAGGATAGTTCAGTCATGCAGTGACTCTGTTATGAAATCATAATAAACCAACCCTGCTAAAAGTATGCTCCTTGCAACATTACTTCAGAGCTAGTAAATCAACTCGTATTCTTTCTGGAGGGGCCTTTAGCTACTTTATGATGAGTATGAACACTGATCACTATTTTAGAATGCATTAAGCAGTTCAAGGAAAGCAAAGGCCTTTACACTTTGAAAGACACAATGATTTTAAGGTAAGTTATTGACCCTGTGACTATTTTGGAAACGCTCTACGCAGTTTCAGGGCAGGCACAACCCAGTGTTCAAGTATAGAAGAGCAGCAGCTATTCAAGGTAAGTAAAACCTGTTGGGAAATATTATTCTTTACTGCATCTTTACCCCAAACTTCTGTGGACCCCCTCCCCCAAAACATTTAGCTTTTATTTTTGTATCAGACCTGTTCTTTTGTACAGTGCAGTGAAGCATTAAGTTTCACTACACTGTTTTTTGCCAAACTGTTATGGGGAAACAGCATGTCCTTCTGGTTGTCAGTACTGGGAAACATGGTCCCCCTTCGTCTTGATATACTGTTACTATTTTTAGTAACTAACCACTTGTGTTCACTTTTATCATTGTACAGTGCATCTTCTTCCAATGCAGTACAATGAGGTACACTTTGTTTTGCCCTAGACTAACACTCGGAGGACTTTTGGTTATTCTAGGTGTGCTAATTGGACAAGCTGGTGGTGGCAGCAGTGACCTTTAACCATTTTTTGTGGTGCATTCAGTTTTAGCCTTACTGCATTTGGATACAAACTGTGGCCAGTGGTCAAGCATGGCCACGCCACAAGGTTGTTCGCTTGGCCTTTGACCATCTTGTCTTTTAGCCTTCTTTGTAGCCAAGTTAATACTTATGTGGCTTAAAATGCATGGGAAATCAGAGGCTTGGTACTGGAGGGCTATGGCCGTTTGCTGTCAGGAAGTGGTCTGGGGCTGTCTGTTCCCAATCCACAAACTCGTGCCCGTGTGTCCTAGTGGTATGCATGAGGTTCGCCACCAGTGGTACTAATGGACCATTGCTGGGGTGTGTGGGGGCAGATCTGTGATTGGCTAGTGGAGCTGCTGCTCTTACCTGGCTTTTAGGATAAGAGGACCCCTGCACCCACTCGGGAGGGATCCTGGAAGAAACTGAAGGATCCAAGATTCCTCTCTAGCTAGAAGACTGGCGATGAGACTATGGACCTGCCAGGAGAAGGCTTGGCAACCAACTTCTGCCCTGGTAGAGCCCTGTCCTGTGGAAGATATCCAGCAATTCTGCAAAGGAGCTGCGATCCTTGGAGTGGAGGAAACCTCCATTCACTATCGGCTCGGAGTCCTACGAAGAGCCTTAGCAAGTGCCCCAGGACTGCCCTGTGGCTGACCAGTGCTGAGTTTGGGCTACCATGCTGCAGACATTGCCGTTCCGAGTTGAGGCCTGGAACTTGGGGGAAATCTTCAGCCCATGCAACACGACATAACGCAGCAAAATGAATGGCCCTAGCAGCAAGGGGACCGGAGATGAGGGGAAAGGTGGATTGGGGGGAGCACCTGGGATAGGAGGGAAAGTCTGACAGCGGAAAGTGAATCCCTTTGAGTCACTGCATCTGTGGCTGTCGTTAGACTGATTTCCTGCATCCATTCCTGTCCTGATTCAACTGAGACCTTGCACCAGCATTAGACACCGACCGGAGAGCTGCTCAAACCTGCAACCCCTGGGAATCAAGAACTGAATCTCACAGCTGGGAAAGTGACCTGCCAAGTCACATGAAGAACAGGGGGTTGAGTTATAGCAATACTTGCCTGCTCCCCTAACTTCCTTCCAAAAGTGTAACTTTAAAAATTTGGCTTTGCCATTGCTTAGTCACACAAGCACAAGTTGGGAACACACGTTTGTTAGCTAGTTTCTCGTCCCCTGACACTTGGAATTCTTCACTGGATCCCAGAGACCCTAACTTCATTTTGTCCAGCTTCACGAAACTATATTGCTATATATGTATCTTATTTTTAGTATTGAGTTATTGGCTGTTGGTAGTCATTTTGCACTCTTACTTGACCATAAGTAAAGTGTTTTTATACCTGCGCCGAGTGTGTTGACTATTTCTGTGTGCTCATTGTGGACCCCTTGCAAGCTTGCCTCCTCTTGCCTTAGCCTAGACCACTCTCCTTGCTACTTTGAACTGGTTTGGCTACAGCTCCCAGAGTTTTTCCTGTCGCAATATAGGTTGGCCTTTGTTAGGCAAGAATGTATGTAGTACCCTGTGGGAGACTGCACCAGCCTTGTCCTCTTGGCAAAACCCAACCTTTGGTATAAGCATGTACTACTCAAGTTGGTAGAGTAACTGAGCAGCCAGGCTTATCTCCATAGGGGTCAATGTGAGCTATAGGATTATCATACAGATTCAGTGACAAGTATCCAAATAAACACTTGCACTGAAGGTTTCTTGATTAAACAATGATTTTAGTTAGTTGAATAAACCTTCTTTAGAAGGGAGCAAATATGTTACACAAAAATATACTTCAGAATAGAACCTCTCAGTTTCTGTAAATCAGTAGATCCCCATTTGGGATGGCACACAGACGCTTCCTACACCCTGAGGTGACTTAAATAATGAGGACACTGTGGCCATTGATGGATCATTGGTACATTTAGAGCAATACTGAGGTTGGTGTTAAAAGGAAAAGATGAGGGAATAAAACAATGGTTAACACTTATCTTAAGCAGGTAAGTACTTTTTGAACCCTTCAATGCAAAGTAAATTTTGCCTTTCCTGGGGGAAAGGCAAAGCACAAAGGTCGGAGGTAAGAAGAGTCTTTCGGGGAGCTAGGACAGGCAATGTTAGTTGAGCAAGACTCTAGGTGAGCTGAAGCACTTCTTGCAGGTAGGTAAAGTCGTGCACAATGTTTTAGAAGTCTTTGTAGAAAATGAAATCACTGTAGGGTCTGAAGCTGGGAGTCTTGTGAGGGGCAAAGTTGCTAGCAACTCTGCAAAGGCAACCAAGACGAGTCCACTGAGAGCTAGCAAGACTACACAACAAGAGGTAAGCAACCCCTTAGTTTTACAGTGTTGGGGAGAATTCTCAGAAATGTGCTAATTCCCTCCACCTTGGAGACCCCTAACAACTTTCCTGGATTTTGAGGACTTGATTTTTTTTTTACCTGGAGAGTGTGACCCTTTCTCACTCATGTATTTTGTGATTTTGTACACTGTCCGTAGGAATCATCTTTTACATTGTCACATAGCCTCTTCAGTGCAGTGACACGGGAAGTCTTTCAGATTTCCCAAAGGTTTTTCTGCGATAAACTGTTTCCCAGAGCAGTAAAGTGAAATTGACTTTACTTACCATTGTCACTTTCTAGACCCAGCACACGCTATCTTACAATAAGGTGCTGGAGGGGTTACCTAGTATACCCTTTGTCCAGCTTCTCATGTAACATTTTTTATGTTGGCCTTATTCTCACTCAATGGCTGGTGGCAGTGGTTTCGTTTGAACTACCATGGTGTGCCTTTACCGCGGGCTGCGTTCGCACCTACAGTAAAGCACACATGGGAGCCATCTTTGTCATAATGCCCACCGGTCGTCTTTTTCGCCATTTCATCCTTCTTGAGATTTACTCTGTGCGCCAAACCAGGTTTGGTCTCTTTGTTCATTTTGCCTTTGACGAGTGAAGCCCGCCTCTCGCTCTAAAGTGTCTGGGGTAGGCAGGAAGTGAGGGAGGTGCCCGAAGCTCCCTTTGCTTAGTATCATAGGAGACACAAATGCACTCTGTGGTGATTGGCCAGCTGACTGTCTGGAAAGGACAGACACCCTACTGGGGGAGTGACAGCTAGGCTGGAATGAATGGGAGAGAACTGAATAAAAGGCGAGTCTTTTGCCTTGGAAGACTCAGGCGACCACTGGAGGAAGGAACCGAAGAAGAACTTGAAGAGGATGCCTGCTGCAACTCCTGTACCGTTGGTCAGCCCAGTGAAGCACTGCTGCAGTGCCAAAACACCCAAGTTCGCATTGACTAAAGTCCCTGCAAGGATGACTTCTCCCCTTGAGTTGGTGGGACCAATCAACTCCAAAGTAAGTTACCTGCACATCCATCTCGGAGCTGGTTGAATTTCCAGAGTTGCTGCTGGAAACCGAATAGCCAGGGAGACAAACACCAGATTGTGTGTTCTTTTAAGCTGGCCTAGAGCTTTTGCAAGATCCTCCGTACTCCCAGAAAGCAGGACTGACCGAGCCTGAGCCCCCTCGACAGAGTGCTTGGCCCCAGAAGCAAGGAAAGCCCATCTCGACAGCCAGGAACCGCTGTGTTGCTATTTGCGCTAGAGGTGAGGAGCTCAAACACTGAACAGCCACTGAAAGTGAAGTTTGCTGTTTGCGGGTTTTGACTGTCCCAGTGCATTGCAGGGGTTCCCCAACATCCTCCCTCTTGTCCCCACGACTGAGGCCCAGGAACAGTTAGATCTGCAGAGGTGAAAAGGAACAGAAGTCATCAGGTGCATCTTTTCTTCATTTCGAAGGTACTGTAAAAAAGTCTAAACTTGCCTCTTACTGTAGAGTGCTTGCAACTTCTACAACTCGCAAGTCTATCAGCTTGTGGCCCTACATTTGATTCTTATTTTCATCCGAGTCCTAAGAACTTGTGCAGACTTTTCCATTTGCTTACCAGAAGTGCTTCATCGTATACAAGACTTTTGCCCATTGACTTTGGCTTAGCCTATTGAATTGTATGACTTTTTGGAGGATCCAAAAGTATTTGCATGTTTAAGAATATTTGTGGTCTCTTGTTCTAATAACCATTGTTTGCCAAATTCTAAAAGTATTCTGAATGCCAACAATAAGATATTAATGTCCCCAGCACTCTAGTTATTGAAGTCACCTGTGGGTGTAGGTTGTCTGTGGGCCATCCCAAAAGGGTATTTACTGATTTAGAAACTAAGAGTGTACAGTATTGAAGTGTATTTGTTGGACTATTATATTGCTCCCTTCTGAAGAAGGCTTATTCTAACTGACAAATTAATTGTTTATGCAAGAAACCTTGAGTGTAAGAGTTTATTTGAATACCTGTAACTGTAAATCTCTCTAACTCCACTATAGCTCACATTGACCCCTCTTGACGTGAGCCTGGCTGCTCAACACGCTACCAAAACTGCGTAGTACAAGCTTATACCAAAGGGTGGGTTTCCTATACCTGTGGTCAGAGTTGTGTAGTGGTCCCAGAGGGTACTGCATACAAACCTTGGCCAACATGCAGTACTTTTTGGTTAGAAAGTGGTTCCAGCTGGCTTCTGTTCCTGTGTAGGTCTGTAGATCTTGTTCCTGGGCTTCAGTTGTGGGGGTTAAGAGAGGATGTCTGGGGACTCCTGCAGTACGAGCTGAAGGACGGCGTCGGCAATGGGCAAACTTCCGATCAGTGGCACACAGTTTTTGCTTCTCGCAGCTCTCGCAAACGGCACCACTGCGGTTATCGGATACCGTATGGACTGTCCTCGCACCTGGGGACCAGCACTCTGAGGAGGCTCAGGCTTGGTCAGTCCTGCTTCATGCTGGAGCTCTGGTCTGACGACGACACACTAGATTCTGGTGTTACTCTGCTTGGCAATTGGTTCCTGCAGCAGCAATGAAAGTACAGCCAGCTTCGAGGGGATTTCCAGATGAGTTAGTCTTTGGGTCTACTGGTACCACCAACCCAAGGGGAGAAGTCGTCCTTTGTAGGGCTTCTCTAATTGAGGCGAATTTGGAGCTTCAGCACTGCAGCAGGGCTTCACCGGGCAAACGAACGGTCCAGGAGTTGCAGCAAGCGTCTCTTCCAAGTTCTTCGCCGGATTCCTTTATCCAGCGATCAATTCCGCCTTCCAAGCAAAAAGCCTTGCCTTTTATGCAGGTTTCTCCCATTCATTCGCAGCCTAGCTGTCAATCACACAGCAGGGTGACTATCCTCCAAGGACAGCCAACCAATTACCTTTTGGGTGCTTTCCTCCAATCAAGGGGATTAAGCACAGTGAGTTTCGGGCACCTCCCTCACTTCCTGCCCCTGCCAGACACGCTGGAGGCAGAGGTGGGCTTCACCAGTGAATCCCACCAAAGACTAAATGAACAAGGGGACCAAACCTGGTTTGGCGTGCAGAGTAAATCTCAAGAAGGATCTTTCCAACAGAAAATGGAGAAAAAAAGACAACGGAGCCATTTTAATGAAATAGGCACCCATGGGTACATAGCACACAATGGTAGTAAAAAGTAAACCACTGCCATCAGCCATTAATTGTAGGAAGGGTAACATAAAAAATGTTACATCAGAAAATAGACAAAGGGGATACTAAATACCTTAAATACCAGAACTGTTTTTACCTATACAAGAATCTAGACCAGTGGTGCACAACTGATTTTGACAGAGGGCCGAATGTACCTTACATGATGGCTATAGTGGGCCGAAAAGTAAATGTGGGTGGGGCGGTAGGCGGAGTGGGGCTTTGCAGGAGGCTTTTTCAACCCCCAATTTTTTATTAAACACATGGAAAAAGAATACGTTTTTGAGGTGTAATGATTTTTATTTGGATTTCAAACTTACATTTTGTACTGCACATTTTTATCATTTCTATTTAGTTATTGCATATCATCTGTTTAATTAAATTATATATTTTATTGGACCTTGATTGGACATTACGTTATTTTGGATAGCTATACTTTACTGTTTGGGTTGCCCAAGAGGAGTATAGCCTTCGTTGAGCAAAGGATGTACATCCAACTGTGCCTGTTTTTTAGCTTTATTTTTGGGTTCACTCTTGGAGTGCAACACTATGCCCCATGGCTCCCACCCCTCAAGCAAACACTATGCCCCATGGCTCCCACCCCTCAAGCAAACACTATGCCCCATGGCTCCCACCCCTCAAGCAAACACTATGCCCCATGGCTCCCACCCCTCAAGCAAACACTATGCCCCATGGCTCCCACCCCTCAAGCAAACACTATGCCCCATGGCTCCCACCCCTCAAGCAAACGCTATGCCCCATGGCTCCCACCCCTCAAGCAAACGCTATGCCCCATGGCTCCCACCCCTCAAGCAAACGCTATGCCCCATGGCTCCCACCCCTCAAGCAAACACTATGCCCCATGGCTCCCACCCCTCAAGCAAACACTATGCCCCATGGCTCCCACCCCTCAAGCAAACACTATGCCCCATGGCTCCCACCCCTCAAGCAAACACTATGCCCCATGGCCCCCACCCCCCAAGCAAACACTATGCCCCATGGCCCCCACCCCCCAAGCAAACACTATGCCCCATGGCCCCCACCCCCCAAGCAAACACTATGCCCCATGGCCCCCACCCCTCAAGCAAACACTATGCCCCATGGCCCCCACCCCTCAAGCAAACACTATGCCCCATGGCCCCCACCCCTCAAGCAAACACTATGCCCCATGGCCCCCACCCCTCAAGCAAACACTATGCCCCATGGCCCCCACCCCTCAAGCAAACACTATGCCCCATGGCCCCCACCCCTCAAGCAAACACTATGCCCCATGGCCCCCACCCCCCAAGCAAACACTATGCCCCATGGCCCCCACCCCCCAAGCAAACACTATGCCCCATGGCCCCCACCCCTCAAGCAAACACTATGCCCCATGGCCCCCACCCCTCAAGCAAACACTATGCCCCATGGCCCCCACCCCTCAAGCAAACACTATGCCCCATGGCCCCCACCCCTCAAGCAAACACTATGCCCCATGGCTCCCACCCCTCAAGCAAACACTATGCCCCATGGCTCCCACCCCTCAAGCAAACACTATGCCCCATGGCTCCCACCCCTCAAGCAAACACTATGCCCCATGGCTCCCACCCCTCAAGCAAACACTATGCCCCATGGCTCCCACCCCTCAAGCAAACACTATGCCCCATGGCTCCCACCCCTCAAGCAAACACTATGCCCCATGGCTCCCACCCCTCAAGCAAACACTATGCCCCATGGCTCCCACCCCTCAAGCAAACACTATGCCCCATGGCTCCCACCCCTCAAGCAAACACTATGCCCCATGGCTCCCACCCCTCAAGCAAACACTATGCCCCAAGGCCCCCACCCCTCAAGCAAAAACCATGGCCCCCAACCATATGCCCATGCCACCAAGCATGCACCATGCATGCATACTCATACAGACACCAACCCCCCCCCACCCCTGCATACAAACTAACAAGTATACACCATGCATCGATACAGACCTGAACCCCACCCCCAACTCACCAAACAAACTCACAAGCATGCACCCATACAGACCCGGACACCCCCCCGCATCTCCACACAAACTCCCCCCCGCCCCCCAAATATGTACTTGCTGGACGACGTGCTTGAAGGCAGGCTAGCTCGAACGCTGGCGAGGTCCGGTACTACGGTGGGCATGGCAAGGCTGAAATGCCTTCCGGCATCAAGCCTTATTGACAACGCCAGCCATAGTGCTGGCCCTCCATTGGTGCGTCACACACGCACTACGTGGCTCGTAGGAGCTACGTGGTTCGTGTGCCCTGAGCCAATGAGGGCCAGTGTTTTGTCCGGCCCGGAAGACAGTCTTTTCCTAATGGAGCGCGGCCGATGCTGCTTGCGGGCCGCCCTCCATTAGGAAAGTGTTTGTTGCTGGCGGGCGGACAAAACGGCATGGCGGCCCGCAACTGGCCCGCGGGCCGTATGTTGTGCACCCATGCTCTAGACATTGACTTTGGCCTACCTATTGCATCGAATCAACTCCTCTGAACACTATTTTCACTGTTTTCGTAACTGTAATTTTCATTTTTATTAACTTATGCCTTTTTGCTCCTACTTCAAACGCTTTGAATGCCATTTTGCTCCTCCTTCAAAGTAGCTTAAATGTTTGAGAACTGGTTAGTGTAAAGTATTGTAATATATTTTTGTGATATTAATTGCCTCCTTTTAGTGAATGTTTTCTAACACTGTGTAATTAATAAGCGTCTATCTGGATACTTATTGTGGACCTCTGTTTAACACCCTTACAAGCTCACATTCCCTCTTGAGCTAAGCCTTGCTGCTCAGCCCGCTACCAAAAACTGTATGGTACAGACTTGTATCAAAGGTTGGTTTGGCTTACACCTGTAGTCCTAGTTGTGTGTAGCGGTCCCAAAAGGTACTATACAAACTTTGCCTAACAGCGGGTAGAGGGGGAGGCCCCGCCTCCAAATCTACTATCTCAAGGTGAATTGTCAAATGCATCTCACTCTGCTGCACTCTTGCTAAGGGACAACTGCTCTTCAAGCCTAGAGCGCATTCTTCTTGAGGCATAGGGGCTTCCATGGCATTCTTTGCAAATGTTCCCCTAGAGTACATTTGCAAATTCTCTTCTCCGTACTCTCGATCGTCATAAGGCTCCCTCACGGCAGAAAAATGCAATCGGAGAGACCTCTACGCGTGAGGGTTTTTGATTACACTACATGTCACGTTAGGGAAAGTGTTACAGGCACACCCATGTCGACGTCCCCTTTCGATTCTCGAAAGACTAGATGCAATACTCCAGTTACCACTGGATGTCGGACTATGGCTCTAAGCAGATACAATCATCAAATGCTTTTACGGTAAGTATTGCATGTCATCTGAGCAATCCAGAGACTAATCTGCCATACATTCTGGAGGCACTGGACAACTCTAGTAAACTAACAGGAATCAGAATAAATAAAAATAAGTCATGCCTGTTTCCACTGGCTGCTACGGCAAAGCGGGCTGAGGACTTGCCAGACCTTCCTTTGCCCTTGAGCAAGGACTCCTTTAGATACTTGTGCATTAACATTTATCACCCTAAGCGAGAACATGAATCCAACACTGTAAGCCAAACTTTAGTTAGTAGAATCTATGGAGTTCTGGAGTAAGTTGCCCCTGTTGGTGATGAGCAGAGCAGCGTTGCTAAAAATGGTTGCACTGCCGAGACTCCTGCATTGTTTTGGTAAAGTCCTGTATAATATACCAAGGCATTACTTTTGGGAGTTAGATGGAATATGTGGGAGGTTCCTGTGGCAGGAGGGGAGGAACATGGTAGCTTTGAGCACGCTGCAAAGGCCGTATGAGCAGGGTGGGGTTAAAGATAACAAACTTAGAATTGTACTTTCTGGCGTGCCAGCTGCAATATGTTGTACAATGGATGACTATCCCACGGCAGTAACGATGCTGCTACAACCAGTTATAACAAGACCTCCTGTGGATCCCCACCAGGGAGAAAACTTGTAACCCTTATCTAGCGGAGTTGGGCATCAGAGTTTGGACTAGGAACTGTAAGGTTATGAGGCTAGTGGACCCACTCTCGCCACACATTGATAGACCACACCTTGCAATCAGAATTGAAGTGTAAAGAGAAATGGGAAAAGGAATTGGTAAAGACATTTGAGGATAGAATGGAAAGAAGGAACATTGTACAATAAGTCTCTAGAAATGCAAGACTACAGTTAATGCATGTTTCGGGAATGCCCGATAGTGCACGGGTTCTGGAGGAAGGTGGCACACAAGGCAGCCCAGGGGGCATAGAGCTGGATATCCAGACACTTGCATGCTAGGTCGATGGAGGAATAAATGATAAACCGTTGATAAAATCAGATTTGATGTACATAATGGCTATATGTAGTAGGTCTATTGGTTGGAAAGATACCAAAGAGCCGAGCATAACTAGATGGATTTGGAAAAATGTATTATAGCGGAGACAGGAGTGTGGGAGAAGGTACTCTGAGAACAAAAAGCTGATGTGGGAATGGATATCGAACAATGGATAGTGTTTACTGTGACACTGTTTGCAAATGAAGGAGGAGGGGAGGCTGCAGAGTCGGCACAGGGGACGGTCAATGCGTTGGGATAACAATGTATAACTAGATAGGTTGCATAGGCTAAGTTTGGGGGGGGTTATGTCGAGTTAGATGGAGTAGATGACTGAATAAGATGATATCCTGATTAATGTGTGATTAGTTTATAACGATGCAATACAAATATTGAACAAAGAAAAGGTAAGACAGAAGCTATCTCACTGTTCTTGGGAACTGTAGTTCAAACAAGAAAAGTTATTTAAAAATTGAGAAGTCCAAGGGACGTCTCACTGGCACTGCACAGAGGGTGCTGTGTGTCACTAGGCAAAATGCATATGCCTATGGAGTTTACCAGAGTCCAGTTATAAATCCAATTCCAAGAAAAACATGAGTGAGGGGGCGAAAAGTACTACTCAGGAGGTTGAAAATAAAGATCCCAGATTCTAGCAAAAGAGCTGAAGGGCTCGAAGGTTAAAGGGAATTTGCACAGAAACTAATTATTCTCCCGAGTGCCCCCTTTTAAGCTTCACCCAATGCAAGACCTACAGACACAGAAAAGGCAAATAACACACCAGATGCCTCACACAACCAACTGGCACCTAAGAATAATATCCCCATCACTCTTAAACCTGAAGATACGTTCATTCCTGGGGTAGAGGACAATGGACATCAACAGAAAAGATGATCTCTAAATCTCACATTCCTACTTTTATATTTTGTTCCCACCTTTGCCCTGTAGCCAAACTATCCACGGTCCACAAACGATCATTTGTTGATGGTATGTATGGTCCATGTCACGATGGGGCATTGATCTTGTACATTCATGCTGTCACCAGTGCATTTTGACATGACTATAACCTCAAACGGCTTTTTTTGTGTAGCACCATGTTGAAACTGAACATATTTTTCTTTCTTGCAGCAATGGTGATTGTACCCACTCGAGAACTTGCCCTGCAGGTTAGTCAGATTTGCATCCAGGTCAGCAAGCACATGGGAGGAGTTAAAGTGATGGCAACCACAGGTGGAACAAACCTGAGAGACGATATAATGAGGCTTGATGATACAGGTGACTTTCATTGAATGATTTACCATGCTATACCAATTACAATGTTGTGCCCGCTGACTAGTCTAGAGAAAGAAAATGCCCTTCGAAGGGATTGTCTTCAATGTATTCCTTATCTTGATAGATCACTTCTAGCTTGCTGGCCTCAGAGCATTTTTTCAGTAGAGGGCGCTGTGCGTAGACGCCCCTCGAGTTGGTGTCCCTCGTCAGCCTCCGTATCGGCGCCGACGTCATCGTGCGTATAAATAGACCCGCGCAGCGTCCGTTGCTCAGTTCAATTTTTCCGCGCTTCGTGGGCCTCGGAATCGTGTTGCTCAGTTCTTCAAGTATTTCTTATTATTCCTCGAAGATATGTCATTCGATGGCTTCCTCTTCCGAACTGTTGACCCCACGGTCCGGCTTCAATAAGTGTCGAGATTGTGGGAAGAAAATGTCGTTGATGGATCCTCACAGGATCTGTTTGTGTTGCCTGGGATCAGAGCATCACTGTTCGGAAAGCGAGGACTGCATGTCCATGATGGCGAAAGCCTTGAAGGAGCGTAAGGGGAAGCTAGAAAGAGGTAAGACTCTTAAAACTTCAACTTCTTCGAAAGTTTCCTCGGCAGAGTCGAGACATTAGTCTCCTCGCCATCACAGGAAACATTCTCGCCCAAGGTCTCGAAGCGGTTCCCATCAGTCTTCGAGATCTAAACACTTGAAAAAGAGGCGTCGTAGATCTCCTTCTTCCCCGGAAAGGGTCGCCTGCCCCACGAAACACAGATCTCCAGCTAAGTGGGAGGAATTCGTAAAGAAATGCTTAGCGTCTTCAAGAAAGCGGCCTCAACCCCCTCAGATGGCTAAAGGTGATACCCTGGGTGAAAGACCCTAAAAAGTCGAAACGCTGCGGGTCGTTGCACCCGGCAAAAGAAACTGCCGAGAGTGTCATGAACCCTCGAGCAAAGGCAGTAAGACCGCGTCGTCGAAGGTTCCTTCGACACACAAATCTGTCGAATCGACGACGTCTTCGATGCTGCTGTCGACACTGATTAAGGACAGACCTACTGCTGTTACTACATCTCAGTCAGTCAGTAGACATACCGAGGGCTTCGACCATGACCTCGAGCATGTTGTCAATAACCTCGACGACTAGGATTCCGATCCTCTTGAGTTCTTTGAGGCCTCTTCATACTTTTCCGACGCCATTTTCGGTTTCATCAAAGCCTTTGACTTCTGCGTCAACAACTTCAATGTTTTCTCAACCGGTGACTACAAGCTTCGCCCCTTCTGCTTTAGAAATGGGTTTTAAACCATACCCAAGGTCAGATTATTTCAGAGCTTTGTCCTCTATATATGAGGAAGGGGAGGATTCTGACCATGAAAGACCCTTTGGGTTACAGAGGACCACTGCACCTATACCAGAGGAATTTATCTCTGAAGAGAATAGATTGAAAGACCTTCAAGACTCTTTGCATGAGGCAAGTGGTTTAGATATTTCTCCAGAAGTAGAATTCGCTAAACCAGACCCAAGGGAACATGCAGAGACCCCTTATAGGGTCTTAATGGCCAGAATAATAGAGTTCATGGGGTGGTCTACACCTTCACCTTTTCAACAGGATGACAGACATTTTACTTAAAGGCCCACAGGAAGATCCTGTGGTTCCCTTTCATACTGCATTGCAGAGAAAAATATCAACTGGTAAACCCCTGAGGTTATCCCAGCAGTTAACAAACTATCTGCCAAATATAGGGTATCTGCTTCTGACTGTGAATATTTGAGCAAACATCCAACCCCAGAGTTTGGTTGTACAAGCAGAAACTTCATCGAACAGTAGATCTGCATACCCTGCTATTCCATGAGACAGGGATGATAAAAGGTTTGACGCTATGTCAAAAAAGGTCTTCTCAGCATGTAGCATGGCGCTTAAATCCATTAATGCTACTTGCACGCTCGCAAGATTCAGCCATACACTTTGGGAGTGTGCTTCATCTGTGGCGGACTGTCTCCCGGAAGGGGAGGAAAGGGAATCCTTTCTGACCATCATTAAAGATGGTAAAGATGCAATGTGAGTCCCTTCAAACTGGCATTGATTCTGCTGACGGTATCAGCAGGGCCATGGCGGCAAGTACCACAATCCTCAGATGTGCATGGTTGCGAAAGTCTGGTTTTGCTCCAGATGTACAGGCCAGACTTTTGAATATGCCCTTTGACGGCACTTGTTTGGTAAGAAGGCTCATGACAGCCTAGAGAAGTTACCAACATCCAAGGTAGCAGTGAAATCTCTTGGAGCTGCAATCCGTCAAACTCTATCACCCCTCAGGAACCTCTTGGAGGGGTAGGTCCTTTCGCTTTTATTCCGCATTCGGAAAAGGCAGAGGACAGCCGGCTCAAAGGGGCAAAAAAACAATTCACCCGCGGTGGACGGGTTGAAAGTACAAAAGCCGCAGCGGGTGCCTCCTTGCCCTCAGCATCTGCGTCAGCCACCTATGAACCACTCTGAGGTCTCTCCTCACAAGACACCAGTAGGGGGCAGGTTAAGTCAACATCTGACGGAATGGCAGGCTGTCAGATGCTTGGGCAATAAGGGTTGGTATTCCCCCTATTTTCTAGTACCGAAGGACGGAGGACTGAGACCCATGTTGGACTTAAAAGAATTGAACAAATTCCTCAGGAAGGACAAGTTCAAGATGGTGACTCTCTCTCAGATCCTTCAGGCCCTCCAGCTTCAGGACTTGCTGGTATCTCTAGACCTTCAGGATGCTCATTTCCATGTGCCAATCCATCTCAAACACAGGAAATACCTGAGGTTCGCATTTGGCAACTCTCACTATCAATTTAGAATTCTGCCATTTGGGCTGACCTCCGCCCGAGGGCCTTCACCAAGCTTATATCGGTAGTGGCTGCAAGTCTAAGGAGGGAAGGGATCCACGTCTACCCCTACCTAGATGATTGGTTGATCAGTATCTTCGGAACAAGCTCAGATTCAACTAGATTGTCTGCCACTTCCTTCACAAACTGGGTTTCTCCCTCAATTTAAAGAACTCACAGATGATACCATCCCAGAGACTCCAGTTTATCGGAGCGGTCCTAACTTGGGGAAAGCCTCACCACCAGAGGTGAGGGCTCAAGATATTCTGCAGATGGTCACCAAGTTTCAAAATGCCCAACGTCTCCCAGCCTTCGACTTTTTGAGGTTGCTAGACCCCATGGCATCCTGCATCTTCCTTGTGCCAGAGGCTCGCCTGAGAATGAGATCTCTCCAGTGGGCACTAAGAACCCAGTGGTCGCAATTCTCAGGAAGAATGACAGATCTCCTTCAGGTCCCGGACAAAGTGGCTTGAGACCTTCAATGGTGGGCCTGTCAGGAGAACATTTTGAGAGAACAGTTTTGGCAACCATGGCCGGAGATAACCGTAGTCACAGATGCCTCACTCACGGGGTGGGGAGCCCATGCCAACGACTTGACCCTCAGCGGTCGTTGGTCTCCATCGGAGTCCAGATTACAAATCATCCTGTTGGAGCTGAGCCCTATCAGACTAGCGCTGAAGGATTTTCTGCCATCTGTACAAGGGGAAAAATGTCCTAAAGACTGAAAACACAGTGGCCATGCACTACCTCAACAAAAGAGGAGGCATAGGATCACTGCCACTGTGCAGAGAGGCAATACAGTTCTGGTTTTAGGCAATTCAAGAAGGAATCTCTCAATCGGCAGTTCACTTAGCCAGAGAAAAGAATTTGACTTCGGGCGCTCTGAGCAGGCGGAGCAGTCTCCCACGAGTGGGAGATAGCTCAGGAAGTCCTTGAAGAGATCTTCACCCTTTGGGGAACCCCTCAAGTGGATCTGTTCGCCACCAATATCAACAGGAAGTGCGATCAGTTTTGTTCAAGAGAATTTCCCCCGAGAGGAGCTCTAGGGGATGCGTCTGTAGTGGACTGGGAGATTCCACTTCTGTACTCTTTTCCTCCAGTCCCTGTCATTCCTCAGATGATCAGGAGGTTGAGAAGATTCCGGAAGACTATGATCCTAATTGCCCCAGACTGGGCCAGGAGAACATGGTACCCGGACTTCTGGACATGTCCATCTGCCCTCGATTCGTCTTCCACACAGAGGATCTTCGATCGCAGAAGGGAGGTCAGGTTCTCCAGACATCAGAACCCTCAACCTTCACGCTTGGTTTCTGAAAGGTTGAGATAAAAGAATTGGGACCTCCCAGATGACATCATGGAGGTGTTGCTTTCGGCTAGAAGGCCAGCCACAAAGACTTTATACCGCTGCCGTTGGAACAAGTTTTGCAGCTGGTGTAGAGAGAAGAATATCGAACCCTTTTCATGCGGTACACCAATGGTGTTATCTTTTTTACTCTATTTGGCAAATTCAGTTCAAGTTGGTACGATCAAGGGCTACCTCGCAGCGCTGTCGATCTTCAAGTGCTCTGCGGAGGAGCCATCATATTTCAAATTACCCCTAGTAATCCAATTTCTGAAGGGGTTGACTAATGTCTATCCCCCAAAGCCGTTCCAAGTTCCCTTGTGGGACTTAAATCTAGTCTTAAAATTCCTGATGGGTATTCCCTTTGAACCACTCCATTCTTGTTAATTAAGATTTCGCACCCTTAAAACAGTCTTAATAGTGGCTTTGACATCTGCCAGAAGAGTGAGCGAATTACAAGCTCTATCTTGCAAACCTCCTCATACAATTTTTCACAGACGAAGTTGTCCTACAAGTGAAGCCTAATTTCCTCCCAAAGGTAGTCTCTGAATTCCAGATCACTCAGAAGATAACCTTACCTTCATTCTATCCTCATCCCCATCCTGGGAAAGAGGAAGAGAGGATACATAGGCTGGATCCAAGGCGAGCCTTGAGTTTTTATATCAGCAGACTTGCTAAGATTAGGCAAGCAGACCAATGTTTTGTAGGTTATGCAGGACACAAATTAGGATTGCCAATCACAAAGCAGACCATTTCCAGATGGATTATTTTAGCCATTCTAGAATACTACAAATTGGCAGGTAAAGAGCCCCTTCAACACCTTGGGGCTCATTCAACCAGGGGTATCGCAGCCTCTTCAGCCCTCCAAAGAGGGGTAGCGATTCAAGACATATGTGCGGCTGCCACGTGGTCGTCCGCACATACCTTTACAAAATTCTACAATCTGGATTCCTCCTCTAGCCTGGAGACCAGATTTGGCAAAGCTGTGTTACTCTGTTCACTCTTAAAGGGAAATATTCCAATTTTACTCCCACCTCCGTTTACACACCACTGCTATGGGAGTCTATCAAGATAAGGAATACGTCAGAGGACACAATCCCTTCCAAGAGCAAGTTACTTCTTACCTTGTAATGTTCTTTCGATGGGATGTTCCTCCGACATATTCTTTATCGCGCCTCCCATCCATCCCCTCAGTAAAACTTCCTTTGTAGTTGCAGCTTACGCTCCTTCAAGGTCAATAACCAATTCATGCACAGCTACTCTTAAGCTTTAAAACGGAACTGAGAAACGGACGCTGCGCGAGTCTATTTATACGCACGATGACATCAGCGCCGATACGGAGGCTGTCGAGGGACACTAACTCGAGGGACGTAGACGCGCAACGCCCTCTACTGAGAATTTTTTGAGGCCAACAAGCTGGAAGTTATCTATCAAGATAAGGAATACGTCGGAGGAACATCCCATCGAAAGAATGTTACAGGGTAAGAAGTAACTTGTTCTTCTAGGATCTTAAACCTAGCTAATACTGGAGGCCCCCAAGGTTCATGCATAATTAGTCTACCCAAATGATGTAACTGTTGCACCATTATCCACTGAGCGCCCAGAGGACTGCAGTGTAGTTTGTTACAAATGTGACTGGGCCCACAAACAGGATTTTGTGATCATTGGCTGATGGACTGTTAGGGAGAATTCTCATTTCTGTGCTAATTTACTTCAACCTTGGAGACCCCCAGTTCTTTTGCTGGACTTTAGGACTTTTACATTTTAACCCTGGAGTGAGTGAGCCCTTTCTCTCACTCATGTATTTTGATCTGATTTGGATTGTGTTTCTGCAGCATAGGGTCTGGCATGGATTCACATGCTCATGAATATTACCTGTCAGGTTGGGAATCCTCGGTAAAAGAAAAATCGGTTTGTTTCATTTCTGAACTTTCTCCTAACAACCAATCACTGAACTCTGGGTCATACTGCCCTCTACCTAAGCCGCCCCTCAGGCAGCCATCTTCAGATTTTTACTGCACATTCATGTGTTGGAAGTCCTCGTGGTTAGCTCTCAAGCTTTTGTTTTTTCGCTTTCTTTGGAAGTTTTAACTCTTATTTTTCAGTCAATCGAGACTTGTGCTCCATTGATCATCCTTCCGATTAACGGGGACCCGTTTTTGGATTTCTTCAGCGCCCCTCAAGGGCGGATTTCGACGAGTTTCTTCAGAGAAACTTCCAGAGGATTCTTCAAGGCCTACACCGTGTGGATCATGTCGGACACAAAGGATTCCCCTTCACTTTTCAAGCTTTGCTCCGACTGCGGTTTGCGGAATGTTTACATGGACAAACATTCCCAGTGCCTGTACTGCCTGTATCCAAAGCATAAGGAGGAAGACTGCGTTTTGCTGTGAACTCTCGAAGCGCATGTTGAATGATCGGCGTATAAGCGGCTGGAGGTGGCTGCAGGCCAAGGTCTCTGCACCGGTTGGTTCTCAGGAGCATGCCTCTCCCGGATCTGGGAAAGCTGAGCAGGCTTCTAAGTCCTTTGTGGGCGCCGATCCCACAGGGGTCCAACAAAAGGCCAAGCTCGGAGTCCATTGCGGGCTCCTCGGCGGCCAGGGCGAGTTTGACATCGCCAGCTGCATCGGTCCCCGGTCAACGCTCGATCTTCATCTAAGAGGAAGACTGATCATCCGGGCAAGCTGAAGGTGGACCCGGATACAACCAAGGAGAAGATAAAACTGGGTACGGCACCCGGCCTAGCCTCAGCGGAGAAGGCAAAGGGGCCTGGGCCTTCTAGCCGGCCCCTAAGCAGAAGGCCAAGCAGGACCATGTGCTTGGGGCGACCACTAAGGCCAAGCAGGACAAGAACTGGCCTGACCATGAAAGCCCAGGTGCACCAGACAAAGGCAGCTCCTTCCATCGAGGTGGTGGTAGCGTCTTTTTCGAAGGCTGCGGGGGCGGACCCGCAGGAAATTCTTCCAAAGGCAAGAGTGTCCCTTCCTGCTAGGAGGGAGACTTCATTTCAGCCCATTGAGAAGATCCCAGAGAATATGCCAGTCATCTCCCCAAGACTGTCTCCTCTGGACACGAAGAAAGGCGGGGAGGAAGGCGACAGATGGCCTCGGGACGGCGAGGGCCCTGACACTGCTCCTATGCCCCAGCTGCCTGTTTCTATGCCACAGCTGCCACCTAGAGATCTTTTGACGGACACGCTCTCCACCCTTCATACACTCGTATCTGAGATGCAGAAGAGGCTGTCCGCTCACTCAGCTGCTCCGGTGGTGAACACCTCCCCACCCCTTGCAGGTGAGACTGAATCGGACACAGTGTCGACGATGAGAACGGGCGGCGGCGGGATGGTCTCCTCCACCGGACGTGATGGGAGCTTTCCACACGATCGCCAGAGCTTTTTCAACTTGAGGCGATGAATAAGACGATCCTTTCAGTCTCGCTCTTGGATGACATTTGGGGTGAAGGATTGGCACTCACGAAGAACTCTTCTACGGCCCCAGCGAAGAGGGACCGGTTAGAGAAGTACAGGGTGCTGTATTCCACACCTAAGTGCTTGCGAGCCCAGCCATCGCCAGACTTGGTGGTTTCTGCAGCGGCCAAGTAGTAGTTTGGCTCTGCGTCTTCGGCTGCCTCCACCCCTCCGGACAATGAGGGGAAGAAGTTGGATGCAATTGGAAGGCCGAGATATCTACTCTGCCAGCGCCCTTGCTATTGTAGCGCGCCAGGAGCCGTTTCAAGCTTGCACCTCTGCTGGACTTCCTCCACTATGATAAGACGGCAGAGGCATTGGAGATTATGCAAGAGGGCGAGGTAGCTTCGGACCACGCCATCGGTGGCCACAGATATCGCGGACGCAGGTTTCTGCCAGATGGGCGATGACGTTTGCCTTCGCTGCCATGCCTGGCACAAGACTAGGGTTTTGGACACAGCCTTTTTGGAAAGGCTGTGGATGAGTCTTACAGCCCATCAAGGCGGACACGGAGACTGCGCGTTCCCTGGGCATGCTACAGCAGCAATGGCTGTCCTTTCGATCCTCAGGAGGCCAGTCTCCCCGATCCTCGAAGGGTTATGGCGGGGGCTACTCCTCTTACCGCCAATCCTCCCACTCCTCATCCCAAGAGACCAACAGGGGCCACTCCAAGGCCTTCGAAAGCAGACGCCGTCCTCAACAGGGACCCGAAGATGGCCTGTCGACCTCTAAGCAAGAATGAACCGGGCAGGACATCGGCCCTCCACCTGTGCACCCCGGTGGGAGGCCGGCTGGCTAACTTGGTCAGCGTGTGGGAGACCATCTCCACCAACTGTTGGGTGCTGGATGCTCTCGCCCTCGGGCATTGAGGTGTCCCCAAATACCACTGGTGGCCCGGGAGGAAAACCACGTCCCTCAGCTGCTGCTGGAGGATCGAGCCATGCTGAAGAAGGGGGCAATAGAACTAGTTCCAAGGCGACTCCGGGTCTCCGCAGGGTATTCAAAGTAATTCCTTGTGCGAAAGAAGACTGGGACTGGAGGCCCATTCTCGACCTGCGATGACTAAACAAGTACATAAAGTTCCAGAAGTTCTGTATGGTCACTCTTCAACACTTGCTCAGGAAGCTGGAGACTTTCTGTCGTCGTTGGATCTGGAGGATGCGTACTTCTCCAGCATGGGGTCTGGCATGGATTCACCTGCTCATGAATATTCCCCGTCAGGCTGGGTATCCTCGGTAAAGAAAAAAATCAGTATCCGTTTAGTTTCTGCTGTCTTTCTTAGTAGTAACCAATCACTGATCTCTGGGTCATACTGCCCCAGCCAATGACTGCCCTCTCCCTAAGCCCTGCCTCTGGCAGCCATCCTCAAATTTTTACCGCACGTTCAAGTGTTGGGAGTCCTCGTGCTTTAGCTCAAGTTTTTGCTGCGTTTTTGTGCTTTTTCAGGAGATTTTCAAATTTTTCGGTTTAATCGATACTCAAGCTCCACCGTTTCTACTTCCGATAACAAGGACCCGTTTCGGAATTCCTCTATGCCCCTCAAGGGTGAAGTTTTCGTCGAGTTTACGCTTCTTGGAGGATTCCGGAAGATCTGCAGCCTACCGCAACGGACATGGCCCAGGACAAGGGAAGCTCTACGCCCGGATCCAAGCTGTTCTGGTGCTGCCCTGGATGTGGATTACATAATGTTTTCAAGGAGGACGAGCATTCGCGATGTCTCCACTGCCTTCATGAGGACAAGACGCACATGGAGAAGGACTGTGCGTTCTGCAAGAACCTTTCGGAACGGACCAAACAAGATTGTCGTTCCTGCCTCGCCGCCTGGCTGGAGAAGGGCACAGCAGGTGAGAAGGCGAAGAAAAAGTCTGAGCGGGCTTCTAAGTCCTGTGAGGGCTCCCTGGTGACGGGGGCCCAACAGAAGGCCAAGCACCGCGAGTCCGCGGGCACCGGGAGCGCCGAAAGGTCGGGCTCTTCGGCTGCCAGGCAGGGCGCGACTTCCCCGGCACGTTCAACCACGAGCCAGCGCTCTGGTTCGGGGAAGAGGAAGTCCGAAAACCCGGGTAAGCTGCTGGAGTGGCCCCGGTCTCGAAGGGACCCGAGGGGGAGTGAGGCGCTGAAGGCGCCCCCCCCCCATGGCGAAGGCCCAGGTCGCACCTAAGGTGGTGAGGGCTATGATCCAGCAGGAAAGGCCTCTATCGAAGTGGTTGCTGCGACCCTGGCGAAGCCGGCTGACACTACGCCAGTGGAAACGGCCTCTGGGCCCAGAGTATCCCTGCCACCGCAGAGGGGATACTCTTTCCAGCCCATCCTTAAGACCCCTGTGTTTCCAGCCCATCCTGAAGACCCCGGTGGAAAAAGAGGGGGGTGTGTGGGGGGGGGGGGGTGGCCATTACAGACTCGGAATCAGCTTCTGAGGAGGAGCTGATGGAAACCGGGAAGGGCCTCAACGAGAGGTTCATAGGCCTCAACGAGAAGTTCAAGAAGGTTCGATCCCAGGGGACGGTTCCCGCTGATGTGATCGAAGATAGCGACGAAGAGGGCCCAATGGAGCAGCCATCCCGTCCGTCGCGGCCATTACCTGAGCCCCAGGATAGCTCGGCGGGCATTTACCATGGACCCCGACGGAGGATCCAGATCCAGGCCCGTCGGGAAGCCCTCCGAACAAGCGGAGGAGAGTCCACCCTGCTCCTCCCTTCGTGCCCGTGAGGCCTGTGGACCGCTCATTCCCCTCGCCGGACCCTAGAGAGGATACGGCGACGGATACGGGGACGGACGGCGATGACACAATGGACATCCCGTCATCAACCCCCCCCCCCCCCCCCCCCCCCCTCAGGCTTCTCCACCCGATGAAATTGGCTCCTTTCACGCCATGATAAACAGGGCATCCAAGCTCTTCCAGCTCTGCCCTGAGGAACGGAAAAAGGAAGGGTTTCTTTACCAACAACGAGAGGCCAAGAGGAAGACGTTGCTCGACATCTGGGACGAGGGGCTCGCTATCAACAAGAACCCTTCCACGACACCCGCCAAGAGGGACCGGTACGAGAAGAAGTACTGAGTCCCTGATACCGCCCCCTTGTGCCTCAGGGCCCAGCCCACGCCGTACTGTCGTCTCGGGAGCCTCCAAGAAGAAAGCGGCGGGTGTGGCGGCTTAACTTTCACTTCCCCGCTGGACAGCGAGGGCAAGAAGTTGGACTCCATGGGACGACGAGTCATCTCGTCTGCGGCGACGACGATTAAGGCGGCCAATGCCTTAGTGATCGTGGCCCGCTACGACGGGGAGCTTTGGTTCAAGATAGCTCCCCTGCTAGACTTCCAACCAGACGACAAGAGGGCGGAGGCCCTACAAATTCTGCAGGAAGGAGAGGTGGCGTTGGATCACGTCATAACGGTGGCAACGGACATTGCCGATACCGGATTTCGCCAACTGGGCAACAGGGTTTGCCTCCGACAAGGAGGGCTCAAGGCGACAGTCTTTCGCCAGGACGTCCAGACCAGAGTGTTGGATATGCTGTTCGGCAACAACCTTTTTGGGAAGATGGTGGACGAGTCGCTCCAGGCCATCAAGACCGACTCTGAGATGGCCCGGGCCCTAGGGGTACTTCACGACGGCCCTTTCGGAGCTCCGGAGGCAGACAGGGTGCCTCCAAGGGATCCAGCGGTGGCTCTTCTACATACCGCCAGGCGGCCCGCTCCTCGTCCCAGGAGGCCTACAGAGGTCGCGGCAAATGGGGGGATCCCGTCGTCGAGGTCTCCTCCAAGCAAGACTGAACCGGCCGTGGTGTCGGGCCCCCACCGAAGCACCCCGGTGGGAGGCCAGCTGACGAAGTTTATCAGCGTGTGGGTGTCCATCTCCACCGACGTTGGGTGCTTGACACCCTGGACAACGGCACTGGCTGGAATTCCAAAAGAAGTGTCCTCGCATTCCTCCCGTGGCCAGGAAGGAGAATCACGTCCCTCAACTGCTGTTGGAGGTAAGGGCGATGCTCAAGAAAGGTGCCATCGAGCTTGTCCTAAAGAGGCTTCGGGGCTCTGGAGTTTACTCAAGATACTTCCTTGTGAAGAAGACGGGAGGATGACGTCCCATCCTGGACCTACGACTGAACAAATTCATCAAGGCACAGTAGTTCCGGATGGTCACCCTCCAGCACGTCCTGGGTCAACTGGAGGAGGGCGATTTCCTGTCGTCGTTGGATTTGGAGGATGCCTACTTCCATATCCCCATCCTAAAGGGACACCGAAAGTTTCTCAGATTCGTGGTCCAAGGGCGTCACTACCAGTTCAGAGCCCTTCCCTTCAGATTGAGGTCGGCACCCAGGGTGTTCACCAAGTGCCTCGCACCGGTGGCGGCGCGGCTGTGCCTGGAGGGGGTCCACGTCTACCCCTACTTGGACTGGCTCATCCGAGCAAAGACAAAGGAGCTCGCCGCGGAGCACACGGCGAGGACCGTCCAACTACTCACGGGACCTGGGATTCTCCATAAACTACGCCAAGTCCCACCTGGTGCCCGCTCAAGACGCACTGTTTCTGGGAGCGAAGCTCGACAGTGGCGCTTCTGGCCTCTCCGTCAGAGGAAAGGACGAGGGCCATCTTGGGCAAGGTGCAGCGGATGCTGGTTGCGGACGCGGCCAGGGTGTGGTCCATCAAGTCCCTCCTCGGAATGATGTCTTCTTGCATTTATCTCATCCGCCTGTGCAGGCTTCGGATGCGCCCGTTACAGGAGTTCCTGGACGCTCACTGGATCCAGACGACGGGCAGCTTCGAGGACAGGATCACACTCAACGAGAGCTTCCGACGAGCGATCTGGTGGTGGGGCACCCGCGCGCATCTGACGGCGGGCATGGACTTCCAGACCCCGGACCACCAGAAGACAGTGACCACGGATGCCTCGCTGGAAGGGTGGGGAGCGCACACACCGAATCTGCACGAGAGGGGCCTTTAGCTGCCGACGGAGAAGTCTCTCCATATCAACGTCCTGGAATTCCGTGCATTGTTTTGGGCCCTCAGGTCTTTTCTTCCGTCCCTCAAGGGCAAGGTGGTGAGGATCTTCACCGACAACACCACCACCATGTTCTACATCAGGAAGCAGGGCGGTACCAGATCCCCAGCCCTGTCCAAGGAGGCTCAGGATCTGTGGCATTGGGCCGTCACCCAAGGGATGTTTCTGGTGCAGTTTCATCTGGCAGGGATAAAAAACACCATCGCTGACTCGCTCAGCAGGGAGCTGCGCTCGTGCCACGAGTGGGAACTGCAACAGGATCTAGTGGACCGCCTCTTCTGACGGTGGGGCACTCCCCAGATCGATCTGTTTGCGACGGCGACAAACTCCAAGTGCCAGAGGTTCGCCAGCAGGTTTCCCCAGCCGAGGAGCATGGGCGATGCTTTCTCGTTCCCCTGGGAGGGCCTGTTCCTATATGCGTTCCCTCCATTGCCGCTGCTTATCCGGCTCATCAACCAGCTCAAGAGGTCACAGTGCAGGATGATCCTCGTCGCACCTGCGTGGCCGAGGCAGATATGGTTCCCGGACCTTCTGGACTTGTCAGCGTCCCCGCCAATCAAGCTGCCAGTGGACGCGGATCTTCTCTCCAGAGAAGGAGGCGCCATCCTCCACCACGACCCGAAGTCGCTGAACTTGCAGGCCTGGCTCCTGCAGCGTTAGAGTTTGGAGGTTACGACATACCGGCCGACTGCAGAGAGGTTCTTGCAAAGGCCAGGGCGTCGTCCTCTTAAATGCTACGGACACAAATGGAAGAGGTTCTCTGTCTGGTGCCACGTACAGAAGATTAACCCTCCACGGATTACGGCTCCTCAAGTACTGCCGTACCTGCTGACGCTGGGCTGGAGCATGCTTCCATCAAGATTCATCTTGCTGCGATCTCCCGATACACCAGAACCACGGGACGGACGTCTTTGTGGTCTCATCCTCTGGTTAAAGAATTCATGAAGGGACTGTTCAGATCGTTCCCGCCGACGAAGGCCCCTGCCCCGGCGTGGGAGCTCAACGTGGTGCTGACCAAGCTCATGGGACCTCCGTTCGAGCCTCTGCACTCAGCTCCGTTGAAGTTCTTGTCGTGGAAAACAGCGTTCCTTGTGGCCATCACCTCCGCACGACGGGTGGGAGAGATCCAGGCCCTTTCCTGCAAGCCCCCGTACTTGACTTTTCACGACACGAGGGTAGTGCTCAGGACGCACCCCTCCTTCATGCCCAAGGTGCCGTCGGACTTCCACCTCAACGAACCCTTGGTGTTACCTGTTTTTTTCCCTTCGCCTTCGTCGCCGGCTGAAAGGACTTTGCACTCGCTGGATGTGGCTAGAGCGCTGAAGTTCTACGTGGACCGCACGAAGAGTTTTCGGAAGACGTCACAACTTTTTGTGAACTTTGGACCTGTCAATCAGGGGAAGACCCGCTCGAAGGCTTCCATTTCCAGATGGCTCTCCGGCTGTATATGTACTGTCATCGGTTGGCAAACCGACCGCTGCCTGGCCGTCCGAGAGCCCATTCCACCAGAGCGATCGCAGCTACCACGGCGTTCCTATCTGGTGTGCCCTTGCTGGACATCTGCAGGGCTGCTACGTGGAGGTCGACGCACACCTTCACGAAATTCTACTGCGTCGATCGGGATTCCAAGGAGGAGTCCCGGGTCGAGTCCAGGGTCGCGCAAGCAGTGCTGCGCAACCTGTTCGCCTAAGGTGAGCCTGGTGAGGAGGTAAGAATTGCTTAATGTTGAGTTTTGGATGTAATGCTTAATGTTGAGCCTTTGCCACCTCCCGTGGTTGTGCATGTGTATACTGCTATGTATTCTTTTATTCATGAGCATGTGAATCCATGCCAGACCCCATGCTGGAGAAGGAACAGGTTACTTACCTGTAACTGTTGTTCTCCAGCATGCGTCTGGCATGGATTCACATGCGAACCCTCCCGCCTACCCCTCTGCGGCTCTTCACTTGGTCATACTGCCACTTCACGTGCTACCAAATCTGAAAATGGCTGCCAGTGGCGGAGCTTAGGGAGATGGCAGACATTGGCTGTGGTCAGTATGACGCAGAGATCAGTGATTGGTTAGATTCCCAGCCTGACGACGGGGAATTTTCATGAGCATGTGAATCCATGCCAGACCCATGCTGGAGAACAGTTACGGGTAAGTAACTTCCTTTTTTAGGCAGGATTGTATGTAGTAACCCTGTGGGAGACTACACCAGCCCTGTCCTCTTCGCAATAGGTAACACAAACATTTGGTATAGGCCTCTACTACACACGTTGGTAAAGTGACTGAGCAGCCAGACTTCTCAAGAGAGGTTGAGCTGTAGGGTTGCAACATAGATTCACAGCGACATGTATTCAAATAACACTTATAATCAAGGTTTCTTGATTAAATAATTATTTATTAAAGTCCATTTTAAAATGAGCCTTTAGAAGGGAACGATATGTGACACTTAAAATTCACTTCAAAAGATACTCCTTCAGTTCAACAAAGAAAGTAGATACCTTTTTGGGATGGCACACAGATATTCCTACACCCGAGGTGACTTCAATAGTTAGGACACTGTATACATTAATATATTACGTTTCACACTTAAATGGTAATACTGAAGTTGTGGCAAAAAGGAAAAGGCTAGGGAAGGAAACGATGGTTAACCAGTTTCTCAAACGAGTAAGCACTTTTGAATCCCCCAATGCAATGGTGTTTAACCCTTTCCCAGCTATACAAGTAAGGTATTTATAACTTTTTGGAGGGACAGATCAAATGTCAGCGGATAAGAGTATTTCAGGGAGGCAGGACAGCCAATGTCACTTGAGCAAAGTCTATGGGAGCGGAGGCACTTTTTGGACTCGGGTGTAAGCAAAACCAATCTTTGGTATAAGACTGTACTACAGTTTTTGGTAGCGAGCTGAGCAGCCAGGCTTATCTCAAGAGGGATTGTGAGCAGTAAATGAAGTTACACAGAAGTCTTACAATCAGTAGTTCAAGTAGACACACACTCAAGGTTTCTTGGTAAAACACTTATAAATGTATTAGTCATTTGGAAAACATTCACTAGGAGCCAACTATACACAAACTTCAGTACCAAAACAATACGATTGAGTAAATTAGGCTCCCCTGAAATAGGAGCAAAATGGTCTTTCAGTCACTTTAAAATAGGAGTAAACAGGTACAAGTTCATACAATGGATCACAAATACTTTCTTAGGCAGTGCAAATAGTTTGTTCACTAGAAGAATCAATTCCATTCAATAGGCCTAGGCCAAAGTCAATGAACTAGTGTCTTGGATAGGAAGGTCAGTTCTGGTAGTTAACGGTGAAGTCTTTGCCAATGTTCTCAGTCTTTTGTATGAAAAAGAATTGTATGTTGGGTCACAAGCTGATTAGGCCTGCAAGTTGGGAAAGTTCCACAAACTTTCACCACGGGAGGTAAGCGCTCTCAATCTGGTTGGCACAGTACCTTTTTAATATGAAGAAAAAGATGCAGATGAAGACGTTGGTTCCTGCAGATCTTGATGTTCCTGAGCCTTAGTCGTGGGGACAAGGAGGACGTTTGGGGGGACTCCTGCACTGGGACTGGTCCAAAAGCTGGCAAATAGAAAATCTTTGGTTCGAGTAGCTGGTCATCAAGCACACAAGCTGGTGTCCCTCTCCCTGGTTAAACCTAACCAGCTCTGAGAATGGTATCCCGGTGGCGTACCAGTTGATTGGTCCCACCAACTCAAAGGAAGAACTCTTCTTTGAAGGGGCTTCGCTGTCGAGTTGAATGCGGCAATTTGGACCTGCAGCAGGGCTTCACCGAGCAAACCAACGGTCCAGGAGTTGCAACAGCCTACCTTTTCCAGCTTGTCTTCGGCTCTTTCATTCCAGTGGTCTACTCTGCCTTCCAAGCCAAGACTCTCCTTTTAAACAGTTTTTTCTCCCTTTCATTACAGCCTATCTGTCACTCACCCAGCAGGGTGGCTGTCCTTGCTGGACAGTCAGCCAGCCAATCACACCAGAGTGCATTTGGGTCTCCTAGGAGACTAAGCACAGGGAGTTTGGCACCTACCTCACTTCCTGCCCACCCCAGACACTCTGACCACAGAGGCGGTCTTCAGTCCTGAAGCCGCCAAAGGCATAACAAAGGGACCAAACCTAGTTTTGCCCGCAGGGACAAACACTAGAAGGACCTTTCCAAAAAAATGACAAAAAGACGAGGACCTGTTTAAACAAAGGGGCTTAAGGTGCCATCTTGAAAAACATGGCTCCCGTGATTTTTAGCTGCCGGTGTTTGCGTTCGGGAAAAATTGTGGTAGTTTGTTGTACAACCACTGCCAGCAGCCATTTCGATAGGGAAGGGTAGCATTTGACTGCTACATGAGTGTTTAGACACAGGGGATACTATGTAACCCCTCCAGCACTCTATTGTAAGATTGTGTTGTGCTGGATCTAGGAATTTCACTTTACATTCTCTGGGAAACACATTTATGAGAATTCTCCCTAACCCTGCCCCACTAAGGGACAGGAGGATTTAATCCACCCCTGGATGAATCTACTTAACTCCAGTCGGTCAAACACTCTGGAGAGACCATCAGCGTTTTGATGATTACACCCTGACCTGTTCAGTGGTAGTAAAAATAAAACCCCTGTAGGCTGATTGACCATCTTAACAATTTAGGTATTCCCCTTTCATCTGCATTAACCGTCTCAAGGGTTAGTGGTCAGTCTGAATCACAAAATTAAATCCATAAAAGTATGACCTAAACTACTTCAGTGACCACACAATAGCAGAACATTCTTTCTATGGTTGCCCACCTTGTATCTGGTACCTTCAGCTTCCTGCTGATGAAGCAGATGGGATGCCCCCTACCTTCCTCATCCAGCTGACTCAGAACTGCACCTATACCTGTATTGGAAGCATCTGTTTGCACAATGAAGGTTTGGCTGTATTCAGGAGCTCTTAGGACTGGAGCTTGACGGAGGGCTTTCTTAAGTCCTTGAAATGCATTGGCGCACTCATCATTCAACCTGACCTTTCTGGGGAATTTGGGTGAGGAGACCACATTCAACGGAGAAGCGATGGTCCCATAGTTCTCAATGAAGTTCCTATATTAACCAGTGAGACCTAAGAAAACTCACTTGGGTTTGAGTAGTAGGGGTGGCCCATACTTGTACATCTTGTACTTTGCTAGGCAATGGCCTATTTCACCTCCTCCTCCTTGTGTCCAAGGTAGACCACTTTGCTCTGACCAATTTGATGTTTACTTGCCTTTATGGTCAGATTGGCCTGCTCAAGAACCTGCAATACATATCCTAAGCGGTCCATATGTTCTTTCCAAGTAGGGCTAAACACTGCAATGTGATCCAAGTATGCCATGCAGAAGTCCTCCGTCCCATTCAGAACTTGGTTAACCATCCTTGGAATGTTGCAGGTGCATTCTTTAATCCAAGAGGCAGTACCTTAAACTGGTTCAGGCCTGCTGGGGTTGAAAAAAGTTTTTCTCCTTGGCATGGTCTGTCGGGACTATTTGCCAATAGCCTGACGTTAGCTCAAATGTACTGAGGTACTTGACTGACCCAAGTTTGTCCATCAGTTCATCTGTCCTAGGTAAAGGATCGGCATCAGTCTTGGTGACAGCATTTAGAGATCTATAGTCCAAACAGAATCTCAACTCCTTGGATCCTGCCTTTGGCACTAGTACAACTGGACTAGACCATGGGCTTGTAGATGGCTCTATTACCCCGAGATCAAGTATCCTGTTGACCTCTTCCTTTATGTGGGTTCTTACATGATCTGACATTCTGTAACCTCTGCTTTTAACAGGTAGACGGTCACCAGTGAGAATATCATGCTGGCCCCAAGGGGTCAAACCTGGTGATAGTGAAAACAGGTAGGCAAATTGATTTAACAGATTTGCACTCCTCCTGCTGTTCCAGTGTCCGATTAGAAGAGCAATTAACTCCTATTTTCTCATCTAAAGGTTGTCCCCTGAGGAGATCAGGTAGAGGTTCACTCTCCTCCTGAGCAGAAGCTAGAAGCAAAGCTCCCACTTCTGGTCTGGTGACAGGCTTTTAGACGGTTGGCGTGAAAGACCCCAGGGGCCTTCTTAGGATTGCTTAAGTCCATCAAATAATTGACCTCCAAGTTCTCCCACAACTTTGAAGGGTCCAATCCATTTTTCCTATAAGGCCCTCTGCCTTGTAGGTACCATAACTAAAACCTGCTGGTCTTGAGTAAACTCAACCATGCTGGCCTTCTGGTCATGCCAATGCTTCACCAGAGCCTGACCTGCTTTCAAGTTATCAGATGCTTCTGTCATCATGTGTCATTCTCCTCCGGAGACCAAGCACATAGTGACTCTCACTGGCTTGGGGGAAGGAGCATTCCAACCCCTCTATTAGGTTGACCGTAGAGAAGCTCAAAGGGACTAAATCCAACTCCCTCCTGAGGGACTGCTCTATAAGCAAATAGAAGGCATGGCAGTAGAAGGTCCCACTTTCTTCTAACGGGTTCCTCTAAAACACCTATCATGCTTTTCATTGTTCTAGTAAACCTCTCTACCTATCCATTCGTCTGGGGATGGTAGGCAGTTGAGAGCTTGCAAGTCACTCCAGTTTTTCCACATGGCCTGCATGTAGTGGGACATACAATGTGATCCCGTCAGAGATGACTTCCTTGGGAAATCCTACCCTGCTATATAAAAAACAAGTGGGGCCTTAGCAACAGCCTGAGCTGGAACAGTCCTCATAGGTATGGCTTCAGGATACCTAGTAGCATGGTCTACTACAACCAATATAAATCGATTGCCTGAAGAGGTTGCAGGGTCTAAAGGACCAACAATGTCGATTCTTACCCTCTAACGGGCATTCCCACCACTGGGAGAGGCACCAAAAGTACCACATTCTTGGCTCCACTCTTGACAGCTCCTACAGAATTTATCTACATTAGACCCCAATTTAGGCCAGTAGCAATAGAGAGAAAGCCTTTCCTTGGTCTGCTTGAAGCTCAAGTGACCAGCTAAATGAATCTCCTGGGCTAACTGTAGGAACTGGTGTCTTGTCTCTAGAGGTACTACAAGTCTTCTGTAGTCCCCTGGGATAGACTCAGTGGGTTCACTGTAGAAGAGGCCATCTTCCCAGTACAACCCATGCTGCCCTTGCCCGTCCAGCTGGGAAGCTGCTTGTTGGCGAAGTCCTTAAAGAGTAGGACACTCTTTGACCTCTGCTGAAGGCTGCCCTACAGGGGCCACGTTCTGCCAGTAAAGACTGCAGCTCAAGATGTTCTTTAGGATCCAGATCTCCAACAGGGCGAAGGTCTTCCAGTTCTGTTTCACCAGGAACTGCTTCACCATCCTCTGCTTGGTCCTCCCACTCAGCCTCAGCTGGTGGAGTAGTCACAGGTGTGACTTTGGACAGTCCTCTCGGGGAAGTCCGTTTTTGAGAAGCACAGGAGTGCTTTCTGCCTTTCTTTAGGACCTTGGGTTTCCCCCTTTGTCTTTCTTTTTGGAAATGGCAGTTAGTAGCTCCTGTGGAGTGGGTGTTAGTTTCTTCTGTCACATCCTCTCGAGAGACCTTTAAGGTACTCTCCCTGGCCTTCCTTGTCTTCTCCTGTTTCCTTTCACTGGGAGGCATGGGGGTGCTTGATACAACTCCAAGAGTTTTTAAGTCATTCCCCAACAGGACTCTCCCAGGAACCTTACTTTGTACACTAACAGGTATCTTGACAGTCATGTTGTTGCACTGGATGAGCGCTGGTAGTCTAGGAAGCATTTGGACAGGGCCTCCAGCAAGCTTAGTGAGGCCTTTGGTGACTTAGAAACATCCTCAGGTTTGAAAGATTCATCCACCACTGTAATGCTGGCCCCAGTGCCTCTAATGGCAGGGGTCTCCTGGCCATTTACAAGTACACTGTCCTTGTAATCATTTGTTTTATCTGGAATAGAATTATAGTCCTCTAAATTCTGATGTTCCCACAAACCCAGGGACACTCTGAGACTCCAATGGGGTCTTCAGCCAGTAGTTGAATGTTTCCACTTGCCATATGCACTTCTTGCTCTGGGGAGAAGGCTAAGGGGGTAGTGTGAAGCCCTGAAGATGTACCCTTGCTTCTGGGATACCCTTTTCACATGGTCATTTGACACACAAGCATAACATTTTCCAAATGTTTTGACAAAGGCGGGCTTCTACTGACCTCCCTCTGGTTTAGCACCAGAGGTTTCACTAGCCTGATTTGGTTTCCCTTGTGGCTTATCCTTCTGTTTGGGGCCCTCTTTTGGATTGGAGGTATTAGAATTCTGTTTGCCATCTTTATTTTGCTGCTTCCCATCAGCCTTCTTCTGAATTGCCCCAGAATCCTTGTGAGTAGCCCTGTTGGCAACCCACAAGTCAGCAGCCTTTGCTAACTTCTTTCGGTCAATGTCCTTGTCAGCCAAGTGCTGTCCCAGCTCAGAGCAGGCATCAAAAGTAGATTCTAACAAAAATAGATTTCTCATTCCTTTAAGTGTTGACTCTGTAATCCTTTACCCAACCTTCTAAGTTCTTCAAACATTCACACACCCAGGTAGCCCAGGGGTACCATCGTGCTTTTTGAGGGTCCTAAACCTCATAAGGTACTGGGAAGGAGTTTTCCCAAATCTAGCTATCAAAGCTAGCTTCACATTTTCATATTCCAATCTTTCAAGTTCCCCCACCTCGATTACAGCATCGGTTGCAACCTGGGGGAGCATAGACAAAAACCAAGGAATCAACTGACTGCCTGAAAAACCATGAATCCCATAGTTGTATTCAAAAGCAGACAACCAATTTAAAATATCCAGTCTCACCTCATACACACTCATAGATACTCGCAGCTTCTTTAGGCATGCGATGCCTCTTAGGACTGGAAGACCTAGAATACTCTGGGAGAGAACCATTTTCAAGAGACAATTTCTTAATTTCAAGAGCACTGAGTTTGATTTCTTGATGTTTACTTTCAGTTTGCATTTGGAGCCTTTTGAATTCCAACTCATCTCATTTTTTCAAGCAAGACACACTCTGGACTCCTTACTGGACCTGGTAGGGTCCCTGTGGCTAAAGGTTGAAGCCCAAGAGAAGATTGAGGGGGCAGTGGGGCTGACATCCTGAGACTCCGGACTCATCTGGCTCTTCAATAACATTAGAGTTAGACTCTACATCATTTTCCTCATCAATATTATCCACATTTTCTGAGATTGGGGGTTACAGCCCAATTTCTCATTCTTTGTTCCACAAATCTTTCAATCAATTCATTTTTCTTTAATTTTATCAGGGAGGTTCTTATCTTTACACGTTTCCTTCAGTTGATCTACTGTTAAAATGATCAGGGCTTCCTTTTTGTAGTTATCCATATTGGGCATTATAAAACAATTGCTTTTCTAGTGGTGCTTAGCCTTGTGAAGGTTACTTGAACAAAAGTAAGAGCAGCACTCACTCTTAACGTAACAATTGTTATCCTCACTGCTTACCACCCGTGTTGGGCAGAATTGCATGCAGTACTCTCTGGCACCACCACACACAATTAGGACTACAAGTGTAAGCAAAACAACCTTTTGTATAAGTCTGTACCACACAGTTTTTTGGTAGCGAGCTGAGCAGCCAGGCTTATCTCAAGAGTGAATGTGAGCAGTACAAGTAGTTACACAGAGGAATTTATCATTTATAAAACATTTCACTAGGAGGCAACTTAATTATATTCCAATACACTACAAAACTCTAAGCTTTTGAGACAGTTTGAGCTCCCCTGAAATAGGAGCCAAATGGAAGTTCAGTTACTTAGCAGTGAGCACAAAGGACAAAAGTAAGTAGAATAGATTACATACAGTTTCTAGGCAGTGCAAATAGTTTCAGGTCACCAGAGGAGTTCAATTCAAGCCAATAGGCCAGGCCAAAGTCAATGGGTTAGTGTTCTGGATAGGAAGGAGCAGTTCTGGTATCAAACAGTAAAGTCTTTGCAAAAGTTCTCAGTAGTAGTTTAGGCGAGAAAGAATCATTTGTGGTGTTAAAGTAACTTTGATTGAAGAAGCAAATGCTGCTGAAGTCATGGTTCCTGGCAGTGCCTACAGATCTCACTGTTCCTGAGCCTCAGTTGTGGGGACAAGAGGGAGGACGTCCAGGGACTCTTGCACTGCATGGGGTCTGGTCCAAAAGCTGGCAAATGGACGATCTTCGGTTTGAGTAGCTCTTCATCAATCACACAAGCTGGTTAAACCTAACCAGCTCTGAGAATGGTATCCAGATGGCTTACGAGTTGATTGGTCCCACCAACTCAAAGGAAGTCGTCCTTGACGGGGGGAGGTGAACGTGGCAATTCGGACCTGCAGCAGGGCTTCACCGGGCAGCTGTCCTCTTTCAGCTCGTCTTCGGTTCTTTCGTTCCAGTGGTCGACTCTGCCTTCCAAGCCAAGAGACTCTCCTTTTTAAACGGTTTTCTCCATTTCATTCCAGCCTTGCGATCACTCACCCAGCAGGGTGGCTGTCCTTGCCGGACAGCCAGCCAATCATGCCAGAGTGCATTTGAGTTTCCTAGGAGACCAAGTACAGGGAGTTTCGGGCAACCCCTCACTTCCTGACCACACCAGACACTCGACGCCAAAGGCAGTCTTCAGTCCTGAAGCCCGCCAAAGGCATAGCAACAAAGGGACCAAACCTAGTTTGGCGTGCAGAGATAAACACTAGAAGGAACTTTCCAAAAAGAAATGGCGAAGAAAGACCGGGTCCTGTTTAAACAAAGGGGCTTAAGGCGCCATCTTGAAAAACATGGCACCTGGGATTTTTAGCTACCAGTGTTTACGGTCGGAATAATCATGGGAGTCTGTTGTAAAACCACTGCCACCAGCCATTTCCATAGGAAAGGGTAGCATTTGACTGCTACATGATTTTTTAGACACAGGGAATACTATGTATCCCCTCCAGCACTCTATTGTAAGATGGGGTGTGCTGGGTCTATGAATTTAAAGACTAGTAAAGTCAATTTCACTTAACATTCTCTGGGAAACAGTAGTTTATCCCAGAGAAGGTATTTAAACCTTTGGGAAGTCTAAGACATTACTGTGTCATTGCACTGAAGGTGCTGTGAGACATGCTAAAAAGATGCCTATGGAGTCATCTACAACCCCATAATCAAAAACACGAGTGAACACACATCAAAAGACATGAGTGGGGAACAGAAGGCTCACACACTCCAGGTAAAAAGAATTGAGTCCTAAAAATCCAGCAAAGTTGCTAGGGTTCTCTAAAGTGAAGGGAATTAGCACATTTGAGATTTCTCCCTAACGTGGCATTCTCGGTTTCAGCTACTCGCAAATAGCACCACTGAGGTTCTTGGACACCTTGTGGACTTTCATTGATTGAGGTCCAGCAATCTGTTGAGGCGGCTCAGGCTTGGTCAGTCCTGCTTCAAGGGGTCCAGAGGATCTTCCTGGAGCTCGCTATTGTGGTGTTTCTGTGCCCTGGCACTCTCTTCCTGCAGCATCAATGGAATTACAGCCAGCAGAAGGTTTTCAGTCGAGTTCGCTCAAGGCCATCAACTTTAGACTTTAGTCCAGACAAGGGTTTTGGACATGACTTTTGACGGTGGCAAACTGTTTGGGAAGGCTGCGGATGAATCCTTCCAGGCCCTCAAGACTAACACGGTCAGACTGCATGTGCCCTAGGCTCCCTACAGCAATGACAACCATACTTTCGTTCATCAGGAGGGAAGTATCCGCTCTTTGATGGGTTTCGTGGGGGGGGTGGGGGGGAGCCTCGTACTCTTACATCACCACTCTCGTTCCAGGAAGCCAGCAGGAATCTCTCCAAGGCCTTTGGGGGCGTACGGCATAGTCGAGGACCACAAGATGGCCCGTCGACCTCCAAGCTAGATTGAACCGGCCAGGACGTTGGGCCCCCACCTGTGCACCCCGGTGAGATGCTGGTTGGCGAACTTTGTCGAAGTGTGGAGACCCATTTCCGCCAACAGAGGAGTGCTGGAGGCTCTCGCCCACGGACACCCCTTACAATTCCAACTAAAGTGTCTGCGAATACCACTGGTGGTCCGGCTGGAAAACCACGTCCCTCAGCTGCTGGAGGTTCGGGCCATGTTACAGAAAGGGGCGATAGAGCTGGTTCCATGGCGACTCCAGTGCTCCGGAGTACTCTAGGTACTTCCTCATAAGATACTTCCTCATAAGATAGAAGACAGTGAGCTGGAGGCCCATTCTCGACCTACGGCTACTCAAATACATAAAGTCCCAGAAGTTTGGGATGGTCACTGAGCATCACGTGCTCAGCCAGCTGGCGGAGGGGGGCTTTCTGTCATTGGATCTAGAGGACGCTTACTTCCACATACACAAAGGACACTGCAAATTACTGTGCCTCGTCGTTCAGGGGAAGCATTGAGTTCAAGGACCTACCATGTGGGCTGAAGTTGGCGCCCAGAGTCTTCAAGTGCTTGGCGCCGGTGCTGGCCCATCTGCGACTGCAAAGGATCCACGTTTACCCCTACCTGGACAACTGGCTCATCCGGGGCCAAGTCAAGGGACACCGCCGTCCAACCCACGGAGCGGATCGTCCGTCTGCTGATGGATCTGGGATTTAGTGAACTATGCAAAGGCCTGCTTAACGCCATTGCAGGACGCCCTGTTCCTGGGATCCAAGCTCAACAGTGGTGTGCCTGGCGTCGCCGCCGGAGGAAAGGTTCGCCATCATGGGGTCCCGCATGGATTCACATGCTCATTAATATTCCCCGTCAGGCTGGGAATCCTCTGTGAAGAAAATCAGTATCTGTTTCGTTTCTGATCTGTCTTTCTTAGCAGTAACCAATCACTGATCTCTGGGTCATACTGCCCCCCAGCCAATGTCTGCCCTCTCCCTAAGCCCCGCCTCTGGCAGCCATCCTCAGATTTTTACCACACGTTCAAGTGTTGGGAGTCCTTGTGCTTTAGCTCGAGATTTTGCTGCGTTTTCGCGCTTTTTCAGGAGATTTTCTTGATTTTTCGGTTTAATCGAGCCTCAAGCTTCACCGTTTCTACTTCCGATAACGGGGACCCGTTTCGGAAATTCTTCTACGCCCCTCAAGGGTGAAGTTTTCGTCGCGTTTACGCTTGTTGGAGGATTCCGGAAGATCTGCGGCCTACCTCAATGGACATGGCCCAGGACAAGGGAAGCTCGACTCCCGGATCCAAGCTGTTCAAGTGCTGGCCTGGAGGCAGATTACAAAATGTTGTCAAGGAAGACGAGCATTCGCCATGTCTCTACTGCCTTCATGAGGACAAGACGCACGTGGAGAAGGACTATGCGTTTTGCAAGAACCTTTTGGAACGGACCAAACAAGATCGTCGTTCCTGCCTAGCTGGAGAAGGGCACAGCAGGTGAGAAGGCGAAGAAAGTCTGAGCAGGCTTCTAAATCCTGTGAGGGCGCCCTGGTGACGGGGGCCCAACAGAAGGTCAAGCACCGCGAGTCCGCAGGCACCGGGAGCGCCGAAAGGTCGGTCTCTTCGGCTGCCAGGCAGGGCGCGACTTCCCTGGCACGTTCAACCACGAGCCAGCGCTGTGGTTCGGGGAAGAGGAAGTCCGAGAACCCGGGTAAGCTCCTGGAGCGACCCTGGTCGATCTCGAAGGGACCCGAGGGGGAGTGAGGCGCTGACCGTCCCCCCAAGGGGAAGGCCCAGGACACACCTAAGGTGGTGAGGGCTTTGATCCAGCCGGCAAAGGCCTCTATTGAAGTGGTCGCTGCGACCCTGGCGAAGCCGGCTGAGACTATGCCAGTGGAAATGGCCTCTGGAGTATCCCTGCCACCGCGGAGGGAATCATCTTTCCAGCCCATCGTTAAGACCCCTGTGAAGACCCCGGCGGAAAAAGAGGGGGGGGGGGTGTTGGCGTGTTGGCCATTACAGACTCGGAATCAGCCTCTGAGGAGGATCTGATGGAAACCGGAAAGGGCCTCAACGAGAAGTTCGAGAAGGTTCGATCCCAGGGGACGGTTCCCGCTGATGTGATCGACGAAGAGGGCCCAGTGGAGCAGCCATCCCGTCCGTCGCGACCATTACCTATGCCCCAGGATAGCTCGGCGGCCATTTTGCTGGCGATCCAATCCTTATTTACTGAGATAAGGACGAGGTTACCACAGACCCCGACGGAGGATCCAGAACCAGGCCCGTCGGGAAGCCCTCCAAACAAGTGGAGGAGAGTCCACCCCGCTCCTCCCTTCGTGCCCGTGAGGCCTGTTGACCCCTCACCCCCCTCGCCGGACCCTAGAGAGGATACAGCGACAGATACAGCGATGACACAACGAACATCCTGTCATCACCCCTCCCTCCGGCTTCTCCACCCGACGAAATTTGCTCCTTTCACGCCATAACCAGGGCATCCAAGCTCTTCCAGCTCTGCCTTGAGGAACAGAAAAAGGAAGGGTTTCTTTACCAACGACGAGAGGCCAAGAGGAAGACGGTCCTCACAGTGCCGTTGCTCGACATCTGGGACGAGGGGCTTGCTATCCACAAGAACCCTTCCATGACACCCGCCAAGAGGGACAGGTACGAGAAGAGGTACGGAGTCCCTGATGCCGCCCCCTTGTGACTCAGGGCCCAGCCCACGCCAGACTGTCGTCTCGGCAGCAGCCAAGAAGAAAGCAGCAGGTGCGGCGGCTTCAACTTCCACTTCCCCACCGGACAGCAAGGGCAAGAAGTTAGACTCCATGGGACATCTCGTCGGCGGCGACGACGATTAAGGCGGCCAATGCCTTGGCGATCGTGGCCAGACTTCCTACCAGACAAGAGGGCGGAGGCCCTACAATTCTGCCGGAAGGAGAGGTGGCGTCGGATCACGCCAGAACGGTGGCAACTGACATTGCCTATACCGGATTTCGCCAACTGGGCAACAGGGTTTGCCTCTGACGACGATGGCTCAAGGCGACAGATTTTCGCCAGGAAGTCCAGACCCAGAGTGTTGGATTTTCCGTTCGACGGAAACAACATTTTTGGGAAGACGAACGAGTCGCTCCAGGCCATCAAGACCGACTCGGAGACGGCCCGGGCCCTAGGGGTACTTCAACGACAGCCCTTTCGGAGCTCCGGAGGCAGACGGGGTGCCTCCAAGGGATCCTGTTGTGGCTCTTCTACATACCCCCAGGCGGCCCGCTCCTCGTCCCAGGAGGCCTACAGAGGTTGCGGCAAACAGGGGGGATCCTGCCGCCGTCAAGGAGGCCAAGGCAGCAAGGCCTCCAAGCAAGACTGAACCGGCCGTGGCGTCGGGCCCCCACCGAAGCACCCCGGTGGGAGGCCCGCTGACTAAGTTCCTCAGCGTGTGGGAGTCCATCTCCACCGACCGTTGGGTGCTGGACACCCTGGCCAACGGGCACTCGCTGGAATTCCAAAAGAGGTGTCCTCGCATTCCTCCCGTGGCCAGGAAGGAGAATCGCGTCCCTCAACTGCTGTTGGAGGTAAGGAAAGGTGCCATCGAGCTCGTCCCCAGGAGGCTCCGGAGTGTACTCGAGCTACTTCCTCGTCAGAAAGAAGACAGGCGGTTGGCGCCCCATCGTGGACCTGCGTCGGTTGAACAAGTACATCAAGGCGCAGAAATTCGGGATGGTCATCCTCCAGCACGTGCTGGGACAGATGGAGGAGGGTGACTTCCTATCGTCGTTGGACCTGGAGGATGCTTACTTCCACATCACCATTCTAAAAGGTCAGTTTCTCAGGTTCGTGGTTCAGGGACGCCACTAACAATTCGGAGCCCTGCCGTTGGATTAAAGTCGGCACCCAGGGTATTCACCAAGTTCCTGGCACCAGTGGTGCGCGGCTGCGCCTGCAGTGGATCCACGTCTACCCCTACCTGGACGACTGGCTAATCCGGGCAAGGACAAGAGAACTCGCCGTCGAACACACAGCGAGGGCCGTCCGGCTGCTCACGGAACTGGGATTCGCCATCAATTAGCCCAAATCCCACCTGGTTCAGTCACAAATAGCACTGTTTCAGGGAGCGAAGCTTGATACAATGGGGCGACTGGCCTCCCCGTCAGAGGAGAGGACGAAGGCCATTCTGGGCAAGGAGCGGTGCCTGCTAGCCACGGACGTGGCCAGGGCGAGGTCCGTCAAGTCCCTCCTCGGGATGATGTCCTCATGCATCTACCTTGTACCCTTTTGCAGACTTCGGATGCGTCCGCTACATGAGTTCCTCGACGCCCGCTGGTTTCAGGCGACGGGCTGCTTCGAAGACAGGATCCCTCTCGACGAGGAGTTCCGTCGGGCGATCCTATGGTGGGGTACCCGTGCGCACCTCACTACAGGCACAGACTTTCAGACCCTGGCGTTTCAGGAGACAGTGAAGGACGCCTCTCTGGAGGGTTCGGGGGGGGGCCCACGCCAGAGATCTCCATGCAAGAGGCCTTTGGCTCCCGGAGGAGAGGTCTCTTCACATCAACATTCTGGAGCTTCGAGCAGTGTCCTGGGCGCTCAAGTCGTTCCTTCCGTCCCTCAAGGACAAAGTGGTGAGGATCTTCACCGACAACACCACCACGATGTTCTACATACGGAAGCAGGGAGGCACCAGATCCCCAGCCCTATCCAAGGAGGCCCAGGATCTGTGGCACTGGGCCGTCGCCCAGGGGATGTTTCTGGTTCCTTTCCGCTTGGCAGGAATAAAAAAACACCATCGCCGACTCACTCGGCAGGGAGCTGCGCTCGTGCCACGAGTGGGAACTACGTCAGGACCAGGTGGATCGGCTCTTTCGACGATGGGGCAAACCCCAGATCGACCTTTTCGCGACGAACTCCAAGTGCCAGAGGTTCGCCAGCAGGTTCCCGCAGCCGAGGAGCATGGGCAATGCTTTCTCGTTCCCTTGGGACGGCCTGTTTCTATATGCGTTCCCTCCGTTGCTGCACTGTCTCATCAACCAGCTCAAGAAGTCCAGGTGCAGAATGATCCTCGTCGCACCGGCGTGGCCGAGGCAGATCTGGTTCCCGGACCTTCTGGACTTGTCAACGTCCCCACCAGTCAAGCTGCCGGCAGACACCGATCTTCTCTCCAGAGAAGGAGGCGCCATTCTTCATCACAACCCGGAGTCGATGAACTTGCAGGCCTGGCTCCTGCAGCACTGGAGGGTACAATATCCCAGCTGAATGCAGAGAGGTTCTTGCAAAAGCCAGGGGGTCCTCAACTCTCGTGTTACGGTCCTAAGTGGAAGAGGTTCTCTGTCTGGTGCCGTGCACAGAAGATTAGCCCTCTGCGGATTGCGGCCCCTCAAGGACTGCCATACCTACTGTCGCTGACCAAAGCTAGACTGGCTCACGCCTCCATCAAAATACATCTGGCTGCCATCTCCCGATATACCAGGACTATGCGACGGGCGTCCTTGTGGTCTCATTGCCTGGTGAAGGAATTTAAGGGGGGACTATTCGGATTGTTCCTGCCGGTGAAGGCTCCTGCACCGGCGTGGGAGCTTAATGTGGTGCTGACCAGGATTATGGGGGCCCCATTCGAGCCTATGCATTCGGCGCCTTTGAAGTTTCCGTCATGGAAGACGGCGTTCCTCGTGGCCATCACCTCCGCACGACGTGTGGGAGAGATTCAGGCCCCATCTTGCAAGCCTCCATACTTGACTTTTCATGACACGAGGGTGGTGCTGAGGAAGCACCCCTCCTTCATGCCCAAGGTGCTGTCGGACTTCCACCGCAACGAGCCCTTGGTGTTACCAGTTTTCTTCCCCTCGCCTTTGACGCCGGCCAAGAGGACTTTGCACTCGCTGGATGTAGCTAGAGCCTGACGTTCTACGTGGACCGCACGAAGAGTTTTCGGAAGACACCACAGCTGATTGTGAACTTTGGATCTGTGAATCAAGGGAAGGCTCTCTCGAAGACTTCAATTTTCAGATGGCTCTCCGGCTGCATCATGCACTGTCACCGGTTGGCAAACCGACCCCTGCCCGGTGGTCCGAGAGCCCATTTGACCAGAACGATCGCTGCTACCACGGCGTTCCTGTCTGGTGTGCCCCTGCTGGACATCTGCAGGGCTGCTACGTGGAGGTCGACGCACACCTTCACAAGATTCTACTGTCGATCGGGACTCCAGGGAGGAGTCCAAGGTCGGCCAAGCAGTGCTGCGCAACCTGTTTGCCTAAGGTGAGCCTGGTGAGGAGGTAAGTATTGCTTGATGTTGAGTTTTGCATGTAATGCTTAATGTTGAGCCTTTGCCACCTCCCGCGGTTGTGCATTTGTGTACTGCTATGTATTCTTTTATTCATGATCATGTCAATCCATGCCAGACCCCATGCTGGAGAAGGAACAAGTTACTTACCTGTAACTGTTTTGTTCTCCAGCATGTGTCTGGCATGGATTCACATGCGAACCCTCCCGCCTACCCATCTGCAGCTCTTCACTTGGTCATACTGGCACTTTGCGTGCTACCAAATCTGAGGATGGCTGCCAGAGGCGGGGCTTTGGGAGAGGGAAGTCAGGCAGTATGACCCAGAGATCAGTGATTGGTTACTGCTAAGAAAGACAGATCAGAAACGAAACGGATACTGTTTTTTTTTTTTTTTTTCGAGGATTCCCAGCCTGACGACGGGGAATATTCATGAGCATGTGAATCCATCCCAGACCCATGCTGGAGAACAGTTACAGGTAAGTAACTTGTTCCATATCTGCCATCCTGGGCAAGGTGCAACTGCTGTTGTCACTGAAGATCGCCAAGGTGAGGACCATCAAGTTGCTGCTTGGCATGTTGTAGTTTTGCATTTACCTGATTCGACTTTGCAGGTTACGGATGCAGCCTCTACAGGAGTTCCTGGACGCCAGTGGGGTCCAGGTGTCCGGAAGGTTCCAGGACCGAATCCCGCTCGATGAGAGTTCCAACGAGTGATCAGAAGGTGGGGCATACATTCCAATATTGCCGGGGGGCATGGTTTTCCAGAGGCCCCCATACCAGGAGACTGTCACAACAGATGCATCTCTGGAAGGCTGGGGAGTCAACACTGGCTGCCTCCACGCCAGAGGCCTGTGGCTGCCAGAAGAGAAGACCCTACACATAAACATACTGGAAATACAGGCGGTGTTTTGGACCCTCAAGGGCATGGTGGTGAGGGTCTTCACGGACAATAACACAATGTTTTACATCCGGAAGCAGGGGGCACCAGATCCCCGGCACTCTCCAGGGTGGCGCAGGACTTGTGGCACTGGGCCGTAGCCCAGGGGACTTTTCTCATTCCATTCCAACTGGCAGAAGTAAAGAACACCGCCGACTCCCTCAGCAGGGAGCTAAACTCTTTCCATGAGTGGGAGCTTCGGCAGGACTACCTATTCAACAGATGTGGCAATCCCCAGATCGATCTGTTGGCGACTTAACACCAAGTGCCGGAGGTTTGCCAGCCGGTTTCCCCAGTCGGGGAGCATGGGGGACGAATTCTCATTTCCCTGGGACTGCCTGTTTCTGTATGCGTTCCCTCTGTTGCGTCTTCGAGTCAACAATCGACTCAGACGGTGCCGGATGATCCTTGTTGCACCAGCGTGGCTGAGACAGATCTAGTACCCGGACCTTCTCAGCATGTCAGCGTCCACTCTAGTCAAGCTGCCTGTGGTCGCTGGTCTTGCCATGAAGGAGGCAAAATTCTGCACCACGACCCATGATCTCTGAACCTGAAGGCCTGGCTCCTGCAGCATTACAATTTGGGGGTTACGATCTTCCTGCGGATTGCAAGGAGATTCTCGCCAAGGCTAGGGCGTCATCTACTTTTAAATGCCACGGTCTCAAATGGAAGAGGTTCGCAATTTGGTGCAGTTCACAGAAGATCGAATCTTAGGGACTCCTGCCCTCAGGTACTTCCATATTTGCTGTTGTTGGCAAAATCGGGGCTGGCTCATGCCTCCTTCGTTTATCGGGCGGCCATCTCCCACTACACCAGATCCCCAGGACGATCCTCCTTGTTGTTGCACCTGTTGGTCAAGGGACTATTCTGCTTATTCCCGCCGGTGAAGGCTCCGGCCCCAACGTGGGAACTCAATGTGGGACTTACTAGCCTCATGGGAGCTCCGTTCGAGCCTATGCATTCTGTCCCATTCAATTTTCTGTTGTGGAAGACAGCTTTTCCCTAGGCCATCATCTCTGCTCGACGAGTGGGTGAGATCCAGGCCCTATCCTGTAAAACACCTTATTTGACTTTCCACGAGACGAGTGGTGCTGCGGAACCACCCCTCTTTCATGCCCAAGGTGCCGTCGGATTCATCTGAACGAGCCCTTGGTGTTGTGTTCAGCATTGGATCTTTCATGGATTCACATGTTGTGAATATTTCCCGTCATCGGGTTGGGAAACCTCGGTAACTATAGCAGTTTTCCTGACACCGAGTGTCCCATCGACGTCTTTATGGGTGCTTTAGGCTGCACCAATAGGATGTCCAGTATAGATGACACGCCCCCGCTGCTTCCACTCAGATTTCAACCGTCTCCAAACTGTTGGCATCACTGTGTTCTCGCTTGAGATTTTTTGCTCTTCGTATTTTCTATGCAGCGTTACTGCTTCGGTCCCGGCCCATCATGTCCTGTGCGGGCCCGAAGAAGTCTTGTTTTCCGGCCATGCGAGACGTGCTGCCTTGTTTATAAAGGGGATGGTCATGCGGACTGCCTGTACCCCAATCACTCCATGGAGAACTGAGATTTGCCAGGGGTTCTCCCAAATGACGCTCAAGACTAACAGGCGGCTGATTTGCTGGTTGAATGAAGGGGCCTATCAGGGCTCAGAGGTTGGTTCGGCCCGCAGGGGCAAGCCTTCTACTTCTCTGGCTAAGAGGTCTCCTTCGCACCAGCGGGCGCAGTTGGTGGAGCCAGCACCTAAAACTGCACAGGGGCAGACCCGGCTTCGCATTTCGAAAAGAGCAGTGAGTCTTCAGTGGAAAGGCCGGTGAAAAAAGGCACGGGGTCTGGAGGTCCTGCTCCAGGCAAGCCTGCACCGCAGGCTGCGTAGTCAAAAAAATTTGAATGGCCAGCCGGAGAAGCCTGCGGATCCATCATGCAGGCCCTAGTCTTCGGACAAGGAGAATTCATGGTCACATTAGTCTTCGACTAAGTAGTCTTTGAAAGGACCTGAGGCATTCGCCGTCTGGCAAAGTCTTCCAGACACCATTCCAGCTCCACTGCCATCTTCGCCGGCGAATTCCAGGCTGCCGGATGCGGCCACGATCCAGACTAGCTAGTAAACAATGGTACACCTGTCGACTACCATTTTGCTGCCTACTATCCCTTTGTCCACCTTGTCAATGACCCCAGCTACAGCCTTGCTGGTGACCACAACGACTGCCTCGTCGACGGCTCTTTCAGCAGGATTGGAACTGATTTCTTCGGTTCCACTAGAGACAGATGGAGGCCCATTGCATTCGGGGGAGGTGCCATGGCAGTCTGGGACCGGCTTTGTGCCTTTGCTCCCAATGGAGATTCTCCAGGAAGATACCCCGACCTATGACTTCACCTCCAGTCCAAAGGAGGAGACTTATCATTTCCTCGACGTTTCGACATTGGGCCTATGGCCGGCAGTTCCATCCACGTTGGGCGGTCTGGGGGCTATCCGCCACAGTATCCATTGGTCAACCCGCACTCCCAAATCTCAATGCAGGTGCTGACTGCGTTGCAGGCGCTCCTTGGACAGTTGGATGCCTGGCTCCCGGTACACCAAACGCTGGTGGGGACCTTGGGGTAGGATTTACCGGTAGTTCTCTGACTAGGAGGTGGTGGGTACCTCTCGACAGGGTCAACCATGGAAGTCTCCCCAGGTTAGGCCGCCTGTTCCATCGCCTAGGGGGGGATACACCCCTCCTCATAGGGATCGGGAAGAAGGGGAGCTGGTTTCGTCACCCAGGCGGGCGGATACCTGGGATAGGGACCCAGAGGTGGACCCCGGACCCGAGCAGCACAGCCCTCTCCGCCGGACGATGTGGGCGCTTTTCATGTCATGATGGCCAAGGCTTGCCAGGACAGGAGTTTGGCCTCTCTCCGGAAGAGGAGAGGAAGGACACTTTGGTTTGATCATATGGGAAAGAGGCGGAAGGTGGCCTTCTCTATCCCCATCTTGGACCACGTGTGGCAGGAAGGCCTTTGCACGATGCACCATCCTTTCACCGAGCCTGCGGTCAAGGGCTGCTTGGAGAAAAGGTTCAAGGCACCAGAGTCCACGCCAAAGTGCCTCAAATTGCAGCCCACTCCGGAGTCTGTTGTGTCGGCGGCTGCCAGTTGGAAAGTGCGTAGCCAGCATAAGTGTGCGTCTCCCCCGACAATGATGGGCGTAAGCTGGATGCTTTTGGCACGAAGGTGCTGCCGGTGGGGGTGATAGTGAAGGCGGCCATCTCGCACTATGACGGAAACATGGCACAGATTGCAGCAGCTACTGCTGCTGGGCCATCTACCTGAGCAGCAATGGAAGGAGGCAATATTTCTGCTTCGTGAGGGGAGGAAGCCTCCAATCATTGCATTAATGTTGCGGTGGACATGGCAGAATCTAGGTTTAAAAAGATAAATAATGGTTGTCCTCCGGCGGCAGGCATGGTTGCGCTGTAATGATTTCCGACCTGAAGTACAGCACAATGTGGTCAACATGCCTTGCGAGGGGGAGCAGCTGTTTGGGGAAAAGATTGACAAGGCTCTGAAGAATATGAAGGAGGATTCGGATATGGCGAGGACCCGGGTGAAAATGCACGATAGGTGTTTTGTCTTTTGCTCATTTTGGGTAGCCTCTGGGAATGCCAGGATTGCAGGATCTCGCGACAAAGGCTATGGTTACGCCAACTATTCCGCCCAGGGATTTTGTCGATCTTACCAGTCTGCTCAGCGGAACAAGGACTATCAAAGTAGGTGAAAGAGGGCTTCGTTCTCTGCTATTAGAGGCTGCTTTTCCAAGCCTCAACAATGACTGCCACAAGGGCAGTCGACTTGGAGGGAGAGTGGCACATTTCCGCCAGTGGCGTTTGATTTTAATGGACCGATGTTTGCTGGCTGCAGTTCAATACGGCCACTCGGAGTTCCGGCATCCACCCGTCCCTATTCCACCAGTGAAGGTATCACAGCCGCATCTACACCTCTTTTGGCAAGAGGTGTGCCTGATGCTGCAGAAAGGGGCTATATAAAGGGTCCTGGAGTCGGAAAGAGGACAAGGTACCTACTCCCGGTTTTTTGTAATCAAAAAACTGAAAGGAAAATGGTACACCATTCTGGACCTAGGGCCACTAAACAAAAAATGTTAAATGCCAAAAGTTCAGGATGCTAACATTGCAAGGCATTATACGAACGGTGCAGCATGGGGAGTTTCTGGCATCATTGATCTAGAAGATGCTCATTTCCACATCCTGCTGCACCCCAAACATGACAAGTTTCTACGCTTTGTGGTCGGCGATGAGCATTACCAGTTTCAGATTCTCCCCTTTGGCCTTAAGTCTGCTCCCAGGACGTTCACCAATTGACCGGCGTATGTGGCGGTTTACCTCCTCAGGGAGGGACACCATGTTCATCAGTACCTGGACGACTGGTTGGTCAGGGGGGCAACTCTTCAGCAAGCATTGAATCTCTCCATACGGCTATGCTCCTGTTACAGCGTCTGGGCTTTTCATTCAGCTTCGCTAAATCTTGTCCGATGCCCTCCAGGGACTTGGTTTTTATAGGGGCTCATTTTCATGCGCAGCTCAATCTGGTGACGGTCACAGTGCAGTTATACATGTCTCCACTCGGCCCCATGGCGTCCTACATCCCACTCCTCCCGAATTGTCGGCTTTTCATGCAGCAGTGCAGGAGTTTCTTGCTTGAAGATGGTCACAGGTCCTCAGTTCCTGGTCCGACAAGATTCTAATATTCCAGGCACTGGCAGACTCCCTGCAGTGGTGGACTTGCTTCGACAACATAGTGAGGGGTATGCCCTTGGTGGAGCCAGGGTTTCAGTATACAATTGTGACTGATGCTTCCCAGGTGGGTTGGGGTGCTCACCTCGACCAGTTTCAGGTCCAAGGCCTATGGTCCCTCCGAGGCTTCGTTGCACATCAACGTTCTGGAGTTGAGGGCGGTACAGTGGTTACTGAAGTCTTTTCGGCCCACCATTCAGGGCTCAGTGGTATGGGTTCTGACTGACAACAGCACAACTGGTTTATCTCTGCAAACAGGGAGGCATGCATTCCCAGCTTCTGCCCAGAGGCTCAGGTGGTCTGGCACTGGGCCATAGCGCACAAGATTCATCTAGTGGCTTACTATTTGCCAGGGGTGCAAAACGAGCAGGCAGATGCACTCAGCAGCGACTCAGTTCAGATGCACGAAATGCGGCTGAAGGACGGCCAGGTGGCAAGGATATTCAGGAAATGGGGGACTCCCCATATCCCCCCCCCCCCCCGGCCTCCACCGCCCCCTCCCCGCTGGACTTATTCGCCAGCCCAGAAAACGGGTAGTGCTGTCTCTTCGCCAGCAGGGTGGTTCATCTGGACTCGAGGGTGAGGGGGGGTGGGGGACACATTCTCATTCCCATGGACAGGCCTGTTTGCGTATGCGTTCCCTGTTTCCTCTGATCTGGAAAACTATCCAGATGTGCACAAGGTTCTGTGCAAGGTGATCCTGGTGGCCCGTTCTACCCCAGACACCTGCTTCTCGGACCTTCTTCACCTAGCAGACAACCCTCTTCATCTGGGGTCAGCTCCGGAACTTGTGTCTCAGAACGAAGGAATGGTATGGCATCATGACTCCCTCAGCCTTGCAGCGTGGCTCCTGACCACGCCGAATTTGGACACCAAGAATTTCACTGGACTATTGCTGCATCTTGCCGGCCGCAAGTGCGCCATCTACCAATGTGTGTCTCAGCCGAAAGTGGAAGAGGTTTAATGCCTGCCTGATCTTCTGCTGTTGGTGAAGGGGGGTGGGGTCTGGCATTGTCTTCGATCAGGGTCCACTTGGCAGTCATCTCCAGGCTCACGAGGCAGGGCAACCCTACTCCTCTGTTCAGCGACAGATTGATTAAACACTTCCTCAAGGGCCTTTTGAGGATGGTCTTCCACCCCTCACCCCGCCAGCCCCCCGGAAGAAGTTTTCTCCAGTCTGGAGTCTCAACTTGGTACTCTCGGCCCTCATGAAACCACCGTTTGAACCAATGTCCACGAAAGCAGTGAAGTTTCTCACATGGAAGGTTGCTTTTCTGGTGGCCATTAAATCTGCCAGGCAGGTTTCTGAACTTCAGGCTCTGGTTATCAACCCACCGTATCAGCGTTTCATGAGGGACAAGGTTTTCCCATCTACAAATCCTCACCTTATTCTGAAGATTCAGTTGAGTTTCATAAGAACACTACGTTAGCCTTGACCACCTTTTTTGCAAAGGCTACCACTCCAGCAGAGAAAGCACTACATTCCTTGGATATCAAGAGGGCGTTGGAAGTTTTACCTGGACGGGACTCAGTCCTTCAGGACATCGAGACAGCTATTTGTGCTTTTGGCCCCTCCAACAAGGAGAAGCCAATTTTGAAGCAGGACATTTCCCGTTGGGCAACATCTACGATTTCCTTTTGCAAAGACAAGGCCGGCAGGCCGTTGCAGTAGACTCCCAGGGCCCATTCTACGAGGTCCATGGCATCGTCTGGTGCTGTGGGCAGGCATACTGCTCAGTGACATTTGCCAAGCAATAACATGGGCGGTGCCACACACCTTCACCAGATACTTTCTGGGTCAACAGCATGCGAAGGATGTGCTGGTGGAGCGTGTGGTCCTCCACCGCCTGTTGCTATAAGGTAAGTCCTGCAGCTTCTGGGGTTTGGTTTTACGAATGCTTTCAGTCTTAATAACTGCAAATGCATGTTTTTATTTTGTGGTTTGATTGCCTGGGGCCTGGGTGTTTGACTGTTATGCACCCCCAGGTTATCTTACTGCTATGTAGTCTATTCACAGCATGTGAATTCATGAAAGATCCAATGCTGGAGAAGGGAGTGGTTTCTTACCTGTAACTCCCATTTCTCCAGCGTTGGTATCGCTCATGGATTAGCATGCGCCCTCTGACCACCCCCACCCCGCCCCCTTTCAGGCAAACATTCATCTGGGTTCCTCCATTTTGGTGAGGTTAAAATTTGAAGGTATTCGGCAGGGCAAGGCTATTTATACTGGACATGCTATTGGTGCAGCCTGAAGCACCCATAAAGACTTTGATAGGACACTCACAATTTTTCCGTAGGAAAACTGCTATATTAAAGTTACTGAGGTTTCCCAGCTGTGACGGGGAAATATTCACAGCATGTGAATCCATGAAACATACCAACACTGGAGAAATGAAGTTACAGGTAAGAAACTGCTCCCTTTACTGACACCTTTGTCGTCGACGGAAAGGACTTTGCACTCGCTGGATGTGGCTATAGTGCTTCTATGTGGCCCGCACAGTTTCCAGAAAACTTCAGCTTTTTGTCAACTTTGGTCCTGTGAACCATGGGAAGGCCCTCTCCAAGGCTTCATTTCCAGGGAGCTCCCCGGCTGTATCACTCACTGTCACTGGTTGGCAAACCGACTGCTGCCTGGCCGTCCGAGAGCCCATTCTACCAGACCGATTGCTACTATGGCGTTCCTGTCTGGTGTGCCCCTGCGGGACATCTGCAGGGCTGCTACATGGAGGTCGACGCACACCTTCATGAGATTCTACTGCGTCGACAGGGATTCCAAGGTGGAGTCCAGAGTCGGCTAAGCAGTGCTGCGCAACCTGTTTGCTTGAAGGTGAGCCTGGTGAGGAGGTAAGAGATTGCTTCTGTTGAGCCTGGCCTCACGTCGTGGTTGTGCACGTGTGTACTAATCCATATTTATTCATGAGCATGTGAATACATGCCAGACCCCATGCTGGAGAAGGAACAAGTTACTTATGGGTCTGGCATTGATTCATGCACAAACCCTCCCGCCTGCCCCTCTGCGGCTCTTCTCTTGGTCCTCCTGCCACTAACGTGCTACCAAATCTGAAGATGGCTGCCAAAGGAGGGGGTTGGGTAGAAGGCAGTCATTGGCTAGGGGCCGTATGACCCAGAGCTCAGAGATTGCTTTATAGAAATGAAACTGGTTTTTCTTTTACCGAGGATTCCCAGCCTGACGGGTAATATTCCTGAGCATGTGAATCCATGCTAGAACCATGGTGGAGAACATGTTACAGGTAAGTAACTTGTTCCTAACCCGGTTTCTGTTACTTGTTTCAGAGAGCTGATCCTGGAAGGAGAGGAAGCAACTGGTGGGCCTACCCGGGCCCGAGTACTTAGGAGAACCCTCAAAAGGAGTAGTCTAACTCCAAGATGTTAACAGTAAAGTTGTTTTCGAGTCCCAACCCATCCTTGCAGACACTTTAAGAAAAAATATCACTTGGCATCACACTTACCGTCTCCTGTCCTCAATACTACAAAGTCCAAGCCCACCCATGGTAAGGATCTGCACCGTTCGAGCAGATGGTTGTCCAATCAGGGACCACCATTGGGTTCATTTACCCCACACTTGCTGGCACCAAGGATGTGGAGTGTGACTAGATATTCCACCCCAGACCCCACACAAAGGAAATCACTAGCCCACGAAAGCAACTGCTTTCTTGGTCAAGTGCATGACTGTGTGTACTTTCCTGACCTGAGTAGGTATGAAGGCCCGATTTTAAAAAAAAAAAAAAAAAAAAAAAAAAAAAAAAAAAAAAATCTCTCTGGCTAAAGAACAAACAGAAATCTTGTTGTAGAGCCATGTTGGGGCATTAGCCATGTTTAGTAGCCATAAATATTTAACTTGGATGTGCACACCAAAAATGTAGCAAAAAATGTTGCTTGTCTTTGGCACACATAAGAGTACCTTAAAATTCCATATGTAAAAGGTATGTTGACACAAGTATCTCCACTGCACTGTAAGGTTCTGTGTGCAATGTTTTAAACAGTAGAATTAAGAAGGGAAACAATTTCTTAGTACCAATAGTCTGAAGGACTCGTCTGTTTCCCCATAACAGTTTAGCAAAAGGCAAGCTGAAGGCTTTACTTTGCTTGCAAAATTCAGATCTGGATAAAAAATAATTCTTAATTATGTTCCAGGAGTCCCGGGCTCAAAAGGCTGCAGCATCAGGGCCATCATGCCTTACAATGGAGAGCCACAAACATGGCTTTCCCCCTCCCCCTACCAAGGGTAAGATTTGTGGTATGGAGGGAGTTGTTTCCAGAGAAATTAAGTGCGAAAAATAGAAGTACCAGAATCCTTAGACTATAGTCCTGCTACACCTGTAAAGGAAATGAAGATACGCCTGAAAAGGTAAAGAAACACAGCCTCCCTGAACATTTATTGAGTCATGAAAACGTGTGTTTAGAGGAGAAGTCAATGCGGGAAAACTTGACTGGCAACAGAGTGTGCGCCTTGTCACTAATTCTTAACCATTATGGACCAAAAACAAAGCAAAAAGAATGGGGTTCTAAAGAAAACTATCGAGTGAAGTTACAAAAGTCTTTCCTAATGAGCCTAGTCACTTGTAGGTTTGAAATTCAGCTTGGCAGAGGGGGAAAAATGCATCACTTAGCCAGCAAACCATACAGGATGCTTTTGTGTGGCAAAAAGTAAGCCTGCTGCCTAATGCAAACCTATGTCCCTATTTTGATGCAGGAACTGCTGAGAACAATCTTCTGTTATTTAGAAGGCTTCATGGTTCTGATTTGTCATGGGGGGAAACGGCTGCTATTACAGACAAAATTTGAGGTACCCTGATCTCAGACTCCCAGGGACAAATTAATTTTTAGATTGTCAGTGAGTCGGAAAGGCAGTGGACCGTGATGGAAAAGAGAATGCAGTGGACTCTGTTAAAAATAAAGAAAAAGACCTTAAGTTGTACACATGCAAATTGAGCTAAGACACTAAACGGGCGGTAGAGCCTGTTTAACTGATTAAACCTCACTGACTTAAAACCTTTTTGTTATAAATGTTTACTGCAAGATGATGCTACCCTCAACCTTTGGTCTCCTGTTTTGGGGCACTTTGTACACCCGTTATGACCTAGTGAGGTTCTCCTGGCTGCTTAGAATATTTTGCTAAGGTTCTTAAAGACGTGCCAGCCCTGAATGTATTATTTTTTCTTTATATGCGTGTGGAGTTGGTTTTCACCTTCAACTGTCTGCCTGGGCAATCCACTCCTGGCTTTGCAAATACTCGCAATTCCCACTAGATAAGCTGGTTGAGTTCCTTAGTTTACATACGCTAACTTACAGAAATCCACTCGCCCCATGGTGTTGGACAAGATTATATGTAGTAACCCGCTGTGATACTACACCAGCCTTGTCCTTTTGTCAATAGGCAAGCCAACCTTTGGTATAGGTCTGTACTACACAAGTTGGTAGAGTGACTGAGCAGCCAGACTTATTTCAAGAGGGGTCAATGTGAGCTGTAGAGGTGTAATGGGTCCAGTGACATGTATTCAAATAACACTTAAACTCAAGGCTTCTTATTGAAATAATTATTGATTAATTTAAGTCAGTTTTAAAATGAGCCTTCTTTAGAAAAGGCAATATGCAACAATAAAATACACTTCAAAAATACACTCCTTCAGTTAAGTAGGAACTCTTTTGGGATGTCACGCACACAAACCCCCAACCCAGCACTGAGGTTGCTCAAGTCTGGGTGACCCTGATTTGGGAGGGTGTTCAGGATCTTCCTGGAACTCAGATCCAGGTTAAAGATGATGCACTTGTTCCTGTCCCCTGGCACTCTGTTCCAGCAGCAGCAAAATAGTACAGCCAGCAGGGAGAGGTTTCAGTCAATGTCTTGGGGTCAGTTGGTCCCACCAACCCAAGGGAAGTCGTCCATTCCGTGCTTCTCTAGTCAGTACAAAAATTGGAGCTTCAGCACTGCAGCAGGACTTCACTGGGAAAACTAATACATTTCATTGGGGGATTCTAAAGTGCTTACCTGTTTGAGAAACTGGTTAACCATCGTTTCCTTCCCTAACCTTTTCCTTTTTGCCATAAGTTCAGTATTGTGAAAAGTGATAGATTAATGTCCAATGTCCTAACTATTGAAGTCAAGTATCTGAGCGTCCTCCCAAAAGGGTATCGTTGAAGTGTGTTTTGGGTGTTGCATATTGCTCCCTTTTAAAGAAGGCTTATTTTAAAACTGGCAGTTAAATCTATAAATTTAATAAGAAACCTTGAGTATAAGTGTTATTTGAATACCTGTCTGTGTGAATCTTACACCTCTACAGCTCACATTGAGCCCTCTTGAGATGAGCCTGGCTGCTAAGTCACTCTACCAACTTGTGTAGTACTTACTCCAGATCAGCAGCACTTTGCGGTTTCATCTACCTGCAAATGGCACCGCTGCGGTTCTTGGACACCTTATGGGCTCCCCTGGCTTCTGCCGTCCAGCACTCTGTTGTGGCTCAGGCTTGGGACACCCTGCTTCGGGAGGGTTCTCAGGATCTTCCTGGAGCTCATGTCCTGCTTAAAGATGATGCACTTGGTCATTGTGTTCCTGTCCCCTGGCACTCAGTTCCAGCAGCAGCGAAGAACAGACAGCACGGAGAGGGGTTCCAGTCAAGTTCGTCTTGGGGATAGTTGGTCCCACCAACCCAAGGGATGAAGTCGTCGGTGTCTGTGCTTCTTTAGTAGATTCGAAAATTGGAGCTTCAGCACTGCAGTAGGGCTTCATCGGGCAAACCAATGGTCCAGGAGGGTGCAGCAAGCTTCTCCAGTTTCTTGTTCAGTTCCTTCGTCCAGTGGTCGACTCTGCCTTCCTTGCAAAAGACCTCCCCTTTTATGCAGGTTTCTCCCATTAATTTGCAGCCTAGCTCTCACTCTCACAGCAGGGGTGGCTGTCCTCCAAGGAGAGCCAGCCAACTTTGTGTGCATTCCTGTAACATAACCTCCATCCTTGGGGCCAAGAAAAGAGACCTACGACAACAGAATTGACCACGCCAAACCGAGAACAAAAGAGCGCTTCACTATCCTCGGGGAGCTGGAGTCCCCCTCCTTTTCCTACAGATACCTGCGTAAAAGATGCAGACTGGTGCGAGAGAATACAAAAAGCCTTGGCAGACAAAATTGCCATGCTACAATCTAGAATCGAACAGAAAGCCTAGCCAAAAAAGCGAACGCCTCTTCACCCATTCCCATAACACCAACCTGCCCCCCTTCTCCTTCGCCCCTGTCACAACGAAAGAAGTGGAAAGCATCATCAAAGGCCTCAAGCCTTCCAGATGCCAAGGGGACTCCTGCCCAGCTGCCATCATCCAGGAAGGCGCCAACGATCTGGCCCCTTTCATAGCCCTAATCAATGCCTCTTTCAAATCAAGTTCAGTCCCTAGCCGTCTCAAGGAGGCCTCGGTCATGCCCTCCCAAAAAAAACGAACCTAGACCCCAACAACCCCACTAATTATTATGGGCCAATCACCACCGTACCTTACATCCTAAAGATCTTAGCGTGGCCTACCTGCAAATCCAGAAGCACCTGGAAGCGAACAACCTTTTGGGCCTCAATCTGGCTTCAGGCCAAGGCACGGAACTGAGACAGCACTTCTGGACTTAAAAATCCAGATGGACGAGGCAAAGTACAAGGGTAATCTAGCCATTCTCCTGCTGCTTTACCTCTCAGTACCCTTCGACCTCGTTGACCACCAGATCCTCACGGAACATCTGAAGGCTGCATTCTCCAGCCAGTTGACCGCTTGGATCCAATCCTTCCTCGCCAACTGAACCACTAAAGTCTTTTCACCAGGGACCTCCGCCCTACCCACCACCATCCTTTGTGGCATCCCTCAAGGTTTGTGCGTCTCACCGACCTTGTACAATATCTTCACAAAGCTATTATTCGACCGCCTAGATAACCTGGGTGTCACATACACAAACTATGCTGACGATACCCAGGTTCTCATCCCCCTTTCAGGTTGCTATGAAGAGGACTCCACACAGGAACAACCTCTACCTGGAGATCCAAGCTTGGATGGCAGAGCATGGCTTATGCCTCAACAAAGAGAAAACTGAGCTCCTTCTCGTCTGCTCCCAACCATGGCTTAACAAATTGGACCCCTGTTACGCCTCTATCAACATAAATAGTAACTTAATCACTATAGCCAAAGAAATCAAAACTCTAGGTTTATCTGGATTCCACAATATCTCTCAAACAAGCAAACTCTACCACCTCCTCCACGGCTTACACATATAAGCTCATCAATGCTTGCAAAGCCTTCCTCTCGCCGTCCAGCTGCATTACACTAGCCAGAACGCTAGTGCTCTCAAAAATTGACTACTGTAATACTCTTCCTCGCCACCTCAGAACGCAACCTGAACAAACTGCAGGTGTTGCATAACAATGCCCTCAGAGCCGCCTTGAATATCCTGCGGCACTCATCTCCAGCTTCAGGCATGATGTCCTTAGATCACTCGTCATCATCCACAAATGCCTATCTAATGACACACCCAAATACCTGGCAGACCAGTTCAACAGACACATCAGCCAGACCAATTAGAACTTGGGTATTCGCACTGTCTATTCAACCCCAAATACTCCCCAAAAAAAAAGGCGGGTCAACAATGGAATGCTATTCCTGTGAACCTTGGAGCAGAACCATCCCTTTGGACATTCAGAGCAAAAACGAAATCCTGGCTTGCCAACAAGAACGCCCCCACTGTCTGTCTTACTAACCTCTTTGCCTCACCACTGTATTGTTGCTGGCCAACATGTAACCAACCGGTCATCTGCACTTACTCTTATTTCTTGTATATCTATAATATGTTGTAACCTGCTTTAAGTCTCTGGCGCCCAGTTACCTCATGGTTCGCCATGCAGTATAAATAAACAAACCAATGAGACTAAGCACGGAGTTTCGTGAACCGCCCTGCCCTACCCGACACACTGGAGCCAGAGGCAAGCTTCACCAGTGAATCCCGCTGAAGGCAAAATGAAAACAAACCTGGTTTGGCATGCAGAGTAAAACTCCAGAAGGACCTCCGGAAGCAAATGGCAAAAAAAGGCCAGGGACATTTTGACAATATAGGCATCCGTTGGTGCAATACTGCAGCTGACGATTCAGCCTGCGGTAAAAACGCACAAAGGTAGGAAAATTAATCTTCTGCCACCCGCCATTAGTTGTAGTGTGGGTAACAAACATTTTAACATGAGAAGGTGATACGAAGTAACCCCGAGCACTCCACATAAGATGGTGTGTGCCGAGTCTATGAAGAGAAAAAGGAAAGTAAAGTCAATTTCACGTTACTACGCTTGGAAACAGTAGTTTATCCAAGAGAAGGTGTTTAAACCGTAACAGAAATCAAAAGGACTTCTCTGATACTGCACTGAGGGTGCTGTGTCACAATACAAAGATGCCTATGGAGTCCAAATCAGATAAAAAATAATTTAGAGTGCGAAAAAGGTCTCACTCCTGGGTAAAAATTAAAAGTCCTAAAGTCCATCAAAGGAGCTGGAGGTCGCTAAGGCGGAAGGGATTTGGCACAGAAATGTGAATTCCCCCTAACACTTGGTGACAGTATTTACCAGTGCTTTTTGTGAAATTGTGCATGTCACCATAAGCACAGTTCATATTTGGTCCAATACTGCCACCCAAATGACAGCTTTGCACAGTGAAATGTTAATTTGCCATGTACTGCAAACTTTTTTCAGTAAATATCAAGTTCCAAAATATCCCCATACTCCCCAGCAAGGTATGCATGCAAATGGTACTCTTCCTTCAGAAAATGTCCTTCCGTATGCAAGTGTGCTAATAGAATTTGCTAGCCTTGCATCTTCTGTAGAAAGGGATGGGATGTATTGGTTCTTAAGACGATAGTATTTTGTGTGCACAAATGCTTTTCCATAACAATTTCTTGTTGGGAAGAGGGGTTTAGGTGAGTGGGGACAGGGAGCCGAGCATGACAGATTCCCATCGAGACACATTTTGCATCCTTGTATGAAAGGTGTTCACTTATGTAGCTACTTATTTTTTTCTTCAAAATTGTCTTCACAGTGCATGTAGTGATTGCTACCCCTGGGAGAATCCTCGATCTCATCAAGAAAGGAGTGGCCAAGGTTGACCACATTCAGATGATCGTATTGGATGAGGTAATTTCTCTGTTTTAGATGCACTTGCGATCTAGTTTTCTTTACAATGGCTAAATGCACTTGCAAGCTAGTGGAATATGGCAGCTCCCCATAGAGGTTGGTCAAAGTCACCATTCCTTATTGTCCTTTTGTATTCTGAAATTTCAGGGACTGAAATGTGCTCTTTTGAGGGCCTTCTAGAAGTAGCAAGATTTCATTGTTGTAGAAATGCTGATTCTAGTGGTCTGTTAGTAAAATTGGCCATAAATGATATGCCCCCCTAGATGCAAGATAAGGCAATTTAACCACTTAACTGCCATGGGTTCCCTCCAGTTCCAAGGCCTTTTTTGGTGATTTCGGTATTTCGCCAGTCAATGCAGTCTAACATTTTCTTTCATTAACCCCTTAAGTGCCAAGTACGAGGCATCTCGTCCTTGGCAACAGGGAGGTGATCCCAAGGACAAGATACCTAACCTTTGGCACTTAAGGGGTTAAAGGGATGGTGGGCAATCCGTCTCTATTTGGAGGTGCACTTTCTGGCTTCCAGTACATTGGAGGCAAAGTGTTTATCCCAGTAGTGGCGATTTGCACACCTGCTATGCATGCATTTCCTTATCAGGCCATGGTTGGGTGGTTGTGGTGAAAGGATGAAGGCAGACTGGGGGTGGGAGGGATACATGCAAGGGATGGCTGGCTAGGTCTGAAGGATCTATAACCTTCTGTTAAGATGGCTTTAAAAAAAAAATAATCTTTTGGGCTGGATTCTGGGAGGCCAACCTATTATGAAGACTGAAGTCTAGCCAAACCTATTCAAGGTAGGTAGCAAGGCTTGTACTCAGGAGGGGTGTGAGCTGTCTGGCCTACAATGACCTACACAGCACCCAAGAATTACAGTTCGACTGGGTACAAACCTATCCTATTAGGCCTTTAAAGTACACATTAAGCTATGGAACCTTTGGGTAAGTATTACACAACTTCTAGCAAGACGTGTTCATCCACATTTGGGGGTTCTGACCAGAACCCCTACACTTTATAAAAGACAGTTCAGCAATAGAGCATACGCAAGACTTTCAATTACTGTGCAGTGAGGAAAGAGAAACAGTTCTGATACTTGTTAATCTGCTTCGAATCACATACTGTGCATATGGTCCGACATCCAGCGGAGTATTGCATCTTGTCTTTCGGGGACCGAAAGGGGACGTCGGCATAGACGTGTCTGTAACACTATCCCTATCATGACGTGTAGTGTACCCAAAATTGCTCACGTGCCGAGGTCCCTCATTGTTTTTTTTCTGCCCAGATAACTGGTCGCCCCACGCAGAGCTCTTCATAAGAGACATTGTTTATACTTGTTTACCGACTTTGTCAGTTTATTCCCCTAAAGTCACTTCAGTGCCTCAAATACTACGGCGAAGACTGCGCGGAACTTTCGATGGCGGTGGACCTCGACACCTAAGATCAGGCGGGAGAGTCCAGGTGGCCGGGCCCTCGGCTGGCTTGCACAGTAGGGAGAGTGGGGTCGGGGTGGTAATCTTTCGCTAGGTCTTCTCCCCCCCCCCCTTACCCTCTAGATCTGGTCATATTCATTACCTTGCGCTATGGAAAGGACACCATTTAGGTTTTGCCCCTTTTGCAGGGTTGGATACCTGTGGAAGGACAAGCCCCTTGACCACGACGAAGCGCGATGTGCGGCTTGTAGACTCCTTAGGCCTAAAACACTAAAGGAGCGCTGCGTTAAGCGGTGGGATGCCTACGGCATGTCGGCGGGCTGGGTCTTCTTCCCCCACCGCTGCATCCACCGAAAGTGACGGGGGCACTAGTGATGACCAAGCATCCGTACTGTATGCCATCGACCTTACGACAGACCCTTCTAGGTCCGCCACGCCCATCCCCCAAAACCTCCAGGCCTAACCTAACACCCAGCCCATTCCCCAATTTCGACGGTTTCGTTGAAACGGGTGAATTTCGACGGAATCCTCTGATCCTGCAGATCAACAGCCTTACCTGCATCCGCAGTGTCTTGCGACTGGGCCTTCAAAAATGAAGGGCGCTACCTCAATCACATTTGGGCGGGGAAGCGTGCTCATCTGATGCTCCGACGGCCCCGGTAGGATACTAATCTACTGTTAGGCTTTCTAGTCAATCGATAGGTGAAAAACCTGCCTCTAGGCCTCCTTCTGCCTCTAGGCTTCCTTTTACCGCTAGGCCTATAGCACGCTCTGTTTCGCCGGACACCGCCGAAAGTTTTGCGAGGATCACTTCGGCACTGGGGCTGGTGCCTAAGGAATAGTCAAAACGCAAGGAGCGTGCTGCGGACACGTCTGAAGACGCACCACAGCACCCCGATGCTCGCGAAGACGGAGGATAGTAAGGAGCCTAGCACTATTACTAATAAATATCGGCGCCAAAGGCAAGAAAATTAAGATTTTCCACCTTTCGCACCTTCTGGTTCATCTAAATGGACCAGGGAAAAATTTGAAGGGTGGATGGACTCCGTGGAAAGGATTGTCACTTTCAGAGCAGCCTACACCCAAGAGACCTCGAGAGGTTCCTCTTTCTATGCCAACCTTGAGATTCCCTGGAAATTTAGAATCTTCTCTGGGCCATTTAATTTTTGTCCACCCTGAGGAGGAAACTTTAATGGATACTTAACAAGAAATTTATAATGAGGAAGAGAATACCTTCCTACAAGACGATACTGCAGATGACCAGACGGATGCCACAGACAACTGGGAGGACCCTCCTCAAGTTGATATGGAGCAGTGGGCTCTCCTCGCAACCAGGACACCGATGTCGTATGTGTGGACTCCCCACCTTGCACCCCGGCCCTCCAGCCTTCACCAATAGACGATCAGATGGCCTTTAATGCAATCTTAAGGAAGGCAGCCATACCTCTCCTAAATTCATTAAGAGGAGACTGGCTCCTCCTCTCGTCACACCAGCCCAGACCAGTCAATCCAAGGGTGGAGAAATTAATTTGACCATCGCCTACAGACCATCAATATATTAAAAGCCACGCCACCCCGATTCCCTAGTGGTTACCACCACCCGGAAACTGGCGGGAGTACCCCTTGCTACGGGAGAGGCACCTCCCAATAAGGAGTCTAAAATATTATATGCCTTGGCTAAACGTATTTCCAAAAAGCAAAATGGAACCACTTTGCTAAGAAAGGCGCCTCTCAGTTAGCCCCAAATAGGTTGCTAATCTTTGATATATTAGAGATTAGGTATCCAATTCATGTTATACAGGTAATGAATTTAAAGAAATGTTTTTCAATTAAATATTTTAGCAGGAATTGTTTAATTCACATTCCTGTAGTATTTGCCGCCAAATTTTGTTCATGTAAATCACACAATGAGTTTGCATCTCAAATTGTCCATAATACTCTAATGCCAATGCATTTCGGAATTAATCCTTCAGGGCGGTATTATAGCAACAAACAATTAATATAGCATAACTTATTACATTGTTAATAGTATATGTACATACAACAGCCATTGTTCAAAGGTTATTTCAAAAATCACATACCAATCCGCGAATCACGTCCATTTGTAGAGATAATGAGAAAAGCAAAACGGAATAACAATTAGTTAACTGGGGTAAATATGTATTTTCTCTATTTTAACTATTTTGACCATGCGTACGTGTCATACCTTGGTCAAGCCGAACGCTGCAATCGTGGTGTTGTGCGAGGATACAACACGATCTATAAAAAAGTTTAACAAAAACACTATATCATCCTCAAGTCTTTCCGTAGGTGAAGCTTGTATAATCTAATTGTTACTGTTGTACTTACTAAGCTTCTATTGTGCACAAAGCGTAACCGCAGAGTGAGCCGCTTGCAACGCGCAAGCGTTATTTTCCTTTCGTTTTAAAGGTTACCATGGAGACGGAGTGAGGCGTCGTGGTTCAGTGAGAAGCACGTACGCCTCGCGCCCCACCCTCGGGCGCCAGCCAGGGGGCGGGGATGTTTCCATGGTGACCAACCCATTCAAAGTAGACGCGCGTGATTGTAATCTCATGTCTACTGGGCCAGAGCAATTAGGGGACTGGCAATGTGTATTCATTAAGCAGATCCTAATAATGTATGCAAAGCTAAAGGTTCAAAGTGACTAAATCTGGGAAGTGGGAAGTATGTAATGAAATAATCCATAGTAATCCAACTCTGGAACATATATTCTATTACTATGATGTTATATAAGCAATGAGTTTTCATTATTATGAAGTCATAAACCTAGATCTCGTGTAATCTTAGAGAAAGACGTGGCAAGGAATGTTAAATGCAATTAAATAGCGGAACAGTAGCAGCGGTTGTTTTCATAGAAAATATCGATATACTGTGAAAAAAACATAAAGTTGATTCTCTTCTACAAACATGTTATCACAAGAAACACAAAGTTTATTTCTTCATTGAGCCCCCTTGGTGTAAGGGAACTCAGACGGTCTATCCAAAAGGATTCTCTTTGATCCATTTTCCTTTGGAAATTCTCGTGGGTGTCTCTTTTTAAAATCACTTCTAGGATAACAAAGCGGATTTGAGCCAAGTTATGTCTCTTCTCATCCCAATGTCTTGACACCGCTGAGTTCAGATTATGGTTCCTTATGCATGATCTATGTTCATTCCACCTAAATTTTGCTACTCGTAATGTCTGACCCACATAGTACAGTCCACACGGACACTTGATGGCGTAAATCACATTAGTAGAATCACATGTTGCAAAATCTTTCAATCTGATTGTCTCTCCTGTATGGGGATGTTTCACTGTTTCGCCTTTCATCACATAACTGCAATTGCTACAATTCAAACAGGGAAATGTTCCAATTCTTTCTGTGAGTTTCTTCTTAAGAGTAGGTTTTGTTTGAACTAGTCTGTCCTTTAGGCTTTGACTTCGCTGATAGGCAAATGTAGGTACTTCATTAAACAGGTGTTCTACTCTCTGATCACATAATATGTTCCAATGTTTTTTAATAATACACTTAATTTGATTACTTTGACGTGAGTATTTAGACACAAAGACCAGTGGTGGAGCCGACTTTTGCTTAGTCTTTATCTTCAATAGGTCTTCTGTACTTTGTGTGGCTACTCGTGACTGAGCTGTATTTATTTCTTCTTCCGAATATCCCCTCTCAAGGAACTTTCTCCCCATTTCTTGGATGGCTATCTTGTAGTCTTCCGGGTCACTTACCAATCTTTTGACTCTAAGCATCTGGCTGTATGGAAGGTTTTTTATGAGACTCGGTTGATGAAAGCTAAGGCGTTGTAATAGGTTGTTCCGATCTGTTGGTTTTCGAAAGATGGTGGTCTGATAGCCTGTGTTGGTAATCTTAATATCTACATCCAAAAAGTGGATGTTGGTTTGGGAGTGTTCTTGAGTAAATTGGATGCGGGCATCTATGTTGTTAAGATATGTGAAGAAGTTGAGCAGTTCTTCTACTGTATCTTTCCATATTCCAAATATGTCGTCGATGTATCTGATCCAAAGACCCAATTTTGGGTACCAATATTCATTCTGTAGTATGTTTTCAGATTCGAATTTGTACATGAATGCGTTAGCATAAGAGGGGGCCATAGTGGCTCATAATGTTCTCGTCTGGAGCTGCCAATTCAAAAATGGTCCTGTGGCACTAGGACCTAATCAAACAAAAAACTTCCAAAAAGCAAAATGGAACCACTTTGCTAAGAAAGGCGCCTCTCAGTTAGCCCCAAATAGGTTGCTAATCTTTGATATATTAGAGATTAGGTATCCAATTCATGTTATACAGGTAATGAATTTAAAGAAATGTTTTTCAATTAAATATTTTAGCAGGAATTGTTTAATTCACATTCCTGTAGTATTTGCCGCCAAATTGTGTTCATGTAAATCACACAATTCAAAAAACCAACACATACATCAAGGACTCAACCCATTTTTTACAACTGTTGAATGGAACTCCATTCAATTGTAACAACATCTGTTTTACCATCGATGTTAAAAGCCTCTACACATCGATCCCCCACGACCTAGGGGGTGAGGCGGTGGAATGGATACTACTCAATGCTGAAGAGATACCAGCTCAGAGAGAATTTATAATGGTACTCCTGGAGTTTATTAGCAATAACTCATATTTCCAATACAAGAATGACTACTTTCTCCAAGTGGCTGGGACAGCCATGGGAGCCACTATGGCCCCCTCTTATGCTAACGCATTCATGTACAAATTCGAATCTGAAAACATACTACAGAATGAATATTGGTACCCAAAATTGGGTCTTTGGATCAGATACATCGACGACATATTTGGAATATGGAAAGATACAGTAGAAGAACTGCTCAACTTCTTCACATATCTTAACAACATAGATGCCCGCATCCAATTTACTCAAGAACACTCCCAAACCAACATCCACTTTTTGGATGTAGATATTAAGATTACCAACACAGGCTATCAGACCACCATCTTTCGAAAACCAACAGATCGGAACAACCTATTACAACGCCTTAGCTTTCATCAACCGAGTCTCATAAAAAACCTTCCATACAGCCAGATGCTTAGAGTCAAAAGATTGGTAAGTGACCCGGAAGACTACAAGATAGCCATCCAAGAAATGGGGAGAAAGTTCCTTGAGAGGGGATATTCGGAAGAAGAAATAAATACAGCTCAGTCACGAGTAGCCACACAAAGTACAGAAGACCTATTGAAGATAAAGACTAAGCAAAAGTCGGCTCCACCACTGGTCTTTGTGTCTAAATACTCACGTCAAAGTAATCAAATTAAGTGTATTATTAAAAAACATTGGAACATATTATTATGTGATCAGAGAGTAGAACACCTGTTTAATGAAGTACCTACATTTGCCTATCAGCGAAGTCAAAGCCTAAAGGACAGACTAGTTCAAACAAAACCTACTCTTAAGAAGAAACTCACAGAAAGAATTGGAACATTTCCCTGTTTGAATTGTAGCAATTGCAGTTATGTGATGAAAGGTGAAACAGTGAAACATCCCCATACAGGAGAGACAATCAGATTGAAAGATTTTGCAACATGTGATTCTACTAATGTGATTTACGCCATCAAGTGTCCGTGTGGACTGTACTATGTGGGTCAGACATTACGAGTAGCAAAATTTAGGTGGAATGAACATAGATCATGCATAAGGAACCATAATCTGAACTCAGCGGTGTCAAGACATTGGGATGAGAAGAGACATAACTTGGCTCAAATCCGCTTTGTTATCCTAGAAGTGATTTTAAAAAGAGACACCCACGAGAATTTCCAAAGGAAAATGGATCAAAGAGAATCCTTTTGGATAGACCGTCTGAGTTCCCTTACACCAAGGGGGCTCAATGAAGAAATAAACTTTGTGTTTCTTGTGATAACATGTTTGTAGAAGAGAATCAACTTTATGTTTTTTTCACAGTATATCGATATTTTCTATGAAAACAACCGCTGCTACTGTTCCGCTATTTAATTGCATTTAACATTCCTTGCCACGTCTTTCTCTAAGATTACACGAGATCTAGGTTTATGACTTCATAATAATGAAAACTCATTGCTTATATAACATCATAGTAATAGAATATATGTTCCAGAGTTGGATTACTATGGATTATTTCATTACATACTTCCCACTTCCCAGATTTAGTCACTTTGAACCTTTAGCTTTGCATACATTATTAGGATCTGCTTAATGAATACACATTGCCAGTCCCCTAATTGCTCTGGCCCAGTAGACATGAGATTACAATCACGCGCGTCTACTTTGAATGGGTTGGTCACCATGGAAACATCCCCGCCCCCTGGCTGGCGCCCGAGGGTGGGGCGCGAGGCGTACGTGCTTCTCACTGAACCACGACGCCTCACTCCGTCTCCATGGTAACCTTTAAAACGAAAGGAAAATAACGCTTGCGCGTTGCAAGCGGCTCACTCTGCGGTTACGCTTTGTGCACAATAGAAGCTTAGTAAGTACAACAGTAACAATTAGATTATACAAGCTTCACCTACGGAAAGACTTGAGGATGATGTAGTGTTTTTGTTAAACTTTTTTATAGATCGTGTTGTATCCTCGCACAACACCACGATTGCAGCGTTCGGCTTGACCAAGGTATGACACGTACGCATAGTCAAAATAGTTAAAATAGAGAAAATACATATTTACCCCAGTTAACTAATTGTTATTCCGTTTTGCTTTTCTCATTATCTCTACAAATGGACGTGATTCGCGGATTGGTATGTGATTTTTGAAATAACCTTTGAACAATGGCTGTTGTATGTACATATACTATTAACAATGTAATAAGTTATGCTATATTAATTGTTTGTTGCTATAATACCGCCCTGATGAAGGATTAATTCCGAAATGCATTGGCATTAGAGTATTATGGACAATTTGAGATGCAAACTCATTGTGTGATTTACATGAACAAAATTTGGCGGCAAATACTACAGGAATGTGAATTAAACAATTCCTGCTAAAATATTTAATTGAAAAACATTTCTTTAAATTCATTACCTGTATAACATGAATTGGATACCTAATCTCTAATATATCAAAGATTAGCAACCTATTTGGGGCTAACTGAGAGGCGCCTTTCTTAGCAAAGTGGTTCCATTTTGCTTTTTGGAAGTTTTTTGTTTGATTAGGTCCTAGTGCCACAGGACCATTTTTGAATTGGCAGCTCCAGGCGAGAACATTATGATCGACTTACCGTATAGTGAATTTAGTATTTTTTTAATATAAGCAACTATAATATGTGGTGCCCTCCTCACCCTCTTCTTCTTGGCTAAACGTATTACCACGGCAGCGGCCTTTACCACGCGCATAGCAAACACCACTTTGCTTGCCAGCTATGCCAATGTTGCTGAGGGTAGGCCAGTCAATCAAAATGTTTTTAACACTTTAGATACTGCGGAGACAGCAGGAAGATCCCTGGCACAGGGCACTCTGCTTAAACGGCTAGCTTGGCTCTGAAACTCCGGCTTCAAGCCGTAAACCCAAGCTGCTCTTAACAAGCCTATCGAAGAGTCTCTCTTTGGTAAAGCAGTCGACGATGCTCTGGAGACTGCCAAAAAAGAGCATGAGACTCTGTCCCTGCAACAGATCACACAAAAACTCTCCCCCCCGAGAGGGGAAGTGGTTCCCGCCGGTCCTTTTGAGGCCAATCCCGTTCCGCCCAAAACATCTACAACACGGGAAACAACTGGAACGCAAGCCAAGCATCCAGCACCCCCGCCAACTATCTACCTAGGGGTCAGCGATGCGCGAAGGGCAGAGGCCCCACCTCCAGGGGTATGGCAACCTCTGGTCAGAAATGACCTACGTATCCAGGTGCCCTCCCATGTCACCCCGGTTGGGAGGGTGGGGGGCGCTTAACCTCTTTCCTTTCGGCATGGGAGGGGATTACATCAGACCAGCGGGTTCTAAAGACGGTCGCCCACGGGTACTGCATGGAATTCGCCCAGCCGCCACAAGACTCTTGACGCCAGATCTGAGAATCCTGAAGCATGAAGTGGAAGCACTTCTGGAAAAGCACACCATAGAAGCCGTCCCTATTATTCAGGTTAACAAGGGTATTTATTCAGTGTACTTCCTTGTACCCAAAAAGGACCTCACCATGCATCCTGTGCTAGACTTGCACCCAGCGAACAAATGTTTTGTATGGTAACTCTGCAGGAAGAAATTCCACTGTTGAAACAGGGATTACATGGCAAAATTTCGAACAGGATGATATGACAGATATAATTGTCAGAGGACCTCAAAGATCCAGATCTCCCTTTCCATAGGGCTCTTCAGAGGACAGTGGAAAAAAAACTGGGAAAATCTGGAAAGTATTGCCGCTGCAAACAGTAATTTTCCCAGGAAATATAGACCAGCTGGTTCTGATCCTGAATACTTAAACAGGCATCCAACTCCAGAAAGTCTAGTTGTTCAGGCAGCATCTACATCAAAACAAACAGCATATCCCACTATCCCTCCCGATAGAGAGGATAAAAAAAATGATGCTTGGGCCAGTAAAGTTTTCACTTCTGGCAGCATGGTCCTTAAATCAACCAATGTCACCTGTACCCTGGCCAGGTTCACCCATACCCTGTGGGACTGTATTTCGGCAGCGGCTGATCATATTCCGGAAGGCGAGGAAAGGGAAGGCTTCCTGAATATAGTCAAAGACGGGAAGGAGGCAATGGGGGAATGTCTCCAGTCTGGACTGGATACTGTTGATAGTATCAGCAGATCCATGGCTGCAAGCACGGTTCTACGCAGATTTGCGTGGTTGAGGAAGTCTGGTTTGCACCAGATGTGCAGGCCAGATTTCTCGACATGCCCTTTGATGGCTCGAGGCTGTTTGGCAGTAAGGCTGATGAAAGCCTAGAAAAACTCCAGACCTCAAAAGCGGCAGCTAAATCTTAGTGCCTCCATGCGCCAGCCTCAGAAACCCTATTCCGGCTCATCTTCCTGGAGGGGTTGTTCTTTTCGATAATACTCCTCTTTTGGTAGAGGAAGAGGACAGGCTTTTCAAAGAGGCAAAAGAAATGTCCTTCGTGGAGCACGAGGAAGAGGTGCGAAACCAGGCTCGGGAGCGGCATCTTTGCCCTCAGCCGCTCCCGCAGCCGCCTCCAAATCACTGAGACCGTGTTACACAAAACTCCAGTGGGAGGCAGGATCTCTCAGCATCTGAAGGAATGGCGGGGCATTACCTCAGATGCTTGGGCACTGGAAACAGTAGCTCAAGGTTACTGTCTCCCCTTTCCAAAAAAGGCCTCAATCATCCACTGGGAGCAAACTCTGTAAAAATTCCAGACCCACTCCTGTTGCAAGAAATGTTAACCCTGCTAGAGAAAGGTGCTATAGAACAGGTACCTGTAGCGGAGAGGAACAGGGGTTGGTAATCCCCATATTTTCTCATCCCAAAAAAGGATGGAGGATTGAGACCCATCTTGGATTTAAGAAGTTCCTCAGAAAGGACAAGTTCAAGATGGTGACTTTCTCAGATCCTTCAGGCTCTACAACTCCAAGACTGGTTGGTATCATTGGACCTTCGGGATGCTTACTTTCATGTGCCAATCCATCCCAAGCACAGAAAGTACCTGAGGTTCATGATTGGCAACTCTCATTATCAGTTTCGAGTTCTGCCATTCGGCTTGTCCTCCGCCCCGAGGGTTTTCACCAGTTATCAGGGAATATGTCGGATCTTCTGCAAGTCCCGAGCGCAGTTGCTCAGGATCTTCTATGGTGGGCTTGCAACGACAATATCCTCAAAGGAGAATCTTTTTGGCAACCCTGCCGGAGATAACAGTAGTGACGGATGCCTCACTCACTGGATGGGAAGCACACACCGATCTGACAATCGGCGGTCTCCATCAGAGTCCAAACTACACATCAACCTATTGGAGCTGAGGGCAATCAGACTAGCGCTGAAGGCCTTTCTGCCCTCTGTAGGGAAAACATTTTCTGATAATGACAGACAACACAGTGGCCCTGTATTATCTCAACAAGAGAGGAGGTGTAGGGTCACTACCACTGTGCAGAGAGGCAATGCAGCTCTGGTTCTGGGCAGTATGAGAAGGAATCTCTATCTGCAATTCATCTAGCCGGAGAGCAGAACACGGCGACAGACGCTCTGAGCAGGCAGAGCACAATCTCCCACGAGTGGAGCTAGCTCAGGAAGTCCTTCTGGAGATCTTCACCCTTTGGAGAACCCCTCAAGTGGATCTGTTCGCCACCACGATCAACCGGAAGTGCGATCAGTACTGCTCAAGGGAATTTCCTCAGAGGAGCTCTGGGCGACGCATTCGTAGTGGAGTGGAAGTTTCCACTGCTGTATGCGTTTCTTCCAGTACCCGTGATTCCTCAAGTAATCAGGAGGTTGAGAAAGTTCAGGAAAACCATGATCCTAATTGCCCCGGATTGGGCCAGGAGGACGTGGTACCTGGACCTTCTAGACATGTCCATCTGCTCTCCAATACGTCTTCCGCAAAGAGAGTATCTTCTCTCGCAAGAGGAAGGTCTGGTTCTCCATCCAGAGGTCAAGACACTCAACCTTCATGCATGGTTTCTGAGAGTTTGAGATACAAGTATTGGGATCTTCCGGATGACGTAATGGAGATCTTGCTTTCGGCCAGAAAGCCAGCAACAAAGTCTTTGTACCGGTGTCGCTGGAATAAGTTCAGCCACTGGTGCAAGGATAAGGATGTCCTGACAGACAGCACCACAGCCATGTATCACCTAAACAAACGAGGGGGCACACACTCCAGGGCTATCCAAGCTGTCCTAAAACATTTGGATGTGGGCTCTCAAACGCAAGATGTTTGTTGTCCCAACACGTTCCAGGGGTACTCAATCTTCTGGCAGGTGTGCTCAGCCAAGATTTCCCATTGCCTTTAGAATAGGAATGGCATCTACACGAAGATATTGTCTTCTTAGAATCGGGCTTCCCAGAGATAGATCTGTTCGCTACTCAGGAGAATGCCCAATGCCAAGACTACGCCTCCAGGTATCCCCAGAAACACTCCAAGGGGAACGGACTCTGCGGACTCTGGATAGCATGGTCAGGGAAATTTGTCTATGGTTTCCCCCTGACTACCCTTCTCAACATGGTGCACCAGGAACCAGTTACCATGATACTGGTGGGCCCCATGTGGTCCCGCCAACCCTGGTTTGCTCATCTGATGGAAATGAACCCTCCCCCCACCAGTAAAACTACCCTGCCCGTATAACATGTCTCAGGACAGGGAGGAGATCTGCACCCATGCCCACAAACTCAGCTTGGCAGCCTGGCTCCTCAAGTCATAGTTTGGAAAACTACAGCTCCCTCGGAGAGGCATGGACATACTCGGGGATGCTAGGAAACCTAACCCGCGCTATTGCTATTCCAGTAAATGGAAACTCTCATCTGGTGTAATACCAAGGGCGTCAATCCCGTAGATTGCTCACCCACACACATTGTGCTGTACCTAACCCATTTGTTAGTCTCCGGACTGGTCTTCAATTCCCTAAAGGTTAATCTTGCTGCTCGCTCAGCCTACACCACGTCAGAACAAAGTGTCATGGTGGAAAATACCGGTTATTAAGGCTTTTATGGAAGGGGTTAAGAGAATTCACCCCCCCCATTTCTCACCCAGCTCCTGGATGGGATCTAAATGTGGTTTTGACCAGACTCATGGGATCTCCCTTTGAGCCAATGCATAAAGCAAGTTTAAAAGACCTTACTTGCAAGACAGCCTTCCTAGTGGCTATCACTTCTATTAGAAAGGTTAGCTAACTACAGGCCCTTTCTGTTCTAGACCATTTTGTTAGTCCACAGGGATAAGGTTTTTCTGTGCACTCATCCCAGATTTGTGCCTAAATTAATCTTGAAGTTCCATGTGAACCCATCGATCTAACTACCCACCTTCTTCCAGAATCCCACTAGCATTGCCTAAAGAAGCCTACACACACACAAGATGTGCGCAGGGCAGTCGTGTTCTACCTGGAAAGAATGAAACTACTGAGGAAAACAAACCAGTTTTTAGTTTCAGTGGCAGCTGGCAGAGAAGGGAATGCTGACTCTAAATCCGCTATCTCAAGGTGGATTGTCAAATGTATAGCACGGTTTCTCTTTTGCTAAGAGAGAACTGCCCTTCAATCCTAGAGCATTCTACTCGGGCACTGGAGCTTCCATAGCATTCTTTGCAAATCTTCCCCTCGAGTCCATTTGCAAAGCGGCAACCTGAATTCTGTACACACCTTCACACAACACTATTGCCTAGACACTCATTCTAGAACTGACTCAGGTGGGACAAGGAGTATTAAGACATGTTGTCTCTACTGTTCCTTCTCATAACACACCTCCAACTCCGGGTACTGCTCGCTAGTCCATGCACAGCATGTGATTCTAATCAGATTAACAAGCATCAGAAGACCTGCATTACTCACCGTAATAGCATTTCTGATTGTATCTGCTTAGGTTCATAAGCGCCCTCCATACTCTTCGGGTGGAAGGAACATAGAAGTCTTACTACTTTCTCTCCATTTACTCACAATAGCCTGGGGCTCTCTCATAGCAGAAAAATACAGAGGGACCTTTGACCGTGAGGGATTTTGGGTACACTACATGTCACGGGTAGTGTTAGACACGCCTATGCCGTGTCCCTTTCGGTCCCCGAAAGACCAGATGCAATTCTCGGCGGTTACCACTGGATGTCAGACCATATGCACAGCATGTGAATCTAAGCAGATATAATCAGAAATGCTATTACGGTGGGTAATACCTGTTTTTACTGGCTTTGAATGACATGCAAGTAATCGGATCGCAAGACGAAGGTATAACACTTCTCACTTATGAACAAACCTAGAACTTGATCACTAACTAGTAAGTCTAGCCTTGAGATGGAATGGGCCTAGTGTCCAGAGTCACCAGTTTTCAGGTAGGTTTACTATTTGAGCAATGCCAGTGGCTGTGATCAAGTGTTCTAAAAGATTACATGTTCAGAGAAGTGCCTCGCTCAATCCCACTGCACTTGGGGAAGGCTCTGCAGGCACATTTCCTTTAACAAAGGTTGAGACTGGTATTGCCCACTGGTCTGGTGGCCAAGTACTGACTAGGAACTTTTTGAGGTCAGACAGAGGAGCAGGGTTTTGCCGAGACTTGGCTTGAGGCAATGCTGGAGAGCTGCAGTTGTCCTCTGCAGACTGCTCTTTCTCGTAGAGGTCTTTGCTCCAGCGATCTGTCAAATTGCTGCAGGAGCCTGTTAAGACAGTTTTTCTGAGGGCTTAGTAAAATCATTCAACTGAGGCAGTACAAGACTCCTGGTATAAGACTGTACCACCTGAGTTCATGGTAGCGTAGACCAAGCAGCCAGGCTCATTTTAGGCGGGAGAGAGGGCTGTAGAATCAGTACAAATGAAATTGTAAAGCAAATGGTCGAAACACACACACTACTTTTTGATTTAAATAAAAGTAGGCCCAGATAAATCTTGGGGGAAATGTATAATTATATATAAACACAATTATAGAAACACTACACTATGCTTGAAGGTACACAGAACAAAGCATATAACCTAATTCGGAACGGCTAACAGAAGTTTTAGGGAACTAAATCCAATAGTTACTTTTTAGATTACTTTCAGTAGTATAGGGGTAATAGACCCGAGCAGTTGTACTCTGACGCACAGAAAGAAATCACATGATAAACCAACTGGACAGTATACTTTGTGACTAGTGGAACACTTATTCTACGAACAGTAAAACACAACTCTGATTCAGGATAAGTTATTCTAGGGGAGTTACACCTTGGGGTGTAATATCAAATTAGTTACTTTTCAGTTCAGACTAAGGGAAGTAATCCGTTGTACTCGAGGTAAGTAAAACCTATACACTTTTTGAAGTGGCTGTAAGCAACTAGGCAGGTACATACTGAAGTCTGTTTTTGTGTCGGTTTACAACACACCAGGGAAAGCAAAACCCAGTGTTTCACTTTATGAATGACTCAATGTTAAACTTCTTCTGGACAGGCTAATAGCAAGTCGTATTGGGAATAGTGAAGTGAAACCAACAGCATTACTTTTGGGAAAGAGGCACAACCAATTCACAGGTGTCTAAACACTCATGTAGCAGTCAAATGCTACCCTTTCCTATTGAAAAGGCTGGTGGCAGTGGTTTTAGAACGACCTACCATGGTTTTTCCCGAGCGCGAACACCAGTAGCTAAAAATCATGGGAGCCATGTTTTTCAAGATGGCTCCTTAAGCCCCTTTGTTTAAACGAGTTGCAGTCTTTTTTCGCCATTTCTTTTTGGAAAGGTCCTTCTGTGTTTCTCTGCGTGCCAAACCAGGTTTGGTCCCTTTGTCCGTGTGCCTTCAGGACAGAAGTCCGCCCTTGGCATCTGAGTGTCTGGGGTGGGCAGGAAGTGAGGGAGGTGGCTGAAACTACCTGTGCTTGGCCTCCTGGGAGACCCAAATGCACTCTGGCGTGATTGGGTGGCTGACTGTCCGGCAAGGACAGCCACCTGGGTGAATGACAGCTAGGCTGGAATGAAAGGAGAAAACTGTTTGCAAGGAGAGTCTCGGGGAACTGGAAGGCAGTCGACCACTGGAACAAAAGAACTGAAGACTAGCTGGAAGAGGACGGCTGCTGCAACCACTGGACCGTTGGTTTGCTCAGTGAAGCCGTGCTGCAGATGCGAATTGCGAAACTCCATTCGACAGAGAAGCTCCTTCAAGGACGGCTTCTTCCTTTGAGTTGGTGGGACCAATCAACTCATAAAACACCTGGGTACCATTCTCAAGGCTAGTTAGGTTTCACCAAGGAGAGGGACAACAGTTTGTGTTCTTGAAGCTGCAGCTACTGGAACTGACTCAGTTTTGTTAGCTTTCTTCAACAATCTCGTGCAGGAGTCCCCCAGCGTCGTCCCTCTTGTCCCCACGACTGAGGCTCAGGAACAGCGACATCTGCAGGAACTGCCAGGAACCACGACTTCAGCAACATTTGTTTCCTCATACAAAGGTACTCTGCCAACCCCGATTGAGAGAACGCCACTCTTGCTGAGAAAGTTTGAAACTTTCCCAGCTTGTGACCCCACCAATGATTCTTTTTCGCCTAAACTACTTCTGAGAACTTTTGCACCAGAACTACTCCTTCCTATCCGAACACTAGCCCATTGACTTTGGCCTGACCCATTGACTTGAATTGAACTATTCTGGTGAACAAACTATTTGCACTGCCTAGAAAATATATTATATCTATTCTACTTACTTTTTGCTCAGTGCTAAGTAATTGAACTGCCATTTGGCTCCTTTTTCAGGGGAGCTCAAACTGTTTCAGACTTTTGTTTTGAAGTGTAGTGGTCTATAATATTAAGTTGCCTTCTTCTAGTGAAATGTTTCATAAATGATTGTGCAAATAAATTTATAAGAGTTTTACCAAGAAACCCTTGAGTATAATTGTCTACTTTAACCACTGTGATTGAAAGTCCTTTGTGTAACTACTTGTACTGCTCACATTCACTCTTGAGTTAAGCCTGGCTGCTCAGCTTGCTACCAACAAAATGTGTGTTACAGACTTATACCAAAGGTTGGTCTTGCTTACACCTGTAGCCCTAATTGTGTGTGGTGGTCCCGGAGGGTACTGCATGCAATTCTGCCTAACGCACCCAAAGGTGATTGGCCGGCTGGACCCTGCTGTGTGACAGCTAGGCTGGAATGAATGGGAGAAACATGCATAAAAGGAGAGGCTTTTTGGCTTGGAAGGCAGTTTACCACTGGACGAAGGAATCCGAAGAAGAACTTGGATGAGACGCTTGCTGCAACTCCTGTACTGTTGGTTTGCCCGATAAAGCCCTACAGCAGTGCTGAAGCTCCACATTTGCTTCGACTAGAGAAGCACTACAAAGGAAGACTTCTCCCCTTGGCTTGGTGGTACCAATCGACCCCAAGACTAACTCATCTGGAAATCGTCTCGGAGCTGGCTGTACTTCTATTGCTGCTGCAGGAACCAATTGCCAGGGAGAGGAACATCAGAATAGAGTGTAGTCTTTAAGTCAGACCCGAGCACCAGCATGAAGCAGGACTGACCAACCCTGAGCACCTCGGAGTGCTGGACCCCCAGATGCAGGGAAAGTCCATAAGGTATCCGATAACCGCAATGGTGCTATTTGCGAGAGCCGCGAGAAGCAGAAACCCGCAAAGTGCCTCTGATCGGAAGTTTGCCAATAGCTGCTGCCATCTTTCAATTCGTACTGTAGGAGTCCCCAGACGTCGTCCCTCTTGTCCCCACAACTGAAGCCCAGGAACAAGATCTCTAGACCTACACAGGAACAGAAGCCAGCTGGAACCCCTTCCTTCTAACCAAAGGTACTTTATGTTAGGCAAAGTTTTACTCCTACGTCCCGTCCCCTTTCCTCCATACTTGTGGGACATCTCTCCGTCCTGTGGGACAGGACCGGAGCACTTTTTAAAAAGCATACACATTTTTTTCAAAAATGTGTCCCTCTTTCCTGCGCGGGGCCCGGCACGTGGCCGTAACCCCGCCCACCTTGGCTCCGCATCGCCCATCAGTCCTTTTCTCCGCACGATCTGGGCCGGACGCACTTGCATCCTCGGAGATTTTCTTCCCTGTTTTCCTCTCTGGCTCTCGCTAGCATTCGTTTGATAGTCTGTCTTTTAAACTAGGTTTTCTAGACTGTTCGTGTCACCGTCGCTTCGCAAGGGCGGATCCCCATCCTTTGTTTAGAGTGTTTGGGTCCGGAACACCGTTGGGACTCCTTTTTTTAGTGTGACTCCCTTTCGGTCCGGGCACTTCAATGTCGATTGGAGCGGTGGGAGGAGGCGTTCCGACGAACTCCTCCTCATTTTCAGGCGTTCATCGACGAGAAGAAGAAACGTCCGGTAAGTTCTTTACTTTTCAGAGCACCCCGACCGGGGGATACCATCCTAGGTTCCTCTCGGGCTGGGAGGGGCGTTGATCGCTCTGTTACCGGGGTTCGCCCTGAGGTGCCCGTCGGCCTAATAATTCTACCAGAGTTTTCTCCGAGGGTCTCCGTAAGGGGCCTGTGTACACCGGAGTACGCTCCGAGGCCCCTCCTGTGGGGGCTGTTTGTAGGCCCAGTTCTACTGATTCGTGGGGTACCAGAGCTTGCTCTGAGGCCTCTCTTTCGGCTTCCCTCAAAAACAAAACCAGGGTGCGCCCCGAGGCCTTGGGTGGGCTTGTGGTTACCGAACGGATGTTAGAGGCCCGTGCCGTTAAGGCTTCTACCGGGCCTACCCTCGTACAGAGGCTAAGGCTACCAACAGTTCTGAGGGGCCGGGCAAGGCCCTGTCGGTGAAAGCGGTTAATCACCGTTCCTGCTCTTGTGGTGACTCCGGATCTGTTGAGGGGGCAAAGAAGAAAGGATCTTCTTTTACCGGCAGTGCCGAGGCCCTTCCTTCGAAGGCTCAGTTGGCGGTTGGTATGTCGCAGAACCATTCCAGGCCTCATAGTACCGGCTCTGCCGAGGTTCCTTACGTTAAGGCTAAAATTAAGACTCCTGACCCATCGACGGTGACCCCTGCCTCACTTCCTCACGTGCCGCAGCTCCCCTCAGATGAGGACAAAATGGCGGCCATTTTAGGTACGACCCCTAAAACTACGCCATCGGCCCCTGGTGTGTAGGGTTCGGTCCTTTGGGTGAACCTAAGGTCCCTTGTGCGCATCTTTAACGGCCGGTTTATGATTGGAACGCCCAGATGCCTCTTCCGCACAATGTTTCGTTGCCCGCGGGGGCGGCTCCCTTGATTTATGTGGATACGTCGGTGGAGGGGCCGGTGTGGCACCCTTCTGTTACGTCCCTGGATTTGTCCACCTCATGGGGCCGCCTCAGGTTCCGAAACAATCTCCTGAGGACGCCTTTTTCGGTAAATTTCAAGCGCTTATGCGCTCCGACCGAGGATATTTCAAAGGGCTTTTCAAGGAGATATGTCCATCTGCGCCTCCGGTGGTTCCGCCGGCGCCTCCCTTGCCCGTGGTGCCTCCCCCTGCTCTTCCGCCTTTGCCACCATTGTCCCCAGTGGGCAAGGCAGTGCCTGACACGGCTCAGCAGGATCCTGACCTGTCAGATGACCCTCAAGGCGATCAGGACAACAAGGACCTTCCCTGCTCTCAGCTTTCCATGACCTGGTGCTGGACATGAGTTTCTTAAATGTTACGGTGCCCGAGGCACCCACTCCGCAGGAGGGCGTGCTTTCTCGGGCGTTTACCTTATCTCCCTTGGAGCGTACCGGCCTGTTCCTGCAGAAGGACGTTCTGGCCGAGGTCCGTAGAGTTTGGGAAAAGCCACACTCGGGACTTTTTGTCAATAAAAAGATTGACGCGAGGTACAGGCTACATTCTTCAGAAGAAGTGGCCTTGTCTTGTCCGCCTCCCTCCTCCACAGTGGTGGCTGCGGCTACGTTGCAATCCAGACCTGCTTCATGCTCTTCCATGATGGCTACTCTGGTCTTGGGAAAGGAGGACAAGCTTCTGGACTCCCTAGGGAGGAAAATCTTTGCCAATTCGGCCGTGCACCTCAGGCAGGCCAATGCAGAATTGATTTTGGCGGGAGCTAACATGCGGATGAGTAAAGGTTTGTCGGAGTTTGAGGAGCACATTCCGGTCGAGAAGTTGGAAGATTTCAGAGGTGGCCTTGGTCTTGGCCCAGGATGTCCTGGAGGCTGCGGCTCATCACGTAGACACCTCGGCTCGGGGCCTGATGCTTGGGGTTGATAGCTCGCGGCAAGCATGGCTGCATGCCACTAAGTTTTCGAAGGAAGTGCAAGACAAGGTACTGGACCTTCCATTCGATGGTAAGGAGCTTTTTCACTCTTCTACTGATGTACAGCTCACCAAAACCAAGGATAGCACTCAGACGGTTAAATCATTGTCTGTTCTGGTTAAAGCCCCTTGCAAATCCCAGAGACCGTTGTCGCAAAGTCGACCTTCCTCTGGTTTTAGGGGCTTCCTCGACCGCAAATCTCAAGAGTGGATACTCCTGCGGGGAATAACCGCCGTAGACAACAGCGTACGCGCTTTCTCTCCCGCTCCTCAGCCTCATCGGGTTCAGGTGGCGCCGCCACCGATAAGCCTGCCAAATGAGGGTTTTCTGTGCTCACACAAGACCCCGGTGGGAGGACGCATTGCGTCTCATTGGGAGGTGTGGCAGACCATCACAGAAGACAGATGGGTCTTGTTAGTCGCTCGAGCGGGCTTCTGCTTGCCTTTACCCCCTACCCCACCCCTCAACCCGCCTTTTCTGCTGTCGGGCTCACCCTCCCTCAAGGCTGAGGTTCAGAAACTTCTGCACCTCAGAGCTGTGGAACCCGTTCCCCTTGGGGAGCGAGGGCTTTTACTCCCGGCTGTTTACGGTGCCCAAACCCAACCAGGCTGGCCTGCGCACCATCCTAGACCTTTCCCAGTTCAATCTTTTCCTACCCCAATAGAAGTTCAAGATGATCCCGCCTGGCCAGATTCGCTACTCTTTGCAGATGGGTGATTGGCTCAGTGTGGTGGATCTTGAGGATGCGTACATGCATATCCTGATTTGGAATCAACACAGGCGATACCTCCGCTTCTCTTTGGGAGAGGAGCACTTCCAGTTTCAGGTGCTTCTTTTTGGCCTCAGCTCGGCGCTGCGTGTCTTCACAAAGATGTCGGTGATTACGGCCTATCTTCGTCTCCAGGGTATCCATGTGTATCCCTATTTGGACAACTGGCTCTTACGCAGCCCTTGTCCGTTGGCAGCAGCGGGCAACCTCCAGTCTCATCTCCTGTTCCATCTTGGGCTGTCGGTGAACTGGCAGAAATCCTCTGACGGTCTCACAAGACCTGACGTTCCTGGGTTTTTGTTGGAACACGATCGACTGTCGAGTGTATCTGACTGGGGACAGAATGGCGGATCTGTTGGCCACGTGTCAGATTTTTGCGCAGTCGGAGAGCATGTTGGCCTGGTGGTTCCAGAGGCTTCTGGGCCTCATGGCCTCGTGTGTATTGGCTCTTCTTGCTCGTCTCAAAATGAGACCGACCCAGATGCCTCTTCGGAGTTCCTGGCGTCAGGCTGTGGACCCGGATTCCAAGCGGATAATGATTCTGGATTCCATGAGTGGACCTGGACTGGTGGGCATCCCTCAGCAACCTGTCAGTGGGCGCGGGGTTTCAGGACCCAGCCCCCATGGTGACGATCACGACGGACTCCTCCCTTTTGGGGTGGGGTGCGACGTTAGATCTTCTTCAGGTCTTGGACCTCTGGTCGCCTCAGGACAAGCTCCTGCACATAAATCATTTGGAGCTTCTGGCGCTCAAGGCGTTCAGACCGCTCATTGTCAACAAGGTGGTCCGCATAAGAACGGACAATGTGGTATCAATGTATTACATAAACGAGCAAGGGGGAATGAAGTCTCCCCCTCTCATGGACCTGTCCATCCAGATTTGGGAGTGGGCCGTGCTTCATGGGGTTTGGCTGCTTGCAGTGCACATCCCGGGCCAGCTGAATGTCACAGCGGATGCCCTCAGCCGGCGGACAATGGTCAGCTACGAGTGGGAGTTTTGGGAGTGGGAGGATGAAATCCTCATGGATTTTCTCACGTTGGGGCACACTGGAGGTGGACCTCTTTGCCACGGCGGTAAACAAGAAGCTTCCTCAGTACGCCTCCAGAGGGGGGCTGGGAGCCTCCTCTCTTGGGGATGCTCTCGAGATTCCATGGCACAACATGAGAGCTTACGCCTTCCCGCCTCTGCCCCTAGTTCATCGAGCAATTTGGAAGTTGAACTCTGTGAACTGTTCTCTTCTACTGATATCCCCGTGGTGGCCGGCCAGATTTTGGTTCTCAGAACTTCAACACCTGTCGGTGTGTCCGCCGATCAGGTTACCAGTAACTCCCGATCTTCTTCACCAAGGGGAACAGATGTGGCACAATGCCCACAATCAGTCAACTTGGTGGCATGGTGCCTGAGCTCAAGTCTTTAGAGCATGAGTTTGTCTGTGGATAACATGCGCATTATCCAGGCAGCCAGGAAACCCATGACCAGATCTCCATACAAGAGTAAATGGCTCAGGTTCCGTCATTGGTGTTTGGAGAAAGCGTTGGATCCGAGGGTGGCAACGATTGACACAGTGCTGTCCTTCGTATCCTCCCTAGCAGAGTCTGGGGTTCATGTTCTGTCTTGCAGGACTTATCTCTCAGCGGTTTCTGTTTACCTTTCTACAGACCTGTGTTCTTATTCTCGAACGCGGTGGTGAAGAGATATTTTGCTGGCTTGACATGCCTCTACCCTCCGGTTCGTAGTCCACACCCGCCTTGGGACCTAAATGTAGTCCTGACGGCGCTGTGCCATAAACCCTTTGAGCCAATGGCTACAGTTGACCAAGTACGTGTCCTGGAAAGTGTCCTTTCTGTTCGCTGTTACGTCAGCGAGCAGAGTGAGTGAGCTCCAGCCATTGTTGGTGGAGCATCCTTTCTTGGTCTTTCACAAGGACAAGGTAGTTCTTCGGACAAACCCGGCTTTCCTACTGAAGGTAGTGACCGAATTCCATCTGAATCAGTCAATCTCCCTTCCGGTCTTTTTTCCGAACCCTGCCTCGGAGGCTGAAAGTGTTCTACACTGTCTGGACGTCCGAAGAGCTCTTAAGTTCTACCTGGACAGGACTTCCGAGCTTCGGAGTTCTTAACTTTTTGTCACCTTTGGTAACCCTCAGGGCAGGCCGACATCTAAGGCATCTATTTCCAGATGGATTGCCGCCTGTATCACGGAGTCTTTCACCGTCCAAAAGCTGAAACCTCCTAAAGGTATCCATGCACACGTGGTGCGGGGCAAGGCAGTCGCCGTTGCTTTTCAGAAATGTTCCCTGGGAGTCCATCGCTAAAGCAGCTACTTGGGCCACCCCATCTGCTTTCTGCAAGCATTACTGCATCGATATGAGATCTAGAGCTGACGCTCAGTTTGGTCAGGCTGTGCTAAAGAACCTGTTTCAGTAAGGGGTATTTCCATCCACCAATAGTTCCTGTAAGGAGTCCTTGGGAATCTCCCACAAGTATGGAGGAAAGGGGACGGGACGTAGGAGTATTACCAGGTTACTCACCGTAGTGACCATCTTACTCCTAGTCCATAGTCTCCTTTCCTCCATACGCCTGCCCGCCGCCCCCTCTAATAAGGTTCCTCTGTTATTGCTAATGGGTGTTGGACCCTGCGATAGAAAAGGACTGATGGGCGCTGCGCGGGGCGGAGCCAAGGTGGGTGGGATTACGGCCACGTGCCAGGCCCCGCGCAGGAAAGAGGGACACATTTTTGAAGAAAATGTTGATGCTTTTTACAAAGTGCTCCGGTCCCGTCCCACAAGTATGGAGGAAAGGGGACTATGGATTAGGAGTAAGGTGGTCACTACGGTGAGTAACCTGGCAAGTATGCAGTACCCTCTGGGGCCACTAAACGCAGCTCTGACCACAGGTATAGGAAACCCAACCTTTTGGTATAAGCTTGTACTACAGTTTTGGTAGCGTGTTGAGCAGCCAGGCTTATCTCAAGAGGGGTCAATGTGAGCTGTAGTGAAGTTACACAAAGATTCAGTAAACTTACTCAAGGTTTCTTGCATAAACAATTTATTTATCAGTCAGTTATAAAGCCTTCTTTCGAAGGGAGCAATAGAATACGAACACACAAATATACTTCAATACTGTACACTTTAGTTCCTGAATCAGACAAGTCCCTTTTGGGATGGCCCACAGATACAACCTACACCCAGAGGTGACTTCAGTAACAAGGGTGCTGTGGACAATAATGCTTTAATGTTGGCATTCAGAATTCTCTTTAAAAGTTGCTAAAAGGCAAGGTTATTAGAACACAAGGGACCACACATTCTTAAGTGCAGATACTTTTAGAGTTTACTAGATGAGTCATTCAATTCAATAGGTTAGACCAAATTCAATGGGCAAAAGTCTTGGATAGGATAAAGCACTTCTGGTAAGTAATGGAAAAGTCTTTGCACAAGTTCCTAGGAGTCAGACGAAAAGAAAAATCAAATGTATGGCCACAAGCTGACCAGACTTGTGAGTTGTGGAAGTTACAAGCGCTTCCAAAGTAAGAGGTAAGTTCTTAGACTTGTTTTACAGTACCTTGGTAAAGAAGAAAAGATGCAGCTGGCGACTTCTGTTCCTGTACAGCTCTGCAGATCTCACTGTTCCTGGACCTCAGTCGTGGGGACAAGAGGGAGGTGGTCGGGGACTCTTGCACAGCACCATCAAAACTGGCACCCGGCAAAATTTACTTTCAGTGGCTGTTTCGCGTTTCAGCTCCTTGCGGTACAGCAAATGGCAATAAGCGTGGTTCCTGGTTGTCAAGGTTGACTGTCCTTACTTCTGTGGTCCCGCTCTCTGCTGAGGGGGGCTCAGGCTTGGTCAGTCCTGCTTCGTGGGAGTCCGAAGGATCTTCCAAAAGCTTCAAGCCAGCTTAAAAGTAAAGCACACAATCTGGTGTCCCTCTCCCTGGCTATGCGGTTCCTGCAGCAACTCTAAAGAAATTCAACCAGCTCACAGATGTGTGTCCAGGTGGCTTATATTGGAGTTGATTGGTCCCACCAACTCCAAGGGAGGAGACGTTCTTGCAGGGGCTTCTCTGTCGATGTGAACTTGGCAGTCACTGTAGCAGGGCTTCACTGGGCAAACGAACGGTCCAGGAATTGCAGCAGGCGTCCTCCAAGTAATTCTTCGGTTCCTTCTTCCAGTGGTCGCCTCAGTCTTCCAAGGCAAAAGACTTGCCTTTTATTCAGTTCTCTCCCATTCATTCCAGCCTAGCTGTCACTCACCCAGCAGGGTGGCTGTCCTTGCCGGACAGTCAACCACCACAGAGTGCATTTGGGTCTCCTAGGAGACTAAGCACAGTGAGTTTCGGGCACCTCCTCCCGTTTCTGCCTACCCCAGACACTCTGGAGCCAGAGGACCTTTCAACAAAGACCTGGCGAAAAAAGACCGGGCACCATTTTAGCAAAGATGGCTGGACACCATTTTGAAAAAGATTGCTCCCTCGGTTACTTTACCGGAACCACAAAAGGGTAACATAAAAAAATGTTAGCTGAGCATTTAGACACAGGGAATACTAAGTAAACCTCTCCCCCCAGCACACTATTGTAAGATAGGGTGTGCTGGGTCTAGCGATTACAAATGTAAGTAAAGTCAATTTCACTTTACTGCTCTTGGAAACAGTAGTTTAACAAATACAAGGTATTTAAACCTTTGGAAAATCTGAAAGACTTCCCTGTCACTGCACTGAAGGTGCTGTGTGGCACAATGTAAAAGGAGATGCCTATGGGGTTGGTTAGACTCCATAACCAAAAAGAAACTGTGTACAAAATCACATTAAAATACATGAGAGAGTGGGGAAAAAGGGGTCACTCTCTCCAGGTTAAAAAAAGGCCCTCAAAATCTAGCAAAGTTGCTCTGGGTCTCTAAGGTGGAGGGAATTGGCAAATTTCTAAATTCTCCCTAACGGTGCTGCTGAGCAGTCAGCGTCTGGTTAAAAACGCACAATGGTAGGAAAATGAAACCACTGCCACCAGCCATTAATTGTAGTGAGGGTAATATAAAAAAATCTTACCTAAGAAGGTAGACTATGGGGGTTACTTAGTATCCAGTATCACTCCACATAAGATGTGTGCTAGGTCCACAAAGAGAAAAAGATGAGTAGAGACAATTTCACTTTACTACTCTTGGAAACAATAGTTTATTCAAGAGGTTTTTAAACCTTAACTGAAATCCGAACAACTTCTCTGATACTACAGTGAAGGTGATGTCACAATACAAAAAGATGATACCTATGGCGTTTGTCAGAATCCAAAAGCAAGAGTCCAAATCCGATAAATCCTTGAGAGAGTGAGAAAGCTCTCACTCACTTCAGGATTAAAATTAAGTCATAAAGTCCAACAAAAGAGCTGGGGGTCTCAAAGGTTGAAGGGAATTGGCACAGAAATGAGCATTCTCCCTAGCACCGTCTTCCGACCTCTGACTTCCCAGGGTTGCTCAACCTCATGGCATCCTGCATTTTTCTGGTGCCAGAAGCCCATCTGAGAATGAGACCCCTTCAGTGGGCTCTCAATGCTAGCGGTCTCAATTCTCCGGCTGAATGACAGACCTTCTCCAGGTCCAGACAAAGGTTGCCCAGGATCTCCTGTGGTGGGCCAGCCGAGAGAATGTGACTAGGAGATCCATTTTGGCAACCATGGCCGGAGATGACCGTTGTGACAGACTCCACCCTTTCATGATGGGGAGCGCACATGAGCACTTTCAATAAGTGGACACTGGTCTCGGAGTCCACACCCCCATCAACCTTTTGATGCCGAGGACAATCGGAATAGTGCTGATGAGCTTTCTGCCCTCTATATGGGGCAAAAAGTGACGGACAACACAGTGGCCATGCATTACCTCAAGAGGCGGTGTAGGGTCACTGCTCCTGTGCATAGGCAATGCAGCTCTGGTTCTGGGCACTAAGAGAAGGAATAACTTCTGGTAGTTCATCTAGCCGGAGAAAAGAACACAGTGGCGGAAGCTCTGAGCAGACAGAGCACTATCTTCCACGAGTGGTAACTAGCCCAGATAGTCTGTCAAATCTTTGCCCTTTGGGGAACCCCTCAAGTTGACCGGTCGTGACCATTGTCAACTGGATGTGCGAGGCGTTCTGCTCCAGGTAATTTCCCCAAAGAGGAGCTCTAGGAGATGTGTTCGTAGTGGACTGGGAATTTCCACTCCTGTGCGCCTTTCTGCCAGTCCCCGTCATTCCTCATGTAATAGAGGTTCTCCAGCATGGGGTCTGGCATGGATTCACATCCTCAGGAATATTCCCCGTCGTCAGGCTGGGAATCCTCGGTATAGAAAAAAATCAGTATCAGTTTTGTTTCTGATCTGTCGTTCTTAGTAGCAACCAATCACTGGTCTCTGGGTCATACTGCCCCCAGCCAATGACTGCCCTCTCCCTAAGCCCCGCCTCTGGCAGCCATCCTCAGATTTTTACCGCATGTTCAAGTGTTGGGAGTCCTCGTGCTGTAGCTCGAGTTTTTGCTACGTTTTCGCGCTTTTTCAGGAGATTTCTCATTTTTCGGTTAAATAGAGCCTCAAGCTTCACCGTTTCTACATCCGATCAACAGGGATCCGTTTCGGAGTTTTCAACGCCCCTCAAGGGTGAAGATTTCGTCAAGTTCCGCTTTTGGAGGATTCCAGAAGTTCCGAGGCCTACCCCGGACATGGCCCAGGAGAAAGGAAGCGCGACGCCCGGGAAGCTGTTCAGGACCTGCCCTGGATGCCAGCTTCAGAATGTTTTCAAGGAGGACGAGCATTCGTTATGCCTCTGTCTCAATGAGGACAAGACGCACACAGAGGACTGTGCGTTTTGTGGGAACATGTTGGAGCGGACCATGAAGGATCGCCACCTCTGTCTCGCAAACGGGCTGGAAGGGAAGAGCCCGTCAGGCGAGAACAAGAAAAGAAGTCTGAGCGGTCTTCTAAGTCCTGTGAGGGCGCCCCGGTGACGTGGGCCCAACAAAAGGCCAAGCACCGTGAGTCCGCGGGCACCGGGAGCGCCGAACGGTCGGTCTCCTTGGCTGCCAGGCAGGGCACATCCTCCCGGGCACCATCAACCACGAGCCAATGCTCTGGCTCGGGTAAGAGGAAGTCTGAGAACCCGGCGAAGCTTCTGGAGAGGCCCCGGTCGATCTCGAAGATTCCGGCAGAGGGGGAGCGAGGCTCGGACCCTCCCCCCAAGGTGAAGGCCCCAGGCGTACAGAAAGTGACGATGGCCTTAATTCACCCTGCTAAGACCTCGATTGAGGATGACGCAGCGGCCCTGGCTCAGCCTGTGGAGGCTACGCCAGTGGAGGCGACCTCAGGACCCAGTCTCCCTGCCACACCAGAGGGAGTCGTCTTTCAGGCCCATTGAGAAGACCCCCACGAAGTCCTCGTTGGAAAAGGTGGGGGAGGGGCAGGTGGCCATCGTGGATACAGACACGATCTCTGAAGAAGAGCTCATCGAACTCGTGGAAGAGGCCCAGCCCATCGGTGTCGCCGACGAGGTTCCTCAAGAGCCCTCGAGCCCGTTGTTTCCGGCGGCCATTTTGTCAGTGATTCAGTCCTTATGCTCGGAGAGGACAAGGTTGCTCCTCCCCCCGACTGAGGTACCTGAGCCAGACCCGACGGGGGAACCGGAGCCAGGACCTTCGGAAAGTCCACCGCATAAGAGGACAATGACACATCCCACGCCACCTCTCCCACCTCTGCGGCCTGCTCTGCCTTCCCACCGGGATGATACAGGCACGGACACGGCAGGTACAGATGACGGAGGCGACGACGGGACGTGTCCCCCCGTCACCCCCTGCTCGGCGTCCCCGCCCGACGAGATTGGATCCTTTCATGCCATGATTTCCAGGGCATCCAAGCTCTGCCCAGAAGAGAAGAAGGAAGGGTTCCTTTACCAACGGCGCAAGGCTAAAAGGAAGACGGTCCTCGCCATACCACTTCTTGATGACATCTGGGATGAGGGGCTCGCCCTCCTCAAGAACCCTGCCTTGGCGCTGGCAAAGAGGGACCGGTATGAGAAGTACCTGGTCTCCGACGCTGCCCCCTTGTGCCTTCGGGCGCAACCTACCCCGGATTCGGTCGTCTCGACGGCGGCAAAGAAGAAAGCTGGGGGGGGGGGGGGCATCGGCCTCGACATCAACTTCCCCGCCAGACAGCGAGGGCAGGAAGATGGACACGATGGGACGACGGGTCATCTCATCCGCAGCGATGACACCTACCTACCTCGCACTGGTGGCAGCACGGCTGTGCCTACAGGGGATCCACATCTACCCCTACCTGGACGACTGGCTCATCCGGGCAAGGACAAGGGAGCTTGCCGTGGAGCACACTGCCAAGACCGTCCAGCTGCTCATGGACCTGGGATTCTCCATCTTTCCAAAATCCCACCTGGTTCCGTCACAAGTCGCCCTGTTTCTGAGAGCCAAGCTCGACACAGTGGCGCAGCTGGCCTTGCCGTCTGAGGAAAGGTCAAGGACTATTCTGGGCAAGGTGCAGAGTCTGCTGGCCACGGACATGGCCAGGGTAAGATCTATCAAGTCCCTCCTCGGGATGATGTCCTCCTGCATTTATCTGGTGCGCCTTTGCAGGCTTCGGATGCGCCTCTTACAAGAGTTCCTCGACGCCCGCTGGGTCCAGTCAACTGGCAGCTTTGAGGACGGGATCCCTCAACGAGACGTTCCGTCAGGCGATCCGGTGGTGGGGTATCTGCTCTCATCTGTCGGCAGGCACGGACTTTCAGACCCCGCCTCACCAGGTGACTGTGACGACGGACTCCTCCCTGGAAGGTTCGTGAGCGCACTCCGGAGATCTTCACGCGAGAGGCCTTGAGGCTCCCGGAGAAGTAGTCACTCCACATCAACATCTTGGAGCTCCGCGCAGTGTTCTGGGCCCTCAGGTCTTTTCTTCCGTCTCTCAAGGGCAAAGTGGTGAGGATCTTCACCGACAACACCACCACGATGTTCTACATCCGGAAGCAGGGCGGAACCAGATCCCCCGCCCTATCCAAGGAAGCCCAGGATCTTTGGCATTGGGCCGTCGCCCAAGGGATGTTTCTGGTGCCTCTTCATCTGGCAGGAATAAAAACCATGAACGCCGATGCACTCAGCAGAGAGCTGCGCTCGTGCCAAGAGTGGGAACTACGGATCGACTCTTCAGACGATGGGGCAAACCCCAAATCGATCTCTTCGCCACGGCGACGAATTCCAAGTGACGGAGGTTCGCCAGCAGGTTGCCCCAGCCGAGGTGCATGGGCGATGTTTTCTCGTTCCCCTGGGACGGCCTATTTCTTTATGCATTCCCTCCGCTGCCGTTGCTGCTCATGCTCATCAACCAGCTCAAGAGGTCCCGGTGCAGGATGATCCTTGTTGCACCGGCGTGGCCGAGACAGATCTAGTTCCCGGACCTTCTGGACTTGTCAACGTCCACACCAGTCAAGCTGCCGACGGACGCAGACCTTCTCTCCAGAGAAGGAGGCGCCATTCTTCACCACAACCCAGAGTCTCTGAACTTGCAGCCCTGGCTCCTGCAGCACTAGAGTTTGGAGGGTACGTTATCCCGGCCGACTGCAGAGAGGTTCTTGCAAAGGCCAGGGCGTCCTCAACTCTCGTGCTACGGACATAAATGGAAGAGGTTCTCTGTCTGGTGCCGTGCACAGAAGATTAACCCTCTGCGGATTACGGCCCCTCAAGTATTGCCGTACCCACTGTCATTGGGCAAGGCTGGACTAGCTCACGCTTCCATCAAGATACATCTGGCTGCCATCTCACGATACACCAGAGACGGGCGTCCTTGTGGTCTCATCGACTGGTGAAGGAATTTATGAAAGGATTGTTCCGATCATTCCCGCCGGTGAAGGCCACTGCCCCGGCGTGGGAGCTCAACGTGGTGCTGACCAGGCTCATGGGGGACCCCCATTTGAGCCTATGCATTTGGCACCGTTGAAGTTTCTGTCGTGGAAGATAGTTTCTCGTGGCCATCACCTCCGCATGACGAGTGGGAGAGATCCAGGCCCTATCTTGCAAGTCGCCATACTTGACGTTTCACGACACGAGGGTGGTGCTGAGGACGCACCCCTCCTTCATGCCCAAGGTGCCGTCGGACTTCCACCTTAACGAACCCTGGGTGTTGCCAGTTTTCCTCCCGTCTCCTTCGTCGCTGGACGTAGCTAGAGCGCTGAAGTTCTACGTGGACCGCACAGAGTTTTCGGAAGACATCACAGCTGTTTGTGAACTTTGGGACTGTGAATCAAGGGAACGCTCTCTCGAAGACTTCATTCCCAGGTGGCTCTCCGGCTGCATCATGCACTGTCACCGGTTGGCAAACCGACCGCTGGCCGGCCGCCCGAGAGCCCATTCGACCAGAGCGATCGCGGCTACCACTGCGTTCCTGTCTGGTGTGCCCCTGCTGGACATCTGCAGGGCTGCGACGTGGAGGTCGACGCACACTTTCACAAGATTCTACTGTCAATTGGGACTCCAGGGAGGAGTCCAGGGTTGGCCAAGCAGTGCTGCGCAACCTGTTCGCTTAAGGTGAGCCTGGTGAGGAGGTAAGAGATGCTTAATGTTGAGTTGTTGTTTTGCTTAATGTTGAGCCTGTTGCCACCTCCCGTGGTTGTGCATGTGTGTACTGCTATGTATTCTTATTCATGTGCATGTGAATCCATGCCAGACCCATGCTGGAGAATAACAGTTACAGGTAAGTAACTTGTTCCTTGAAGTTTGCGAAAGCCATGCTCCACATTGCCTCGGATTGGGCCAGGAGAACGTGTTACCCGGACCTTCTGGAATTGGCTTCCCAAAGATAGGATCTACAATCTCGAGAGGCAGGTCACATTCTTCACCCAGAGATCAGGACTCTCAACCTTCACGCCTGGTATCTGAAAGGGTGAGATGGGATTGGGACGTTCCGGAAGACCTAATGGAAGTGTGGCTTTCGGAGAGAAGACCAGCAACTAAATCCCTGTACCGGTGCCGTTGGAAAAGATTTCTCAGCCAGCTGGTGCAGGGGAAAAAAAAAGATAGATCCTATTTTATGTAAACTTCCCCGAGTTTTCTTACTTCATTTGACCCATTCTGGGTTGTAATTGACCCATTCTGGGTTGTAAGTGGCCACTGTGAAGGGCTATTAGCGGCCCTTTCAATTTTCAAAAGATCTCCAGATGAGGGATCATATTTCAAAGTACTGATTGTGACCCTTTTTCTGAAAGTCTTGACAAATGTTCCCACCTACTCCCTTCATCGTGCCATGATGAGATCTAAACTTGGTACTAAAGTCTTATCAGAGCTCCCTTTGAGCCCTTACATTCGTGCCCTATAAGGATGCCTTTTTAGTGGCAATCACAGTGAGCTTCAGGCTCTATCTTCCAAACAAGCTTTCACAACCACCTCCAAGTATAAGGTAGTTTTGAAGGTTGTCATCTTTCTTGCCGAATGTTACCATTTCATTTTTTAAATCCTCATCCAAGGAGGAAGAGAGACTTTGTTGTTTACACCCAAAGAGGGTGCTAAGTTTCTATATCGCAAGGACTGCAAATATTTGCCAAGATCAGCTTTTTATTGGTTATGCTGGTCAAAGATGAGGATTAGCTGTCGCACAACAAACCATTTCTAGATGGACTGTGACGTGCATACATGAGTTACTCATTGGCTGGCAAGGATTCACCTAACGGTCTAAAAGCGCGTTCTACCAGAGGAGTGGCTGATTAATCAGCTCTTGAGAGAGGTGTAATAGTGAGGGACATTTGCAGAGCGGCAACTTGTAAGTCCCTGCATACATTTAGATTCTACTGTGTAGATTATTTTTCAGGAGAGGAAGCCAAATTTGGCAAAGCTTTGCTCCACATCATTAACAAGTAAATTCCTGGCACCCTCCGCCAAACTCTCTATCAAGAATACATGAGAAGGCACAATCCATTCGAACAAGTTAGGTTTTTGTTTAATGGTGCATTTCCCCATTAATTAATATTGTATTTGGCGCAGTGCTGCAGTGCTTCCATCAAGTGGCAAAACATGCACAGTATGTTTTTGATATTTACTGCAAAGTATGGTGCTTTGCAGTTAATGGCAAATGAAAAGCTTTTTAATCCCTGTGCTCGCCATGAAGTGCGAGGACAATGGGAATTGTCCTCGCCCTTCATAAAAGCTCCTTGCATATGCGAGTGGGTGAGGCGATTTTTCAAGCTCTGAGAAGCATACTAAATATCCCCCGCCCTATAAATAAGACGGTAGCGAAGGGACTCCCAGCCACACTGCAGAGTGCTGTGTAGCAAAAGTCAAGACTGCCATCAAACTGGTAGGAAAGCATTTCTTCAAGAGTTACAAAAACAAATACAAAGTATCCCAAAAGACAGGGTAACGGAATGAGTGTCTCAAAGGTTCCCACTCACTCGGGACAACAGACTAAAAATCAATCCAGCAAAAAGTGCTGGGGCACTCGCATGTCAAAGATTAAATCTACCCTAACTAGCCCATCACCTAGAAACCAGAGGAAAGCGCATACTGGTACAGTGTGGTTACTGTGGCTTTGACCATCCCTTACATGGTTGAAATCTACCTGCAACCTCTAGTTTCACTTATAGTTTTTCAGATGAGCCTACTTTTGTGTGTGCTCGGTTCGATGTTTGACAGCAGTGTTCTTGTCTTGGTTTTAATTCATTTTAGGTGTTGAGGATCCTGCAGCAGCTATCCAGCTTTGCAAGCTTTTGCTGCCCTCCATGTCAAGGTCTGGCAATACAGTGAATTGGCATCTTTCTGGTTATCCGCTGTTTGTAAAGCTTGTGTGGTGGATTGTCATTCTAAGGTTGATAGTCTACGATTATATGGGGGAGGGGAGCAGGTCTAATTATTACTAGTGCTGCAAAATCAGGACTACCTAAAATGTCTGCTCTTATGCCTGTTTCTAATCTGTTTTCCTAACAGGCCGATAAGCTCTTGTCTCAAGATTTTATGCAGATAATGGAGGACATTATCTATACGCTACCTAAATTCAGGCAGATTCTGCTCTACTCTGCCACATTTCCCCTCAGTGTACAGAAGTTCATGGTAAGTATTTTTGCTGATGTCAAAATATTTGTTAAGCATTTGTGACCTTATATAAATTGAAGGAATCTATCACTTCTACTCAATTGTCTGTCTTGCTTTCTGATTGAACATTAGGTTGGCTCTCAAATTTGGATACACAATTCAGTGTTTACGAAATCTTGCTTTTATGAACAGTTGGGTTTGTGCAGGCACTACTGCCAAACTGTTTAGAAAATAATTACTTTTGCAATTTTACTTTTACTGGACCTCACCCCCTCCAAACCACTGTCAGGCAAGATTGTGTGCAGTATCCTTTGGAAGCCTTCAGCAACCATGGCCTCCTGGCAATAGGAACACAACCTTTGGTATAGGTCTGTACTACACAGGTTGGTAGTGTCCGAGCAGTCAGGCTTATCTCGAGAGGGGTCAATGTGAGCAGTAGGGTTGTGACAGTTATTCGAAAACACTTAACACTCAAGGTTTCTTGATTAAACCATTATTAATTTATTGAACAGTCATTTATATAAGCTTTGTTCGTAAGGGAGCAAAACATGTAACAATTATAATACACTTCAAAACACACTTGGTTTCTCTAAATCAGATACCCATTGGGGATGGCACACACACTTCCTACACACTCGGGTGACTTAAATAAATAGGTAGGACACTGTAGACATTGATTTATCACTGGTACGTTTAGAGTAATACTGAGTTTGGTGTAATGATTAGATATGGGATTAAGGCAAATTTAACAAATAAATAACAGGGAAGTACTTTTAAAACCTTACAATGTCAAGTAAATGTAACCCTTTCCTGGGGGAAAAGTAAAGGCACAGAGTCGGAGGTAAGAGTCTCTCAGGGAGCCAGGACAGCCAATGTTAGTTGAGCAGTCTAGGGGAGCTGAAGATCTTCTTTGCAGGTAAGTAAGTCTTGCACAATGTTTTTAGAAAAGTTTGTAGATATAAGATTCACTTGAAGGGCCACAAGCTGGGAGGCTTGAGGGGCAAAGCTGTAAGCAACTCTGCAAGGACAACCATGAAAAGTCTCAACTGAGAGCACGTAAGGCTACACAACAAGAGGTAAGTACTTAGGTTTACAGTACCTTTGGTTAGAAGAAATGGTTCCAGCTGGCTTCTGTTCCTGTACATCTCTGCAGATCCTGGTGTTCCTGGGCCTCATTCGTGGGGACAAGGACAACATCTGGGGACTCCTGCACTGCAATGGGAAAACTTCAGTTCAGCAGCACTCCACGGTTTCAGTGTCTGACTGTAAATAGCAACACTGTGGTTCTCGGACACCACTTCAGACTTTCCTCGCATCTGGGGTCCAGCACTCTGAGGTGGCTCAGGCTTGGTCAGTCCTCCCTCAGGAAGTCTGGAGGATCTTCCTGGTGCTCCGGTCCGACTTCAAAACGATCCACTCAATTTGTTCTTCTCCTTAGCACTGCGGTCCAGTGTTGGGCAGAATTGAATGCAGTACCCTCTGGGACCACCGCACACAATTAGGACTACATGTGTAAGCAAGACCAACCTTTGGTATAAGTCTGTACCACAGTTTGTTGGTAGCGAGCTAGGCAGCCAGGCTCATTTCGAGTGAATGTGAGCAGTACAAGTAATTGCACAGAGGACTTTCAGTCAGTGGTTCAAGTAGGCACTTTTACTCAAGGTTTCTTGGTAAAAACACTTTGTAATTTATTACACAATCATTTATAAAACATTTCACTAGAAGACAACTTTATATTAGACCAATACACAACTCTAAGGTTTTGATATACTTTCTAGGCAGTGAAAATAGTTTCACTTCACCAGAATAGCTCAATTCAAGTCAATAGGCCAAAGTCAATGGGCTATTCTGGGTAGGAAAGAGCAGTTCTGGTATCACACGGTAAAGTCTTTGCAGAAGTTCTCAGAAGTAGTTTAGGCGAAAAAGAATAATTTGTGGGGTCACAAGCTGATTTGGCCTGCGAGTTGGGCAAGTTTCACAAACTTTCACCGCGAGAGTGGCATTCTCTCAATCTGGTTTTGCCCAGTACCTTTTGTATGAAGAAAACCAATGTTGATGAAGTCTTGGTTCCTGGCAGCTCCTGCAGATCTCGCTGTTCCTGAGCCTCAGTCGTGGGGACAAGAGGGAGGACGTCTGGGGACTCCTGCACTGCACAGGATCGTTGAAGAAAGCTAACAAAATGAGTCACTTAGTTCCATTAGCTCTAGATTGAAGAAAACTAACTGATGTCCCTCTCCCTGGTTAAACCTAACCAGCCTTGAATGGCATCCAGGTGTCTTATGAGTTGATTGGTCCCACCAAGTCAACGGAAGAAGCCGTCCTTGAAGGAGCTTCTGTCGAATGGAGATTGGCAATTCGTACCTACAGCAGGACTTCACCGGGCAAACCAACAGTCCAGTGGTTGCAGCAGCCGTCCTCTTCCAGCTTGTCTTTGCTTCTTTCGTTCCAGTGGTGGTATTTGCCTTCCAGACCACAAGACTATCTTTTTAAACAGTTTTCTCCCCTTCATTTCAGCCTAGCTGTCACTCACCCAGCAGGGTAGCTGTCCTTGCCAGACAGTCAGCCAGCCAATCACGCCAGAGTGCATTTGGGTCTCCTAGGAGACTAAGCACAGGCAGTTTCTGGCACCTCCCTCACTTCCTGCCTACCACAGACACTCAAGACTCCCAAGGGTGGACTTCAGTCCTGAAGCCCGCCAAAGGCACACAAACAAAGGGACCAAACCTGGTTTTGCATGCAGAGACGAACACTAGAAGCACCTGTCCAAAAAGAGATGGTGAAAAAAGACTGTGACCCGTTTAAGCAAAGTGGTTTAAGGTGCCATCTTGAAAAACATGGCTCCTGTGGTTTTTAGCTACCGGTGTTCGCAGTCAGGAAAAATCATGGTAGTTTGTTGTAAAACCACTGCCACCAGCCTTTTCAATAGGAAAGAGTAGCATTTGACATTTGATACTATGTAACCCCTCCAGCAATCCATTGTAAAATGGTGTGCTGGGTCTAGGAATTTGTAAAAGACTAGTGAAGTCAATTTCACTTTACATTCTCTGGGAAACAGTAGTTTTTCCCCAGAGAAGGTACTTATGTCTTTTGAAGTCTAAAAGACATTGCTGTGTCACTGCACTGAGGGTGCTGTGTAACACACATGAACATATTATGCTTATGGAGTTATCTAAAACTCCATAATCAAAACACAAATGCAAAACACACATCAAAACACATGAGTGGGGAAAAAAGGCTTACTCTAAGTCCTCAAAATCCAGAAAAGTTACTGGGGGTCTACAGGGTGAAGGCAATTAGCACATTTATGAGAATTCTCCCTAACACCTCCTTAGCCTTCTCCCCAAAGGAAGAAGTACAAATGGCTAGTGCCTACTTTCACCTGTTGGCTGAAGAACCCTTGGGTTTTCACGCCACTGTATCCTTAGTCCATGGTCCGGGTAAGAAACATAATATGGATGCGTATGACTCCATTCCAGAAAACTCCAAAGGGTATTCTATGGACAGTGTTCTTGTAAATGGCCAGGACACTCCTGCCATGAGGCACTGGGGCCAGCAGAACAATTATGGATGAAAGCTTTTGGATTGTGGATGAAAGGTCCCACTAGATTTGTTTGAGGCCCTGTCCAATTGGTTCCAATTCTCCCAGCTCTTTCAGTGTAACCATATGACAGAGGATTCCTGTCAGTATTCAGAATGAGGTGCCTCGAAGAGTTCTGTTGGCGAATGACTTAAACTCTAGGAGTAGTGTCCAGTACCCCCAGGCCTCACCGTGAGGGGAAACCAAACTAAATTGGCTAGAGAGGAAACCTTAAGAGACCACTCTGAGCCTGTGGAATCCGCTACTGAGAACTCCACTGTAAGCCATTATGTTAGTAAGTTGAACTCCAACGAAGGCAAATCTGAGGCTAGAATAGTAGGGAAATTGGACCCTAATCAAGCTTCATGATTGCCCATCCAATTATAAAGTCTTTGACCCCCTCCCCCCTGCTTCTGAGGAAGGGGTGGATAGACAGATTGGACCCCTCTCTAGACCTGTGAGAACTGGCAATTCTGAAAGCTGGTTGAAAACCATGAAAAATAGGTCGAAGGCTAAACACCTTAAGACTGTTGGATCTTCTACTGAAGACTCCAATGAGAATCCTAGTGTTAGGAAGGATAATTCTAAAACGGGTAAAACCAGATCTCAGGAAGTTGAAGCATGTACCTTGCTTGACCACTGCCCCTCCAACCCAGAAACCTGAGACCAACCTGCTCTTGTAAGAGGTGGTGAGGAACCATGGAGGCCCCACTAGATCTAAGGGATTCCTTTCTAAGGACCCCTTGAAAAGGTCTATTGTAGGTTCAGAGGTTCACAACTTTTGAGGGACTGTTCGATCGATCCCCTATACCTTAAATAAGAAGGATGTAACAAACCAGGTTTGTAGGGCATAAAGCTTGCAAATGAAAACACCTGATGGTGTCGTAGCAAGGGTTACAAAAGGTTGCTGGTGTACTCAGCAGGCCATTTAACCAACTTGCAACAGGACATCCTGATGGGGATTAGATCCTCCTGTCACTTAGTCTAGGGGGGACGAGTGTTGGGGAGAATTCTCATAAATGTGCTAATTCCCTCTACCTTAGACCCCCAACTCTTTTTGCTGAACTTTTTAATCCTGTTCGTTTTTATTTATTTAGGTTGTGGAGTTTGATTTATCAAAAAGGGCACCTGGTTGATGCCTTACTCTGCCCAGGTGGGTAACATGGTAAAAAGAACACAATTGAGCAAGGATATAAGTGTTTCACTGTTGAGTGCTTAGATGAACACAATCCTCAGATAGCTACCTGTAGGTGGTGGAGTTTATACTAAGATGAATAGTTGTAACAAATATTTTGAGACGATTCAGTGACCTGCAATAGGGTTTTAGATTGCAGCGGGTGTTTTCAATACACGTAATCATAAGCAAAAGATACATCAGCCGGTGTACATTTTTGAGGTAAATTAACCAGTTAGTCGGGTACAAATGCTGGATATTTGTGGTCTCAATCAGTTGCTTCTACGTCTACTAGGGTGTCCTTGGGAAGGAAACCAGCAGACTTAGTGATGTGATAGCATATGATTAATAAATAATCAGAACTATGTAAGGTTGAACAACACAACAATACAGAAGGTCAACACAACAGTGTTTCGGCCAGGGAGTGAGCTTAAGTTAGCTCTGGTGGGACGACTTTCATCAGGACAAGATGATTCCAAAGGCGGAGGTATCTTAAGAGGTCTGTTGTAAACAGACAGGGATGTTTTAGGAGTGTGTCAAAAAAGGCAAATCTAGCAGTAAATGAGTGACATGAATCGCGGAGAAGAGCCGGTGCTTACCGGGTCTGGGGAGCGCAGTGGCTTGGAAGAAAACAGTGTCCAAATACACTGTTTAGAATTTACAAGGTCTTGTGATCCTCTGGACAAGACAAAAGGCATTTAGTTGTCCGTCTCTTTTAGAATAGAGTAAGTATCGCCAGATGGGTAGGAACTTACCTTTAGGTACCCTGACCTAGGGTGTTTCATCAGGTTGGCGTCGGGTGACGCTGTGTCAATCCGCCATGGGATGACTGTGGATAAAATGAACATAAGGTTCGGGTCAGGATATGTTTCAGGGTCTCGTGATAGTCTAGGTGCCCGTGTGACAGAGTGGTGAGATAGGCGTGACATGCGTTGGTGTGGAGAGGCCTGCATACCACCATGTTCTCCCATCAGTAGCAGATATGCTACAATGATGCGTGTACCTGTGCGGATAGGAATGCTGCTGAGTAAGGGGTGCAGTGTGGCACAATGATGTTGCGTGGACTAGATCGTGAGAATTAAGTCAAAGACAGAACGTTTGTGCATCAACATGCTTAGTTGTTATGGGATGTGCTGTTATATACGGTATAAGGACAAATCTAATGCTAGGAGCATTAGGCCCTAGGCGTGGCAGATTCACCAGTGGTAGCCAAAATACACGAAGTGATCGCATAATGTGGCAGAAAGCGGTCGCATGTGGTAACTAGTGGCATCTAGAGGCGACTAGATTGGCTCTATCACAATGTGTGTTTGAAAGCACAAGAGTGCTGTACGTGGCCGTGCGGTCGGGTGAGAGCGATCATATTCGTTGGTCTAACGTGAAAAAACACAACTCACCTCGAGGTCGGAGACTGGATGTCTGCAGCAGAGTGTCTGTAGACTAACACGAGACCCGTGAACGGTGCACCGGGTCGGTTCACCGTTCGTTACTGAGAAAAAGTTAGGCGGCCATTTTAAGATGTTCGCTAATGGGGTGTTCGCTGGAGTGCCTGATGCACATTAACTAAAATTGAAAAATTAAATTCGAAAAATGTATCAAAGCGGTGGCCCATGGAAGGGCCGGCAAGATGTCATGAGCTGTTGTAATGAATACCATGACATGCCCAGCCGCGAGCGCGTGTGAGCGGGCAAACTGTTGGGCGACTAAGACATGGGGTGCACGTAGAGAAGGTCATAGCGGGTGAAAATTGCACACTTGTGAAGCATAATGGCACGGACACATATACACAATGTGTTCAGTGTCATTTGCACATTCATTTTTGTTACATATGATTGGCCGTGGAGTATGTACATCAGCAAGCATTTGCATTACATATTGTCGCTAGTGTCATTGGTTGGTGCATAATCAACGCATGGTTATGGAGTTTGAGACAACTCCATAGGCATCATCTTTTTTGTCACACAGCACCCTCAGTGCAGTGACACAGGGATGTCTTTTAGACTTCCCAAAGGTTTAAATACCTTCTCTGGATAACACACGCACCATCTTAAATTGAGTGCTAGAGGGGTTACATAGTATCCCGTGTGTCTAAACACTCATCTAGCAGTCAAATGCTACCCTTTCCTATTGAAAAGGCTGGTGGCAGCGGTTTTACAATGAACTACCATGATTTTTCCCAACCGCGAACACCTGTTGCTAAAAATCACAGGAGCAATTTTTTCAAGATGGTGCCTTAAGCCCCCTTTGTTTACGGGTCCCGGTCTTCTTTTTTCGCCATTCCTTTTTGGAAAGGTCCTTCTAGTGTTTGTTTCTGCGCACCAAACCAGGTTTGGTCCCTTTGTTCGTGTGCCTTTGGCGGGCTTCTGGACTGAAGACCGCCTCTGGCGCACAAGTGTCTGGGGTGGGCAGGAAGTGAGGAAGGAGCCAGAAACTCCCTGTGCTTAGTCTCCTATGAGACTCAAATGTGCTCTGGTGTGATGGGCTGGCTGACTGTCCGGCAAGAACAGCCACCTGGCTGGGTGAGTGACAGCTTGGCTGGAATATAAAGGTGAGAGAACGGTTTAAAAGGCGAGTCTCGTGGACTGGAAAGCAGTCTACCACTGGAATGAAAGAACCGAAGACGAGCTGGAAGAGGACGGTTGCTGCAGCTCCTGGACCGTTTGCCGGGTGAAGCCCTGCTGCAGGTCTAAATTGCCAAACTCCATTCGACAGACGCTCCAAGGACGCTTTCTATCGGTTCGATGATATCTTGAGAACACAACTTTTCCAATTCTTTCTTCAAAGGATCACATGTTCCAACCGGTATATTTCTCAACTTATGCACAACAGGTCTCGCTCCTCTTTTCAGGACAATGCGATGTTTGAAGCCCTTAAGCATTCCAATCCTATCGTTAAATATTTCAGGAAATCTCTGGACCAAGCTATCAGGAGAATCGCAACATTTATCCATGACACTCAAAATAGGCTTGATTTCTCCTGGATGAATTCTAATCTTTAGAGCTGCTTGTTCCCACCAACCAACTATGGCAAAACCCTTGAGCGCCACATATAACTTGCAGTAAGTTTGTCTCCCTTCAAAGGACAGTTGTACCCAAACATAACCAACAATGTCAATACTCCGTCCTTTGTGTTAGTGGGACCAATCAACTCATAAGACCATTCTCAAGGCTGGTTAAAATTAACCAGGGAGAGGGACACCAGTTTGTGTTCTTGCATCTACAGCTACTGTGTTCTTGCATCTACAGCTACTGGAACTGAAGTGACTCCATTTTATTTGCTTTTTTCAAGTATCCCGTGCATTGCAAGAGTCCCCTGACATCCTCCCTCTTGTTCCCACCACTGAGGCTCAGGAACAGCGAGATCTGCAGGAACTGCCAGGAACCACGACTTCAGCAACATTTGTTTCTTCATAAAAAGGTACTGTGCCAACCCGATTGAGGGCACGCCACTCTCGCTGTGAAAGTTTGTGAAACTTTCCCAACTCGCAGGCCTAATCAGCTTGTGACCCCACAAATGATTCTTTCACGCCTAAACTACTTCTGAGAACCTTTGCAAAGACTTTACCGTTTGATACCAGAACTGCCTTTTCATGTCCAGAACACTAGCCCATTGACTTTGGCCTGGCCTATTGACTTGAATTGAACACTTCTGGTGAACTGAAACTATTTGCACTGCCTAGAAAGTATGTGATCTATTCTACTTACTTCATTGCTAAGTAACTGAACTGCCATTTGGCTCCTATTTCAGGGGAGTTCAAACTGTCTCAGAATCTTAGTTTTGTATTGTAGCGTATTGGTATATAAGTTGCCTCCATCTAGTGAACTGTTTTCTAAATGATTGTGTAATAAATGTAGAAGTGTTACCAAGAAACCTTGAGTATAAGTGTCTACTTGAACCACGGTGAATGAAAGTACTCTGTGTAACTACTTGTACTGCTCACATTCGCTCTTGAGATGAGCCTGGCTGCTCAGCTTGCTACCAACAAACTGTGTGGTGCAGACTTATACCAAAGGTTGGTCGTGCTTATACCTGTAATCCTAATTGTGTGTGGTGGTCCCAGAGGGTACTGCATGCAATTGTGCCTAACAATGGGCATCAGTCTTTGTCACTGCATTAAGAGCTCTTTAGTTCACACCGAATCTCAACTGCTTGGATCCGGCCTTTGGCACTTGTACAACTGGACTAGACCATGGACATGTAGATGGCTCTATTACCCCGAGATCAAGCATCTTGTTGACCTTTTTCTTTATGTGGGTTCTTACATGGTCTGACATACTGTAACCTCTGCTTTTAACAGGTAAACAGTCACCAATGAGAATATCATGCTGGCCCAGGGGGGGTCAAGCCTGGTGGTAGTGAAAACAGGGAGGCAAACTGATTTAACAAACTTGCACTCCTCCTGTTCCAAATTCAGCTTAGTAGAGAGATTAACTCCTATCTTCCCATCTAAAGGTTGTCCGCGAAGGTCAGGCTGAGGTTGACTCTCCTCCTGAGCAGTAGCTAGAAGCAAAGCTCCCACTTCTGGGCTAGAGACATAGGCTTTTAGAAGGTTGGTGTGAAAGACTCTGGTGGCCTCCTTGAAGTCCACCAAATAATTGACCTCTCAAAGTTTTCCCACAACCTTGAAGGATCCAATCCATTTGTCCTGTAAGGCCCTCTGCCTTGTAGGTACCATAACTAGAACTTGCTGGTCTTGAGTAAACTCAACCATCTTGGACTTCTGGTCCTGCCCATGCTTCACCAGAGCCTGACCTGCTTTGAAGTTATCAGATGCTTCTGTCATGTAATTCTCCTCCGGAGACCTAGCATATAGTCGGTGACTTTCCTGGCTTGGGGGTAGGAGCACTCTCCAACCTCTCCTTAATTGGGGCCAACAAACCTCTAACTGGATGACCATAGAGAAGCTAAAAGGGACTAAATCCAACTCCCTCCTGAGGTACTTCTCTAGAAGCAAAGAGAAGGCATGGCAGTAGAAGGTCCCACTTTCTTCTAAGTGGTTCTTCTAAAGCACCTATCCCTCTTCATAGTTCTGTTAAACCTCTCTGCCAACCCATTCGTCTGGGGATGGTAGGCAGTTGAGATCTTGTAAGTCCCTCCAGTTTTTCCACATAGCCTGCATGTAGTGGGACATAAAGTTGGATCCCCTGTCAGCGCGGACTTTCTCAGGAAAACCTACCCTGGTAAAAATACCAAGTGGGGCCTTGGCAACAGCCTGAGCTGTAACAGTCCTCATAGGTATAGCTTCAGGATACCTAGTAACATGGTCTACTACAACAAATATAAATCGATTGCCTGAAGAGGTTGGAGGATCTAAGTGTTACAGGAGCATTCTCATAAATGTGCTAATTCCCTTCACCTTGGAGACCCCAGCAACTTTGCTGGATTTTGAGTACTTGATATTGTTACCTGGAGAGTTTTCAAGCCTTTTTCCCCACTTGTGTATTTTGATGTGCGTTTTACTCTTGTTTTTTTATTAAGGAGTTTTAGATAACTCCATAGGCATCATCTTTTCATGTGTCACAACACCCTCAGTGCAGTGACACAGGGAAGCCTTTTTGGCTGTCCCAAAGTTTAAACGCCTTCTCTGGGATAAACTGTTTCCCAGAGAAAGTATGGTTAAATTGACTTTACTGGTCTTTTTAAATTCTTGGACCCAGCGCACACCATCTTCGTATAGTGTGCTGAAGGGGTTACCTAGTGTCCCCTGTGTCTAGAAACTCATGCAGCAATCCTCTGCTACCCTTTTCCTCTCGAAATGGCTGGTGGCAGTTGTTTTAGAACAAACTACCATGACTTTTCCCTGACTGCAAACACCGATGGCTAAAAAGCACGTGAGCCATCTTCCCAGTACAACCTGTGCTTCCCTGGCTCATGTCCGTCCAGCTGGGAAGCTGGCTGATGGTGAAGGCCTTCAAGAGTAGGACACTCTTTGACCTCTACCGAAGTCTCCCCTCCAGGGGCCACCTTCTGCCAGTAAAGACTGCAGCTCAGGATGGTCTTTATGATCCAGATCTCCAACATGGGGAAGGTCTTCAGCTCTGAATCCTCAGCAGCTGATTCAACTTCTCCTGGTTGTTTCTCACACTCTGCCTCAGATGGTGGAGCAGTCCAGGTGTGACTTTGGACAGTCTTCTCAGGGATGTCCTTGTTGGTTGCACAGGAGTGTTCTCTGGCTTTTTCACTTTCTTCTTGGAAATAGCAGTTAGTAATTCCTGTGGACTGGGTGTTAGTTTCTTCTGTAACATCCTCTGGAAAGTCCTTGAAGGTACTCTCTGGCCTTCTTTGTCTGTTCCGGTTTCCTTTTATTAGGAGGCCTAGCAGTGCTTGTTACAACTCCCAAGTTTTTTTAAAGTCATTCCCCAACAGGACTCTCCCAGGCACCTCACTTTGTACACTAAAAGGTATTCGGACAGTCCTGGTGTTGCACTGGATGAGAGGTGGCAGTCTTAGAAGCATTAGGACAGGACCTCTAGCAAGTTTAGTGAGGCCTTTGGGTGCCTTAGCAACATCCTCTGGTTTGAAAAGTTTCATCCACCACTAATACTGGCACCAGTGTCTCAAATGGCAGGGGTCTCCTGATCATTTACAAGTACTGTCCTTGTAATGTTCTTGTGTTATCTGGAATAAAATTCCAGACATCTAAATTCTGCTGTTGCCACAGACACTAAAGAAGCACTGGCAGAGACTCCAATGGGGTCTTCAGCCAGTAATTGAAAGTTTCCACTTACCATATGTACTTCTCCATCTGGGGAGAATGCTAAGGAGGCAGTGTAGACCCCTGAAGGCTTACCCTTGGATCTGGGAATCCCCTTTCACATGGTCAGTTCACCCACAAGCATAACATTTTCCACATGTTTTGACAAATGTGGGGGGGGTGGTGGGCCTTCTGCTGAGGTCCCTCTAGTTTGGCACCAGAGGTTTCACTAGCCTGATTCGGTTTTCCTTGTGGCTTACCCTTTTTCTGTTTGTGGCCCACTTTTGGATTGGAGGTATTATAATTCTCTTTGCCATCTTTCTTTTGCTGCTTCCCTTCACCTGGTTTCTGAGTTGCCCCAGAATCCTTGAGTAGCCCTGTTGGCAACCCACAAGTCAGCAGCCTTTGTTAGCTTCTTGGGATCAAGCTCTTAGTCAGCCAAGTGCTTTCTCACCTCAGAGCAGCCATCAAAAGTAGATTCTAACAAAAATAGATTTCTCATTCCTTCAAAAGTGTGTAACCCTTTACCCAACCATCGAAGTTCCTCAAACATTCACACACCCAGGAAGCCCAAGGGCTATCTTCATTCTTTTTGAGGGTCCTAAACCTCTTAAGGTACTGGGAAGGCGTTTTCCCAAATCTAGCTTTCTGATGTTTGCTAATCTTCTTAGAATCCCATGCTGTGCACATAGTCTGACATCCAGTGGTCACCGCGTAGTATTGCATCTTGTTTTTTGAAAGTCGAAAGGGGACGTCCACATAGGTGTGTCTGTAACACTATCCCTATAGTGATGTGTAGTGTACCCAAAATACCTCACGTGTCGAGGTCCCTCAGATTGTTTTTTTTTTCCACCCAGAATACTGGTCGCCTTAAGCAGAGCTCGTAAGAGACATTGCCATTGCTCGACCCTTGGTCGATTTTGTTAATTATGAACACCTCCAGCCCTCGCTCGACAGCCATTCCACATCTCCGCCGAGACCAGATGTTCAACGGGCGGTGGTTCGACGGACTGTGATTTTATCGGCGCTGCCGACCACGTGGCCCGGCCTCGCCGCCCTAAACAGTACGGAGAGTGGGGTCGGGGTGGATACTTCTGTCTCATACCAGAATGCCTTTCCCTTTCTTCCGGGTCGTTATCACTTGTTACGTCCTCAGCTATGGAGAGGACTCCTTTTAGATTTTGCCCAGTTTGTAAAGGCAAATTCCCGTGGAAGGACCAGCACAACTGGTGTAACCGCTGCTTACCCCTCGAACATGAAGCTGGTTGCGCGGCCTGTAAGCTCCTTTGCCCAAAAACTCTGAAGGAATGCAGGGTTAAAAGGTGGGCCGCCTACGGGATGTCAAAGGCTGATTCCTCGCCCGCTGCAGTGGCTGCTGAGTGCGAAGAGAGGGTGAAGGTGATGACTCTACCTCCATAACGGAGGTTGTTGACCCCCTAACAAAGCGCTCTCGCTCTGTGGCGTCTGTACCCGGCCCAGACAGGTATTGCTCTGGCCATGCTTTTGGGGATGTACACCCCGGCGACTGACAGACAATAGCACGTCACAAAACACACCCCCGGCCATTCTTCGAGTAAGCCGAAGAAGGCCTCTGCGCCAACACAGCCAGCCGCCCTGCCGACCGTAAAGGTCGGCAGCCCTCCCCGCAGCCGCATTCGTGCATAGCGACTGCGCCATCGAATGCAAAGGGCGCTACCCCTAAAGTATCATCCGTCGAGACGCATCGCAAGAAGGCATCCGTCAAAGGCAAGGTTCCGGCTCTGCCGAAAACTAGTTCCGATCAGCCCTGGGAAGACTCTCAAACGGCGGGTGAAGGAGCCGCCGAAGCCTGCTGAGGTCAAGGAAACACAGACCTAGCGAAGGTGCGATGGGAACGCCGAAACGCTCCCCTAGGTTGAAGGAGAGACCCAGAGGTACTATTAGTATGTCCCACGGGAAGGCTTCTCAAAGGACGGGGGGGGGGGGGAGGGCGAGGGATTTCCTCCACTTTGTGGTAGAGATCTTGACGCCTGGAGGCAGAAGAGCAAGCCTTTCCGCCACTAGACCGTTCTGGTTCTTCCCACTGGACCAGGGAAAGATTGAAACCTGTATGAACAGGCTGGATAGGCTTGTGTCCATTTCTGAGCACACTACACCTTAAAGGCCAAAGGATGTAATCCGTCAAGACCCTTTAGCCAAAGTTCCAAGACTATTTGACCCCCAGGAGGATGAACTATACACATGACCTCACTGAAGAGGACCCTCATGTTCACACTCAGGGAGATGATGAATTCATAGATACTGAAGACCTGCAATATCCTGTAGGGGGCTTTGAAGAAGACCCCGGTGTGTGAGCCACAGCCATGGCAGTCCCCGGGGGCGTCGACTGATCCTGAGGTTTTAGATCTGGCCTCTCCACAGACTACTCCTGTCAGAGATCCTTTGCCTGTGGACGATCGGCCCACGTTTAATGCTATGCTACGCAAGGCAGCTGTACATTTTCAGATGGATATGGGGGAGACTGCCCCAGAGGATGATTTTGCTGAGAAAATCATCAAAGAAACGCCACCAGCTAGAGAGGCGCCTCATTCCCTCTGTCTACGCAAGCCTTAAGTCAGGGTTGTTAACCCACAGATTGAGAAGCTTTTTAGCCCCTCACCCTCAGATCCTTTATACATTAGGGGTCATTCTATCCCAGATTCTCTGGTGGTGACCATGAGGAAAAGGGCGGGGGTTCCTCTGTACACCAGTGAAGCACCCCCTGATAAAGAGGGGAAAAAGCTTTCTGCTCTCGGTAAGAGGATTATAGCCTCGGCGGCATTCGCTACGTGTATTGCCAACAATACCACCCTGTTGGCTAGTTACGCTGATGCCCAATGGGGCCTGTTGCGCGAAGGCCTACAGGAAGTCCCTGAACCTCTTCGCACCCGTCTCTTGGCCACTGTTACAGAAGGCACTCAAGTGAACCACAGCATCATTAAAAATACTTTAGATGCTGTGGAAACGGCTGGCCGTTCCTTAGTCCAGGGCGTACTCCTTAAAAGGCATGCATGGCTTAGGAACTCGGGGTTCAAGCCAGAGAGACACAGGCGTCACCCATTTAAAAAAAAAAAAAAAAAAAAAAAAAAAAAAAAAAAAAAAAACCCCGGAGGACTCCAACTTGTTTGGAAAGGCAGTTGACGCACAGCAAACTGTGAAAAAGGAGCATGAGACCTTAAAAACCCTGGCCCAGATCACAAGAACCCCCCACTCCCACCCCCCCCACAATAAGCGCAGATATGGCAATAGGTGCTTTTTTTCGTTGCCAACGACAACCTCAGCAACTGGTCCTCCCCTCAAGGAACCCAGTGGTTACAACACGCTGTATGCTCGGAGGCCAACGTTGTGGCAAAGGGAGGGGTCGGGGCCCTACTAGAGAGGCTCCCCCGCCACCATCACTAAATGACCCGAAAATTCAGGTCCCCTCCCATGCATCCCCGGTCGGGGGCCGGTTAATATCTTTTCTCCAGGAATGGGAGGGGATTACCATGGACCGTTTGGTACTGTCAACTATAGCCCAGTTACTGTATCGAGTTCAGCCGGTCCCCGACATTCAGACCTCCAAAGGGAAGACTTCTCAAATTGGGAACACCTTCTCATCCTTCAGGAAGTGGAATCGCTGCTGCAAAAAGGATCCATAGAGGTCATGCCTCTGTCACAGGAAAGGAGGGTATTTATTCAGTGTACTTCCTTGTACCCAAAAAGGATCTAACCATGCGCCCTGTAGTAGATCTGCGCCCAGCGAACAAATTTGCAAAACCTCAAATTTCGTATGGTGACTTTGCAGGGGGTAATCCCCCTGCTCACACAGGAGGATTACATGGCAACACTGCACATGAAACATGCATACTTTCATATTTCAATGTTGCCAGCGCACAGGAAATACCTCGGGTTCATGATAGAAGGCAAACACTATCAGTTCAAAGTTCTGCCCTTCGGCATAGCATCAGCACCAAGGGTGTTCACAAAGGTACTGGCAATGGCAGCGGCACATCTGCGCAGGTTGTCCATTCCAGTTTATCCTTCCCATGACTGCTGGCTCATAACGGGGGATTCTTGCAAAACATGCCTCTCAAATACCCAAAAGACGATAGATCTCCTGTTCCACCTGGGCTTCTCCATCAACGAGAAGTCCAGTTTAGACCCCAGCCAAATCAGACAATTCCTACAGGCTCTAATTCGAACAAGGGAAGGCCTCATCTTCCTCTCCGAGAGGGTCCAAAACATGCTGTTTCAGATCCCTCATTATGTAGCCGGTCGAGAGGTGATGGTACGCAAAGCCATGCGGTTGCTAGGAATGATGGCGTCATGTATTTACTTGGTTCCTCACGCGCGCCTGTGCCCAATGCAGAGTGGCTCAACAGCCAGTTGTCAGGCCAGCGGACAATGGACCGATCAAGTAGTTGTCACGCATGCCCTGGTTCGCTCGCTGCAGTGGTGGTCGAAGGAAAACCTCATGAAGGGGTTGTCCTTCACCACCCCCGCAGTGGAAGCCACTCTAACCACAGACGCATCCCTCACATGATGGGGGGGTTAGGGGGGGCTCACCTGTCCCATCAGACTGCACAGAGTTTGGACGTCAAGTGTGGCATTCAACCATATAAACATACTGCAATTGTTGTCGGTCTTCAAAGCACTAACGGCCTTCCAGACACAACTGCAAGGAAAGACAGTGCTGATCCTCAGACAGCACCACGGCCATGTACTACCTAAACAAGCGGGGGACATTCACTCTCTAGGACTGTCCAAGCTGTCTCAGAACATCTGTCGGCTCTCAAACACATGTTCCTATTAGCACAACATGTACCAGGGGACCTCAGTCTTCTGGCAGACGGGACTCAGCAGAGAATTCCCTCTACCTGCAGAGTATGAATAGTGCTTACACTGAGACATCGTCTCCAACGTTTTTGCAGAATGGGGCTTCCCAGAGATCGACTTGTTAGCAACTCTGGAGAACTCGCAATGCCAAGATTACACCTCCAGGTAATCCCAGAACCGCTCCAAGGGAAACTGACTCTGGGTAACATGGTCAGGGAAATTTGCCCCCCCGCCCCCCACTCCTCTTCTCAACAAGATAGTGCACAAGATGCACCAGGAACCAGTAACAATGATGCTGGTGGCTCCCATGTGGGCCCGCCAACCCTGGTTCGCTCATCTGAGGGAGATGTCACTATGTCCTCCGGTGAAACTACCATGCCCGTACAACATGTCGCAAGACAGGGGCCTGCCGCACCCATGCCCGCAGACCCTGCACTTGGCAGTCTGGCTCCTGAGGTCATAGAATTTGGACATTTACAGCTCACTCAGGACATTCTCAGGGAGGCACAGAAACCGAACACTCGTTACTGCTACTCCAGTAAGTGGAAACGGTTTGTCATCTGGTGTAACTCAAGAGCATCAACCCTGTTGACTGCTCTCCCACTCATATTGTCTTATACCTGACTCACTTACTGGACTCAGGTCTAGTCTTTAATCCCATTAGAGTTCACCTAGCCGCAATCTCTGCCTACACTACGTCACAACATAAGGTGTCCTGGTGGAAAGTTCCAGTTAAAGCCTTTATGGAGGGAGTGAAAAGGATTCACCCGCCTATATCTAACCCAGCTCCTGGATGGGACCTGAACGTTGTTAACCAGGCTAATGGGCACCCCCTTCGAGCCCATCCATAGGGCAAGCCTTAAAGATCTCACTTAAGACTGCTTTCTTAATAGCTTTTACCTCCATCAGGAGAGTGAGTGAACTACAAGCGCTCTCTACCTTAAACCCCTTTGTAACAGTTCACAAAAATAAGGTGGTCCTACGCACACACCCGAGGTTTGCACCAAAATTAATTTCAAAGTTTCATGTCAACCAATCTATAGAACTAACAACGTTCTTTCAAAACCCTTCAAACTTGGGAGAGAAGAGCCTACAGACACGATGTGCGCAGGGCGGTCATGTTTTATGTGGAAAGAACTCGTTCACTAAGAAAGACTAATCAGTTTGTCTCAGTGGCGGCAGGAAGAGAAGGAGATGCAGTTTCCAAATCCACTATCTCTAGATGGATTGTCCAGTGCATCACTCGGTTTCTCTCTTGCTAAGAGAGAACTGCCCTTCAGGCCTAGGCCACACGCTACTCTGGGCACTGGGACATCCATAGCTTTCATTGCAAATGTTCCCCTTGACTCCATTTGCAAAGTGGCAACTTGGAGTTCTGTACACACCTTTACAAAACACTATTGTCTAGATGCTCATTCTAGATCTGATTCTCATGTGGGACAAGCAGTACTAGGACACCTTTTCTCTACTGTTCCTTCTCACAACCCACCTCCAACTCTGGGTACTGCTCGCTAGTTTATGCACAGCATGTGATTCTAAGCAGATTAACAAACATCAGAAGACATGCATTACTTTACCGTAAAAGCATTTCTGATGGTTGTATCTGCTTAGATTCACATGCGCCCACCCTTCCTCCCCCGTTGGGATGGAAGGAACATAGACGTCTTATTGCTTTCTCTTTTCTGTAATCACTCACGTTAGTCATAGGCTCCCAAGTGGCAGAAAAAATACAATCAGAGGGACCTTGACGCGTGAGGGATTTTGGGTATACTACATGTCACTATAGGGATAGTGTTACAGACACGCCTATGTCGAAGTCCCCTTTTGACTTTCAAAAAACAAGATGCAATACTCCGCGGTGACCACTGGATGTCGGACTATATGCACAGCATGTGAATCTAAGCAGATGCAACCATCAGAAATGCTTTTACGGTAAGTAATGCATGTCATTAAAGCTAGCTTTACATTTTCATACTCCAATCTTTCAAGTTCCCCCCACCTCCATTACAGCATCACTTGCAACCTGGGGGGGCCTAGACAAAAGCCAAGGAATCAACTGATTCCCTGTGAAACCCTGAATCCCAAGCAACCAACCAATCCAAAATATCAAGCTTCACGTCATACATACTCGCGGCTTCCTTGGGCCTGCGAGGTCTCTTAGGACTGGAAGACCTAGACTCTGGGATGGAAACATTTTCAAGAGATAATTTTTTTTTTTTTTTTTTATTATTTGTATATAATCTTTCTAGATTTTTTAACAAAAGTTGAGAGGAAAGAATTGTTCGAGAGAAACGGAAGAAACGGTGGAACTTTTCATTCAGTCTGTGTTGGAAGAAGCACGTTAAGGATGTGTTTCATGATGTTTATAGTTGCCAACTGCCATGCCTGTTTGTCTCCGTCCAACAGTTTGTTCCAACACGTTTCTTCGCTTTGAAGAGTAAAATTTGTAAAAATGTCTGTCAGGTATCTGTCACGAATTTCTATTGTCGCCGGACAGTTCAGGAGGAGGTGGCGTATGGTTTCCTTGTCCGTGGTGGACTTGCAGAGACGGCAGAAGCTGGATAAGGATTGATGTCTAATCGCCAGTATTTCATTGGTTTCTAGAAGGTTCAATCTTATTTTTAAAAAATAATTTCGGGCCGCTCTATTTGGGAATAGTTTCAGAAAAGGTTGGATAGCGTCAAGTTTCTTAGAGAAAGGAGGAAGGTGACTGGAAAGTTTGTATTTTGAGGCAGTCATTGGTGTTGATCCAGTCAAGTTCTTTGATTTTCTTGACAACTCGAACGGGGTTTGTGATGAGATCTTCTGTGTTACAGGCAACTGAGTCTAGGATGTTCAAGACTTTACTTTCCCATCGAGTGAGCATATGGCAAGTACCCAGTCGGATTTCTTCACTTGTCAGTTGGTATGCGTAAAGCGTTTCTTTCTGTCTACATTTTCGATAAAGCATGACGCTATTGCAATCCACAATTGATTTTAGCGAGGAGAGAGTTAGTTCTCGTCTAATTACTGATATCGGAGTTGTTTTCGGCAGGCCCAAAATTGGGCGCCAGAAGTTTGCTTCTAATTTTGGCCATAAGTCGTGGGGAAGGTTCGGCATTGCTTCGGCGCCATATGTCAAGGATGGGATAACTTTCATTTTGTAGAAATCTCTTACAGGTCTAATTGAGAATCTACCATATTTAATGTCAATCGCCTTTCCTTGTGTGGCTAGCTTGGTAGTTTTGGCGCGTAGGGACTCTTGCATTGCTTTTTCTTTGTATGAGCTATCTAGGGTGACTCCCAAATATTTAAAAGTTTTGACTTTTTCAATGGTAGTAGTGCCAAGTTTCAAATTCGGTGCCGATTTCTTTTTAGAGAATTTCTCTATTATCATCATTTTTGTTTTGGATTCATTTATTTCCAAATTGTTTGACGTCATGTAGAGTTGAAGATTTGTTAATTGACGTTGAAGGCCAATGGGGGTATTATCCAGCAAAATCAGGTCGTCGGCGTAGAGTAGGCGACTGATTTGTTCTCCTCCGAGTTTAGGCGGAAAAACTCTAATCTTTGTTTCCGTTTCCTGGAAGTCGCCTAAATAGGACAAAAACAGAGCCGGTGCTAGTGGACATCCCTGTTTAACGCCTCTGTTTGTTGTTATTGCTTGTGTTAGAGTGCCTTGCTTGTTCAGGCGGACCCTCATGGTAGTATTTGAGTAGAGGGCTTTAATTGGGTTGAGTACGTCTAATGGACATCTCCATAGGGTAAGCTTTCTCCACAGTCTTTCTCGATCGACTTTGTCAAAAGCTTGTGTGAGATCGACGAAGATGATATATAGACGTGGGCGACCCTCCAAGATTTTGCTTTTGAGGGCACTCAATATCAAAATGTTGGCATTAGTCCCCAGGTTCTTTTTAAAGCCAGTTTGGAGCTTGTCGTGGCACGGGGAGTCTTTGGCCCAAGTAGTGAAATGTTTTAGCAGCAAGGACCCAAACATTTTGCCTATTGGGTCAAGGAGGGCGATAGGGCGATAATTCGCTGGGTCTAATCTATCCCCTTTTTTGTAGATAGGGACGACGTTTGCACAAGTCCATGAAGATGGAATTGATTTTGTGGTTGTGCAGCGTTTAAATATTTGGCTCAAAAGGGGAGCCCAAGTCTCTGGATGGGATTTCAAATCGAGGTTCGTGATGCCATCTGGTCCAGGCGCACGTGATGGTTTTAACTTTTTAATTAAGGCAATGATGTCCTCAATGTTGTCCACACTGATCCAGGGGGTTTCGTTTGGTTCCATCAAAGGGGTTTTGATAGTTGGACTCTTAAAAAGGGTTTGAAAGTGGTGTTCCCAGGTCAGTTGACCAATTCCATTTATTTGGCATGGTCGATCTCCTGGTGCAGTTGAATGAAGTAAGGTCCAAAAGTCTCTGGCGTTGTTTCTGGTGATGGCCATGAGAATATTTTCCGCGTCTTGTTGGTACAACTTATGGCGGTAGCATTTTAACCATGATTTGTAGTCTTTAACGGCCAATTTAATGGTCTCGAGTGCTGATGAGGGCTCCAACCCTTTTGCTTGTCTTTTTATTCTCCTCAGTTCTCTTTTTTTTTTTCCGTGACTAATGTGTCATAGGTATGGTTTCGGTCTGGTGGTGGAGTCTTCTTTTTTTTTTGAGGAGCTTTAAAGATGGTCAATAGGGGCAGGTAGTCCACGTCTGTCCTAGGGGGTTGATTACTGTAGTCTTTGTATTGCGCTGTGATAGTAGTTATTGCTTTTTCCGTTAATCTGAGTCTTGTTCCTTGCGTGGAAAGTTCAATATCTGAGGTCATGGTGTGGTTAATCGGAGAGGAGGTAGACCAAATTGTTTCTAGTAGATTATGGTCACTTTCCTTTGTTTTAATCACTTTAAAGGAGATTATGTGGGGTAGTAGAGAACGAGATACAAAGATGTAGTCAATTGTGGAGGATGAATTTGCTCTTTCCCAAGTTGGAAGTCTATTAGAGTCGGGAAATGTTAGATCCAAGTTGTCAAAAGATCTAGACTTCATTAAGTTTTGCCATTTTGTCGGCCTCTGGTCTGCTGCTAATTTTTTCGATCTATGTCCCTTTGAGTTTGCCAAGGGTTGACTGTTTATGTTGAGGTCCCCACATAAGATTACGTGGTCAGGCTTATGTGTAACTTGCACCCAGTCCAGTTCTTGTTCTATTGTGTTGATAAATCTTGAACTTTCAATAGTGGCTGGGTTCCAATAGATGGTCACAATTATAAGTGTCTGTAGCAAGGTTTTAGACGATTCTCTTTTTTTGGTAATCCAATTTAACTTTACCATCAGCATGAAGTGGTTTTCTTTTAGCTTTTGCGAATTTACGAGACCTCGTCCGCTACGGATTGCTATCAGGAGACCGGCCGTTGGACGGCCTAAAGAGCCTTTCTTGGCTAACACTGTGTGGGTTTCATAGCCATCAAGTACTGGAGAGTGTATAAGCCATGTCTCTTGTAAGCAGACAATATCATAGTTTGTTAGGTTTGAAGGTCCTGATGTTAAATGAAGGAAACCTCTGGTGTTCCACGAGCACAATTTTATTTGGTTTTGGACGTTTGCGTTTAGACGATCTGTTGTGTTGATGTTGATCGTGTTCTCGAATGGCTACTTTTGTTTGTTTAACTTTAGGGCCTTTGGTAACCATGACCAGAGAGAAAGTAGAGGTGGGTTTGAAGATGGATTTGTTGTCACTGGGTGGGGTTCATTCTGAACTGTTCTTTGAAGTTTTTGACCTTCTTTTGGGAACGTCAGTCTACCAGCCCGCTCTCTATGCTCTGGGTTTAGGTTTTCCGGGTCTTTAGATGGCTCCTTAGATTTTGGTTTATTGGTGCTTTCAGACTGTTTAGGATTTTGATCCAAGGTTGGGCCGTTGGTCGTTTTTTTTGATGATTGGTGGTGTTTTTGATGTAAAGACTGGGAATATTCTGTTATTTTTGTAGATGCCAAGTAATCTTTATTAACTTGGTAGTTGCAAGTTTTAATTTCTCTTGAAGATTCGGTGAGGTCGTAGCCCATTATTAAAAGTTCTTCTAGGGCGGGTTCCAGGGCATTTTTTGTTGCGTATGACGCTATGTATAAGTGTGAAATTGCCCTGGATCCTTGGTGGCTCGGGTCGACGATTTGGAGATCAGACTTCACTACTCGTAGTTTCGGAATGTAGCTGAATAGATCCATAACCGATCTTCTATTTAGAGTTACCTCATCGTGATTTCCCGGGATCTGTTCTAATTTCAATATCCATCGTATTAGAGGTTTTGTGTGGTGTTTTGTGATTTTTGATTTGTAAATTGGTCGCTGGGCTTCCTTGCTGGGGGCTCTTGTTGAAAATTTCTTTGGTTGTGCTTTTGGCCACGAACGTTGGGAATTGTTATGCGATCTATGGGATCGTCTTGCCGACTGTTTACTCGAAAAAGATTTTTCCCGTCTTTCAATTTCATGTTTTGGATCGTTCGTTTTAGGGGCTATCAAGGACTTTTCAAGTGCAGGATCTTTAAATTTGTGGTTGGTCGTGGCCAGTCGCGTTCTTCGTTCCTCTAGAGTTAGAAATGGAGATTCTCTAGTCTTTGTTTCTTTGTTGGAGTTTCCTACCTGCAGTGTAGGGATTGTAGGTGGATCGAAAATTTCTTCTGAGTTTCGGGTCGAAGTGGTTGATTGGTCACTGATATGTTGCGAGATGTTCATCATTTCTTCGTCATTTAGAAATGCTTCTATTCCTCTAGGAGATACATTTTGTGTTTCTTTTTCGACTCTGCTTATCACCTCAGTTTTCTTTGATTTATCCTTTATTTTTGATGAAATAAAGAGGTCTCTTTGAGCGTCTATTGCTTTTGAATTTGTTGAATTCACTTGTTGGATTAAGGGTGTTATTGGTATTGATCCTTGTTGGTGAGAATTTGTTTTTTCTACCCTTTTTATCAACTTGGTTTTTTCTGTCAAGAAAGTGGGTGGGACAGTTAGATCGATAAATGAAGAAATTTGGGTATTTTCTGAGTTTGTTTGTGAGATGACCTGGGAGGTATAGCACGCAATTGGAGCCAATTTTTGAGGTGGATCGGTACTCTGATCTTGATTCAGTTTGATCGTAGATGCGGAGATCTTTGATTCTTGTGCCATGATATAACCCTCTAAAAAAGTTATTTTGTTCAGCATTGAAGTTTGAATCGCTGTGTGGTCTTTCAACGAGTCCGCTATTGTTTCGTATAGTTTAATGAAAGGGTTGAGGGCTATCGATAGTGCTGACATTAAAGTACAAGTGTCAAGCTTTTTTGGATGTGGGTCAGTTGCATTGGTGTCACGATGAACAGCTGATTTAATTGTCCCAGGAGTTGATGGTCGTATGGGGGGTACAATGATGTTTGATGATCTTCTAGGGGGGAAGTCATAAGAATGTCTTCTTTGGTTACTATAATTGTCTAGGTTTGAGTAGAAAGAATCTAAAGTTTTCTCAAACTGTAACTTGTTTCTAGTTGACAGAATACTGACTTCCACCATCTTTGTCTTGAGTTTGTGGGATTAATCTTGAGGGCTCGCTTAGTTGTTGAGGTGAGGTCGACAGAACCTGATCTTTGTGCTCGGTGCTGTCGTTTGGTTGATGTAGTATGTTGTTGGTCGTTTGTTGGTCTTGTATCAGAAATTGAGTGGGGTTTATGATCATGGAACCAGTTTGCTTTGGTGGTGCCGAGGTGGTTTGGAGAGGAACAGAGCTCTCTCCTTCGACTTGCTCTTGCGTGAAAGTCTGGGTGCGACTCTGCACTTCTTGATCACTGGTGAAGGTTTCCGCAGAAGTAGTGCTTTCTGGGACTGGTGTTTGATTAGTTGTAGATAGTTGTGCCAAGTTTCGGACCTGCGAAGTCCCCAACTCTTCCTGGATAATTTGTGGTATTTTTGAGGACACTTGGCCTGAGAAGTGCCATTTTGTTGGATCGATGTCCGGAGCTGGCCAGGTGTCATTGTTTGTTTGGGGGATAGGGGATCTTCGTTTTGCTTGTAACAATCTACGATGCTTACTAGGTTTTGTAATTGCATCAGCTGCCTCAAGGATTTCTGCGTCGGTCAGCTCTTTACATTTTTCTTGGATGGCTATGGAGTGTCTATTGAAAAAGTCTGATAGTAACTTAAAAGGGCGTTGTGGTTTTTTACTGCCCTTTCTTATTGTTTTAGAGCCGACACGAGGAGCTTTAGTAGGGTGTGTTTGTTTAGGTGGCGGTTTAACCAATCTTGTGGGTTCCGCTAGGTTGTTTGACAATTCTAGGGTTGAGTTTTTCTTGGTAGAGACGTCTCTAGGTCGTGATCTCTTTTTTTTTTGTTGTGATATTAAGCTCCTGCGATGGCGACTTTGTTTCTTGGGATACAATTGAGCTTGTTGAAGCCGTAGCGTTGTTTTCTGGATTTGGTATATTTGCTGGTAAGTTGATGTGAGTTTCCCTATGTATCATTGCTGATATCTTAAAACCAGCTATAGGTGGCGCTGTGACCATTTCTCTTTCCTTCACCAAGATTGATGAGCCGTACTTGACTCTCAAGCCACTCGGGCACTCCTGCCCTATTGCCGATGGGCGGCGGGTCTCAGAAGCTCCAACTGGCTGTGTCTCTCCTTCTCCCGACTGGTTGGGGTGCCGGGCACCTTCATTGGGGTCCCCCCCCAACCCCGCCGTGTAAACCTCGATAACCGTCGAGACCCGCGCTGCCTGCCCGCTCAACGCCGCCTCCCCTTCGAGGGGCCGCGGAGCCGCGGCTGCAGTGGCGGGGACGATCGGAGCATTCGACCCTATCAGCGCCCTCGGGGGCTCCGACTCCGGGCTCAAGGCGGACCCCCCTCCGGGGGGCCTCCGAGTCCTCGACGAGGCAACGATCGATCAGGGCGCCGACGCGGGCGGCGCCGACTCTCTCTCGGGGCCAAGCAAAACCCCCGAGAGTGCCGGCCCGGGCCGCGGGCTGTCAGCGGCCGGCTTCAACACAGCGGTCTGGGGGGAACCCGCGGCGTCTACTCCCCGAGCTACAAGCTCCTCCTCGGGTAAGGCGGCTTCGCTGCAGGATGGTAAATGTTTGCCGCTACAAGTAGCAGAGCCTTTCTCAATGGTTTTATGATGGGGAAATTGAACGTTGGCAACACAAATTCTGTTTCCCATTTTTGTTTTAGTATTAAAGCTTGGACTCGTGAGAATGTCACGGTCGTCTGTTGTTTCCGTTACAGTCAAGGGGGGACTAGTTTGGAGTTGATGTGTGGGTGATGTAGTTGCGTTTTTGGTTAGCGACTTGATTTTACTTCTAAGAAGGCGGCCTGAAGAGTCTTCTGGGTCCAACCATGGTGGTTTTGAGGGTGATGAGGCAGCCAGGCCCGTCTTGCCTGGCATGACTGCAAGACTGCCACTCACCGCCACTCCGCGTCCGCTCCGCGGTGTCAATGAGTTTTTGTAGGGAAGGGTGTAGCAGGAAACACACCTCTTGAAAAATAGAGCTGGAAGAAACACTGGCAGCTGCAAGACTGCCACTCACCGCCACTCCGCGTCCGCTCCGCGGTGTCAATGAGTTTTTGTAGGGAAGGGTGTAGCAGGAAACACACCTCTTGAAAAATAGAGCTGGAAGAAACACTGGCAGCTGCAAGACTGCCACTCACCGCCACTCCGCGAGAGATAATTTCTTAAGAGCATGTTGCATTTCTGAGTCTGATTTCTTGATGTTTACTTACAGTTTGCATTTGGAGCCTTTTGAATCCCTAAGAGTCATTTTTTCAATAGACACATTCTGGACTCAGTATTGGACCAGAGTAGGGTCCCTGTGGCTAAAGGTTGAGGCCTAAGATTATTGTGGTGCAGAGGGGCTCGCATCCCAAGACTCCTCACTCTTCTTGCTCCTCAATAACATTAGAGTTAGACTCTGAATCATTATCATCCTAATCAACATTTTCCACATTTGCTGAGGGAGTAGGTGTAACATACCCACTTCTCAGACTTTGAAAATCCAACAATCTTTCAATCAATTCATTCTTACCTTTAATAGGGAGATTCCTGACCTTAAATATCTTTCAGTTGATCTACTGTTAGAATGATCAGGGCTTCCTGTTTGAAGTTATCCATTTCAGGCATGATAAAATTGCTTTCCTAGTGGTGCTTAGCCTTTTGAGGGATACTATTTGAACACTAGTAAAGCAGAACTCTTAATGTAACCACTTTATAATGAATCCTCTCTGCCGGCCACCAGTGTTAGGCAAAGATGGTATGCAGTACCCTTTGGAACCACTACCAAAAACTGTGTAGTACAGACTTTTACCAAAAGTTGGTTTTGCTTTCACCTGTAGGCCTAGTTGTGTGTAGTGGTCCCAAAGGGTACTGCATACAAACTTTGCCTAACCTGTGGCATGCTCCTACATTATGGGGTCATGCCAGATAGCCCAGTCTGATTTTAGATCCTGCTTGGTTTTTCATTTCGATTCCTGCAGTTGTTTTGGTATGATTATCTGAACTTCTGGTTAAGCCTTGCCGCAAAGGTAAATTGCTATTGCTCAAAAATGTGTCCTTGGGATCAAGGAGCAATGTACACATCTGGTTTGCTGTTTTGAAAAAAATATATCTGATAGCGTCTGTTATTGCGCTCAAAAAGCCATAGGTATGTTTTGCTATGTTTTCTGTAACTCTGCTGCCCTTGCAAATATTTTTAACTTAATAAAATGACTTTCTCTGCCAATCAGAGTTCCCATTTGCATAGACCGTATGAGATCAATCTAATGGAGGAGCTGACACTTAAAGGAGTTACACAATATTATGCATATGTGACGGAGCGTCAAAAAGTGCACTGCCTCAACACACTCTTCTCCAGGGTAAGGAGTCCTTCGTTAGTAATTACTAAGTTTTTCTGCAGTGCATGCAATATTCTCATACCAAGTCATGCTGTGATTTTATTTTGTTTGGTTTGTTTTTGGTCTTCTCACTACGAAGTATGTGCAAATCATATGCATAGAAAGGTTGTCTGCCCTAATGAACACTTGATTTGTTCCAGTGTGTGTAATTGCTCATCTACTTGGCCTAAAAGCATTTTCATGAAGCCAATGGGTCTTCTAACCCCTCTGGTTGCCCCTCTTCCCCACTCGCAGACCTCCACCACTCCCTGAAGCTACGCACCTTGCACATTGTAAATTGGAAATCTGTAATTCTCCTATCTACTTGAGAATCCCCTCCAGTTAGTAGTATTCTGTTTAGTTTTTCATCCTTTTTGGCATTGCAGATTAAATGTTAGTGACCTTTTTTTCTTCAGCTCCAGATAAACCAGTCCATCATTTTCTGCAACTCTTCGCAGCGAGTGGAACTGCTAGCCAAGAAGATTTCTCAGCTTGGATATTCTTGCTTCTATATACATGCTAAAATGAGGCAGGTGAGTTTGGTTTGTGCAGTGATGCGCTTATTGTGCAATTGCTTGCTCTTCTACATATGGCGACTGCACTCTTACCTAGCACGTTATTAACTGTTCCACTGGATTTAGAGGCACTAAAGGGCTGTTTGATCTTACATTGAAGCCATTGTTTGTTGTTGAGATGATTTTCAGAACCGACCCTGGGAAGGGTGTTGGGCAAGATTGTGTGTAGTAACCCTGTGGGAGACTACATCAGCCTTGTCCTCTTGGCAATGGTGAACCCAACCTTTCCTTTAGTATAGGTCTGTACTAAACAAGTTGGTTGAGTGGCTGAGCAGCCAGACTTGTATCAGTAGCTGTAGAGATGCAACATAGAGATTCACAGTGACACGTATTAAAGAACACGTATACTCAAGGTTTCATTAAAATAATTAAGTCCGTTTTAAAATCTTTTTAGAAAGGGTAATGGTCAACAATAAAATGCACTTCAAAAATACACTCAGTTAAGTATGTAGATTTATGATGCTTGTTAATCTGCTTAGAATCACATGCTGTGCTTATAGTCTGACATCCAGTGGTAACTGCAGAGTATTACATCTTGTCTTTCGTGAATTGAAAGGGGACGTCGACATGGGCGTGTCTGTAACCCTTTCCCTAACATGATGTGTAGTGTAACCAAAATCCCTCACGCATTGAGGTCCCTCAGATTGTTTTTTTCTGCCCAGTTTACTGGTCGTCTAATGTGGAGCTCTTCAAGAGACATTGCTATATTGATTGACCTTTGGTCGTTTTGGCTTATCTACCATCCCTTCCCTCGATGGCTGTTTCCTGATCTTTGCCAAAGCCTGCTACTATGGACCTTCAACAGCAGTTGATCTGGTTGGCACTGCCCGCCACGTGGCCTTCAGGCCGGCCTACACAGTAGGTAGTGGGGTTGGGGTGGACATTTCCTTTTTAAGAATGCCTGCCCCATCTTTGTTCCCTTGGTCTTGTCACTGTTATTCCTGCGCTATGGACAGGACTCCTATTAGGTTTTTGTCCTTCATGCAAGGTAAAATTCCTGTGGAAAGACAAACACCTTAAGTGTAATAGGTGTCTTCCCCTTAAACACAAGGAGGCGGCCTGTGCGGCTTGTAAGCTCCTGCGCCCCAAGACCCTAAAGGAGCACTGTTAAGCAGTGGGCAGCCTAAGTACTGTCGTAGGCCGAGAGTAGCCTCCCGCCGCAACCACAGTGACGAAGGGCTTAGTGATGTCTGTCCCCTGGCCCGAATAGGCACGACGTGAGTCCTGCTATGGGAACTTTACATCCCGGCGACAAGGACGCATATTCTTACCACACTAAAAAAAGCAACCCCAGGTCTGTCTTCGACGAAACAGTCTAAGCATTCCATAGCGCCAACCTGCACACCAGATAGCTCTGCCTCATGATCGGCAGCCCTCCCGCAACCGCAGGTGTGGCATGCGCCCGGGCAGTCTAAATCAATGGGCGCCACGCGAATGTTCAAGCAGCCGTTGAGACGCATCAGAAGACGCCGCCGATGCCGCACAAATGCGCATTTACGCCAAAAACAAACGCGCAACCGCCGGCCCAATCCAAACACGTTTCTGTTACACCAAGTATTACCGAAAGCATTGCTAAGATCGTTTTGGCGGCAAATGCAGGAGAACAGTCGAAGGACTTGTCAAAACCCAAGGATAATCATAAGGACTCATGAAAACGGAAAGATAGGCCTGAAAAAAAACTCTTCTTTCTAGAGAAGATCAGTTGGAAGAGCTTTTTCCACCCCTAGACGCTGGTTCCTTATTATGGACCAGGGAGAAGTTTGAGGTGTGTATGAATAGGTTAGAGAGATTAGTGGAATTCTCAGAAGTTCACACCCAAAAGGCCTCGAGAGGAGAGCCTTTGCCAAAATTTCAAGACCCTTCATTCCTTTCGGGAGGAAGAGTCTTATGACCTCACTGAAGATGAGATCCCTATAGACCAATTCATTCAAGATGAATACCCCTTTGGGGGCCCCTGTGGGTGATCCCATTGACCCCACAGAGGGTTGAGAAGACGACTAAGACCGGCCAGTCGAACCTCAGCCTTGGGCATCACCTACTGCGGCACCGGAACCTGACGCCCTGTGGATAGATTCCCCCACCACACCTGCTAGACAGGCCTCCCCAGTTGTAGACCAGATGGCATTTAACGCCATCTTGAGAGCAGCAGCGGAACATTTCCAGATTGATGCTCAGGAAGCTGTACCAAGGCTGATTTTGTCGGACATATTAAAAGAAAAGCCAGCTGCCAGTCAAGCTATTCCACTGCTGAATTCAATCAAGCGCTTGGATCCTTCATTGTTGACACCTGCCCTAGCAAGGGGCTGTCAATCCTAGAGTCAAAACTGTTTCACCCTTCCTCTTCCGATCCCCTCTACATAAGGGGACATACTACTCCAGATATGTTGTTGGTAAATGCAACCAGAAAGAGGGCGGGGGTCCCCCTGTCTACAGGGGAAGCGCCCCCTGACAAGGATTGCAAAAGGTTATATGCACTGGGGGAAAGTCACAACTGCTGCAGCATATCCCACTCGCATAGCTAACACCACTTTGCTGGCTAGCTATTCAGACGTACAATGGAACATGCTACAAGAGGGCCTTCAAGAAGTCCCTGAACTGTTGCGGGCTCGCCTGCTTTCCATTGTAGCTGAGGGCAAACTGGTTAATCACAGTATTCTGCAAAAATACTTTCGGTTCTGCTGAAACAGCTGGCAGGACCTTAGCACACGGTACCCTCCTAAAGCGGCATGCCTGGAAACTCAAACTCAAGCTTCAGTGATAAGCCGTTGGAGGAGACCAACTTATTTGGGAAAGCTGTTGATGAGGCACTTGAAACAGCTAAGAAGGAACAAGACACCCTCAAGACCCTGGATCAAATCTCCCAGAGGCCTTCCCATATAAAACGGACGGTTCTCGACCTTCCTTTTGTGGCAAATCTGGCTCCCCTCTCAACCAATATGGCTCTGGAAATAACTGGTCCTCGCCTCTGGGAACCAGCTATGCCACCCTGTATCCCCCCAAGTGGTGACAATATGGAAAAGGAAGGGGCCGGAATTCCACCCCTAGAGGCTCCCCAGTCTCAGGTCAGAAATGACGAGCCAATCCGGGTCCCCTCCCATGCCTCCTCGGTCAGGGGCTGGTTAACATCATTTCTTCAAGCATGGGAGGGGATAGCAACAGGCCAGTTGAGTACTCAAGACTGTCGCCCACGGGTACTGCATAGAATTCTGCCGGACCCCCCAATTCAGACCTCCACGATCAAGACTCCTGACACCTGCGCATCCTGCTACGAGAGGTTGAGATCCTGCAGGAAAAGGGCACCATAGAAGTCATACCTCTTCTACAGGTAAACGAGGGTATTTATTCAGTATACTTCCTTGTATCCAAAAAGGATCTCACCATGCGCATTGTACTAGATATGCGCCCAGCGAACACATTTTGTCAAACCTCAAAAGTTTCATACGGTCACTCTGCAGGAAGTAATTCCGCTGGTCACACAGGAAGACTACATGGCAACATTGGACATGAAGGATGCATACTTTCATATTTCAATGTTGCCAGCGCACAGACCCCTTCGTTACAGTTCATTTCAAAGTTCCATGTGAACCAGTCAATACAACTACCAACTTTCTTCCAGAACCGCTCCAACATGGTGGAGAGACACCTGCATATGCTAGATGTATGCAGGGCAGTAATGTTTTACCTGGAAAGAACTCTACCACTAAGAAAGACAAACCAGTTTTTCGTTTCAGTGGCAGCGGGTAGAGAGGGAGGCACTGTCTCCAAATCTACGATCTAAAGATGGATTGTCAAATGCGTCAAGCTCTGCTGCACTCTTGCTAAGACAGAACTGCCCTTTAAGCCGAGAGCACACTACTCTAGGCACGGTGGCTTCCATAGCATTCATTACAAATGTTCCCCTAGAGTCCATTTGCAAAGTGGCAACCTGGAGTTCTGTACACACCTTTACAAAACACTGCTGCCTAGACACTCGCTATAGGTCTGATTCTCAGGTGCAACAAGCAGTACTCTGACATATTTTCACTACTGTTCCATCTCGCAACCCACTTCCAACTCTGGGTACTGCTCGCTAGTCTATGCACAGCATGTGATTCTAAGCAGATTAACAAGCATCAGAAGACATGCATTACTTTACCGTAAAAGCATTTCTGATGATTGTATATGCTTACATTCACATGCACCCACCCTTCCTCCCTGTTCGGATGGAAGGAACAAAGACGCCTGCTGTTTTTTCTCTTTTCTGTACTCTCGCACGTGAGGGATTTTGGGTACTCTACATGTCACGTAGGGATAGTGTTACAGGCACTCGCAGTGTCGACGCCCCCTTTCGATTCTCGAAAGACAAGATGCAATACTCTGCGGTTACTGCTGGATGTCAGACTATAAGCACAGCATGTGAATCTAAGCAGGATACAATCATCAGAAATGCTTTTACTGTAAGTAATGCATGTCACACACTTCTACACCCTGAGGTGACTTCAATTGCCAGGACACTGTGGACATTGATGTATCACTTTAACACTTAATGCCATACTGAGGTTGTGGGAAAAGGTAAGGGTGGAAACCAAGGTTAACCAGTTTCTCTGAACAGGCAAGTACTTTATAATCCCCCAATGAAGTATAGGTTAACTCTTTGCCAGCAATATAAGTAAGTGAGAGGGTCAGATTCTGCAAGGAGCCTGGACAGCCAATGTCATAAAGTCTAGGGGAGCTGAGGCACTTGTTGTAGATGGCACAAAAGTCTTGCACAATGTTAAATGGAGAGTTTGTAGAAAAGAATCACTGTTGGGTCACAAGCTGGGAGGCTTGTGAAAAGCAAAGATGCAAGCAACTCTGCAAAGTGCTGCTAATGCAAGTCTCCAGTGAGAGCAAGCTTCAAACAAGATCTAAGCACCCCTAGTTGGACAGTACCTTGGGGTCTGAAGAATGGGATCCAGCTGGCTTCTGTTCTGGTTGCAGTCCTGCTGTTCCTTTGTTCCTGGGCCTCAGTCATGGGGACATGAGGGAGGACGTCTGTAGGACTCCTGGACTGCAGTTGAAGGTCGGCGGTAATGGGCTTACTCCAGCACTTTGCAGTTTCAGCTACCAGCAAATAGCACCACTGCGGTTCTTGGCCACCTATGGGGTCCCCTTGCTTCTGGGGTTCAGCACTCTGAGGTGGCTCAGGCTTGGGTCACCCTGCTTCGGGAGCTTCCTTGGGATCTTCCTGGAGCTCGGGAACAGCTTAAAGACGATGCACTTGTTCCTGTGCCCTGGCACTCTGTTCCAGCACCAACAAATTAGTGCAGCCAGCCAGGAAACGGGTTCCAGCCAAGGTAGTCTTGGTCAGTGTTTGGGAGAATTCTCATAAATGTGCCAATTCCCTCTACCGTAAGGTAGAGGGAATTGGCTCTAAAACCCTCCAGCTCTTTCGCAAAACTTTAGGGCTTTGAACTTTTTAATTGTTTTTCTGTCTATTTTCTTTGGTTATGGAGTTTTAGATAACTCATAGGCATATTTTTGTCACATAGCACCCTCAGTGCAGTGACACAGGGAAGCCTTTTTAGGCTGTCCCAAGGTTTAAATACCTTCTCTGCGATAAACTACTGTCCCAGAGAAAGTAAAGCTAAATGACTTTTTTTAAATTCCTATACCCAGCACACACTATCATCCTATATAGTGCCGGAGGCGTTACCTAGTATCCGCTATGTCTAGAAACTCATGTAGCTGTCCCCTGCTACCCTTTTCCTCTTGAAATGGCTGGTGGCAGTGGTTTTACGACCATGAACACAGGTAGCGTTAAATTGCTAGAGCCATGTTTTTCAAGATGGCGCCTAAGCCTCCTTTGTTTAAATTGGTCCCAGTCTTTTTTCGTCATTTCTTTTTTGAAAGGTCCTAGTGGCTTTTCTCTGCACGCCAAACTAGGTTTGCTCCCTTTGTTTCTATGCCATTGGCGGGCTTCAGGACTGAAGACCACCTCTGGCGCCCAAGTGTCTGGGGTGGGTAGGAATTGAGGGAGGTGCCCGAAACTCCCTGTGCTTAGTCTCCTAGGAGACCCAAATGCACTCTGGCGTGATTGGCTGGCTGACTGTCAGGCAAGTGCAGCCACCCTGCTGGGTGAGTGGCAGCTAGGCTGGAATGAATCGCAGAAAACTATTTAAAAGGGGAGTCTCTTGGCTTGGAAGCCAGTCGACCACTAGACGGAAAGAACCGAAGAGCTGGAATAGGTCGGCTGCTGGAACTACTGGGCCGTTGGCTGGCTGTCCTTGGAGGACCGAGCAAACCAATCAACTTTGGGTGCATTCCTGTAACCAAGTACACTAAGCACAGAGTTTCAGAACCTCCCTCGATTCCTGCTCTTCCAGACACACTGGAGCCAGAGGCAGGCTTCATCCGTGATTCCTGCCAAAGACTAAACTAACAAAGGGACCAATCCTGGTTTGGTGCGCAGAGTAAAACCCAATAAAGACTGCACTAGCAAGGAATGGTGAAAAAAGACTGACCTTTTAGACAAAATGGGCATCCATGGGTGCAGTACTGCTGTTAAAAAAAATAAAAAAAAAATAAAATAAACCCCAGCATGGTTGGAAAATTAAACCACTGCCACTGGCCATTAAATGTAGTATGGGTAACATAAAAAAAGTTAGATGAAAAGTAGGCAAAGGGGATACTAAGTAACCCCCCAGCACTCCACATAAAATTGTGTGTGCTGGGACTACAAAGAGTTTCGAGGGGATTGTGTCCTCCGACGTAGTCCTCTTCTGACAGGTAATGACCACAGCTGTGCTGCTTCAGAAAATCTTTTGGTGTAGGCGTCGATGACCTCGATACGTTGTCCGTCGAGGGTCGAACTCACCGGATGTTATATATAGGACGCACGGCGCCTGTAGCCTCAGCTCTGTTTTTCCCGCAAATGTTTGTTCGGATTCTTGGCGCGCTCTATTTTATTATTTTTTTTCTTGTACTTCGAAAGCGAATTCTACTTCGAAACAATGTCTTAGTCTTCTTCTACCCTGAAGTCGAGCTTTAAAAATGTCGGCACTGCGGAGCGTAGATGTCCATCACGGACCCGCACGACGTCTGCCTCTGGTGCCTCAGCGAAAGCCACTCCACCGACAACTGGGATGACTGCCAGTCCCCGACATCGAAGGCCTTGCAGGAACGGAAGAAGAAATTAACGGTAGGTAGGGTGTCTAAGCCCCATAAGTCGAAATCCGCTGGGCTTTCGACCGACGACTCGAGGGGTGACTCTCCACGTCGGCGAAGTCAAGGTGGTCTCAGGAGTGGTTCCCACCCATTCCTCTGCCTCTTCTAGGCATTCGCGGAAGCACGGTCACCAGTCGCCTTCCCCGTCCTCGTCGGAGGACTCCGCCAGAAGGCGGTTGACTTGTCCCACCAAGTCTTCGTTGCCAGCCGAATGGGAGGCATTCCGCCAGCAGATGGCGATTTTCAAATCGCAAGGCACTGTTCCGGCCGCACCTTTGAGAAGCCGGGAAGGAACAGGCTACGGCCACCAATTGCACGCCTTCGGGCTCGGGCGGTCGTCGCGATCATCGGGAACAGTCGAGGTCCCGATTGGACAAGTTTAATCGCCATAGCCGTGCCAGATCCAGGTCCCGGTCCTCGAAGCCATTGGACCGTCGGAACCTGTGAAGTCTTCCAAGAAGGCGACGACGCCATCGGCGACAAGGCCATCTAAGGAAACACTCGGGGCTCCGGCCTCGAAGCAGTTGTCGAAGTAACGCCGATTTCATCGGCACCCTCGACGCCGTTTGTGGAAGATTTGCCGGAGGTGCCCCGAAGGGCTGTGGAAACTCTGAGGAAGGCTCTCAGTAAGTCCGTGAGGCCTGTTTTTGAGCCCTTCTCCCACTGTTCCGCCAACCAGATTGGTTTTATTCCAACCTTTTGGATGATATTTTGGAGGTGGAAGAAGGGTCTGAGGAGATGGTTGTGCCTCCTGATCTCCCTGATGACCTGTTGTCTGGTCAGTCAGATGGAAGAACTCCATCAGTCCTTGCATGACACCAGTGGTCTTGATACCTCGCCAGAGGTGGAGTTTGGCAGGCCGGAGCCTGGTACGCATGCCGAATCCTCATGGACGTCTCATGTCGAGGGTGACTGAATACTCGGGGTGGTCTGATCCACCCATTGATTTTCTTCAGGATGATCTGACGGATATCCTGTACCCAGGTCCACCCACTGACCCGGTGTTGCCATCTCATATGGCTTTGCAAAGAGAGTGGCGGTGGTTTGGACTGCTCCGGAGAGTCTACCAGTAGTGAATAAGTCGCTTCCGAAAAATACTGTCCAGCCAGTGGTGACCCCTGCTACTTGTCTTGTCAAAGCACCCTACTCTGGAGAGTTTGGTGGTGCAGGTGGCTATGGCCCCCACAAAGCAGGCTGCGTACCCAACCATCCCTCCTGATGGGGACGATAAGCGCTTTGATGGTTGGGCGAAGAAGGTATTTTCATCTGGGGGAATGGCTTTGAAGGCATTGTTTGTGCCTTGGCAGGATTCACTCATACTCTGTGGAACTGCATCTTTGGCGGCTGAGCATATTCTTGAAGGGGAGGAACGGGATGGTTTTCTAGCCCTCGTGCATGACGGCAAGGATGCCATGTGTGAAGCCGTTCAGTCGGGTTTGGACACGGCAGACTGTGTCGGTCCATGGTTGCGAGCACCGTGATGCGCAGATTTGCGTGGTTGCGGAAGTCATGGTTTGCTCCTGATGTGCAATCCTGGCTTCTAAACATGCCCTTTGATGGTGTCCATCTGTTTGAAAGTAAGGCTGACAAGAGCCTTCAGAGGTTGCAGACTTCGAAAGCTGCAGTGAAGTCTTTGGGCGCTGCAGTACGTCAACCTCTGCCTTTTCGTCCTAGGGGACAGCAATGGAGGGGGAGGTTCCTTTCGGTACTACTCTTCCTTTGGTAGGTCAAGAGGAGCTGCCAGTCAAAGGGGCCACCGTAGGAGTACCATAGGTGGAAAGCAAGGTACTCGAGGTGTCAAAGCCGCTCGGGCAGTTGCCTCTTTGCCCTCAGGCACTGGCGCAGCCACGTCCGCACAGTCATGAGGCCATGTCCCATGGTTCGCCGGTTGGGGGCAGACTTGCGCAGCATCTTGGAGAACGGCGTGCCATTACTTCAGATGCGTGGGTTCTGGAGTTCATAACCCACGTCTACTGTCTTCCTTTTCGGCAGAGGCATCACGCCAATCCACCGGGGAAGCTCTTTGAAGCATCTTGATCCGCTCCTTGTGCAGGCAATCCTATCCCTGCCTTAGAAAGGCACCATAGAACTGGTGCCTGTAACGGAGAGGAACAAGGGATGGTATTCCCCTTATCTTTTGATCTTGAAAAAAGACTGGGGATTGAGACCCATCATGGACTTGTGTTGGCTGAACAAGCTCCTCAGGAAGGAAGTTCAAGATGGTAACTCTTTCTAAAGTCCTCCAGGCCCTTCAACTTCAGGATTGGTTGGTGTCTCTCAACCTCAAGGATGCTTACTTTCATGTGCCGATTCATTCAAAGCACAAGAAGTACCTGAGGTTCGCGGTTGGTGACTCGCATTTTCAGTTTCGGGTCCTGCCGTTAGGATTGTCCTCCGCCCTGAGGGTCCTCACCAAGCTGATGGTGGTGGTGGCAACATATCTGAGGAAAGGGGATTCACTTCTACCCTTACCTGGACGATTGGTTGATCAGGGCACGTTCTCCCGAGCAAGCCCTGGATCACCTGTCCGTCACCTGCCACACCCTTCACAGGCTGGGCTTCTCCCTCAACTTGAAGTCCCATTTGACACCCACCCAGCGGCTCCAATACATCCGAGAAGTGCTCAACACTTCCCTGGGGTAGTGTTCGCCTCCCCAGGTGAGGGCTCATCACATTCTGCAGATGGTGGACCAATTTCAACGTGCCCAGAGTCTCCCGGCGTTGGAGTTCTTAAGGTTGCTCGGCCTCATGGCATCCTGCATTTTCCTGGTGCAAGAGGCCAGGCTGTGGATGAGATCTCTGCAGTGGGCTCTCAAGATGCAGTGGTTGCAGTTCTCCGGCAGGATGTCGGATCCTCTTCAGATTCCACCCTCGGTCGCCGAGGATCTTCTGTGGTGGGCCATCGAAGGCAATCTGATGAAGGGAGCTCCATTTTGGCAACTGTGGCTGGAGGTGACGAACGTGACGGACGCCTCCCTCAAGGATTGCGTAGCTCATGCCAACGAGTTGACAGCCAGCAGTTGGTCTGTCAGAGTCCAGACTTCCCATCAAACTTTTAGAGCTGAGGGCCGTCAGGCTAGCCCCGAAGGCTTTTCTGCCGTCTGTGCGGGGGAAGAATGTCCTGATTATGACGGACAATACAGTGGCCATGCACTACCTGAACAAAAAAGGGGGGGCAGGGTCACTCCCGTTGTGCAGGGAGGCGATGCAGCTCTGCTTCTGGGCCATTCAGCAGGAAATTTTGATCTCGGCAGTTCATCTGGCCGGAGACTAAAACATGACGGCGGATGCTCTGAGAAGGCAGAGCACGGTCTCTCACGAGTGTGAGTTAGCGCAGGAAGTTCTTTTGGCGATCTTCTTCCTTTGGGGAACCACACAAGTAGATCTCTTCGCCACCAGTGTCAACTGCAAGTGCGAATGATTCTGCTTGCGGGAATTTCCTCCAAGAGGATTCTTGGGGGATGTTCGTAGCGGAGTGGTCCTTCCCACTGCTGTACGTGTTCCTCCAGTCCCTGTCATTCTGCAGGTGTTGCGGAGGATCGGTTTCTGAATGATCCTTATTGCTCCAGCATGGGCCAGGAGAGCGTGGTACCTGGATCTTCTAGACCTGTCCATCTGCTGTTACGCTCACCTGGCTCCCACGGGGAGCCAGGTGAGTGTATGCCATAGGCGCAAGGACTGCACCCAAACAGCCCCTAGCTGGGGTCTTTGGGCGCGCTCAAAATGGCATGATGCCTGCTTTCGGGGTTGCTGGGCCTGATCTGGTTTCCCGGGGGCAGGCATCATGACATCTGCCTTCAACGCAGTCTTCCCTACCAAGACGATCTGCTTTCACAGGAGGGGGGTCGGGTTCTCCATCCAGAGGTCAAGTCTCGGCCTTCATGCTTGGTATCTGAAAGGTTGAGGTATAAGGATTGAAAAAGTGAAGGAGGTGTTGCTTTTGGCCAAAAGGCCTGGAACGAAATCCCTATGCTGTTGGAGAAAGTTCTGCGACTGGGGCAGGGTACAGAATGTGGATCCTTTCCAATGTTCCATTCCTTTTATTGTCTTTTTTTGCTTTCTTTAGCCTACAAGGGCCTGCAAGTAGGTACCATTAAGGGTTACCTGGCGGCGCTGTCCATATTTAAGTGCCTGTCTGAGGAATGTTATTTTAAGATCCCTTTGATTTCTCGGTTTCTAAAAGGGCTGACTAATGTGTTTCCACCATCGCCTTTCCAGGTGCTGGGATGGGATTTGAATTTGGTTTTAAAGTTCCTAATGGGAACTCTGTTTAAGCCCTTACATTCTTGTCCGTTGTGACTGTTGTCCCTGTATTTTTAGTTGCGGTTACTTCTGCACGCAGAGTGAGTTGCATGCACTTTCTGCCAAACCACCCTTCACTGTGTTCCATAAGGACAGGGTTGTCCTTGGGATGTGGCCTTATTTTCCTTCCGAAGGTTGTCGGAATTCCATTTGAGCCACAAGGTAATTCTTCTGGCGTTTTATCCCCCTCCACATCCTGACGAGTAAGAGAGGCTCCATAGGTTGGATCCTAGGAGAGCTTTGAGTTTCTATCTCTCACGGATGTCCCGGGTCAGAGTGGACGATCAGCTCTTTGTTGGTTATGCTGGAAGGTGTTTAGGTCAGGCTGTTTCCAAGCAGACCTTGTCCAGATGGATCATTTTGACAATCTGAGTGTTACCGTTTGGCGGAAAAGGACCCTCCAGTAGGCTTACAGGCTCACTCTACTAGGGGTGTGGTTGCCTCCACTGCCATACAGAGGGGTGATCCGATTTGCAATATTTGCGAAGCAGCCACATGAGCCTCTGTCCATACTTTTGTGAGACACTATTCCTTAGACTCCGTCCATGGGCAGGATTTGGCCTTTGGTAAGGCAGTCCTGTGTTCAGCAATTTGATTGGGCATTCTAAAATTCTAAATTTGTAAATGCTTTTCCCACCTCCATACGTTGGTACTGCTTTGGGAGTCTGACATAGATGTGGAATACGTTGGAGGACACAATCCCCTCGAACAAGTTACTTACCCTATTTGATAACGTTCTTTCAATGGGATGTTCCTCTTGACGTATTCCACATCGAGCCCTACCAGCCGGCCCCTCTACAGAATTGCTTATGCAATTGCAGCTTACGTTTCCGCAAGGCTTTTCTGCAGTCATACTGGCAGGAGATTGGTGCCACGTGTTCTGGGAAAAAACTACAACTGAGGCTACGGGCGCCGTACGTCCTATATGACATCCGGTGACGTCGACCCTCGACGGAGGCCTTTGAGGGACAACGTATCGACGCAGGACGCCTATGATGAAAGATTTTCCAAAGCAGCACAGCTGTGGTCATTACCTGTCATAGATGTGGAATACGTCGGAGGAACATCCCATCGAAAGAAAGTTACCAGGTAGGGTAAGTAACTTGTTCTTCACCAGCATGGATTTAAATGCTCATACTAATGAATATTCCTTGGTTAAAAAAAAATCTGTTTCGTTTTTGAACTTTCTCCTAATAACCAATCGCTGGTCTCTGGGTCATACTGCCCCAGCCAATGACTGGCTTGCTACCTAAGCCCCTCCTCTGGTCCGTCCTTTATATGGCCATTAGGTTTTTGTAAGAAGTAAAGAAGTGGTATCTTAGCCCGAACAGGGTAGAAGGCGGCGCCGCGTAGCATTGTCTCGTCCAGTGCAGAACAAATAAGTGAAGATACAGAGAAAATAGTAGGAGTCTCGTATATTGAGTAGACTCGGAGTGGCTATTTAGAACATTCTTTTTCTGAGTATGAAAGAATTCTTGGAAAAGAGTAAGAGTGGGGTAAGAGGTGGGGAGTGAATGAGAAGAGTAGGCGAAAAGGGGAAAGGGTGGTAAAAAGAACAGACGGGAAGTAAAAGCGCACAGGTAGTGCACGTGCATGATATGTCTTTTGTGTTCTGTCCATTTTTGTCAAGGATATCCAAGTACTGTGATTGATTTGTGGGTAAAGTGGCAAAATATACAAAAATGAACTGTTGAATGTGAACATGCAACAATCGTAAGGGTAACATTGAAAATTGATGTGTGTATATATATTGATACAAATAGGTGCTTACAAATAACTGAGGATTCATGGTGTATTGCTCAGCTAGAAGGAAAGAGACTAGTGAAAAAGTGATTAAAGGGAAAAAGAGGTCGAAGGGCAAGTACAGACAAAGGGAGAAAAGGAAAAGATAGGGTCATGGGGGGGAATAACGCCACTAGCACATCTGTCGGCACCTTCCGTTATACAGTGAGAAAATACAAAAATACCACAATCAATGGTTGACGGAGATAAAAGGACAGTGACACGCCAATTTGGCCAGCAGGTGGGTCATTCAACAAAAGGGTGTTAGATCTAGTATCCACACACTTGCTTCCAAGTCATAAGGGGAAACAACTACAAAATAGAAGAGGTACTAAACTTGTGGCGAATGAAGAAGTTACGCCTACAGCAGAGGTAAATAAAGAACAAACGAAACAGAAAACGCAGGAAGAGGTAACGGAACGCCAAAGGGCGAGTGCACAACCACTACAGCTGAAGGCAATGCAACCAAAATCTATCCTTTATGTCAAGGCCAGCAGTAGGATACAGTGAGCCCCTGTACATACCAGCCTGTCCCACCACCGGAGCAGTTGCCACAGCACCGCCACCCTAAGATGAAGGAGGTTTGTATGGCACAACAAGTGCACCCCCGTGAATTTGGCACACTTCAGTGGAGAATTAAACCGCCAGCTAACGCATGCACAGATGGAAATAACGCAGCTAAGAGCATTGTGTTAGAAGCCAAATGCTGCCAGGGGGAGGAGAGGTACCACCATTATCCATAGCAGATCTAACGCCAACATTGAGCACAGGAGGGGGAAGTGGCACAAGCAATCTCAGAGCCAGCGCATTCAGTATCACAAGGAACATGCATACCACAAGGGCAAGAGAAAGAGTGGCTGTCGGGGGAGTTCCTGTTCCATCTAAATGACAAACCCGTGATGATTATACGCCCACCCACCCCAGAAAGTGAGAGGGGAAGGATGTGAAGGGAACAATGAGCAAGAAACAGAAATAGAAGAGGTGTGGAGTGACTTAGACGAATATGAAGAGGCAGCTGCCGCGGCAGGGTCCCCACTGCCAAACCTCAGTTACCCAGACACACCATCGCCACCACTATGGCAGGGTAGACTAAGACAGCGAGTGGGAAATATGATAAGTAAAATAAAGAAATGTGCGGTAAGTAAGGTAGGAAAGAAACACAAGTTACAAATGCCATTGATGCATAAAGGAGCAGGTAGGCCACACTGCATTCCATGGGCTCAAATGGATAAAAACAACTTGCTAACGGTCCCCCCTGCCCATTATCATGAGGGGCTGGGAAATGGATACACGCCTTTGAGAAACACAGCAGGAGTGCCGCTAACGATAGGGGATGTGAAGTTTATTAGTGTCAGCAATTGGTGACCAAGCGGATGCAGTGTGGGGGAAAAGCCGGATTCCCCGGAGTAACGATGAGTTGTGACCGCCACGATGGGTCGGCGTTCAACAACGTTCGAGCACAAGTATGGGATGCATTGAGGCGCACGTTTCCAGATATTCCAAATTTAAATTTAGCGATGCAGTGCACAATGGAGCACGAGGATCCTACGCAATTCATACTGCGGGTGCAGGATTTATGGTGAAGCGAAACTGGCACGGCGTGGAACCAGTCCACTGCCTTATTTTATCATTAAAAAGGGGCTCCCGAAAGAAGGTGCAGCAGGCCTTGGACAAAATGGCTGGGATAGAATCCGAGGGCTGTCTGAAATACAGAGTATAATTGTGCACCACTGCAGGAGGATCAAAGAGAGAAAAGGAGATGGCACAAAAAAGGCTGGCAGATGAAGCGAAGCTGGTACAGAACAAATTAGTGAAGGTCGCCGCCGTCAACGCCAGCGTAGCCAGACAGAGAAAACGAGGGGGATGAAGGAGTGTGAAACAGACCAGCAACAATAGTGGCACTGCGGGCCACAGGTGGACAAGGACAGTGGAACGGAGAAGAGCAATACAGTGGACAACAGTGGCAGGAAAGACCAGCAAGAGGACAGGTGGGTACGGTGGCCAGAGAGGGGGGCGGGGTTTTGGAGGTATGGGGAATAGAGGATTTGGTGGCCAAGGAATGAGGCGGACCACAAGGGTCATGCTGGAATTGTGGGAGATGGGGACACTACTCCAGAGATTGTAGAAAACAGCCTTCAGGGTATTTCCAGGGGCAACAGCCTATGGAGAACGAACAAGGTTGGGGGTGCCCACACCCAGGTAAGCCCCTATTGACTAGAGCCATGCACTAGAGGACATACAGGAACACGATTGTGCCACATATGAGGGGGAATGTGATGACATCCCAAAAGCAAGTGAAAATGCCCTATGAAATATATTTCTCCCTCCTGTAGATGGGTCGGCATCAATAAACGCCGAAACGGGGGAAAAACACATCGGAATGGCAGTAGTGCGCATGGAGGAAGATGACTGAGATGATTGTGCAAAAGCGCCTCCCATCCCATTACTCGGCACAGGCAGCCGAACTAACTGCCCTGATCGAAGCACTGCACACAGCCAAGGGCTGTGCGGTGACAATATACTCAGACTCAGCATATGCAACTACCGCAGTGCACTCGGGGTTGTCATGGTGGCGACGACGGGGATTCAGGAGGGCAGACGGCTCAGAATGCAGGTCTTGAGCCTAGTGGGTCACACCAGGCTCCGGGTCATCGTTTTCAGAGCCCCCAGATCGATCGATCGATCGATTGGAAGGAAGGGCTACAGCAGGCTCTGGTTACACAGTAGGCTCTCCGGTCGTTGGAAATCGTTTCAGCGGCAAATGCTTCATCTTGCTCTTAGTTTGTTTCCAGTGGTCAACTACCTCTTCAGCTTCCAGGATCTGACTTTTATGCAGAAACCCAGCCAATGAAACAGTCTTGCAACATTCAAACTTGGGCGCGTTGGCAATCCTTTCAGGACAGCCAGCCTCCCAGTTTGAACTGGTTTCTTGCACACTGGCCAAAGGGCTGCAGAATTTTGGACTCCTCCCTCGCTTCCTGCCTTCAGACATGCTGGAGTCTGGGTGTGGAGTGCACAGGGCTCCCGTCGAAGATAAAAAATCGCCAAAGGAATTTCCCACCCTGGAGGTCGGGGGGGGGGTGAGGAATGGGAAAGGACCAGGAACACTAAAATAGCGAAAATACAAGACAGACTCATGTTGGTAAAATGAGCACCCATGGGTGCCTTTACTGAGACTGTGCAAACAGCCTGCGTTAAAGATGCACCAAATTAATAAAAAGGTTCACTGCCACCAGCCATTAAAGGTAAGCTTGTCCTTGTAACATGTCTCATTTAAAATGAGAAAGACGATACTCTCTTCCCAGCACTCCCCACAAGGTGGGGGGGAGGAGGAGTGCTGGTCGTCCCTAATTACATGTAAAGGGGATCCAAAGATCCTTTCTACCCTTGGGAACTGTAGTTCTCACAAGGTTAGCCAGAGAAAGTTAAAAGGGGAGCCCCTAGGTCAACCTAGCAACAATGGGCACTTGTTACCAAAACGTTTTCAGAGTAACTTTTAAGACACCATGGTGAGTCTTAATGACACCCATACAGAGTAAAAGATTCTGTGAGTGTGAAAAAAGGTTCCCACTCAGAGGTCTAAGGAAAAATAATCCACCAGTAAAAGCAGAAAGTTGTTGACACAGGTCAGGAATATGTATCATTACTAGTAAGAATGTACCTAACTGTATTAACATTAAAAAGGTTTTATTTACAATGTAATTGTGTTTTGCACACCCCCACAAGTAGACATGCCACATTTCTCACCGAATTCATTTGCAGCTAATCTAGGAAACACTGGTTAAGGGGTGCCATTAATTGGATGTTGCTGCCAACTTCCTTATTTATGCAAACTAATCCTTAAATGGGTGCGGGTGAGGTGTAAAATAATACCTTCACATTACTCAAACTTCTTATCTGGTATCCACTAGCAAGTATCTGGGCATCTTGGATGGCTTCTGGCTGCACCAATAGTTCAGGGGCTCATAGACGTACTGAGCAATGTTAATAACGAAAGAAAACCCACAGTACTTTTTTGACAACCTGTGTATCTGGGACCATATTCGTTAAGTTGCACCCTTAGTGGAGTCTTGAAAAAGAATTCCCTATGGTGACAGTTGATGAATCGTTTGGCATTTGAAAAATATCTTTGTTGAATGAAATGCTATTAAATGCTTAAACTGTATATCCAAAGGTTTCTTGCACTTTTTGTATCTAGCAGTGCAATTTAGCCTCCAAGATAGACTAAATATACCTTGGATGTTTCTCAGTATGAAGCATAATTGAACAACCATTGCAGTTTTCAAAACCACTTGTAATGCTTTCTTTCAGGAGCACCGGAATCGTGTGTTTCATGACTTCCGGAACGGCTTGTGTCGCAATCTTGTTTGCACTGGTAAGTGTGATTCAGATATTGGCTTTTTGTTCCATGGATGGGAGGTGCAATCAGCTTCCAGCCTTGAGCCTACACTCTGCTACTTGATCAGTCCAAGGCAACCTTTCTTTTGAAAATGTACAGGTTTAAAACGTGTTTTGAGGGTTTTTCTAGAGCACGACTGGTGTGGTGGTTAGACAAACCAAACCTCTGTGGACTTCCAAAAGGTTAGTCCAACTCTGGTAGCATGGCTGTTCAGGTAGGATTACTCTTCGAAGAGGAAGAGAGTAGTATAGAGTACAGATTACGCAAAAGTGAGTCTGCACACGATTTACTGAAAAGGTCTTACAATTTGCATTAACTTTTAGTTAAACTGAAAGTTAATGCAGACAATAACTATAGGGTGTCCACAAACTATGCATTTGTATCACATAATGTTGCAGTGGGGGGGAGGGAGGGCAATGGTTTGAACAAATTAGTTCCTGTAAATTGCATTATTAGCCACACCAGCAAAATCTGCATTTACTTTAAGGCCAGCACTGGCTCCTAAACAAATGCCCCAAAAAAATCACAGGTAAGTAAGCAGTTTTGCTTATTTGAGATTTTTAAGTTAATTCAAGAAGTTCTCCTACAGTTTGTTAGCAGAATTCCATTTTTGGGAGTTCTTCCATCCTATTTTTAAGGGGCCCCTAAAGTTAAATTGTTTTATAGGATCTGCTTTCTTTTTGTGGCAAGACTTCTACCGAAGTCCCCCAACACCCCACCCCCACCAGCCTTCATTAACTATATTTGTATGGTATCCCAAATGCCTGTTAGGACTGTGTGGTGCTTTTTTAAGCAGGCCGTTTTGGCAGTAGGATCTTTCTCACCATGCATGGGTATTGAGTAGACTTTGTTCGGGCAGTTTAGGGACTTTACAAAACTACCACTGGAACTCTAACTCTTAGTTTAAGGCTGTACCACCTGATACTAGGGTAGCAATGACAGAGCAACCAGTCTTATCCTTGGAAGGTAGAGAAGGCTGTTGAGGTACAAAGGCCTTGTAGAATACATATGGTCCAAAGAAACACTGATGTATTGTAAAAAGAATGGTTTCTTTTATATATACATGGGTAAAGATAACTCTTTGGAAAGGCAAGTACTAGCATAAGTTTTTGGCAGTTTCTCTAGTCTGTCTGTGATAATACTTTGTAAGAGTTGGTAGCCCTCAAACAATAAAGATCCCCAACTCTTAATGACTGCACCACTCAAGGTACTGGTAGGGGCTAAAAGTTGGGGGACTGTATTACCCAAGTGATAGTCTTATAAAGTCTTACCATGGGTAGACATTCGAAAAACTTTCAAAACTGCTAGCAAACAGTGGGATTTGTATCCTGAAATGCCTTCATTGTGGTTAAAAATGATGTGAAGTGTAGTCTTGGATTACATTGATTCTTGGGTTACTTGTGTCCAGAGAAACCATCCACAAGGTTGTTTTTTTACCAAGACAAGTGTGCTATGTTAGGGAGAATTTTCATTTCTTGTGCCAATTGCTCTTGATCTGAGACCCCCAGCACTTTTGGTGGACTCCAGGGAGATTTCTTTGAACTATTATAAGTGAGTGGAACTTTTACCACTCATTCTTTTTGCTCTGACTTGGAATTCCTGGTTTACTGCTACTGTTTCTTTTTACTTACAATGAGTCCGGCTTTCCTCCATGAATTTTATTACAGGCATCCGTAAGTGATTGTTGCAGCATCCTATGTGGAGTGTTGCTGGGGATTCCCTTGGGCTTCCCTTTGTTGGGTAAGAAATGGTGCAGTCACACTGCAAGACTACACAATTTATCTGCTTGGTATTAGGTAAACCACCTTTTGGTATAGGACTGTACGAAACAAGTTGGTAGTGTGACTGAGCAGCCAGGGCTATCTCAAGAGGGGTAAATGTGAGCTCTACAAATGAAATCCCTAAATACAAGTAGCCAAGTAACACTTGCACTCAAGGTTTCAGTTCTAAATATGTCACGCTCACCTGGTCTCCACGGGGGCGTAGCACGCAGTCGTATGACCGATATCTGTACTGGCGCAGTTTTGATGGTATGTTGGCGTCCTCTCCCTTTTAACCTCCCCAGGAGGCGTTAGCCTGCAGTGGCGAAACAAGATGTTAGCTATGAGTGGGTTGGATTGGTCCCACTACTTGCCACCTCCTGAGGCCCGACTCCTCTCCTCCTCACCTTTTGAGTTTGAGGCTGGCTCTCCGTCCTGCTTAACCTTCAGCAGGGGCGCGGTAGGCAGTCTTTTTCTGGGCGCAGTTACCTCACTGTTCCAGAGTGCTGTTACTGTACGTTTCGGAATGCTGGGATTATCGGGTGAGTATCTACCTCAATAGCAGCTTGGTATAGATGCTCAAAGTCTTATTGTCCCAATGTTTTAAACGGATTTGTTTTCTCTTGCAGATGCAGTTTTGGTGCAGAAATCAAGTAAAAGATTCGACTCTCCCAGGATGCTAAATAGTTGCCTCCAGGTGAGTATAATGCGGATGAAAGGCGCTGAGTGACTGGAATAAATGTTCGTTCAGTACTGAGCACGACTAACCTGCTGTTCTTTTCCTGTTCCCTTTTGCAGGCGCGGCTCAGTCCCTAGATGAAGAATGGAAGAACCGCTCCAATGAAACCAGGAGGAACGCGGAATCCCGGGTGAGTATCGGCACCTGCGTGGACGTCCTTTCAACAGGGGCGGCGATCAGGGAACAAGCTGGGGATGCGACCGATGGACCGGATTGTAGGTAAGTGTTTGGTCGCTGAAGTAGCATCTGTTCTTTATCTATTCCAGGCTCCGATGGATGGAAGCACTGACGGGCGTGGCTGTTGAAGCTTGAGGACAGAGCACACACGGTGAGCGTTACGCTGCAGGAGTGCAGAATAACATAAAGCGTGTCTTCACAAGAAAAATAGTCCCTCTGCCCCTCCCTGGATTATACCAAGGCCCAGCCTCACTAGGCAGGTTAAATTGTTCCATGCGTTCAGCCCATTTCATGAGCCTGGCGCCGTTGGCCATGAGACTCTGGGGCGCTTCCTTGGGGCCTGACAAACTCTTCTGGGTGGTGGGGAGTGGGATGGGCCCAACAGCTCCAGGGATTTCAGAGCTCACGCCATGACAAAATATTTAACATCAATTTTTAAATGAGCATTCTTTAAAAAGGTAGTTCGTTTTAACAATTTAAATATACTTTAAAATTACTTTTCAGAATTAAAATGAGTTAGTGGATAATCTTTGGATATGCTTCACACAATTCCTAAGCCCTGAGGTGACATCAATCACAAGGACAGTAATGGCATTTATTTATCTCACTAGTTTACTTTGCAGATTCTTAGGTTGCAGAAAGGAAAGTTGAGGGAAAGAAAAAGGTTAGTTACTCAGTATATGTGAGGACAACTAAATCTTCCAATGAAATCTAGATGAGCCTTTCCCAGCATTAACAGTATACAACAAGCTACCACCTATGAGGGACAAACAGTATGAAAGTCAGTGGACTAGAAGAGCTTTCGGGGAGCCAGGACAGCCAGTCATTTGGCACAGTCTATGGATCTGATGTACTTCTTAGAATCAAATCATTCCCACTTATTCCTTGCAGACTATCGTGTATTCAAACATACTCTGCCATTCCAACACATCAAGTTTAGGTTCATGCATACTCCCTGCTTCTTTAGGCAGGCGAAGCCTCTTGGGACTAGTAGACCGAGAAGTCCCAGAGGGAAGCAGATTCAATGATATCTTTCTAATTTCTATTTCATGCTGCATTTCTTTTAGTTTCACCTCTTGATGTTTGTTTTCAGATTGCACATCCAGTGTCTTGAATTCCACCTCTAATCTTAGTCGCTCAAGGGAAATATATTCTGGGCTTAGATTTGGACTGTGGGTCACAATGGGAAGTGAATGGGGTACAGGGGACAGCAATCTCTTTTCCGGGGGCTCTTCTCCCTCCTCCGATTCTTCTTGCTGATTGGAGTTTGACTCTAAACTAGCATCCTCATCCTTATCTTCCACATTATTTTGGTTAGTAGTTGTTACAGGCCCACTACCCAAGCTTTATGATTTAACCTTACAATCAATGGATTTTTTTCCTTTCAGAGTCAGACTCCTTTTACCCATCTTTCAGTTCTACTGTCAGGCAAGTCAGGGCTGACTAAAGTTATCCATATTTGGCATGTTAGAATTGCTGATCTGTTTGGAGCTTAGCCTTGTGGCTGGTTCAGTTGGGCACAAGTACAACAGATAGTCAATGTAACCACTCTACGCCAATCCCACCGCCTGCCACCAGTGTTCGATAAGAATTGGTGCAGTCACACTGAGATTACACCACACTTACCTTCTTGGTATTGGGTAACCCACCTTTTGGTATAGGTCTGTACTACACAAGTTGGTAGTGTGACTGAGCAGCCAGGCCTATCTCAAGAGGGGTAAATGTGAGCTGTAGAGCTGTAGCAATTAAATCCGTAAATAAAAGTAGCCAAGTAAAACTTGGTTTGTTATGAATATTTAATAACATTCTTTAAAAAGGCAATTTTTTGTAACAATGTAAATATATTTTAAAATTACTTTTCAGAATTAAAACAAGTTGGTGGATAATCTTTGGATGTGCTCCTTACACAATTACTACACATTGAGGTGACTTCAATCACAAGAGCATTAATGATATTTATATATCTCACAAATTTACTTTGCAGATTCTAAGGTTGCTGTATGTCAATCTTGTATTCAGTAATCCTGTGGGAGACTACACCAGTCTTGTCCTCTTGGTATTAGGTAACCCACCTATTGGTGTAGGTCTGTACTACACAAGTTGGTAGTGACTGAGCGGCCAGACATATCTCTAGAGGGGTAAATGTGAGCTGTAGCATAGCAATCCACACATAAAAGTATCCAAATAATACTTCCGCTCAAGGTTTTCTAGTAAAATAATTATTGAATGCTCAGTTTTAAATGAGCATTCTTTAAAAAGGGCAATGTGCATGGATAAAAATATAATTCATAACACGTTCTCAGAATCAAGATAAGTAGATGCTCTTTAGAGATGCTTCATACACACTTCTGTTAGGCAATGTTTGTATGCAGTACCCTTTGGGACCACTACGACTACAGGTGTAAGCAAAACCAACCTTTGGTATAAGTCTGTACCACAGTTTTTGGTAGCCAGCTGAGCAGCTAGGCTGATCTCAAGGGGAAATGTGAGCTTGTAAAGATGTTACACAGAGGTCTACCATCAAAAGTATTCAGAAAGACACTTATACTCAAGGTTTCTTGGTAAAACACTTAATTTATTACACAGTCAGCTAGAAAACATTCACTAAAAGGAGGCAATCAATATCACACAAATATGCTACAATACTTTACACTAACCGGTTGTTACGCTCACCTGGTATCCACAGGGGCACCACACGAAACTGGATGGAGGTCTAGGTACTACCCCAGAACCCTCTCTGCTTGGTTATATGCCAGACGTTGTGTAGCACCGTATGTTTTAGTGCGTTGAACTCTCCGTCCTGCATCTCTGTGCAGGGACGCATGGTTGGTGCGGGCGTTCCGTGGACCTAGTTGCTTCACTGGTCCGTGTGCCCTTATGTCTGGTCCAGACCGGCTGTGACTCCGACTCTGCTTGTTGTCTTCCAGATGAGTCTTTTCCGTCTTTTTTCTGTCTTCTTTGCGTCTTGCTCCACTATGCTGTTCCCCAACAATGTCTGTTTTCACAGGGATGGTTGCGATCTCGGAGTTGCCGTGCTGATGGCGAAGACCACGTGAATTATTGATGCACGGAGCGCTGCGCTCTTTATTGGTGTTAATTGCTAACCTGTGTTCTCTTCTTTGTACAGGTTGCGGTGATGTTCCGGTGTGATGAGTGATTGAAGCGCTGCTTGCCCAGGTAAGTGCTTTGTTGATGCTGCCCTTATTCCTTCTCCCTTGCAGGTTGCAGTGAAACCCGGAGGTGGGCGAGGTAAGAGAAGCGCAGGGTGCTGCCAGGACTCTCTGCTTGCCCAGGTAAGAATTGTTATTAATGCTGTCCTTGTTTCTTTACCTTTGCACGTTGCGGCGAATTCCAGAGATGGGCGAGGTAAGCAAAGCACAGGATGGACTCCAGGCCGGTCACTTCACAGGTAAGTCTTCTTGCTTGCTAATGCTGTTCTTTTTCTTCCAGGTTATTAATGGAATCTGGATCTAGGGCTTCACGATCGTGCCGCCGGAGAAGCAGATGAGCAGGAGCTGGACACGGTGAGCGTTACGCTGCAGGAGTGCAGAATACCTCGAAGCGTATTCTGCTGTTTGGCTGTGGTTTAAATAGCCTAGGTAAAGTAGTTCCAGGCCCACCCAAAACACTAGACCGCTTGGCTTGGTTCTAAAGAACTGAGCTGCGTAATAGGCCTCCATGTTGTATTAAGGTCCAACACTGGTATTCCTTTATTCCTGATAATGAGCTTGGCGCCAAAGGCTCAAGGACTGACTCATGTATGTTTCTGATGGAGATTTAAGGCCCTTGGGGCCAGGGGGCTGTTATACCTGAGGGGGGTCAGTGGCATGGATTGTGACACCAGTTCTGAAACATCCAAGCTACTTTGAAGGAGGAGCAAAATGGCTTTCGGAGCGTTTGAAGTAGGAGCAAAAAGGCATAAGTTAATAAAACTAATATTACAATTACTTTAAAACAGTGCACATGGTTGAGTTCACCAGAGGAATTGATTCAATGCAATAGGTAGGCCAAAGTCAATGGTCACGTCCCCATAATCCAACCCATTATCCTTTTAGCCAATCGGACAAACCAAACATAGCATTGTTCCTTAAACCAATCAGATTAAGTTTCTTTCTCTCCATCTTAACTTGGGCTACCACAATGTTAATTCTATGTACATACTCTTTCAGGTCACTACTCTAGCCAGCCCTGACAGTACCCCCTCTTCAAAGCCCTGTCCCAGGGCCTGGCTTAGTAGGGAATTTTCTGTGAAATTGTCTTTCAATTGAGGGGCATGCACATCTGCCTGATCTTCCCAAGATCTTTCTTCAGGCCCGTATCCCTTCCAATCAATTAGATACTGCAAGGTACCTCTAACAAACCTGGAATCTAAAATTTCCTTAACTTCAAACTCTTCATTTTCCTCTGTAAAAACTGCTGGTGGTGGTTTTCCTAATCTAGTTCCTAACACACAAGGTTTCACTAAACTGACATGAAATGTAGGATGACTTTTAATACTGGGGGGTAATTTCAACCCGATTGCCACTGGATTGATTATTTTTTCAATTTCAAATGGACCAATAAATCTCGGACTAAATTTAGTTCTTCCCTTTAGACGTAGATTTTGTGTGGACAACCAAACTTTTTGACTCACCTGATAATGTCGTGCCTTTTGACGTTTTCTATCAGCAAAAGTCTTGAACCTTAATTTACTTGTCTTCAAAATCTCCTTAGCTTTCACTAAACCATCTCTAATACAAGTCAAACGATGCTCAACCTCAGGATTGGAATACTCAGATGGTAACACTTCTTTCAAAAAAGTGGATGAAAACCAAAATGACTGTAAAAAGGAGAATAACTAGTAGAATCCTTGACAGAGTTATTATAACTAAACTCTGCCAACCAAAGAAGATCTACCCAGCTCTTTTTTTCCTGCCAAAAAGATCTATTTCTCCAATTCCTGATTTACTCGTTCTGTCTGGCCATTGGTTTGTGGATGTTGACCTGAAGAAAGTTTTATCTCAATCCCTGACTCTTTACAGAAAGCTCGCCAAAACTTGGAAATTAATTGAGACCCTCGATCTGATACAATTTGTGTTGGCAATCCATGCAGTCGCACCACTTCTTGCTAAAAACTCTTTGCCAGATTCGTTGCAGAGGCTTCACCTTTCATGGGAATGAAATGCCCAGCTTTGGTCAATAAATCCACAACTACTAATACTGTAGTGTAATCTTGATCTTTAGGAAGATCTACAATATAATCCATAGAGATGGTAAACCAATGACTAGGGGGTACTGGTAATGGATTAAGTAATCCAGATGGTTTTCTTCCTCCTGACTTCACTCGACCACACACTTCACATGTTTTCACATAGTCTTCTATATCCTGTTTCATCTCTTTCCACCAGAACTTCCTTTTCACCAATTCAATGGTTTTGCGAATTCCAGGATGACCCACCAACTCAGATTCATGACATTCTTGTATAATTTCTTTTCGTAGTTCTTTACTTGGAAGGTAAATTTTAGAATGGACACATGGAAATCCATTAAATGGCTTGCGGAAGATTCCGAAAGACAAGATTGCATCGCCTCCTCCGGTAATTCCCTTCGAATTTTCTCAAACAAATTCTTTTTCTTAGTACTTAAAATAAATCCATCTCCTGCAATCACGGGCTCTGGTAATAACTGATTTTCAACTTCTTCTGAAGAACCTTGTCGTGATAAAGCGTCCGCTTTACCGATAAACCGCCCTGGTTTGAATGTTATCACAAAATCGTATTCCGAGAAGAAAAGCGACCACCTAAGTTGTCGCGGTGATAATGTTCGAGCAGATTTCAAAAACAGAAGATTTCTATGGTCGGTTAAAACGGTTACCGTAAATCTTGCTCCTAACAGATAATGCCTCCATTCTTGAAATGCTTTCTTAATCGCCAGGAGTTCTCTATCAGTAATCGTGTAGTTCATCTCGGCTGGAAGCAACTTCTTGGATAGATCTGCCACAGGATGCAATTGCCCAGTTTCAGGATGCCTTTGAGAAAGTACTGCTCCAATTGCAATATTAGAAGCATCTACTTCTACAAAAAATGGTTGGGAAAGATCTGGGTGCAATAAGATTGGACCTCATGTAAAGCAATTCTTCAGTTTTTTAAAAGCCTGATCAGCTTCATCCTTCCACTCAAATTTCATTCCTTTCTTCAATAATTTGGTGATAGGAGAAACAGTTTAAGAGAAATCTTTAATGAATCTCCTGTAAAAATTTGCGAAACCCAGGAAACATTTAATATCCTTGACACAAGTTGGAATTGGCCATTGTTATACTGCTTTAATTTTCTTCATGTCCATTTCCAAACCCTTAGGAGAAATAATAAAGCCCAAAAATTCCACTTCCAAGGTATGGAATTGGCTCTTTTCTAACTTGGCAAATAATTTATTCTCCCTTAGACGTTGTAAAACTTTCTTGACATGTTCTTCATGTTGCAGTAGATCCTTAGAATAAATGAGAATGTCATCAATGTATACTACCACAAAAAGGTCAATCTCTCAAAACTTAATTTATAAAAAAATTAAAGGCTGAGGGGGCGTTGCACAATCCGAAAGGCATTACTTGATATTCGAAAAGACCAAATTTTGTTCGTACTGCCGTTTTCCATTCATCACCTTGACGTACCCACACCAAATGGTATGCACCACGAAGATCTAATTTGGTAAACACTGAAGCTCCTTGAATCTGGTCCAACATTACAGAGATTAAAGGCAGTGGATATCTATTTTTGATGGTTATCTTATTGAAGGCCCTATAATCTATACATGTTCGTAAAGTACCTTCTTTCTTTGGAACAAAAAATAGTCGAGAAGCTGCTGGCGACTGCGAGTGTCTGATGAACCCCTTAGCCAAATTTTCTTGGATGTAATCTTTCAAATGCGGATTCTTTCTCAGTCAAGGCATAGGTGCGACTGCAAGGAATGTGGGCTACTGGTTCTAAATCAATCTTACAATCGTATTCTCGATGAGGAGGCAATTCATTAGCTCCCTTTTCATTAAACACATCATTAAATTCTTGATAACACTCTGGTAATTCTCCAATTACTGCCCCTATAGAATGTTCTATGGCTCCCAATTTCAACAAGCCTTCCACAACTTCCGAACAACTATGAGAAACATATTCAACTTTTTCCTTACAACAGTTTGTAACACAAAAAGAATCCAATTTCACAACCCTCCAACCCTATCAATTTGAGGGTTATGGTACGTCAACCAAGGCATTCCCAAAATTATCTTCAACTGTGGAGTATCTATTAACAAACACAATTTCCTCCCAGTGTCCTCCAATCTCCATCCCCAATGGAATTGTTTCATGTGTAATTAAACCAAATGTAAGTTGAGACCCATCCACTGCTCTCACTTGCTCTGGTATATTTTTTACAATGTAAGGCACATTCATTTCTTTAACCACATTCCAATCCATGAAGTTACCAGTGGCTCCAGAATCTATCACTACAGGACCACTTCCCTTAAGTTCCTCTTTAATATACAAGGATACATTCAATGTAATATGTGGTACCGCAGCTTCGATAGTATTTGCCACTTGTTGGTTTCTGGAACTGCTAGAAGATGAAGAGGTCTTTGGACACCAAGGGCAATTTCCAACAAAATGACCTGATCTACCACAATATAAACATAATTTGTTCTGTCTTCGCCTATCCTTCTCCTCCTTAGTTAAAGGACCTCTCACCTTATTTACTCTCTGCATTCCCAGTTCTCAATTCTTTATTTACAAACTCAAATCTTCCTTGATCTACTCTAGGGAAAATTCTGGGTTGCTCAACTCCTCTTTTACGCTCAGCCTTGCATTCTCCTAATCTATAATCAATTTGTATGACTAGATCAATTAACTCTTCACATGTAGCGGGTCTATTCACTATTGTAGCTAAAGCATCTTTTAACTCCTCTCAAACCTCTATAAAACAAAGATGATTGCTTCTGTTCTGGCCAATTGTTCTCTAGTATTAAAGATCTAAACTGTGAGATGTAAGGCACTAAATCTTAAGTTCCCTGTTTTAATTCTAATAGTTCTTCAACTTCTTGAGATAACTGTTGTCTGTCAAACATTTTTCTAAATTCTAACTTAAAAGCAAACCAGTTCTTTAGTATGGGATTCTCTTGACCAAGTCGCCGCCTCACCAGTAAAGTAATACAGCATAAAAGCTATTTTAGCAGCATCTGTATTAAATGCTTCAGGTCTACAAAGGAAATGAAGTTCACACTGCGTAAGAAAAATTTGGCATTTCTTTGCATCTCCCCAAAACGCTCTGGAGGTGCTAAAGGAACTGGACTTATAGTTACCATTAAGCTCTCCCTACGTCTCTCCTGAAAACTAGTTCCTTCACCACATCTTCTCTTATTAACACGGGGAATTCTCTACTGGGGCTCTCTGAAACTCTAGACTCCAAAGAAATGTCCTCACCCCTACGGGTAACCTTAGAATTTAATTCTTCAAACCTGACTTGGAGTTCCTGGTTCTCTTTTCGTACTGCCCTCATCTCCTCCTTTAGCTCTGAAAACATGTCCCTAATGGAACTTGCTAATGCTTCTGTGGGATCCATATCAGCTCAGGTGGAAAAAACTATCGTGGGCCTTTCATCCTGTTAGGGTCCGGCTTGAACGAATTCCACAGGAGCTGATGCTGGCCCCACAGACCCTCACTAGTTCACCTCTCAACCCTAAAGTAAAGCGGAGCTGAGAACCCCAAGAAGGGGAAAGGGGAATTTGGATAAAATAACAACGGAGACACTGTCAGGCTGAGAGGTCCTGTGTCCGCGGAAGCTGCTGAACCCCCGACAATCCCCCTGAAATGTAATTCCCAGAACTAGATTTCAATTCAGCTCTGCAAACTACACCCCAAAGGGAAAGGGGGGAGTGGATAACAAAACCAGGCTGACTGCGTCAAGGCTAACCAAAGCTGAACCTGCAGAGGATCTAAGAAAAGCAGATACAAATACTTTTATTACTTAACCTTTAGAGTGGGAAAGACTTTAAATCCTTAACTAATAATTAAGAATCATACCTGGTTCTTCTCTTGAAATTTCTTAGAGAAGCTTGTAAAGAAGCTGAAAATCTCTTACTTGAGACTCTTGAAATTCACAGCAGCTTCTTCATTTGGGCAAACCTGGAAAGTTTTGCTCTTTGCCTTTTTTCCAAAATTCACTAATTGTCCAGTTAAATAGTGTTTATTTTTTCTTTCTTTTTCTTTCAAACTTTTCTTTAGTTTTCAAACTTTTTACAATTCAATAAAGTTTGTGAATTCTTGAAGAAACACGTGCTAAACACACACGCGGATAATCTCAATACAGAAGATTCGCACGTTGAAAACTTCCTGCGTTGAAGAACACGCGCACTGTAAGAAAAGTCCACGCGCAGAATACACACAAGCTTGTAAAAACACGCGAAGCAGAATTCACACGCAAACGGAATCACGCGCAGATAACACACGCGCTTGTAAACTCCCGTGCTGATGAATTCCCGCGCCTATTCACATGCGCCTTATAACCCACGCGCAAAAGAGTTCACATGCGGTTGAGTACACGCGTTAAAAAAAGCACACGCGCTGGTAACCACACGCGCAATAGAGTTCTCGCGCAGAAGCACACGCGCTTGAAAACACACGCGCAATAGAGTTCCCACGCGGAAAACAGATACTCGCGCTTGGAAGCACACGTGCTAAGAAAACACGCGCTATAGAGTTCTCACGCGGCAAACAGATTCTCCCGCCAGGAAGCACACGCGCTGGAAACACGCGTGCTATAGAGTTCTCACGCGACAAACAGATTCTCGTGCTAGGAAGCACACGCGCTGGAAAACACACGCGCTGTTGAATTCTCTCGCACGCGCAAAGGTTCAACGGTTAGTTTCAGATTCTCTGTAGTACGAGTTTTACAAATAGCGTTCACACGTTAACCTCGCGCAAATTTTCAAGCGCACTCGGAAAGTTCAAAAATATAAATTCAAAGGTAACATTTTACGAGTTCTCACTTAAATGTTGTTAAGATAAACAGAGCTGCAGTTAAAACAGTCACTTATCTCCAGAACGATTTCTTAAATCTTCAGAGTTTCCTGTCTTCAAAACGAATTCCTGATAGCTTCTCCTGAAACCCCCAAGAAAGTAGCCGCTCTACTGCGAACGCCTGAAGGATAAAATCCACCAGGCCCAAGTCTAAAGCAGGAGCAGCCACTAAACACGTCCTCTCAGCTGGGGTTTAGATGATGAAAGGCAAAGAGTGACAGTTTAGAATGTTCATTGTTGTTCAGCAGTGTTTTCTAACCAATCAGCTGTCACTGTGAAACTCCATTTTGCCTTGGGTCAGAACCAGGATTCTGAATCAGGAAGTTAAGGCCAAACCAACTATAATAGAAAACTTCCCACCCACACAAGGCTAATCTAGAAAGGATAATAAAAGAGAAATAATGGGAAAGAAACTTGAATAAGGGAAAATAGCCTGAATAGGGGAAGGAAACCTGACAGTATCCCCCCCTCCTAATGCCCAGTCTCTGGGCCTACCTTATGTGGATTTTTAGCATGAAACTTAGCAACCAAACGGGGAGCATGTACATCAACTGAATCTTCCCAAGATCGTTCTTCAGGTCCATATCCCTCCCAATCAATCAAATACTGCAACCTTCCCCTCATTTTCCTGGAATCCAAAATGTGTTTAACCACAAATTCCTCAGATGAATCCTCCAAAATCACAGGGGAAGGTGGTGTTCTAAATCTAGTTCCTGAACAAACTGGTTTTAAAAGGCTAACATGGAAAGTAGGATGTACCTTCAAATGCTTGGGTAATTTCAATCGTACTGCCACAGGGTTGATGATTCTCTCTACCTCGAATGGGCCTACAAATCGTGGACTGAATTTATTCTTCCCCTTATTTTTTAGGTGCCGGGTAGAAAGCCAAACTAAGTCTCCCACCTTATATTCAGGACCAGCCTTCCTTCTCAAATCAGCACACCTTTTTATATTTCAACTTGTTTTCTCCCAGCACCTTTTGTGCTCTATTCAAGTTATTCATTACCAACAAACGATCTTCCACTCTAGGATTCCCGGAATCCTCCAACACCTCAAAACTCAAAGCGAGGATGAAACCCACGACCCAAAAAGAAAGAGGATGTAGAAGTAGCATCTTTACCACAATTGTTGTAAGAGAATTCTGCCAACCATACCAAATCCACCCATTCCTCTCCAGCTTGTAAATAACACCTTAAAAACTTCTCCAATTCCTGATTTACTCTCTCCACTTGTCCATTAGTCTCCGGATGATACCCAGAAGTCAAACTAACGTTTACCCCAAGTTTCCTACAGAAGGCCCTCCAAGATTTTGAAATAAATTGAGATCCCCTATCAGAGATAACTTGACTTGGGAGACCATGTAGTCGAACCACACCTTGCAAAAAACTATGAGCCAGTTTTTCCGCGGTAACCTCTCCCTCCATTGGTAAAAAATGCGCTTCTTTAGTAAGAAGATCCACCACAACAAGAATGGTAGTACAACCCTTACTTGAGGGAGACCAACAATGAAATCCATAGAAATAGTGTGCCAAGGACGAGGAGGAACAGGTAACTGCTCCAATAAACCATGCGGCTTCCCAACTTGACTTTTTGCTTGTGCACAGACTACACATGTTTTAACAAAGTTCAATATGTCTTGGCAAATTTTTTCCCACCAAAAGTTCCTTCGAACCAATTTCAGAGTTTTTCTGAAACCAGGATGTCCTGATAAAATGGATTCATGACAATTTCTCAAAACCTTTTCTCTTAACTCTTCGGTAGGTAAATAAAGCTTGTTATCAAAAAATGGAAGATCGTCTTTCAAACTTCTGGCTGGATCCAGTCTCACCCATTCCTCCATCTTCTGCAAGGACATATTCTGGCGAACTTCGTTCAAAAAATCAATTTCTTTAATGGCTCCGGCTAACAAAAAACGTTCTGGAGCAATTAGAGGTTCTGGCTCCAGAATCTCTCTCTCCTCACTACCAGGAAATTGGCGGGATAAGGCATCAGCTTTTTTGTTCTGACTTCCGGGTTTAAAAGTCACAACGAAATCATAATCGGCAAAGAATTAAGGACCAACGAAGTTGTCGTGGGGACAAGGTTCTTGCAGATTTTAAAAACAATAAATTTCGATGATCAGTAAGAACCGTTACCGTATGTCTTGCCCCTTTCAGAAAATGCTTCCATTCTTCAAAAGCGGACTTTATTGCTTAAAGTTCATGATCTGCAATTGTATAGTTCACTTCAGCAGCAGAAAACTTCCTAGAAAAGAATGCAACTGGATGTAGTTGACCAGTAGTTTCATTCCTTTGAGAAAGCACCGCCCCCAAAGCTAAATTTGAAGCGTCCGCCTCCACAAAAAAAGGTTTAGAGAGATCAGGATGAATTAGAATCGGACTAGAAGTAAATTTTTGTTTTAACTCTTGAAAAGCTTTTTTCTGCTTCAAGGTCCCAGTCAAATTTCACTCCTTTTTTCAAAAGTCTCGTTATAGGAGCAACCACCTGAGAAAAACCTTCGATAAATCTCCTATAAAAATTGGCAAACCCTAAAAAACTTTGTATTTCCTTAACCTTAGTAGGAGAGGGCCATTCAAGAACTGCTTGAACTTTTTTAGGATTAATTTCTAAACCCTTAGGTGAAATTATAAAACCTAAAAACTCCACAGAATCTGTATGGAATTGACTTTTTTCCAATTTGGCGAACAAATGGTTTTCTCGCAGCTTTTGTAAGACTAAGCGAACATGTTTCTGATGTTGATCCAGGTCAGAAGAGAAAATCAAAATATCATCGATATACACGACAACAAAAATATCCAGGTATTCTCTAAAAACCTCATCAATAAAAAATTGGAAAGCCGCTGGAGCATTACATAAACCGAATGGCATAACTTGGTATTCAAACAGCCCAAACCTGGTCTTAAACCCTGTCTTCCATTCGTCCCCCTCTTGCACACGCACAAGATGGTAAGCTCCTCTCAAATCTAATTTAGAGAAAATATTTGCTCCTTGTATTTGATTAAGCATTTCCGAGATGAGAGGAAGAGGATACCGGTTCTTAACAGTGACTTTGTTAACTGCTCGATAATCTATGCAGGTTCGAAGCGTTCCATCCGGTTTTGGTACAAAAAATAAAGGAGAGGCCGCCGGTGACTTAGAGTGACGAATAAACCCTTTGGCCAAGTTTTCCGTCAAATATTCTTTTAAATAATCATTCTCTTTCTCTGTAAGAGCATATACTCTACTACTAGGCAAAATTGTTCCTGGCTCCAGCTCAATTTTACAATCAAAGGGCCTATGGGGTGGTAATTCTCCTGCCACTTTCTCACCAAATACGTCCCAAAAATCTTTGTAACACTGGGGAAGTTGACCCACTACAGCTCCCACATCATGACATCCAATTCCAGTCTCCAGCCAGAAAAGTAGACACTGAATTACTTTGTTTGACATCTTCCTCAAAGAGACTTCCTGAAAAGCAATTCTCTTTACAGAAATCTGACTGCATGTCAATTGTCCTAGCACTCCAATCAATCAGAGGATTATGGAGAGTAAGCCAAGGCATACCCAAAATAATCTTTAACAAAGGAGCATCAATTAACTCGAACGAAATTATCTCTGTGACCTCCTGATAACTCCAAAGTTAAAGAACCAGTTCTGTGAGTAATAGGACCAGAAGATAGACATACCATCAACAGCCCTAGCTTGCTCTACAACCTCTTTCTGAAGAATTGGAATTCCCAAAGATTTTGCCAGACCCCAATCCATGAAATTCCCGGTGGCACCTGAGTCAAGCATAACGGCACCATTTCCCTTACACTCCAACTCAAAGAACGAGGATACATTTACGGTTATATGGGGAACCGCTGTCTGCACAGTATTGGCAATCTGTTGTACCTTGACCGCTGAAGTAGAAGTCTTCTTGGGAGTGTAAGGACAATTCCCTAAAAAGTGCCCACCTCTTCCACAATATAAACAGATTGTTATCTCTCCTCCTAGCCTTTTCTTCCACAGTTAAAGGACCTTGGACCCTGGGAGGTGGATTATTCCCTTTGGATCTACTCTCTACTTTAGATCTATCCACTCTAACTAGAGACTTTACGTCACTGACAATGACGCCTCTCTGCCTTCCTTTCACTCAAACGAAAGTCCAATTGAATAACCAAATCAATCAGACCTTCACAAATAGAAGGGTGTTCAACCGTTCCAGACAATGCATCCTTTAACACATCTCTAAGGCCCCGATAAAACGACGAGGCCTGTTTATCCTCGGGCCACTTGCTTTCTAACACAAGGGACTTAAATTGTGTTATATAAGCAATCAAGTCTCTATTACCTTGTTTGAGTTCTAAAAGTTCACCATCCACTTCCAGAGATAACTGTCTTCTATCAAACATCTTTCGGAATATCTCTAAAAAACTGGTGTAATTTCCTAAAACCGTACTCTTTTGACTCGCCAACAACCCAGCCCAAGCAGATGCCTCCCCAGAAAGATATGACAACATAAAAGTTATCTTAGATGCATCCGTGGGAAATAATTCTGGTCTACTCATAAAATGTAATTCACATTGCGTCAAAAACACCCTAAACCTCTTGGGGTCCCCATGATAACGTTCTGGAGGCGCCAAAGGAACTGGCATAATTAAACTCCTTACCCTTCTGCCACTGGAGGGGCCCGTTGTATTTGTGGTAATTGATTTCCACCTTCCCTTTCTAACTCAGGTGGAGAACCAGCACACCCTGAAACCTCATCCTCTCTCCTTTCTCCCCTCTGTTGAATTTGTGTTACTTTTAACACTCAAGTCATCCACCTTTTGACTAAGTAAGGCATTTTCATCCCGAGATATTTTCAACTCCTCCCGTAACTCCCTGATCAAAGATCCTAACGCCTCCATGGATTCGTCGGGGTTCATGACAGCTTGGGCGGACAAAATTATTGGCCTTTCATTCTGTCAGGCTGAGAGGTCCTGTGTCCGCGGAAGCTGCTGAACCCCCGACAATCCCCCTGAAATGTAATTCCCAGAACTAGATTTCAATTCAGCTCTGCAAACTACACCCCAAAGGGAAAGGGGGAAGTGGATAACAAAACACCAGGCTGACTGCGTCAAGGCTAACCAAAGCTGAACCTGCAGAGGATATAAGAAAAGCAGATACAAATCCTTTTATTACTTAACCTTTAGAGTGGGAAAGACTTTAAATCCTTAACTAATAATTAAGAATCATACCTGGTTCTTCTCTTGAAATTTCTTAGAGAAGCTTGTAAAGAAGCTGAAAATCTCTTACTTGAGACTCTTGAAATTCACAGCAGCTTCTTAATTTGGGCAAACCTGTAAAGTTTTGCTCTTTGCCTTTTTTCCAAAATTCACTAATTGTCCAGTTAACGTCTTTATTTTTTCTTTCTTTTTCTTTCAAACTTTTATTTAGATTTCAAACTTTTTACAATTCAATAAAGTTTGTGAATTCTTGAAGAAACACGTGCTAAACACACACGCGGATAATCTCAATACAGAGGATTTGCACATTGAAAACTTCCTGCGTTGAAGAACACGCGCACTGTAAGAAAAGTCCACGCGCAGAATACACACGAGCTTGTAAAAACACACGAAGCAGAATTCATGCGCAGATAACACACGCGCTTGTAAACTCCCGCGCTGATGAATTCCCGCACCTATTCACACACGCCTTATAACCCACGCGCAAAAGAGTTCACACGCGGTCGAGTACACGCGTTAAAAAAGCACACGCGCTGGTAACCACACGCGCAATGGAGTTCTCGCGCAGAAGCACACGTGCTTGAAAACACATGCGCAATAGAGTTCTCACGCGGCAAACAGATTCTCCCGCCAGGAAGCACACGCGCTGGAAACACACGCGCTATAGAGTTCTCACGCGACAAACCGATTCTCGCGCTAGGAAGCACACGCGCTGTTGAATTCTCTCGCACGCGCAAAGGTTCAACGGTTAGTTTCAGATTACCTGTAGTACGCGTTTTACAAATAGCGTTCACCCGTTAACCTCGCGCAAATTTTCAAGCGCACTCAGAGTTCAAAAATATAAATGCAAAGGTAACATTTTACGAGTTCTCACTTAAATGTCGTTAAGATAAACAGAGCTGCAGTTAAAACAAAGTCACTTATCTCCAGAACGATTTCTTAAAGATCTTCAGAGTTTCCTGTCTTCAAAACGAATTCCTGATGGCTGATAGCTTCTCCTGAAACCCCCAAGAAAGTAGCCGCTCAACTGCTAATGCCTGAAGGATAAAATCCACCAGGCCCAAGTCTAAAGCAGGAGCAGCCACTAAACACATCCTCTCAGCTGGGGTTTAGATGATGAAAGGCAAAGAGTGACAGTTTAGAATGGTCATTGTTGTTTAGCAGTGTTTTCTAACCAATCAGAGCTGTCACTGTGAAACTCCATTTTGCCTTGTGTCAGAACCAGGATTCTGTATCAGGAAGTTAAGGCCAAACCAACTACAATAGAAAACTTCCCACCCACACAAGGCTAATCTAAAAAGGATAATAAAAGAGAAATAATGGGAAAGAAACTTGAATAAGGGAAAATAGCCTGAATAGGGGAAGGAAACCTGACACACTGCAGCCCTGCAACCGACTGGTAGGCTCTGGTATCTGTAGTAAACAAATACACTTAGTTACTTATACATTACTGTAGACTCCTTAAATTATTTTGGAAACCACTCTAACTTCTTTACCTCTTAAACCTCTGTTTAAGACTTAGAGGTTAATTATCTGCATGGAGTATAGAACAATTGTAGTATGTAGTACTTTAGAGCATATGGTCACTAGTCATTCAAGTCTCTTTAGAATCCTCTTGCAAGTAGTTCACTGACTTAGATATTCTTGTTTGCTCCTTAAGAACATTAAACTCTGAGATTTGAGTTTTAAATGCTTTTAAAAACAATGCAGTCTTTTCTAAGAAGTATTGCATTCCTTTTGCGTGAAGGTTACTTTAAATGAAACTCATTAACTTTCTTAAATGCTGCTGCTCCTGCGTGTGAATCTTTCCTTTTTACAAGTGCAAACGTTTTTTGCGATGAACTCGCGAATTCACAAGACGTGAAAATTGTCCTCGCGCTAAAAAGCACACGCACCTTAACTAATTCACGTACACTTGTAAAACATGCACGTGATGAAAAATCACACGCAACGTAAAAATGGACTCGCGCTCTATCGCAACCAAACACAAGCTGTCGTACGCAACATCAGTCACGCGAAAAAATTGTACACGCGCTAAAAACTCGCGCTCTGTAAAAATGGGCTTGGGCTCTATCGCTCTGCATACCCGCGCGCTCCCATAACGACGTTGCTGAAGACACGAGGACTTGCGCGCGCTAAACAATTTTGAAACACTTTCCTTGTAATTTATAACTTTAAAACTTGCACGCACAGTCTTTACACTTGTCTGCTTACTGTATTTAAACTGTAAACGTTCTTTCTCTCAGTTAATTTTAAACTTCTTAACACTTTAACTTCTTATTAGAAAAATGGAAATTCTCTGTGAAAATCTTTAAGCTTTTAAAAGAACGATCCCACCTGAGGTCGTCTTGTTCACTCTGGCTCAGCAAACGATTCTCTTACTTCTCTGGTAAATCTTCTGAACTCTGAAAGGCCTTACTTAAGGAGCTTAACAAATGTACAACCAGCCACTGAATTTCTTTGGATGAAAGGCAGTTTAGAATCTTGCTCACCTCCCCATAATCCAACCCATTATCCTTTCAGCCAATCAGACAAACCAAACATAGCATTGTTCCTTAAACCAATCAGATTAAGTTTCTTTCTCTCCATTTTAACTTGGGCTACCACAATGTTAATTCTATGTACACACACTTTCAGGTCACTACTCTAGCCAGCCCTGACACTCGGTCGGGTTTTCACAGTACCTTATTTTGAAGGAAAAGATGCAGCTGAAGACTTCTGTTCCTGGCAGTTCCTGCATATCTCGCTGTTCCTGGGCCTTAGTCATGAGGATAAGAGGGAGGATGTTTGGGGGGACTCCTGCACTGCCTTCAAGCACACAAACTGGTGTCCTTCTCCCTCGTTAATCCTAACCAGCTCTGAGAATGGTGTCAGATGGCTTACGAGTTGATTGGTCCTACCAACTCAAAGGAAGAAGTCCTTGAAGGGGCTTCTCTGTCGAGCTGAACTTGGCGATTCGAACCTGCAGCAGAGCTCCACTGGGCAAACCAATGGTCCAATAGTTGCAGCAGCTGTCCTCTTCCAGCTCGTCTTTGGTTCTTTCGTTCCAGTGGTCGACTCTGCCTTCCAAGCCAGAGACTCGCCTTTTAAAATTTTTCCTCCCTTTCATTCCAGCCCAGCTGCCACTCACCCAGCAGGGTGGCTGTCCTTGCTGGACAGTCAGCCAGCCAATCACGCCAGAGTGCATTTGGGTCTCCTAGGAGACTAAGTACAGGGAGTTTCGGGCACCTCCCTCACTTCCTGCCCACCCCAGACACTCAGACGCCATAGGCAGTCTTCAGTCCCGAAGCCCGCCAAAGGCATAGAAACTAAGGGGAACAAGATGGCACTTCTGTGCATCAAACAGTACATCCCAGAGAGGACTGTTCAAAGTCACACCTGTGACTACTCCACCTGAGAGCGAGAAACAACCAGGAGAGGTTGAATCGGCTGCTGAAGATTCAGAGCTGGAAGACCTGCCCCCCACACCCCCATTGGAGATCAGGATCCTAAAGACAATCCTGAGCTTCAATCTTTACTGGCAGGTGGCCCCTGCAGGGCAGACTTCAGAGGTCAGAGTGTCCTACTCTTGAAGGCCTTCGCCAACGGGCAGCTTCCAAGCTGGACCGGCAAGAGCCAGGGAAGCACAGGTTGTACTGGGAAGTTGGCATATTCAACAGTGAACCTACTGAGTCTATCCCAGGGGACTACGGAAGACTTGTAGTGCCTCTAGAGATGAGACCACAGTTCCTACAGTTAGCCCATAAGATTCCATTGGCTGGTCACTTAAGTTTTAAGACCAAGGAAAGGGTTTCTCTATTTCTACTGGCCTAAGTTGGGGTTTGATGTAGATAAATTCTGTAGGAGCCTTCACACTTGTCAGACATCTGGCAAGAGTGGAGCCAAGAATGTGGCACCTTTTTGGTGCTTCTCACAGTGGTGGGAGTCCCTTTTTGAGAGGGTAGAAATTGACGTTGGTCCCTTGGATCCTCCAACCTCTTCAGGCAATCGCTTTATATTGGTTGTAGTAGATCATGCTATTGGGTATCCTGAAGCTGTACCTATGAGGACTGTTACTGCTCAGGCAGTTGCTAAGGCCTTACTTGGTATTTTTACCAGGGTAGGTTTTCCTAGGAAGTCATCCGACAGGGGATCAACTATTGTGTCCCACTACATGCAGGACATGTCGAAAAACTGGAGTGACTTACAAGTTCTCAACTGCCTACCATCCCCAGACGAATGGGTTGGTAGAGCGGTTTACTAGAACTATGATGAGCATGATAGGTACTTTAAAAGAATCCCTTAGAAGAAAGTGGGACCTTATACTGCCATGCCTTCTCTTTGCTTATAGAGAAGTCCCTCAGGAGGGAGTTGGATTTAGTTCCTTTGACCTCTTCTATGGTCATCCACTTAGAGGTCCTTTGGCCCTAATTAAGGAGGAGGTTGTCAAGTGCTCCTTCCCCCAAGCCAGTGAAAGTCACGGACTGTCGTAGGTCTCCGGAGGAGAATGACACACATGACAGAAGCATCTGATAACTTGAAAGCAGGTCAGGCTCTGGTGAAGCATTGGCATGACCAGAAGGCCAACATGGTTGAGTTTACCGAAGACCAGCAGGTTCTAGTCATGGTACCTACAGGACAAATGGATTGGACCCTTCAAGGTTTTGTGAAAACTAATTATTTGGTGGACTTGGGCAATCCTAAGGAGGTCTCCCAGGGTCTTTCACACCAACTGTCTAAAGGCCTATGTCTCTAGGCCAGAAGTGGGAGCTTTGCTTCTTGCTTCTGCTCAGGAGGAGGGTGAACCTCTGCCTGTCCTCCTCAGGGGACAACCTTTAGATGGGAAGATGGGAGTTAATCTCTCATCTAATGTGACACTGGAACAGGAGGAGTGCAAGTTTCTGTTAAATCAGTTTGCCTCACTGTTTTCACTATCACCAGGCTTGACCCCTTGGGGCCATCATGATATTCTCACTGGTGACTGTTTCACTGTTAAAAGCATAGGTTACAGGATGTCAGACCATGTAAGAACCCACAATAAAGGTCAACAAGATGCTTGATCTCTGGGTAATAGAGCCATCTACAAGTCCATGGTCTAGTCCGGTTATACTAGTGCCAAAGCTAGTATCCAAGGAGTTGAGATTCTGTGTGGACTATAGAGCTCTTAAATCAGTCAAAGACTGATGCCAATTCTTTTCCTAGAACAGATGAGCTGGTGGACAAACTTGGTTCAGCCAAGTACCTCAGTACATTTGACCTACCATCAGGCTATTGGCAAATAGGTCTGACAGACCATGCCAAGGAGAGAACTGAGTTTTCGACCCCAGCAGGCCTCTACCAGTTTAAGGTTATTCCGTTTAGATTAAAAAATGCAGCTGCTACATTTCAAAGGATGGTTAATCATGTTCTGAATGGGCTGGTGGACTTCTGCGTGGCATACCTGGATGATGCAGAGTTCAGCCCTACTTGGAAAGAACATGTTGACCACTTAGAATATGTTTTGCAGGCTCTTGAGCAGGCCCATCTAACCATAAAGGCAAGTAAATGTCACATTGGTCAGAGCAAAATGGTCTACCTTGCACGTGAGGTAGGAGGAGGTGAAATCAGGCCACTGCCTAGCAAAGTACAAGCTGTACAAGTATGGGCCACCCTTACTACTCGAACCCAAGTGAGCCTTTTTAGGTCTCACTGGTTATTATAGGAACTTCATAGAGAAATATGGGTCCATAGCCTCTCTTGAATGTGGTCTCACCCAAATTCCTCAAAGGTCAGGTGACATGAGTGCACTAAGGCATTTCAATGACTTCAACAGTCCTTTGTCAAGCTCCAGTCTTAAGAGCTCCTGACTACAGCCAAACCTTCATTGTGCAAACAGATGCTTCCAATACAGGTATAGGTGCAGTTCTGAGTCGGCTGGATGATAAAGGCAAGGAACACCCCAGCTGCTTCATCAGTTGGAAACTGGAGGAACCAGACACAAGGTGGGCAACCATAGAGCGTGAGTGTTTTGTCATTGTGTGGTCTCTCAAACATTTTAGACCATACTTTTATGGATCTACTTTTGTGATAGACGGGCAACCAACCCTTGAGATGGTTAATGCAGATGAAGAGGGGAAAATACTAAACTGGTAAGATGGTCAATCCGCCTACAGCGGTTTGATTTTTACCATTTGAGCACAGGTCTGGGTGTAATCGCCAAAATGCTGATGGTCTCTCCGGTTCATAGTGATGATATCGAATTCAAAAATCTCGAAAACCAAAATCTCGAATACAAAAGGCCGAAAAATAAAAAAAAATTTTCAATGTGTTTTTTTTTTTAAATGGGGGGGTTCCCCCAACCCCCCTTTTTTCATTTTTTTTTTATTTTACCCCTTTTTTTTACTTACCTGACCCCAAAAACATATATAAATAAATAAATAAAAAATTTGATATTTTTTTTTCGGTCTTTTTGTATTCGATATCTTGTTTTCGAGATTTTGACTGACTACCGGTCTCTCCAGAATGTATGACCGACTGGAGTAAGGAGATTCATCCAGGGGTGGATTAAAGCCTCCTGTCCCTTACTCTGGATGAAATGAAATTGACTTTACTAGTCTCTTCAAAATTCCTAGGCCCAGCACTTGGTATTCCCTATGTCTAGATACTCACGTAGCAGTCAAATGCTAGCCTTTCCTCTGGAAATGGCTGGTGGCAGTGGTTTTACAACGAACTACCATGATTTTCCCGACTGTGATCACGGGTAGCGTTAAATTGCGAGAACCATGTTTTTCAAGATGGTGTCTGAGCCCCCTTTGTTTAAACGGGTCCCGGTCGTCTTTTTTTCTTTTTTTTTGTTTGTGGAAAGGTCCTTCTAGAGTTTTTCTTTGCGCGCCAAGTCAGGTTTGGACCCTTTGTTCCATCGCCTTTGGCGGGCTTCAGGACTGAAGACCGCCTCTGGCGCCTCAGTGTCTGGGGTGGGCAGGAAGTGAGCGAGGTGCCCGAAACTCCATGAGCTTAGTCTTCTTGGAGACCCAAATGGAATCTGGTGTGATTGGCTGGCCCTCTTTCCGCAAGGACAGCAGCCCTGCTGGGTGAGTGATAGCTAGGCTGGAACTGGATAAAAGGCGAGTATCTTGGCTTGGAAGGCAGTCGACCACTGGAATGACAGAACCGAAGACAAGCTTGAAGAGAACCGCTGCTGCAAATCCTGGACCGTTCAGTCAAGCCCTGCTGCAGGTCAGAATCGCCAGGTTCATCTCGACAGAGAAGCCCCCACAAGGACGACTCCTCCCTTTGACTTGGTGGAACCAATCAACTCGACACTAAACCACCTGGATACCATTCTCAGAGCTGGTTGTATTTTCCTCAGAGTGCTGCAGGAAACCGAATAACCAGGGAGAGGGACACCAGTTTGTGTGCTTGACCACTGCTATCGAAATTAAGAAATTGCCAGCTTTTTTGACCAGTCCCAGTGCAGGAGTCCCCCAACGTCCTCCCTCTTGTCCCCCCGACTGAGGCCCAGGAACAGCGAGAGCTGCAGGACCTGCCGGAACAGAAGTCTTAAGCTGCATCTTTTTCTTTGTAAAGGTACTGTGAAACGAGACTGAGTACTTGCCTCTGGCGGTGAAAGTGCTTGAGACTTTCCCAACTTGCAGCCCTAATCAGCTTGTGACCCAACATGTTGGCATTTATATAGCGCCTTATGTATCATTGGTATGATCTCAAAGCGCTGGTAGGTTGAACACCCTCAGAAGTCGCTAGAGAGGGAAAGGGTCATAAGGTGCATGTGTGCACCGGCTATTTGTGCAGCCGATGTAGCAGTTGCGCGTTAGCTGCTTCTTAGCGGTAGGTGTAGTGGTTGGGAGGTCGGGCATGTGTTCATTCTGGGGGGATGACCCCAGACTGATTTGTGGCTGTTAGGCCTGAGGAGACGCTTAAGCTAGGTTTGTGCTCAGCTGATGTTTAGTTGGGATGATGGGCAGTATGCAAGCGGATGTTGGTATGAGAACAGCTGTACCGAATGTCATAGTATCGCTGTGTTCTAGATGAGTGTTGGTGGGTAGGAGAGTAAGCGTGGTGGCGTGATATGGCGGTTATCAGTTATGCGCTTGAGATCAGGCACTCCATCTGTACAATCTATTCTATACGTTTTATTTACTCTGTCCGTTCATTCTACTTCGGATCATCCATTTCGTCTGTTGCATCCATTTGGTTAACAGTAAGGCGTAACACTATCTGTTCTATCCACTCCACCCGTTCTACCCATTCCACCCACTCTGCCTGTTCCGTCCACTCCGCCTGTTCCACTTTGTTCCGTAGTTTGTCCGTTTTATTTACATTAGGCAATTTAGTTTTCTGTTTGTTCTATCGGTTACTATGCTGGACTATTTTTTATTTTATTTTGATTCAGCACCCTTGGTTTCGGTTTATTGTGGTTGGTTGTTCTGTTTGTGCTAAGAGGCCATTTTATGGGAAGAGGCACGTTTTCAGTAATTTGTGGAAAAACATGAGGTCTTCGGTGAGTCGTATGTGCGGTGGAAGTGATTCATTCTTTTATGAACTACTTCTAAGAACTTTGGCAAAGACCTTTTCCGTTTAACTACCAGAACTGCTTTATCCTATACAAGACTTTGACTTTGGCCTAACCTATTGCATTGAATCAACTCCTCTGAACTCAAAACATTTGCACTGTCTAATAATACTTGTAACCTTCTTTTTATTAACCTATGCCTTTTTGCTCCTACTTCAAAGTAGTTAAATGCCTCAGAATCTTAGTGTCAATATACTGAAGTATATTTGTGTGTGATATATATTGCTTCCTTCTATTGAATGTTTTATAACTGACTGTAAAATAAGTGTTTTACCAAGAAACCTTGAGTGTAAGAGTCTATTTGAATACTTGTGATTGTGGACCTCTATGTAACATCATTACAGCTCACAGTCCCTCTTGAGATGAGCCTGGCTGCTCCGGTACCAAAATCTGTAGTACAGACTTATTTACAGCCTCTCTCTGCAGCTCTGCTGCGATGTTCACCCACACGGCCCAGAATCTGTATCAGGAGGGATGGAGCTGCAGTACCCATGTGGCTGCCCACGAGGGCATCATACCCTCTAGCACCATGCCAAAAGGAGCGCTGAAAACTGAAACGAACATGGAGGAGATTACCATCGCCACAGTGCCAAAACAAGCAGAACAGCCCGATAGGCTGCATCGCTGTGCCTTTCCCGGTACTAACAGGAAGACAGGCGACCGCCAGGCGAAGCCACATCGAGGCGAAGGCCATGGGTTAAGGCCACAGCCTCTCTGCAGCTCTCCGCTGCTCGACGACGCGATTGGTGCCAGGAAAATCTCTTGCATAAGGTAAGGCTCTCGGCTTTCGTAAGAGCACAACATATTTTCATATGTTCCCCACACAGAAGAAGCAATCCCCTCCAACCCCCCCTGCCGCCAGAGAAACGCACGGCTCCGATCACGCACCCGCCCCGTCCTGCTATCCAAGTATACTCCGAGTCTGGCAGACTGCAACCGGATGCTCGGTCACAGATGTATACCTTTTTCACTGCACCCTTTCAATCTAGCGGTGATGCTAGAGTCTCTATGCCTGGCCGTCAAAACACTCAGACCTTCACACAATAGGCTCAGCCACAAAAACACCTTGTCCTGCCCCCACAGAAGTACCTGGGGGCAATATCATGCACCTCCTTCCTGAGCCCCCGGTGGCCCCCACTCATGTTACAATTGTATTGCCTGCTGTGCCTGAGCCCCCGGTGGCCGCCACGCATGATGCTACTATTGTATTGCCTGCCTTGCCTGTGCCCCCGGTGGCCCCCATGCATGATGTCACTATTGTATTGCCTGCCGTGCCTGAACCCCCGGTGCCCCCCACGCATGTTACTATTGTATTGCCTGCCGTGCCTGAGCCCCCGGTGGCCCCCACGTATGATGCTACTATTGTATTGCCTGCCGTGCCTGAGCCCCCGGTGGCCACCACACTGGATGTAGACACTATATTAATTGCTATGCCTGAGCACTCAGAGGATAGTAGTGTTAACTCCCTGCTGAGGTCCACCGCCACGCCCGCAAGCCTTTCCACCTCCGCACCATCAATGGCCAACACCTTTGAGTGTGCTCTGGTCAACGCGCTCTCAATACCTGCCCATGCCCTTGACATAAACCACCTCATTGTCAAGGACAACCTCGACCTCCTAACAATTACAGAAACGTGGCTAAACGAAAGCTCAGGTCCCTCACTATCCCTCGCCATCCCGTCAGGGTACACCATCTACAGAAAAGACCATGCCATGCAAAGAGGCGGGGGTGTGCCCCTCATTGCCCGGGATACCCTTGATATCAGAGGTGGAAGGGCAACTTGATCACAATTGTGAATACCTCCTACTAAAAATCAATGTCTCCCACAACTGCACCATCACTATGCATATTGTTTACAGACCTCCTGGTCCCATCTGTTTTTCAGGACTCCCTCATCCTATCACTATCTGACCACATCAAAAAGATGTCCCAAGTCCTACTCCTGGGCAATCTAAACCTAGGGCTCAATGACTCCAAGGATTAGCACGCCAAATCCCTCAAAGCCCTTTCCACTCTGGGCTTTGCACATTCTATCTCTGAACCAACTCGCGCCAAAGGACGTACTCTTGACTGGATCAGCCAACATAACTGTTCCATCCAAATCATCGCCAACAATCCCATCCCATGGTCGGACCACCACTACATTAAATTCAACCTTAATACTAAAAAGGGCCCTCTAGGCCCATCACCCCATGCCCAGCAGCCTTCGCAAGGAGCTTGCGCAAATTGTCGGCCGAAAACCTAGCACCATTTCTACGAGTGCCTGACTTGCAAGCGCCAGAAACCTTAGCCAACACCTTCAAAGAAATCGTCACCCAAGCGGTTGACACCATTGCTCCCCTAACCCTTAAAAAAACAAAAAAAGCCAAACACTCCAACTCTTGGTTTTCAAAAGAACTGCTTGACCAACTCTCCCAGAAAAGGCTAGCCTTATCCGCATGGAAAGCTAACCCAACTGAAGACACTAGAAGTGCCTTCAAAGCCGTATCCGTATCCTATAAAGCTAACATCACCCATGCTAAAGCTGTATCCTTCAATTCTAGAATCGATGATGCCAAATCAGGGTCCAAAGAAATTTTCACCATCTTTAGGGAGCTAGAAAAACCCTCAACCCCTCCTCCCACTCTCCTTAAGGACGCAAACTGGTGCAACTGTATTCGGGCTGCCATGCTATATAAGCTCAACTCTTCAAACCAAAATCTGTGGCCATCAAAAAGCCTTGAGCCATCTCATAGCCACCTTGCACAGTCTCATCCAAGCCCACCACCTCCAACTCCTCCCCTCCTTTTCACTTTAAGGACATGACTGAAGTGGAAGTCATCGCCCTGTTCAAATCCATCAAACCTTCCAACTGCAAAGGAGACGCCTGTCCTGCCCAACTCATCAAAGGTTCTGCACATATCCTAGCTCCCTTCCTAACTGCATTCATTAACGCCTCCTTCCAATCTGGCCATGTTCCAACTGGACTAAAGGAAGCTTGGGTGCACCCACTCCTGAAGAAACTGTCCCTCGACCCAACGGTCCTAGGCAACTATAGGCCCATCACCACCGTCCCATTTTTACTAAAAATCCTGGACAAAGCCGCTTACTTGCAAGTCCAATATTTTCTGGAAGAGAACCGTCTCCTCGGCCTGCGGCAATCTGGCTTCCGCCCACGGCACCGAGACGGCTCTCCTAGACCTGAAGAACCAGATGGATGATCTCAGACACAGGCAAACCTGTGCTGCTCCTACTCCTGGATCTCTTGGCAACCTGCGACCTGGTTGACCACAACACCTTGTGCCGCCACCTACCAACTGAAGCCAATTTCTCCCCTAAAGCATGGGAGTGGATCACCTCCTTCCTCAAAGAGAGGGCTATGAAAGTCTTCTCGGATTCCGCCTGTGCCATCCCCTACCACATCCAATGTGGTGTTCCCCAGGGCTCCTGTATTGCCCCTACGCTTTACAACCTTTTCACGAGGCTGCTGTTCAGCCTCCTTGACTCCTTGTGCATCTCGTATACCAACTATGCGGATGACACGCAGGTGCTCATCCCACTTACGGGGGACTTTGATGCGGATATGAACACACTCGCCACCATTTACTCCCATCCAATCATGGATGGCAGATAACTGGCTCTGCCTTAACACTGAAAAAATGGAGCTTCTTTTTATAGGGTGTCCCACTTCTCTTGGCAACCTCGACGAGCAGTACACATCCTTTACCATTGATAAAATTCCTATCAAGGTCTCGAACTATGTCAAAACACTGGGAGTCCACTTGGACTCGGATCTGACCATGGACAGACAGGTTAATGCCATCTCCTCCTCCTCAGCCTATTATTCAAAAGTGGTTAACGCAGCCAGACCCTTCATATCCCGCCAGAACTGCCTTACCATTGCTAGGGCAATGATTGGTTCAAGGCTGGACTACTGCAATGCCCTTTCTCTCCGGAACGTCTCTGGCCAAACTCCAGTTGGTTCAAAACAACGCCCTTAGGGTGGCCACAGGTACATCATGAAAGGACCATATCTCCGAAGTGAGAAGGCAGGCCCACTGGCTCCCGGTCAAAGAGAATAGTCTTCAAAACCCTTATCCTCACTCACAAATGCCTCCATGAGCTTGCACCCCCGTACGTGTCCCAGAGAATCACCAAGCACACTGCCACTAGACCCCTGAGGGTGGGCTATTTCAACATGATTCTCACACCAAAAGCAAGGAAAGCACGTGCGGGGGCGTGGGGGGTGGGTTTGTGGGGGGGGGTTCCAGTTTTGCTACACTGGCTGCTACCCATCTAAGAATGATTGCGTCACACCAAGCATTCCGCAAAGCCATTAAAACTAAGCTTTTTGTACAAAAGGTAAATGTGTTCACCTTCCTGCTATCCTATGTATGCTTGTAACAATGATCATACTTGTACTTCACGGACTCTGTATCTGTAACTAAGAACTCTGGTTCCCCATGAACATTTTAATCAAAACTGCTTACAAGTTCTTGTAACAGCGCATCGATGCCTCCGGGCTCGAAGTGCGCTTCACAAATGCAAATAAGTAAAATAATAAATGTTTTTGCTTTGCTTTGCTTACACCTGTAGTCTTAGTTGTGTGTTGTGGTCCCAAAGGGTACTGCATACAAACTCTGCCTAACACTAGCGACAGGGGAGTTAAGGGACTTCCCCTAACATCCTGTCCTTCCAGACACAGGGCTGAAGCCCGCCAAAGGCAAGAAAAAAAAGGCTGAAACCTGCCTCTACGTACGAACATACTGAAACCCAAGAAAGTCCTTGCTAACAGAAAATGACAAAATGGTCACCCATGGGTGTTGTACTGCAGCTGAGGGTTCAGCCTGCAGTAGAAAAACACAATGGCAGGAAAAATTAAACCACTGCCACCAGCTTATTTAAAGTAGTGAGGATAACATTAAAATGTTACATGGTAATGTAGGATGAGGGGCATTTAGGGACATCACCCTCCCCCCAGCACTCCACATAAAATTGTGTTAGGCAAAGTTTGTATGCAGTACCCTCTGGGAACACTACAACCCACGCGGACTACAGGTATAGGAAACCCAACCTTTGGTATAAGCTTGTACTACACTTTTGGTAGTGTGTTGAGCAGCCAGGCCTATCTCAAGAGGGGTCAATGTGAGCTGTAGTGGAGTTAGAGATTTACAGTTACAAGTATTCAAATACATTTTTACACTCAAGGTTTCTTGAATAAACATTTATTCATTTATTGATCAGTTAGAATAATCCTCCTTCAGAAGGGAGCAATATAACACTCAAATACACTTCATGAAATACTCTTAATATCTCTAAATCAGTAAATACCCTTTTGGAATGGCCCATAGACACTACCTACACCCTCGGGTGACTTCAATTGCTAGGGTGCTGGGGACATTAATAGATCACTGTTGCATTTAGAATCGTGGAGTAAGATGTCAAAGGAAAAGATTTAGAATATACAAGAGACCACAAATGTTCTTAAGCAGACGAATACTTTTGGATCCCCCCAGAAAGAGTACTTCAATACAATAGGCTAATCCAAAGTCAATGGGCCCAAGTCTTATATGGGGTGAAGCACCTCTGGTAGGTAAATGGAAAAGTCTTTGCGCAATCTTTTAGCAGTCTATGAAGAAAAGAAGAATCCTATGTTGGGCCACAAGCTGATTAGACTTGAGTAGAAGATTCAATCAACTTTACAGTAAGAGGTTAGTTCTCTTAGACTTTGTACAGTACCTTTTTAAAGATGAAGAAAAGATGCAGAAGATGACTCCTGTTCAGCTCTGCAGGTCTCACTGTTCCTGGGCCTCAGTTGTGGGGACAAGAGGGAGAATGTCTGGACTCCTGCAATGCACTGGCACGGTCAAAACTCGCAACCGGCAAACTTCACTTTCAGTGTTACAAGTGCGGATGGGAATAGACCACACCTGAGACTGAGTAGGATTGGAACAGTGTTTATTCTCCTCACCTAACAACTTCAACAACGCAGGAGGCGGACAAATTCAATGTATCAGGTCAAAAGAGGGTTTGTGGAGATGTCCCTTCACTGCCTGGCACTTGGGGATGAGTCTGGTCTGGCACTTCTCCCTGGGAGACTTTATTAGCCCCTCAGTCCTAGTTTAGCCCCTCAGTCCTCCTTCCTTCCCAGAGGTTCAGTACTGCCATTCTCACTACGAGTCCCGTTCAGAGTCCTCTCCTTTCCTTCTCAAGCATCTTTGTACCAGAGTGGCTGGCTTCTCTCTCCCATATGCCCCCTTTCTTTAATACTAAATGGTCCTTGCCGGACAGTCAGCCGGCCAATCACCAGAGTGCATTTGGGTCTCCTGGGAGACTTAAGCACAGGGAGTTTTGGGCACCTCCCTCACGTCCTGCCTACCCCAGACACCCTGGAGCCAGAGGCGGGATTCACTTGTGAATTTCACCAAAGGCAAAGCGAACAATGGGACCAAACTTGGTTTGTCGCGCAGAGTAAATCTCCAGAAGGACCTTTCCACAAAGAAATTGCGAAACGACTGGGGCTGTTTTGACAAAGATGGCACCCTTGGGTGCTTAACTGCAGTTACGAACGCAGCCTGCGGTGAATGCACACCTTGGTAGTTGAAACGAAACCACTGCCACTAGCCATTCAGTGAGAGAAGGGTAACATACAAAATATTACATGTGAAGCTAGCCCTCCAGCACCCTATTGTAAGATGGTGTGTGCTGGGTCTAGAAAGTTACAAATGTAAGTGAAGTCAATTTCACTTTACTGCTCTTGGAAACAGTAGTTTAACCAAGAGAAGGTATTTAAACCTTTGAAAAATATCAAAGACTTCCTTGTGTCACTGCATTGAAGGTGCTGTGAGACACAATGTAAAAGATGCCTATGGAGTTTGTCAGACTCATAACCAAAAGAAACTGTGTACAAAATCACTTAAAATACAGAAAAGGGATCACACTCTCCAGGTAAAGAGATCAAGTCCTCAAAATCCAGCAAAGTTGCTGGGAGTCTCTAAGGTGGAGGGAATTAACACATTTCTGAGAATTCATAAGTGTGTGATGGACCTAAAAAGAGAATAGGTAAATAGTCAGTTTAACTTTACTATTCTAGGGAACTGTAGTTCACAAATGAAAAGGTAATTAAACCTTACAAAGTCTGAAGGGATGTCTGTGACGGATTTGGTCAAAATGACCTACACCACCAAATTACTGAAAATAGATACTACTAAAAGTCCTACTGACAAAATGTTCATAGGACATTTTGTAGCATCTATTTGGTGTAGGTTATTTTCTCCAGCATGGGGTCTGGCATGGATTCACATGCTCATGAATATTCCCCGTCATCAGGCTGGGAATCCTCGGTAAAGAAAAAACCAGTATCAGTTTCGTTTCTGATCTGTCTTTCGTAGTAATAACCAATCACTGGTCTCTGCGTCATACTGACCACAGCCAATGACTGCCCTCTACCTAAGCACCGCCTCTGGCAGCCATCTTCAGATTTTTACCGCACGTTCATGTGTTGGGATCCTCGTGCTATTGCTCTCGAGCGTTAGTGCTATTTTTTCACGTTTTTTCTCAAAAACTTTGTTTTTTCGGTCAAAAGAGCCTCAAGCTCCACCGACTCTCCATCCGATCAACGGGGACCCGTGTCGGATTCGTCTGCGCCCCTCAAGGGTGAAGATTTCGTCGAGCTACGCTTTTGGAAGACTCCAGAAGTTTCTCAGGCCCGGACATGGCCCAGGAGAAGGGAAGCTCGACGCCCGGAAAGCTGTTCAGGATCTGCCCTGGATACCAGCTCCAGAACGTCTTTAAGGAGGACGAACACTCCTTTTGTCTCTACTGCTTACATGAGGACAAGACTCACGTGGAGAAGGACTGTGCGTTTTGCGGCAACATGTCGGAGCGGACCATGAAGGACCGCCATCAACGTCTCGCCAACTGGCTGGAAGGGAAGAGCCCGTCAGGCGAGAAGAATAGCATCCTAAAGGGGCACCGAAAATTCCTCAGGTTTGTGGTCCAAGGGCGTCACTACCAGTTCAAAGCCCTCCCCTTCGGACTACGGTCGGCACCCAGGGTATTTACCAAGTGCCTTGCACCGGTGGCGGCGCAACTGCGCCGCGAGGGGATCCACGTCTACCCCTACCTGGACGACTGGCTCATCCGAGCCAAGACGAGGGAGCTCGCCGTGGAGCACACGGCAAGGACCGTCCAACTTCTCACGGACCTGGGATTCTCCGTGAACTACGCCAAGTCCCACCTGGTACCCGCTCAAAACGCACTGTTTCTGGGAGCGAAGCTCGACAGTGTCCCTTCTGGCCTCCCCGTCGGAGGAAAGGACCAGGTCCATCCTGGGCAAGGTACAGCGGATGTTGGTTTCCGACGCGGCCAAGGTGAGGTCCATCAAGTCCCTCCTCGGAATGATGTCTTCTTGCATCTACCTCATTCCCATGTGCAGGCTCCGGATGCGCCCGTTGCAGGAGTTCTTGGACGCGCGCTGGATCCAAACGACGGGCGGCTTCGAGGAGAGGATCACACTCGATGAGAATTTCCGCCGAGCGGTCCGGTGGTGGGGCACCCGCACGCATCTGACGGCGGGCATGGACTTCCAGACCCCAGACCACCAGGAGACAGTGTCCACGGATGCCTCCCTGGAAGGGTGGGGAGGGCACACCGGAAATCTGCACGCGAGAGGCCTGTGGCTCCCGACGGAGAAGTCCCTCCATATCAACGTCCTGGAGCTCTGTGCAGTGTTCTGGGCCCTCAGGTCCTTCCTTCCGTCCCTCAAGGGCAAGGTGGTGAGGATCTTCACCGACAACACCACCACCATGTTTTACATCAGGAAACAGGGCGGAACCAGGTCCCCAGGACTGTCCAAGGAGGCGCAGGACCTGTGGCATTGGGCAGTCGCCCAAAGGATGTTTCTGGTGCCGTTTCATCTGGCAGGGATAAAAAACACCATCGCCGACTCACTCAGCAGGGAGCTGCGCTCGTGCCACGAGTGGGAACTACGGCAGGATCTAGTTGATCGCCTCTTCCGACGGTGGGGCACACCCCAGATCGACCTGTTCGCGACGGCGACTAACTCCAAGTGCCGAAGGTTCGCCAGCAGGTTTCCCCAGGCGAGGAGCATGGGCGATGCTTTCTCGTTCCCCTGGGAGGGCCTGTTCCTCTACGCGTTCCCTCCTTTGCCACTGCTAATCCGGCTCGTCAACCAGCTCAAGAGGTCACGGTGCAGGATGATCCTCGTCGCACCTGCGTGGCCGAGGCAGATATGGTTCCCGGACCTTCTGGACTTGTCAGCGTCCCCGCCAATCAAGCTGCCGGTGGACGCGGATCTACTCTCCAGGGAAGGAGGCGCCATCCTCCACCACGACCCGAAATCGCTGAACTTGCAGGCCTGGCTCGTGCAGCGCTAGAGTTTGGAGGATACGACATACCGGCCGACTGCAGAGAGGTTCTTGCAAAGGCCAGGGCGTCCTCGACTCTTAAATGCTACAGACACAAATGGAAGAGGTTCTCTGTCTGGTGCCACGCACAGAAGATTAACCCTCTACGGATTACGGCTCCCCAGGTACTGCCGTACCTGCTGACGCTAGCCAAAGCTGGACTGGCACACGCGTCCATCAAGATTCATCTTGCTGCGATCTCCCGATACACCAGGACCACGGGCCGGATGTCCTTGTGGTCTCATCGTCTGGTGAAAGAGTTCATGAAGGGACTGTTCAGATCGTTCCCGCCGGTGAAGGCTCCGGCCCCGGCGTGGGAGCTCAACGTGGTGCTGACCAAGCTCATGGGACCTCCGTTCGAGCCTCTGCACTCAGCCCCGTTGAAGTTTCTGTCATGGAAAACAGCGTTTCTTGTGGCCATCACCTCCGCACGACGGGTGGGAGAGATCCAGGCCCTTTCCTGCAAGGCCCCGTACTTGACTTTTCACGACACAAGGGTAGTGCTCAGGACGCACCCCTCCTTCATGCCCAAGGTACCGTCGGACTTCCATCTCAACGAACCCTTGGTGTTGCCTGTGTTCTTCCCGTCGCCTTCGTCGCCGGCTGAGAGGACTTTGCACTCGCTGGATGTGGCTAGAGCGCTGAAGTTCTACATGGACCGCACGAAGTGTTTTCGGAAGACGTCACAACTCTTTGTGAATTTTGGACCTGTCAATCAGGGGAAGGCTCTCTCGAAGGCTTCCATTTCCAGATGGCTCTCCGGCTGTATCATGTACTGTCATCGGTTGGCAAACCGACCGCTGCCTGGCCGTCCGAGAGCCCATTCCACCAGAGCGATCGCAGCCACCACGGCGTTCCTTTCTGGTGTGCCCCTGCTGGACATATGCAGGGCTGCTACGTGGAGGTCGACGCACACCTTCACGAAATTCTACTGCGTCGATCGGATTCCAGGGAGGAGTCCAGGGTCGGCCAAGCAGTGCTGCGCAACCTGTTCGCCTGAGGTGAGCCTGGTGAGGAGGTAAGATGCTTAATGTTGAGTTTGATGTAATGCTTAATGTTGAGCCGTTGCCACCTCCCGTGGTTGTGCATGTGTGTACTGCTATGGATTCTTTATTCATGAGCATGTGAATCCATGCCAGACCCCATGCTGGAGAAGGAACAAGTTACTTACCTGTAACTGTTGTTCTCCAGCATGGGTCTGGCATGGATTCACATGCGAACCCTCCCGCCTACCCCTCTGCGGCTCTTCACTTGGTCATACTGCCACTTCACGTGCTTCCAAATCTGACGATGGCTGCCAGAGGCGGTGCTTAGGTAGAGGGCAGTCATTGGCTGTGGTCAGTATGACGCAGAGACCAGTTATTGGTTATTACTACGAAAGACAGATCAGAAACGAAACTGATACTGGTTTTTTCTTTACCGAGGATTCCCAGCCTGACGACGGGGAATATTCATGAGCATGTGAATCCATGCCAGACCCATGCTGGAGAACAACAGTTACAGGTAAGTAACTTGTTCCTTATTTTTGGGTCGGAACAGCTGTGGGGTAGCCCCGTAACACCCCGCTCACTATACTATATAGTATAGTGAAAGCAACATTTTATTTGGGTGTGATCAAACGCGCAATGCCATAGAAATATGTAGCTCTAATCACAGTCAAAAATAGCAAGAGCCCATGGATTATTGTTATGAACGTGTTTTAATCAATGGTTGTACAGCCGACGCGTGTTTCGACCCAGCTGGTCGTTCTCAAGGCTAATAACTTGAGTAGATCAAGCCAGAAGCATAATTTCGAAGGCTGCTGTAAGAAGAGGAAGTTGAACATCCTATCATAAAGGGTATAAATGCCACGAAGTAATTGCAACATCAGAAAGGGAATCCATTCCCATTGGGGAACAAATAGTGGAAGGGCTAGATCCGTGAAGACTGAATAATCAGTAAGTGGTATTGTTATCACAAGAATAACACCTCAAAGTAGATAAGACATTAATGTCTGAGAAACTGGTTTCATCAATAAGCAGCTTTGTATCCAAAATGGTGCACAATGAATTGTGGATCAAGAATGGTAATGGGGGTGATCCCAAACGAGGTAAGTAATCCACTGTATCAGGGAAAGGTCAAAATGCCATGGCTCATTGACAATATTGCCGATCAAGTAAACAGGATGAATCCCAAATGGCAGCGCTGGCCTGTGCGTGATCATAACAGTGAAAGACTTCCCTGTGCCACTGCACTGAAGGTGCTTGGTGACACAATGTAAAAGATGCCTATGGAGTTTGTCAGACTCCATTAACCAAAAGAAACGCGCTCTTCAAGAATCGCAAAAAATACATGAGTGGGGGGGGGGGTGTGGAAGGTCTCTCGTTTAAAAAAAAAAAAACCCCTCAACATTCAGCAAAGTTACTGGGGGTCTCTAAGGTGGATGGAATTATCAAATTTCTGAGAATTCTCCCTAACACTGCTTATGAAGTCTCCTCAGATGGGGGTCATCCTCAGGCACTTGCTCCCACCAATGGCTCCGGCGCCGCAGGTCCCCGTACAGGTGCCCCTGGCCCCTGTGCAGCCTCTTCTGCCCCCCTACCGATAATGCAGGCGTTTCTGTACCAGCTTCAGCTGCAGCCTCCCGCTCCGATCTCCACGCCTCAGCCTTCGGCTCCCAGCACCCCTCCACCAGTGCCAGACCGACCACACCCCCAGGTGGACACAGATGAAGACGACCCCGAAACCATCATCAGCCAAGGGCTTACACGAACGTCTTGCAGGGCTGGCAGAGTACTTGGGCCTTCCTCAGCCTGAGGTCGAGCAACCATCAGAGGGGTTACTTGAAGTCCTGACCCTACGTTCTGCAGCAAGAACTGGCATCCCGATGCCGAAGGACGTCATTGCCTTGGCCAAAAAGGGCTGGCTCTAGCCCCACTCGGTCCAGCTGGTCAATCGACGCCCGGATGCCAAGCACAGGCAGATGGAGGTGGATACACTCTTGCTATCGGCCCACCCTCAGCCTCACTCCTCGGTGATCGCTGCGGCATCGCTACACTCCAAGCCTCGGTCCTCTGCCTCCACACCCGCGGTGCTGCTAGGCAAGAAGATCATCTTGGAGGCTTACGGGAAGAAGCTGTATTCCAACGCGTCGCTACATCTTTGTAAGCCAGCGTGGGTGCCATGCTGGCAGCCATTAACCAGAGGCTTTGGCGGAAAATTGCGGATTTCCTCCCAGAACTTCAGTTGCACTGCCAATCACTGTTCAAGACTGGACTGGCTGAGGCCAAGATGGTGGCACAAGACATCATGGAATCCACTGTGGCCGTCATCTAGCTGGGCCATCTGCATTGCCACGGACATGAGGGCCTGGCTCTGCGCTACAAAATTCAACCCGGATGTCCAGGATCGCACATTAGACCTTTCCCTTCGAAGGGGGGTGACCTCTTCCGCGCCACTACAGACGAGGAGCTGGATAAAAAGAAAAATGGCTCACAAACAGCGAAGTCTTCATCCATCTTTACAAAGACCACGCCCAAAACATACACCCAGTCACAGCAGCGCTCGGACAAGGGGCGTACATATGGGGGGTCCGCGGCTCCCAAGAGCCTCAAGTGAGGCAGCACCTCCTAAGGCAAGAAGGTAAGTACCCCCAAGCCCAAACGGTACCTCTGGTTGGTACTTGTTCAACCGTCTGACAACCTGGGTATCACCAATCAGGCTCTGGCCTGGCTGACTTTTCTCTGATCGACCCTCCCAGTTCCAATTTGGGTCCTTCCTTTCCTCATCTCTCTACCTGCAGTGTTCCCAGGTGGGGTCTAACTTCTCACCCTGGCTTTTCAACCAATACCTGGCAACTCCAGCCCATCGCATTGCTGCTCTAGGTTCCAATTTTCAGTGCTATGTGGATGACACTCCTCATTTTCAGGCTTCCCTCAGCCACCTCTTCTCTCATCTCGGATTCTGTCTGCTATTCAGGAGTTGTGTGCCACCAATGATCTCTGCCTTAATGCTAGCAAGACGGAGCTTATCCTCATTGGCCCACTGTCACCCTCCTTTCCTGGCACTCTCGCCGGCCTCCCTTGGGCCCCCCTCCTACCCCCACCTCTGAGGCTAAGAACCTCTGGGTCATCTTCGACTCAACACTTTGCTTTTCTGCCCACATCTGTTGCCTCTAAGAAGTCAAACTTCCAACTGCACCTCCTCAGAGGTATTCTGCCTTTCCTCTCCTTACCCCCAGAAGCTCACTGTCTCGCGAGCCCTGGTTCTCTCTAAGTTGGACTACTGCAACAGCCTCTTTCTAAATATATCTGCTTCTTCTCTCCGCCCTTTGCAACTCATCCAGAACAGGACTGCAAGATGTGTCCTTGGCCTCAAGCCCTGGGATCATCTCTCTCCAGCCCTGAAATCTCTTCATTGGCTTCCAGTGGCTGCAAGGATTGAATTCAAGACCCTTTGCATTGTTCACAAGGCTTTCTGGGGCCTGGGTCCAAAATATCTTCTCTACCTCTGTAAATACCTTCGCTCTTAGCTCCTCCAACTCCCTCAGTGTCAGTCTGTCTTCGGCTGGGACCTCCCTCTGGAACAGCCTCCCTGCCACTCTGAAACTTGAGGAGAACCATCTCTGGAAGCACCTAAAGACCTTCCTATTTGCTTCTGCCTTCTCGCCGCCTCTCCCCTGCTGATCTGTTCTGCTTCGGCATCGTGCACATGGTTACCCTCTGATTTCGGCTCAGGTACTTGCCTACCCTGCCACACACCGCACTTTCTCATGGCAACACTTGCACTTGGGTCTGTATCTATAACACTACAGTACCCCCCTTTTTTCTGCAGTAATCGGACACCCTCTGTCTGTGCCTTAAACCTAGCATTTGCCACTTGCTGGCTGCACTACCACTTGTTTTATTTTTTTTATCCTTGCTCAGCACTTTCCACTGGAAACCCCCCCTCCCCTTGCGTTCTCAATGTCACTGGGCCTAGTAAGATTGTTGTTTTCTCACTTGTTCCCCTACCTTGCCTCTTCGTGCTCTGAAACACTTGTGTATGAGCGCGATACAAGTAAAATATATATATTTTAACAGGAAAAGGTGGTCCATCTGGATTCAGTCTTGCTGCTGCAAATCAGACCCTGGTTCCTGAGCTTCAGACGTGGGGACAAGAGGGAGGACGTCTGGAGGGCTCCTGTGGCAGTACTCTGGAAGGTCGTCGGCAGCTATGGGCCCTTTGCGTTTCAGCGGCACTTTGTGGTTTCAGTGCTTAGTAAACCACACCGATGCGGATCGTTGGACTTTCTGTGCTCCCTCGGTCCTGTACTGTGGTGAGAGGCCTCTGGATGTCTTGCTTTTGGAGGGTCCTTAAAAGGCTCCTGGAGCTTTTGGCCAGATTCGTCCGCAGCAGATGTTGCACTTGATTATGGTCCCTTGACCCCCAGGCATTGGGCTTTCGCAACAATGGAGAGGCACAGTAAGTGTGGGACAGTGCCTAGTGTGGTTAGTCTCGGGGTTAGTTGGCTCCACTAACCCAAGGGGAGAAGTAGTTCCTGAGGAGCTTCTGTCGAGGAGAAAAAGGTCTGCACAGTAGCAGGGCTTCAGCGGGCAATTGAAGGTCCAGGAGGCTGCAGCAAGCTTTGTTCATGGTGTTGGGGAGAATTCTCATTTCTGTGCCACTTCCCTAAAAGAGACCCCCAGCTCATTTGATGGACTTTAGGACTTTTTAATTTTAACCCTGGAGTGAGTGGGACCTTTTTTCTCACTCTCGTGGTTTGACCGGATTTGATTTGGGTGCCCTGTTTCGAGTCTGACAAACTCCATAGGCATCTACTTTTTGTATGGTGACACACAGCATCTTCAGTGCAGTGTCACAGGGCAATCCTTTAGATTCCTCCTAAGGTTTAAGTACCTTTTTTCTTGTGTGAACGACTGTTCCCAAGAATAGTAAAGCGAAATTGACTTTACCTACCTCTTCTCTTTTTGTGTCCAGCACACACCATCTTGCGTGGAGTGCTGGGGGTTACAGAGTAGCCCCTTATCCTACCTACTCATGTAACATGTTTTATGTTCCCCCTCACTACTTTAAATGGCTGGTGGCAGTTTTATTTTCCTTCCATTGTGCTGTTCTACTGCAGGCTGAATCCTCCGCTGCAGTATAGCACGCATGGGTGGCCATTTTGTCAAAATGGCCCGGTCGTCTTTTTTTCGCCATTTTCTGTTTGTGAGGTTTTACTTGGTTTTGCTCTACGGGCCAAGCCAGGTTTGAGCCCTTTGTTTAGCCTTTGGCCAGCTTGAGTCCTGAAACCTGCCTCTGGTGTGTCTGTCTTTTGTCTCGGAGTGCCTGAATGGACCCAGTCCTAATTGGTTGGCTGGGGTATACAGTCTAGTTACCGAAAGAATGATTTTCGATTGTGTTTTCACTGAATTTTTTTAATTCACTTTTATATCGAAAATGTATTGAACATCTAAATATCGAATACTGTATTCTTCATGATATTTAGTAATATAACATTAAAAACCTTTAGATATAATAATGATCAAACAAGATGAAAATATTGTCTTTTTCTGCGCCCTGACACTCCCGGGTCTGGCGCGCATTATAAATAATAAAACAAATTAGTTTATAATGTTAAATGCATACGATCATGTGGATATCTTTTTTGACCACTTGGGGTCGCTGTTTTGTCCATATTTTACATGGACTTCCATTGAAGTCCATACGTTTCGGCCATTTTGGATTTCTTTCCTTGGAGATTGTGCTGCATTTCATTCGAGTTCCTGTTTAGGTTTTTTCGGTGGTTGCTTTCCTTTTTTTCAGTGGCTTTTTTTCTTGGATTTCTGCTTTTCCTCTTCAGTGGATCTGGATTTCTACCCAGATTTGCGATTTTTGTGGAATTTTCTTTGGTTTTGTTATGGATTTTTTTTTTACAGTTCTTGACTATTTTTGGTTTTTTAGATGGTTTTTTTCATTGGCTTTCTACGATTCCGCAATCATGGATTGGATTTCATGCCGGATTTCTTAATTTTATGGATTTGTTTTTGTTTTGGATTCGTCATGGATTTTTCCCCGGTTCTCCTAGACTATTTTGGGGACTTTTATGGTGTCTTTCCCTGTATTTTCGAATTTTGCGTTTTGGATTCCCATGGATGCGGATTTAAAATTGGCTTTGTGGTTTCTACTTTTCCCAATTGCTGTGGTGAGTCTATTTTCTTATTTTTAACACTTTGTTGAAAGGCTATACTGTTCCCTTGTTTTTTGAATGATGAAACACACTTTTAGTCTGTTGGGTATCTCTATATTTTTTCTGTTTGTCTCTTTGCGTGCAATTACTTGAGCAATTTTATTTCTTGGTGACTTTTTTCTTTTTAATTGTCTAATAAAACTCCATAAGTTTCGATGGTACGTTTTTAACTGATTGTCTCAACCCATTGTGCCAACTGTTAGGCAGGATTGCATGCAGTACCCTCAGGGACCACTACACAATTAGGACTAAAGGTATAAGCAAGACCAAACTTTGGTATAAGTCTGTGCCACACAGTTCGTTGGTAGCTGACCAGGCTTATCTCAAAGAGTGAATGTGAGCAATACAAGTTGTTACACAGAGGACTTTCAATCACAGTGGTTCAAGTAGACACTTGTACTCAAGGTTTCTTGGTAAAAATACTTTGTAAATTATTACACAATCATTTAGAAAACATTTCACTGGAAGGAGGCAACTTAATATTCTCCAGCATGGGGTCTGGCATGGATTCACATGCTCATGAATATTCCCCGTCATCAGGCTGGGAATCCTCGGTAAAGAAAAAACCAGTATCAGTTTCGTTTCTGATCTCTTTCGTAGTAATAACCAATCACTGGTCTCTGCGTCATACTGACCACAGCCAATGACTGCCCTCTACCTAAGCACCGCCTCTGGCAGCCATCTTCAGATTTTTACCGCATGTTCATGTGTTGGGATCCTCGTGCTATTGCTCTCGAGCGTTAGTGCTATTTTTTCCACGTTTTTTCTCAAAAACTTCGTTTTTTCGGTCAAAAGAGCCTCAAGCTCCACCGACTCTCCATCCGATCAACGGGGACCCGTGTCGGATTCGTCTGCGCCCCTCAAGGGTGAAGATTTCGTCGAGCTACGCTTTTGGAGGACTCCAGAAGTTTCTCAGGCCCGGTCATGGCCCAGGAGAAGGGAAGCTCGACGCCCGGAAAGCTGTTCAGGGTCTGCCCTGGATGCCAGCTGCAGAACGTCTTCAAGGAGGACGAACACTCTTTTTGTCTTTACTGCCTACATGAGGACAAGACGCACGTGGAGAAGAACTGTGCGTTTTGCGGCAACATGTCGGAGCGGACCATGAAGGACCGCCATCAACGTCTCGCCAACTGGCTAGAAGGGAAGAGCCCGTCCGGCGAGAAGAAGAGGAAGAAATCCGAGCGGTCTTCTAAGACCTTTGAGGACGCCCCGGCGACGGGGGTCCAACATAAGGCCAAGCACCGCGAGTCCGCTGGCACCGGGAGCGCCGAACGGTCGGGCTCTACGGGCGCCAGGCAGGGCGCACCCTCCCCGGCACCATCAACCACGAGCCAACGCTCTGGGTCGGGTAAGAGGAAGGCCGAGCACCCGGCGAAGCTCCTGGAGAGGCCCCGGTCGAGCGAGGCAGTGTCCCCCCCCCCCCTCAAGGATAAGGCGGTGAGCGTACCTAAGGTGGTGAAGGCCTTAATCCATCCGGCCAAGCCCTCTAGCGAAACTGTCGCGGCGGCCCTGGCTCAGCCTGTGGAGGCTACACCAGTGGTGGCGACCTCGGGGCTCAGTCTCCCTGCCACCTCGGAGGGAGTCCTCTTTTGTGCCCATCGATAGGACCCCCGTGAAATCCCCCGTGGGGAAGAAAAAGGGGGGGCAGGGCGTCGTCGTAGATTCGGCCTCAACCTCGGAGGAGGAGCTGGTCGAGGTCTTAAGCCACGGCCTCGGCGTGGAAGAAGACCGGCCCGTCGGGATGGATCCCGACTCAGGGGACGACGACATCGTCGAGGGTACCGACGGGGCCCCTGATCGCCCGTCGGATTCCCCTCTGCCAGCGCCGCGAGACACCTCGGCGGCCATTTTGTTGGCTATACAGTCCTTATGCTCAGAGATAAGGACGAGACTACCGTTGCCGACGGAACCTCTCCCGTCGGGGGACCCAGAACCGGGACCTTCTGGTGTTCCCCCTACCAAGAGAAGAAGGATCCACCCTCCACCTCCTTTTCAGCCGTCGCACCCCTTCCAGCCCTCCTCCCCGTCCACCCGAGGGGATGATACGGGGACTGACACGGCAGCGACGGGTACGGACGACGAGGTTTACGACGAGGATGTACCGTCGTCGCCTCCCACCAGGGCTTCTCCGCCCGACGAGATTGGATCGTTCCACTCTATGATCGCCAGGGCATCCGAGCTTTTCCAACTCTGCCCTGAGGAGAAGAAGGAAGGTTTCCTTTATCAGCGGCGCGAGGCCAAGAGGAAGACGGCCCTCGCGGTGCCTCTATTGGACGACATTTGGGATGAGGGCCTCACCCTCCTCAAGAACCCTTCCACGACGCCAGCTAGAAGAGACCGGTATGAGAAAAAGTACCGGGTTCCGGACACGGCCCCTCTGTGCCTCCGGGCGCAGCCTACCCCGGACTCCGTCGTCTCCGCGGCGGCCAGGAAAAAAGCGGGGGGGGGGTGCGGCCTCCACATCGACTTCCCCACCGGATGGCGAGGGAAAGAAATTGGACGCTATGGGACGCAGAGTCATCTCGTCTGCAGCGACGACGATTAAAGCTGCCAACGCCTTGGCTATCGTGGCCCGATACGACAGGGAGCTCTGGTACAAACTGGCTCCCCTGCTGGACTTCTTGCCGGACGACAAGAGGGCAGAGGCCCTGGAGATCCTGCAGGAAGGTGAGGTGGCTTCGGACCACGCCATTACCGTTGCGACGGACATCGCCGACACTGGGTTCCGCCAGTTGGGCAACGGCGTTTGCCTTAGGCGGCGTGGATGGCTCAAGGCTACGGACTTCCGTCAAGACGTTCAGACCAGAGTCCTGGACATGCCCTTCGATGGGAACAACCTGTTTGGGAAAACCGTGGACGATTCCCTTCAGGCCATTAAAGCGGACACCGAGACGGCCCGGGCCCTTGGAGTTCTGCAACAACGACGGACGCCCTTTCGGAGCAGCGGAGGCAAGGGCGCCTCCAAAGGTTCCGGCGGCGGTTTCTCCTCCTACCGTCAAGCAGCCCGCTCATCGTCTCAGGAGGCCTACAGAGGACGAGGCAAGTCTGGCGGACCCCGCCCTCGTCGCCAAGGACAAGGCGCTAAAGCCTCGTCTAAGCAGGATTGAACCGGCCGGGGGGTCGGGCCCCCACCGAAGCACCCCGGTGGGAGGCCGGCTGGCGAGCTTCGTCAGCGTGTGGGAGTCCATCTCCACCGACCGTTGGGTGCTGGACGCCTTGGCCCGGGGCCACGCGCTCGAGTTTCAAAGAAAGTGTCCGCGCGTCCCCCCCGTGGCCAGGAAAGAACTTCACGTCCCTCAACTTCTCCTGGAGGTGAAGGCGATGCTCAAGAAGGGCGCCATCGAACTCGTCCCAAAGAGGCTTCGGGGCTCCGGAGTCTACTCGAGATACTTCCTCGTGAAGAAGAAGACTGGGGGATGGCGCCCCATCCTGGACCTGCGACGTCTGAACAAGTTCATCAAGGCGCAAAAGTTCCGGATGGTCACCCTCCAGCACGTCCTGGGTCAGCTGGAGGAAGGAGACTTCCTGTCGTCGTTGGATTTGGAGGATGCCTACTTCCATATTCCCATCCTAAAGGGGCACCGAAAATTCCTCAGGTTTGTGGTCCAAGGGCGTCATTACCAGTTCAAAGCCCTCCCCTTCGGTCTACGGTCGGCACCCAGGGTGTTCACCAAGTGCCTCGCACCGGTGACGGCTCAGCTGCGCCGCGAAGGGATCCACGTCTACCCTTACCTGGACGACTGGCTCATCCGAGCCAAGACAAGGGAGCTCGCCGTGGTTCACACAGCAAGGACCGTCCAACTTCTCACGGACCTGGGATTCTCCGTGAACTACGCCAAATCCCACCTGGTGCCCGCGCAAGACGCTCTGTTTCTGGGAGCGAGGCTCAACAGTGTGTCCCTTCTGGCCTCCCCGTCGGAGGAGAGGACCAGGACCATTCTGGGCAAGGTGCAGCGGATGTTGGTGGCCGACGCGGCCAAGGTGAGGTCCATCAAGTCCCTCCTCGGAATGATGTCTTCCTGCATCTACCTCATTCCCATGTGCAGGCTCCGGATGCGCCCGTTGCAGGAGTTCCTGGACGCGCGCTGGATCCAAACGACGGGCAGCTTCGAGGAAAGCATCACACTCGACGAGAGTTTCCGACGAGCGATCCGGTGGTGGGGCACCCGCGCGCATCTGACGGCGGGCATGGACTTCCAGACCCCAGCCCACCAGGAGACAGTGACCACGGATGCCTCCCTGGAAGGGTGGGGAGCGCACACCGAAAATCTGCACGCAAGAGGCCTTTGGCTCCCGACGGAGAAATCCTTACATATCAACGTCCTGGAGCTCCGTGCAGTGTTTTGGGCCCTCAGGTCCTTCCTTCGTCCCTCAAGGGCAAGGTGGTGAGGATCTTCACCGACAACACCACCACCATGTTTTACATCAGGAAACAGGGCCGAACCAGGTCCCCAGCACTGTCCAAGGAGGCGCAGGACCTGTGGCATTGGGCAGTCGCCCAAGGGATGTTTCTGGTGCCGTTTCATCTGGCAGGGATAAAAAACACCATCGCCGACTCACTCAGCAGGAGCTGCGCTCGTGCCACGAGTGGGAACTCCGGCAGGATCTAGTGGATCGCCTCTTCCGACGGTGGGGCACACCCCAGATTGACCTGTTCGCGACGGCGACGAACTCCAAGTGCCGGAGGTTCGCCAGCAGGTTTCCCCAGGCAAGGAGCATGGGCGATGCTTTCTCGTTCCCCTGGGAGGGCCTGTTCCTCTACGCGTTCCCTCCTTTGCCACTGCTAATCCGGCTCGTCAACCAGCTCAAGAGGTCACGGTGCAGGATGATCCTCGTCGCACCTGCGTGGCCGAGGCAGATATGGTTCCCGGACCTTCTGGACTTGTCAGCGTCCCCGCCAATCAAGCTGCCGGTGGACGCGGATCTGCTCTCCAGGGAAGGAGGCGCCATCCTCCACCACGACCCGAAATCTCTGAACTTGCAGGCCTGGCTCCTGCAGCGCTAGAGTTTGGAGGATAGGACATACCGGCCGACTGCAGAGAGGTTCTTGCAAAGGCCAGGGCGTCCTCGACTCTTAAATGCTACGGACACAAATGGAAGAGGTTCTCTGTCTGGTGCCACGCACAGAAGATTAACCCTCTACGGATTACGGCTCCCCAAGTTCTGCCGTACCTGCTGACGCTAGCCAAAGCTGGACTGGCACACGCGTCCATCAAGATTCATCTTGCTGCGATCTCCCGATACACCAGAACCACGGGGCGGACGTCCTTGTGATCTCATCGTCTGGTGAAAGAGTTCATGAAGGGACTGTTCAGATCGTTCCCGCCGGTGAAGGCTCCGGCCCCGGCGTGGGAGCTCAACGTGGTGCCGACCAAGCTCATGGGACCTCCGTTCGAGCCTCTGCACTCGGCCCCGTTGAAGTTTCTGTCGTGGAAAACAGCGTTTCTTGTGGCCATCACCTCCGCACGACGGGTGGGAGAGATCCAGGCCCTTTCCTGCAAGGCCCCGTACTTGACTTTTCACGACACGAGGGTAGTGCTCAGGACGCACCCCTCCTTCATGCCCAAGGTACCGTCGGACTTCCATCTCAACGAACCCTTGGTGTTGCCTGTATTCTTCCCGTCGCCTTCGTCGCCGGCTGAGAGGACTTTGCACTCGCTGGATGTGGCTAGAGCGCTGAAGTTCTACGTGGACCGCACGAAGTGTTTTTGGAAGACGTCACAACTCTTTGTGAACTTTGGACCTGTCAATCAGGGGAAGGCTCTCTCGAAGGCTTCCATTTCCAGATGGCTCTCCGGCTGTATCATGTACTGTCATCGGTTGGCAAACCGACCGCTGCCTGGCCGTCCGAGAGCCCATTCCACCAGAGCGATCGCAGCTACCACGGCGTTCCTTTCTGGTGTGCCCCTGCTGGACATATGCAGGGCTGCTACGTGGAGGTCGACGCACACCTTCACGAAGTTCTACTGCGTCGATCGGGATTCCAGGGAGGAGTCCAGGGTCGGCCAAGCAGTGCTGCGCAACCTGTTCGCCTGAGGTGAGCCTGGTGAGGAGGTAAGATGCTTAATGTTGAGTTTGATGCAATGCTTAATGTTGAGCCTTTGCCACCTCCCGTGGTTGTGCATGTGTCTACTGCTATGTATTCTTTATTCATGAGCATGTGAATCCATGCCAGACCCCATGCTGGAGAAGGAACAAGTTACTTACCTGTAACTGTTGTTCTCCAGCATGGGTCTGGCATGGATTCACAAGCGAACCCTCCCGCCTACCCCTCTGCAGCTCTTCACTTGGTCATACTGCCACTTCACGTGCTTCCAAATCTGAAGATGGCTGCCAGAGGCGGTGCTTAGGTAGAGGGCAGTCATTGGCTGTGGTCAGTATGACGCAGAGACCAGTGATTGGTTATTACTACGAAAGACAGATCAGAAACGAAACTGATACTGGTTTTTTCTTTACCGAGGATTCCCAGCCTGACGACGGGGAATATTCATGAGCATGTGAATCCATGCCAGACCCATGCTGGAGAACAACAGTTACAGGTAAGTAACTTGTTCCTTATATACCAGTACACTACAATACAAAACTCTTGAGACAGTTTGAGCTCCCCTGAAATAGGAGGCTAATGGCAGTTCAGTTACTTAGCAGTGAGCAAAAAGGACAAAAATAAGTAGAATAGATTACATATACTTTCTAGGCAATGCAAATAGTTTGTTCATCACAAGAGTTCAAGTCAATAGGCCAGGCCAAAGTCAATGAGCTAGTGTTCTGGATCGGAAAGAGCAGTTCTGGTATCAAACAGTAAAGTCTCTGCAAAAGTTCTCAAATAGTTTAGGCGAAAAAGAATCATTTATGGAGTCACAAGCTGATTAGGCCTGCGAGTTGGGAAAGTTTCACGAACTTGCACCGCGAGAGTGGCGTTCTCTCAAAAGTTTTTCTGAAGTCCGGGTTCCTGGCAGTTCCTGCAGATCTTGCTGTTCCTGAGCCTTAGTCGTGGGGACAAGAGGGAGGATGCCGGGGGACTCCTGCACTGCACAGGATCATTGAAGAAAACAAACAAAATGGAGTCACTTGCGTTCCAGTAGCTGTAGATGCAAGAACACAAACTGGTGCCCCTCTCCCTGGTTAATCCTAACCAGCCTTGAGAATGGTATCCAGGTGTCTTATGAGTTGATTGGTACCACCAACTCAAAGGAAGAAGCCGTCCTTGAAGGAGCTTCTCTGTTGAATGGAGTTTGGCAATTCGGACCTGCAGCATGGCTTCACCGGGCAAACCCAACGGTCCAGGAGTTGCAGCAGCCATCCTCTTCCAGCTTGTCTTTGGTTCTTTCGTTCCAGTGGTCGACTCTGCTTTCCAGTCCAGGAGACTTGCCTTTTAAACCGTTCTCTCCCTTTCATCCCAGCCTAGCCGTCACTCTCCCAGCAGGGTGGCTTTCCTTGCCAGACAGTCAGCCAACCAATCACGCCAGAGTGCATTTGGGTCTCCTAGGTGACTAAGCAGAGAGTTTCTGGCACCTCTCTCACTTCCTGCCCACCCCAGACACTCGGACGCCGAGGGCAGTCTTCAATCCTGAAGCCTTCCAAAGGCACACTAACAAAGGGACCAAACACTCGAAGTATCTTTCCAAAAAGAAATGGTGAAAAAATAAGACCGGGACCTGTTCAAACAAAGGGGGTTAAGGCACCATCTTGAAATACATGGCTCCCATGATTTTTAGCTACCATTGTTCGCAGTCGGGGAAAAATCATGGTAGTTCGTTGTAAAACAACTGCCACCAGCCTTTTCAGTAGGAAAGGGTAGCATTTCACTGCTACATGAGTGTTTAGACATAGGGGATACTATGTAACCCCTCCAACACTCCATTGTAATATGGTGTGTGCTGGGTCTAGGAATTTGGAAAGACTAGTAAAGTCAATTTCACTTTACATTCTCTAGGAAACCGTAGTTGATCGCAAAGAAGGTATTTAAACATTTGGGAAGTCTAAAAGACATCCCTGTGTCCCTGCACTGAGGGTGCTGTGTAACACACATGAACAGATGGCTATGGAATTACCGAAAACTCCATAATCAAAGAACACAAGTGTAAAACGCACATCAAAATACATGAGTGGGGAAAAAAGGAGAGGGCGCTAGAGGGCCGACCAAGATGGCCGCTCCCTTGTGAGCTCCCGGCTGCCTCCCGCATGAATCCTGTTTAATCGCGGCAATCCTGTGGCGAAACTACTAAATCTGCAAGAATATATCCTAGCACGGCATCTCATCCCTGTCAAATTCGGAGCGAATCGGACTTGCCTTCCGTGAGAAACTCGCTGCGTAGTGTGGCCTGCACTGCCGTGACCTGCGTGGGGCCTGGGTGTCCCGCTCGCCCACCCAAAATCCTTCGTAGACGGACGAGAGCCATCCGAGGGACCTGGCGCGACCACCTCCAGCAGAAAGCGGCGAAGGGGGAATCTGAGTTGGGGTACCCACAGCCGGTGGCAGAGCGGGAGGTGCGAGGAGACCCATAGAAGCACGCAAAACGGGTGAGTTGGCCGCGGCGTCCCTGCCATCTTGACTCACAGAGTCTTCCCACGCGCCTTGATCTCAGCCCCTCGCACCGGATCCGGGTGCCTCGTCCGCGCCTTGTCCAGACGTTCGACTCCGTAGTCAAGCTCAGGATGGGGAAGCCGGACAAGTCCCAGAAACGGCTCAACTTTGATGCAGGCCCAGCACCTAAAACACCCAGGCCGGAACACCGCCCTGAATCCCTGAACAACCAGTCGGAGGCAGAATTGCAGCAACAGACGGACATCAGGGAAATCCTGATGGAATTAAAAGCTGGGATAGGCGGTCTGGACAGCAAGATAGACTCGCTCTCGTCCAAGGTAGATCTGTTACAACACCGACTCGACAAACACAGCGACCGTCTCGACTCCGTCAAGCAGAGAGTGTCAGATCTGGACGACGGCACAGCAGCACTCACCTCCCGGGTCTCCACGCTCGAGGGGCAAATGAAAACTGTACTCGCCAAAAACGAGGACCTGGAAGGCCGCTCCAGGCGTAATAATATCAGGATTATCGGAGAAGGACAACTACCAGTCAGAATGGAAGAACATGTCGAAAAATTATGCAGAGCTTTTTGGTCCCACAGTCCTATCGCAAATGTTCGTAGTGGAAAGAGCCCACAGAATCCCTTCAACCAGACAGGCGCCGGGAGCCCCTGCCCGCCCGATCATTGCCAAGCTTCTAAGCTACAAGGACAGGGGCTCCATCCTTAGAATGGCAAGGGAAAAGGGCAAACTACACTTCGACGGGGACGACATCCAGTTTTCCCCGGACTTTTCGCCGTCTGTCCAAGCCCAAAGGAGATTGTTCACCCAGGTGAAACACAGACTGCGCGCCGACCAGATCACATACTCGTTGCTCTTCCCGGGGAGGCTCCGCATTCAAATAGAGGATAATACCCACTTCTTCAACTCCCCAGAAGAAGCCTCACTATACCTCGACAGGCGGAGATGCAAGTCCGCAAACCAAACGCCCGGCGCATCAAACAGAGAAAGAGCAGAGAGAGTTCCGCCGTGACAAACACCCGCACTACTGCACCTAAGCAAGCAGGAACCAAGCCACCAGGACAACCTTTGCAAACGGGAGGCTGGGGACTGTGCCTAGGAAGGCCACCCGCACCCTGCGCCCCGTGCACAGCACGCAGTATGTTCCAGTTGGGGGTTTCCTAACGGACGAGTTGGGGGTTGTCCATGTAAGGAAACTTGTTTGATTGTGGTTGTTGTCCTAACCGCGGGGCCTCACCCTGCGCCCCACCGCCGCCCCTCTCGAGCCTTAACGCCGCTCCCATATGCCCGAACTCCGACTCTGGTCTAGCCACATTCCGGTGTTACATAGATCACTGGTACGTTAAAAGTAGCAACCTGGAACATTAGAGGGGGCAACATCCCGGCTAAGACACGCAAGATCCTGCAACTACTCGGACATCACAAGGTCGAGGTGGCTATGATTCAGGAAACCCACCTCTTGCCGCAAAATGAGCACCCATGGGCCCGCAGCGGTGGTTGTCCTCGCTACTTTTCTTCATACTCATCCTATGCCAGAGTCGTCGCTATTCTTCACTCTTCACTGGAGTTTCGCCTGATCCAAACAGAGGGACAGCGAGGGAAGGGCGCTTATGGTTTGGGGTATGGGGGATGGTGAGGAGGTGGTGTTCGTCAACTCCTACGCCCCCAACACAGACTGCGCAAACAATTTTGACTGGGTGCTATCCCGCCTCTCGCAAGTGCAAAACGCGACCATAATCTGGGGTGGAGACCTGAACACCCACCTCGACCCACAGAAAGATGAATCAAAGTTAACCGCGCACCCGTCCAAAGCCAGCCTACAAGTGCAAGAGATCTGTAAAGCGTTTGACCTTTCGGACATTTGGAGGACCCAGAATTGGGAAGCCAGAGACTACACATCACTCAAGTGTTCATAACACGAACTCTCGCATTGACCATCTGTTCTCCGCTCACAGTAGCTGGCAATGGGAGCATGCCAAATACTCCCCAAAACCTTCTCAGACCACGCCACGGTAACACTCGAATGCCACCGGCCGACCACCAGGCACGTCCTCCACAATGGCGCTTCAAACCCAGATCCCTCGCCGATCCGACATTCGCCGCTGAGCGAGGAAATCAACTCCTTTCTTGACATTAACCAAGGCACTGTCAACTCTGCCGGAGTGCTATGGGAATCTTTCAAATGCTACGTAAGAGGCGTCTGTCTAGCCAAGGAAAACGGAATCCTGAAACTTATTAGACGCGAACTAGAAACCTGCGAAACGCACCTGAAGGAATTGGAAAAGCAGCAAGTCGCACACAATTCAGACCAAATCCTGGCGAGGTTGAAAGAAGAACATCTGAACTTTAGAAAACTGGCTGAACGGGAGATAACATTTCTGGGGCACAACCACAGAATTAGACAATACAGTGAAGGCCAGAAGCCTGGAGCCTTTCTTGCTCGCCTCATAGCGGCAGACAGGAGGCCGACAAGGGTGGACAGTATCCGGACACCACAGGGAAATATGCTGCACAAAGAAGATGATATAGTCGAGGTGTTCAGGGCTTTCTTCCAGGACCTATAAAGCGCCGGGGGCCCTACAGACTGTTGCGATCTGCAACTACCTTAATGACACTGAACTTTATTGGGTGGAGGGAGAACTCCGTGAGCCACTGAATGCGCCCATAATGCTGGAAGAGATTCAAGAAGCCATCAAAAATCTGCCATCTTCCAAAGCCCCGGGACCAGACGGGCTAACTGGTGAGTTTTATAAATACTTCGCCCCTCTTGTTGCCCCTCTCCTGCTAAGTGTCTGAGGAGGCGATCGAATCCGGCATTCTCCCACAGACACTAAGCGAAGCGAACGTGATCTGCTACACAAAAAAGACAAGCCCCCCGAAGATTGTAAGTCCTATCGCCCCATATCATTAATCTGGACAACAAAATCCTGGCCAAGATCCTCGCCAATTGGCTTCTCCCATTAATGCCCGCACTGGTTCTCGCCGACCAAGTGGGATTTGTGCCTGGCCGAAACACCACATTCGGGATACGCAGAATGTTTGGCAGCACTCGACCCTGATCAGCGGGCAGTGGCGATGCTGCTAGACGCCGAAAAGGCATTCGACTCTGAGTGGCCCTTTATGTTCGCCGTGCTACAGCAGCTCGGACTTGGGGAAACCGTTTATCAGGCTAGTCTCACTCCTCTATACCCAGCCCCTTTCAGCAATCTTGCTTGGGTCGACCCGCTCGGCTCAGATCAACCTCCAGCGTGGCACTAGGCAGGGATGCCCATTATCCGCTATGATATTCGCCCTTGTAATGGAGCCCTTGGCAGTGGGCCTTAGGGAACGACATATCCAGAGGTCTTAAAATGGGTCCTCACCGGCTAATATCACTCTATGCCGACGACTTAGTCCTGTTCATGCAAAACCCCTGCGAAAATCTTAAACCAATAATGCGTGAAATAATCAAGTTTGGGTTGGTATCTGGCTTGAAAATTAACCAATCGAAATCAATCGTCTTTCCCTTAAACCCAAAAACCAAAATTGTCCAAGACGATTTTAACTTCCAGTGGGAGACAGCTCACGTCCGATATCTAGGAATTAAGGTCTCCCTAAATCACCAAGATATACTGAAAGACTACTACGATAGCACACTGAAATTATTAAGAGACAAGGTAAACAGGTGGAAATCGCTACCGCTCACCATCTGGGGGCGAGCCTCATTGGTAAAAATGGTAATCTTACCCAAACTCCTATACCTTTTCGCTAACATCCCCATCCTGCTGTCCGACGCTTCCTGGGTAATCTGAGAAGCCTAGTTCTGGACCTTATGTGGTCTGGCAAACCTGCAAGGATGGCTTCGTCATCCCTAGTGCTTCCTGTTAATAAGGGTGGCCTGGCTCTACCCGATCTAGAACGGTACTACTGGACAGCACAAGCTCAGTTTCTCAGTCATTGGTACGAACCACAATTCGTAAGACCGCATGTGCAGGTCGAACGGGCACTAGCCTCACCCAACTTGCTAAGGGCAGTGATTATCAGCAATCAAGCAGTGCCACACACAACGCTGAACATAGTGCAATCCACCTTCGCAATATGGCGGAAAATACCTCAAAAGTACAAGATTCAGCTAAGATACTCTCCTCTTCTGCCCGCGAAATTAATTCCCTGGATCCCACTCACCGCTGAGAAAGTGTACCTGAACTGGGCGGATAAGTGCAAAATAAAAACTCTAGGCGACTTCTTTATACAAGACCCCTTCATAACACCCCAGCAGGCGAGGGAAAAGGGAGGCACGTCCTCCCTTGACATCGTTTTGTACTTCAGAGTACGATACACCTTGCAGGCCCTCATCCCATCTTTCCCGCAACAACCTCCCACCTTTCAACTACTGCATGGGACCATTTAGGCACAAGGAGAGGGCAAACTAGTCTCATCCATCTACAAAACCCTGCTCACCGACACTCTCCCCTCGAACCCCTAAACAAAGACAAGATGGGGAAACCACGCTTCAAACCCCCATTCCTGATGGAGACTGGCACTATATTTTACAACAGACACAAAAAGTGGCACTCAATTCACGCTTCAAACAAATCCACTTTAACTATTTGCATCAAACCTATTATACCCCTAACAAGAGAAACCGACACCACCCTGGGTCCAATGCATCTTGCGACCGTTGTGGGTCCCCGGACGCTAATTTCCTGCACCTAGCGTGGAGTTTCCCGCAGTGTCTAAATTCTGGTCAGATGTGCTTGACGAAACTAACGCAATTATCGGCGAGAGAGTGGGACACTCGCCACTGGTGGTGCTCCTTGGCGTAACGAGACCCCTGTCTTCACACATCCGGAAACTGACAAGCTTGTTATTGGTTTTGGCACGTAGAAGAGTGGCTATGGCATGGGGACGGGGCACACCCCCTACCCTAGCGAACTGGAAGAGGGACATCACATACTGCCAAGAAACGGAAACCGAATTCATAAAGACACTCTCTCCACGCAAGATACCCAGATATATGGGGCCTGTATATCTCGTTCCTCCTCTCTAGCGCAGCACCAGCCGGGACAACCGATCAGCCACCACAGACTTCTCTGGTGTAAATGTAAATGCGTTAATTGCCTTTTGTGTGATGGGACTGTCGGAGGGTGGCAGGGTGGGCGTGAGGGGGGCATTCAGCGGCTTATCAGCCCACTGTTTGGGCTTGTTGGTACTCATGTTTACTAAAATGCAAAAATAAAGTTTTAAAAAAAAATTGAAGAGTGGGGAAAAAGGCTCACTCTTTGCAGGTAATAAAAATCAAGTCCTCAAAATCCAGCAAAGTTGCTGGGGGTCTCTAAGGTGAAGGGAATTGGCAACTTTCTCCAGCATGGGGTCTGGCATGGATTCACATGCTCATGAATATTCCCTGTCAGGCCAGGAATCCTCGGTATAGAAAAAAAATCAGTATCAGTTTTGTTTCTGATCTCTTTCCTAGTAGTAACCAATCACTGGTCTCTGGGTCATACTGCCCCCAGCCAATGACTACCCTCTCCCTAAGCCCTGCCTCTGGCAGCCATCCTCAGATTTTTACTGCACGTTCAAGTGTTGGGAGTCCTCGTGCTGTAGCTCTCGAGCTTTTGCTGCGTTTTTGCACTTTTTCAGGAGATTTTTCGGTTAAATAGAGCCTCAAGCTTCACCGTTTCTACATCCGATCAACGGGGATCCGTTGCGGAGTTTTCTACGCCCCTCAAGGGTGAAGATTTCGTCAAGTTACGCTTTTGGAGGATTTCAGAAGTTCCGAGGCCTACCCAGGACATGGCCCAGGAGAAAGGAAGCTTGACGCCCGGGAAGCTGTTCAGGACCTGCCCTGGATGCCAGCTTCAGAATGTTTTCAAGGAGGACGAGCATTCGTTATGCCTCTCTTGTCTCCATGAGGACAAGATGCACACGGAGAAGGACTGTGCTTTTTGTGGGAACATGTCGGAGTGGACCATGAAGGATCGCCACCTCCGTCTCGCCAACTGGCTGGAAGGGAAGAGCTCATTGAAGTCGTGGAAGAGGCCCAGCCGATCGGGAGGGATCCCGACAAGGGCGACGACGAGAGCGACGGTGTCGCCGACGAGGTTCCTCGTTTCCGGCACCGCAGGACACTTTGACGGCCATTTTGTCAGCGATTCAGTCCTTATACTCGGAGACAAGGTTGCCCCTCCCCCCAGCGGAGGTACCTGAGCCAGACCCGACGGGGGAACCGGAGTAGGACCTTCGGAAAGTCCACCGCATAAGAGGACACCTCCCACGCCACCTCTACCACCTCTGCGACCTGCTGTGCCTTCCCCCGGTCTACTACCCACAGGGATGATACAGGCACGGCTACGACAGGTACAGATGACGACGGAGGTGACAACGGGACGTGTCCCCCATTGCCCTCTGCTTGGGCGTCCCCGCCCGACGAGATTGGATCCTTTCATGCCATGATTTCCAGGGTATCAAAGCTCTTCCAGCTTTGCCCAGAAGAGAAGGAAGGACGGGTTCCTTTACCAACGGTGCAAGGCTAAAAGGAAGAAGGTCCTCGCCGTAGCACTTCTTGATGACATCTGGGATGAGGGGCTCGCCCTCCTCAAGAACCCTGCCACGGCGCCGGCAAAGAGGGACCGGTACGAGAAGTACCGGATCCCGGACGCTGCCCCCTTGTGCATTCGGGCGCAACCTACCCCCGATTCGGTCGACTTGGAGGCGGCAAAGAAGAAAGCTGGGGGGGCATCGGCCTCGACATCAACTTCCCTGCCTGACAGCGAGGGCAGGAAGCTGGACACGATGGGACGACGGGTCATCTCATCTGTAGCGACGACACCCAGGGTGTTCAAGTGCCTTGCACCGGTAGCGGCGTGGCTGCGCCTACAGGGGATTCACGTCTACCCTTACCTGGACGACTGGCTCATCCGGGCAAGGACAAAGGAGCTTGCCGTGGAGCACACTGCGAAGACCGTCCAGCTGCTCACGGACCTGGGATTCTCCATCAACTTTCCAAAATCCCACCTGGTTCTGTCACAAGTCGCCCCGTTTCTGGGAGCCAAGCTCGATACAGTGGCGCGGATGGCCTCGGCGTCTGAGGAAAGGACCAGGACCATTCTGGACAAGGTGCAGCGTCCGCTGGCCACGGACATGGCCAGGGTAAGATCTATCAAGTCCCTCCTCGGGATGATGTCCTCCTGCATTTATTTGGTGCGCCTTTGCAGGCTTCGGATGCGCCCCTTACAAGAGTTTGACGCCTGCTGGGTCCAGTCGACGGGCAGCTTCGAGGACAGATCCCTCAACGAGACGTTCCGTCGGGCGATCCGGTGGTGGAGTATCCGGTATCATCTGTCGGCGGGCACGGACTTTCAGACCCCAGATCACCAGGTGACATTGACGGACGCCTCCCTGGAAGGTTGGGGAGCGCACTACGGAGATCTTCACGCGAGAGGCCTTTGGCTCCCGGAGGAGAAGTCGCTCCACATCAACATCTTGGAGCTCCGTGCAGTGTTCTGGGCCATCAGGTCTTTTCTTCCGTCCCTCAAGGGCAAGGTGGTGAGGATCTTCACCGACCACACCACCACGATGTTCTACATCCGGAAGCAGGGCAGAACAAGATCCCCGCTGCCCTATCCAAGGAAGCCCACGATCTGTGGCATTGGGCCGTCGCCCAAGGGATGTTTCTGGGGCCTCTTCATCTGGCAGGAATAAAAAACACGATCACCGACCCTCTCAGCAGAGAGCTGCGCTCGTGCCACGAGTGGGAACTACGCCAGGATCAAGTGGTCTTCCGACGATGGGGCGAACCCCAAATCGATCTCTTCGCGACGAATTCCAATTGCCAGCAGGTTCCCCCAGCCGAGGAGCATGGGCGATGCTTTCTCGTTCCCCTGGGACGGCCTATTTCTTTATGCGTTCCCTCCGCTGCCATTGCTGCTCCAGCTCATTAACCAGCTCAAGAGGTCCCGGTGCAGGATGATCCTCGTCGCACCGGTGTGGCCGAGACAGATCTGGTTCCCGTACCTTCTGGACTTCTGGACCACACCAGTCAAGCTGCCGACGGACGCAGACCTTCTCTCCAGAGAAGGAGGCGCCATTCTTCACCACAACCCAGAGTCGCTGAACTTGCAGGCCTGGCTCCTGCAGCACTAGAGTTTGGAGGGTACGACATCCCGGCCGACTGCAGAGAGGTTCTTGCAAAGGCCAGGGCGTCCTCAACTCTCGTGCTACGGACATAAATGGAAGAGGTTCTCTGTCTGGTGCCGTGCACAGAAGATTAACCCTCTGCGGATTACGGCCCCCCCCAAGTATTGCCGTACCTACTGTCATTGGCCAAGGCTGGACTAGCTAACGCTTCCATCAAGATACATCTGGCCGCCATCTCATGATACACCAGAGACGGGCGTCCTTGTGGTCTCATCGAATGGTGAAGGAATTTATGAAAGGATTGTTCTGATCATTCCCGCCGGTGAAGGCCCCTGCCCCGGCGTGGGAGCTCAACGTGGTGCTGACCAGGCTCATGAGGCCCCCATTTGAGCCTATGCATTTGTCACCGTTGAAGTTTGTCGTGGAAGACAGCGTTTCTCGTGGCCATCACCTCTGCATGACGAGTGGGAGAGATCCAGGCCCTATCTTGCAAGCCTCCATACTTGACGTTTCACGACACGAGGGTGGTGCTGAGGACGCACCCCTCCTTCATGGCCAAGGTGCCGTCGGACTGCCACCTCAACGAGCCCTTGGTGTTGCCAGTTTTCTTCCCGACGCCTTTGACGCCAGCCGAGTGGACTCTGCACTCGCTGGACGTAGCTAAAGCGCTGAAGTTCTACATGGACCGCACGAAGAGTTTTCGGAAGACATCACTGCTGTTTGTGAACTTTGGGACTGTGAATCAAGGGAAGGCTCTCTCGAAGACTTCCATTTCCAGATGGCTCTTCGGCTGCATCATGCACTGTCACCGGTTGGCAAACCGACCGCTGCCCGGCCGTCCGAGAGCCCATTCGACCAGTGCGATCACTGCTACTACGGCGTTCTTGTCTGGTGTGCCCCTGCTGGATATCTGCAGGGCTGCGACGTGGAGGTCGACCCACACTTTCACAAGATTCCACTGCGTCGATCGGGACTCCAGGGTCGGCCAAGCAGTGCTGCGCAACCTGTTCGCTTAAGGTGAGCCTAGTGAGGAGGTAAGAGATGCTTAATGTTGAGTTGTTGTATTGCTTAATGTTGAGCCTGTTGCCACCTCCCGTGGTTGTGCATGTGTGTACTGCTATGTAGTCTCTTATGAGCATGTGAATCCATGCCAGACCCCATGCTGGAGGAGGAACATGTTACTTACCTGTAACTGTTGTTCTCCAGCATGGGTCTGCATGGATTCACATGTGAACCCTCCCGCCTACCCCTCTGCGGCTCTTCACTTGGTCATACTGCCACTTTATGCGCTACCAAATCTGAGGATGGCTGCCAGAGGCGGGGCTTGGGGAGAGGGCAGTATGACCCAGAGACCAGTGATTGGTTACTACTAGGAAAGACAGATCAGAAACAAAACTGATACTGATTTTTTTTTTTTCTTTTCTATACCGAGGATTCCCGGCCTGACTGGGAATATTCATGAGCATGTGAATCCATGCCAGACCCATGCTGGAGAACAACAGTTACAGGTAAGTAACTTGTTCCTTCTGAGAATTCTCCCTAATGCCAACCTTCCAATTTGTTTTCGAAATTCCATTTAGTACAGCATTGTAACAATTCAATTTTTTTTTTAATCAAACCATGGTCTTGTACGTCATCTGTTTTTAGTCAATTGTCCAATCCATGAGCTATCATAATAATCTAAAAGTGGTTCAAAATAATGTTTGTCTATTGCTTGCTGACGCTCATAATCTAGAACAATAATTTCAGGTGCATTTGGTGTTTTTCACGAATGAAACAAATATGCTTGTATTCCTCTGTTTTGAATGGCATAAGGGTAAAAATCAAAGGTAGCAGTGTATCTTGTATTATTCTATGAATTGTGTAAAATTGTGCAAACGGTGTTGGGCATACTCCACATAAATATTCCACATTTTTAGTTCCAAATATTGGTATTCGTTGTTCGTAACTTTCCTTATTTGTAAGTAAAAAGGCTTAATGTTTGTTATCTGCATTTCTGGTGGTATTGTTATATCGTGAAAGCTTTCTGGTGCTTTAGGAAAACCGGTTTTTGTTTTCTGTGGTTACATATATGTCGTAACACTCATTTGTGGCATCTGGCTAACCACGTGAAATGTTAGTTCTGAGCATACTCGCCCAACTATCAATCCACTAGGTTCATCCACATTTATCTCCACAAGAGCTTTCATTTTGATAACCTTTTTTTAAAACTTTAATATTATGGTGCTATTTCAAAGGTGATTGTGTTCTGCCTCATGTATTGGATGCTCTCTGTGTAACTGCCCTTCCCTTGCACTTGTTGTTGTGGTATTTTGAACACTTCCAATATATTTTCTCGTTCTGTTGCCTTTTTCTGTTGTAAACCTTTACAACCAGTTTTTCCCCCTCTGTGAAAGTACAAACTCCTCAGAATCACTCATTGTGATGTACTCTAAAAACAAGGAGAAACATAATTTACTAAGTTTCCAAACATAGTATTTTCCCAATACCAGTATTGTACTGATGGAAAATAATGGGTTTGTCACATTATTAATCGTTCACCCTAACCTGTTTCTTTAGAATGTTTTCCTTTCATAATTCTCTCTGCTTCAACACTCCCAGTAATCCAGTTAGTCCTTCAATTACATCGAATGTTCGTTTCCAACTGCATTTACATGTTCAAAGGATTTCATTCAGGTAGGGTCCTTTTCTCAGACCTCTCAAAGTAGCATTGAATCCGTGATCTTTTCAGTGAAAGGGTTTCGGTATATAAGCACTTTTGTATTCATGAATGTTAATTTGGTAAATCATTTTTCTGTGAAAATATTTTGGTGAAACATGCATTAGTTTATATAATTTTCGTTGTAAAAACATGTAACCGCTGGCTACCGTGCTGTGTGATTGACCGCCTAGGCTGTGCATGAGTGGGAGAAACCTGCTTAAAAGGCGAGATTTTGGGGACTAGAGGCAATCGACCACTGGGAAGGACACCCAACAAAGAAACTGAACAAAGCTTGCTGCATCCTCCTGGACATTTGAATTGCCCGGTGAAGCCTAGCTGCTGTGCTAAATTTCCTTTTTCTGATCGACAAGAGAAGCTCTGTTAGGCAAGAGTATATGTAGTAACCCTGTGGGAGACTACACCAGCCTTGCCCTCTGGGCAAGAGGGAACCCAACCTTTGGTATAGGTCTTACTCCTAAATCCCGTCCTCTTGCCTCCATACTTGTGGGACATTCCGTCCTGTGGGGCGGGACCGGAGCACTTTTGTAAAACATCGAATTGAAAATGTGTCCTTCTCATTTTATGTGGGGTACCGCACACGGCTGTAGTTCTGCATCGCCCTTCAGTCCTTTTCTCCACGCGGTTGGGGCTGGATGCACTTGCATCACCGGGAACATCTTTTTTGTTTCCTGTTGTCCTTCTCTCCTGCTCTGGTTCTGCGGTTGCGTAGTCCTCCGTCTATACCACAGCGTCTTGTATTTGCCACTTGTTCTTCTTGCGAACGTCGCTTCCCTAGGGCGAATCCCCATTCTCTCTGCTTGGAGTGTGGGTCCGGATCACCGTTGGGACTCATTTCTTCTGTGACTCCCTTTGGGTCCGGCACTTCGTCATCTTCGCAGGTGGGGTGGAAATCTTCCAGAAAGTTCCATCGCATTTCCAACTCTTCATTGACTGAAAGAGACCCCTGGTAAGTTCTTTACTTTTCATGGGGGTGGGGGGGGCTCCTTCCCGGGGTCCTCCAGGTCCGGGAGGGGCTTCAATAGCTCTGCTACCGGGGTTTTCCCTGAGGTGCCTCATAGGCCTAATAGGCATACCAGGGTTTTCTCTGAGGGTTTCCACAAGGGGCCTGCCTATACCGGATCACAATCCGAGGTTCACCGATCAGGTGCCAATAGCCAGCATAGTCGTGTTGAGGTGTTGGGTACTGGAGTTCGCTCTGAGGTCTCCTTGTCTGGAGCGTCCCACACAGACCCGTGCCCTGAGGCCTCTGAGGCTTTCTGTACCGAACCACGATTCAAGGCCCCTCTCGAGGGAGCTATCAAGACCGAATTCTGTTCCGAGGTTCCTCTTAACGAGGCAAAGCTGTGTACCAAAAGAACTGAGGCCTGTAAAGGTCTTGTATGTGAGGTGGATTCCTCAACTTTCCCTGGCTCGCAGAGGTACCGGTTCTGTTGAGTTGGCACAGGGAGAGGTCGTCGACCAGAACTCCTGTTACCGGCGTTGCCGAGGTTCCTCCTTTTTGGAGGCTAATTCAAGGGACAAGATGTCCAGTAAACATCCAAAGCCCCATAGTACCGGCTCTGCGTTAGGTCCTTGTGTCAAGACTAACATTTCAGTCGAGTCCCATGACCAATCTCTGGAGTCAACTGCCTCATCTACACATGTGACGTAGTTCTCCTCAGATGTTCACAAAATGGCGGCCCTTCCCGCATGGAGGACTGCAGCCATTTTGGATTCTTTGCTCTCACCCACGCTATTGATGGAGGGCGCTGGGACCCTTCTTTACGGTGGACAACCATTTCTATGCAACAGTGTGAATCCGTTCCGCCCTTCCTATGACTGGTGTGCTCGGATGCCACTACCACAGTCGGTTTCGCTTCCTCCTACATCTACCCCATTAGTCTGTGTAGATCTGATTGGTGTTGGGCCCTCTTGGCAGTCCTCCTTACTGCGTTTGTGGGGTTATTCTACTCATGAGAGGCATCTGCCCACTCCAGTGCCTAAGGTCTCTGTAGAGGATGCCTTTTTTGTGAAATTTCAGTCTAATGAGCTCTTATCCCATGAGGGAGTACTTTAAGGGCCTTTTTAGAGAAATCTCCCTGCAGACTCCGTTGCCTGCCCGTCAGTTCCTGTCCTGGTGCCTGTCGCCCTGGCGGCAGCACCTCCTCTGCCTCCCGGCCCTCCCCTGGCTCTTCCGCCTCTGTCTCCCTTGTCACTGGTGGACAAGACTCCGGCAGAGCGTGATGTCAATTTGATGCCGGTTGAGTCTCAGCTGGGGGACCCGGATGCTCTAGACAACCCTTTGGCAGATCAGGATAGTGAGGACCAGCCCCGCTCTGTCCGAGCATTTCACGACTTGGTACTTGACATGTCACTCCTTGACATCCCACTGCCTGAGGCACCCACTCCACAGGAAGGGGTGCTTTCGGGGGCACTAACCTTGTCTCCACAGGAGCGTACCAGCCTGTTCCTTCAGAGGGACGTCCTTGCCGAGGCCCGCAAGGTCTGGCAAAAGCCCCACACCGGGCTGCACATTAATAAAAGGATTGACGCCAGTTACAGGCTTCACACCTCCAAGGAAGTAGCCTTGGTGCTATGTCCACTTTCGTCCTAGATGGTGGTAGCGGCCACCACTCTGCAATCCAAGCCGGCCTCTGCGACTTCTGCGGCTCCAGTTCTGTCCAAGGAGGACAAATTGCTAGATTCCTTGGGCAAGAAGATTTTTTGCCAATTCGCCGCTGCAATTGCATCAGTCCAACGCAGAGCTCATCCTGGCGGCGGGGGAATATGAAACTGTTGAGTGATTTGACTGACTTCCAGGAGTTCATTCCTGTTGACAAGCTAGAAGACTTTAAAGGCAGCTTTTCAGATGCCAGGGTGTTGGCGGAGGATATGCCAGAGGCTGCTGCGCACCATGGTGACACCTCGGTTCGAGGCCTCATGATGGGGGTCGACACCTCTCGTCAGGCTTGGCTTTATGCAGCTAAGTTTTCGAAGGAGGTCCAAGATAAAGTTATGTACCTGCCTTTTGATGGCAAAGAGTTATTTAATTCTCCAGCGGATGATGAGCTCACCAAGTCTTCGTCGCTGCTCGTGAAGGCCCCAATCAAAGGTTGGAGATGGGTCTCTCTCGTTCCTCTTCTGGCTTTAGAGGGTTCCAGGATCGCAGGTCGCGCAGGACTGATCCTCTGCCGGGTAACTCCCGCCAGAGGCAGCAATGTGGCCGTTTTTTCTCTCGGTAGTCTGTCTCCACATCAGGGACAGTCTATCTGCCGAAAGTCTGCAAAATTATATTTATTGGCGCTCGCATGAGACTCCGGTGGGAGGACGAATCTCGTCTCATCTGGAGGCGAGGCAAACAACCACTGACCAGTGGGTTTTGTCCATTGTGCAGGCTTCTGCTTGCCCCCCCACCCCACCCTTCAATCTTCCCTTTCAGCATTCGGGCACACCCTCCCTCAGAGCGAGGTCCAGAAACTTCTAGATCTCAGGGCTGTCGAACCTGTAACCCTAGTGGAACGAGGGGATGGCTTCTACTCTCGTCTTTTTACGGTGCCAAAACCCAACCGGGCAGGCCTGCGCACCATTATAGACCTTTCCCAGTTCAAACTTTCTCTTCCCCCAAGAGAAATTAAAGATGATTACGCTCTGCCAAATAAAGTCCTCTTCAGAGGGGCGAATAGCTGTGTTGTGGACCTTGAGGATGCTTTATATGCATATCCTGATTTGGAGCCCGCATCGTAAATATCTGCAGTGCTCCTCTCGCAGGGAGAACCATCAGTTTCGAGTGCTCCCTTTCGGTCTCAGCTCTGCATGTCTTCACAAATATGTCAGTCATTGTGGCTTTTGTAAGGCTACACGGTATTCAGGTGTATCCGTATTTGAACGACTGGCTTCTGCGCAGCCCCTGTCCGGTGAAAGCCTCGAGCAACCTTAGTCTCTCCTTCAGCTCATGTTCAGTCTTGGGCTGTTGGTGAACTGGCAGAAATCCTCCATGACGATCGCTCAGGACCTGATTATCCTGGGTTTCCATTGGAACATGATCGACTGCAGCGTGTACTTGATGGTGAACAGGATGGCGGATCTGTTAACCAGTATTTATTCAGTCCGAGAGCATGTCCGCTTGGTGGTTCCAGAGGCTTCTGGGCCTCATGGCCTCGTGCTTGCTTGCTCTTCCCCTGACACGTCTCCAAGATGCGACTTACGCAGTTGGCTCTTTGGCGCTCCAGGCGGTGGACCAGGACACCAAAAAGATTTCCGTTCCACCCTACATGTCAGATCTCCTTTGGTGGTCTTCTTCCAGCAATCTGTCAGTGGGTGCGCCTTTTCAGGAGCCCTGCCCTCAGGTGACCATTACCACGGACTCCTCCTTTAACCGGTGGGGCGCGACGATGGATCATCAGGTTTTCGACCTGTGGTCACAGCAGGACAGACAATTACACATACATTATCTGGAACTTCTGGCGATTTTCCTGGTGCTCAAAGCTTTCAAGCCTGGGATTGTGAACAAGGTGATCCGCATCCGCACGGACAATGCGGTATCCTTGTTTTACATCAACCAGGAGGGGTTGCCAGGTCACATCCTCTGAAAGGCTAGGTCTACAAGATTTGGGAATGGGCCATTCAGCAGTGTGTTTGGCTGTTGGTGGTACACATTCGGGCCATCTGAATGTGACTGCAGACTCTCAGCCAGCGAGTGGTGGTCAGCTACGAGTGGGAACTGAACATGTAGATGGTCTCTGATCTTTCTTGCCTTTGGGACACTCCAGAAGTGGACCTCTTTGCGGCGTCATCAAACAGGAAACTTCCCCTTTATGCTTCCAGGAACGGACTCAGATTCTTCCCTGGGGGATGCTCTCGAGATTCCGTGGCACAACATGAGGGCCTACGCCTTCCCACCTCTTCCTCTGATTCACTGGGCGTTAAGCAAGCTCAGGAAAACGTAGAATTGCACTCTTGTTCATAGCCCCGTGGTGGGCAGCCAAATTCTGGTTTTCTGAGCTTCAGCATCTGTCGGTCTGCTCACCGATCAGGCCTCCGCTGATTCCTGACCTGCTTCACCAGAGTGATCAGCAGATGTGGCACCCCTCCCCACAATCATTCAGCTTGGCAGCCTGGTGCCAGAGTTCAAATCTTTAGAATGCTTCAATGTGTCCGTGGATAATATGCGTTTCATCCAGGTGGCAAGAAAGCCTTCGAGGTCTCAGTACAGGAGCAAATGGCTCAGTTTCTGTCACTGGTGTTAAGCGAAAAAGCTGGACCCCAGAGAAGCAGTCATCAATATGGTTCTGGCCTTCATTTCTCATCGGCAGCTTCGGGCATACATGTCTTGTAGGGCTTAATTTGTCGGCTATTGTCGCTTACCTGTCTACTGACTCCTGCTCTTTTTCTTTTTGACAAATCCTGTCATTAAAAGGCACTTTGCAAGTCTATTGCATCTATAGCCACCTGTACGCAACCCACATCCCAGGTGGAATCTTAATGTGGTCCTTACTGCTTTATGCCTTAAACCCTTGGAGCCCATGGCTACGGCAGACTTGAAATTCATTTAATGGAAAATGGATTTTCTGATTGCGGTAACTTCGGCAAGGCGTGTAAGCGAGCTTCCGGCCTTGTCAGAATCCATTTCTCACCTTTCACAAGGGTAAGGTTGTCCTCCGGACCAATCCTTCTTTCCTTCAAAGGTGGCATCCGATTTTCATCGGAACCAGTCTATTTCCTTGCCAGTCTTCTTTCCAGAACCGGCTTCAGATGCCGAGAGTTTTCCGCATAATCTGATGTAAGGCGAGTTCTTAAGTTTTATTTGGACAGAATATCTAATCTTCAGCGCTCTTAACTCTTGGTGACCTTCAGAGACCCGATAGTTGCTTTGAAAGCCGCTTTCCCATTTCCCAAAGGATTGCTTCCTGGATCTCCTGAAGCTTATGTCGTGAAGAGCCTTCAGTCTCCGAAGGGAATTCATGCCCATCTTGTGCGGGGCAAGGCAGCCACCATTGTCTTCCAAATATGTTCCCTTGGAAACCCTTTGCCAAAACAGCCACCTGGGCTTCCTCATCAGCTTTTGTGAAACATTACTGAGCTCCAGGGCTGATGCTAAGTTCGGGCAAGCTGTTCTTAAAAACCCCTTCCATCCACCCATTATTATGTAAGGAGTGCTTGGTAATCTCCCACAAGTATGGAGGAAAGGGGACGGGACGTAGGAGTATTATAGTTACTCACTATAGTGACTACCTTACTCCTAGTCCATAGTCCCCTTTCCTCCATACACCAACCCACCGTCCCCTCTAATAAGTATCCTCTATTATTGCTTAAATGGTCTCAGACCTGGCGATAGAAAAGGACTCGAGGGCGATGCATGGAGTTAAGGAGGGCAGGGTTACGGCCGTGTGCGGTACCCCACATAAACTTTCTCTGGCTAACCTTGAAAGAACCACAGTTCCCAAGGGTAGATTGGATCTTTGGATCCCGTTTTACATTTTTTGGGGAAACCAGCACACCCCACCTTAAGTGGAGTGCTGGGGAGATGCAATGTATCCCCTTTGTTTGGGAGAATTCTCAGAATTGTGCTAATTCCTCTCTACCTTAAGAGACCCCCAGGTCTTTTGCTGTACTTCAGGCCTTTTAATTTCTAGCCTAGAGAGAGACCTTTTTCCCACTCTCTCGTGTATTTCTTTTTCTGTGATTTGGGCCGTTTCTTTTGAGTTTGGGGCCTGAAACTCCAAAGGCGGCATATTGGCATTGTCACACACATCACCTTCCGTGTAATGGCACCAGAAGTCTCTTAAATTTCCCTAAGGTTTTAAAATACCTTCTCTTGGTGGAACTACTGTTTCCAAGAGCAGTGAAGTGAAATTGAATTTAACTTATATTTTGTAACTTTCTAGACCCAGCACGCACTCTTACTATAGGGTGCTGAAGGGGTTACTTGGTATCCCCCTTGTCTAATTTCTCATGTAACATTTGTTACCCTTTGTACAATTAATGGCTTGTGGCAGTGGTTTGCGTTTTACTACCATTGTGTGTTTTTACTGCGGGCTGTGTTCGCAGCTGCAGTCAGGCATCCATGGGTGCTCATTTTGTCAAAATGGCCCCAGTCTTCTTTTTTGCCATTTCTTGTCAGAAAGGTCCTTCTTGAGACTTACTCTGTGCACCAAACCAGGTTTAGTCCCATTTGTTAGTTTTGCCTTTGGTGGGATTCACGAGTGATGCCCGCCTCTGGCTTCAGGGTGTCCTGGGTGGGCAGGAAGTGAGGTAGGTGCCCGAAACTCCCTGTGCTTAGTCTCCTAGGAGACCCAAATGCACTCTGTAATGATTGGCTGGCTGACTGTCCGGCAAGGACGGCCAGCTATGCTGGAATGAATGGGAGAGAACTGAATAAAAGGCGAGGCTTTTGGCTTGGAAGGCAGTCGACCACTGGACGAAGGAACAGAAGAACCTGAAGAGGACGCCTGCTGCAACTCCTGGATCGTTGGTTTGCCCAGTGAAGCCCTGCTGCTGTGCTGTAGCTCTGAATTCGTATCGACTGAGAAGCCCCTGCAAGGACGACTTCTCCCTTTGAGTTGGTGGTACCAATCCACTCCAAAGCCAGCCACCTGGACATCCTTCTCGGAGCTGGCTGAATTTCCAGAGTTGCTGCTAGAAACCATATAGCCAGGGAGAGGAACACCACATTGTGTGTTGCTTTTAAGTTGGGCAAGAGCTCCAGGAAGATCCTCTGGACTCCCAGGAAGCGGGACTGACCAAGCCTGAGCCCCCTCAACAGTGTGGGACCCCAGAAGCAAGAAAAGTCCATCTCGACCGCCAGGAATCTGTGTTGCGATTCGTGGTAGTCCCGAGGAGCTGAAACCCAAGTGCCACTTGTTGGAAAGATTGCCGCTTGCGAGCGGTGACTGTCCCATTGCAGTGCAGGATTCCCCAGTAGTCCTCTCTCTTGTCCCCACAACTGAGGCCCAGGAACAGATCTGCAGAGCTGCACAGGAACAAGTCATCTGCTGCACTTTTTCTTCAATACAAAGGTACTGTAAAGTTTGAGAGAACATACCTCTTACTGTAGAGTTGCTTGCATCTTCTACTACTCACAAGCCTAATCTGCTTTTGGCCCTACATTTGATTCTTTTCTTCAAAGACGTCTTAAACATTGTGCAAGGACTTTTCTACTTGCCTACCATAAATGCTTCATCTTGTATAAGACTTTTGCCCATTGACTTTGGCCTAGCCTATTATACTGAATGACTCTGGTTAGGGGATCCAAAAGTATTTGCCTGCTTAAGTATATTTGTGGTCTCTTGTTCTTCTGATCAGCTTTTCCTTTTACCAACTTCTAGCAGTATTGTAAATGCAAACAGTAAGATATTTCCCCAGCAACCTAGCGATTGAAGTCACCTGAGGCGGTAGGTTGTGTCTGTGGGCCATCCCAAAAGGGTCTTTACTGATTTAGAAACTAAGAGTGAATAGTATTGAGGTGGGTTTGTTACTTTTTAAATTGCTCCCTTCTGAAGGCTTACTCTAACTGACTGATAAATACATTAATGGTTTATTTAAGAAACCTTGTGTGTAAAAGTTTATTTGAATACTTGTCACTGTGAATCTGTAACTCCCCTACAGCTCACATTGACCCTTCTTAAGATGAGCCTGGCTGCTCCACACGCTATCAAAACTATGTAGTACAAGCTTATACCAAAGGTTGGGTATCCTATACCTGTAGTCAAGAGTTGATGTAATGCACCCGAAGGGTACTGCATACAAACTTTGCCTAACCTTGGGGAGTTTAATGTAATACACCAGCGCACTGTTGCCCCTCAATTAAAATATATTGCATTACTGTATCTCTCTGGCTATTTTATTTCCATTGATTTCTGGTTTTATTGAACCCATGTAGGTGTACTATAGTGTAAGCCTAACTGTATTCTGACAGTTGGCGGCTTTCTGGGTAAGGTTCACATTGTTGAGATCCTTCACTCTATACATTATACTCAGATTTACCTTGGTGTTCTGTTCTACTATCTAATAGACGTGTGGAATCATGACATTGGCTTTTGAGACCTGCTCATGCCTGGTGCTTATGTCTAGGGATCCCTTTTCTCCGTTTGAAAGAGCATACAACCCATCATATCGCACCACCACGCTTACTCTCTCCTTTACATCACCACTCAACTAGAACACAGATACTATGACACCATTCGGTATAACTGTTCTCATACCAACATCTGCCGCTCACTCCACATCATTCTAACTAAACCCTGCTTGTTTCACAACCCCAGCCAGGCGTTCTCCTCAGACCTAACACAGCCACACCCGGTCTGGATAAATCCTTCCAGAACGAACACATACTCCTGATCTCTCAACCACCACACCTACCGCTAAGAAGCAGCTATTGCACGATTTGCTGCACACATACCCGGTGCTCACACGCACCTTTTGACTCCCTCTATTCTCTCTACCGATCTGAACTTCGGTTCCCAAGGGCGTTCAACCTACCAGCGCCTTCAGCCCATACCAATGGTATATAAGGCGCTATATAAATGCAAAATAACAATAACAACAATAACATCACTTATCTTAAGAATAGTTTGCGGCCAGGGGTTGGTCTGTATTGTTAGGGAGAATCCTCAGAAATGTACCAATTCCCTTTGACCTTAGAGACACCCAGCTCTTTTGCTGGACTTTAGGACTTTTAATTTCTAACCCGGAGAGAGTGATAACTTTTCCCCACTCGCTCATTTTTGTGATTTGGGAAGTTTCTTTTGATTTTGGAGTCTGACAAACTCCATAGGCATCCAACTTTACATTGACACACAGCACCCTCAGTGCAGTGGCACATGGAAGTCTTAGATTTCCCAAAGGTTTAAATACCTTCTCTTGGTGAACTACTGTTTCCAAGAGCGGTGAACTTGACTTTACTTACATTTTGTAACTTTCTAGACCCAGCACACACTCTTACAATAGGGTGCTGGGGGAGCTACTTGGTATCCCTTTTGTCTAGTTTCTCATGTAACATTTTTATGTTGCCCTTTCCACAATTAATGGCTGGTGGCAGTGGTTTACTTTTTCCTGCTGTGTTTTTACCGTGGGTTGCAAGTGCAGCTGCAATAAGACACCCATGGATGCCCATTTTGTTAGAATGGCTCCAGTTATTTTTTTTTTCCACCATTTCTTGTTGGAAAGGTCCTTCTTGAGATTTACTGTCAGCCAGACCATGTTTAGTCCCTTGTTCGCTTTCTTTGACAGGGATTCACAAGTGAAGCCTGCCTCTGGCTCCAGTGTGTCTAGCAGGGTAGGAAGCGAGGGAGGTGCCCAAAACTCTGTGCTTATTCTCCTTGGGTACAGGAATGCACCCAAGGTTGATGGGCTGGAGGGCTTTCTTTGGAGGACAGCCACCCTGCTGTGTGATTGACAGCTAGGCTGCAAATGAATGGGAGAAACCTGTAGAAAAGGCAAGGCTTTTTGCCTGAAAAGCAGAGTCGACCACTGGACGAAGAAACCGAAGAAGAACTTTAAGAGGACGCCTGCTGCAACTCCTGGACCAGTGCTTTGCCCGGTGAAGCCCTGCTGCTGTGCAGAAGCTCCAAATACGCCTCGACTAGAGAAGACCTGCAAAGGACTTCTTCTCCCCTTCAGTTGGTGGGACCACTCGACCCCCAAGACGAGCTTGTTTCGAAATCCTCTGAGCTGGCTGTAGTTGCATCGCTGCTGCAGCAACCCAAGTGCCAGGGAGAGGAATACCAGAATCGAGTGAGTGTCTTGTCTAAGTCGGACCAGAGCTCCAGGAAGATTCTCTGGACTCCCAGGAAGCAGGACTGACCAAGCCTGAGCCACCTCAACAGAGTGCTGGACCCCAGATGCGAGAAGTCCATAGTGGTATCTGAGAACCACAGTGGTGCTATTTTCGAGTCGGTGAGGTGCTGAAACTGCAAAGTGCCGCTGATCTGAAGTTTGCCCATTGCTGCCGCCGACCTTCAATTCGTAGTACACGAGTCCCCAGACGTCCTCCCTCTTGTCCCCACAACTGAGGCAGAGGGACAGGATCTGCAGATTTATACAGGAACAGAAGCCAGAATGGAACCAATTTCTTCAAACCAAAGGTACTGTAAAACTAAGGGGACTTGCCTCTTGTTGTGTAGCCTTGCTAGTTCTCAGTTAAGACTTGTCTTGGTTGCTTTTGCAGAGTTTCTTGCAGCTTTGGCCCTCACAAGCCTCCCAGCTTGTGGCCCTACAGTGATTATATTTTTTCTACAGACTTCTAAAACCTTGTGCAAGACTTGTACTTGCCTGCAAGAAGTGCTTCAGCTCACCTAGACATTTTTGTTCAATTAACATTGGCTGGCCTGGTTCCCTGAAAGACTCTTCTTACCCCTGACTTTGTGCTTTACCTTTCCTCCAGCAAAGGGTTAATTTACTTTGCAGTGGGAGTTAAAAAGTACTTACCTGCTTCAGAATATTTGCTTAACCTTTGTTTTATTCCCAAACCCCTTTGACACCAAACTCAGTATTTCTCTAAATGTACCAGTGATATATTAATGTCCAGTGTCCTAGTTATTTAAGTCACCTCAGGGTGTAGGAAGAATCTGTGTGCCATCCCAAATGGGTAGTTGCTGATTTAGAGAAACTAAGTGTATTTTGAAATGTTTTTTGTTTAACATCTATATTGCTCCCTTCTGAAGAAGGCTTATATAACTGACTGTTAAATGTAATCATTGTTTAATCAAGGAACCTTGAGTGTAAGTTTAGTTGAATACTTGTCACTTTGAACCTGTGAAGAACCCTACTGCTTATATTGACCCCTCCTCCCGTCCCACCCCTTGAGATGAGCCTGACTGCTCAGCCACACTACCAACCTGTGTAGTACAGACGTTTATGAAAGTTTGGGTTACCTATTGCCAAGAGGACAAGGTTGCTGTAGTCTCCCAAAGGGTACGGCATACAAGCTTGCCTAACAATTGTCTATAGATGGAAGAGTCTGACTGAAGGTTGTTTTTATGAACACTGGAGTAACTGTTGCCCTACACTGAATACATATTTGAACTTGTAGGAATTTTCGTGTAACTTTGTAATAAAGTGTTGATATTTTGAAGTTTCTTCACAATTGGCTGCCCTACCTCCCTTGAGTGAAGCCAATAATCCTCCGTCATTGCTACTTTTTTTTTCTTTTTTGGGTGGGGGCTTCTTTTTGTTAGAATCTTTTACCGCTTGGATACTTTTAACCCCCTCTTCTGAAGGCCTGTAAATACCTTGAGTTTAGAACTTTCATCCTAACTTAGATCTTGCATTCGGCCTGAAGTTTCACTGTAGGCCTTGGCAGTGATACACTGTGGGTGAGTTGGTGTGCTGTGACACACATTTTCATTCAATATTCTTACACAAACTGATACAAGTTTCTAATCCTCTCGATGGTTTTATGTTCTTGGTGTTGGGGCTCTTGCTCCCCCACAGTACCATGGATTTCTGTGAACTGAAGCACTGTGGTAATATGGACACATGTTTTGTTTTTCCCATTACAGATCTGTTTACCAGAGGTATTGATATCCAAGCTGTGAATGTGGTGATAAACTTTGACTTCCCAAAGCTTGCAGAGACCTATTTGCATCGTATTGGCAGATCCGGTAAGCAAAAACAGTGTGCTATGGTTAGGTGGTTTGGCTTGTCTCTTGTGCATTATGTTTTATTATTGATCAATGATTTCAACCTGATCTCATGGAGTATTCAATGCAGTCCTGCAGAGAGGGCTGTTACTAACACTAATGTTTTTGCACTTTCACATGCTCGAAAGCAGTTTAGGTTTCGCAATTTTGTCATGTTTATGGTTTTTAATTTTGTGATTACATTTATTTACTTTGAAATATGAGCTGCAAGGACTTCAGTAAACTGGTTGTTTTCAGATGTCTAGCTAAGGGCTTCTTGGTCGGGGTGAAGTGTATATGTACACAGACATCTGAGCAGAACTTCAGTCCGATCGAATTTTCTTGGCCTTCAATTGGGACTTGCTCATCAAATTGAAAAACGATTGAGTTGTGGAATTGTTTCAAATACCCATACCTCGTAGGTTTTGGCAACTAAGATGACAGTGTTAGTTATGATGAATAGTGAATATAGAACTGGCTTTAAATGAGCAAGAGTGACAACATTTTAATGTTTGTATGCTGTCTCTGACTTACTTTGATGATTTAGCTGGGTTTTGCCTTGCCCTTTTTGTCCCTTTCCATTATTGCGTGTGGTATAATTTGGCTCCAGATCATGTGCAAATGTGACTTTCAAAGCTGTCTTAACAGATGGTAGCAGAGGGGATGGTTTGCTAGAGTCACATTGTCACGCGGTCCTTGCTGTGGCCAGAAGACTACGGAGGTGGCCTGTGGGGAGAGGGATATTGCACGTTATGGAGAGGTCAACAAGAGCACCATTGGAGAAAGTCCTGTCTGGTCCCCGCCAGACGCCTCGTAGGGCAGCTAGCTGTTAGGGGAGATGTGACACTGAAGACCCTTGGCGGATCCACAGATGGAAGTACGACAGGTCTGGCAAAACTGGCAGAGGGAACTGTTTGTATGTTGGGGGATTGTGATGAATCTCTATAAATAAAATGCTTGGGTATGTTTCTGTACTCAACTGATGCAATATTTCAGTGTTGGTTGCCCTCTGCTGTCCAAATGGCAAAGTGCACCTACTTCAACAATGGCTATCATTGCACCAAACAAAATGAGCCCGGTGCTACGCGGTCACCTTCACCTTCCACTATCGGAAACATTCAGAATAATTTCAAGTTACTTCTTTACTCTTATTTCTCTTTACTCCTATTTCTCTTCACACAGGGCACAGCAGTCCCAGTGTCACTTAACTACCTGCTAAATTCAGTCTCTAAAGAGGGAGCTGTAGGAAGATTGCCTCCTCACAAACTTAAACTGAAAGTAGGTGCTATAATTATGCTACTACGCAATTTTATTCCATCATGGGAGACTGCAATGGAACAAGGTTGACAATTGCACGTCTGAAAAGACGCATCGAGGCCTGTGTGGTCGATGGAACTTGGATACTGTTCTTATACTGCACATACCTCTCATTCCATCTGATATGTTTGGGCTTTTCAATGACCATTGAGTCGCAGGGACCTACGCCCCCCCCCTTTTCCTGGAAGCGATCTGTGTTAATTACAATATTTAAGATGGGGGGGGGGGGGCAAAGTGACCCCATGAAATATCGAATGATATTGACCTTTAAGATGAGCTAGAACGGCATATGCTACTCGGGAACAGCTAATTAAGAGAACAAATTAAAGAGCTACTCCCATGTCCTGTCCCCTTTCTTTCATACTTATGGGACATTCTGTCCTATGGGATGGGACCTGAGAACTTTTGTAAAAAAATCACGTTGTTCAAAAGTCTCTACGCGGGGTACCATACCTGGCCATAACCCCGCCCTCTCTGCCCAGCGCATCGCCCATCTGTCCTTTTCTCTGTGTGGGCAGGACTGGACGCACTTGCATCTTTGGGATATTTTTTTCCTTCCAGTGTCCTTCTCTCCTCCTCTGGTTTGGCGGTCACGTAGTAGTCTGTCGATGCCGGTTCATTTAGAATTTCCTTGTTCTTCTTGCGAGTGACGCTTTGCTAGGGTGGATCCCCATCCTCTTTGTTTAGTGTTTGGTCCGGATCATCGGTGGGGACTCGTGTTTAAACTGTGATTCCCTCTCGATCCGGGCACTTCAATGTCATCTGGAGCGGTGGGAGGAGGTGTTTGTGCGTTCCTCCTCCGCACTTTCAGAGTTTAATCGACGAGATGAGACGCCTGATAAGTTAAGTTTTTAGGGCACCCCGGCCAGGGGACATCTTCCCGGTGTCTTCCCGGTCCGGGAGGGGCTTCATAAGCTTTATTTCCGGGGTTCCCCTTGAGGTGCCTTCCAGGCCTAAAAAAGGTACCAGTTTCTCAGAGGGCTTCCGTAAGGGGCCTGCCAACACCGGATTGCAATCCCAGGCCCCTGCTGTGGGTGCTAATCGACAGCCCAGTTCTATTGAGGCGGTGGGGTACCAGAGCTTGCTTCAAGGTCTCCTTGGCTGGAGCTTCCCATACAGACACTGGGGCTTGTCCTGAGGCCTCTGTAGAGGTTTTCTGTACAGAACCAAGGTTCAAGGCCCCTCTTGAGGGAGCTGTTACCGGACTCTGTTCCGAGGTTCCTCTTTCTGAGGCGAAGGTGACCGACAGAACTGAGACCTGTCAAGGTCTTGTCTGTGAGGTGGATTCCTTAACGTGCCCGTCTTTCCTGCGATACCGGTTCTTTTGAGGGGGCACAGTGAGGTCGCTGACCCTAATTTCTTTGTTACCGGCTCTGCCGAGGTTCCTCTTCTAGAGGCTAATTTGGCTAATAGTATGTCTCAAACACCCTAGGCCACACAGTACCGGCTCTGCCGGGGTTCCTTGTGTCAAGACTAAAGTCAAGGCCCCTGACCAGTCTGGAGATCCCTGCCTCTCACACATGTGACTGTTCTCCTCAGACGCTGACAAAATGGTGCCCGTTCCCGAACGAACTACGGTGGCCATTTTGGATTCCTCCCTTACACCTACGCCATTGGCGTCAGATGCTGGGAGCATGTTTTCAGGTGAACATCTACTTCCCGGTGCAAATCCTTTTCGTCCAGTGTACGGCTGGAAGGCTCGGATGCCATTACTGCACACGGTCTCGCCGCCCGCTACATCTGCCCCTTTGATCTATGTTCTGACTGGAGGAGGCCCTTCTTGGCAGCCCCCTCCCTTACGGCCTTGGAATTACCCCTTTCATGAGCGGCCTCTCCTCACTCCAATGCCTAAGCCTTCAGTGGAGGATGCCTTTTTTGAAAAATGTCAGAGGCATATGCACTCTGACGGCATGAAGTATTTCAGAGGTCTTTTTAGGGAAATCTGCCCTCCAGCGCTTGCTCCTGTGTCGACGGTTCCAGCCGTAGCACCGGTTGTCCCAGCAGCTGTTTCACCTCTACCGATTGGCCCACCTCCAGCCCTTCCGCCCCTGCCTCCCTACCTGAGGCACCAGCTCCCCAAGAGGGAGTCCTAGATCTGTCACCTGCCACTCACTTCACAGGCTGGGCTTCTCCCTCAACTTGAAGTCCCACTTGACACCTACCGAGCAGCTCCAGTACATCGGAGCAGTGCTCTACTCATCCCTGGGGCTGTGTTTTCCTCCCCAGGTGAGGGCTCATCACATTCTGCAGATGGTGAACAAGTTTCAACATGCCAAGAGTCTCCCGGCATTCGAGTTCTTGATGTTGCACTGCCTCATGGCATCCTGCATTCTCCTGGTGCCAGAGGCCAGGCTGTGGATGAGATCTCTGCAGTGGGCTCTCAAGATACAGTGTTCACAGTCCTCCGGCAGGATGTTGGATCCCGTTCAGGTGCCACCCTCGGTCGCCCAGGATCTTCTGTGGTGGGCTGTCAAAGGCAATCTGATGAAGGGGGGGCCCCATTTTGGCTACCCTGGGCAGAGGTGACGATCATATCCCTCATGGGATTGGGAGCTCATGCCAACGAGTTGACAGTCAACGGTCATTGGTCTGTCGGAGTCCAGACTCCATATCAATCTTTTGGAGCTGAGGGCCGTCAGGCTAGCCCTGAAGGCTTTTCTGTTCCTGTGCAGGGGAAGAAGGTCCTGATTCTGACGGACAATACAGTGGCCATGGACTACCTCAACAAAAAGGGGGGGGGGGCAGGGTCTCTCCCTCTGTGCAGAGAGGCGATGCAGCGCTGGTTCTGGGCCATTCAGCAGGAAATTTCGATCTCTGCAGTTCATCTGGCCGGAGACCAATGCAGCGGCGGACGCTCTCAGCAGGCACAGCAGTCTCTCACGAGTTGGAGCTGGCTCATGAGATTCTCCTGGAGATCTTCGCCCCTTGGGGGACCCCACAAGTGGATCTCTTAGGCACCAGTGTCAACCAGAAGTGCGAAAGATTCTGCTTGCGGGAATTTCCTCCAAGAGGAGCCTTAGTGGCTGGGGTCGTAGTGAAGTGGTCCTTCCAACTGCTGTACGCGTTTCCTCCAGTCCCAGTCATCCCGCAAGTGCTGCGGAGGTTACAGAGGTTCGGTTCCCGGATGATCCTCATTGCTCCGGCGTGGGCCCGGAGGACGTGGTACCCGGACCTTCTAGACTTGTCCATCTGCCCTCCACGTCGTCTCCCTACCGAGACGATCTGCTCTCACGGGAGGGGGGGGGGTGTCAGGTTCTCCATCCAGAGGTCAGATCCCTCAATCTTCACGCTTGGCTTCTGAAAGGTTGAGGTATAAGGATTGGGACCTCCCTGAAGACGTGATGGAGGTGTTGCTTTCGGCCAGAAGGCCTGCAACAAAGTCCCTGTACCGTTACCGTTGGAGGAAGTGCTGCGACTGGTGCAGGGTTAAGAATGTGGATCCTTTTTCATGTGCTATTCCTGTGGTTCTTTTTTGCTTTAGTTAGCCCATAAGGGCCCGCAAGTGGGTACCATTAAAGGCTACCCGACGGCGCTGTCCATATTTAAGCGCTCGTCTGAGGAGTGTTCTTATTTTAAACTTCCTTTGATTTCTCAGTTTCTGAAAGGGCTCACTAATGTGTTCCCACCGTCACCTTTCCAGGTGCCCGGTTTGGTTTTGAACCTGCTTCTAAAATTCCTAATGGGAGCTCCGTTTGAGCCTTTACATTCTTGTCCTTTGAGACTGTTGACCTTAAACTATTTTTAGTTGCGGTCACTTCCGCTCGCAGAGTGAGTTGCAGGCACTTTCCTTTAAGCGACCCTTCAGTGTTCCATAAGGACATGGTTGTCCTTAGGGTTCGTCCTTCTTTTCTTCCAAAGGTTGTCGGCATTTCATTTAAGCAAGGTCATTCTTCTGGCGTTCTATCCTGCTCTGCATCCTGGTAAGGAAGGAGAGGCTTCATAGGTTGGATCCTAGGAGAGCTTTAAGTTTCTACATGTCACGCAGTCCCAGGTCAGAGTGGACGATCAGCTCTTTGTAGGATACGCTGGAAGGCGTTTGGGACAAGCGGTTACTAAACAGACTTTGTCAATATGGATTATCTTGACAATTTCTGAATGTTACCGCTTGGCGGCGAAGGACCCTCCGGTAGGCTTACGGGCCCATTATACTAGGGGTGTGGCTGCCTCTACTGCCCTGCAGAGGGGTGTTCCCATTTGTGAAGCAGCCACATGGGCCTCTGTCCATACTTTTGTAAAACACTACTCCCTGGATTCTATCCATGGGCATGATTTGGCCTTCGGCAAGGCGGTCCTCTATTCTGCAATTGAATTGGGCATTCTAAAATTCTAAATTCTTTCCCCACCTCCTTACTTTAGTACTGCTTTGGGAGTCTGTCATAGATGTGGAATACGTCAGAGGAACCAATCCCTTCGAAGAACAAGTTACTTTCTTACCTGGTAATGTTCTTTCGATGGGAAGTTCCGACAACGTATTCCACATCGTACCCTCACAGCTTGCCCCTCTACAGAATTTATGCGATTGCAGCTTCCGTTTCCGCAAGGCTTTCTGTAGTCATAATGGCAGAAGATTGGTGCCACACGTTCTGGGGAAAAAAACTACAACTGAGGCTACAGGCGTCGTGCGTCCTCATTATAACATCCGGTGACGTCGGCTCGACGGAGGCCCTCGAGGACAGCGTATCGACGTCATTGATGCAGGACGCAGACACCGAAAACTTTCCGAAGCAGCACAGCTGTGGTGATCATCTGTCATAGATGTGGAATACCTAGCGGAAAAACGTTACCAGGTAAGAAAGGAACTTGTTCTTCAGCATGATGAGGCTGTCTCATCTGTCATTATGCTAAGTTATCTAGTCGTTGTTTCTATCATTGTATTTGGCCACCCCTTAGCTCCCACTTTGTCTAGTCCTTTTGGATCGATTCATTTGCGACCTATGCCCGTACCCTCCACTCTTTGAGTGGGTATGGTTGGTGGTAGTGCCTTTGTGTGAGGCATGTTTGCTCTTGTGCCTCATGGGGTTGTCGCTCATGTTCTGTTCCGCCTAGCATTGCCTTTTTTCAGTCCTAGGCGTTGTCTGTGCCATCATCTACTCGGAATATTCATTTGTGTTGCCTGTTTGATTGTTGTTTCCGTCTGGTTCCCAGGTGTTGAAGAGCCAGGTTTTTAGAAGTTGTCTAAATTTAAGGTGGTCTTTGGTGTTTCTTATTTCTTTTGAGAGGTTGTTCCAAGTTTTTGCGGCTAGGTGGGAGAAGGAGCCCCCTAGTATTTCCTGGCGTATGGTTTTGGTTCCAGGTGGATTTCATTGCTTGATCTGAGGAGTCTTGTTGGCTTGTCGATTTTTCTTTTGTAGGAATTCTGCTCCCTGTCATTTTGCCCTGTGTGTTATGCACATTGTTTTGAACGTGATGCGATGTTTGATTGGAAGCCAATGTAGCATTTTTAGTGCTGGACTGATGTGGTTTCTTCTGGATAGTCTAGCTGCTGTAATTTGGATGCGTTGTAATTTCTTCAGGTGGTGTTTCGGCATCTCGAGGTAGAGGCTGTTTGCGTAGTCGATGCTTGACATGAGGGCGACGATTGTCAGTGTTTGGTGGGTGAAGGAGAGGAAAAGTAGGATTCTTCTTGAGTGTAGGTGGAAGCATTTTTTTTAATTATCGCGTTTGCTTGTGGTTCTAAAGTTGGAGCGTTGCCCATTAGGACTCGCAGGTTTTTTACTGCCTTAGAGGGTGTGAACGCGGTTCCCAATTCTGTCGGCCAGGGAATTGAGGTGTTCTCTTGGATATAATCATGATTTGTGTCTTTCCTGGGTTGTTTTGTTTTTGTTTTTTTGTAGGCGTTCATCCACGCATAGATTTCTTTTAGACCGTCTCCTAGGGTTGAGTTATCGGCTTGTGTATCTTCGATTTTGTAGATTGAGTCTTATGCATAGTTGTAGCATGTAATATTGTATTTTTTTTTAAATCCTAATTAACAGTCTGGAAGGTGTTGAAGTATAGTGGTGATAGTGAGGAACCTTGTGGTACTCGAGTTAACTCATGGAGTAGATTTGAAGGGTTTTATACATAGTTTCTGTTCTGTTTGCTAGGAATGATTTAATCCAGAGTAGTGCCATGTCTGGTATACCTATATGTTCTAATCTTTTCATTAGGGTGTCCTGGCTTACTGTGTCGAAAGCTGCCGGGATGTAGAGCAGAATCGGGGCGGTGGTGGTGCTGTAGTCTGCGGTTGTTTTTAAGTCGTCCCAGATGGATAGTAGTGCCGATTCTGTTCCTCTTGCTGGTCTGAAGCCGACTTTTGCTTGGTCTTCTACGTGACGTTGGGTTCGTTTGTATATGCATGTTTGAGTTTTGCCGGGTAGGGAATGTTTGAAAAATCGGTCTTCCATGTCACCACTTGTGTTTTTTAGAAGTGGTGTAATATATGCTGATTTGAAGGATCGTGGTACAGTCCCTGTTGCGAGCAACGGTTTGAGAGATTTCTCTATTCTGATGGCGTTCCTTGTGCGCGGATTGATTTGTAGATGTCAGTGGGTCGGGGATCCATGGGATCCTGCTTTCTTGGTGTGTTTTACCAACTTGACGAATGCAGTTTGTGCTCTGATGCCTCGTCCAGTTGTTGGAGTGTTGGGGTTGGTTGGTCTGTTTTGTATGATTGGTCGGATGTCATTGATTTTGTTTTTTAAGTGGTCTGCCAAGTTGTTGCATAGTTGGGTATTGGGGTGTTATCGCAACCTGGTTGTTTTCTCATTTTGTTGATGTGGAGCATTTGTTTTCTGTTGGTGGCTTGGTGATTGTCATCATAATGCCTTGTTTTGCCTTTTGAATTTCCTTCTCATACGATCTGATTTGTCTCTGGAACTGGGTTTTCTTACCTTGGTCGTATTCTTTCCTCCATTCTAGTTCAGCTTCTTGTTTTTCGTGGTGCATAGTAGTGGGGTGAACCATTTTGCCATTGCTCTTTTTCTTGAGGGGGTAAAAGGTTTTTCCGGGCAGATGTTTTCAATTGTATCAGAAATCCATTTGTGGAGGAGCCCCACTTCCCATTCTGTGTCTGCCTTCTCCAGTTCTGCCATTGAAGGTTTGGTCAGCTCCAGTTCTATTGGGTTGCTTGCTTTGACGGTTTTCCAGTTTCTTTTTTTTGGTGGTTGGGAGCTTGAGGGGATGGATGGTGACTTTGGTAGTGTGATCACAAATGGAATGATGAGATGGTAGCTCCAAAGTATGTGTTGACGGTGCAGTGGTGATATTTTCTTCGCAAAGATTGCGTCGAGGGTGTTTTCTGCCGAGTGTGTTGCCCCTTTGACCAGCTGTTGTAGTTTCATGGTGTTTTTCTTCGAACCAAATGTTGAAGTCCTCCAGGATTTATCAGATACTCGTATTGAATGGCTATGTTGGTGATGGCTTCTATGAAGTTGTCGAAGGTTGCATCCTATGTCGGTCTGTAAACCAGTATGAATTTAATGTTTGTTTTTGATTTGCCGATAGGTGTATGGCCATGGATTTGCAGTTCACGATGCTTGGGTTTATTTTTATTTTCAGGTGTTTTATGAATGCTATTCTGAGACCTCCTTTTTTATTTTTTCTGTTTAACTGTAGGCATTTGAAGTTGGTGGGGAGGCAGCTTTGGAGTGTGATTTTTGTATTCAGCAAGCCATGTTTCTGTGATGAATAGGATGTTGATAAAGTTGTCAGAAGGTCGAAGATCTGGGTGTTTTGACATGGATTTTGCATTATGTTGCAGTGGATTTTTAAGGTATAGTATGACGTGTGCTTTGGTGTCTGTGTTGTCCTGACTGGTGTTTTGGTTTCCTTCCAAGTCGATATCCAGTTGGTGTTGGTACAGTTGTATGTCATCGAATAGCTCTTCTAGGTTCAGTCTTGTTTTTTGTTTTCATCAGGTTGCTTTGTCAAATTTTGTGGCTAGCAGTTGAGGGGAGGGTCCTCTTGTTTTGGTGATGCAAGGGGTTAGGGTGTTCTTATTACCTCTAGCTTTGTCCGTTCTTTGTCTGTGTGGTGGTTTGGTTGTTGGTCATTTTGGATTTATACATTGGGTCGGTCTGGTGAGTGGTTATTTGTGATGCATTGTGTTAGGTATAGGGATTTCTTTCTTCCCTCTGTGCTGGTTCTATTATTCTTGTCAGTGGGAGTGTGTTCTGTAGTTTTCTGTGGTGTTCAGTTGGGTTTATTCTTACACTCCCTTCCCCTTTCCTCCGTACTTGTGGGACATTCTGTCCTTTGGGACGGGAACGTAGCACTTTCCAAAAAGCATAAAAAATGGAATGTTTGGCTTTCTCTTTTTACGCATCTGCATGCGGCTGTAACCCCGCCCTCCTTAGCTCTTCCCTGTGCATCGCACTTCAGTCCTTTTCTCTGAGCGGTTAGGACTGGACGCACTTGCATCTTCTGGAGTTTTTCTGTTCCCGTTGTATTTCTTTCCTGCTGCAGTTGCGTAGTCCTCAGTCTATTCCGGAGCGTCTGGTATTTGAGTCCTGTTTTTCATGCGAACGACGCTTCGCTAGGGCTGATCCCCTTTCTCTTAGTGTCTCGGGCGGGACCACTGCTGGGATTCGGGCTTCTACTGCGATGCCCTCTCAGTCCGGGCATTCCGTCGCTGTCTTCTTCGGTGGGAGGACATTTTTCAGCGCATTCCTCTGCCTCATTTTCAGCTTTTCTTGCTGTGTGCGGTACCCTGCGTAAAAAGACACCATTTTCCATTTTTGATGCTTTTTGGAAAAAGTGCTCCGGTCCCATCACGAAGGACAGAATGTCCCACAAGTACGGAGGAAAGTGGACTATGGACTAGGAGTAAGATAATCACTACTTTGTTATTCTGCTCTTTCCTGTGGTACGATTCGTTTTCACTGCATTTTTAGTTATTTGGCGGTTGCGTGCTTGCTAACATGTTTGGAATGTATTTCCTTTGATTTCCTCGGGGTTGCAGTTGCTGGGTCGGTAGCCCTTGTGCAGTGCTTTGTTGATTGGTTAGTTTTGTTAGTTTTGTTATGATCATACGGTTGCACATGTTTTTCTGGTTGGTTTTGTTCGGTTCATTGTTGCAGACTCGTTCTTTCATGCTTTGGTCCACCTGTCTTGTGCTGAGTGTGGGGGATTGTCCAACACAAGCTTGGGCTCTGTCTGTTGGAGGTGGTCTTGTCGGGTTATATCACTAGGGAAGTTCAGTTGCTTTCTCAAGCTTGAGGGCGGTCTGGTTGGGGATGTCTACTAAGGGGCTATGTCGCTAGGGTAATTCAGTGGCTGTCCCTAATGTGGCCCTCCCTGGGTGAGACTTACAGCAACAAACAGATCTCCTGGGTGTGATGCAGGCTATTATTCACAGCATCATCTCAGAATGTCAGGGCCAATAATCGCAGTACCATCACGGTGCGGCAGGGCCAATATTTAATCCCAATGTGGCACTTTCTAGGTGTGATTTAAAGGCCTTAACATTTTTCTAATGGTGCGACGGCCTACATTCACAGTGCTATCCCACTGTGGTGCAGGCCAATAGTCACGGTACTATCCTAGTGTGGGACAGGGTCATAATCGCTGTGCTAACCTCGTGAGGCACAGGCTAGTAATAGCAGTACTATCCTAGAGAGGCACAAGCTAATAATCAATGTACTGTCTTGGGGAGATGGAGGTTAATTATCACTGTACTATTCTATTGTGGTGCTTTCTAAATGTGATTCATGTCAATATGTGCTAATCTCCAAGGGTGAGGTGCAGTTTAAACACAGTAGTAGCCTAGAGAGGAACAGGCTAATAACGGTACTCTCCTAGAAAGGCACAAGCTAATCTGTGCTATCCTAGAAATAGTACAATCTAATATTCATAGTATTATCCTAGAAAGGCAAAAGCTAGTAATCACAGTAGTCTCCTAGAGACACACAGGTTAATAATCACAGTACTATTCTATTGTGGTGCTTTCTAGATGTGATTCAAGTCACTGTGTGGTAATCTCTAAGCGTGCAGTCTAATAACCATAGTACCATCCTAGAGAGGCACAAGCTAATAATGGCAGTGCTATCCTTGAACGGCACAAGCCAATAATCACAGTACTATCTTAGAGAGACACAGGCTAAAGGTTCACAGTATTATCCTAGAGAGACACAGCCTACGAATCACAATGCTAGCCTTGAAAGGCACAAGCCAATTGTCACAGTACTATCCTGAAAAGGTGAAAGCTAATAATCATGGTACTTTTTTAGAGCGGCACAGGCTAATAATCGCAGTACTATTCTATTGTGGCGCTTTCTAGATGTGATTCGGGTCAATATCTACTAATCTCTAAGGGTGCGGTGCAGTCTATTATCCTGTGCCTCTCTAGAATAGTACTGAGATTATTAATCACGGTACTGTCCTAGAAAGGCACAAGCTAATAATCGGTGGTATCCTAGAGAGACACAGGCTACCAATCGCAGTACTATTCTATTGTGGTGCTTTCTAGATGTGATTTAAGTCAATGTGGTAATCTCTAAGGGTACAGCGCAGTCTAATAATCAAAGTATTATCTTAGTGTATGTAGGTTTATGTGGTAGGGTTTCCAGAGTAGTAATTGCTCTACTCCCTACCCTGGCCGCTCCTACCTTGTTCGTTGTTGATGGCTGGCCACTGGCTTCAACTCCAGACACAACCTGGAGCCACCTCTGTTGGAGCCGCCCTTTGCCTTTGGGCCCTTAGCCACAAGGGCTGCCGGGCAGAGGGCTGCCCTGGGAAGGTCAGTTAAGACCTAGGAGCGCCAATCGGGGTTGGTGGGCGGATTGCCACAGGAAGTGGGAGCGGGCTGGGGGGAGGAAGTGGAGAGGCTGCACAAATGGGTTGGGGGACGCTAATAAAGCAAAATAATACTGTGGAAGAGGCCCATGAGGGTCTTTTCAGAAATGCCTTCACCTGATCCAAGGATCAGCAAAGAGGTGAGCGCAGGGCACTACGGGCCGGTAGACCTTAGAAAGGACGATCTGAGGCAGTCGACCACTGGATGAAGGAATCTGAAGAACTTGCTGCAACTCCTGGACTGTTGGTTTGCCTGGTTAAGCCCTGCTGCAGTGCCAAAGCTCTGCATTTGCCTCGACTGTAGAAGCCCTGCAAAGGCAGACTACTCCCCTTCGATTGTTTGGACCAATCGACTGTTGGGCAAAGCTTGAATGCAGTACCCTCTGGGAACACTACAAACAACTGACTACAGGCATAGGCAACCCAACCTTTGGTATAAGCTTGTACTACAAAGCCTTGGTAGAGTGTTGAGCAGCCAGGCTTATCTCAAGAGGGGAAATGTGAGCTGTAGTGTAGTTACACAAAGATTCAGTTACATGTATTCAAATAAACTTACACTCAAGGTTTCTTGCATAAACAATTAATGTATCAGTCAGTTATAAAGCCTTCTTCAGAAGGGATAAATAGAATAGTAACACACAAATATACTTCAGTACTGTACACTTTGAGTTTCTGAATCAGACAAGACCCTTTTGGGATGGCCCACAGACGCAACCTACACACACGTGACTTCTTCAGTAACAAGGGTGCTGGGAACATTAATATCTTACTGTTGGCATTCAGAACACTCTTTAAAAAGTGGATAAAAGGCAAAGGTTATTGGAACACAAGAGACCACAAATATTCCTAAGCAGTCATTCAATTCCATAGGCTAAGCCAAAGTTAATGGGAAAAAGTCTTAGATGGGATAAAGCACTTTTGGTAAGTCAATGGAAAAGTCTTTGCACAGGTTCTTAGTCTTCGATGAAAAGAATCAAATGTAGGGCCACAAGTTCTCAGACTTGTTTTACAGTACCTTGGTAAAGAAGAAAAGATGCAGCTGATGACTTCTGTTCCTGTGCAGATCTGCAGATCTCACTGTTCCTGGGCCTCAGTCGTGGAGACCAGAGGGAGGGCGTCGGGCCTCCTGCAATGCGATGGCCAAAACACGCAACCAGCAAACTTCACTTTCAGTGGTGTTTCGCGTTTCAGCTACCACAAATAGCAACAACGTGGTTCCTGGCTGTCAAGGTGGACTGTCCTTGCTTCTGGGGTCCCACACTCTGCTGAGGGGGCTCAGGCTTGGGAGTCTGGAGTATCTTCGAAAAGTTTTAAGCCAGGTTAAAAGTAACGCACACAATCTGGTGTTCCTCTCCCTGGCTATACAGTTTCCTGCAGCAACTGTGAGGAAATCCAACCAGCTCTGAGATGGGTGTCCAGGTGGCTTACTTTGGAGTTGATTGGTCCCACCAACTCAAAGGGAGAAGTCGTCCTTGCAGGGGCTTCTCTGTCGATGCAAACTTGGCGTTTGAGCACTGCAGCAGGACTTCACCGGGCAAACCAACGGTCCAGGAGTTGCAGCAGGCGTCCTCTTCAAGCTCTTCTGCTGGGTGACTGACAGCTAGGCTGGAATGAATGGGAGAGAAATTAATACAAGGCGAGGCTTTTGGCTTGGAAGGCGGAGTCGACCAATGGATGAAGGAACTGAACTTGAACAGCACGCCTGCTGCAACTCCTGGACCGTTGGTTTGCCCGGTGAAGACCTGCTGCTGTGCTGAAACTCCAAATTCGTATCGACTGTGGTGGGACCAATCAACTCCAAAGTAAGCCACCTGGACATTCTCTCGGAGCTGGTTGACTTTCCAGAGTTGCTGCTGGAAACCGAAACGCCAGGGAGAGGAACACCAGATTGTGTGTTGCTTTTAAGCTGGCCAAGAGCTCCAGGAAGATCCTCCGGACTCCCAGAAAGCTGGACTGACCGAGCCTGAGCCCCCCCTCAGAGTGTGGGACCCCAGAAGCAAGGAAAGTCTCGACAGCCAGTAACCGCAGTGTTGCTATTTGTGGTAAATGCGAGGAGCTGAAACACCAAACAGCCAATTGTCTGAAGTTTGTCAGTTGCGAGCGGTGACCGTCCCATTGAAGTGCAGGAGTCCCCAGAAGTCCTACTTGTCCCCACGACGGAGGCCCAGGAACAGTGAGATCTGCAGAGCTGCTTGGGAACAGAAGCCATCTGCTGCACATTTTCTTCAATACAAAGGTACTGTAAAAGTCTGAGAGAACTTCGCTCTTGCTGTAGTTGCTTGCATCTTCTACTACTCACAAGTCTAACAGCTTGTGGCCCTACATTGATTCTTCTTTTTCTTCAAGGACTGCTGAAACATTGTGCAAAGGCTTTTTTACTTACCTGCAAAGAAGTACTTCAGCTCATATATACTTCTGCCCATTGACTTTGGCTTATCCTGTTCCACTGAATGACTCTTATTGGGCGATCCAAAAGTAATTTCCTACTTGAAGAATATTTGTGGTCTCTTGTATGTTCTAATAACCTTTTCCTTCGACTTACTCCTAAATTATTATTAATACATCACTGTTGTATATTGGTCCCTAGCACCCTAGCTACTGAAGTCACCTGATGGTGAGGTTGTCTGGGCCATCCCAAAAGGGTACTAGCTGATTTAGAGAGATTAAGAGTGTATCTTGTGAAGTATATTTGAGTGTTACTGTTATATTGCTCACTTCTTAAGAAGGCTTACACTGATTAATTAATACTTGTTGATTCAAGAAACCTTGTGTGTAAGAGTTTATTTGAATACTTGTCACTGTGAATCTCTAACTCCCCTACAGCTCACATTGACCCCTCTTGAGATGAACCTGGCTGATCAATCTTGTTACGAACCTGTGTAGTACAGACTAATACCAAAGTTTGGGTTCCTATTGCCAGGAGGTCAGGGTTGTTGTAGTGCACCCAAAGGTTACTGCATACAATCTTGCCTAACATCTATTAATCAAAGATCAAGCATCTTCCAGACCTCTTCCTTTATGTGGGTTCTTACATGGTCTGATATACTCTTGCGTCCTGTCCCCTTTCCTCCATACTACATTGGCGTCCCTCGCGAGGGACGGGAGACTGAACTTTTTTCACCAGAAAAAACATTCTTCCCCTTTAAATTTAGAGGCGTGCATGGGTGCGTCCCTGGGAGCATGCACTGCCCTGACTCCGGCACCACACATCAGTCCCCTTTTCCGTGTCGACTGGAACGGGCCAAATTCACCAGCGCTCCTGGGTTTGGCTTTGGCCATGTAATTCCATGCATGGATATTTCTTCTTTTGTCTTTTTCGTCTTTTTATCCTTCAGGTACTCGGTCCTCAGGTATCACGCCTTGGTACCATACGGGCAGGGCATGCAACTGCTCAGAAGCCACCCGCTACCCGGTCAGTACCACCTTCCACCAGCCCAGCCAGCGAGGATAGGTTCTTTGAAAAGTTCCTCAGGCTCATGAAGTCTCCTCAGATGGGGGTCATCCTCTGGGACGCCATCAGGGACTTGCGCCCTCCAATGGCTCCGGCGCTGCAGGCCCCAGTACAGGCCACTCCGGTCCATGTTCAGCCTCGGCAGCCTGCTCCGGGCCCCCAACCGATTGAGCAAGTGGGCCATACCAGGCCCCGCTGCAGCCTCTGGCTCCGGTCCCCACATCTCAGCCTGCAGCTTCTAGCATCCCCCACCCTCCAGTGCCGGTCCAACAGGTGGACACAGATGAGGACGCCGCTGACACGTCATCTTCAGCCAAAGCCTTCCACGAAGGCTGGCAAAGTACTTTGACCTTCCTCAACCCGAGGTCGAGCAACCAGCAGAGGGGGTCCTCGCAGAAATCCTCATGCTACATACTGTGGCCAGAACAGGGATCCTGAGGTAGAAGGACGTAGTTGCCTTGGCCAGAAAGGGTTGGCTGAAGCCCCACTCGGCCCAGCCAGTAAATAAACACCTGGACGCCAAGTACAGGCAGATGGATGGTGATACACTTGCTATCGGCCCATCCCCAGCCACACTCCTCAGTGATCGCTGCAGCATCACTGTACTCCAAGCTTCAGTCGTCCTGAGCTGCTGCCGCCGCCGACTCTGCTGCGCTGCTGGACAACGAGAAGATCTTGGAGGTGTACGGGAAGAAGCTGTATTCCAGCACGTACTTGCACCTGTGTCAAGCCAACGCGGGTGCCATGCTGGCAGCCGTTAACCAGAGGCTCTGGCGGGAAATTGAGGATTTCCTCCCAGAGCTTCCAGTACAGAGCCAATCATGATTCAAGGCGGGATTGGCAGAGGCCAAGAGTGTGGCGCAGGACATCATGGAGTCCTCCGTGGCCCACAATGACACCCCTGGCCCTGCCATCTGTATTGCCACGGACATGAGAACGGCCTGGCTCCGTGCTACGAAATTCTACCCAGATGACCAGGAACGCATACTAGATCTTCTGTTTGAAGGGGGTGACCTCTTCCACTCCACAACGGACGAGGAGCTGGATTAAAAGAAAATCGGCTCTCAAACGGCCAAGCCTTTATCCATCCTTACAAAGACCACGCCCAAACTGTACACTCAATCACAGCAGCGCTATGAGAAGCGGCGTACCTATGGAGGGTTCTGCAGCTTTCAAGAGCAGAGGTCCATGCAGCCTGACCATTCGCCGTCCCAGCATCGGCGCAAACAAAAATCGGGGGTGGGTTGTCGGGTAAACGTGGGGAGTATGTGTGTTTTTCCAGTCCCCTTCCTCATAACAGCCTTAAGGGAAAGAAGGCATGACGCACCCATTCAGGTCAACGTGTCTCCAGTGAGGGGCAGGCTTGCTCTTCACACACATTTCTGGTGCCAGAATTTCGTGGACCGCTGGATCCTCTGTAGACTCCACAGGGTACCACCTCCCTATCCCAGCCTCTCCTCCCCTCCACTCCCACAGGTAGGGACAGCAACTCTTTTGGCAGAGATCCAGTCGCTCGTCGAGAGCCAGGCAGTGGAGGAAGTCCCAGCCTCCCAGCAAGGCTTGGGCTTTTACTCCAGGATTTTCGCCATTCAGAAAGGAACAGGCAGGCCTGAGTTGTGCTGGACCTCTCCCTACAAAAATTAAAGATGGTTACGCCAGCTTTGATAGCGGAGACCTTGTGCAGGGGAGACTGGGTGTGCTCCCTGGATCTGAAGGACACCTACCTACACGTCTCGATCTGGCAGCCACATCTTTCCTTTCTACGATTCAGGATCATGGGCTGTCATTTCCAATACAAGGTGCTTCCTTTTCGGCCTCAACTCTGCCCACAGGGTCTTTACCAGGCTGAACTCTGTGGCGGCCCTCCTCAGGTCGCAGGGCCACATCTACCGTACCTCGACGACTGGCTCGTCAGGGCTACATCTCTGGAAGCAGTGCACCATACTTCCCACGCTATTATGAACACACTGCACAAGCTGGGTTTTTCATTCAACCTCAAAGTCGCACCTCAGCCCACGCAGAGACTGACCTCCTTGGGCCTCATTTGGGACACATGTTCCGAGAAAGTTTTCCCCCCCCTCGGAGGACAAGATCAGACACCAAGAGGGCCACAGCGAGCTGACCTCGGCTTGGTGGTACCAACACCTACCGGGTCTCATGGCAGCAGTCCTCTTGGTCGTCCCCCACACGAGACTCCGGATGTGGATACAGCTGCACTTTACAGCATCCTGGAACCAGGAACGGGGCCATCAGTCAGAAATGATCAATGTTCCTCCATTGCACCCGGACCTCACATGGTGGTCCAGGGACTGCAACCTGCGGACGGACAAGCCTTTCTGGCAACCTACACCACAGGTCACCATCACCACGGACTCCTCTCTCGCGGGTTGGGGGGCCACACTGGACAACCACTGCGTCCATGGCACCTGGACCCGGCAGGAGCACCACATCAATTGGCTGGAGTTGAGGGCCATCTGGCTGGTGCTCAGGGCCTTCCTTCCGGTTCTTGAGGGCAAGGTAGTCCTCATTCAGATGAACAATTCAACCAGCATGTTCTACGTCAACAAGCAGCGTGGTACCAGAACTCGCCCATTCAGGCGTGCAGGTGGACACTTGCCCGCACCTACCTCGCACCTACCTCGCAGCCATTGGGGCATACAGAAACTCGGCGGAGGAGAGTTTTTCCTCTGCCAGCACATTTGTCAAGCGACATTTGACAGGTCTCGCCAGGCTCTACCCACCCATCAGGATGCCGTACCCCATGTGGGACCTCAACATAGTCTTGGGTGCCCTGGCGCACAAACTATTCGAACCAATGGCATCCGCGGACATCAGCCTGGTCACCATTTAGATGCCCTTGTTAGTCAGCCTCGCCTCTATTCGCAGAATCTGCAAAATCCAGGCGCTGGTCGCCTCGGAGCCATACACTACGCTTCACAAGGACAAAGTAGTACAGCCGCAGCCAGCATGCCTACCTAAGGTGCTGTCCGCATTCCATCTGAACAAAAATTGTTGCCCACATTTTTTTGCTGAGCCCAAAGACTAGGCACAGTTCTGCATTGCCTTGATGTCAGGCGTGCCCTGAAATTCTACCTGGACAGGACCAGGGACTTCCGCAAGTCAGATGCTCTTTTTGTCATCTTTTGGAGGTTCAAGACCGGGGTAGTAGGCCTTCAAGGCCTCGATAGCCCATTGGAAGGTCTCGGCCATCAAAGAAGCCTCCGAGGGACAGCACAAGCCACTGCTGGCCAACATGCACGCTCACGCGGTCAGAGCCAAGGCAACGGCCATCGCTTTCCAGCGGCATAATCCCCTTGCAAGTCATAAGCAGGGCGGCCACATGGGCCACCCCTTTCGGCTTTCTGCAAGCACTGCCGGCTCTAGAGCAGACGCGGCTTTCGGACAGGCTGTTTTTAGAAACCTGTTTGCTTAAGGAGGGTCTCCTCTCCACCCTGGGGCTATACTCTGTTGTAATCACCCATGCAGTATGGAGGAAAGGGGGCGGGACGTAAAAGTAATTATAAGTTACTCACCGTAGTGACTAACATACTTAGTCCAGAGTCCCTTTTCCTCATACGTCCTGCCAACCCCTCCACCCCCTTATAAAACTGGTGTCATTAGGCAATCTATTGTCGACGCGTCTATGGGGACTGATGTGTGGTGCACCCATGCAGTATGGAAGAAAGGGGACTAAGATTATGTTAGTCACTACGGTGAGTAATTTATAATTTGTGAGTATATCATGCTGGCCCCAAGGGGTCAAGCCTGGCATAAGTGAAAACAGGGAGGCAAACTGATTCAACTGAACCTTGCACTCCTGTTTCTGAGTCAGATCAGAAGAGATTAACTCCCATTTTTCCATCTAAAAGTTGTCCTCTGAGAAGGTCAGAGGTTCACTCTCCTCCTCTTGATCAGATGCTAAAAGCAAAGCTCCTGGTCTGGAAACATAGGCCTTTAGTGTGATGGACCCGGGGGGCCTGCTTGGGTTTGCCCAGGTCCACTAAATAATTGACATCCAAGTTTGCTCACAACATTGAAGGGTCCAATCCATTTGTACTGTAAGGCCCCTCTGCCTTGTAGGTACCATAACTAGAACAAGCTGGTCTGGTGTAATTTCAACCAAGTTTGCTTTCTGGTTATGCCAATGTTTGACCAGAGCCTGACCTGCTTTCAAGTTACCAGAAGCTTCTGTCATTTGTGCCATTCTCCTTCGGAGACTTAAAACATAGTCATTGGGCTTCAGTGAGTCCGGCGGTAGCCGTTTCAGTAACGGCACGGCTGCCGCCAGAGACATTTCTTTTTCTCAAGTGACCGTCAATGGGGACTTACCGTGGCATTACAGCCCCGGTGGTCCCGGTAATTCCTCATTGCTGGGCGCTGAAATATTTTTATTCCTATTTGAGTCCCATTAGACTCAATGGGAATGCGGAGGTCGGATGCACCGGCAGCATTCATTACTGGTGCCGGTGCATCAGTCAAGGTCTGTGAGGGGGTGCCGTTCTGTACGCCAGGTCAGACTTGGTGGGCTGAATGGCACCTGCTTGCAGAATCGTAGTTTGCAGATCTGGAAACAATGGTACCTGCAAGCTTAACTGTAACATTTCCAGACTGGCAACCTCATAATGATCCCCCCCTGTCATGATGCCTACCCCCAGGCATCCGGACCAAGCCCCTGCGCCCCGGGAGCAGGCATGTAGACATTTAGTAAAACCCCAGCAGCCCCGGCTAGGGGCTATCTGGGTTCAGTCCTGACGCCTTAGGCACCAGGCTCATAGTAGGAATAAGTCCTGGCGGCTAAGGCACCAGGCTCATAGTCACTACTTACCTCAGGCAGACCATGCTGCAAATGACTCCAATCCAACATGAAACCTGAAAGGGACTGTTTTTCCACAGGGACTGACTGTTTTTCCACAGGGACTGACTGTTTTGTTTCTACAGGGACTGACTGTTTTGTTTCTACAGGGACTGACTGTTTTGTTTCTACAGGGACTGACTGTTTTGTTTCTACAGGGACTGACTGTTTTGTTTCTACAGGGACTGACTGTTTTGTTTCTACAGGGACTGACTGTTTTGTTTCTACAGGGACTCACTGTTTTTCTACTCGGGTGTGGTTCTAGGGACTTCTTACCTGGGACTACTTTTGAGGCTATTTAAACCACACCCGACCAGCAACACACGCTTCACGTTATTCTGCATCCAGCAGTGTAACACTCACCGTGCCTGCAGCCTGCATTCAGTCTTCTGCCACGCCCGCCTCGAAACCGGAGCTCCTAAAACAAAGAGGGAAGAAAGGGACAAGGTTAGAAAACAAACTTATTTCTATTCCACACCTGATTCTGGATGCATCTTCTCTCCGGACCTGTAAAGAACATCATTTCTGCATGCGCCGCACCTCCAGCTGCAGCGCCGCGCCATACTCGCCAGTCTTCACAGCATCCTTCGGGTCGGCGCTGCCTCAATTTCTTCGCCGAACTTCGGCACCTAGGAGACAAAAGAAAACCACAAGGTGAGCCGAGGGAACCAACAAATATAATTCTTACCACCATAGACTTACCTGATTTACCACCGGAGGCATCCTTTTGTGAATCTCCATATTTTCACGTGCCGCATCTGTAAAGAGACAAAACACGTTTTCCTCGTGCAACATTTACCGGACAGCGCCGGGTAATACAGACTCTTACCTGAGCGCCACCAGCTGCCACAAGAGCATCTTTTCACGAGCCAGCTGCAAGACAAGAAAGGAAGGGGGGGAACAAGAGTGAATATCGGACATATTGAACTCTATGAACTTAATACTTACTGGTCCTCACCAGGAACCTAAGTCAATACCCTCCGGAACTCTCCCGTGCCTTCAAACCAGTGAAGTAACTGGAATCGACGCACCCCTGCAAATCCACGCAGGATGGAGAGCTCATCTTTCAAGAATATAAGGTGAGATTTCTGTGAGGGCATTTCTGAGGTGATTAGTTGGGGAGACTGTGGGGGTGCCATCACTTGAATCCACAAGTGGCTAAATCCATCCCTCCACTTGCAGGAGAATATTTCTATGGGTTAAGCAGACAAGATTAGGAGGGCAAATCCAGTCAGTCATCGCTGCACTACGCATTACGTGGGTGGAGACCGCAGCTGTCCGGGTCCGACCGACACCCCTGTGGGAGCCAGGTGAGCATAACACCCCCAGTGACTCCCACCGGCTTGAGGGAAGGAGCACTCTCCAACCCTTCCTTGAGTAGGGCCAATGGACCTCTACCTGGATGATCATAGAGCAGCTCAAAGGGGGTGACACCAATCCCTTCCTGAGGGACTTCTCTATAAGCAAAGTGAAGACATGGCTGTAGAAGGTCCTGTTAGGCAAGATTGTATGCAGTACCCTTTGGCTGCACTTCAACAACCCTGACCTCCTGGCAATAGGAACCACACCTTTGGTATAAGTATGTACTACACAGGTTGGTGGCATGTTGATCAGCCAGGCTCATCTCAAGAGGGGTCAATGTGAGCTGTAGGGGAGTTAGAGATTCAGTGAAAGTATTCACATAAACACTTAAACACAAGGTTTCTTGAATACACAATTATTCATTTATCAGTCAGTTCGAATAAGCCTTCTTCAGAAGAGAGCAATGTAACGCCACACAAATATATTTCAAAACACTCAAGTTTTTAAATAAGTAAATACCCTTTTGGGATGGCCCACTGACACAATCTACACCCTTAGTTGACCTCAATTAGGGTGTTGGGCACATTAATATACCATGTTGCATTAAGAATATTCTTAGGAATAGGTCAAAGGATAGGGTTATTGGAACAAACCAGAGATCACCAATAATAATAAGCAGGCAAATACTTTTGGGTCCCCCAATCTGAGTCATTCAGTGGGACAGGCTAAGCCAAAGTCAATGGGCAAAAGTCTATGAGCTGAAGCACTTCTGGTAGTTAAGTAAGAAAAGTCTTTGCACAATGTTTTAGAAGTCTTTGAAGAAAAAGACGAATCAATGTAGGCCACAAGCTGTAGTCGAAGATGCAAGCCTCTACAATAAGAGGTCCGTGTTCTCGGGCTTTACAGTAACTTTGGATTGAAGAAAAGTGCAGCAGATGACGTCTGTTCTTGTGCAGCTCTGCAGATCTCACTATTCCTGGGCCTCAGTCGTTGGGCCAAGAGGGAGGACTTCTGGGGACTCCTGCACTGCAATGGGTCGGTCACCGCTCGCAACTAGCAATCTTCAATGTTTCAGCTCCTCGCGACTACTGTAAATAGCAACACTGCGGTTCCTGGCTGTCTAGATGGACTTTCCTTGCATCTGGTGTCCCGCACTCTGAGGTTCGGGCTGGGTCAGTCCTGCTTCATGGGAGTCCGTTGGATCTTCCTGGCGCTCTTGCCAGCTTAAAAGCAACACGCGCAATCTGGTGTTCCTCTTCCTGGCTATTTGGTTTCCAGCAGCAACTCTGTGGAAATTCAACCAGCTCAGAGAGGATGTCTAGGTGGCTTACTTTGGAGTTGACTGGTCCCACCAACTCAAGGGACTAAGTCGTCCTTGCAGGGGCTTATCTGTCAATACAAATTTTCAGTTTTCAGCACAGCAGCCGAGCTTCACCGGGCAAACCAACCGTCCAGGAGTTGCAGTCGGTGTCTTCAAGGTCTTGTCGGATTCCTTCGTCCAGTGGTCGTCTCTGCCTTCCAAGCCAAAAAGCCTTGCATTTTATGCAGGTTTCTCGCATTCATACCAGCCTAGCTGTCAATCACACAGCAGGGTGTCTGTCCTTGCCGGATGTCGGGGTTCCACACTATCTACACTGTTAGGGTTTCAAAGAACTGCTGGCGTTCTAGGTACTTGCTCAGGAGGTGTAGAAGGGGAGGTCAGTTTAAGTATTAGGTTCTGGGAGTGAGCCTGGCTTTGGGTGACAATTGGGTTGTAATGTTCGTTATCCTTAATTTTCCTACATCAGGAAGTCTTTGTTTTCCCAGGCCAAGATGGAGGATCAACATCACAGCAGTAATTGGCTCTGGCTTTGTGTTGTCACTTAGAACCCTCAGTGGGTTTCTAAACAAACTGCCTTTCGTTTTAGTTTTTGTTAAAGCAGGTCATAGGCTTTTTAGCTCCAGTTAATAAAGGGT